>NC_142145.1:46925000-48175000 GCF_024610735.1 Ursus americanus
CTCTACCCTGCTCTGCATCCTCCGTCAGGCTGTGCGGTGGCTGTGTCTTTTACCAAAGTCCCCAGCTCCTCTCCGACAGCCTTCTCCTATGCCCATGCTGGAGCTTTCGTGGGTTTAATCACGGGTCCCTCCGCTCGCCCCTCCAGCGCTAACAGCTCCTCCTCTCTCCTGCGGGCCCCAGGGTGCGCCCCCGCCCTCTCTGGCTCCTGTGAGCAGCACCCACGTCTGCGGAGCTCCTGCCTCGGCAGCCTCCTCAGTTACTCCATCTCACGGAGAGCCGGGATGGCGGCTGCCAAGCCTCTCAGAATGGGTTGGGGTTCTTGCCACTTCTCCCCACACACAGTACGTTCCAGTCACACCACTTTCTGTGTGTTTCTGTGAAAGCCCCAGCTCCTTCCTGCCGCTGTGTCCTTACACATTCCTCCCCCTTGTGCCGTCCGGCCTCCTCGACTCCCGTCCGCACCTCACGGCGTTCAGTGGACGCTATCACTTACCCACCGAACCATCAGCCTTCGTTTCTGAGTCTGTCCCCTCTACTGAGCTGTAAGGGCAGGCTTGTGTCGGATTATTTGTTGTGTTCTTAACACCTGGTGTTTAATAAAAACTGGCTGAATGGATGAATGAATGCGTGAGTGAATACAAAGGCCCTGGCTTTCCCATTGCGCGGTCCTGCCTCTGGGCTGCATCCTAAGCATTCACCCACCGGGCTGCCAAGTCGTCCTTCTCCATGGCCCACGGAGCTGGCCAGAGCCCAGAGGAGGCCCGGTGCTGCCTGGTCAGGGCACCAGGTGGGATGGGCTATGTCCATGGAGGGTGCCCAAGGTGGCATGCTTGAGAGGGCCTGATGGAAGATGAAAGATGAGGAGGGACGTGAAGGTCATTTGCAGACACCCTCATGAGACTCTTGGGCTTGACCCTGAAATAACTGAAGTCACTCAGATTCCAAAAAGCAAATGGCACACCAAAAGTGACCCAGGAGAAGGGAGTTGGGAATTGAGTGTGGAATAAATGTGGGGGGGGGGTGCTTTAAGGATGGGGTATGTGTTGAGAGGGTGGGAGGTAGTTAGCTGAGCCATGGAAGATGAGGAAAATGACCTTAGCATGCCCCTAAAAACTAACAGCCCCCACTCCTTTTGTCATCTCCCCAAAGTTCCCCCTCGCCTCTGTGTAGCCATGACAACTCTAGCAACCTCTCTGAAGTATGAGGCTCCTATAACAGGCCACATTTGAGTGAAGTCAGTATGCGTTAGTAACTGAGAATATGGCCTCCGGCGTCACAAAACCCTCACTGGGAGTCCTGATTCTGCCATGTGGCCCTGGTCAAATGACCCAAACTCTTCAAAATGCAGTTCTCTCATCTGCAAAGTGGGGACAGCAGTGGTACCCACCGCCTAAGGTCTTTCAAAAGGGATAAAGAAAGGGGGGGTAATCAGAAGGGGGAATGAAACATGAGAGACTATGGACTCTGAGAAACAAACTGAGGGCCTCAGAGGGGAGGAGGTGGAGGAATGGGATAGACCGGTGATGGGTAGTAAGGAGGGCACGTATTGCATGGTGCACTGGGTGTTATATGCAACTAATGAATCATCGAGCCTTACATCGAAAACCGGGGATGTACTGTATGGTGACTAACATAATATAATAAAAAATCATTAAAAAAAAAAAAGAATGAAAATTAAAAAAAAAGAATTAACTGTCTCTACACGTAGAATGTGCAGCCCACTGCTGGGCACATAATACAAGTTTTACTGGTTTTATTTTACTGCTGTGATTTTATGCTTCATTTTTCAGCTAACCCACCACAGAGAAATCAGCCAAGACACTACGTAAACAAAATCACAGAAGTTCTACTGAATCCGACCATCATACTCCATTGAAGAAGGGGGGGGGGAATATGACAGGAGCTTAAAATGCTAAATCCTAAACACCATATGTAGTGTTTCATTTTTTAATAACAAAAGATTCCAGGTCTTGAATTCCCACCACCGTTGGACCCGCGTTCTGCCCTTTTCACACAGGATCCTAACTCCTCATGTCAAGCTCCAAGTTCAGCATAATTTCCCCCACTGTGAAGATGAGGAAACCGAAGGGAGGCTACTGGGCTCACTGAAGGCCGCACCATTGGAAATGACAGAAAAGAGGGTCGGCCCAAAGGTCTGTGCCTGTCCTCCAGGGTCACTGTGCCTTTTCAAAGTGACATTTGCAGTGTTTCCAACATTATTTAGATGCAGTTGTTATCAAACACGTGAAACTCAATGGCTATGCCTATTAGGAAACACTCGTGTGTTTATGAAAAGGAATTTGCTGGTTAGTGTAAGTGATGAATTTCGAACTGCCAACCTATGACATCCATCGCGTGCCCTGAAATGTACTGTAAATTCTTCATTGCAAGTTGAACATCCGTTGGGTTGGTCTCCTTTACCTGCATAAGCCAGCCCCCCCACAGCATGTGGGGCACGTTTGAGCCCCCACTGTTGCTGGCACTGCTGATCAGCTTGCCCAGGGGGAAGTCGGGTTCGCGCCTGTCCCCTGGAACATCTCTAAAATTCTTGGCTCCATGTGTAATGTTTGGACCGTTCCTGAGCACCATCACCCAGCCTGGAGTCCATCCTTGACACGTCCGCAGATACTCCAGGAGAGGTGGAGCTGAGCGAAAGAAGTAAAGCCCAGAAACAACTGAGCAGTAATAGTTTCAGCCCTACACAAGTGCTATTTTGGTATCTTGGCCTTGTACCTAACAAATGAATAGGAATTCTGAGTGGAAACATAGATGTCCATTAGTACGAGAAATCAAGGAAGGGGTGGGCCCCTCCGAATAGCCGCTCCGTTCTCAGCTGCTCATTCATTTGACCTTGTTCCTTCGCAGGACACAGAATATGCTGGAGTACGCTATGTCCAGGCCCAACTGCCACTTTCATTTCCCTCGTCCTTAAAATGCCCTACAGGAAAATGAACGACTAACTGTGATAACACGCAATTTAAGGCCTACAAAACACCCAAAACACCCACGTATTGTGAGCTTCCCGCTCTGCACAGCAAACCGATGAGGTCAACAGAGCTGAGGCGCAGAGGTCAAGTCAATTAGCCAGCGTCGTGGAACTGGTGAAATCAAACTCAAATCCAAGATCCAATTGGTCTGAACCCAAGGCCAGTGTGCTGTTATCTACATCTATCTAGCTATCTATCTATCTGTCTATCTATCTATCTATCCATCTATCTAGATATCGATATAGCTATTTCTTTAATCACAGCCACCAGTGCCAGAAGCAACACTGCATAGAGAAAATTTTGGAAAATACTAGGACAGGGTGCTAGAGCGAGACAGACTCAAAGACCCCAAGAAGCAGCCCTATAAGTGACTGTTTTCCTCTGCCTCCTGTGACTGCCCACCTGCCCACTGCTGTGGCCTTTGCCCTTTTCTGCTCTGGCGGCCACTCTCCTCAGCAGACCTGTCAGTGTCAGGAGCCACAGGGCTGCAGCTAGGGTCCCCTCGTATCGTCCCAAACCACAAGGAAATAGGAACAGAGCATGACAGCTCGTCCTGAACACCACAGCTGGGCCCCTTCCTGCTCCTGCCCAGCTCCTCATGGTCCCAGAGGGCCACGTCCTGCGTGCCCTGTGAGGCTGACCACGGCTAACATGCAAAACGCCATGGATTTGTCATCTACTGGCTTCTCACACAAGGAGGCAAATATCCTTTTCCCCAGTTGACAGAAGAGCAACCTGAGGCTCAGATATAGGAATACTGATTGAGCCCAAGTCTCACGGCTGGTTCATGGCAGGGCTGGGAACCCTGACCCAACAAAGGTTGCCCTTTGCTTATCTCCAGCTATCACACGAGCACACTGCAGGCCCAGTACAGGGTAAGGGAGGCCTCGAGGCACTGCAGAGGCGTGGTGGATGGGCCTGGGAAAGGGGCCCAGCTTTCCTGGCCTCAAGTCTGGGACTCCTGCCATGGGACCATGCCACTCTCCCTCGATAAAACAGTCTGGAAGTGGACAGTGGTTCTCACTAAAACAAGGCTGTCAGGTGTAGGGGTATTTTCCAGATGAATATTAGGGAAAAGGAAGAAAAAAAAAAGTTCAGGTTAATACAGACATCTATGGCCCAAAATACCAAAAGGGAAAGTACGGTAATTCACAGAGAGCTTAAAACGAAAACAAAGGAGGGAAAATTGAAACAAAAGCTATCTCATTGACAATCTGCCACTTCCTTTTTTGTCCAGTTGCTTTTTTTCCCTCTTGGGAAACTGGCATCTGTCTCTCCCATCACCCAGCACATAACATGTAAAGACACGGGCTTGAATCACTGGGTCTGATGAGGCATTAACAGAATGTGACTGCAGAGCCCAGATCTCCTCGGGTCCGTGAGGTACACCAGACTGCTCTGTCCACGGCCAGGCGAGTGGTGTCCCACCTGCTTTGGGAGCGATTTATTGACACTGAGTGATTTAGACAAGGCCACAAGTTTCAAAACAGGCCCCTTTCCTGAATTTTATTGCCTGGTTCCATATTGTTTGACTAAAAATGATTAACTTTCCACAATATTACTTACACTGAGCTTTCCTTTAGCAAAAGCAAGGTCAAAATGAGAGCTGAGAGCTTAGCGTGAAACGAACAAGTAAGTAAAGGATCCAAAAGGAAGAAAAATCCACCCGCAGGTCATTCACCTTTTTTAAAGTTTGAAAGAGAACGACAAAACTTTCTTGAACTTCATAAACCAAATGAGCACTTAAAAGGTGTCTTGTGACAAGGCAAATGGCTTCCACGCTGCCACCAAATGGACACAGGTGATACTTGGTTTTCCCTCCCTAAAAAGGACACACCCTCCCAGACAGCTTTGGGTGGTTCATTTCATCTGTTATCACACCAATGATTGGTGTAATAGGCAGGATTTCTAGGAATGGGCCCAAGATTCCACACCCTGATGCCAGAACCTGGGAACGTGACAAAATATCATATCATGTTATGTTATGTGGCAGAGTTGACTTTAAAAAGGGGAGATCACCCAGATGGGTCAATGTGGTCACACAGGCCCATAAAAGCAGAGAATGTTCTCTAGGTAGTGGCAAAGAGGTAAGTAAAAGGAGACAGGGATCGAGAAGGACCCGACACACCATTGCGGGCTTGAAGATGAAGGACACCACGTGAGAAGGAAAGCAGGAAGCCCCTAGTGGCAGAGAGTGGCTGGGCTGACAGTCAGCAAGGAAACAGGACCTCAGTCCTCCAGCTGTAGGGAACTGGGTCCTGCCAACAACCTTAGAAGGTTGCACTTAGAAGCAGAATCTTCTGGAGAGCCTCCAGACAGGAGCCCAGCCAGCTGACATCTCAACTAGAGAAGCCCAGTGGAGCCCACCTATACTCCACAATAAACAGGTTTTGTTTTCAGCCATTACGCTAATGTTCATTAGTTACAGCAGCGATAGGGAACTTATACAGGGGGCAGATATGGAGAAAAAGGAAAAAAATCAAGGCAGCACTGTGGAAAGGAAAGAGCAAGGATGCGACTTTAGGCTAGGACTCTCTAACTGGCCACTTACCGCCATTTCAAGTTCTGATCTGGTCAACTCAGATCATCAGAGAACTAACCAGGAATTAGAGAAGTCTCTTCTGATCCCTAAAAAGAGGTTAGGGTTTTTTCCCCCCTTTCCAAATAGTGAGTTTTTCTGCTCCTGACCAATGGATACCAGATTTGCATCAGGCTCTGCTAGGTGTGACATGAGGACAGTTAGGGCCGTGGGGAATAGCCCCAAAGCATGGTCTCCTGGCAGAGAATGGAGAGTGCCCAGGGCAACGAAGGGAGCCACCCACCTCCAGAACCCTCTCCCCTGGCTCCCTGTCCCCCCAGCCTCTAACTCCTCTCAATTTAGTCCACAAATGCTTCCCTTTTTCCATCGATTTTCTTCCTTGTCCCAATCTTGGCCAGATTCAATTTATTTTCCCAGAGGCAGTCACAACGGTCACAAAATAAATATTTGGGGGGAAAGTAATTTTTGAAGTATACACTCTTCCTCCTTAAATCCCATCTTTTCCTTGATGTTGAATCAATTTGAAGTAAAATTGAAGCAAAGGAGGAGGACGGGAAGTTTCAGGAGCTTCATGAAATCTGAAATTTCAGATGCGCCCTGCTACAGTTCATCCAAGGGCTCTTACCTGCTGAGGTCAGCCAAGGACTTGACCTACTCCTCACATTGATTCAAGCTCTCATTTTACTCCAGTAATCTACTGAGGGTCTCCTACATGTGCTGGGCTCAGGTACTAATAGGATTCACTCACAGCATAGGATCTCAGCACAAATAATTCAAACATAATCGCCTGAGTTGGGACTTTGGCAAGAAGGTTACAGAGATGGGTGGCCTCAGTGTCACTGCCTCAGGGCAACCGAGCAGGAAAGGCGCTGCACAGAAGGAGGCAGGCTACAGTGGGTCCCAGCAAACTGCGGGGCACACATCCCAAGCATTAAAGTCATGGCACGCCCACTCGCTCCACAAATCGTTCCTGAGCCTTCTCTCCATCCAGCCAAGAGGCTGTGGGCCACAACAGCTAACCTCCTCCCCAGGTTTACAGCCTGGTGGTGGGCAGTGCTGGTCCACAAAGGTGGCCTTGGAAAAGAAAAGCTGCTTGTGTCAAGATCCAGCCAAATAAGAGAATAAGCCTTTCTTTTAACTAAACTCTTTTGGAGACTGATCTGAAAACAGAAGAGAACGTTTTTGGATTTCTAGCTCACTCAGGTCTCTCCTTCCACCTTCCAGCTCATTGATGTGACCTCCCAACATAGCCAACTCAATATGTAGACTTACCTATCCCTTTCTTTTGCTGGTATTGGGGGAGTGGAGATGGAATTATAGTCCCAGCAAGGGGACTAGTGTGACAGTGAAGCCTGCCCCTGCCCCCACTGTCTACTGCTCAGCTAATTCCCCACCTGAGACAGTCAGGCCATCATTGATGAGCTCAGAAGCTGCATTTATTTTTTTTAATTTATTATTTTTTTTATGGAGAGAGAGCATGTGCACGTGAGGGGCAGAGGGTGGGGGTGCGGGTGCGGGTGGGTAGGGACGGAGGGAGAGAGAGAGAATCTTAAGCAGACTCTGCGCTGAGCATGGAGCCTGAGGCAGGGCTTGATCTCATGACCCTGAGGTCATGACCTGAGCCGAAATCAAGTCAGATGCTTAACTGACTGAACCACCCAGGTGCCCCAGAAACCGCTTTTTTTTTTTTTCTGGAAATTGCTTTTTAATGGTGAATTGCTCCCTAAGTCTCCAGAAACCAAATCTATACTGCTGCTGTTTTCAGAGTGTCTCTTTCGAGAGTAGCTCTTTATTTCTCAGCTTGTTTATAACATGGAGATAACATTCCAGATCTTTCTGCAGGGACGGCTTACAATATGAGAAGTATTAATGTATAAAGCACCTAGCACACTGGCTGAAACACAACAGACAACCACTACATAACAGGCTCTGTTGGTGGTGTAATTCATCACAATTATGATCCTTCCTGACCGTCTTCTGAGCATTTGAACCGAGGTGTCCGAAAGGGTCCTGAAACTCAACATGCCGAAAACTAAACTCAGAGTCTATGCCCTGGAAGTGCCTCAGTCCGCTGCATTCTGCTTTTGTTAATGACACCCCTACCTCACACAACCACCCAAGCTGTGGTACTCTGTGTCTTCTTCCCCCACCCACCCATCCCCCTCCGCTTTCTCCTCACTCCAAAAAGGATTGGTCTTTAGTTCCTGACCATTCTGTCTCCCAAAGATGTACTGAATCCATCTCGCTCACACTATATGAGTCAAAGACGTCATCATTTTCTACCTAGACAACAGCAAAAACCAGGCAGCTCCTCTCTCTTTCTCTATTTCTACCCCAGTATAAACCATCCTCTTCATCGAGTCCTACAAGTTAAATCGGATCATGACGCTGTGTTCACTAAAGCCCTTCCATGATTTTCCACTGTGGACGAAACAGTGCCCAACTCCTTGGTACCCACAAAATGCCTGTGGAAGTCGAGCCCCTTCCTTCTCTTCCTGTCTCGTCTGCTCCCACCTCCCACCATGACCTACATCCAGTCACGCCAACCTTCCGGCTATTCCTCCGATGTGCCACTCCTTTTCGTTCCTCCATGCTTTGCACGCAATTGCTTCCCATTTAGAATGCTTTTGCTATACTTTCTCACTTGGAAAATTTGCCTCTCAAAGGCCGACTCAAATATTCCCCCAATTTGAAGCCTTCAGATATCTGCATATCAGATATGTGGATCAAAATGAACTTTCCTTCCTATATTCATACAGCATTTTCTCACAGCTTAAATAAGATATAATTCACATGTCCTAAATTCACCTATCTACAGTGTACAACTCAGTGGGTTTCAGTATATTCACAGAGTTGTACAACTCTCCCCACAGTCTAATCGGAAAACATTCGCATAATCCTAAAATAAACCTTTATACCCATCAGTAGGCACCCTCCGCCCTCTGCCCTGATCCGCCTGCTGTCTCTGCAGACGTGCGTACTGTGGCTAGTTCACACACACAGAATCCTACAAAATGTGGGATCATACAGTAGCTTTTGGGACTGGCTTCTTTACCTGATTATGATGTGTTCAAGGTTTTTTCATTTTCTACATATGTCACTTCTTCTTTCTGTTTAATTGCTGAGTAGTATTCCGTTGTGTGGATACACCACATCATACTCATCCATCCATCAGGTGATGGACATTTGGGTTGTGCCCCTTTTGACTATTATAAATAATGCTGCTGTGAACGTTTGTGTTCAAGCTTGCGTGTCCCCTAGCATTTTGCACACAATTGCATTATAACATTCTTCGTGTCGTCTTACGATAGTTTTTATACTCCTCTCCATCGAATTATAAAATTTGCTAGGATCTTATCATTCTCAGAAACTGCTGTGTCCCAAGCAAATCTGACAAGTGGCTGAATGAATGGAGCTAATAACAAGTGGGTACCATTTTCTGACTAGACTTCATTTTTTTAGAGTACGTTTAGGTTTTACGTTGGATATCCTTTTAAGCAAGGTAGAGCGTGCAAGGTTGTATTTATTTTCAAGTAAGGAAAAGAGGAGTTTTGGCAATAAGGCAGGAAGGCAGTGGCAACGTAGGAAGAGAATTATCCTAAAGTGAATGAACAATAAATAAGTGACCTCAGCAACACCTTCCATACGCACACATGTGGACACTGCGTATGGCTTCCTTGTCTGTGTAAGATCGGCTCATTTACCAACATGAGGATGGCAGGAAAGGATGCTCTGGAAATGGAGTGTGCCTGGGTCAGCGCCCGCTCCCCAGCCGACCCCTGGGAAGCCCAGGCTGCCCCTGCCTGCCGTGCAGTATGTGGGGCACGGCCTGAGCCACGCAGCGGGAAGGAGCCGGTCCGGCCAGGATCCCAGCTCTTCTCTCCCCACACCCACCACGTTCCTTCAGGCACGCTGGCTCCCAGTCAGTTTCAAGACCCACATTATTCTAATCCCATATGTCTCGTCCCCTGAGGGGACATCGGTACCAGCAAGAAGCCACTACGGACCACACCCTCCTAGTGACCACACAGAAAGCCAGCCAGGATGGGCTGTCTGGAAGTGGAGATAGAAGGGCTGTCCCCAGACACTCAGGGCAAGCACCAGTGGCCAGAAGGGCACTCACTGAAGCAATCATTTCTCTGGATTTTCCTACTGAATCATCTGGATGCATCATAAAAACTCCCATGGGTTTGTACCCAGACTGTTCACCGCCATGGAGAACATGCTTTATCCTCTTCTGAGGAGGCATTAGAAATGCCAAAGCACATTCAAGGAAGAGAGCGGGCACCCAGCTGGCACTATTCAGAGTCCCCTACCAGCCTCCCAGGCCTCTGAGTGCCTCCCCACCCGCTGACCCCAAGCACCCAGAGCACAGGATGACGTGGCCTCGCTGGACACCCTCAGTGGCCGCAGAAGTTCAGGAGGCTCCTGGTGACAGCTCCTGGTGACAGCTCAGGGTGCACAGACCCTAAAAGAACTGATTAAAAGGTGGGTGCTATTTCTAAAAAGTACAGCCTGTTCTGTTTTGGATGCCAAGGGATTATATCATGTTATCTGTTCCCATCACAAAAGGATGCTTCTCTGGCCTCCGGAGTACCGGCTGCCAACGCCTCCTTTACTCAATGGTTCCTGCATACGTCGAGGCCAGGAATTCAAACCAGGTGAAAGGTAGGAGTTTCACCCGAGATCCCAAGTGAAGGAAATGTGAAAACATTTAATCAAGAGAACTGGTACCGCAAGCTGACATGTTTGCTGTGTGGCAGAGGTGCAGAACCCCTGAAACTCCGAAGACTCCCAAGTGACCTGAAAGGGTGAGGCACAGAGGCTCATTTCCAGGCAAGGAGAGCAGCTCCTTTGCCCTGAAGTGTATGACAGGTGGCATCAAGGGAAGGGAAGTGGCAAAGTTCCCGTGAAGGGGGAAGAACGTACGTGACCCAACACCGTCGACCACAAGCTGGAAGTGGTTAAGAACCAACTCAAAGCTCAGGCTGCCTGGCTTTCGATTCTAATTCTGCTGCTTCCTAATACTGTGCCTTGGGCAGGGCACCTAAACCATCCCTCTGCCCTTACAGAAAGAGGTCAGTGTTCATATCCAAGGTGTAGAATTGTCACAGGGGCAAAGTGAATCGATATTAACATTTTAAACCTTTTTTAAAGGGCTAACACATAAAAAGTACGTGTGTTTTAACAAAAATTTAACTCCAGAAGGATTTTCACCTAACCATCACACCCTGCTGCGTTTCTGTGCTGCTAAAAAGCCCCAGAATCAGAATATTCAGGAATCAACTCTGCTGAGACCAGGGGACTAAAGATGTGTGAGTGACGCAGATTTTTAAGTGTTTTTTTTTTAATGTAAATAAAACAATGGCAGAGGTTGACCTTGTCAACAAAGGTTGCGTCATTTATTCCGACCCTTCCTTTCTAACTATCAAAAGGCAGAAGAATGCCTGTGGTTTGGGGAACTCTTCTAAAAGTAAGCTTGAGGGGGGTAGGTAACAAGGAGAAAAGAGTCTTTTTTCTGAATCCCCAAATATTTCAAACTGCATAAGAGATTTCAGAAATGATTATAATTGTCAGTCTCTGGAGCAGAAAGAAACTCTCCTTGTGACAACGGAAGGTAGGAACATCCTTGGGTCTAAAAATGTGCGCATGCTCTGTAACCTGTTTCCTGTTGGTGGGGGGGAAGAATTTTCATTCATTGCAGAATAGAAATTTAGCTTTTCTGTTCAGGGACACATTATGAGCCAAATTTCAACTCTGGGCTGTGGGATGCACCTGTGAAAACAGACTCCCACCTGGACCTGCCGAAGCCCGGAGCGTGTGTGGCTGTCACCATCTGAGGAGTGTGGGAGGGACGGGGGGGGGGGGGGGGGGGGAGGGCTGCAGGCAGGCCTGGGGGTGGGACTCCGCTCCCAGGCTGGGGCTGAGCGTGGCTTCACTGGCACTTAGAAATGAGCCTCAAACACAGCTGAGGTTCCGACTACAAAAGCTGCTAGATGACAGGCTCTCTTCCCATCCCCCCTCTTTATTATTTTGTTTCACTCAATGTCTGTGGCCACAAGGATTCCCACCTCAGGAACGCTACCTGCCACCTACCATGGGAAACTTTTCTCGGATGTGAATCTTATCTGTGCTGGGACCCGCCTCTTCCTTATTACCATTTTAAGACATTTAATGAGAGAAACAGGAATATGTGTTTTTCTCAAGAGGAACATCTCAGGAACATAAAACCAAACACATATGCAGAGGAAATGCCTGTTGGGCTTCGAGAAATAAAAATGAACAGGAATATTTTTAAATCATGAAGAAGAAAATAACCTTAGCTTTAAAGTAGATGTGACAAGGTTTTCTTTCCACATCCGTAAGAACAAAATAAACATCAAATAATATTCTTTACCTTACTTTACACACACACTCACGCATCCATACACAGTGGGCAGCAATTCACCCCTTCATTTAACAAATACCTGTTTGGTACCTGCTGTGTTCTGAGTGTGGACGACCCACCAGTGAACCCCAGGGACAAGTAACTCTGCCTTCCTGGTGCTTACTTCTCACCTCTCACGGAGGAGAAAGACAATAGGCAAGGGAAGTCTGTGGAATACTGGGCAGTGCTCTGCGCTCCTGAGGAGAAGAGAACAGGGAAGTGGCTTTCGGCAAGCCAGGGAGAGAGCTTTCCCTGGGAACCGAACCCTGCCAGAACCCTGAGCTTGGACTTTCCAGAGTCCAGAAGTGTGAAAACATTAATTTCTTTTTTTTTAAAGATTTATTTATTGATTGATTGATATGAGAGAGAGAGCAAGGGGAGGGACAGAGGGAGAAGGAGAGAGAAACCCAGCAGACCCCGAGCGCAGCATGGAGAGCAACACAGGGCTCGATCTCAAGACTCTGCGATCGCGACCTGAGCTGAAACCAAGAATCAGGTGCTTAATCAACTGTGCCACCCGGGCGCCCCCGCAAAAATAAATTTCTGTTGTTTAAGGCATCCAGTGTGTGGTATTTTGTTATGCTAGCCCAAGCGGCCTTGACTTGGGTACTGAGAAGGGGGATACTACTGTAACAAATACCTAAAAATGCAGAAGCAGCTTTGGAACTGGGCAATACGGTAGAGACTCGAGTTTCAATTGCCATGAAGGGATTATTGGTAGAAATGTGGATGTTAAAGGCAGTTCTGGTGAGGTCTCTGAAAGAACAGAGGGGGGCTGGACAGACAGCCTCCGTCTTCTCAGAGAATACATAAATAATCATGAACAGAACGTTGGCAGAAATAAGGACATCAAAGGCCTTTCTGGTGAGGTCTCAGACAGAGACGAGGAACAGGTCATTGGAAACTAGACCCTTGTCATAAGGTGGCAAGGAACCAGGCTGAATTGTGTTCTAGTGTTTTGTGGAGGGTAGAACTTGCCAGCAATGAAATTAAATATTTAGCTGAGGATATTTCTAAGCTAAGTGTTGAAAGGAGTGGTGTGGTTTTCCCTTATCACTTACAGAAAAATGAGAGAAGAGAGAGACAAACTGAAGGAGTTTTTTTGTTTTTGTTTTGTTTTGTTTAAGCAAAAAGGAACCAGAACTTGAAGATTTGGAAAATCCTCTGCCTATCCATAATGCAAAAAAATGAGAAGAAAGTGTTCTGAAGAGAACACCAGGGTGCGGCTGAAACATCGTTTGATAAGGAGATCAGGATGGGTGTGAACCACGCACTTAATCAGCCCCCTCAGAAGAAGCCAGGAAGAGACAGGATTATACCAGCAGAAATACTGCCAGCACGAGGGAAAGAAGTGAAAAGCAAAATGAAGAAAGGCTGTTGAACCTCTTGGAATCTACAGGACTGGACAATACCGCTATTTGGCTGCAAATGCTCACATGCTTTCTTCAAGAAAAGGGAACAATGATCCCAAAGGCGATTCAGAGATCATTAGGGCCGTCCCTGTCTCAGTTTCAAAGGGTGGGGCCACCACTGTCCTTTCAACAGGCTGGGCCAGCGCCTTGGGGGTAGGACCCCCACCCAGGAATGCAACAAGAGCAGGGAACCCTCCCTAGGGCCTTGGGACCGGCCAGAAGGCAGAGCAATGAACCAAGGAGGATTATTTTTGTGCCTTAAAATCCAGCAGAATTTGCCTTGCTAGGTTTTAGTCTTCCTTAGGACCTGCCACCTTTAGAGATTTCTCCCTTTTGGAAAGGGAATGTCTATCCTATGTTGTCCCACCACTGTATTTTGGAAGCACTTAACTTGTCTGGTTTCACAGGTGCGCAGATGGAAAGGAATTTGGCCTCAGGATGAATTGTACCCCTAGTCACAGCCATACCCGATTTACATGGTATTTAGCGGATAGAGACTTTGGGGTTTATAGATGATGTTGGGATGAGTTAAAAATTTGGAGGTTGTTGGGGTGGAAAGAATGTATTTTTTGCATATAATAAGAACATGAATTTGGGGGGGGCAGGGGTGTAATGCCATGGCCTGAATTGTGTCCCCCCCGCCCCCAAAAAATTCACATTGAAGCCCTAAACCTCAGTGTGGCAGTATATGAAGATGGGCCTTTGGGTGGTAACTGAGGTTGAATGAGGTCTTAAGGGTGGAGTCCTCATCTGATAGGATTAATGTCCTTATAAGAAGAAACGGGGTGTTCTCCCCTTCCCTCTCCTTCTCCTGGTGCTCAGAGGAAGACCATGTGAGGACAAAGCTACCAGGAAGAAGCATCACCAAACAGCAAACCCTGCTGGAACCTTGATCATCCCTTCCAGCCTCTGGAACCGAGACGGTTAATTTCTGTTGTTTAAGCCATGCAGTCCACGCTATTTTGTTTCGCAGCCGAAGCAGACTGAGACAGGCTTGGACACAGGCGCGTGCCTACTAGGTTTGGGGAAAAGCGAGGTGGTCAGTGGGGCTCAAGCAGAGTGAGAGCAAGGGAAAGTGGTAGAAGTGAGGTCACAAAGAAAACGGGGGTAGGACCACGTGGGGCTTGGAAGGCTCATGCGTCATTCATGAATCTGGAATGAGTTGTTACAATCCACACGTGGTGCTGGGGATATAATAGTGAACAAAGTCCTCAGGTATTAACAAATAATCACATAAAAAAATGTGAGTAAGTTATACGAATAAATAAGCTATTTAAAGAAAAATTATAGGGCCCCTTGAAGGTTTATAACAAGGTCACCCAAGCTGGGGGACCATGGGAGCATTGGCAATGTCTCCCTAAGGACAAGACATCTCCACTGAGACCTGGGGGTCACTAGGAGTTAATCAGGGAAGCAGGGATGAAGGTGTAAAGGAGGGAGAAGGGTTTCAAGCAGAAGGAAAGGCTTGTGTAAAGGCCTAAAGTGTGTGGGACGCCAGTGGTTTCAGGAGTTTAGAGAGAGCCCACGTGACTACAGAGGAGAGCAGAGATTCATGTTCCAGGGGCAAGTGGCATAAATAAATCTGGAACAAAGCCTGAACCAGATCTAACAGGGCCTTGTAAACTATGCTTAAAGATTTTGAACTTTAGAGCAAGGGGATGCTGGGAGGATTTTAAGTTAGAAAGGGACATCATTTTTCCATGTGCATTTTTAATGGTAAATGGATTGTAGGAGCCAGTATGAAGCTGCAGAGCCCTTCTGGGAAGCTCTTGCAGAAGGTCCAGGTGAGAGGTTCCAGCAGGTGTGTCTGGAGCACTAGCTATTATATATTACCTGTGCTCTCATGCAATGTGTAAGCCCTAGCATAAAGCAGTGTAATGCATCATAAATGCAAAGGAGAGAGCAGAGCTGAAGCAACAGGGCCCAGGTCTAAAAGAGAGCCGGACAGGGAATTCAGTGCTGTCAAAGACGGTGAGGGGGGTAAGGTCATCTCCAATAGTGAAAAGGAACAGAGGAGGAAAAAGAAAAAAGCTGGCACCTCCTACTGCCTGGGCTGAAGCTTTGAGCAACCTACAGGCCCAGGAGGGGGAGGAGGACAAAAGGACACAGATAGAGCCTCACCACCGTTAACTAAGCCAAGCTACCTGCCAGCTCTGTATCACCAAATCGTGGCAGGACCAAAGTTCTGAAAAACCCTACTAAGCCTGGGCTCTGACCTGGGCACCCCAGAGAACTGGTGGAGGAAATCTCAAAAACATGCCAAACTATTTTACAGAACACAAACTATGTATATTCAGGATGCTCAAACAATGGAATAACTTTCATTTTAAAACTATAAGAGGGGCACCTGGGTGGCTCAGTCAGTCGGGTGTCCAACTCTTGGTTTTAGCTCAGGTCATGGTCTCAGGGTTGTGGGACTGAGCCCCGTGTCGGACTCTGCGCTCGTGGGGAGTCTGCTTGAGATTCTCTCTCCCCCTCTGCCCCTTCCCCTGCATGCTCACGCTCTCTAAAATAAATGAAATAAATACACAGATAAAATCTTTTTTAAAAAGTTTAAGAAGTTATGAGACAAAAGCAGTAAGCAATGAAACATAAACCACTGTATATAAATAATCAAGAATCTTGGAAAAGATAGTCATTTAGCACAACTACCAATAAATGCAATAAACTGTAGCTTAGACAGAACCAAAGAGAAAATAAGTGACAAGGAGATAGTCCTGAGGAATGCAAGGCCCATTCTCTTTAACACTCTCGAAAGGCAGGGACCTTAAAGAAAGGGAAGGACAAAGGAATCGTTCTAGACTGAAGATGGGAGAAATATGGCACCTAAATGCATCACGTGGTTCTGGATGAAATTCTGGACCAGAAACAAAAAGCAGACATTGATGGGACATTTGACAAAATCAGAATGGGACCTATGGACAGTGGGGCACTGATCTGTCAATGTTGATTTCAATGCTGAGTTGGAAGTTATTTAGTGGCTATGTGGTGAGATGTTGGGGAATTGCATTCCAGAATATTTGGGAGTTATGGGGCATTATGTCTTCAGTTCATTCTCAACTGCTTCAGAAAAACACTAATGATAATCATTAGGAAGAGTCAGGGATGAGCCGCGAGGGAAATGGGTGAAGAGGTCAAAAGGTGTAAACTTTTAGTTATAAAATGAGTGAGTCCTGGGGGTATAGTGCACAGCCCTGTGACCAGAGTTAACAATACTGTACTGTAGGGACACCTGGGTGGCTCAGTCGGTTAAGCATCTGCCTTCAGCTCAGGTCATGATTCCAGGATCCTGGGATCGAGCCCCGCGTCAGGCTCCCTGCTCAACAGGCAGCCTGCTTCTCCCTCTCCCTCTTCCTCTGCCTCTGCCCCTGTTGGTCTGCTCTCTCTCTCTCTCGCTCATTCTGTCTCTCAAATAAATAAATAAAATCTTAAACAACGACAATACCGTACTGTATATTTGAAAGCTGCTAAGAAAGCAGACCCATTCTCTTCACAAGAAAAAAATTGTAACTACACAACGTGATGGATGGTAACTTACTGTGGCGACCACTTTACCGTATATACATATATGAAGTCGCTCTGGTGTATACCTTAAACTGAGGGAGGAAGGCCCAGTGAGGCTTTATCGCAGGAAAAGAAGTAAGATCGCTCTCTATGCATGTCAATAATGAACTGATTTTTTCTCTCTATGCCTGGGAAGGCAAAACCTCCTTAAAGAGTCAGGAAGGTTTGACTACCATCTGACTAAAGTTAAGATGTGGGGAAACTGCCTTATTGTTCTCAGTTAATCCACTTCTTTTTTAATGCTCTTGTTTTTTTAAATATATAGTGTTAGTTGTTTTAAATTAGCAATAATAATAAAAGCGAGCCTTTATTAAGTGCTTACTGTATGAATGAAGTGTTCACGTGACTAACTTTTCTTACAGGAATTGTAGGGAAAGTTAAAGGCAGAGATTTAACATCACGAGGGCAGGATACTGTTAAGAGGATTCAATACCCTCCATGTGGTTTACGTAGTGAGGCCCGTCAGGCTTTGTTGTTGTTTTTCCTTCTGTGATAACAGAGAGATGGCGGATGGTACAGCGTACGAGTGACATGGGTAAACGCGAGCACTTCCTGAGGAAGTGACGGGACGGCGGAGAGTCTGGGAAGCGAGGTCTAGGAGTGTGAGTTCAAGGAAGTGAAGGTGTTTATACTAGAAAGAGGCGGCTTCAAGGAAACACAAGAACTGCTTTCAAATCCCCAACAAGACCAGGCATGGAAAACGGATTACATTATTCTGAGTAGTTCAAAAGGACCAACTCCAACCATCGTGAAATTCATTATGATGTAAGATCTGGGCCCAGAAAAGGAAAATGCACCGAGTCAAGCTATCTGACACAGGGTGGGCTGATGCCCTACGAATACCAGAGCTTTGGAGAAGTGATGCCTTAAATAAGTAAAAAATTATACCAGATGGTATCATATGGCTATTCCAAGTCTAAACGGCCATTATGACAGCTCTAAAATCACAGTCACTCGGATTCACCACACTTAACTACTGAACACTGAAACGCTTTATACATAAATCGCAGAAATGTACCTCTGGTGAGGTCAGTCTGCATGTGCGTGATATTTATGGACTTCAAATACATAATAGACTGAGTGAGGATGAGACGCTCTTATTGAACTAATGATTCATCATTTGGCAAAGAATGGGACTTTTTTTTTTAAGATTTTATTTATTTGAGAGACAGCACAAGCAAAAGAGCAGGGGGGGAGGGGCAGGGTGCAGAGGGGGAGGGACAAACAGACTCCCTGCTGAGCCAGGACCCCGAAGTGGGGCTCCATCCCAGGACCTCGAGATCATGACCTGAGTCAAAGTCACATGCTTAATTGACTGAGCCACCCAGGCACCTGAAGAATAGGCCTTTTTAAGGAAATAGAACTATATGAAATATCTATAAAATAAGCACGTGTTCAGCCACATAATGAATTTCTTGTACATTCCTATTAAGCATATATGTTTAAATGTATGTTTAAACATACATGTGTGTGATGTTAAACATACATTTAAAAATATATGTTTAAAATCACCATATCCATTCCTAAGCCTTGGTTCTATCCTCTACTGGGGATTTAAGAGCTCTCATAAAAGAGGTACTTTCGAGAAGGTGGGCATTGCTCGGGCAGGAAGAGCCCCGTCCTCAGCCTCAGGAAAACCCGGGCAGGACTGAATCCGCCCATGGGTAACAATCCTGCTTCAGACCCAAAGCACAGATCCCCATTCCCCCACACACACCCATGTTCTCCGGGGAGGTAGACATGACTTACACAGAGTAAGGGAGAAAAACTCAAAGGACCTAAATGTGCCAAGAAGGCACATTTTTTCCCCCTTTATGAGTCAGCAGCAGTTTGAATACGTGCTTTGGCTTAACTCATTAGAATGCCCCTCAGGACGAGGCTGGTGGTGCTGAGGGGGCTACAGGGGGAGGTTCACCCGGGGGTGCTGGCCTGGTTCCGTGCCTGGATTTAGGGTGGTGGGCACCAGAATATACACGTGTGCTAATACTGAACAGAACCACACACACATACACACACACACACAGGCACGTAAAACTTGGTGAAATCTGAATGAAACCTGTAACCTGGTTAACAGTTCGTACAAGGTCCATCTCCTGGTCATGATATTACACGGATACCTCTGGGGGAAGCTGGGGAAGGCCAAAGAGGGCTTGGCACTATTTGTGCAAGTTCTTGGGAGTCTATAATTATTTAAAAATAAAACGTACAAAACAAAAGGAAGGAGGAAGAGGAGGACGAAGAGGAAGATGGCCCTTTGGTCACTCACTTGCCTCAAAGCTAGGGAAGAAGAGGGAGCTGTGAAAGGGAAAGGAAGGGAAACCCTGTAAGAACTGGACTGCCTCTTTCCCGGATCCCTTCGTTGCAAAAAGTCCCTAACTGGACCTCTTTCTCTAGCCCTGCCTCCTTTAATTCCATCTTTCTCCTGGCCATCTGACCACGTCTCTGTCAAGCTTGCCCACCACTAACAAGGCGCCGGGCCGCCACTGTTCTCCTCCACGCCACGGACTCGGCCCCCCGGGGATGCCCGCGCACACCCCGCCTTTTGACACCTCCTCTCGCTGAGCCAGTGACGTGCCACTGCCCCGAACACCCCCTCGTTCCTCCTTCCCCTCATTCTTCCTCCTCTTTCAAGTGGCCAGCTCAGCACCCGCGCTTCTGAGATGCCCATCCTCCCCCGTCCCGGGCCGGGCTAAGTCTCCCTGCTCGGTGCTCCGCTTGCTGCTGCGGGGGGAATTTCATGCTGCCGGGGCACCATCCGCGCAGAGCAGGGGCCCAGCAGTCGGATTGCGGGCAGGCGGGTCACAAGCACCAGGTTCGGCGAACCAAACATCTGAGGGAATGTCAGCACCCCTTCTTTATACCCCTCCATTCTCCACGTTGTTGTGCCGTGATCTGTCCGTGTCTGGGCTCCCCCTAGCCCGAGAGCTTCCCCGGCCCCGTGGTGCCCGCAGAGTGGCTGCTGCAGGGCTGGTGTGCAACAAAGCCGCTCAGCTCGCCTGACCTCGGAGACAGACACCCTGGCCACTTTGCTGGGAAACAGCTACTTCACATCCAGAACGCGGAGGCGGGGCAAGCAGCCTTCTCCCAAGACTGTGAAAAGGCAGTCGGAGAGATCAGGGCGCCCAGAGTCCGTGGTGACGTAGCATCGGGCTGAATCCGAGGGAGGCAGGGGAGGCTGGAACGGCGCAGCTGGCCAGGGCGGGCAAGGTGGTCGGCACCGGGCGGCACCAGCCACGCAGCCAAGGAGAGGGCTTCTCGGAGATCTGGGAACCTGACCAGAGCACGGCCTTCCTGAACACGAAGAGAGAAGTGTCTCCCATAACAGAGAAATTTCATCAAATTCAGGAATGTGCTGATGTAATGAAGAGTCACAGCAGCAGAAAAGCCGCAGCAATTAAGGTACAAAGCTCACAACCTCAAAAGTGACCTGCCCAGCAGCCGGCCTGGGTCAGATATGGGACAACGATGGAAGAAGACCCGGATCAGCAAGGACACGTGGACAGGCCCGGGAGGGGGTTCCATGAAGGAGAACGAGGCCTGTAAGAGTCAGCCAGTCTCTCACATTCCAGGGTGATGTCAAGCCACAGCTAAGCTCATCCAGAGTCTCCTCAGGGTCCCCCAGTTTTATTTGGGTCCTTCTCAATTTAGATGTCCAAACTTCGGAGCGGCAGACTCTAAGTACTAGAAGAGGAGAAATGATTTAAACTAGAGTGGAGTCGGTCATTATCTCAGTCTGATTTTAATGCCTTTTCTGTGACTGCTCATTACTGAATCTTCTAGGCCTCCAGGCTCACAGACACTGGTTGCCCAGTGGGGCCCTTACTGAGGAGATTCTAGAGATCCAGGCCTCATGTGACCTTGCAAAGACTCGGTGACCTTGGCCGCAGTTTGCACTTGATGAAGTCCTCAAGGATCTGTGACTCGGGAAGGTGCATATACTCTGCTGAGGAACAAGGGGGCAATTCAGCCCCTTGATGCTTTGAAAAGGACCTGGGACTCCTATGTGTGCAAGTATAAATTCTCTTGGGGCACCACAGAGAATCAGACGGGTCAAGCCTGCTCCCCTTCAAAGACATCGCTCAGACTGCACCTTCTCCTTGAAGGCTGCCCTGGGTCCCCATTGAGAGCTGACTAGTTCATCTGTACATTACATTCTGGAGAGGAAGGGTCTCAGCCAGCAGATACGGGTCTCCGCCCCTCCTCTCCCTCTGTTACCCCAGCTCTTGAGGACACTAACTCCGCGCAGGCACACCCCCACATCGGGCGCAACGGGGAGTGGGAATCGAGAAGGATGCACACGTTCACTGAGGGCCTATTTTGTGGCAGACACTTCTCAGAGACTATCTCCTTTAGAACAAGGAAGAAAAGCCAGTAAGAGAGATCTGTTTCAGTTCCATTTGGATACTTTCGTGGTCCATTATTTTCGAAATTCAGGGAGGCTCCATGCACGAGGAGCTCTGCCCTGTATCCTTGCCTCTGGCTTGGAATCAGAGGAAGCGGGGGGTTTGGCATCTCGCAAGGAGCTTCTGAATGCCAATCTCACACCAAGTCAGAGGTGTTGCCCTGAGATCTCCCACCGTGGGAGTGCGGGAGTGCCTTAGTACAGGTTTGCTTTTCAAAAATGTTTACATTCCAAGGTAATGGATGGGCAGTACCTGAAAATTTGTCAGGGAAAATTTTACTTTTGGTAAATGCCAACCTCCTACCAAGAACACAGCTCCTTTTTCCTATGATCCCTCAAGAGCTAAAGAAGAAAAGGGGTGGGCGGTGAGGCGAGGACAGGGAGAAGCCTCCCAGGTTATTTTGCAACTGGACTTCGTGCAGTAAGTGGCATAAGGACAAGAGTGCTCACACAGGAGGAGCTGACGAGAAAGGAGCTCTTCCAAGCAGGCCCATCTTTGGGCCCCGTGGGTGATTCTAGGCCTAAGATTTAGAAGAATCCCCCTGATAAGAGACTCTGGAAGACCCTTGTGTGAAAGCCCAATTGCTAGCCCATGCCTTATGCCCAGTCAGTGAGGATTTGCTGAAGGGCACATCAGAGGTCAGCCCCACATGGGAGGAAGGAAGGACAGAGGAGTGGAGACATGCCCCCTGGACAAGGGGCTTGAGGTGTACCTGAGTTCGGCTGCCTCCTGAGAGCCCAGAGGGCTTCCTTGTGGGTCTCATCAGACGCTCGCCAACTCAGAGAGCATTAGACCCTAAAGATCCCAGTGCCTTCATTTTACAAATAAGGACCCTGAAGCCTGAAAAAGGGATGTGCCCTGTCCAGAGGTTTAGAACAAGCTGGCGGCTGGCACTTGGTGTTTCCCAAATATAAAGCATTGCTTGGGGCTGACCGATTTTTCTGATCCTGAGCACAGGGGCTACCACAGGCCACTCTCTCGTACCAGAGGGCTATCAGTGGCTTGTGCCACCTCCTGTCAAAAGTTTCCCAAACAAACAGAAAGAGAATTACGTGAGGTTTAAACACTCAACCTTGACCTGTTTTTTTTTTTAAGCAAATGAAAAAAAAAAAAAAAAACCTAAAGAAGCATCTTAGTGACTAACAATTTCTAACGCGACTGTGTAAAGTATTTGTGGAGAGCCATTAGCAGAACCATTTGGAAAGTTTTGTATTGTTTTCCTAAAGGCCCACGCGCTGCCCTGCCCGGAGCTGACTGTGAGCTTGAAAGGCTTTGCCCTGACACTTTCCACTTCCTGCTCATCCTCCTGTTACCAGGATGTGAATGGGGTGCGGAGGATGACAGAAACTTCCTACGGCCCCAGAGCTAAGACTGGGCTGACCCAAGCTGGAGGAGGCTCTGTCCAGCGGAGCCTGGGAGGAGGAAATCTTGTTTCCTCTTCAATCACCCAAGAGGTGGTACAGAGGGATGTATAGGAAGTCAGCTAATTGTGCTGAAGTCACCGTCTGTTTCTTAAACAGAGGATCCCAACTCCAGTTACCTTAGAGCTGAGACGTGGAAGGAACTGAACAAAAGTCTTTCTCAGCCACTTGGAGAAGCAGCTGCATTTGGCTCAAGAAGGTCACAGGACACTCCCAGCTTCAGAATCCAGAACCTGGCCGGGGAGTGCCTCGCCTTCCCATAACCAAAAGCTAAGGGTGCCCCACTTAGCTTTATGCGCTGCCAAAAACAAGCAGGAATGAAAGCCCGGTTTTGAACGCTCCTGCACTATCATTCAAACAGGACCATTCACGGTGCTAGGGAGGGGGCCTAGGGAAGGAAGGCATTTGGGAACCATTGTTAGCTGGAGAAAAAAAACACACACACTATAAACACGCACAAATGGTCTGGGTAACTTAGTTGCCCAAGATCCTGTTGAGAACTTTTACTCATTATTCTTGTTATTGTTATTGTCGGAGACATTCCCTCCTACACATCCTTCCTTGCTCCTGGCAGGAGACATGTCTTGATCAAAAGCAAAGAATATTCACTCTCTCCTTCCAATTATGAAAGATGGGGTTGGTCGAGGGTGAGGGGGAAAGTACGCTATCAGGGCAATTTTTCATCACTGGCAAGGAATGGGGGTTTTTATAGGCACTGGCTGAGCAGAATGACTTAATCCAAATAGTGACTTCTGAAAAGGAGATACAAGGCCCATGACGTGGAAAGCAATGAAGAGGAATTTAGGATTCTCTCTCAGAAAGGGAACGTGGACGACATGCTTTCTATCAAACCCGCAGAGACAGGATGCCAGACACAGCCAACCAGCCATATTCTCAGGTAGGAATTTACATTAAAGTCAGTATAAGCAGGGCAACCTGGAAAGGGACTGCATTTGTTCCCCATTACATCAGGGCTTCACCCAGCTTTAATCTGCCATCATTGAACCCCTGATATCCAACGTGCAAGTTCATCCCTCAAGGCCCTGGGTCCAAATGCCACATCCTCTTCGAGGCCCTTCCTGGATCCCCAACCAAAAGAACTGTCTTCCTGTGGTGATCCCACAACACCTTTCTCCTCCTCTACAGAGAGAGCGTTAGCTGGCCCAAACTAAGCACTAAATAAATGCTCACCTGATGGATTACTAACCCAACAAATCAGTGATGAACAAAGATGTCAGACTCGTGGACACATCTTCCAAAGCGAAAGCACAGCCTCTATTCTAGAAATGCTTTGGGAACATTTATCCACTTCTGGGAATACGTGAAAAAAAATAACAAAGATTGTACTCTTGAGATTTAAATTTTAAAGATCACACTGAAAGCAAGGAAAGGAACACTATTAACTTGTTCTTCAAGTAGTGGCAGAAATGAACTCTTTCAGCCCTGAAACCCAGGGTCCTGGGGAGAAATGGCACACGGTATTTCTGATCTAGTTCCTTCCAAGCTGAGGCCTGGAGCCAAGATATTGGAAAACGCTTTCCCACCTCACACGCAAGAGAAAAGAATGCGTGATATTTTGCTATCTGGCCTGGCCCTTCCACTCATCCCACCCTCCATCGCGAGAGCCCCTCTGCCATTATCAGGACCACCCCGCAGCAAGTGTTCTCTCTTGTCACTGAAGAAATGGCGGAGGTTTGGAGGGCTGCCTTCCCTTCCTCTGACCCACCTCCTTTCCTGGTGCCAACTCCCATTCAGAGGAGAGTTACAAAGAATTGTTTGTGCAGGGAGTGGCCCGGCCTTCCCTTTCGTCCCTGCGCCACCCCCTCCTGTGAGCTTCACCACCTAATTCCCAGCAGCTGGCTTTGTTGCTGCAACACATGGGAACTCTTTCTTAATGTGGCACAAAGGTGTCTGTAGGCAGCCAACCATGGCACACCGCTGGCCACAGCTGGCTAAATGTGGTTTCAGAGACTTGTTTGTGCTCCTGTGTGACTAATACTTACCTACCCGCTGGCTGGCATGAGACCTCTCTCCTACACATCTGGCACTTGGAACACAATCCCCTGGCTTCCCGGCCACTGCCAAACTCATTCATAGCCCAGGCAGAGGGACTGGGTTTGGGTGGAACTGAATAGCAGGGCCTCCAGAGGTCCCAGGGACTCAGAGACACCGAGTATGTTCTTCCCTTGAATGCTTACGCCCTCTCAGCTGATGGGGATAACTGACAGGTGGTCCGAGCACAACGGAGGGAGGAGATAGGAAGGCCTTTAACTACTCCTCTGGTTGAAGAAGGCTGCCTATTCGCAAAATAAGCCTGTGTTTTAAAAAAGAAAGCTAAGTTTAAATTAATCAAGAACACAGAGTGATAGGCAGCACCTGACAGGCTTTGGGGTCAAAAAATTTAGTAAATAAACAAATGAGTGAGTGATTAGATGAAGGAATGGACTGATAAGGAAAGAGAGGAACAGGGAGGGCAAACAGTTTTCTGCATTCTAGGAATTTTCCCAACAGACCCCCTCTATACCTGTAAAATGACTAATGAACGGATTACATAAAATATAGTAGGTGGTCTGTGTTCTAAAATTCAGTATTATGTGGCTGTTTAAAAAATGAAACATCTGTATACAGATGGATATGAAAAATATCTAAGACCGACTTTGTGTGGAAGAAAACAAAAGCTAAGGACAGACAGCCTGGATAGCAGGCTACTATTTGTGTGGGTAATTTTTTCTTTAAATATATATTTGTAATTGCGTAGGCTATCTTGGGAAGGATACAGCAGTAGCAGTATGGTTGTGTCTAAAAGGAAGAATAGGTGGCTGGGGACCAGAGACTGGTGGAGACTTTCTTCCCACTGTGCACCCTTTTACATCTTTTGAATTTACACCCTGTCCATATATTATCTATTCAAACACATTAGTGAGTTTCTTTTTTATTAGTAAAAACTAAAATTAAAATAAGATGGATTCATATCTACAGAAATAAACATATCAATCATATATTTTAAATGAAAAAAGAAGCATTATCAACAATAGGCAAATTATGGAAAGAGCCCAAATGTCCATCGACTGATGAATGGATAAAGAAAATGTAGCATACACACCCTCACACACACACACACACTCACACACACACACCCTCACACACACACCCTCACACACACTCACCCTCACACACTCACACACACACTCCCCCTCACACATACACACACCCTCACACACACCCTCACACACACACACTCACACACTCACACCCTCACACACACACACTCACACACACTCACACACACACACACCCTCACACACCCCACAATACTACTCAGCCATAAAAAGGAATGCAATCTTGTCATTTCCAATGATGTGGATGGAGCTAGAGATTATTATGCTAAGTGCAATAAGTCAGAGAAAGACAAATACCATATGATTTCACTCATATGTGGAATTTAAGAAATAAAACAAATGGTGGGGGGGAGGGGGAAGCGAGGCAAACCAGAAAACAGACTCTTAACTACAGAGAACAAACTGAGGGTTTCTGGAAGGGAGGTAGGCAGGGGGACGGGTTAAATGGGTCATGGGCTTTAAGGAGGGCACTTGGTGTTGCATGTAAATGATGAACCACTAAATTCTACACCTGAAACTAATGTTATAGTGTATGTTACCTAACCGGAATTTAAATAAAAACTTGAAAAAAAATAAAGTGAAAAAAGAAGTCACATAAAATATATACAGTATGATACTACCTACGCTTTAAAAAATACTCTAAGCATAGGAGTGCCTGGGAGGCTCAGTCGGTTAGGCTTCTGACTCTTTTTTTTTAAGATTTTATTGATTTATTTGACAGCAAGAGAGGGAACACAAGCAGGGGGAGTGGGAGAGGAAAAAGCAGGCTCCCAGCAGAGCAGGGACCCCAATGTGGGGCTTGATCCCAGGACCCTGGGATCACGCCCTGAACTGAAGGCAGACACTTAATGACTGAGCCACCCAGGCGCCCCTAGGCTTCTGACTCTTGATTTCAGCTCAGATCATGATACCAGGGTCAAGAGATCTAGCCCCTGATATTGACTCCATGCTTAGCTCTAAGCCTGCTTGTCCCTCTCTCTCCCTCTGCCCCGCCCTCTGCTCACACACTCCTTCACACACTCTCTTTCTCTCTCAAATTAATACAATCTTTAAGAAAAAATACTCTGAGTACACCTGTGTTCATACACACACGTATGTGAAGACATTAAAAAGTTACGAGGGGAATGGAGAAGGAGCTTTCACTTTTTATGCTGTGTATTTCTGCTTTACATAAAAGCTTTATAACATGCAATTATTCAGTAATTTAAAATACAAATTTAAAAGTGAGACAGCTTGGGATGCCTGGGTGGCTCAGCCGGTTACGCATTTGCCTTCAGCTCAGGTCATGATCCCAGGGTCCTGCTCAGTGGGGAGCCTGCTTCTCCTTCTGTCTGCCTCTCCCCCTGCTTATGCTCACTCTCTCTCTCTCTCTGACAAATAAATAAATAAATAATCTTAAAAAGAGAGAGAGACAGAGACAGCTCTAGGGGCATCCGGATGGCTTAGTGGGTTAAGCATCAAACTCTTGATTTCAGGTCAGGTCATGATCTCAGGGTCATTAAGACTGATCCCCATGTCAGACTCTGCACTCTGGGGAATCTGCTTAAGATTCTCTCTCCCTGGGGCACCTGGGTGGCACAGCGGTTAAGCGTCTGCCTTCGGCTCAGGGCGTGATCCCGGCGTTATGGGATCGAGCCCCACGTCAGGCTCCTCCGCTATGAGCCTGCTTCTTCCTCTCCAACTCCCCCTGCTTGTGTTCCCTCTCTCGCTGGCTGTCTCTATCTCTGTCGAATAAATAAATAAAATCTTTAAAAAAAAAAAAGATTCTCTCTCCCTTTCCCTCTGCCCCTCTGCACACTGCCCCCCACCTCATGCTCCCTCCCTCTCTCTCTCAAAAAAAAAAAAAAGAAAGAAAAAGAAAAAGAAAGAAAGAAAAATGAGATGGCTGTGTATGTGCTAGTCAGTTATCCTCTCTAAGATACAGTGTTGGGTAAAAAAGGAACAAAACAGTATATATACTATGCAACCATTTGTACGCAGAATTTGTATGAGGCTCTTAAAGCGTATATGTGGGATTGGCACCAACTGGTCCCTCTGGGAAGGGAAAATGGATGGCTAAGAAACAGATAAATAGAGACTACACCTCTGCATGGTGTATAATTTGCATATTTTCTAATTTTGTGCCATATGTACATGCTACCTAGTATTCTAGTCCACTTTTTTTATTACCTTAATTTTTAAATAAAATTAGGCTAGATTATGTCAGTAATAAGATTAAAGCCTAGGGGCACCTGGGTAGCTCAGTCAAAATTAAGTGTCTTGATTTTGGCTCAGGTCACAATCTCAAGGTTTTGAGATTGAGCCTGCATGGGGCTCCACACTGAGCGTGGAGTCAGCTTAAGATTCTCTCCCTTTGCCCCTCCTCCCACTAAAGGGGGTTAGCTCTCTCTCCCTCTCTCTCTCTCAAAAAATATTTTAAATTTTTTTTAAAGATTAAAGCCTAAAAGAACTTGGAAAATCAAGTGGTTTATTTCCTTCAACACGCGGACACGATTCCCACTCTAGAATATTTTGTCTTCTTGGGAGCTGGTACTCCGAGGCACCCATGAAAACATCCCCTCAAAAGACCAAAGCACAGCTTAATTCTGTCCGTGGTCAGCATTCTTGTGACACCCATCCTAGAGGCCCCACGCTGCATAAAACAATACTGAGAGGAGACTAAAACCAAACTATCTCAACAGATACCAGCTCTGAGCAAATTATTCTAACCATTAAGAATTGTTTGTCGGTTAAGTGGCCGCCTTCGCCTCAGGTCATGATCCCAAGGTCCTGGAATCGAGTCCCACGTCGGGCTCTCTGCTCTGCAGGGAGCCTGCTTCCCCTTCGGCCCCTGCCTGCCACTCCCCCTGCTTGGGCTCCTGCGCTCTCTGGCTCTCTCTGTCAGATAGATAGATAGATGATAGATAGATAGATAGATAGATAGATAGATAGATAGAGACAGATAGATCTTTAAAAAGTGCCTACTATGTGCACAGTCTGGCAGCTCACACCCCTATTTGTCTCTTAAATGTGTCAGGATCACAGACATTGAGGCCCACTTTTTAAAAATCAGATTAACACAATTTGATGGAATGTTTCTTTTTAATCCTCCCTTCTTCGAACCATGGGTAGCAAGTAGAGTCTACTGCCTGTCAAAATTTCCCTCCTCCGGACAAAGTCAAAATACTAGGTATAATAACATACATAACAATGTAACACCCGACCTAGCTATGTAGCCTGACAAGAATTGCTCTAAAATATCCCTACAATTGGCCCAAAAGTTCAGGAGTCCCAGAGGAAGGTCCCTTCTGTTCCTGTTGTGCCCACCCCAAACCAAGCCCTGGGGGGTCAGCTGCTGCTCTGCTCTTGGCCCCGCCCAGCAATTCCCTCTTCTTCCCTCCAGGCGCCCCTGACAGACAGAGTGATTCATGATTCACTCCAAATCCCTCACATTTCTGCCTGGATCAGTCCCACTGGCAGAATGTCTGCCCCTCTCGCCAGCGTAAGGCCTGCAGTCAGGGTCGGCCTGAAAGCCCTGGCAACTTCCTTCTTCTAACCGCCAGCCCCAGCCAGCTCTCTTCTCCCACACTACCAGTCCTTCGTGACATGAACTACTGCTCTGGCAATTCACTGTGCACCACCCGGGACAGAGGGCTCTTCCCTTACTGTCTACGCCATGACTCGTGTTTGCTGGGAATAATTACAAGGAGAAGGATATAGGCCCTAGGAGGGGGGAAAAAGAAGTGGGCTGGCAGGACAGAAGTCATATTTTGGCAGTAAAGCCTGGCAGGGAAATGGGAACCCGGTCAGATGCCCCAGGGCCTTTTCACCACCTTCTATGACGGGGAGAACCCTGGAGACTAGAGGAAAGGGAGAGGGGCAGGGCAGCTTTGACTCCAGCAGTCATTCTGGGCCTGGTCAGCACTCCACAACCCGCGTGCCAGAGTGGGGTCTAGTGGCAACCCTTCCTTCCCTCCCTTCCCATCTTCACTATAATATGCTTTCAATCCCACAGGAGCGCCCCCAGGCTCTTCCCTGGAGGACCACCCTCAGGCTACTGGAACCACTTTACCCTGCTAGTAGAGAGCCAGAGGGCCTGGGACTTCTTCCCCCAGGGCAGCCCTGCCCAGGGACCCACGGGTGATGGGATAATTCTGAGGCATAGTTTACATTCAGGATGCTTCTGCAGAGTCAGGCCAAACTGCCCCCTGAGGGACTTCTGACACCACACCCTTGCCCGGGGGACCTCTGCTTTCCCATCCCGCTTTTCCTGCTCCCTCACCTGTCTCTCCAGGGAGCACGCCCTTGATAAATCACGGGTCTTCTCTAAGGGCCTGCTTCTGGGGAGCTTGACCTAAGACAGGCAAGGTGGGGGCTGGGGGAACGCCCTTTGGCACACAGAGAAAGGAAGCAACGTGGTTTTGTTTTGTTCTTTTAATTTCCTAAAATATCCAAGTTCTTTTGTGCGTTGGGAGTAGTGGCAACGAGAGGAGATAGAAGCCAACAGGATGGTGCTTGACTTGCCCGTACTTACATCTCGTGGACTCAGGGACTGTAGGCAACCAGGTCAAGGGCCACGTATTAGGCTTTATTCAGTCATAACCCCTACTGGACTCCCCACTGCGCCATGGCTAAGCCCATTCTCTCTCTTTTTTAATCCCTCAGAACAGCCCTACATAATAGTAGCCCCATTTACCAGATTAGACTGTGAGAAACAAAGTCCTTGTCCCAAGTGCCACCGCAGACCCCAGGCCTGCCTTCCTCTGTTCCGTGCACGTTCAACCGTCACACTTGCTCAGTGCTCCTCATGGGCCAGCCGGGACCTTCGGATGCAAATTGCTCAAAACACTTCACTGACTGCTCTGAATGGGAGAGCCCTCAAAATAACAAGAACTAGCCCTCAAAACAAGCAGACTGCAAGGTGAAATAACCACTTTCACTAAAATCCAAAGTAATCTCGTTGGGGAAGAAGGGTTTAAAAACAGCTTAAGATCCCAGATTTCCATCATTCCTCCCATAAACGCCTAAAAAGGCACAAGGAGGAAACAGGCCCGAGGTCTCCATGGTTGATGTGATTTAAACTTTATAACTTTAGAGTTTCCACATTTCCCCTAGTTCTGTATGAGTTTTACCTTCTTTCCCTCCGCCCTCCCAACAGGCCAGGTAAAAATTTTTATAGAAATGCAAAAAAGTAAGAAAGCGGGGGAGGAGCCCTGAGCTTTCCTGGCTCTCAGGAAATGGTATCTACTTTCTAAAACTTTTTAAAACCAAACTCAAAACATACTGTCAGTCATATTAGGAAACAGCCCTGCAAAGCACAACAACAGTACCACATGCGAAATTCTTTTTAAAATAGATTAAAATGCATCCCTCTGTTTGCTTTGTGTTTTGGAGAGTAGTTCCGTGCCCTGGCTTATTAGGTGGTTATTAACATAGTCTAAACATTTTATTTATTTATTATTTTTTTAAGATTTATTTATTTATTTATTTGAGAGAGACAGTGAGAAAGAGCATGAGAGAGAAGCAGGGAGCCTGACGCGGGACTCGATCCCACGACCCTGAGATCATGACCGATACCAAAGGCAGACGCTTAACTGACTGAGCCACCCGGACGCCCCTATTAGCACAGTTTGAACAACAGCACAGCATCATTATCAAAAATATTGAGCACTAATCATCCAAAAGAAAAAAGAAAAGAAGGCTGCTTTTTATTTATCAAGCTTGCTGCCCGTCTCACGTAGCTTGGTTTGGGGCTCAAACCGTAGGTCTGTCAAACAGGACTGAGGCCCTTCTCCTCCCTGCATGGAAGCAGCAGCACACCCAGCAGCTGAGGAGCAGTGAAGCAGGAGGGGGACAGGGTTGGGGGGCAAGAAGGCAGCAGTGTGCCCAGGGAGTAGCAGTGACAAGAAAGGGACAGTGTGGAGGTGGTGGCATGCCCAGTGGCCAAGCTGGAGGCTGGAAGGGAAAAACGGCGGACCACGGAAGCAGTTCCCTAAAGAGGCAGTTGGAACAGTAAAGAGATTAATGATATACAAGGGGGTTGAACAAGTAAGCATACTGGGGCCCGCGGGAGCCTATCTCTCATCATCAGAAAAGGAATCTACAAACATTGAAAGGGAGAAGACCGGAGAGAAAACTGAAGTATTGGATTAGAATTAGATGCTATCAATCTAAAATGATTTTAGAATACATGTACAGAAACAGATGTATGCGTGTATGCGTCTGCGTGTGAACTGGATTCTGGGTTTCTCAGCACCATCCTTCATTAAGAGGAGCCAGAGAGCTCCCTGGAGAAATGGCTGGTTCCTGGACTGGGGCAATGAGCTCGGAACATGTTGAGCCAGAAAATACAGGAAAGATGGAGCACCTGGGTGGCTCAGTCAGTTGAGCGTCCGACTCTTAATTTCGGCTCAGGTCATGATCTTAGGGTCCCGTGTCAGGCTCCTCCCTGAGCCTGGAGCCTGCTTAAAAGAGTCTCTCTCTCTCTCTCTTTCTTTCTCCCTCTGCCCTCCCTCCACCCACCCCTTGGCTCACACTCTCTGCTCACTCTCTAAAAAAAAGAAAAAAGTAAGCAAATGCTAAAAGAATGAATGATGGAGACATGACAGGAGCCAGTGTGATGATGTTCCCACTGGTCCAATGTCACTTTGAGCATCAAAAATAACTAATGATAACAGTCCTTTAAATAATGGGAATCCATGCATCTCTTCATACACATATATATAGCAAATAAAATGAGAAGGGAACATTCTGCTTACAGTAGAATGTCAGCAGTAGGCAGAATTAATGATAAACCCAGAAAACCAGTATTCAACAACTATCACAGTGATGGCTGATTCAGAAGGGACTCAGCCGTGGAGACAGGCTGGCGAGAACAGGCTACTGGGGTCTCCTCCCCAAATCCTTACCAGTTATGAAGGGAAAACGGGAATTTATGGTAGAGAAATGAAGTGATGGAGAGTAACATCTCCAGTGGTTACATCACTGGCAACTTCTCAACGCACAGCATCATTGCTGGAGGATTCCAGCCAGGAATGCATGGCCCGAGTCTGGGCATGAAGAGAGATGAGACAGACCCGGGTGGGCCATCTTACAAAGTGAAAAGCGAGTACTTTTTCTACTCGAGATCCTGAAAGATAGGGAAAGACCAAAGAACTGCTCCAAATCCAAGGAGACTGGAGAGCCTTGGCCACTAACCGCCACATAGGACCTTGAATTGTACCCTGGACAAGAAAGAAAGAAAGAAAGAAGTGACAATGGTGGGGACAGTTGGCAATATGTAAACGGAGTCTGAGGAGGCCATGATAATGGTGAAACTGACCTGCGTGGTTGTATGACATTTCTATAAGAGAGTGTCCTTCCTTTGGGGAAATATACACCTGAATAATCAGGAGTGATGAGAGCATGTCAGCAACCTGTTCTCAAGCAGTTCAGAAAAAGACTATGTCGTCATTATTTACGACTACACTATACACTTGAAGAGGGAAAGAAGGCAAGAGAAAGAGCCTGAAAATATAAAATATTAATAAATGGATATTCTGGGGGAAAGGGATACAAAATTTCTTTGTACCGTTCTTGCAACTTCTACACATTTAAAATTATTTTAGAATAAATTATTAAAAAAAAAATAGGATCCAGGCAAAACTTGAGGTGACCAAGAGAGGAACTAGAAGAGTGGGTGAGTGGAGGAGCCGATGAAATGAGAGGTAAAGAGAAGAAAGCAATAAAGCAATTTATTACCTTCTCCCCTTTGTCCCTTTTACAATAAATGCATTGGAAACTATCTGCAATATAGCTCCAGCTGCTTTCCCCACACGTCAAACCAGATTCTATATACAAATATTGTGCAGTAGGACAAGCAGGGGCTTTGCTGCCGGACAGACCTGGATGCAGACACGCTTAAAGCTCTGTGCTTGTGGGCACATTATCGACCTTCTGAGACTCAGGTTTCTCAGGTATAAAATGGGGATAATCACACATTATCTCTCAGGTTGTTATGAAGATTGGAGGAGATTATTTACAGACAACACATAGATCACCTAGGAGTAGACATGGGGTCAATGGTTGAAGCCAAGTTCTCATGGAGAACTCGCTGTCATTTGGGGTTTACATTGCGCATCAGTGACTTTTCGAATACTGAAAGCTTAACTTTCTTTCATTCCTGAGTCTGTCGCTGAACAGTTTGTGTTGAAACAAAACAAAGCAATTCAAAAACTACTGCAATTAGGGATCAGGGCTGTTGTAGACAGAGAATGGTATCAAAGGGGCCTCGGGCACATTTATGATGCTGATACCAGGTGAGACACCCACTGTTTAAACAAATTCGTAACGTGCTGAGTGTTATTTATTGACCCTGTGCTGGGCAGAAGGTGCACAGCAAAACTGCCTCCATCTACTTCTGAAGCTAGTATTCATCAGTCACCGTGCCTCTGTTACAGCCTGAAATTTATTATACTGCAAATAAAATGCCCAGCCTTGTGACAGGCTTTCAGTATTGACTGATATTGACTAGTGAGTTTTCTTGTCTTGTGAGCCCCTCAGATCCCATCCTTGTAACTACACAGATAAAGCCAGTGGTGGGTCCAGAATTTCCAGTCGGGAGAAGATGAGGTTAAAAGGGGAGACTTAGGGAAATTATCTTTTTTTTTTTTTACGATTTTATTTATTTATTAGAGAGAGAGAGCACAAACAGGGGGAGTAGCAGGCAGAGTGAGAGGGAGAAGCAGGCTCCCCACTGAGCAGGGAGCCTGATGTGGGGCTCGATCCCAGGACCCTGGGATCATGACTTGAGCTGAGGGTAGACGTTTAACTGACTGAGCCACCCAGGCGCCCGGGGAACTTGTCTTGAAGGAGTGTTTTAATACCAAGCAGACTTTTGAGACAAGCTTAAGAAAAAGAGCAAATTTCCTTTAGAATTTCACACAGAATTGAAAAATAACCATTGTCCAGATCAAAAGACATTATTAAGGTCACTATCTATGATCATGGTTCCTGGCTAGCTGTAGGAGGGGCTGATGGAGACAAAGGAGGGGGACACCTTTGGCTCAGCCACCGTCCTCAGCCCAGTACCTGGCACATAGCAGGCTCTAATGCTAGCCTACTCCTGCCTTGCCAGCTGAATTTTAGAAACTTCTAGACTCAGCTCTCAATCAATGACAAGGCAGAGTCAGTCACTAAGCCTTCACTGTGCTATCATGTGTGACTCTGTCTATCCTGAGATTCTTACATGGGGAAGTGGGAGACAAGACAGAGAGATGTGAGAAATAAAGGCAAATATAACCCAAAGAAGGTACAAAACTAATCACAGCTGTGTAGTACTGGGAGGAGCGGGCCACAGGCATGACGGAGGAGACAGGACCAGCCGGGATTAATGTGGAAGACGTGGGGGGTGGGGGGAAGGTCAGCAGACCCAGTGCCCATTGTTGCTTGCAGCTAATTGAAAACAAAGGGAAAGGTAAATGTTATTTCAGATCCTCTCACCAAGATAGATGATTAAAGTGGCCATGAAGAGCCCTCTCATTTTTTTTTTTTTAATTGACGACACTTCTCCAAGGAGTCTACATGGCTGAGCCACCCCCAAATTCCCAGGTTCAGCCTTCAGTCTTCCCAGGGACTACTAATTGCCTCAACTTGCCTGTCTATGAATTTTCTTTCCATCAAGAATGGAAGTAGGAAAAGCAGGCTTTTGGAGGTTTGGGCAAGAAGACCTGATGGCCAGGCCACCCCTAATGGCTCCTCTGCGTCTGCATTTCTGGTCTGTGGTTGTGGGAGCAGGTGCCCTGTGGGAGTCATGAGCCCTCAGGGAAAAGCCTGTCAGGAGCCACAGTTGGTCTCCTGAGGACCTCTGAGCCCACGGACGAGCTTCTTGAAAGAACGAACATGTCTGAGCTCCGAATATTCTCTCCTATCCATAGAAGCCATGGCGTAGATCTGAAACACTTAAGTAAGTGATCATTAATCACGAGGAACAGGTTTTGTGGGCAGGACTCCCGTACAAACACTCAACTACCATTAACTTGTATTGCAGATGTCGGTCTGTGAGAACACCGGTTCTGAATACCAGGAATGTGTCTCTCTCAGATTGGAGGCCGATGAGGTGAAAAGAGAGATTTATGCAATGCAAGCTATCTCTCTCTTCTCTTTCTTCCTTGGATTTTTCTCTATCTTGAGTAAAGTTCGGTTTTCAGAAGATCAATCCCGGTTGTAAACACAGTCTTTAAAACCTTTGCACTGCTTTCCTGCAGAATTTATGATTTGTTTACATTTGAGGCGAGGAGCAGCAAGAGGGGTAATCCTGAAGCCTTTGGTAGACTACTCGAAAGAAAAAAGGGAATGCGGGACACATGAGTAAAAATACTTCCTTGTTCCAGCCATGATTTGTGGGTGCACAATTCTCCCAAAGAGAGAGGTCATGCCCTAAGGAAATTGGTCCAACCAGCCCTTTGTAACCATTAAAATAAGTGCCTGAGAGCTTCAGAGAAAATTCCAGAAATCCACAGATTTCAGGATTTGGAAAACACACGAGAGAAAATTTAAGGCAGGTGCCTCGATGGTGATTCGGGGTGTTGCCGGCATGAATGCCTTCTGGGAACTGTTAATAGCAGGCCACACAGTGGACACCTGGAATGAGAAACTGCCAAACAGAAACCCAGTCATGAACGGTCCTCGTGGTGGGGACAAAAGTCAGAGGCCAAAGAGAGTGGCTGAGTGGGAATTAAGTAACCCAAAATTTTTTTCAACATAAATCACAGAAGATTTAAATTCCTCCCTCATAGTTACAGAACTCTTTGTCATCTCAGTAACAGAAGTTCTAATATAAATAAAAGGATAAAGGAGAGGAATTAAAAGACCTCGGTCCTAGTGAAGGCTAGAACCGTCTACGTACTCATACCTACTGGGTACATGACCTCCGGCAAATAACACACCCGGCCCTGAGTCTCGCCGGTGGTATGGGAACACAAGCACTGCTACTCAGAGTTAAAATGAGGATAAGATAGTGCATGAAAGATAAGTGCAGAAAATGCTATGCAAAGTTAATCCTGGGGCACCCGGGTGGCTCCGTTGGTTAAGTGTCTGCCTTCGGCTCAGGTCATGATCCCCGGGTCCTGGGATCGAGCCTGAGTCAGGCTCTCTTCTCAGCGGGGAGTCTTCGAGTCTGCTTATCCCTCTCTCCTGCCCCTCCCACTGTTCATGCTCTCTCTCTCAAATAAATAAATAAAATCTTTTAAAAAAAGAAAAAGAATAGTCAGTCCTATAATACATAAAATGTTTGTCATCAATAATGGTGATAACAGCTGTGATAAATACTTTTGAAATAAACTATCAGGGGACGCCTGGGTGGTACAATTGGTTAAGCGTCCGACTCTTGGTTTCAGCTCAGATTGTGATCTCAGGTGTGGTCAGGCTCTGTACTCAGCATGGCATCTGCTTGAGATTCTCTCTCCCTCTCCCTACCCCTCCTGCTTGCGCCCTCTCTTTCTCAAATAAATAAATCTTAAAAAAAAAAAAAAAAAAAGGAAAGAAACTATCAGTTCCTACTCTAGAATGAATGGGTGTTAGAAAGGGAAATGTCCTGCTCTTCTTAGCAGGTCCACAGTGAGAACACCCAGGAAGGTAACTACAGCTTCCGCAGGTCAACTTCCGCCCACAAGGAGCAGTGTGAGACTTCTTTCTTTAGAAGTATTGAGGGTAAGGCCGCGAGCAGGCATCACCATGTTAGTGGGAGAATCACTGTGATGGGGTCAGAAAAACTGGGCCGTGTCACATACTATCTCTGAAACTGGGGGAAAGTTATTTGTTCCCTTTGGACCTCCAAGCGTTAGGTCTAAAATAAACCATAGGTTTCCTATATCTTTTCCAGTACCAAAATCCTTTGATTCTTTATCAGGTAATAAGCAGATAAATTCGAAAATAATATATAGTTGGGGTGTCTGGGTGGCTCCCCAGATGGTACAGCATCTGACTCATGATCTCACAGTCATGAGTTCAAGCCCCACACCGGGTGTGGAGCCTACTAAAAAATACAAAATAAAAAAATAATAAATAGTGGACTTCAGGGTCGTTTTTTATTGCAAGTCATATGTTAAGTAACGGAAGGGTTTACACAGGTCTATTGTGATCAACATCAGGCAAGAATTAACTTGGGTTTTGCTGAAAAGGTTTTTTAGTTACTTTGTAACTCAGATCTCCACTAGGCTTGTCAGCCATTCTTACAGGCTACCTTTCAGTGTGCTGTTTGAAAGGCAAGATTAAAAATCTTTAATCATTGATTTAAGGAATTTGAGTAATACCGTTTGGCTTTTTACCAGGCATCTTAAATATTTAAGAGAGAATGTGTCAATATTTGGACTAAATGAAAGAAAGATGCAGGAATACAACCTGTTGGTTACTGAGATGTTTCCCATTGCAGAGAAGAAGCAGATTTTGTTGCCAGCCTCAAGCTGCCCTGCTGTCAGGCAAGAAGAAACAGAGTGGGAAACAAGCTGTATTCGCCTATGTTCTATCTTTGTTATGGCATCTTTGAGTCTGCTAACATATGGTACATAAAGTAAACTGGACTAGGTCATATAAGAATGGAGGGAACTGGTTGCTTATGGGTTTAACTGGTTTCGTATCAGTCTCAGACCCAAAGGAGAATGGGAGAAATTATAAACAGTAAAGCTCTCTAATAACAGAGCACTCATTCTGAGCTCTCATCTATAGCATGCCAGACTTCTAGACCACTGAAATTTCCAAGCAAACCTGAAAAGATTAGAAATGACTTCTGAAACGTTTTCAATCTATCGGGTTCAGGATGCATTTTTGTCATTGCCTAATTTCTGGAAAGCCACATCATTCCTTCACAAGTGCATGCATTTACTCACGCCTAATAAACCATATGCTGGGCTGTGCGAGGTCCCTGCTGGGTGACAGGGGCTGGCCACTCCATCCCACCAACTTTCTCTCCTTACTCCCATGAATGAGAATCTGTTGGCGCGCACCATGTTTTAGGGAAGCAGAGTGGTGGCTGAATTCTCCTGCTCTCTGTGTAGATACTCTCACGTGACGGGGGAAATAAGTTAGATGCGGGCAGACAAGCTGTTGACTGACCCCTGACCAAGAATATGAGAAGTTAGTGAGGGCAGGCAGGGGAAGAGTGCTAACAATGGAAAACTCACTTTCTGACCCCAAAAGACAACCCTGTGTATTTCTTTTAGTAAAGCATGTGCCCCAGAATAGAATGAGGAGTTTTGTCTGCCTTGGGCACTTCTAGAAAAATGCGTGAGATGTTCGCTTATGAGATGCACAAATTTTGTTGAATATTGATAAAACATGGATATTAAAGAAGCAAAATGACAGCACGGTCTTGGAACTTGATTTACTAACACAAGGCCCCAAGCTCATCTACAGGTTCATCAGAAGCTAGGCTACAAGTATCTTACAGATAAGGCATTGGAGGCCAAGCTCACTACATGACTACAGCGTGAGCATTGAACTGGGAGTCATGAAACTGCGTCTCTGCCATTTAGCTGGAGGGGCCTCTGTACACCCCTCCAGAAATGAAAGCGGCAATGCAGTATTTCGGTCAGGACTACGGGCTCGGAGTGAATTCAGGATTCACTGCGACTGATAACTGGCCCGAATGTCTCTGAGCCTTGGTTTCTCATCTGTAAAATGAGGATAGTAATAGTACCTACCACAGTGGACTGTTGTAAGAATAAACGAGGGAAAGCATGTACTCCCGCTGGCCTTGTGAAACCAAGAAAAGAAAGACAATTCTCTGCATACAGATACGTTGTACTGTACGTGCAACCCAAGCCCGCTCAAGGAACTTTTGTGCCATTTGCACGCTGCGAAGAAATCATAACCATCCCCAGAAGCCATTAAGTGCATCTGAGAGACGTCAGAGCCAATCTCTGCTGGTGGAAGGGACCCTCTACTGGGTATCCTCACAGCCACTGCCTCTCCCTTGGAGAACAGGAGCCAGGAGATTAAGGTCCAGGGAGGATGGACCGTGTCTCAGTCTCCCCAGCCGTCCCCGTTACAGAAACCTGTTTGGGGGGAAAAGTGACCCCCAAAAGTGACCAAAAGGTAAACTGGAGATTAAGAGCATAATTGCAGGTTATTCCTAAACTCCAACACCAAAGCAAAAGGATTATTGAGTAACATAAACTATACATAGCATTTTGGAGAAGGAGAAACAGTTTTCATTGCACCTGCCAGCAGCAACTTTCAAAGTCTTTTATTAGACACTTCTCTGCAACCTTCTCATCTGCCTCTCCCCTCCGCCACCCCGAGTGTTTCTGGATCTGCTTCTACCTAAGGAAATTCCTGGTCCTTCCTGGTTCCTCTCTCCATTAGATTTTTCCTTTTCCAAACCCCCAACTTTAAAATCTGTATGCCTCCACGTGTAGAGCTGATCCACCCCCACTACTCCACAGCCTAAACCTGGCACATTTCCAAGATGGCAGCAGCAAGATGGTGTCCACGTAATGACATCCAGCATTCCTGGAAGGCAGCTGTGGTTACAGACGTTAGAGTATATTTCCCCCAAGACAGCCGAATGCATTGCTTGGATCCCATAGTGAATATACGTACTAGTCAACCCAGCAACCATCTGACCCCTTTTCAACTGAACCTGTATTCCCCTTCTAGTATCTACCCTCCCCTTCATGCAGTCCAGTGCTTTAATGGAAGCTGACCTTTATCCTAGCTCCAGTGGTGAACCCTGAAGGATCTAAGCCAGTTAGAGTATTCCCATCACCTTTGCCAAATTTCTTGATTCAGGGATGGCTGTGTAACTAATTAGGGCCAATGAGAAGTGACAGGGGACTTTCTGAATTTCTGAGAATGGAATTTCCTTGCTCTTCTGAGCAAGCTATGGGATGCCAGCTCTCTCCCACCGGACATTAGGAGGAGCCGTAAACCTGCTGCTACCAACTGCCAGCCTCCAGCCCAAGATGAAGCAGCCTTGGGGCTGGTAAAGGGACTCACAGAACCTGGGTCTTAGCTAATGTTTCTGAACCTCCGGACCTCTAGCTTTACACCGGTCCACCGCTGATGTCTGGTCACCTGACCAGCTACTCCTTTAAGCCAGCTCCAGCTGAGGCTCTGTTTCCTGCAGTCAAAAGCATTCTCACTGAGACAGGGCCCATTGTTTCTTATGTACTGATCTTAATATCCAATGAGGCCACAAATTCTTGAATGGCAGAGACAGATTTCTTTTGTATTTCCCGCAGTCCTTGGGACAACACTGCAAAGGTGGCGGGAGTTTGAGGATTCAACGATGGGCTGGTTTGTTATTACAAGATCCTTGAAGTAAGGGTCTTTGGTTTTTGGACATTCACTCTGAAGTATGAGAGTTCAGATTCCCCTCAATAAACTATTATTGATGAAAATAATGGCTTTGGATAGTTTGGAATTATAACCACGTGGGAGTCACAACTTTAAATTACAACTCAGCCTGAGGGAATCTGAACATTTTTCTCCGTCTCGTCCTCCATATTCCTGGGAATCGACTTCCATACGCGCGGAACCCCCAACAGTAGAATCTCGGTGGTTTTTAATAAATGTGATGTTGACTGTGGAGGCACAGATTTTACTGAACATATTAACAAACTTTGAAGAAATAAGTGTTTCAAGATAAATTCAACTGAAAATTCTCCAAGGTCTAAGAAAGAAAGAAAAATTAGCTTCATCAAGCAAGCAGCCAGTGAGTGAAAGCTCCTATCCCTCAGGGCGTAGACTGTTATCATTTCAGGAATCGTACAAAAAGCAGAACTTTCAGAAGCCACCCAGAACTCGTGCCCAAATCACAGCCCACAGCAGCGCTGGACAGTCTGGACTCCGAGGACCAACTCTGACCACATTCAATGGCATCTATCTTTTTAGCAAATACATTTTTACTCGCAGGGAAACCCTACTCAGAAGCCACACACACCCCCTTAAGGCCTTCAGTGAGACTCAAACACACTAAAGGACCTGGCATTTGTGCTGATTTTGGAAAAAGAAAGACATATTTATTAGGATTTCCTACAACACATTAAAATGCTTCTGCGCTAACCCAGGACAGTGTCTTGATTATTTATGTAAGATTTCCTGCGTATTTCAATGACCGACCTGCAAACTCTCCAAAGCTCCAAGTCCTCCCTGGAGCCTCACCCTGTCCCCTGCCCGACATCTAGAACTTCCACGCGGTCACTCTGACGGCTCCTGAAGTCTGCTGTCTCTAGGAAGCAGTCCCTGACCCCCTGGGAGTCAGGGACATTTTCAGGCACCCTATCTGAAAATGAACTTCACAGAATTCCCCATCACTCAGCACCCCACAGGCTGCATTTACCATAATGGAAATGCTTTATTTATCATAGATATTTATTAATGTCTTCAATATGTTTGCATGAGCTTCTAAACATCAAGGACCGTCTCAGATTCACTCAAAATGAACAACAGGGAAAAACCATAAGGCAAGTGCAGCGCTCATCATTCCTTCTCGTTGGCTCTGGGCAGGCTGCTCTTCAGACACCAGAGTACCTCTGACCACAGGTCATCTGCTTCACCTCTTTCCTTTCCCCTTTCAAAATGGATCTGTCCCTTCCTCCAGCCCCTCAAAGCTCTGCTTTCTGCTACATTTTCAATCAGCCGCGTTATGATGAGCATGCCTTATCCCATCCAGTTGTCACAAAAGCAGGAAAACGATGGGAATTTGACGTCACCTGACAAAGAGAGGCAGTTTGGCTCTAGGAGCCTGAGTTCTTCCAGGAGGCAAGTATCCACCTTAAAGTGCTAAAGCCAGCCTTGGTAAAAGGCCAGCCATGACACCCCACAAAAAGCAAAGCTTTAATAAGTGCTGTTGGAACAAGAATCATTTCCTATACATACTTCTTTTACTCTATTCTTTTTTTTTTTAAGATTTTAATTATTTAGGGGCACCTGGGTGGCACAGCGGTTAAGCGTCTGCCTTCGGCTCAGGGCGTGATCCCGGCGTTATGGGATCGAGCCCCACATCAGGCTCCTCCGTTATGAGCCTGCTTCTTCCTCTCCCACTCCCCCTGCTTGTGTTCCCTCTCTCGCTGGCTGTCTCTATCTCTGTCGAATAAATAAAATCTTTTAAAAAAAAAAAGATTTTAATTATTTATTTAACAGAGAAAGCGAGACAGAGAGCACAAGCAGGGGGAGGGGCAGAGGCAGAGGGAAAGCAGGCTCTCCACTGAGCGGGGAGCCCGATGCAGGACTCAATCGCAGGACCCTGGGATCATGACCTGAGCCCAAGGCAGACGCTTAACTGACTGAGCCACCCAGGCGCCCTTTCTTATTCTTTATAAAGCAGTTTCACACATATGATTTTGTTAATGATGACGTGATACACACACGTATGGAAACAGAGCCTCAGAGTCCAAGCGCCTCTCTAAACACGCTACCAGCATGTTATCATACAAGGACAATGAAGGTATCTGTAGTTTCTTTAAAGGCCATTTTTACAAATTTGGGGAAACTACTGTTTTGTTCGTGGGTTCACTCTTCTACTTCCTCACAATAGTCAGAAAGGGACTTGAAGCCATTTTCATCTTATTTTCTATTCTGTGTCTCTCAACTATGACCATCCCTACATCTTGGAATGTTCGTGGGAGGGAAGAAGAAGCTATTTCCTTCTGCTAAGAAACCTGATCGCAAGACAATCAACATGTCAGGAAGCAGTGTTCTTCAGAGGAAACGTTTATGCCTCTTTGATCCTCAAGGACTACATAAGGGAGATAGCCTTCTTCATCCTCTCCCTCAGGAACCCCCCCCCCCAATCAGGACGTTACCCCATCCAGGGTGGGATGAGAGAAGTGATCTCGGGGAGAGGCGGACACTGGGGACCCAGGAAATTGGGGATTGATTCCCCCGGGCATCAACAGCCTGTTAGACCCAACCCAAGAGATGAGTTTCCAGCCAGGACCTCTGTACCTTCACACAAACATAAACATGGCATGCAGGGGTGTGCCTGCCCAGCCTCCAGGTGGTACTGCAACTCCCGCCTTCCCCCAAACACGTACGTTCACAACTCCCTGGATTCCAATTGGGAGTAGGAGGTAGAGAGTGGAAAGGCAGGTCAATCAGATACTTAAAGATGAAACATCCCAGGTGTGAGGCCAGAGGCCAGGTGGCTCTGCATGAAAGGAAGGTGGCAGTTTTTGTTTATCTAGAAAATGCAGGAGGGGAGGCCTGGCATTCTCAGATACCTGTTTCTCTATTCTTTTCATCCAAACTGAAAGTTCAACCCCTTGAATCACTGGAGAACGATGGAATTTCACAACATCTTGCGGATGTAACAAATTCTAGCCACTGCTTATCCACGTCTTACTCTTTGCAGAATACCCCAGGAGATAGATGATAGATAGATAGATAGATAGATAGATAGATAGATAGATAGATAGATATTTAGAAGATTTTATTTATTTGACAGAGAGAGCACGAGCACAAGCAGGGGGAGGGACAGAGGGAGAGGGAGCAGCAGGCTCCCCGCTGGGCAGGGAGCCCGATGCAGGGCACTGGGATCATGAACTGAGCCGAAGGCAGATGTTCAACCGACTGAGCCACCCAGGCGCCCCTACCCTAGGAGACAGAAAGGCTAGTCTGGTTAGTGTTATAGAAGAGACACTAAAGGGAATCCAAGGGCATTGAGCAGCTCGTTATTTAGTGTTTCTAAAACTTAGGGTTCCACAGACTACACGGGAAAACGTTACATGTGATTCCCCTCATGAAAATTCCCAATGTCTTTGAGCACATTCAGTGCTTTTTGGATGGATGGGTGGGTGGCTACCCTAAAATCTTTATATCCAAAAAGACAAGAGATAACAAGTGTTGTGAGGACAGGGAGTAAAGGGAACCCTTGTAGGAATATAAACTGGCGTGGCCACTATGGAAAATAGTATGAAGGTGCCTCGAAAAATTAAAAATAGAACCATCATACGATCCAGCAATTCCACTTCTGGGGATCTATGCAGAGGCAATAAAATTGCTGTCTTGAAGAGATATCTGCACTCCCATGTTCACTACGGCATTATTTACAACAGCTAACACATGGAAACAACCTAAGTGTCCACTGACTGAATGGATAAAGGAAATAATAAAGAAATATTATCCAGCTATTAAAAAAAAAACAAGGAAATCCTGCCATTTGCGACAACACAGATGAACTCTGAAGGCATCATGCTAAGTGAAATAAGTCAGACAGAGAAAGCCAAGTAATGTATGATCTCATTTTCACACAGAGTCTAAAAACACTGAACTCACAAAAACCAGTGGTTGCCAGGGGCAGGGGTGAGGAACAAGGCGGGAAATGAGCAAAAGTGCTCAAAGGGAACACACTTTCAGTAGGAAGATGAACAAGTCCTGGGGATATACCACACAACATTGTGACTAGAGTCAACAACACTGTATTGTACATCTGAACGTTGCTAAGAAGAGTAGATTTTTGCCAGGGGATGGATGTGTTCGCTGACCTTAATGTGGCGATCATTCTGCAATACACACATGTATCAGATCACTGCAGCTGTGCATCTTAAACTTATACAATATTACATGTCCGTGACATCTCAATGAAGCTGGAAAAGAAAATAATAATCTCTAGGCGGTTGCCTCTAGGTATGCCCCCTGGGAACCTTCAGGCTGCCAATCGTTCTCTTTGGGAGCGCTAAGTAACAACGAGGGCAGCCTCCTTGGAGACAATGATGCTCTTTGATGTTTCCAGTCGGCCAACCTCACACCTCTTGCATGTATTTAAAAGCTCATGTCTTCTTGACACCTGTCAAGTACGCAGGTGCAGAAGAGCGAAATAACAAATTCGGCATTAGGGATAACAGCCACTTACCTGAAAAGTTACACATTAGAAACTGCTCACAGTAAACCTGTTCTGGGGGAGGATGAGATCATTGTCAGCAGCATTTCAGTAAATTCTACAACCACCAACTTCAACAATCTTAGGGAGATCAGGGTATAGACTTCCCATTTTTACAAAAGTCTGGTTTTTTCTCACATCCTTATGACCCTCAAAAATGGATCTTCTAAACTTCTGGCCTTGTCCATTACAAGGAATGCAGTCAGATGACTGCGTTTAGTTCCACGCTTAATCCAGATGTCTAGATTAAGACCTGAGTCATGAACCTCTGAAGCGTGGAAGGCACACTGCACTTCTAAATGTTCTCTCAGCCACTAATTGGCTGACATTTCAAACAAGCGATGACCGCAAAGTGGATCTGAACCCAGGCCTTTACTTCCCAGGATCAAAGAACTGATTGAGCAAATGAAGCCCGTAAAGTGGATAAAAACAAAGTGGAGAGACGACACGACATAAATATTTGAGTGTCAGCCTCTCAGTTGCTCACAGAACGGCTGGACGATGATTGCCTGGCTCTCCTCCGTATGGCCTGGTCACCCTGCTCTCTCCCTGCACTGGACTGCGCCCAGATCAGGACTCTGAATGCTGCAAACACAGCGCCCACACCCATCGACAACCATGCCTTCCCCAGTCCACTCCCCACTTAAAATATTCCACATAACCCTGTGGAGAGACGTAAGCCACAGATCTACACTTAAAAAGGATAAGGATGGTAAATGTTATGTTATGTATATTTTACCACAATTTTTAAAAATGAAAAAAGAAATGTACTTATTACCAACTGAAGAGCACACCTAGTTATCCACACCACAGGTGGAGTAAAGTTAGCCTGGAGGGGAGGTGGGCGAGGGGATGGGGTAACTGGGGGATGGGCATTAAGGAGGGCACGGGATGTGATGAGCACTGGGTGTTCCACACGACTAATGAATCACTGAATTTTACATCAAAAACTAATGATGTACTACATGTTGGCTACTGAATTTAAATTAAAATTGTAAAAGAGAAAAATAATAATAAAAAATATATAAACAATCAATCCGTGTAATAACCCTATGTGGTAGAGACTAGTATCATCTCCATGTCATAAGTGAAGCAGAGAGATGAAGTCACTTACCCAAAGTCACCCAGTAATAACAGTGGATGTGCCAAGAGACTCTAAGGACACAGGTAGGCCATTCATGTAATTTAATTAAAAGGTAACCTAAACACTTAAGGGTTACCTATTAGCAGTCAAAGAACGTTCACTCCTGGTTGGGCATCAAAATGTATATGGAGGAGAAGCCACATCTACTGGAGATTCCCATCAGCACTCTCAGGGCAGCACTACCCGCAGGATTTCTGGGGCAGGTAGAGCATTCCAGAAATGACTCAGGAGTGCCCACTCTCCTTCAACTCACACGTCGGAACATTTCTGTTTAAATGCGTCATGTGGTCCTCACATGGTGTCTAATGGACGCTTTTAGCTGACTGGGCTCCCTCTTCCTCCCCTCTTCCAGTTCTGTTTCCTGAAAATCCCTGAGGCTGCCATTTCTGGGCTGGAGGTATTGGCTATTTCACCAATACAAAGTCCAATGAGTTCTCTGGAATTTTAACAACATAAGAATGAGACCCACGAGACAGGTGATAAGAAGAGATGATGAGGGCCAGTCACTGAATATTCTTAAAGACAGAAAAAGGATGAGATGGTACCAGAAATTACCATTATTTTCCATATCCAAGAGATGGCATGACCCTGGACAAATACCTAATGCTGAGTTTAAATTCTGATGCAACAACTTATTGCCTTGAATCCCTTACACTCTTTTGCCTCCCTGTCCACGTCCATAAAATAGAAGCAGACTTACATCTTCTTCACAAGTTGTTATGAGACTTGAAAGAAATGTATATTAAAATGCTTGCCAAGCTGTCTAACAATATGTAGACAGAGTTATCAGCATCCTTCCCATGCAAGTTGTATTTAAAAATTTATAAATTCATAACCATCAACACATTGCAAATCCAAAGACAGATTCTGCATTAAAAAGCACCCATTTGTAGAAACATTCTACTCATCTGTGTTGTCCGAAAGCCTGATGTGAAAGGCCCTGACCACATAGGATTTTGATTTGTAGCCTATTTGTAATTCCCATTTAACTAATGAAAGACCTAAACTGAAATCATCAAGGGAGGTTCGATAGATATCATCTTAGAATGAAGTCAAAAAGGATAACCTTTTTCCCTCTGTTGATGTCACAGAGAATGGACAGTTCCAACAAGAGATTTTTATACTTGAAAAATCCTCTGTAAAGTTTACCCCCCATTCAGAAACTCCAAATATTAAAACGTAGAAACTGTCAAGGAATTCCAGTCCCCCTGCTCCATGTCACTGAAGGAGTATCTCAGCCGTGTTTTTGCGTCACTCCCTTGTCTAAGGCCCTGAATTTAAGCTGGGACACAAAACGCACCATGAAGTGTATCCAAGAGCACAGCAGCCCATTCAACTGCCTCCTTGGATGTCAGCATCTCCCGGAGTAGAAACCCCGGACTCTTCTCTGAACACACTGGCGAAAGCGCAGAATCACCCCCTTCTTGGGAAGACCTTTTCCTTAGTGATCTTCCCAGGAAGCCCCATTCATTTCTAGCACAGGTTCTACCTCCGAGAACATCTACTCACATCTTCCAGTCATTAACACCTTACAGCGACAACACTGCGAGTGCCAGCAGCGCGCTCTGTTCTCCACGGCTCATGCAGAGGCATGGCCCTCGCCTTGAGGGCTTGTGACATAAGCAGGACAAGAAACAATATTTAGACAAGACATCAGATCAAGAGGCTGATAAGATTCAAATGTGAGCTATTCTCCCCTCTCCATCCCTCAGAGGGCAGTTCTTTATTTATTTATTTTTTTTTTATTTTATTTTTTTATTTTTTAATGATTTTTTATTATATTATGTTAGTCACCATACAGCACATCCCCGGTTTCCGATGTAAGGCTCGATGATTCATTAGTTGTGTATAACACCCAGTGCACCATGCAATACGTGCCCTCCTTACTACCCATCACCGGCCTACCCATTCCCCCACCCCCCTCCCCTCTGAAGCCCTCAGTTTGTTTCTCATAGTCCATAGTCTCTCATGTTTCATTCCCCCTTCTGATTACCCCCCCTTTCTTTATCCCTTTCTTCCCCTACCGATCATCCTAGTTCTTATGTTCCATAGATGAGAGAAATCATATGATAGTTGTCTTTCTCTGCTTGACTTATTTCACTAAGCATTATCTCCTCCAGTGCTGTCCATGTTGCAGCAAATGTTGAGAACTCGTTCTTTCTGATAGCTGAGTAATATTCCATTGTATATATGGACCACAACTTCTTAATCCAGTCATCTGTTGAAGGGCATCTCGGCTCCTTCCACGATTTAGCTATCGTGGACAATGCTGCTATGAACATTGGGGAGAGGGCAGTTCTTGAAAAAGGAGCCAGGACAGGAGAGAAGGACTGATCACTCCGAGGAGACCCTTCTGGGGATGGAGTGAGAGATACAGAGAGTCCAAGGGGCGGACTGGGGCTGAGGAAAGATGGTTGGGAAAAGGAAGAGGAGGAAAAGAAGGCAGAAGCATAAGTAGGAACTGAGGAGGGATAATTCTTTTTTAAAGATTTATTTATTTGTTTGGTGGTGGGAGGAGCCGAGGAAGAGATAGTCTTAAGTAGACTCCTGGCTAAGCACAGAGCCTGACTCGGGGCTCGATCTCACAGCCCTGAGATCACAACCTGAGCCAAAACCAACAGTCTAACGCTTAACCACCTGTGCCACCGAAGAGCCCCCCAGGGAGGGATATTTTAAAGGGACTGGGAAAGTGTTTCAGAGAGCAGCCCCTGTGAGATGGCTCGAAAGCACTGAGCATCCCCTTCCAGTGGGGACAGAGGCAGAAGACTGGAACCATCTTTCCAGCAACCTTCTTTCAATTGTCACTGCCGGTATTTCCTAGAGGAGACAATTTCGAAGAGGACAAAGTTTCTACACACCAGAATGTTCCTGGCCATTTCAATAACAGAGAAACTAGAAACAATCAAAATGTCCATCAAAGAGATTGGTTAGTACATGGAGGGTGTCGGTGCGGTAAGTACTGTGCAGACGCATCGTGGAAATGATCATTATTAAGACTGTATATAAACATGCAGAATGTATGTGGTTAATATCAGGAGAGGATACCAAATGTACATGTTACAATGAACTTACCACAATGCCCAACAAACATATACGTGGACAAAGACTAGGAAAAATGCAAATGCTTCAAAAGTACTGCAGGCATATCAGGATGATGGTGTTACAGGTTTTTACATTTTTTTCAAACTCGTTTAGCATTCCTTTTACATGCATCTTTCCAGTTTAAAACTCTTCAATGCTATGGTGGTTTCATTAATGGAAACATCCTTCCAGCGTTAATGCAAGTATCTCGGAGGGAGCAGCATGGGATGAGAGCTGTTCTTTTTCAACATCCCCCTATGGCTTACGCTGCTTTAGCAGGCAGAGGGGTGCTAATTAGTCATGTCGCACACTTGCTGCTGGTGAAGGAGCCACCTGGGGAGGTGGGAGGGGCCACTTGAGGTATGGAACACAGGTCATTTGGGGGACCCAAGGGAGTTATTGGCTTGGAATGGAAGCTGTGAAAGCCAAAGACACTAAACAGCTACTTGGACCATTTGCCTGCAATTCCGATAACCTGTCTTGTCAGCAGTAGCCCGGCTTCCCTGAGGGCATCATGGCTCCTCATAAGTCATGGTTTCCTCACCGCTCAGACATGACCTGAGCTAGGCATCCCTCAACGGAGCCAAGCCACTTCACTCAGCTTTGTTTTCCTGCGTATTTTGTTTCTTAAAATATAGCACTATGGATACAAATAAGAAGGGCTTGGTTAAGTGCTTGGCCACCACAGCACAGACAAATGAAAAAAAAAAAAAAGAAGAAGAAGTCCTTTTAAAGAGTCATTCTGCCTACTGTTTTCTACCCGGATCCTAAATCTCCTGAGAAAGTGCTAACTTTGGGGAAAATCCCACAAATACAAATACACAGGGTTAATTTTCTCCCTCGATGGCTAGCAAGAAAAGTATTCCCTAGTTTGCTGACCTTATTAGCACTTACGAGCACAAGTGGGACTCAGGGTTTAAGAAGGCCAGAAACCTTGGATTGGGGAAGAGTCCCAGGATCGGGGTCCATGTTACCCTTGTCGCCCCTCGGCACCGAGCTGAGGTAAGTCACTTTGCTCACTGAAGTTCTCTTTCTTCAGTCTGGAAGACAAACATACGGGCTCTCTAATACCATCATTCACCCATCCGTTTACCAGACACCATCGTAAGAATCAAATGAGATACAGGAATGAAAAGTTTTTAAAAGCTTTATACATAAGCTAGTAATATTATTAAAAAAAAAAAAACCCAAGCAAAACACATCAAAGGGTGTGCTTCAGGCATGTTAATTGCCCCCAGAGGCTGCCAGTGAGGGCACAGCTTGGGGAGTGGGCTGGAATGTCCGTACCGAGATCCAGCGCTGCCCGGTGGCAGCAAAGCCCTTGAAAGAGCCACCCCAGATCACAACCATCTATGGAAGAACAAAGGGGGAAACAGAGCCCAAAACAACAGACAGAAGCAAAAGCCAGCGCCTGGCACTTCTGGGCAGGCAAAAGCCCGAGGTGGGAGCCTCCAGGCTCTCATGACTGATCAGCACAACCTGAAAGGGAACAGCACGTCCCCTGCCCCCTCCCACCAACTCCAAACCAGGGGCTGCTCACTGTCAGCGGTGTGGGCCCCTGAGTCACCCACACGTCAACGCCCTGGGTTTCCCTTGGCTCCTCTCCCACCGGTGCTGCCAGATGATGAGATCATGGCACTTGACAAAACCCTCTCTTTCAAAAGCACCTTTTATCCAAATGGATAAAAAAAGAATTTAACAGGCTTTATCTTTCTGGCTGTCCCATCTTTGGCAAGGCCTACAAGCTCACATATTTAATTGTGTTGGGTTGGTTTTTTTTAAATATGTATTTTTAGAGCAGTTTTGGGTTCAGGGCAAAATGGAGTAGAAAGTACAGAGAGTTCCCTTATACTCCCTCTCCCCACACATGCACAGCCGCCCCCACAATGGACAGCCACACTAGAATGACACATTTGTTACAGTCCATGGACTTCCTCATCACCCAGAGCCCACAGTTTACAACCGGATTCACTCTTGGTGTTGTGCATTCTATGATATAGTCAGTTTTCAAGGAAGGAAATAGGCAGGAAGGGATCAGAAATTCACAAACCAGTTACTAAGCAAGGACTCCAGGCTCAAAAGCAGAACTTCCCTCTCTCATCCTTAGTAGAAGGCTTCAACCATCAAGCAAGGGAAGGCTTGATGTATATTATTAACATGTAGGACAAGCTTTTTTTAAAAAAATCAAGTTGTCTAAACCAGTGCCTCTCAAACTTTCCCACGAATGTGTAACCCTAAGAGTTTTGTTAAACCCAGATTTTGCTTGAATAGGTCTCGGGTAGGGGGGCCCAAGATACTCCAACAAGCTCCTAGATGATATCCATGCTCCTGGCCATTGGACACCACCTTGAGAAGAGAAACTGAATGTGAGGTGTGTTAGAAGGGTTGGGAGCTTTCAAGTTAAGTGCACTTAGGTTCAGATCATAGCTCTGCCGCTTACTGGCTGGCCAGCCAATGACTGGATCTATAGAAATGAGATGATCAAACTTACCTTGCAGGATTTCATGAGGTAATGACTGCAGAGTTCAGTTAGAGACGGCACTCAGTGAACTGAGCAGTAGTTACCAGTATTTGTTTTCATTGCTTGTATCAGGGTTATGGCTGTTTTTCTTTTTTAAAGATTTTATTTGTTTGTTTATTTAGAGAGAAAGCGCACGCGAGCAGGGGGAGGGACAGAGGGAGAGAGAATCTCAAGCAGACTCAGCACCGAGCACAGAGCCCAACGTGGGGCTCGATCTCAGGACCCTGAGATCATGAGCTGAGCTGAAATCAAGAGTCGGACGCTTAACCGACTGAGCCACCCGGGTGCCCCTGTTATATCTGCTTTTGATCAGTTCCTCCTTTTCCCATCTTTGTATAAAAAGCATATTAACCGCTTTTAGACAAAAGCTATACAATCTCAGTAAGAACCCCTCATAAAGCCAGATTAGCATATGAGTTAATAGAACGTGTAACCCAGAATTTTAAACAGATTCCCCCAGTTTTTTCTCCCACTGTGGTTTTTGTGAAAAATCAAAAGACAGAGTTTTCTCTCTACCCTTTTCCCTCGAGGCCCTGCTCTGTGTATCAGCCTTTCGCACCTGGCCTCACACATATTCATGCGAATCACATAATGTTAGATTTGGACAAAATTTGGAGAGGTACCAGCCCAACTCTCTGATTTCAGTGAGAAAATTAAGGCCCAGGAAGATTAGGTTATATTCCCAAAGTGACAGTTACATTTTCTTAGAACCAGAAGACATTGGGTCTGAACAGGTAAAATTAATTAAAGGAGGAAGCCATTAGACTGAGGTGATTCCAACACATTCACAGCCTAAGTAAGGAAACCAAACCCCATGCCTGCAATGCCTCAAGGTTAAGAAATCCAAACCTGGACAACCAATCACAAATGGCCAGCTAGGCTTTCCACACAGGGACACCACATAAGCTTTAGTCCATCAAATAATTTCCTTTCTTTGCTTCTGCATCTTCCCTATAGAATTCTTGCCCTAAGACTTTAGGAGTGCTCCCAGCCACTTCCGATTTTTTGTGGCCCAGTTCCAATCGATTTTTGTTCAAATAAAGTCTTAAAATTTTTAACATGCCTCAGTTTATCTTTTAACACTTTCTTTAAGACAGCTGTGCACATAATAAAAAAGGCAACTCTCACGTAGAGGGGACAGATGGGGGAGAGTGACAGACAACAGCACACCTGAAACCATAGACAAATGTAACGGGCAAGGCTCTAGATTAGTGGTTCCCAAGATATGGGATCTCACAGGCCAGAAAAAGGAAAAAGAAATTATAATTGGGGGTGTTATCAACTTTTGACTTTGTCAAGAAAGAACTTTTTCCTGTAGTTATTACCATTCACTATCACCATTATCCCATAAAAGGATAAAAACATTTCAATGCCAAAAAAACCAGAATGGACATAATCCCAGAATAAAGGACATTCTTCTAATTTTAGGTTTATGAAAAATTCAATTATAGCTCCTATTTTTCTCATTTTATTGCAAATGAGCAACCAGAAGTGATCACTGATTCTTAATCTACTTTGAGTCACAAGTGCCTCTGAGACTATGAAGAAAATAATGGACCTTTTCCCAGAAAAATGTACATACCTACATACATATATTTTTCAAATAAGTCCAACTATCTGCAGGCCCTAGGTCAAGAGCACCTGCTCTTAGCTGGTAATTTAGTTTCCACCTGACTCTAGACTAGTGACCTCATCCTCTGGTCATCATTAATGGATCTGAGGTTCTCTACAAACTGTAGGAGACTCAGGACAAGGTCCCACTCTCAGGGTCTAAGGCTCTCCGGACTAACCTGCTGCATGGTGGCCTGAATTTTCATGAGAGGAATAAGAAGGAGTTTGTTCTTTTGCCTGGACCCTACCCATCAATGATAATGCCAAATCCAAAAAGATCCCCCCCCTCCCCCCAGCCTGCCAGGGCCAAAAGTTCCTCTGGGTCCAGGGCCAAAAAGCTCCACCTGGTGGTGTAAGGTCATGGGATTCTGGGAAGGAGACTAAGGGTGGTGGGGGGGGGGATACAGATTTAGGTCTTTCTGGGTCTCACATCCAGATCATTCTCAAAGCCCTGTGGAGGAGGCAGCTGAAGTTAGGACAGTTAAAACTGGTCCAGGTTGAGTCCAGCAATCCGTGCTATAGAAATGGGGTGAAGGGCACCTAAAAATCCTAGAAACAGTATCTGGTGACACCCGGAAAATAATGAATGTTATGTGGGTGACAAAACTATCACAGCCTGCTTTTGGGTGATGAACATGGGAGAAGCTTCTTGACCTTCAGAGGCAGGCAGACTGCTCACAAGGGCTTCTCAGCCGTGTCTGTCTTAATATGATCAAACCTAACTGCACCATCCGTCCACCCAGCTCATAGCTCCTGAAATGGCCCCTACAGAACCTACGATATCATTCCGTAGCCCCCTGGAAAAGGCCAAAGAAAAGTGATCTTTGTTGCAAGCCTCAATGACTGTGTATTAAAAAGAGGAAAATCTACCTGCAACCTCCCCTTCCATCCCCCTACCCTGAAAGAAAGGCATCTGCTTCTTCCTAAGTCTGTAGAATCCTTGGCTCTAACATCTGTAGGCTTTAGGGAGAGTCAGGTAGCTAAGTGGACGTTATTCATAGAAATAGGTCTCTCTAGATGGATTATCAACCTGTTTTTTGCAGACAAAGGTTGGGGAAAATCTCTAATGGTGGCTAGGGTGGGGGAGAGGCTAATGAAAAGATCTGGGGGAAGTCGGGAATCCTTCACATCATTAAAACCAGTTCTTATCTGGGCTGCCTGGCTGGCTCAGTCGGTGAACATGCTACTTTTGATCTCGGGGTTGTGAGTTCAAGCCCCACGTTCAGCGTAGAGCTTACTTGAAAAAAATAAGTAAAAATAAAATAAAGCCCATTCATATCTGGAGAATGCCAAAAGAGGTGATAACGTGGCATATTTAAATGTAAATGTATGGTGGATTCAGATACTTGACTACTGACATAGGTACTGAAATCTGTTTCTGGAGCCCCACAAGGGACTAAAAAATACTGCTAATGCTTTATTTCTTAAGCTGGGTGGTGGGTACCTGTGTATCTCATGATTATTCTCTAAACTGAATATATGCAGATACCTATGTATTTGGGTTATAAATTTCATGAAAATAAAAATATTTAAAGTCTTCTCTATTCCCATTGCCTACTCTACCTGAAGTTAACAGAATGAGCCAATTAGTGGATGAGATTTGAGAGTTTTTCTCTGTGAAGTCTCTCCCTCTGTACTTCTTTCCTCTGTGTGGCTTCCTGTTTCCTGACCCTGTTGGAATGTGAGCAGCAAATCTTTAAGAACAGAATCTGTGAACAGGACTCGGGCCAGTCTCCGTCTTTGTGTGTTCAGGGGTGAGGCTGAGCCCCAGGCCCCCTGCCCTCCACTGCCTGGAGGGAGAGACAGATCAGGCCAGGGGAACAGAGGACTCCCTCCTGGGGGGCATACCTGCCCCAGGTGAGAGACAAGAAGCTGGCTGTTGGACCGGCCACAAACTCCAGCCTCTTGGAGCTCAGCCCAGCACCGGAAGGGAGGCCAAAGGGCTCAGGCTCTACAGAAACAGTTCATTCAAGGCATCGTTAGTGCTCTTTCTCGCTCTTTTCTCATTCTTACTCTCACCATATAAATGGCAGCCATCAGTTCAGATAGAGCCGCTTGGCCTCTGAGGCCTAGGGAAGCGTCCACTGCAGGGAAAAGCGAGGTTGCCTTTCTGCTTTGGAAAAGAAGAGCCAGGATCCCCAGATCCTTGGCCCCAGGTTAAAATCAGCCCTACCGGAAGCGGCTTTGTGCGCTCCACGTGAAAGCAGAATTGAAGCAGGTGGCCGGCCATGTTGACCTGATGGTTTGTAGTAACCAACCCAAAGAAGCCATGAGACTAATGGTTTACATGTGACACCAACTCCCATTGGCAGCCATTTGGGGAGTGTCAATGAAAATCACATTCAGAATGTAGTAAAGTGAATAAATTAGAACATATCTTCTTTTTTTTTAATAATAATTTTTTTTATTATATTGTTAGTCACCATACAGTACATCCCTAGTTTTTGATGTGAAGTTCCATGATTCATCACTTGCATATAATACCCAGGGCACCATGCAATATGTGCCCTCCTTAATACCCATCACCGGCCTATCCCAATCCCCCACCCCCTTCCCTCTGAAGCCCTCAGTTTGTTTCCCAGAGTCCACAGTCTCTCATGCTTCATTCCCCCTTCTGTTTACCCCCCCTTTCTTTATCCCTTTCTTCTCCTACCTATCTTCCTACTTCTTAGAACATATCTTCTTTGAAGAAAAGAACAGTTGTAAGAAACTGGTCAATGATAATTAACAGCAATTTAGAGCTTGAACGAAACCAGGTAAAACTAGAGGGTGAGTACGTCTTGCTCCAGCACAAATGATGCTGTAAAGAAAATGGTCAGACCCTTGCGCTCACCCCTGCTGGAGGGCAGCATGAGCCGCCCTCGTGCTCTAGAAACGCCATACCTTCCCCATCCTCCGCGGCTGGAAAAGAGCTTTTCTCCAGCAACCCACAGAGGCCCCTTTTTAGTCAGCTATCGTTATTGCCATTATTCCCATCGCTGATGCTGTTCTAAGTCTTTGCTCCGAAGCAGCACTGAGTGATTTATCTTTCCGTATACAAGCCCACTGTGGCCTTGGAGACGTCATGACAGGGATTAAAACCGCGACAGGATTAAATAACTCAAAAGAGGCCAACTCCAATCCTGGGATGCCCGTCTCCGTTTTGACTTCTCCCAAAATTGCCCTCAACTGAAGTTTCTAGTTCTTTTTTTATTTTTTTATTTTAATGATTTTTTATTATATTATGTTAGTCACCATATAGTACATCCCCGGTTTCCGATGTAAGGCTCGATGATTCATTAGTTGTGTATAACACCCAGTGCACCATGCAATACGTGCCCTCCTTACTACCCATCACCGGCCTATCCCATTCCCCCACACCCCTCCCCTCTGAGGCCCTCAGTTTGTTTCTCATAGTCCATAGTCTCTCATGTTTCATTCCCCCTTCTGATTACCCCCCCTTTCTTTATCCCTTTCTTCCCCTACCGATCATCCTAGTTCTTATGTTCCATAGATGAGAGTGAAGTTTCTAGTTTTAATTACCTTCACTGGTAAGGTACTCGAGGGGAAAAAAATACAATACAAACTATGTCCTGTCACGATTAATCACTTCTTCCTAAGATGGACGAACCGCTGATACCTAGAGTACAGCTTGTCTGTAAAAAAAGCAAAGCACTCCACAGCCTAACCCTCCCCTTTCTCATTTGATAGACTCTGATGGTAACCACACCCTGAAGTGGGGTTTTGGGGTTTTTTGTATTTTTTGTGTTTTTTGTGTTCTTCCACACTGAAAGTAAGCCTCTTGCCTCAAACTTACTAGTGGCATCGCTGGACTCCAGAACTTCAGAAACAACTGAGGGGAAGAGAAAGGAGCTCATCTTTATTTCAAGTTCATTCAGCGTCAAGTAAAATGCTTGGCAGTTCACATACAGCACTTCATTTAATTTCACAACAACCCCAGAAGATATCCCATGACTCTCACTTTGCAGAGGAGAATAAACGGAGGCTCAGGGAAGTTAAATATTATGACCAAGGTCGCACAGCTGTAAGTGGAAACGCAGGGTTTAAGTCGAGATCTGTCTTATGCCAAAGCCTTGGTTCTTTCCAGTATACTCTAGGGTTCCCTAAATCTCAAGAAAGCTAATACAGAGGGTGAGTCTACCTATCGTTACCCTAGAGCTTGTGCTGGGAACATGTCTTTTTAATGAGACATACTTTTTAAAAATATTTTTAAATCTAAAAACACCTCTCAAGCACGGACTAGATGAATTACATCATCACATCACCGTGATAAAAAGACACCCCTCTTCTGGTTCATAAACATGTGATGTCAATTTTTAAGACCGTCTGAAAACATGGAGCCATGTCCAAAAAAAAGTGAAGCAATTGCAAGCTATGAATTCCCGACAAGTCTCTGCAAATCTTGTACCAACACTAAAGGAGCGGAGAAATGCAGCGTTAAAAAGTGAGAAGGAAACGTAAGGCGCGTCAAGTCTAAATGGCCAGGCTGAAGCCCTGAAGAGCCCAGTGACTTGCTCCAGAGTCACACAGCTTGACCATGGCAAGCCAAGCTCAGAACTGAGCAGATGGGAGTGGACAGCTCCTACCCATGAGGGTAACACCCCTGTACAAAACGTCCCTGCCCAGTAAGAAACCTACCAGCGTCCCCAGTATTGTCTAGAGGTTACTCTGTTTTAGATGTAATTACCACAGCAACAGCCGACTAAATAAAACAGATTACCCTCCGCAAGAAGGGTGGGCCTAATCCAGTCAATGGAAGACCTTGAGAGCAAAAAAAACTCCTCCTCTGGAATGCAACACAGAAATGCTGCCAGGGTTTCCAGACTACTGCCCTGCAAAACTGAGACTTGAGACTCCAACATCGGCTCCTTTTTTTTGTTTTTTTTTTTCATCTTCAACTCATTTCTCCTACTCCCACTCTCTGCCTCTGGCAACCACCAATCTCTTGTCTGTATCTATGAGCTTAGGTTTTTGGGGGAGGGCTTTGTTTTTGCGTTAGATTTCATATATAGGAAAGATCATATGGTTATTTGTCTTTCTCTGTCCAACTTATTTCACTTAGAGTAATGCCCTCAAGGTCCGTCCTTGTTGTCACAAATGCCGAGACTTCCTTCTTTTTTATGACTGAATAATATTCATATATATATCTCACAATATATATATCACATCTTCTTTATCCGTCCATCCACTGAGGGACATTTAGGTTACTTCCCTGTCTTGGCTATTGTAAATAATGCTGCAGTGAACATGGGAGTGCATGTATGTTTTAAAGTTAATGTTTTTTTTCTCCAGATAAATACCCAGAAGTGGAACTGCTGCATCTGATAGTAGTTCTATTTTTAATTTTTGGAGGAACCTCCATCCTATTTTTCACACTGGCTGCACCAGGCTGCATTCCCACCAAGAGAGCGCAAGGGTTCCCTTTCCTCCACAGCGTTCCCAACACTTGTTATTTCTTATCTTTTTGATACTAGCCATTCTGACAGGTGTGAGGGGTATCTCATGGGGTTTTGGTTTGCATTTCCCTCATGACTGGTGCCCTCGAGCACCTTTTCATGTGCATGTTAGCCATCTGTATGTTTTCTTTGGACAATGTCTATTCGGATCTGCCTAATTTTTAACTCGATTTTTTGTTTTACTGATGCTGATACGAGTTCTTCATATATTTTGGATATTAGCCCCTTGTCAGATATATAATTAGCAAATATTTTCTCCCATTTGGTGGGTTGCTTTTTCATTTTGCTCGATGGCTTCCTTTGCCGTGCAGAAGCTGCTTCATTTTTGATGTATCTTTGCTTTTTGTATTAGATTCAAAAAATCATCACCAAAACCTACATCAAGGAGCTTACCGCCTATCTTTTTTTTATGAGTTTTATGGTTTCAGTGTTTGCATTCAAGTCTTTAATTCATTTTGAGTTAATTTTTGTGTATGGTGTCAGATAGCGGTCCAGTTTTCCCAACACCATTTACTGAAGAGACTGACCTTTACCCACGATATTCTTGGCCCTTTTGTTGTAAATTAATTGACCGCATATGTGTGGGTTTATTACGAGGCTCTCTATTCTGTTCCATTGATCTATGTGCTTTTATGCCAATACCATACTGTTTTAATTACTATAGTTTTGGAATACAGTTTGAAATCAGGGAGCATGATGCCTCCAGCTTTCTTCTTTCTCAAGATTGCTTTGGCTATTTGGGTCTTTCATGGTGCCATACAAATTTTAGAATTATTTATTTCTGTGAAAAATGCCCTTGGAATTTTGATGGAGACTGTACCAAATCTGTAGATTGCTTTGGGTAGTACAGACATTTTAACAACATTGATTCATCCAGTCCATAAGGACAGAGTGTCTTTCATTCATGTCTTCTTTGATTTCATTCAGGTCTTGTAGTTTTCAATACACAGGTCTTTTACCTCCTTGATTCAATTTATTCTTAGGTATTTCATTCTTTTTCATGCAATTATAAATGGGATTGCTTTCCTAATTTTTCTTCCTGACAGTTTCTTATTAGAGTATAGAAACACAGCAGGGGCGCCTGGGTGGCACAGCGGTTAAGCATCTGCCTTCGGCTCAGGGCGTGATCCTGGCGTTCTGGGATCGAGCCTCACATCAGGCTCCTCCGCTATGAGCCTGCTTCTTCCTCTCCCACTCCCCCTGCTTGTGTTCCCTCTCTCGCTGGCTGTCTCTATCTCTGTTGAATGAATAAATAAAATCTTTAAAAAAAAGAATAAAAAAAAATAAAAAAAAAAGAAACACAGCAGATTTCAGTGTATTGATTTTGTATCCTGCAACTTCACTGAATTCATTTATCAGTTTTTTGATGGAGTCATTAGGGTTTTCTATATATGTCACGTCATCTGCAAACAGTGACAGTTTTACTTCTTCCTTTCCAACCTGGATGGCTTTTATTTCTTTTTCTTATATAATTACTCTGGATAGGACTTCCAGTACCACGGTGAATAGAAGCGGTGCGAGTGGGCATCTTTGTCTTGTTCCCGACCTTAGAGGAGCAGCTTTCAGCTTTTCACTGCTGAGTGTGATGCTAGCCGAGGGCTTGTCATACATGGCCTGTACCTTGTGGAGGTACATTCCTTCTATACCCACTTCGTTGAGAGCTTTTATCACACATGGGTGTTGATCCAACATCAACTCTTAAACTGAGTTACCAGCTTGCCGGCCTGCCCTATGAATTTCAGACTTGCTATCCCCCGCAATCACTGCATGAGCCAATTCCTTAAAGGGAGAGAAAGACAGAAGAGACGAGACTATACACACAGAGAGACGTGTACATACACATATAAATACACATACACAGGTACATACATATGTACATATACATATACGGTTCCTTTCTCCGGAGAACGCTGACTAATAGATAACGAATGAACGAATGAGGTTCTTCTAGGCTGCATATGGGAAAGAAAAAGCCACGAAACCAGTGAGTGCCTATCTCATAAAGGCACTATCGTAGAACTATGCCCGGAGTTACAAAACACGGCTCCTCCCTTCACAAGGCCCTAGTGGAGTAAGGCTTCAAGGCTATGACAGGGCTTTCAAGGTAATATCACTCTCCTTTATGAACACTGAACTCGGCAGCCTGGAGAGTTTAAGCAACTTGGTCAAGCCACAGAGCTGGGGTGTGCAGCCAGGACTCAAACTCATGACTGCATGACTCCAAAGCCTTTCCACTTCATCACACTCCTGATTTATTTATAACATCATGAAAAGTCAAAAGGGGAGGTTTCAGGAAAAATGGAGTAGGCCACAACGTCAAATGCTTTAAAGAGGTCAAGGAAGGGAGGCTGAACCGAGAAGCATCCTCCTCCACTGCCCCAATCAAAGATACAGCCACCAACCAAAGGCTTTCTCTAGTCAGTTCCAAAATAAAATAATCTCTCACTCATTTGGAAAGGAAAGGAGGCACCTTCTAGGAATTTCGCCTAGGAGGATTCAACTAGAAATTTCATCAGTGAACCTAGCGGTATCAAAGTATGAGAAATGTTTGCTGTAGACTCAAGTATTCAACAAAATGTAAATAGAAGAACAGAGTAAACAGAAAGTCAGTCCAGGTAGAAGTACGTAAGGAATAGTAAGTGTGTAAGTGCAAGCAAAGGGATGCTAAGAGTTAAAGAGATACTAAATATTATGTAATCTATGCCAGTATGTTCCTCACAGACCAACTGGTATTCAGTATGTCTTCATAACTGATAGGTAATACACTACAGGTGCTCCCAACATCATTTTCCATGAATACGATGGCTTGTGTTCTCAAAACGTAGGGTGCTCCGAATTAAATACACTGGGTTTACAAAGTTCATTTGACTGGAGTCATCACTGTTCACCAGCCTAGCTACTGGTCATTGCCCAGCTGACTGGAGCCAGAGATCTTCCCTCTGCCAGATTCAACAAGAAGGGAGCATAAAGAATGTGGTCTCTTATTTACAGGCTGTGAGGCCTACAAAAACTTTGCAGAGTGCATCTATCTATTTGGTGATAAGTGATCTCCAGGGGCTCAGAAAGCGAAGCTGTTTGGGTTAGCAAGTGTAGGTGTTTGTCCTGATTTCCTGCTCTCACAATGCTTTCATTTATTCCAGCAAATGCAGCCTGATGATTCACTGGAGACCAATGGTCATTTGTGCTACTCCCTGGAGGTAACTCTGAGCTGGTGTTTGGGGACATACGCAATCTCTGAACTACTCTATTGGCCCAAGTCTCAGTAGCTTGTTAATTTCTAAACTGATTAATGAAGCAATGCTCAGAGTAGTAGGAATTACTAGCCTCTGCCAAAGGCCCAATTTTTGCTCACAGTGTTTGGTTCTCTAGTTTCATTTAGTGACCTCTCAGCCTAGCCCAGAGCCAAGGCCACTGAGTCAGGAGCCTGGAAACCCAGGGTCCACACTGGTCAGCAGGACTTAACCTCTCAAGACTGTTTCCTCTGCTGGACCTCAGCAAGGTCCCTTCCATTTCTAAAGTTAAATGAATCCATGATTTAAGTGAACAAGTACATTAGAAGGTATGTATTTCCATGGGGCGCCTGAGTGGCTCAGTCGGTGAAACACCTGCCTTCAGCTCAGGTCATGATCCCAGGGTCCTGGGATCGAGCCCTGCATTGGGCTCTCTGCTCAGAGGGGAGCCTGCTTCTCCCTCTCCCTCTGCCTGCACTCTGCCTACTTATGCTCTCTCTCTCCCTGTCAAATGAATAAATAAAACCTTTAAAAAAAGAAAAAAAAGGTATGTATTTCCTTATTCGGACAACACCAACAGCAGGGTTTCCCACCAACACCCAAGCCACCAGCAGTGCAAATAGAAACTGCATGTCCCCCCCAGAAAACGCAAGAGAATCAACAGAGAGAAGATATGAAAATTCAGAATGATTCTGGGAAACAAGCTTAATATACACTTAGCATATGTAACAACCAATTAGAAAAGTGAGACTAACATCAGAAAGTGTGAAACACCTAGGGATAAACTTAACTAGAAACACGCACAGGATCTAAATGAAAAGTTTAAAATGGTAACGAGGGATGCAAAAAAAAATCTAAATAAATGAAAAGATATACTTCATCTTGGACAGGAAGACTTAACAAAATAAAGATATTAATTCTCCCTATATTAATTCAAAATTTTAATATTATCCCAATAAAAATATATTCCAATACGTTTTTTTTTTAACTGAACAAGTCAATTCTAAAGTTTGTATGGAAAATAAAGTGAAAACAATGATCAAGTTCTCCTTTTTTTTAAAGATTAATGAGAAGGGGTTAGCCCTCTATATATATTGGATAGTCAAAGCAATTTAGATCAAAGCGTGAATAAACAGATCATTCGTACAGAATAGAAAAATCCAGAAATAGACCCAAATATATATAAAAATTTATATTATATATATCCACATAAGAATTTATACAAGAATACATATACATATGAGAATCTACATTTTTTTTAATTCCCATTTTGAATCAGTGGGAGGTAAATGGATTATTCAAGAAATGATGCTGGGACAATTCGGTTGCCATTTGGAAAAACATAAGGTTAAATATATAATCTACGTATTACAACCACCAAAAACAAAAATTCCAGATGGAAACAAAATGTAAACCTCAAAAGCAAAACCACGGAAGTACTAGAAGAAAACATGGGATTAAAAAAAATCTTAACAGTGGAGAAGGCTTTCCTAAATATTACACAAAACTCCAAAGCCATAAAAGACAAGCTTGATTAACTGAAATACCTTTTAAAAAGAAAAGATCATCATGATTTTTTAAAAAGTATAAACAAAGTCAAACGAAAAAACAGGAATAAATATCTTTAAAGTATATTTCAGACAAAAGGCTAATGTCCTTCATATGCAAAGAGCTTCTCAAATCAATGAAACCAATAACCCAACAGAAAAAAATAGGTAAGAATATGAACAGAATTGGGCAAAGAGTTCACATAAATGGAACTACACACATGGCTCTTAATCATAGGAAAAATGTTCAACCTCATTCACAATAAGATAAATGCAAAACAAAACTCAGAGATGCAAAAATGACAAAGATCAGAATGTTTGATAACAAACAGTGTTTGGCCAAGGGGAAACATGCACTCTTGTACATTGCCTGTGGGAGTGCAAACTAAACCAACCTCTGTTAAGACCAATTTGGCAAAGCTATCAAAATCAAAAGTAGAGATATCCCTTGACTCGGTAATGCCACTTCTAGAAACTCACCTCATAGGTATATTTGCATATGAGTGAAATGACACAGATATGGGATAGTAATTGCAGCATCGCTCCAACAGCAAAGATCGGAAATGAATGTTCTTCAGTAAGGCACTGATTAAATAATGAACTACCCAGACATACTAAGTGAAAAAAGCAAAATGCAATGTGTATAGTATGCTACTAGGTGTGTTAAAAAAAAAAACCAAAACTGAGTATATATACTTGTATACACTTGCGTATGCACCGGTAGTCAATGCATATAATCAATACAAGAAATAAGAAGTTACATCTGGGAGAAGAGTGGCTGGGGAATAGGGGTAAGAAGGGCAATTGTTTTTCACTGTATTCCAATTTATAACTTCTGAAGTTTGTACTATTCAAGAAATTTTAATTAATGCAAGGCCAAAAAATGTACATTCTTCAGCCTTACATGGGACCTGCAGAATCTGAGTCCCCAGGGAAGAGTCAGGGGCTGTGCAATTTTAACACCACTGTGCATGATTCTCATGCGCATAGAAGTCTGAGAACCTCTGACAGAGAGCATCATTAGTAATGTACACTTATCAAAGTAATAATAGCAACAATGATGTAAGCACTAATGAACACTTATTTAAAAAGATAAAGCCTAAGACACCACTGCCAATATCTTGCACAAGTTTTTCTGAAAAAAAAATTCCTTGGCACAACCAAGCATAGAAAGATTTGATACCAATATGAAGCATTCCTTGTTCTCTTGTGTTCAGCTTTAATGACTATTATTAATCTTGCCAGTTCTTTACACTTTGCAAAATGTTTTACCCTCATTTTTGGGGCCAGGTAAGGGCAAAACAAGCCTTACCTGGAGTTCCATGAAAAGAAGACAAGTAAATTGCTCAAACACAGCACAATACCTGCGAACTCCTGCCCTTACCTTCCGGCTAACAACTACATGTTACCTTCTGTGTTCTAAAGAAACCTGTCATTGGAGGAAACACATACATTTACTAGGTGTCTTCAGCCGAGGCACACCTGTATTACAAAACACAATTACCTATTTCTGAGATGCTGGAGGAGAGAGGAAGGACCTAGCCTCAAGTCTCAGGCAATTCTGGCTCCCCTTTTGCATTTTTCAATGTCTCTCCCTTTAAATTGAGATGAGAAGACAGCATCATGGATAGATTTAAGAGCATGTGCTTTCCTCGCTGTGCCACCGTGTGACCTTGGGCAAGTTACTTCTCTGTGCCTCTGCAGACACATCTGTAAAATGGGGATAACACCACTTTGTTCCCTTTTTATGAGGATTACATAAATCGACATATGTGTGACACTTTCTATAGAAACTGGTACATAATCAGTGCTAGATAAATAGTTGCTATTATTTCAGACCAGTCTTGGAGTGTTAAAGAACAGGAATTCACCAAAAATAAAGGTAAAACCCGGGGAAGGGGTGGAGAGACAGGGAGGAAAACTCTCAATGGTTGAAGAGAAGACACAGAAGGCAAACAACAATGGAAAGTTGGTTGTTTCCAAGAAATAAAAAACCAACTACAAGATATTGAAGCAATGGGCCAAGCAAAGCAAAGCTGTTTTTTCCTTGTTCTGCGGACGGCTCAGCTGCCAGACGTTTCCATTTTCCGGTCTGGGTCCGTATCGCTGTATAAGTTTTGCATCAGGGCCCCAGACCAAACAGGTTTGGCATTAGGGGGAGGTGCTTACAAAGCCCCTACATTCATGAGTATGACCAGGATTCTCACCCTCTGTGGCCGAAAGCAGCAGCAGGACAGCAGCAGGACGTGCCCTCCGTAGATAAGAACCTGAGGTGGTGAGGGGAGCGGAAGAGAGCAGAAGGCGAGCCCAACTCCACCAGCTTCCCACACACACCACCACCTCCGCAGAGCGTCTGCACCTGGGCCTGTGGGCAGCAAATGCAGGTGGGAGGGACCTCTGAGCAGCCACGCTGCCCGATTTCTGCATTTTATGGTTGCTCCGGAGACGGAGGTCCAGAGAGGGGAAATGACTTGCCCCAGCCTGAAGGGATATCTAGATGATTATCTTACCACGGGGAGCCACTGATGACTGAAATACAAGCCCTCCCACGAATTAAAACATCATTTCATCTGTAATTGCTATATTTAAGCCATTTTTTAAGTCCAGTCTTGAAAAACAAACAAGCGCGCAAAGAAACAAAACAAAAAAACTTCCAAGCAAAGTATCTCTTGAACAGTGAGAGGTGTGGGCAGCACCTCCCTGGGCGCTTCCCATGCAGGAAGAACGGCGGACACCCGCCGTCCCACCAGTTCTCGGGTGCACAGCCAGGCGATGCTGGAGTTACTTGGTGGGAGCGTGGTCGCTTGCTCGAACGTCTCACTCAGGGGTTCGACGTGTACCTGCCACATCCCGACTTCCCTTTAGAGGCTATGCGAAATATCAACCATAATTTATTTTATCCAGAGCCCCTATAAATGAACTTCCTTAGGCTTTCAACCTCCTAGTATTTGACATTCGATCTGGTCGAAGACACCCTAGGATTCTTTTCCTCTGCAGGTCCTACAGAGGGCTACCACCTTGTCCCGGACCCCCCAGCCCCACCCACCTCCAGGGACCACAGCAGAGGGGTCTGCTTTAGCTGCGGCTAAAGGTTCAGCCATGCAAAAGCCATCTCGAATGCCTCAGTAGCCAGAGCTGTAGGGACCGAATTTTTAACCACAGACCCGGTTTCGAAAGATCTGGTCTAGCAAATTTACTGATATTTGCTTCTCATTTAAAATCATCAGATTCATACCTGACTGCCCATTAGAGCTTCCAAACAACAGGGGAGAGGTAATGACTGTTGCCAAGCTGACTCGGTATTTCAACTCAAACAAAAAACGCCATTTTAATTAGCAAGAGCAGATCGGCCCTGAACGAATGTTTGAACGTTCGATCCTGCTCCCCCAGCTGGCCTCATCTATGTGACACTAGTATTTCCTTCTCAGAGTCACCGGATCTGAAGACCCCGTGGAAAATGCCAGTACGTAGGAACTGAACGCACCAAAGCTACCACACTGCCCCAAATTAAAAGCAGCCTGGAATCTGGCATAGCCACCAAAGCCGTGCTATTGCCCTCCCAGCGGCTAATCTATATCTGTGATCTGAAATTACATCAAATTTCCAAGGACTGGGGAAAACATTTCCCATGAGCAAGAAGTTAATTTATTTGCAGGGGGAAATGAACGGCTCTCTTTGCTTTCCTGACCCTCCCCTAGGCACCAGGAAACACCACAAAGTGACCCCGAAGAGAGACCCCAGACAAAGCCTTCGGTTATTTAAGGTAGCCTAAAATCAGCCATGGGGGACAGAGGACAGAAATTCTGCAACCCACGGTAATGGGTCTGAGGACTCTGGAAGCTGAGGTGCAGGATTATTTAAATGCACTCTCTTTTCTTTTGAGATATGACTTGGTTTTTCTATGTCACACTTTGGGGGAGCACTGCTGAGATCATATATTTGGAACAAACTTCTTTATACAATCACAGGCGAGAAGTTAGCATTGAAAGGCCTACTTGAGGAGAGTTCATGGTGTGAGGACAGGCTACATCCAAGCAGCCCTCTTCCCCTGGTTCTTGCCCCTTGTACTTTATTTCACGAAAGCTTGAATTCTTTCCCCTTTGCGTTCTTAAAAAAAAGAGCTTTAGCAACCCAGTGGTGTCCTGGGTTTGGAAGGAGCAACATCTGCGACCATCCCCAGAAAAAAAGATTATTCAGAAGCCCCAGTAAGAAAAATTCATTTTCCAACCAAAGTGTATTAACTCTACCGAACTCCCAACCCACCAGAAAGCACTCAAAGTAATGAGAACTGTAAGAGGAAGAGGAGGGGAAAAAAAGGTCGATTTTCCTCTGCCGTCAGACTCACCCTATTCTTTTAAACTGTCAGCCGATCTCAGACTGAACCGTGTGCTCTTTCCCTCCAACTCTGCCGTGCCCTGGGCTCCGGGAATCCCTCACTTCACTCACCCCAGCAAGCTGAGTCAGGGACACCAGACTCTCGCAGACCATAAACTTCTAACTACCCCACGGTGAGTAAGGCATTCAAAGCTCCATGTGTGAAGAGCTCCTGCCACCCTACCTCAAAGTCAAGACTTACTGCTTCCTGTGTGCCAGACACCGCTCCGGGCACTTCACATGGATTCTCTCATCTAATCCGAAGACTTATATGCTAATTGGATTTATTTTACAGATGAGGAAAACAGAATGGGATAACTTGCCCAAGGTCACAGAGCTCGTGCGTGCAGAGCAGGGACCTGACTCCACACCCAGACCACTGTTCTGGCCCACCGTACGGTATCAGCATGCATGTGGGACTCTGTGGCTTCCCCAGACACATTCACCCCCCAGCTCGGAGTGTCACTTCCAATACTACCCATGACAAAGCCAAGAATTCCCCGGTCTTGGAAGACTCAGACTGGCCACCATAGAATGACTATAACCAGTACACGAAGAGAAGTAAAAAAACGTCCCACAAGTCAGGAGCCAAAATGAAATAGCAACATTGTGCTGTGAAACAGTCCCCTGGTTTTCTGAAATTCAGAGACCGTTCAGATCATTTCCTACCTTCTGGTGAGTGTTAAGGACTTCAACCTCAGATGAGCTGGGAGACTTGGTGGCACTTTGCAAAAGGAGGAAGTAGAAAGGAAAACCATTCTGTTTCTGGGTCTTAGAGTGTATTTCATGCAGAGGGAAATAAACTCTGGACTCTTTAAAAAAAAATGTTTTCAAGGATTAGTCCTACACAGAATGCTTATAGTCTCAGATACCCTCATAGAAAACTGGGTCCTTTTCACGTATGAAAATTGTTCCCGATGCAAACTGACGGTGATAACTGCATGTGCCAACTTCAAATAAACCAAGGTATAAAGCAGATCCAGAAGGACAGTTCGTTGAAAGGAAAGCCGAAGGCAAGTGGCAAACATCACATGCACTTGTTTTACACGAGTATCTCTAGCCACATACAGTATCAAGATGAAACTAAAAGGGAAGGAACTCACTGTACAGAAGACAAAACAATACCCTTTTTATTTTTAAAACTTTGGTGAAATAGGTTTCCATACGACATCCCATTTTTTAAAAAATTAATGTAAACCAACCTGCCTGTGGGTTAGTCACACTCTAGTCTTCATCGCAGTGGGTACAGATGCCTGGGAATATTTACAAATGTTATCTGTTAGGTAGTAAAGTTTCGTTGCGATTTTTCCAGCACGTATTCCACAGTAAAATAGAGGGGATACTGGTGTTCTTGTACAAAAATTCTTAACAGATGGATAAAGGCAATTTTCCTGAGAGAAGATTTGTTCTTGAAATATTTTTCCTTCACAATTGGAAATACAGAAATGGGATGCGGTCGTAAAAGAAGCGTAAGAATGTCTAAGTTAACATTTTTTTCTTTTAAATTATTTAAGTACCATTAAGTTAAAATGTTTACATTCATTATAAAAAATGTTGTTAAATCTTATGCAAGTGATTTAACACTGATTGCTGCAACGCAAATTGCACTTTTTAAAAAAATTATTGTTTACATGGAAGAAAAATATCTTGTCTGCTACCCTGTTTACAAATCCCGACTGACTTCGGGTCAGTCACACGATGTGAGCTTTGAGAAACATCAGTCACAGTGTACGTTACAGTCAGAATGCAGTCTCGCAAACTGAGTAATAGTTTCGACTCCGCCTCCAGAGGTGTGTACCAAACGGCCTCAAATGGTCTTCTCCACGAAAGCACGTGAAATTCAGGTGTGGAAAAGGTACGAAGAACTTCTGGAACAACCAAAACCGATCAGAAGAAGCACATGATTTGGGGCAATACACATAAAACCTTTTTTTAAAAAAATCTCTCTCAAGATTCCTTGGCAGGCAAGGCCCCGGTCCCAGTCCCGGTTTCTGGAAGTGGCACGGCGGACCTCGGGGCCCCCGGCAGGCCCCGAGGCAGGCTGGCTGGAAGGGGCCGTGGCCAGGGAGGAGGCGACACGCTGCGGGCTGCACGGGCCCTTCCCTGGAAGCTCTCCATCTTCTCTCTGGCCCTTCAGAGACAGGGGCAGGGTGGTAAGGCAGAGCAGGCCTCTCGGGAAATACATCTCTTTCAAAATAAAGGCACGGAAATCACGCATCAGAGGCATGTTCTGTCAGCATCCTCGCCCTGGTGTGGACGGCTTGACAAAACCCCAGCAGGCCGTGCGCCCTCGCTCCCCGCAGCGGGCTCAGGCCAGGGCCAGGGCGCACCAGGAATCCTGTCTCACCGAGGACGTGACTTCGGCCGGCGAGGCCAGGCTGACGCCTATGTACAACCCCTCTTGACCTGAGTACTTGAGCTCGCTGTTCTCGGCGTTAGCGCTGTCTCCCGCGCCAGACATCACTGAGGCGCCCGCCTGGCGGAAGAGAGGGATGGAGAGGGAGGAGAGAAGGGGAGAGACGGTTATCGACAGATCTGTCAGGCGGCACTCTCCTGCAAGGTCAACACCTGGGGACAAAGGAGACGGGCAGCGCCGCTGGCCTCACCCTGGCAGCGTGAACTCTTAGAAACGTTCTCCCGCGAACTCGAGAGCTCGTGGCAGCCACCACCCAGCGAGATGCACGGCGGGACAAAGGTAGGAAAGGGCAACCGCGGGAGGCCTAGTTGTAGGCAGTGCAACCTCTCAGCGCTCTGACCGTGAAACCAAGCACACCACCTAGGTGAACAGGGCTTCCTGATGCCCACACAATCTACTCCTTTCCAGAGAACCACAGAGCAGCGCGCACACACACCCAGCAGAGCCACAACCGTGGCGCTTATGCCAAAGTCTGAAACGGAGAGCTACACAGCTCAGCAAGGCCTAATAAATGACATTTTTGAGCACCGACTTCATGGAAAATTAACTCATGCATACACCGGTTTTAATATCTACCTTTAATTCTTTGCAAGGAGAACAGGCCGTTTTGAAAGCAGACCACATTATAAAGAAAACGCTAACAGCCAGTATCTGTCATGGTTGTGGCAATGTTTTGTTGAAGCAAAAGATCACTGCTCTCTTGTTTCATTCATTCCTTCCATCCGAATGAGGAAGGCCAAATAGAAAACATGATATAACATAGTAGCGTCAAACCAAAATAACTAAAATCGTGTTTAGACTACAGTTTGAGAACACAGTTGCCTTTGACTTTAAAAAAAAGAAAATCGAGCCATGACTAGTGTGACGCCCAGGCTGCTCGGTGTGCCTCCAAGGACGGGGTCAGTGTCGTGCACAACACCCACAGAGACAGTGCCCCGTGCACACACAGTGCCTCCAGAGGTTGAAGATCCAACACGTCTGCGTGGAGCATCCTTTACCAATCTGAGTTCAGGCACACACCATCTCCGGTGTCCCAACTCGGCCCGGACACCTGCAGAACATGCCACTGTTCTCTCCAGGGACACACGGTGCCGACTGCCCGGTACAGGAAACACAGGGGTGTTTCCCTCGGGATTTGTATGCATGTTGTGCTTGGTTAGGAAGTTACAGGATCGAGGGCTGCCTGGGTGGCCCAGTCGGTTAAGCGTCTGCCTTCAGCTCAGGTCATGATCTCAGGGTCCTGGGATGGAGTCCCGCATTGGGCTCCCAGCTTGGCAGGGAGTCTGCCTCTCTCTCTCCCTCTGCCCCTGCTCATGCTCGCGCTCTCGCTCGCTCTCTCTCTCTCTCGTTCACTCTCTCTCTAAATTAAATAAACAACATCTTGGCAAAAAAAAAAAAAAAGCTGCAGGATCTGTAAGACGATGCAAGTGACATCCAGGGTCCCAAGGGAAAGAACAGGGCGCAGTGACAGCTGGCACAGCTGAGATTCATCAGCCTTCCATCCACCTGAAAACACCACCGACCACCCTGTCTACACAGGGACCGCATTTCCCTCTCGAGAGAAAAAGACAGGAGAGGAAAGACCACCACTCTCTCATGCAAGCCCACATCTTTTTGGACAAAGAATGGAAGCCACTGTGGCTGCGGAGGAGCCAAGGGCCAGCGCCCCAGATACACGATGTTGCAAGTCCCCGCTGTGATGTGACCTGGGCAGTCATCTCTGTGGTCTTCCGCCTGAAAGCCCAGAACCTCGCCTTAAGTCAGACAGACCCTGAATGAGGCTCACTGAGAAACTCACAGCCGAGAGCAGGCTCAGAAGAACGGCAACGCATCAAGGGGGGCCTCGCCAGACCAGGACTGACACAGACACCTGGGGGCAGCGCCTTGCGTCGGTCAACAGACCAATGCCGCTTCCATGATTTGGACAAAAGCATCCTGGAAACCTGAGAGGCTGGCATCTGGGAAAACTGAGTGAGGGGTACAGGACCCTCTGTGGCGCCTCTGCGATGTCTCTATAAACCTAAAATCACTCCAAAGTAAAAAGTTTATTAAGAAATAAAAAACAGGGGGCGCCTGGGTGGCACAGCGGTTAAGCGTCTGCCTTCGGCTCAGGGCGTGATCCCAGCATTACGGGATCGAGTCCCACATCAGGCTCTTCCGCTATGAGCCTGCTTCTTCCTCTCCCACTCCCCCTGCTTGTGTTCCCTCTCTCGCTGGCTGTCTCTCTCTGTTGAATAAATAAATAAAATCTTAAAAAAAAAAAAAAGAAATAAAAAACAGGACGCCTGGGTGGCTCAGTCCGTTAACCATCTGCCTTCGGCTCAGATTGTGATCCCAGGGTCCTAGGATCGAGCCCCGGGGCTCCTTGCTTGGCAGGGAGCCTGTCTGCCTGCCACTCCCCCTGCTTGTGCTCTGACAATAAAATATTTTTTAAATAAATAAAAATTAAAGATAAAAAAATAAAAATCTAGCCATGATTCCATACTTAAATCATGACTTTTTCCTTCTAAAAATCTCAGAAGTCTGTTACTTCTTCCTAGCTTTCAGGGTTTCATCCCGTAAGTTACTGGCTATTTGCTTTTTGACACAGGTGTTTTGTGCTTTTCAAAAACATCACTTTGTCTGGCTCAGCTGATGTGACATCCACTTCAGAGAAATGTGGGGCACCAGACACAGGCTGAACTGAATGGAAGGTACACTGAGCCCCCTTGGCTCCACTCAAGGGCCAGAAGTCAATGTGGTCCTGCTCTTTCTGGAACAAAAAACATCTGATTTTCTCTTAATTCTCACGATAACTGCATGAGGCTGGGAAGGAAGGCTCCAGGAGGTCTGGCCATGGGAATTCCTATCGGCCCATCCCAACTTCCCAATGCAGCCCCTCACAGATAACCAATCCTTCACTTCCCTGGCAAAAACGAGGGTTTGTAAAAATCCAGCCATGACAGTACCACCACACTCCAACTTCTTTAACAGGAGACTTTGGATGCATAATAAAGCAAATTTCATGAAGTCACTGAGATGCCTAAAACTTAAAACAGATTTTGAAATGGCTGAAATAATCCTGTCAAACACACCAAAGCGATGGATTTGGTCACCATAAATATGGTAATTAACGTTAGCCATTAATTCCAGAAACTCCACTGTGAGCAAACCCAACAGGACTCAGATTTACCCCCCAAAGAAGTAAACAAAAGGGTGATACTCAATTACAGAAGGACTCATTTTAGAAAGGAGCTGCCATACAACTAATAAAAAGAGTGAGTGCAATTATAAATGATTTATGTCACATCCAATCTTATACTGATCTATCTATTCCCAGAAAAGGCGCATGGACGTTTATCCGGCTAAATCTGACCTCACCACAGCAAGTGTTATTTTCTAACACAAAAAGAAAGGGTACCCGATTGGCCCAGGAAGCAGCCCACCTCACCTGGCCAGACATGCTGAGACAGCAGAGGGGTGGGTCACCACCACAAGTCAGCAACAGGACACATCAGCAAGGCAAGGTGCTTAGGAGAACCAGGCACCGGGACCACGAGCCCCAAAGAGACAGTCGCTCCCTGGATGAGCTCCCAGGCCAAAGACACACGTGACAGTAACAATGACCAACTGCCGATCACGCGTGGCTGAGATATGCAGGTGGAGCAGTAGGTCGAAAACCGAATCAGAGGGGAAAGGATTCCTGGGAATGGGCCGCATGCAGCCTGCAACAGCGGGGACTGGTGTGGATGGACTTCCAAGCACTACCCTGGTTCAGAGGTAGGGTCACCTCTCCAAGCCGCCTCCTGGGTAAACTCGCCTTCCCATCACCCATCACGTAGGGCTGGGACAATTCAGCACTTGTGGAAGCATCAGGGTGAGGCCTTGCCATGGTAAGCACACTGGTGAGGCGAGGGCAGTCAGAATGCGAGGCCTGCAGGACATGCCAGAGGCCTTCTGAAACAGAAGGATGAGCAAAGGAGGCAAGGAGACAACGTGAGAGAGATAAACTAGAAGGCCAGACTTGAAACTCCCTATGCCTCAGGTTCCTCACCTAGGAAATGGAAACTATTTTCTTCTTTTTAGATTTTATTTATTTTAGGGAGAGAAAGAGAACAAGCAGGGGGAGGAGCAGAGGAAGGAGGACAAGCCGACTCTGTGCTGAGTGCAGAGTCCAATGCGGGGCTTGATTCCAGGACCCCGAGATCATGACCTGAGCCGAAATCAAGAGCCGGACACTTCATCAACTGAGCCACCCAGGCACCCCTAGAACATGGAAATTAAAAGACGCACCTATGTCCTGAAGTTATTGCAAGAATTAAATTCATTAACATACACAAAGCATTTCCAACAGCATCTGACAACAACAGGGACGACACCAGTATACACTACTATTAGTATTGTAATTATTCTTGTTAAGGAGCACAGACCTAACTTAATCTCCCCAATTCTGCCCTTCACCAGGTGAGTCACCACCATTACTTAGTGGGAGCCCAAGTGGAACTCATTCAGAGCTAACGGAAAACCACCTACCTCGGCAATGACCTTCTTCTCATTGTTACTGACAACTCTTCAGGAAAAACAACAACAAACAAACAAACAAGGTGCCTCCTTAGCCCTTCAAAAGGTTCATGGGCCTTCTTCAAATCACCACATTAAAGAAATCCTAATACCCTGAACATTATTCTTAACAGTTGAGCAATAATTCCAAAAGCCACCAGCTCAAATACCTATTGTCTCATCTCTGCTCAGTCAAAAATATTAAGCTCTATGGCAGACCAAGACTCCTGCATCAAAGGGCAGGCAAACCCCAAATTACATGAGTGACTCATATCAGCTCATTTGAAATCAAAAGCAACATATGACTTTCTCAGGAAAAAAATGGAACAAGTGTTTGTGCCAACACTTGAGAACCTTATTTGTAATTGGGGTTATGCTATTTAAACATGAAATACCACAACGTACAGCTTTTTTGTATTATCAATCATACCTTAATAAAAAAATAAAATTGTTATGTAATGATACATAATGAGATCATAGTGATGAGATCTGATGAGATCATGATAACCCCAGTCGCCTCATCCACCGCCAGTGGGCTATATTCTGGTACACGCTTTAGAAAGCAGTTAGCAAAGCCATTAAGAACTTTATACCCTACTCAGCTCTGTAATTTCACTTCTGGAAATTTTATTTGTAAGGAAAGAATTCAAAGGAAGGGAAAGGCTCCACAAGGGAAGACATCCACTGCTGGGTAACTTATAATAGTGGAAACCGTGGAAATAATCTAATGCCTAATAAAATGGGATGGTTTGGAAAAGCAAGGTACATCCGCTCAATGAACTATTATGTAATTATTAAAAATAATAAGATCACGTAGCGAAGTGGAAAAAATCCTGTAATGCAATGTTAACTGAAAAACAGCAGGATACAAATTCTGTCATCATTAGAATTTATGCACATGCAAAAGTATTTCCAGGGAATGCAGTAGAGTGCGGGGACAGGGGACCATCTATGAGCCATCAGTACCTTCCCTGGATTGTTTTAATTGAATGGCGTAGTGCAGTCTAACTTTGGGGAAGGTCGAAAACGTCAGCACCAGAAATATCACGCGCAAGCACTTGAGAGATGAGCCAGCCTGGAAAGAGTCATAAAGTAGCATGAAAAAATAGGGAGGACTCAGAGAGGAGGCACTAAGCGAGAGAAGAGAGGACCAGAAGGGGCCCCCATGCACCCCTGAAGTCACCTCCATCCATGCCACCTGCCATCGGCTGGAACCTGGCTGATGTGAAACATGGTTCCACATACGTTAAAACATCAAACACGCTACAATGGGCGCATCTGTGTAACCTGAGTTCTCAAAACCGGTATTCTAACTGTGTAAGAAATCTAGAATTGGCACAACTCTCCTTAAGAAAAACCTGGCTTGTCATACCACTGTCTGTCTGAAGTGCCTTTCCCTCCTAAGTGATGTTCAAGAGGTGCCTACCAAGAATCAGTACAACTTTGGGGGAAAAAATCAGAGAAAACTTACAACCCTGGACCCAGTACACGCACGCACACGCACACGCACACACACACACACACACACACACACACACACACAAAATTACAAGCATAAATTTCCATTGATGAGTATGTTTTCCCACATCCAGTTAAACCCCTGAAAGGACTTGAGTTCGGATCGCAGACACGTGAACACAGCAAAAGCAGGCACTCCACTGACCTAAACCAACCCAATCCCGCCTGTGTTCCTCAACAGGAGCTCTGATGGGAACGTTTCAGAATGCCCACAGCTGAACCATCCTTCCTCCTCTTGGTGGGCAGCTCACGCAGGCGGAGGTCCTCACTCTTTCTCTGATCAAAGTGCATTATGAGGGTGGGGCAGAAATCTGTTCTGTGTTTCCATTCACAGCTTATCTGCCCTCCACCCTCCCACAGACAACTGAAAATGGAGGCACTTCCTGTTGAAAGAATGTGTTATCAGCACCAGACTCGGCCCTGGCTTAGCACTGAACTCAGGCCAGGTTAGGTAGGAGACCAGGCAGAGCGGCTGGGCTGGAAATCTCCCTCTTAAAGGAATAAATGACTTCAGGGACAACCCAGGCTTCTGGGAGGCCGGGACATGGAAAATATCCACCAGCCTGTGACGTAGGCACAGGTCACCTTTAGATCACATGGATCTTTTTTTTCTCCTGTGAGAAAACTTTTGGACATATAGCTGAAAAGTCAAGGATTTTTTTTTTAAGATTTTATTTATTCATTAGAGAGAGAGAGAGAGAGCACAAGCAGGCAGAGAGACGGGCAGAGCGGGAGGGAGAGGCAGACTCCCCGCTGAGCAGGGAGCCCGATGCAGGGCTGGATCCCAGGACCCCGGGATCATGACCTGAGCCGAAGGCAGATGCTTCACGATCTGAGCCACCCAGGCGTCCCTAAAAAGTCAAGGACTACTGATTTGACTCCTAGAGTCAGTGCCCAGCAGTGTCTGGCTCCGGTGAGCTCACCCACCCTGTCAGTTCTCTCTCTTTTCCACTACCTCACACACCCGGTGGCAGGCAGGCCCCGAGGCAGCCGAGCTCCTAAGGCAGCTCTGGAGAGGAGACGCATCACAGCCAAGGCAACCCTTCCTGACAGGAAGGGCCATTCCAGAACAACACAGGTTCTCTAGCTTGTGAATTATAAACATCAATTTCATCTTTGAGAAAGGAAAGCACAAAGGAGTCAAAGGGGGTATGTTCAGTCCACCATGCTGTCATCTCTCTGACCGGAGCCCTGATCTAAAGAAACAAAACACAGCACCCCAGGCAGGCTGAGGCTGAGTTTGTGATCATTCCCAGAGCTTAAGACTTTGATAATGATCACACTGCCTCCCTAGCTCCAACTCAGACTGTCCGCTTCCATGGCCTCTGATCTGTCCTTCCTACGCATCTAAGCACGCTTGTGGTGACGGCTTTTTCTTGTGTGAGGGGAAGCCGGCCATCCCTCACGGCCAACGCTCTCGTCTCTGCTTTCGTAACCTCTAGGTTAGGCTCTCGCAGTGCTTTACAGCAGGCTGCGCCTCAAAAAAGAAAAGTAACAGCTATGTGTCAATTCCAACAAAGGAGAAACACGTTCAGATAAGTCAACTTTCACTCTGAAAACCATACTCAGTTCAGTTTGGAGGGAGACACCAAAGTGACTCGCTGTGAGTTTAGGAAGCGGCACAAGACGACAAACACACACACAAGGTTTCTGTCTCCATTGCGACCCGTAAATATCGTCAGTCACCGCGAACCCCTGTATGTCTCCCGTAACAACTCGATCAGCGCAGAACATCACAAGCACCTTCTCTCACACAGAGGAAGAGTCACGGTCACGACAGCCAGTAACCGAATCCAGTTTTTAGCAGCATGTTTAATTATTTTTTTGTAATTTAACAAGCTGATTCTTCAATGGAGAGCTCACTGGCTGCCCCCTTGGGCCCTTTCACCCCTTCTGGGCCTGAGTAGGCCAGGTTCTATCCATACCCCAGACGCTGCCCTTCCTAAGGGGGAAGAACAATTCTATGCACACAGTCAACCTTGGGCAAAGGGGCAGATTGTTTGTACATCTGTACACATTCAAATAGCAGGTTTGTCACGGTGAAGACAGGCACAGCCCAAAGTTTAAGTGCCCTTGGACTAATAGTAAAATGCTGATTACAAGGACACCCGGGTGGCTCAGTGGTTAAGTGTCTTTCTTTGGTTCAGGTTACGGTCTCAGGGTCCTGGGATCGAGCCCCGCATTGGGCTCCCTGCTCAGTGGGGAGCTTGCTTCTCCCTCTCCCTCTGTTCCTTCCCCCCGCTCCTGCTCTCTCTCTCAAATAAATAAAATTTTTAAAAAATGCTGATTACAAACATAAATGGTAGGGGGGAGGGTCTGTCCCACAGCTTGAAGTCACTGGCATTCTGAAGAAAAAGTTTATCTTCTAAAATGAATCAAAATGGATGACTCTATTCTAGTCAAAGTCAAAGAATCCCAAGGAAAAGATTTAAAACCTGGCGAATTATGATCTTTTCTAACGATACTGGCTTTTCAGATTGGATGAATATCTTAATCTCGCCATCTCAGAGAAAGCAGACCATGTAGCATTTATTACAGGAAAAGCACTATGAAAGTATTAAGTGTCACAAGGAATGAAAAATTGTGGCTATCAGAAAACTAAAAATATTTAACGCATTGTTACTTTGGGGGCGCCTGGGTGGCTCAATTGGTTACGCGTCTGCCTTCAGCTCAGGTCACAATCTCTCGATCTCGGGTCCTGGAATTGAGCCCCGCATCGGGCTCCCTGCTCAACAGGGAGTCTGCTTCTCCCTCCGTCCCCTCCCCCTCCACACACACACTTGCACTTTCACTCTCAAATAAATACATAAATAAAATCTTAAAATAAAAAAAAAAAACCCATGGTTACTTTGTTAACGCAATAGCTCTACGTCTCTTAACTTCCCCCATCAGGAAAGTAAGGATTTATTTCTAATGTCTTGGAATGAAAAAAAACAATGCCGTGTAAATAAAGCACGGCACTACCGACTTCCAAGATTAAATAGTGCTGTCTCCTTGAGCTTCAAAGAGGTCTGCAGCATCTCCCACTTATGCTACACAATGCTCTTAAGGACCAGATGGCAGGAATTACTTTTCCCTTTTAGGAGGAGGAAAACAGAGGCTTTACAAAACCTTGGCAGCTTACTGTAGTCACACATAGGGCTGCAGCTAGCGCCTGGCTGCCTGACTGTGTTTCCTTCCAGCTGCTGATCTGTGAACCCCCCGAATAAGCTTCAGACCATACCGAGGCTTCACTATGAATCAAGCAAATGAGCTTCATCAGAGCTTTAAATTAAAAGTATGTGTCCTTAATAAGATAAACACACGATTCCGGAGCGTGTGCCTCAGCTCTGGTGAAACCATGCCATGTTAGCAACGAAGACAGCAGCACAGCAAGTAAATTTAAACATCGTCAGATACTGACTTGGGACTATTTACTCACAAGACTCCAACAGGACACCGAAATCAATACCTGTCATTTATCTGTTCAAGTCTTTCTCAAAATCTGAGGTCAACAGAATTATCTGTTTGTGCTCAGCCCCACAAATTCCAAGTGCCCGGTCTGGTGCGACGCGGAGCTGAATTATGAATTATCGCATATACCAACACCTGTCTTCGGAGATGCTTTAGCAACAGGTAGATCTCAACATGCACAGAGCTAACAAGATTGTATTTAATTCATAACCATTAGGTCTTCATATTGCTAGTAACTCTTTTGGCAGACACCCATGAAATGCATAATAAATCACTTTTGTTCCAGTAAAGGAATTCATTTTCTTCGAAGATTCATTTAGCAATAACATTTCAGAGCATTCTAAGCCAGGATTTCTTAAATTTGGCCATGTTTTCCCGTAACATTATTTCATGTTTTGTGACAATTTGTATATTCTTACAGAGGCAGGGTGGGGGGGGGAGGGAGACTGCAAGGAATCTGTAATCTACAGAGAAACATTGTGTTCTAAAATGAAGCCTTCTAACCTGAGGCCATGAGAAGGCACAGGACACCCTGCCCACACTTCTTCACCTAGCCTTCTGGCTTTCAGATTGTGATAATGAGTCACTCATTAAACCACAGTCCTGTGATCAATTGGGTGCACATATGTATTATAAACCATTTAAAGGACAATATAGTTGTGCTGACTCCTAAAATATATATAAAGGTATTGGATATTAACATAGTGCAATGCATCTCTAACTCTTCCTCCTCACTATCCTCCCCGTAACACAGGCGTACACACACACACACACACACACACACGCTCGGGCACACAGAAGACTAAAAGGGGGAAGCCTAGAAAAGGCCTTGAGATCAAAATGAAAGTATGCAAACTCCACATGCGTCCATGTTCCCTGCCAGGTTGGCGTGCGACTTTCTCAGCAAAGGCCAACGTGGTCAGACAGGAACGTGAGTTATTAGAAGGAACTGAAAGAAGAAAGGGAGCCTGGCATGTAGGGAGGGTGAAGATAAAATGCCAACAAAATATTTACGTTCATGGCTTGCAGTGAGTGGCAAGTAGGATATTAATAACTGTGATGATTGGTCAACTCCCTGGGAGTGGTAACAGCCCTGGGACGGGGAGGCAGGAGACATTGGTTCCAGTCCCGGCTTCAACACCGGCTGGTTTTGTGACCTTAGGGAGTCACTCTGGATCCCAGCTTATAAATGAGGCAATAATAAACCCTAACTGCGGCACTCTCACAGACCCTGGCGGGAGATTAATGACTTTTTAACTCTCTTTTTATTCATTTAGAAAAGAGTATCGTGGACCATAAACTCTGCGGGGAAATGGACACTTGCCTATTAAATGCTTTTTCAATGATTTCATAAAAACTAACTGAAGGCAATTTGAACATTCTGAACAACTCCAACTAACTTGGCACCCACGGTGTATTAGATTGAAATCGCAGCATTAGAAGGATGTTAGTTCAGCAACCTTGTATTTGATATTGTAAAAGAGCCTTTTCATAATCATATTAGGTACATCGACCACAGTAAATTTCGGTTATTATTTTATTATCCAATTAACATAGTATTAGCACATTTTATTTAGAAATACATGAAAAGTTGTACAACATGCCTTGTATATTTGGTTACAGGCAAATCACTTCTCTGATGTCATTTTCCCACCTGTTTCTGCAGGACGATTTTTGATGCTCAAATGACTAATGAAAATTCATCAGGTTTCTTTAAGAAAATAACTCTTTCTTCTCTCTGAAGTTTTCAGTGCCATTTACCGTATCTTAATCTAGTATGCCACACTGAAACTAATAATAAACTATGTTAATTAATTGAATTTAAATTTTAAAAAAATTAAAAAGTTAAAAAAAAAAAACGCCTAGTATGCCATAGTGGTAACACTGACTGCCAGACCTGGGTCCAAATCCTGCCTCTTAATGCGTACTTAACCTTGAGCCTGTTACTTTGTTCTGAGTCTCACTAGCCCCCTCCCCAAATCGAAAATGGAAATGTAACACCATAGGCAGAGTGGTAATTACGAATAAAAGAGAAAATGTACATAAAACACCTGGCACATAACAAGTACTTGACAGAAGCAGGTTTCTGCTTATGTCCAGTATCTTCTAAGTGATGAAGTATGGGAAAGGGAGAGATCTTCCCAAAAGCAAGAGTACAATGATAAAATGCAAGACTACCACTAATGCCCTGCTCTCCTGCAACTTAAAGGCTCCTGTAAATTATTCAACTTAAGAGATGAGCAGTAATTTTTGTCCCCCCTCCAGGAGCCTCGGGTCAGAACTGCTCTGCGGAGTTCCTCTGAGTGAAAACAACTCATATAATGTATGAGTCCTTCATGAATGTACCTTTCTGTTACTTGGCTATTGCAGGAATAATTAATAACAACAGGAATTATTATTTTGTGACCAACCATACTGCCACAGTAAATCCAGTATGATTCAATCACTGGGAGAAAAAGACAGCAGAGTATAAATTTGCCAATACGAAGTAAGGTACGTGACTATAACGTGGTGCTTTCTAAAATTTGCAAATAGAATCTATAAACATAAAATCCATAAAAAATAACTTTAAATATTAACTACGAAGTACCCAGCCTTTCTTCAGAAGGCCTTCTGAGAACACCCAGGGACGCTACAAGCACCAGGGTGCGCATTAACTCTTTCAAACCAATGTAGCCCGACACTCAGCACCATGCAGCTCAGATGAAGTATTTCTTCTGACAAGATCGTTGAATAGAAGTTATTACCAAAAAGGGACCGCAGTCAGGAACAGGTCTATCTAGGCACACAGCATCCCACAGGAATAAATGAGGCAGGAAAGAAGACCCTTATTTAGTACCAAGAAAATGACCAAATTAAGCAGGTAAGGCCCCCCATCCCACCCCAAAGGCGCAGTACCAGCCAGCCATCAAATCTGAGATGAGGTCCTTGTCTCAGTCTGAGGACGTCTGCCTCTCTCTCTGGAAGTTGTCTATTACCAGCAACGAACAACAAAGGTGCAGAAACATTTCCTATCACCAACACACCATGCCTAATACGTCTCCGTTCAGAAGAAGATTCACCGGGCAGCCAGCCCCAACCATCTTGCCCTCAGAAGCCCTGGGGACAGAGGAACTGAAGCCCAGGCCTACATCATATGCCATGAGGGCATGTCACCAGCTCCCAGGGAGTCCTTTCCCTACTAATTATGAGGGGAAACCCTGCTGGTAAAATGTACGAGCAGGAGCACGCCTGCATTTCTTTATGTCAATCATCAAAATACTCCATGAAGACTGCTGTAACTGTGGGACTCTAGCATAGAAAGAGAGACACATTTGTCACCACAGATGGGGATTAGAGTCTGTCATTTAGAAATGAAGGCACTTTGGGTCCCACTTAAGGCTGACTTTATACTGATTTGAGTCAGTTTCAAAGGTGTGCCTCCCACTTACTTCACCTGTCTCACCTCCTGCCTTTGGCTCCACACCCTATGCTCCAGCAACACTGGGCACTAACAACTATGTCCTCGAACTACCACAGATGCCCATGCTCTTCTTTCTGGAGCGCTCCATCCCAATGTTTCCTTTGCCCTGCAAAAATCCTACTCCGATAGCTCAAATGCACTCTGTGAAGCCATTTCTAACTGAGGTTGGAATCAACCGCTCCCTCCTTTCGACTCCTACCCCACGGTGTCCAGTCATTTAAGGCACTTCCACATCTGCCCAACAGTGAGCTCTGTCTACACCTGCTCCCCACCCCTGTCACCACATTATAAAACAGTCTGAGGTCAGGTACTTGTTTTACTCAATTGTAAACAGGGCCTCCCAGAGCACAGAACTTTCTAAATCGAACAATGAGCATAAAAGCAAGGATTAGTCCGACAGAGTTCATCTCCATTTATTCCAACATTGTATGTTTAATGGTGACTTCAACATTATATTTGCGGTTTATATTTAATAGAAACTTAAGTAGCTTTAAATTTTTTAAAGTAGTTATTTATAGAATAACTTTTAGGCAGGCAAATAATGAACGTAAGTCTTACTGCTGATTTAATCCCCAAATTAATCCTTCCTGTCACAAATACCTTTTATCTACAAAATTTGGGGACTGAGCTCTAAAACATATATATATATTATATATATTATATATATTATATATATAATATATATATTATATATATTCATTTTATACGTAATATATATGCACCTATTGCAACACCCACTGTATGTATTTTACATGTATGTAAAGAATCCTCCAATTTTACTAATTTTTAGTTACAAATCATAAGAAGGGTAAGAATTTTATAGATTATTATATCTTCTTGGAAAAAATAAAAAATAAATCTTATTTGGAGATTGCTAAAACAGAACATGTTCCATGTTTCCCTCCTAATCAATAACAAACCTATAAAATGTAATTTAGCCAATAAATGGAATTCAATGAAAGATTTAGAGACTATAAATGCCAAAGGAAAATGTTATCTATTTAAGTCAAGCTAAATACATATTTTCAGTAAACCTATAATGTGTAAGAAAATTTTAGCATATAAGACTTTCCTTGGAAAATCTATCTTTAAGTTCGAAAGGCACAAAAATTAATCAATTGTCTATCAAAATTTAAGTTTAACACACTTCTTAACAAACAAGAATTTGAAAGGAACAAGACGGGGCTATTTTAATACTAGGGGCAGGCATGGCGGTCAGCTCCCCCCCCCCCCCCCCCCCCCGTCTCAGAGAAAAACACACTGCCCTCCCTCTGTCTCCGACACACACACCACACAGAAAACCTACACCAAAGAAACTGAGTCATAAGGTAGCCAAGTCAGCAACCTGAAGACCATCAGAAGGAATGTCTTCTTTTCCCAAGAGGTCTAAGTTAAAACGCAAATTAGCAACAAGTACAGAAAGCTAAGATATTGTAGCTTTATGATAAAATAAGGGAAGACACGAGGCCTCAGAGTACCATGAAGTGATTTCTGTGGCCCTGAGACACTTCTCAAGAAGAATGCTAGGAACCCTGCCCACACCTTCACTGCTGGGGGGGAGGGAGCCCTGGAGCCTTTGCTCATAGCGGCAGACAACTACCCTCCCTCCAGAATACTCAGCTCCTCCAGGCCAGCTCAGGAACCAGCCATGGGAACCTGGTGCCCCCACATGCAGGACAGGGAAGAACACCCGGATTTAAAAGGAGCCTGCTGGGAACGCCAAGGGATCGTCTCCTACACTGCTTTCTCAGGGGGAATTCAAACAGCATGTTTGCTGCGGACCGCTGCAAGGATCTTTGACTTCCTTGCTGTTACAATCTTTACGGAAAGATGGCAAAGCAGCTATGTTGCCCCTTACATCATGTGGCCCCCAGCTCCTGTCTTCCACTGGGAGTGTGCCTAAGATCGCCCTTTGTTTTGTAGCTCAGATGACGCTATGCAAGTGAATAACCCTGAACTACTAATTTCCACCACGTCAGGCCCAGGGGCCGCGGGAGATCAGTGGGACGGACCAGACCCACCATCAAAGGAGACTTAAACGCTGAACCAAGCAGGGCGCTGCACTGCGTACCAGGCACAACCCTGCTATGCGGATGGAACATTTTCCTCACCTACAGCACTTCCCCAAATCCTATAATCGTTCAGTCACCACACCAGCTGCCCTCCACCATCATACAAACTGTGACCAAAATGGGAAAATGATGCATCTTGTCAGCACAGTCACCTTTCACAAATGCTTCCGCCAGCTGCTCACAGACAGCTCCCCCAGCAAGGTCCCCCTCACAGCTCCTCAGCCGCGGGCCGCACACAACTAGACTCAACCCACGCGGAGAGGGCTCTGAACCATGAGGCACACATGCTGGCACTGCTCGGTAGTCACCTGGGGAGACCACTTGGGTCTACAGCACTTACTCCTGGAGGGGGACAGTTTCCAAAGGCAGCCAGCAGACTGGCTTCTGTCACGTGGGCCTAGTTTCCCAACAGCCAAGTCAAGTAGGGGCTCCTGGAGACATCTGTGATGGACTAACGGGTGAGAGAACCCTGGGGGAGTGGGTCCCTGTAGGGAGAGGAGGAGGGCAGGCAATCTGCACCCCCTGCCCCTGGAAAAGGTGTTGGGAAGCCTTTGAGGTCGCTTGGGCTTTGCAAGCTCACTCACTCTCTCCCTCTCTCACACGTCTCCTCGGCAGCTCACACAGCCGGCCCCCCGTGGAGGCCGCCTGGGCTAAGGAGTGCTGGGGGCTTACAGCACAAGACCTCACATGGAACTGCTCTCAAACTCCATATCGTATCGCTGTGCCGCCTGGCCTCTAGCAAGGAACAGAGCATTCCTCCGAAGAGGCAAGGGCCGGGGAGCTGTCCCCAGCGTGCCGGGTCTCAGGGAAGGGATGCCCCCACCCGAAGCAGCCAGAGGATGGCCGGCACAGCTCCCGAGGTCCCTCCTGCAGGCAGGCCAGAGCCAGATCCCGCCACTGACGTTCCACAGTCCCCCCTCGGAAGACGACGGATCAGATACGCAAACGGCCCATTTTGAAATTTCACATCACAAAACCATGAATGCAAAACAAACACCACGTCCCCAAAAGTCCATTGTTGGGCAAATACCTGTATTTCTGTGCCATTTATCATTCAAATTTGGCTTTTTCCAGGTTTCAGCTGGTCTTAACAAAAAAAGTGACCTGAAGCTGGCAGCGATCTCCATCTCCCCTAGAAAAGACTGACACCCAAGCCAAGAACCTGGCTGTTCCCCCCGTGCTTTCAAAAACCAGGAGTGTTCTGCCTCATTTAGCTGTTACCTAAGTGCTGCTGAGGACTTAGGGCATAATAAAGAGTATTTTAAAATTCTTTATCTTTCCATTTCCACACAAATAACTGTTTTATCTACCACGTTAGACCCTTAAAATTACTCCTAACCCTTCAGTTAAAAAAAATCTTTTTTTAAATGTTTTTTTATTATGTTAGTCACCATGCAAAAAAAAAAAAAATCTTACACCAGAGTCCACCTTTATAAAGGCTAGAAATGTTCTTTAACATTCATCTGCAACAAACGAAAACAATGGAAAGGCTTTTTGCCTTGTGACTCTGAATATACTTCTTGTGTCATTAAAGCAAAAGAAAAAGCCCAAAAGAATTTGGGATGGAGGACCAAACAGAAATATCAAATTTAAATTTTTTAATGTTTCATTTTTGCTTGTTAAAGCCATTCAAGGTACGATGAAAAGATACCGGCTCTGTGGTTCCCAAACCCTGGTTAGAAGACACCTCGAGGGCCACAAGCTTCAATTTCACTTGGAGCGCAGGTTCAAAAACACAGAACTCCCCAAGCCCCACCCCCAGAGACTCTAACTCAGAAAATCTAGAGTGGGGCCCAGGAATCTGCAGCATTTCAAAGTACCCCAAACAGGGCAAAGCTAAATGTAAAAAAAAAAACAATTACTAAGTAAAAACAGGGATTTTAATGCTGGTGCTTTGCCTTCAACTAGTCTCAGCATAATCCTAAAAAATCACTAGGGCCTGCTGTAAAGTCCCGTGGCCCAGATCTCACCCCAGATCCCACGGAGGTCTAGGGTAAAGCCAAGTTATTCTTCAAGAGCATTCCAGGTAATTTTGGAAAACAAATTTAGGGTGGGAATGTGCTCAACCCTTGAGAAAAACTGAGTTTCAATCACACCTTTACAGAAACTAACTGGGATCCTCAGAAAGCCCCGGCATCCCTATCCTTAGGGGCGTGAATTACTCACAAACCTCACAAACCGAATTGCTCCCAGGCGGGTGGCAAGGCCGAAATAAGCCTGGGTAGCATGAAGGCCAGGGCTCCCGGCAAGAGGCCGGCGGGTAAAGGAAGACCAGTGAATACGGCAGCACAGGACACATTATAATGAGTTTTGCTTTTTAAAGATGACTTTAAAAAAAAAAAAAAAGGAAGGAAGGAAGAGAAGCAGAGAGAAGGGGAAAAAGACGGAGTAGCTATGATAAGCAAAAGCGATTTAAAGGCCACAGGCAGGGAGATATATAAAACCCGAGCTCATCGTTCTCCTGATCTACACCAGAAATACATATATATAGCAGTTCAGACAGAAACCTGGAAATAAAACAACTTCAAGCACTTCAAACCAAAACTTCTTGCTTTTACTTGGGTTAATTTAACCATAAAAAAATGATATAGATCTTAATTAAGAGGTTTGTAAAGTACTTAAGTTTGTCATTTTGTTGACATTCAAATGTAATCTCCTCTGAAAACTATTCTTAGGTATCAGCTAACTAAACTGAACTGTTGGTTTAGATTATTGTACTACCAGATAAGATAAAATTTGAGATAATACACTAGAGAGCAACCCCACTGGCTTCAAAGAGTCTATGCTGCTTTAACACTTACCCCTGAGGCTGTCGGTTGTGTTGTAGGGGAAGTATTTTTGCTGCAATCATCTGAGTTAGAAGAGGTGGAAGTTGGAGTCATAGGAACAGAATTACTGCTACTACCTGCAACAGTCAAAATTAACCTCATAAATATACACATACTCCACTCTTACAGTTGGCCAATACTTTACAACCAAATAGCATTTTATTGTATTTACCAGAGCAAGCCTTTGATTTATTTATGTTCTTAGGTTTTCTTTTCCTGGTTTGAATTCCCTCTTTTTTCATAGCAAGCGGTCGAGGCACCTAAAAAAATTTTTCATATAGGCCTTAAGTTTAATAAGTATTATATTGAGAAAAACCCAACTTTAACCAAAGACTCAACATCAGTACTGAAAGCCCTCATTTAAAAGAAGTTGGCATAAATTTCAGTCCAATTTTTATTCATGCTGAATAGATCTCAACCTGTACAAAGACTACACTCTCCCCATCAAATGCAGGTTCCTTAGGAGAAAATGAGATGACTTTGCCAGGGAAAATTTACTCCTTCAACTGTTTATTGCTTTAAACTACTTCAATTATAGAATAAAACCACTGGGTACTTATTTTTATTTCGGAGACTGTGCATTCTCTTCCTCCCACACGTAACAAGGTTAATTTCCTTTTTAAGATTGATGGAGTTTATATTTCATGCTATCCTTCAAATGACGGACAGAATGTTGCTAACAATAACTACTGAATATATGATTGCTCCTTCACACGAATGACTTGGTTGCACTAAAAAATTTTAAAGTTAAGATATAAACTAGTTATTGTGCATTTGTAGTTGGTTCCATGCTTTTTTCCTTTGGGTATAGTTTTTTTTAAAACGTTACTACGTTAGATCCTAAAATGCACATTTTTCACTTTTTATATTTTTAAAATTGGGATGTCTTACCATGTACACACGTTTTGTTTCTTACTGGTATGTAAGGTATTCCTTTTTATTATAATTAATAACATCCTAAATTCAGTAATGTGCATATAGAAAATCAGATTCTTCACTTTCATCCCCTCTCCTTGGCTGATTTTTTTTTTAACAGACACCATGTACAAATGAGAGACTAAATATGCATGCACGTGAGCAGAACAGGTGGCTCACCCCATGGAGTTTCATGTAGAGTCCACAAGCATTGCACACAGGTTCACCCTCGGCATTTCTGCGCCACAAAGTGGTGGTTGTGGTGTGACAGTTGGCACAGGACAATCCAAGCCGCCGGGAGGAAGGCTAAAAAGTAGCACAAGGAAGTAAGTGTACAGACTAAGTGACTATGTATCTGGTACATACATCAATGTATCCTTTCCCTGTCATCAACAAGCATGGACCTTTTATTATAAAAACATAAAAGTTCCCCTGAGAAAAAGATATAAAGTATAATTAGACTGACCTTCCTGAACCAAGACACTGGGGTTTCACGTAGGGTGCCCCATCCCACGTGCATGTTTGGGTCGCTCCAGCATATTCACTCACAGTATAGAATGACTGGGACCAAGTCACAACGCTGGCCAGTAACTGTGCCCACTGTTGTCAGAGGTCTGAGATGTAAGAGTCAACGACACTCAATCACAAACCACCCGCCAGTGTCCTAAGTGGCTTTGGGCAGTGCCCACTTCACCTGGAAGCTAGAGATAATCAGGTCTATTTCTCAGATCTGTGCAGAGGAATAACCCAAAAACTATAGAAAGCCAGGCAGATAGATTAGACAGATAAGATAGATAGATAGATAGATAAAAATGGATCTTATAAAATGTACAGAATTTTTACAAAGAAGTATGTTTTAATACATTTCATAATTATCATGGTTGCCTGCCTCCTGAGTTTTTGTATTATTCATTTTACAAAGGATAAGCAAATTTTACGGCACTGTGTTAATGCTGGCACTGTCTTACAGACAGTGATAGGGATATATTTTCTTTACCCTGTTAGTACAGTACCTAACTTTTGTTCATACAAAGGATTAAATGGTATTATCAGAAAAGGCACTGTCATTCCGATTTCCATGTTCCCTTTACGCCCATAACATCCTGAGAGGGAATTTATCTCAGCTAAATTTTATGTGCAAGTTATACAAAGAGTTTAAGCTAGTATATGTTTCCTCCCCAAAATGCCAAAATCTAAATTTGTTTTTAAATTACCTAGACGGGCAACTACAAAACAGTGCCATGACTTCAGTGAAGAAGCTGTGAGGGGAAAATCCAAGGACCAAAATACGTTCAAAGTTTTTTCGACAGAATTTGGGAAGTTAGCTACACTGATCAATTTCAGAAAGGAATAGTTTTAAAGAAGGTACAACAAAATACGAATCGAGGGTGTACAATATTCACAGATTAAAGGATAGATTTATCAAATCCTTTGCTGACATACTTAAAAGATGAAACTGAATTCTGCATTTACAATTCACATCCTATTGTATTACTGTAGCACTATTCTTTACAGACAAACCGATAAAAACAAAGTGACAATGGTAAACTTTAATCCAACATTTTTAAGAAGGCAATGCTATGAAAAAACCGATTTGACTTTTGGTTGAAATGAGCATGCTTGGCTGACAGGCAAACCATTTGCATGAATCTTTTTGCTAAAATGATAAAAACATAAAACGTTACACATCGGGATTTGTTTCTTTTTTCCTTTTATGGTTAAAATAAAATAATTTCTTAGGAGAGCACTCCTTTCTCTTCATAAATGTGAAATCAGTAAACTAGGGACAAGAAGGTTCATTTTATAAACAGGTCGTTTATGACAGTTTCCAGTGGAATTGGAAGCCAACGTGAAGTAACCTTGTTATCAGAATTTGCCATTATAACAAAGAACTTTATGACTGTCAACTGCAAATCATAAGTGAAGCCAGTCTCCATAAACATGAGAAATGAAGGTGAACGGGTTATAAAAGTTCCTTGTAACAAGTGATCTCAGTTATATTCATCACTGACAAGGAATTCAAGTTACACCATAAATCTCTTATTTTGCAATGTATTACAAGTTCAAATTCACAGTGATTGGTTCTGGACTGCTGGCTAAACAAACTTGGGTTCAACATTCTGAGAACTAAGCTAGATCCATCAAAACCATAAATAAGAAGCCCACAAGAACTAATTGATGAACACGCCCTTCAATTGGTTATCATTTATAACCCATTTACAAAGCACAATGGCTGACCTTGGTCACGGCCAAGACACCTGCCACACAGAAGGAAAACCAACAGATTAAGAGATGTTAAAAACTCTTTTCTGGTAAGTTATGTTGACTGGTAAGTGCACAAAACAAATGGCACTACCTAAATATGGATGTTACTAGATCCATATGCACAGAATGCAACTAGAACCTCATCAGCTGCTCTTCTACCAGAGTCCCCCTCAATTTCCATAAAAGGTTACCTTGCTGAACTCAGCTAGAACTCAGCTCAATATATCTTTCAAAAAAAAAAAAAATCAGTTTCACTGTGCATACACGAAAACAACGAACTTCCTGGAATATTTTCTGGCCACTTTTTCTTTTCTTAATATGATGCATAAGAAGTGAAAAACCATAGGGAGTCAGATACTTAAGTGAAGGATGCCCTTTGAAGACCATTTTAAGCTGCAGGAGGTTGTAACAAGTTTAAGGCACATACTCACATTAAATTAGCCTCAGCCACTTTATTTTAAATGCATTAAAAACAAAACAACCATAAAACTAATTGCTTCTCTTTAAGGTGTCAGACTTCCATTGTGATGCAATATCGCCCTAATCTATTTAACACAAACAACATGTGTAGCATTTGTTTCTGCAAATTAGAGTATAACAATTAAATAAATTACTTGGATACTTAAGATGTCTGGCATCTCACTGTAAAATATTTTACTTTAAAAGGTATTAAGAGTATGAGTGCTTGGTTAAACAAATGTTAGCCCTACCGTGGGGCCTGTGAACACTTTCATTTATTTTCTCTAATCACTGCAGCAGTAAATGCCCTCCCCTAAAGCCACACCTAACTATAAGATTTGTCCCTGAAGAAAATCAGAATTCGCATAGTTTAAAACACAGTAAAAAATGTGTTTGAACTGGTGAAAATCCCCAACTTGAGAAGCATGTAAGACTGCATTTTTTTTTTCTCAAGTTCTATGTAGTTTTCTAAGCAGCTAGATTTCAAAGTAACAAAGGTTAGAGTAAATTTTCATCAAAGACAATCCAAAAGACGATGGAATTTGGGGCTAAAATCTCTCTCTCAGGAGAAGAGGTAGAAGGGACCCAAAGGTATAAGGAACAGAATCAAAGGAACCCTGAATGAGGCTGTGGGGAGAAAGGGAGGGTGGGTTTGTCGTTGTCATATTCTACTGGGGAGGAGAGGGGGTATAAACGAGGACGGTTTTTCAAGAATAAAATCCAACCCAGAGCAGAAAGATCTCCCTCCTTCATCTGACCTCGGTTGGTATATTCAGTTTTTCTCCCCGGAGGTTACCGTCATTACTACTTTCTTGTGTCCTTCCAGAATTTTTCTAGTGCGTTTCCAAGTATATCTAGAGATATGTCAATATAGACTTTCGTGTATTTAAAAAATGGTAGCTCCCTACACCTTTCTCCTCCCCCCATTTACAGACACCATGCCCCAGGTGTAAATGTGGGGAAAGGCTGTCTTCGTTCCCCAGACGCTGGTTTCGGGACAACCTCCCCCCGGGTGCTCGCAGGTGTGAAGGGGACAGCTGAGTCCCCGCGCTCGGGCAGACCCCGGCAGCCCCGGGTCTCGCAGCACCTGTTCCCGCGGTAGCGCCCGGGGCGAGCCGGCAGCGCCGGGGCCACAGGAGGAGCGCCGCTCCGGGCCCGGGCCGCAGGGGAGGGCGGCGCTCGCACTCACCACGCGCTTCTGCGGCTTGATGAGGGGCCGGCTGAGGCCGTTCATCTTGCTGTAGAGCCCGCAGGCGTTGCACAAGTAGTGGCCGGTGCCGTCCCGCCGCCAGAGCGGCGTCTGGATGGAGCCGCAGTTCACGCACTCGCGGCTCTCGGGCAGGTCCTCCAGCAGGTCTGCGGCGAGAGCGGGGACAGAGGCCCGGTGAGGCCGCGCCGCTCCCGCCCCTCCCCGGGCTCCCCAGAAGACCCCCGGCACCCCTGGCCCCAGCGCTGGCGACCTGCTGCCCGCCTCCCCGCCCTTCCCCTTCCCCACGGGTCTTTCTGCTCAGCAGCCAAGCCAGGAGCCGGCCGTTGTCGCTATCGATCTGCTCAGCCTTTGTCCAATACTTCTGCAGCCCTGGGCGCGCCCAGTAAAACCCCAGGAAAGTAGCAGGACATGGTGCTGGAGGCCGAGCGCCAATCATCTGCCTTCGGTCTCCAAGGACCTCGGAGTTGAGATGCGCTGTGGGGAAGTCGGTTTGGGTCCCCTGACCCCTCCTTTCCGGCTGTTCCCAAGCGTTTCAAAACTGAAATCCATCATAATTACAGTGTGCCACTTGCCAAACCGAGCAAACCACACAGTATCAACACTGATCACTGACCCCTGCACCAAACCCACGAACATCCTGGGACACAGCTGGGCTACCTTATTACTTTTATCCCAAGTAATTTTTAAAGTATTTACTGTATCTGTCACCCTTTCCTTTTCTCTAATTAAAAATAAAAATGGACAAGTGAAATTAGAAATACTGTTTTTGGGCACTTTATCAATTAACTAGAAAATGACTCAGGTCTCCCCATGGGAAAAAAGGCACCAACATTAACAAGCACAGAGATCAATGTTAAATTTTCTTTTCATGCCACAAGGACCAAATGTTGAAATATTTTGAGTTTCACATGGGTCTAACCGCTTCTATCTGCGAAATTTCTACAAACGGTTGATGCTTTATTGATTCAGAACATTACTAAAACCGTTTCAGTGCTCAATAAAACTTTCATATTTTTGTACACCAAACTTCAACTTACACAATCTACCCAAATTGTGTTTGTGTCACTTTGCTATTTGATTATAGTTTCTGGTGTTTACAACTAACCTAAACCTGTTAATAAAAAATAATCTCCAGAGTAAATGGTTGTTAGTCACATCTATTACTTCCACTTAAATTTGTTAAATATGAATGAATACTATGTAAAATGAGACAGGTACTTATTAAGTACTTTTAAAATAGACTTCATAAAAAATAAAAATATCCTGTTTACAATTATTTATAGAAGATTCAAATGTCCAAATTTGGCTTTCTTTAAGAAACACTTCTGAATCAATTTTTAAAGTAAATAAACATTACATTTTAAAGTTTTATTTTGAAGATGTGTGCTAGTAAACCTTTCTATTCTTTCTCATTCCCCGAACAGTTCACAGCTGGTTTCTACCATCAACTACTTGTTGTAAAGATATTTAAATATGTCTTTGGCGTGAATACTATTTAATTACATGATACTATTTACCCTACAAAACAAGTCTACTTCGTCCTCAAGAAATAAGTTTAAAAGAAACTAGCATCCTACATAACTGGAGTTCAAAGTTGTCACAGGGATACCGCAACTTACAACACATCACAAAGATTTATTCTTCTCCACCCTAAAAGCCACTATTGACTACGGTAATCAGTAAAATGCTCAGGACTTCAAGGACACTGAAGTTAAACAAGGTATTTGTCTTAGTTGTTGACTTTAAAATGTTACCTATCAGAGACCCTCTCGATAGAGGAGTGGGGCATTCCCTGGAGAACCCAGCCCTAAGCCCGGCCTCCTTCCCCTAGGCTGGGACCAACAAAGACTCCCAAGAGAGGACAGTGTGAACTCTCCAGGTAAATCTCTTTAGTCATCTGAAAACCTGAAGACAAAACTTTAAGTCCACTTTGCATAAATAAAATTTAGGAAGTTTGCTGATGTCTAATTAAATTAAATTAAATCTAGACCTCCTATTTTCTCCCTACCGCTTACCCACCAGCGACAATCCTACAACCGACTAACGTAAGAAAAACTTTAAAAACAATTAGAAAATCTAATTGCGCTAGATGTTTGTTCACCGGTTTCACCCTACTCATCATGTCTCCTAAACACGACTGCGTTGGGTTCCCCTGGAGAAAATAAAAGGCACTGGGGAGAAGGGCACGGCCAGCGAATGCGTCCCAAGACCCAAAGAATGGAACACAGTTCAGCGGGAGCTTAGGAGGGCGCTGAGCTCAGGGACTGAAGCTTGGTGAAGACTCACCCCAGGACTCCCTCCCATCCACCCACCACCAAAATCAGGGAGAGGTGTATGAAGCAGGTTCCCGGAGGCCTCCCCACTGTAGGTTGAAAAAGCTCAGGTTTTAGCCCTGCTGTTTCCCAAATCAATTAAAGAGTGCCTTCAAAAATGGTCTGTTTTTTTAAACAATCAAAGTGGAAAAGGGGGGAATCTAGGAAGCTGGGAGGAGAGAGGTTGGAGGTCAAGGTTTTTCTACCACAAGAACACCTGTGAGGACAACCAAAATTAGGTCTTTTGCCTCTCCCACCCCCAGACTGGCTTGATTTTCAGCAGCTTCCTGCGTTCTTAAAAACTCTTTATGCAAAAGCTGGGTGTTCCCAAGCCCCTCCCCATTTTTGGTGGTTGTTTTTAACATACTCTGGATCTACAGAAGATTTTCCTAACTTTGCAACATCCTATCAAGAAGGTGAAAAGTTGGTGAAAGACTAAGCTAGGTTTAAAATTATATTTTAACTTGTCTGCCAACTGCACCCTACTGCCTCTGAAAAGATTTTTCTATACAAAACAAGTTGCTTTAAGCATCGGAAGACTCTGATTATTATGTCTTTTGGGACTACTTCTCAGTCTGGGGGGAGAGGGCTATGAAGACTACACTAAGGTGTGTCCTGAGACAGGTGGGGCTGCAGATCTCGCTCCAACTGGAGCTGCCCCCCTACCCAACCCACACACCCTGTCAGACTCCTTGCCGGATTCCTGACCGACTAAAGCCTCAGCCTAACCACCAGCCCCCTAACCATTCTTTGAAGATTCCTCCTGTCCCAGTCTCTCAGCTCGAGCCCGGGAACCAGCCGTGGGTCCCTATGCTGCACAATGAGGTGACAGTGCTCTGCTCTCAAGTCTCTCCTCAACAGGGCCCTCCACACCCACTCTACACAATGGTGAAGACGGTCTCTAGGGCCAACTTCGCAGAGCAAAGAAGAGAGACTTCTGACACCAGGATCTTAGGAGGTAGAGAAAGAGCAGAACTTGTTACCAAAAAGCCTGTTGCCTCCTCCCAGTGTTACCAGGAGGGCTGTTCAAGTCAGATCCTTCGCTTTCGGGCCACTGGCATTTCCAATGTGTCTTTTGAATACAAGGCTGGCAATTCACCACTTCGTCCTACTAGTTAGGGCCCCTGAAAGATTTGTTGTCCCAAAACGGAGCATGGAGGCTCCCAGGAAAAGCCCGAACCTGGAGTGTGACAACACCAGGTAGGATAATTTAGGCTGACATGGTCTCCTGCCTCTTTGCCACCTCTGTGACTCTCACACTTCCCCTCAAACAAACAACAGCCCCTCCCCCCCAAAAAGGTTTTGTCTTAGGAGTCTGTCAAGTTACCAAACGGGTTAAATACAAAGGAAGAGACCCGTGAAAGCACCTAGAAGGAACCAGAATGCTGCAACAGCAGAGAAAAGCAGCACTCGGACACCATAGTTCATAACCCGCTGCTTGAGCAGAAAACTCTTTTTCAAAATGGGGTGTTTCCAGGTACTTTGACAATTTTGTTTTCCCAGGTCACCCCACATCACCCCCAAACACTGGAATAAGATCGGTGGGTTGAATTCTGGAGGAAGAACTGATGTGGGAGCTCCAGGATCCCTGGGTCCCAGCCTGCCAGCGGCCGGCAGCAGCCGCCAACTCCAGGGACCTCGGCTCAGTTGATGTCAAGCAGAAGGGCCCCTCCACCAGCTTTCCGTCGGGACAGTCATGAGGCTGACCAGTCCAGGTATCCTCTCTTCTCTCCCTCTTACTGAGGGGGAAGCTAATTAGCTCCCTAGCTCCTTTTCCACCGCGGAGCCTTTAAACACTCTCCTTGAGAAAAGCACAATTCCTCACCTCTGGAGAGTTGAATTGATGAGAGGGTGAACCAACTGCCCCACGCTCTCCTAAACTTACCCCCCCCCCCCCCGCCCCATAGAGTCTCATTCTTTCACTTAGGCCAATTAGGCTCGGTGACAGGTCTCAGGGCCTTGTCTGTTCCTTCCCAGGCCCTTTTTCTCCAATTTACCCACCCCACTCACTGTTCAAGTCCCTAGAGCTTCTCCAAAGCACTGAGACATATAGGCGCCCTACGCCTCCTTCGTGGAAAGGAACTGAAACAATCCGAAAAATAGAAGCACCTCACCAACGCTGCCAGACTCTGGGTGGCTCTGCCACCAAAGCTCTGAAAATTCTCCCTGGGGCCGGGCCGACCGCTAGGCACCCAGACGGAAAAACCCTATGAACAAGGCCCAAGTCAACCAGCTGTTCCACACCCCCGTACACCCCAGCGCCTCAGGCCCCCACTCCCACGCGGCGGCGCACCCCTTACCTGCGCTGGGGCCCCGCGGCACCGGGAGTGGGGCTCCGGCGCGGCTCTGCAGGCTGTGCAGCACTGGGGTCTCGAAGGGTCCTGCGGGCCAGGCGGGAGTCAGCGGTGCACCCACGTAGGGCGAGTAGGGGTTCGGGTGGTGGTGATGGTGATGGTGGTACGTCCCGTTCAGCGGCCGCGCGGCCGACAGCGAGCTGTACTGGTGCTCGCGGCCGCCCATGGCCGCCAGGCTGCCGCCTCCGCCGCCGCTCACGCCGCCCGCTCCCCCGCCACCAGCTGCGGCGTAGCCCCCAGGGTCCCGCGCCGCGCCGTTGGCCATGGGCGGGCTGGGCGAGTAGGGGAAGCGCGCGGAGACGTGCGCAGCGGCCGAGCCGGCGCTCCCGGGCCCCGCGGCCCCGCCGCCGGCCGCGCCGCCTCCACTGCCGTACGGGGGGCTGTCGGCCGCGGCTTGAGGCCAGCCGGGGTGCGCGCCTGCGCCGCCCGCGTGGTTGGCGGGCCCGCTGCCCGCCCCCTGCAGGTACGGCAGGCCGGGCAGCATGGAGCCCACGCGGGTGGTGGGCACGTAGACCGGGGAACTGGCCGCGGCCGCGGCGGCTGCGGCGGCGGCTGCAGAGTGCACAAAGCCGCCCGGCGCGCCGTCGTAAGCGGCCGGCCCCTGGCTGGAGAGGGCGGCGAGGGTCTGGTACATCTCCTCGGGCTGCTCGGGTGCGAAGGGGCTCAGCTTGGCGCCGCGGCTGGACCACAGCAGCTTGCTGGCGGTCGCGGCCTGGTCGAGGTCAGTGAAGAGCAGTAGGTCCTCCCAGCTCGACAGGGCGCTCCCGGGGCCAGCGACCCCGGGCGCCGAAGGTCCGTGGGGAGCCCCGAAGGGATGCGAGGCGTACGGGCTGAGCAGCAGCGAGCGGGCCGGGGGTCCCGCCGCCGCCTCCGTGTCGAGTTGCGGCGTCCTGCAGTTGCTGGCGCCGCTGGGGCCACGCTCCCCACCCCGGGAGCAGCAGGAGGAGGAAGAGGAGGAGATGGGAGAAGGCGGCGTGGAGGGCTCCCGCGCTGGAAAGGCTCCGGAATCGCTGGCGTCCGCAGCCGCGGCCCCGAAGCGCTTCGGCAGGCACCAGCCGCCGTCAGTCAAGGCCATCCACGGTCCGGCGCCTCTCCAAACTAACTTCTAGCTCCTGAGGCGGGGTGAGGGGAGGCAAGGACAGGAGGAGAAATCAAAAAGGGTTACCAAAAGCACAGGCCTCACAGAATCTCACTCCCACTGCCTTTTCTAGCTAATGGGATTTCTCAAATATCCCGTTTCTCTCCCGGGCGCGGGAGTTGGGGAAGGACAGGGGAACAGAGCCTGGGTAGCCGCCGCAGAGTCCTCCCAGGACTGGGCTATCCGCCCTCCCTCGCCTGCACCGCCCGGGTCCCCTTGTCTTCCCGCCCACCCCCTCCGCAGCATCCTCCGTCTGAGCGCGCCAGATCCCAGGGGCGACGGGGAGACTGGCCGAGGTTTTCCTTCCGTCCCAAAGTGGATACCTCTCGGCCGATGACACACAAAAGAATTTAAGTAGTTGTTGCTTGTCGGCTCTGTCTTCTCCCGCCTCCCTACTGATGCCCCCCGCCCGGAATGCCTCGGTGTGAGGTCTGCCCGGGCGAAAATCACTAGCGTGAGGAAGGCAACCTGTCCCCGAAAACGAAACCGCCGCGTTCTCCCACACTGGCTTTCCCAGAGCTTCCCCGGCTGCGCTTGACGGGACGAAACGCGAGCTCCAGAGAGAAGTGCAATTCAGCCCAGGGAAGGTGGGGCGCCGGGGCGGAGACGACAGTCTCCGACCTTCCGGGCCCAGGCACTGCTGGGTGCCCGCGGGGCCGCAGTCTCACGCCCAGCCCTCCTCCCCGTGGCGCCGCACACCTTAGACAAGGCTCGCGTCTGCAGCCACCAGCGCGTGCGCTCACGCCGGCTGGGCCACCCCCGCCCACCCCGTGGTCATCCCCAGCCGCGGAAAGGCCAGACCGTTCCGGAATCGGACGTAGCGGGGTGGAGCGGAGCTCAGAGTAAAGGAGGAGGGGGAAATGCAGGGCGGGGGGGGGGGGGGTGAGACCGCCCCGGGGCCGAGGCCACCCCAAAGGGGAGAGCAGGAAGACAGACGGGGAGACTCGGAGGGAGTGGGGTAGGGAGGCGAAATGCAGCGGGACGGGCCTCCTCCGAGCTGCTTTTCCAAATCACTTCGGCTCCTCGGAGATAACCAGCCTAAAATTAATGCCCACACACAGACCCGGGCTAGATAGCTAGAAAGGAGTCTCTCAGCCCGCCTGACTGCCGGCTCCCGCCCCTTTGCGCCAGATAACTCGGAGATAAGGCTGCGCGCAGATAAGCGCTTCAGGGAGAGGAAGAGACAGCAGAAGTTGGTCCGCGGTGTCCCGGGAACCTGGGAGCCGCTACAGCCCGCCGCGACAGAAGGGAGACACCCACAGAGCAGCCCGCGGCCCGCAGAGGGCGGGATAGCCCGGGGCGGAGGGGCCCGCCACGGGTTGGGGGGTAGAGGGAAGGAAAGAGGGGAGCCCGAGCAAGCGAGAAAGCAGCCGAACCTCGGGTGCGCGCTGCGCATGGAGAACGGCCGCGGCGGAGACTGCTCCCGAGCGCGGAGAGAGGCTGTGGGCGCCGGCAGGCGAGCGCGAGTCCGGGGTCTGCGCGGCGCTGCTGGTGAATAAAAAGGAGAGAGGAGGCGCCTCTTACTGCTCTGCCGGAAAACTGCAGCCTGCGCTCCTGATTGGACTCACCGAGCCCTAAACAAACAGCGCTCGCCGAAGGGTGCCAGGCTGTGGGTCGGAACTGCGCTGTGCGAGCAGCTGGGCGCTGGAGGTGAAGAGGAGGAGGAGGAGGAGGAGGGAGCGAGGGGAGGAGAGAAAAGAGGGTGGGGAGGGGACCGCGGGCGGCGGGGGGAGGGGAGCGCGCCACCCCAGCAGACAATGAGCGCCGCGCAGCCTGCGGGTGTGGGCCGAGCTGCGAGTACCTCCTGGGAGGGGGCCAGTCCACCGAGGGGGCGCCGAGCCCTGGGACGCCCAGGGAGGGGCGGAGGTGGCGGAACGCTTGACCTGGCTGGCGACCCACACCCATCCGGCGGCACAGCACTTTCCTCCGCCCCCAGTTACACACGCACTCACGGGGGCGGCGGGGGGGAGGGTTGGCACGAGAGGAGTTGGCTGTGCACAGCCCTGCGCAGCCACCGCTGCGGGAGGGACGCGGCAGCTTTCGGGTCAACGTGCCCCCAGAATGAGGGGGAAAGTGCTTTGCTCCGCGGGCCTTCCCCGCTCCTTCGTCCACGTTAGAAGAGCTTTATGCTCTGCCTTTGTATGTGAACTACCTTAAACTTCCCCGACTTCTAATCGAGACCCTGGGACTTGGGTTGTGGTGACCGTCGGGGATCGAGGTTCCAAAGATATGGAAAAGAAGGAACTCGAGTGCCCCGCTCCCCAGCGCTCTGCCCTGCTTTTTAGAAACAGACTAAATTCCTAGGAGGTTTCGGGAAGTTCACGTCGACACTCACCAGCTAACCTTTGGGAACTTTTAATTCGGGGTCGTGGTATACGTAAAGGCTAGTCCCTGAAGGCGCGCGTGATGAAAAGGGCTTCCACCCCAGTCGCGCCCCGAGATGCTTTCCAAGTTTTGGTGTCCCGTTTGCTCTGAGCTTATCCTGGAGAACTTCAGGTAAGTCTCGGATAAGTCGTTGGAAAGGGGGGAGGGGGTTCACCTTCCCAGGACCCAGCGGGAAATACCGCTTCCCCACCCCCACCCTCACATACACACCCCTTCTTCGCTCCCTCCAAATGGTTATCACAACTGTGTACAAACTGATATGGTCCTGAGCCGGCAAAGGGACTGGAAATGAACGTCGCGGGGTTATCAGCGCGGATCTGTCAGCAGCGAGGCGCGCGGGCGCAGGTTCAGCCGCCGCAGGAGCAGTGATATATGTCTCGCTCCCTTTCGCTCACAAAAAGATTTCTTCCGACAGACGTGACCCCAGAAGGCCGCGGAGAGAGAATTTTAACTAGGGCAGGAGGAGTTGCTTTGTGAGGATGGATTTTACAATTTTTTTCCAGGTAAATCGAAGTAAATGATTTTCTAAAGGTCAGTCTCCCTGAAAGCATTTGGGCTCTTTTTTTTTTTTTTTAATTTTGTGTTTTTCCAGTTGGGGAACGGAGAGGAGCCAAAGCAGAGTTGAAACAGCATAACGAGGGGCATTGTAAAATAGGATTTTGAGAGATTGGGAGACCTCGTCGTTAAAAGTGTTTCCTCCCAATATAATTGTGAACTGTGAACCCGTGTATCCTGGAGGGAGAAGGGGACAGGGCCTGGCAATGAGGGGAAGATCGTGAAATCAAGGAAGTTGGCGAGAATTCTTTTTTTTTTTTCCATTCTTCGTTGTAAATTGCTGCTAAACACATCTGAATTTTAAATTGCTACTACGACGGTCCATAAACCGTTCTCATCCAATTTAGTCACTTTCATTACAATCCTCTTTGCTTCCCCCAATTGCTGTGGCGGCTCCCAGTTTCAATGCGGCCACAATTCGGCAGGAGTGAAGGTAGAAAACTCTGGAACAGAGACTGGCGACCGGAGCAGGATTCAGGGCTTTAAAATTTAACCTGAGTTCGATCGAATGGGACTAGCAGAAGAGGTGACCTGGCGTCCGCCTCCCACTTAACTCCGACCAGGGTTTCCAAAGCCTTTCTCTTTTGGGTTTTGCGTGAGTTCCGACCAAATTTTGATTTTTTCAGAAGCTCATTTGTAAGCAGATAGAGAAACATTGTGGACGTTTGACTTTCTTTTGAGTACAGCTGTTTTTGAAATGCTTTTCAGTTTTACTCTAAAAAGCAGGGGTTTTTTTTCTTAATACATATCTCAGTGAGGTGATTTCCAATGGAGACGAGTTTTTTTAAATCCTCTGGCTAAGTTAGACTCCAAGCTGTGAATGGCCTCCAAGCCCGAGCCCTTGAGGAGACCTAGACCCGAACCCGGTTCTTGCTGTGTGTGTTTCTTTATATTAGCAAGTATGAAGGTGTCCATGTGAATTTCCTTGGACAATAGCTAAAGCCCTGGGGACCTGCTTTTCCCGCAGCTCTGCAGCAGCTGTGAGAGGATGAGCTGGCCCTGGCACCGCTGGGACAGAGGTGAGCAGCGGGGCAGACTGACCACAGCCAGCAGTTTCTAAGGGCTTGAGAGGAGACCCGGCATTTTACCTTCCAGATTCCCAGTCTCTTTTTAACACTGCCTGAAACAAGAGTGGGAGGTTGTCATTTGCTCCTTTGCGGGGTCACAATTTTTTTAAGATTGATTTTCCAACTAAAGGACGGAATGGCTAGTAAAGTGTTTTTCTTTTCAGTTAACTTAAAAACAAAACTGTTTAAACCGCAGAGTTTCTTCAGACAGGAAGGCAAGGAAGCCTGACCCATCCAGTTTACCATTTTCCCAATGCATTGGATTTGGCCCTGGGGAAAACTTCCATTCCCCGGGGGGAGCGGCACATTTCAAAGCCACCCCCTAGGGGGTCCCAGGTCCCGTGCTCAGAGTTTCCTTTGAGCACCCCAGCAGTCCGGGAAGGCAGGCAGAATAGAGGATGCAGAGGGGAGAAGTGTACCCTAAACTAGGGAGGAACCCAAGAACTGGAGAAGTCCCCCATAGTTCCCCAGTAAATAGGCTCTTAAAAGTTCTATTTTCTTCGGGCTTTTTTTTTCCTTCTTTCTTTTTTTCTTTCCTTTTCCTTCTGCCTGTCTCCTTTTCGGGGGGGGGGGTGCTAATCTTAAACGAAATTATTTCTCTCCCGACTATTTAGACTCAAGGAGTGGCCCCTCCGGAGTGAGCCGCCCTCCTCGTCCTCAGAGAGGTGCTGGCTCTGGGGCGCGACCTGTCCCCAGGGCTGATTTATTTGGGGCGCGCCACACTACTATTCGCGATTCGAATCCAGCCAGATTAGAGCAGCCAATTGGGCAGGGGGCGGAGGCTTTGTTGCCAAATTCGAAGGGATGTTTGGGGACCCAGTCGCGCTTTGCTTCCAGAGGAGCTGTGAGACCCTGGCGTGGACCCGCATAACGACACGCCTTTACCCCGTGCAAACTTAAGCTCATTATGTTGTCAGTTCACAAAGCTCCCGGCTGCTCCAAAGACGTTTCAGAAAGAAAGAACACAATTTTTGAAAAAACTTCGTATTAAATTGAGAGTTTTTACAAAGCCAGATCTCTAGGGCCTTCTCGCCTATACCGGCTTTCTTCCTGTCCCCGGGACGCTTTTGCCGAAGGACAAGGGTCACCCCGGTGCCCCCCACCCCAGCCATCCTCCCAGACCAGTAGTCGGGTCGGGGCGGCCTGTCCCCGGACTAGGCGGCTGTCAAGCCAATGCAGGCGCGTCCAGAGAGTCTTGGCGGTGTTTGGGGGTGGGGGAGGGCTGTTGTTTTGTTCTATTTTTTTTTAATTCTCGAAAGCCCAAAAATACTCGTTAGAAGCGTCAGGTGGTGGCGGCGGAAGCGCGAAAACTGCGCAGCCTAGAAAACTGGGCGCCCCCTCCCCGGCCCGGCTCCCCGCCCCCTCTTCCCGCCGCCGGTCGCTTCGGGTAAGGAACTCGCAGCGCCAACGGCGGGCGCGGGCGCTCGGCATCGAGTCCCGGCGCGCGGCGGCTGCAGGCACGGCCCGGCCGCCCCCGGCCCCGCAGCCCCGGAACGCCCCCCGCGCGCCGCCGGCGGCCGCCAGCACGGCGCGGAGGTGGGCTCGCTGCGGCGGCGCGCGAGAGGTCACCGCGGTGGCATTCCTCCCCGCGCGCTGTTTACGTGACTTAATGTACTTCATACGCCGCGGGTAAGTTAGGGCCGCGATAAGGGGGCGGCCGGGGGAGAGTCGCTGTAAAAGCCCCACGCTGGGCGCCTTCTAGCCCTCCCCTCATCCATTAACCTTTTTACTTTCTTCTTCCCTCTCTCTTTTAAAGCTTGTTATCTAGGCCACCCATGACCGACGAAAGATCTCCCCTCCCGGCTTCTCCCAAGGCCGCTTTAAGCCAAATAAATTTAGCTATTAAGGGCCAAGATGTCTGACAAAAGATCGAAAGGTGTCTATCCGTGATCGCTTAAAGAAGCGAAGGAGAAGCTGGTGGCTCTCTGATCCCGATAAAGACATTCCACACGGCGCCGGCCTCCCTCCCCGCGGCCTGGTTGCGTCCTGACACCCTGAGTTCTCCGCTTCTCTGGCCAGATCTCCACGGGCCCGGCGAGACCTGCGTCCGTTGCCCTGGGAATGTGGCGGCCTCGAGGCGGCCGGGCCTGGAGGTGCCAGGCCCCAGGGTCCCGGGAGCCGTGGACCTCCAGGCCGGGCGGGGCTGGGCTTCCAAAACAGACCCCCTGCGCTTGGCAGAAAAACTAAACCGAGCTCATTAGGGCCTGAATTACTGTACCTTTTTGATTATTGTTCGATGCTGAATAATACTACAGTCAATCCACCCCTACTTTCCCACCCTCACTCCCTGCGGTTTTGCCGAGGGTCGGTGTTACGCCACATCGCTGGTGGTCCGGAGCAGAACTTCTTTTGAACCCGGATCAGAACCTGGTGGGTGGAACTGGGCAGCTAAATTAGACTGAGGCTGATGGGGAGGGTGTGGACTCCCAGAGTCAGAGTTTGTAGGTGGGAGGCAGAGGCCCAGTCATTCATTCATCCCCAGGCTGGGTTTGGTTATGAAGTGTGGTATTTACTATCGTTATTAATTATTACTGGCATCACTACACAAAGCCTAGGGCTGCCAGCTGGGCCCAGGCCCTGCCCCTGGGGGGATCCCTTCCCTTTCACTAAAGGTGAAGCAGGGAATCCACTTTCCTGATCCAAGGCTGAGGAGTGGTCTTGGGGAGCCAGGTGCTATGGTTTGGGGTTTCTGCACTGAGTCATTTCTTCTCCTCTTAGGTAGCATTCCTCCATACTGCAAACACACCTAAACCTTTTCTACCTCTTTGCAGTATGGGGGACAGGAACCTCACAGTGGCAGATTAGAGACTGCACTGGCTTCCCTGCAGCGGGGGTTCTTCCCGTATCTTCTATGGGGAAGCTGGAGACAGGACTCAGAATTCCAAAGGGCAAACCAACATCTTCAGTTTCTGGCACCTCGTGCTGGGCCCCGGAAGTGAAATCTGCCTCTCTTTTCTCATTGCCCCGCTCCAAATAAGGTGAACTCCAAAACCATCCACCTTATCTAATTCTTCCCCCCTCCCCCAGCCTCCTGGGATAGGAAAACTCAGAGCATGAGAAGGAAAGGGGCCATTTCTGCTCCCCAAAAGGGAAAGATACAGAAATTTCCACCGCACTAGACAGACAGGACCCGGGCTTTCCCTGGAGTTTGCTGGTATCGCTAGATGTTCAGACAATGCCAGTTCTAGGGTCAGAGTCCAGATGCCACTGCCCCAGAGCTCTCTCAGCTCAGAGACCTTTCTGTTTTTCTTTTCTTGGGGAGGGGGGTTGGGTGTTGCAAGGGGGGAGCAGAAAAGAAGGTGATAAGCCTTTGGAGATTTGCTAAGTAAGTAATGCTCCTTCTTAAGTCAATTAAAGGGGGGGAAGTGCCCCCCAAATAAAAAATTACTGCATTTGCCACCCAGAACTATGACCTCTGCACTCAGTTATGTTGCAGATATGCGGAGAATCGGGACCAAGAGTTGTCTACCCATAGGCAGCCCTCCAGTTTCCTGCACTTGCCCAACAACACTGCATATATACTGCACAGAGAAGAACCAGAAGGGTTAGCAACCCGTTTTGAAGTGTTTACAGTCTGGAAGTTTGGCGCTTCTGTAGAGCCGGTTAGGCAAAGTACCACAGACAGCTTGGAAGATGGAGGGAGATGCTTGATCCTTTCTCTGGAAAAGTACGCAGGCTTATAATGTCCTCTAGGCTTCACAGTAAGTTTGTAAAGAAGGGAGTCACTCTGGCTCACAGACGGAGGGAATTGCCTGGGTTTGAATCCTGACTCCACCATTTTCTAACTGTGTGACCAGGCCAAATTGCCTAACCTCTCTGTGCCTCAGTTTTCTCATCTGTAACATGGGGATGATAAAAGTACCTGCCTCACAGGATTGTTAAGGGGATTAAAAGATCACCAGTATCTATATTGTAATAGACTTGTATGTACTACACCAGATTTCATTTCTTTCTCGTGACCCAGCTGTTCCTCGGAGCTAATTAAGTTTCCAGGAAAGAACTTCTTTGAGCAGCCATTCAACTTTAAGGACTTGAAGTTCTTATGTACCAGCAGTGAGGATTTTATTTATTGCATTATAGTACGAAAGGGTGGGGTGAGACAAACATAGATCCCTTTACTTGCTTTTGGTTCCTTTGAAGAAGAAACATTCCTTGTCTCTCCCCCTTGCAAATGCCAGCAGCAGACTCCAACGTCTTCTACAGGACAAAGATAGTAATCTTGAGGCTTATCCCCTGAGAAAAGTATCCTGCTCCTCAGCAGCACCCCTCCCAGGGAACTGCTTTCTGGCACCAGGGGTGAGTGAACAGATGGGGCCATGAAGAAGGGCAACCTGTGGGCTGGCATTAGATAAAAGGGTGGGTGGGGGCAAGCTAATTAAATGGACCTGGTCCTCTGACTATACTCCTCCCATGCTTTGTACTTTTCAGTTTGGTATCACTGTTTATGCAGGAGACTTCTGCTTTAGTCCCATTTTGTTAAGGAATAGAAAATGATGGTCACTCAGAAGCTATGGAACACACTATTGATAAGGGAAAATCCAGGCCGTTCCAGCCATTTTTCAACTGATTTTCTTTCTGGGTTGTCGATTTTTGGGGTTTTTGTTGTTTGGTTTTTGTTTTTTCCATGTAGCACCCCATCTTCTAAAACAAGATCTCAACTTCAGTAATGAAAACGTAAAGAAAGAAATCCGTGGGACAAAACAAAATGCCGTTCTCTAGATAAAATGACAGGGAAGAGATTTGTTTTTCAGAAGGCACAGTCTGGAGGGAACATAAAAGTCTCCCGCCTGCCTGCAAGTTTTCGGCGGGTTTGTGCCCAGAGCCTGTTTTTCTCTCGTCTCTCTGACAGTCCTGATCTTCTCCACGTTTGATTTACTGAGTGCTGTCATTTCTCCGCTCTTTACTTTCACAATCACACATTCAAACCTGATAAAGTTCAAGACCCTGAATACTTGCAGCTTTCCCAGATTTACAGTCCCCCTGCCCCCCACCCCGGCCAGCAGCCCTGAGCCTGATTGAATCCTCATGGACAGATGCCTTGGGGGATCAGCAGAGCCAGCCGTCCAAGAGGGCTGGGTCCAGGGGGACGATAGTCCCCATGCCAACTCTGTTAGCCAAAGCAACCCTTGGTCTCTTCCTTCCCCTAGAAAATGATTGGCAACATCCTCTCATTTTAGTTTCAACTTCTGGTTTGTGACCTGCCCATGGGCAGGTTGCAGGAGCTCTAACTTGCAAAATTTTAAAATTGGTGAGAGTTGAGCGCAGAATCATGGTTGGCTTGCATTATTATTGCCTGATTTGCCTGGCTCTCCTAAACAGCTTCGTGATCGAGGGCAAGCCACTTAACCTCTTAGTGACTCAGTTGCTCCATCCATAAAATGGTAGAAATACTACTTTCTACAAACATTAATCACTAACTAATGACTTGGGCCCTCCTCCCTGCGTGTAGCTCTGTCCGGGCCCCAGGAAAGACTGCCAGCCCATGTCTGATCCGGCTTTTTGGATTCTGTCAGGTTAAATACAAACGTACAAGTTAATCTAAATACTATGCCTATGGGCTAAACAAAAGAAATGATTCATCTCCAAAGACTCAGCGGTTAAGTCAGGCTCAAGTTTGCAAACCACTGAAATGTCTTCGGATAGAAGATGCTATCTGCATAACCTGTTCTTTGTCTATAAATATGTAATAAGTAAACTTAAATCACAGGATATTGATGAAAAGCAACCACTGATGATGAATATCTTATTTACAATATGGTTACTATGTGGGGACTTCACATTTACTCAATAATTATTTTTACATGATTTAATATTTTCATTTTTCTTGAACTCTCTGAATTTTCTGAGTAAAGTAAACATTTTAGGCAGCAGTGGTTTAAGTAGGTCTTTAAGAAAAAGCACTGTTCCAACTCCATGAACCCCAAAAGGTGTGTCTTTTTCTCTTTTAAAAATTCATATCCTAAAGGAAACTAAACTGTCATAGTATCTAAAGGGAAAATTGTACTCACCTGTTAGGGAAGCAAGCGGAATTGTTACCTACCTGCTTCAGAAGGCTCTTTTTTTATTCCCCCAACCTATCCAGTCAGGAGATGCCCATTAGAATATATTACAATGTTGCTTTTTCTGGACCATAATAATATTCACCTCTACAGAGGTGAATAAAAATAGCAGCTTGACTTAATGGATATCAAATAACTTTTTCTGGCTACTCCTAAACCAGATTACTGCTCTGTTTATAATACCACAAATTAAAGGCATGCAATTATCCAACAAAAACAGTGTGACTATTACACCGTTTTTAAAGCCCGGCTAGCACATAGCCTGTGCCCGGCAGACTCCAGCCAAAAACCACAGTGTGGGTCCACAAATAAAGCTGTCACCTTTGCATTTCAAAGGCATCTTTCTGGAAAGAGCTCAGCATGCTTTGGGCCAAAGTGAAAAGGCCTTGGTAAGTAGGAAAGAGCCTACCCAGTGTCTGGGCAGGTGGGCCGAACATGTCCACGCCTTAGCACCGTGGCTGGGCTCAGCCACCGCGTGGAGCTTGAGAGCATGCGGATCTCTGGGTTCAAATCCCAGCTCTTCAGCTCGCTCTCTGGTTGTGTATTCTTAAGAAAGTTTTTAAGGTCTCTACTTGCCATTTTTCTTATCTATAAAAGGGGGCTGTAATAACAGTAGCCACCCCCAAAGAATTGTGAGTTGACTACATTCATAAAGTGCGTAGAGGAGTGCCTGGCTCAATATGCAGATTTGAATTGTTTGATAAATAAGCAAAAACGCAGATTTCTAGTTCAGGCCACCTCTTAAGGGGAAGGGAGATGAGGGGGAAGAGAGGAGGTATCAAGGGCTCAAACAGGTAGGGAGGTGATGAAAGTATAAAGAAAACTAAAGAGATGGGGGAAAGGCATTTCCTGCTGGGGATTATTTAAGATCATAAACTCACCTTCCAATGTGCTGTCTTCACAGTGACAAATGTGCCAATGGAATCCTAGGATCTTATTTTTTAAAGATTTTATGTATGTATGTATTTGAGAGAGAGAGAATGCGCAAGAGACGGGTGTAGGGGCAGAGGGAGAGGGACAAGCTGACTCCGCACTGAGCGCAGAGCCCCACACAGGGCTTGATCCCACAACCCTGAGATCATGATCTGAGTCAAAATCAACAGATGCTCAACGAGCTGAGCCACCCAGGCGCCCCTGGAGTCCCAGGCTTTCGCCCACCATAGTGTGTTTACATCAGAGGCAAAACTGAAGGTTGCAGAGGCAATGAAACTCTTTCAGGGTGCAAATATTTTACTGTCTTACAAGTGTAGATGATTCTTCTTTCGGCAGGTCAATAACCTTTCTCACTTAAGGAAGCCCTGCAGGATGGCTAAAACTTGGGCCCGGGTTTCCGCACCTGTTTTGTCCCCATGAGCTCCCCCAGGCTGTGTCCACAGTCACAACCAGCATGATTCTAATGATTGTAAAACCCATCCCCAAACCAGCGAAGACCACCACAGCGTGTCTGTACCACACAGCGGCCCTCTTCTCCCTCCACCCAACCGCACTCCCACGAAGATGGCTGCCGCCCTTATGCCCAGGCAGCACTGTGGTCATTGTGACACACAGTGAGTCACCGGCGGCCCATCTTTACTGCAGCCCTGTGCTCCTCTAGTCTGTGAGACCGGAAGGGCGTAGAGCACGTCTCGTTCATTTTTGTCTCTCCGTTAACACGCACAGCGTCTAGCACAAAGTACTCGCTAAACACTTGCTGGATAAACGGCGGAGGGTGCTAATATCGAAGATTTCAGATGCGGGGGTCCAAACGCAAAGCGTAAAATCCAGCATTATCAACACCACGTCACTCTGCACTAAAAACAATGACCTCTTTATAGGACTTCCTAAATTCACTTTTTTTCTTCTATTATTAAATAGAATCCCCGACAGAATGTTTGAACATCTACTTTTGCAGGGGATTTTATATTGAATAGAGCTGATTATCAAGTGATATCTCTATGAGTCATTTTCTGGTCCAATAATCTGAATACAAGCAAATCATGACTGTAGCTTGTGGAAATTTGCTGCTCTTTAAAGAAGCTATTGTGAGGCTATTACTGCAGCTGGGGCTTTGCCTCGGTGTTTATGGACTGGATATTTCTCACCACTCTACTACCACCCAACTTCAGAATGCTCTCCACATCCCCCCCCCCCAATTCAGCCACTTAAGAATATTGTCTGTACTCAGCATTCTGTATTAGCCATTAGTTATTAAGCCAATTGGAAAGAGCACTTTAAAAGAATCCATGGCTGATGGTTCCAATCAGGAAGAACTTATTAGACATCAACGGCATCTCCAGCACCATGAACATGAAGCAGAGATCTTTTGTTCCATCATGCCAATATTAGAGGAGCAGATTTCAGTCTTGAGAGCAATGCCTTTTGCCTTAGGTATAAGATAAAGGAACAGATTTTATGATTGGCACACACCAGAGATAAAATAGGATATGTTCACACCAAAAAAGGGACAAGAAGAGTCACTTCTGAAGGGCTCATTCAAATACAATGTCAAGTTCTTTTCATTTTTGCTGAACTCAGTTTAAGAATACGGTCATTTACGTTTACCACTGTGTTGTTCGGGGTAGTCAAAATTTCTCTTCATTGAAGGAGATGTGCCTAGTGTGAACCTTGGTGCCCTATTTGAAGAAAACCAGCCATCATCCACACCAAGGGTCCTCCCTTCCCTGAAGCCCCCAAAAACGTGGGAAATAGGGCAAGACCTGCTAAAGAAATTAAGGTCCAGCACATTCCCACACACCACCACAAAGGTGGGGCATCTGAGAAGGATACTGTAGATAAAGGTCCTGCCCTACAGAATCCTTTTTTAAGGACTTGTCACCATAAAATATCCTACCTAAGTAGCTGCACTCCGAAGAGACTCATCGTGCAGTCTCGGACCCACATCAGTTCAACTGTGCTGCTTTTGTTCCACAACATCAAAACCAAACGTCAGTATCACGTTTTCTCTTACTTGCTTCATCTCTCCACTGATACAGGGACTGTGGGCCGGAGATAAGGACAAAGCAAAAGAAGAACACTCTCTCACTTCCTCCCTCCATGCACCAACTCGGGCTCACTGAAGAGGCATCTGGACATAACCTAAGTACACCATTCAGGGGAGAGAAGAAACATATAAAATCAGCCATTCTCTTGCCTACAGAGCAACTGCCAGGCCACAGAACAGGGCTCCTGGTGAGACTTCTTTGTAGGAGATCATACAATGGGGGAACCAAAGGGCAGAGAAGAGGACTAATGTGGGAAAAAAAGGAGCTATTCCAATCCACACCCTCTTGAGACTCAAGGAGAATGAGATCGAATGACTTCCTGTGAATGAAAATATATACAGAAAGCCCAAGGCAACAGTTTGAAATAGGTCAAATCATCTTTGGTCTCTCATTAACTAGTGCTGTGTAACCAATAGGGGCTCTCATCAGGCTACCCTGCAGTCAATCTTTGTGTCATCTTCCCTCTTCCACCAACCCACCCCCAAGCAGGTGGCCATGGGTCTGATCTAAGCTAGTGTGGTACTGGAAGCCCACATTAGCTGGGCTAATAACCAGCTCATCCAAGGTAACATGCTATCGTCTTACTAGAGACTTGTATAGTAGAGTTTCTTTAAACAGTGGTGGGTAGAGTTTCCAAGTTCTTGGCGGTCTTGTGAAGATTTGGGGGAGGAGTCACTTAGTAACATTTATTTTCTACAAGGTAGGATATCACCTGCCACACCTAGAGGTAAGGTCGTTTTTGCCTAATCACAATTGCAGGCCTAGATCTGTTTAATTCAAGGCACTCTCTGTGCTCACTTGGTCACTTGTTTTTCAATCTATTATTATTTAAGTGTTGAAGGAAAAGTATTTTGAACCATGGAATTTTTGGATTGAAACCATCTAAAGATGGCAAATATCTCCGCTCTTAGAAAAAGTCCCTGCTTTGACAAATCCATGGGTAGAGAAGGAGGAAATTACTATTTGCTCTTGCTTAGAAATGTGAGTCTGTTTGGATCTCTCAGGTTTCCAAAAACTGACAAATCAAAAAATGAGTTTGCTGTGGGAAATAAGGTATTCTGTGTATAAATATTTAAGGGCAAGATGTGAGCAGTATGCTAGAATTTCAAAAATGGCTAAAATAATGATGGCAAATCTTCAACTGCTGTGAAAACAAACAAGATCCAGCTTGCTGAGTGGGAGATGTACAATCTTCAAATGCCATATGAGTCAAGAACGCTGCCCTATTACAGGGCTTCTCTTTTACTTACTTAAAATGAACTGGGACCAAGAATTATAGAATGTTGATGCTAGAAGATACCTGGAACTTCCTCAAATGTGACATCCTGGTGAGAAACCTGAGATCCAGAGGGTCCCTAAAAGTTCACTTCTAAGTCACTTATTTGGGACTTGGAGCAAATTTTGTCATAGAAATAATGTGATAAGGGATGATTAGAGCCCAAATACTGCCCTTCCCCCTCTCCTTATACAGTATTGTATATATCTGAACAGTATTACTTTCTAGCATTGTTTACTGCAAGTGTATACCATTTAATCTACAGTCTAGGTTAATGTGAGTGATTGACTACTGTTCAAAACATGTCAGAAGGAAGACACAGTAGGGGTACGTGGCTGGCTCAGTCGGTAGAGTGTGCGACTCTTGATCTCGGGGTTGTTAAGTTCGAGCCCCAAGGAGATTACTTCAAAATACAATCTTTAAAAAAAGAAGGGAGCCAATGCCCCTAAAGATATCCCTTATGATGCCTAGATACAAGACACCTGCACCCCTCTGTAAAGAAAATATTTTTCAGGGCACCTGGGTGGCTCAGTTGTTAAGCCTCTGCCTTCAGCTCAGGGCGTGATCCCAGCGTTCTGGGATTGAGCCCCACATCGGGCTCCTCCACTGGGAGCCTGCTTCTTCCTCTCCCACTCCCCCTGCTTGTGTTCCCTCTCTCGCTGGCTGTCTCTCTCTCTCTGTCGAATAAATAAATAAAATCTTTAAAAAAAGAGAGAGAGAATATTTTTGTTCCAAGGCACAGAAAACCTTCTCTAACTGAACTGAACAATGAGGACATTCCTGTGTTTATGTAACTGGAATTTCATAGTGGGGCAAGCTTCCGAGTCATTTTCACCCAGGAGCTTCCGCTCCATTTCTCTGCCACTCCCTTGTTTGTGCCTCTCCCATTTGTTGACTTCATCTTTAGGTCACTTTGGTCAGGTGGCAAAAGGACTGCAATGGAACAAGAAGGAGAAAGAGAGCACCCCAGTCATAGGATTTCAATCAGGAGTCCTGACATGCACCTTAATGGGACCCTGTAAGTCATATACCCACACCTAAACTAGTACGCTTAGCTTCCAAGTAGAATGGGCTGATTGGATTAAGCCAACTAAGAGTTAAGGTTGAGATCATCTCGCCTCGGAGTACATGGGTGACGATGTAAACTAATATGAAAATGTGGTGCATTGAGCTGGGTGAAGAGGAGAAATGGGCAGAATACCAACAATGTCCACCAAACCATCTTTCCCCATTGACCCCAGCCCCAGCCACCAAGGGAGGTATTATGTGGCATGGTGGAGCTAAGAAAGCTAGATGAACAGGGGCAGGCATACAGGTGTGGGGATCAGAGGATGGAAATGGAAATTAGCCCCACGTAGGGCTCCCTGCTCAGCGGGGAGCCTGCTTCTCCCTCTCCCTCTGTCCCTCCACCCACCTCGTGCTGTCTCTCGCGATCTCTGTCTCTCAAATAAGTAAATAAAATCTTTAAAATAAAAAAGAAGAAAGAAAAACGTATCTTGCATCACTTAGTAGTGCCTACATGTCTTTCTTCTTCCTCTCCATTCCACTTCCTTGTTGAAGGGAAACATAAGGGCCTTAGAAATATGACTTACTCTTTGTCTCCTGACAAAATAACTTGGTATCCATTAACTTCCCAGGATGCTTTGGGACAAAACCATGGTGGCTTTATTCCACTTTTGATGGTCTATCTTTAGCCAATCATGCACTAAGATTACAAGGTCAACCATGAGACTGACTAAAGAAATGTATAAAGAAAGTGGGGTCAATACTGCTTTCCCAACTACCTCACATTAATAAAAGCACATTACCCCAACTCTCCACAAAGTATCCCCTTTTTGACTAATGGTGGTTACAGTGTTTATTCACGAGCCGTCCAGCTGTAAAATGTAATAAATAGGCTTGTGATTGGAAAATAAGCTGGAATGGGATACATGACAATCAGTGAAAACACAAAATAAAATAAAGGGTCAATTACTCAGGCTTCTCAGGAAAATTGTCCCACATAAAGATTGATTTCAGTCTCGCTTCCACTGTACTCCAAAAATCCCACTTTCTAAAATGGTGGTTTCCCACTGCATGACTGGCTCAGAGCCCAGAGCTCTATCTCTGGAGCTTTCCACAGAGTTCCAAGTATTGCAGCCTTTGCTTGACTGGAAGCCTGGAAATAGAATTATCCTTCCAAGGGTTAAATTTTAAATAGTTAAGCTCTTTTATTGCAATAATAATACTTCACATGTTTGTAATGGCTCACAGTCATTTTAAATGCTGACTTAATAAAGAGATGTGTACATCTTATATTTAGGAGCTAAAGGACACTTGTAGTAGGAACAGAGCAAAGCTTCCAGTCTGACACCTGGTCGACCAGTCTCTAAGGTGGACTAAGCAGCTACAGAAAAAGACAAGTTCCAGAATGGAACTTTTTAAATGATAATTGCAAATAATTTTTGACTTTTATTACACATTATTTTTCTATATATTCTATTGGCTTTTATTATATATTATTTTTGAAAATCAAGTTTTTATTTCAGGATGAAACGTCTATTCCTCAGAAGCGATTGTTCCTTTTTTTAAATTTTTTAAATTTTATTTGTTTATTTATTTATTTATTTATTGAATGTTAATGTTTTTTTAAAGTGCTCTCTCCTTTTGACTGGTTTCTAGCCCAAATATTTTCTCCTTTTCACTAGCATGATTTTGCCTTTTGTAAAGACAAAATAGTTTCTAATATGGGGCATAAATAAAGTGTCAACAATCAGCATAATGATATTAGTTGTTTTGTGTTATTAATCACTCAGTTTGGGATATTGTTTCTTTGCTTTATCCTAAAAGCTTTTTTTTTTTCTTTTTTTTAAAGGGCTAATACTCTCTCTTCAATTTAGGTTGAGGTTTCCAGGCATGTTTTCCAAATTATCCACTCCCCTGTGGTTTACCCTACCCTTCACAGGGGCCCAGAATTAAGTCTGCAGGAAAAAGCTAGCTCATTCTCATCACATTGGAAGCTGTTTAAAAGGAAAGGAGTCGTTTCAAAACCCTTGTTTCTCAACTGTCAGCATTTAAAATCTATGGAGCACTAGCAAGTGGGCCTAAATGGATATAATCTTTTTGGAAAGCAACTTGATAATCAGTTTTACTAGTTGGAGAATTTATTGTATAACATTACAACATGTTCTCCAATGGTAGCAAACTGTAAAGAATTTATATGACCCACAACAAGGAAATGATTATATACGGCACATCGACACAGTGGATCATTTTATCGCCATTAAAAACATGTTTTAAAGGATCTTTAATAAATGGGAAAATGCTGCTCTTTATGGCATCATCAGCTTTATGGCTGGGAAGATAAGGAAGAGCTCTATTTTCTCTTTTGAGTGTGCGTGACGGTTTCTCTATTTTACAAGTTTCTATAATGAGCGTGTATTGTTTTTTGAAATTGGGGGAAAAAATCCCAGGAATTCAGGAAGGCCCAGGCCGGGCCCTCACCCTGGATGTGAAGTCTGGCTGTCGGTGGGTCAGTGGGTCAGTCAGCAAATATGTATCCAGTGCCTTCTTTGTACCAGGCACGGGGACAAACACTGGGGACACAAACGACTTCAAAACAAAACACCACCACCCAGGAGGGGTGCTGCTCTGAGACACTGAGTTCACAGCGAGACCTGAATGTGCGAACAGATGCAGATGCTTGCTGTCCCGTTGGCAAACTCTAACTGCTGGTACCCTACAGAAAACCATTTGAACAGGTATCTTAGTATGTTTTTAAAATCTGAGATATCAATCACCAGAAAGTCCACCTAATCTAAAATTTTTTTCTCGTACATGCTATTTTTAGGAAAAAAGATAAATGACAAGAAAACAAGGTAACATAGAAGATAATTTAAAAAAAAATTAGCTGGGGCGCCTGGGTGGCACAGCGGTTAAGCGTCTGCCTTCGGCTCAGGGTGTGATCCTGGCGTTCTGGGATCGAGCCCCACATCAGGCTCTTCCGCTATGAGCCTGCTTCTTCCTCTTCCACTCCCCCTGCTTGTGTTCCCTCTCTCGCTGGCTGCCTCTATCTCTGTCGAATAAATAAATAAATAAATAAATAAATAAATAAATAAATAAAATAAATAAAAAAAAATTAGCTTATCTCCCACCTCCTGTTTTAATGGTACCATGCAGTGGGGGTTGCTTTTTGTGCTAACATATGATACTGTCTGGTTTTAAAGAATACTTGCCCTTCATCTTCGTGCTTGGATTCTTTGAAAGGTGGTGACCCTGCTACACAGGGTTGTGTTCAGTTAACCAGAACCTCTTAACCATTCTAGATAAATGGCTGATTCCGTATTCAAAATTTAAGGTCATCATCAAGAAGTCACCTTGAGATGAAAATGAAATTTATGTCTGTCAGAAGCTTATGTTTAAGTAACTATTATTGTTGTTACTTGCAAATAATAGACTGGATGATAATGGTGAACAGTATGAAGTAGCCAAAAGAGTGATAGTCTTATTGATAACAAGTTTGTTCAAAAGCAACATCTTTTCTTGGGGCGCCTGGGTGGCGCAGTCATTGAGTGTCTGCCTTCGGCTCAGGGCGTGATCACAGCGTTCTGGGATCGAGCCCCACATCAGGCTCCTCCACTATGAGCCTGCTTCTTCCTCTCCCACTCCCCCTGCTTGTGTTCCCTCTCTCGCTGGCTGTCTCTGTCAAATAAATAAATAAATCTTTAAAAAAAAAAAAAGCAACATCTTTTCTTGAAGACATATCATGTGATCCCTACACAAATAGGAGGATATGCTTTTTAGACCAGCCCCAGATAGGAACTAAAAACCTCTAGGAACCGGAAACGAATTCCAATTGTGCTGGTACCTGATCCAAGCAGTGGGTCTCCCTCCTTGGGTTTCATTTTTCTCATCTGTAGAATGGAAGTGTCAACTGCTACTCCTTTATCACTTTACAGTAATGATTGAAGGGTAAATAACACATGAAGAAGTGTGTGTGATTCCTTCGCAGAATGAGCTATAATTAGCTGAGGAAGACTCGGAAAATCAGGAGCCGTTACAGATACATGGAATCTTCTGGCAGCCCTAGATAAATACTCTTCTTTTGCTTTAACGAAAGGATGATCGAGGGCTATATGGGTTAAGGAAATCTATAAAACCTGTCCAAGGAAATTACAACTAATAACAATAGAAAGAATAATGAAAATAGAAAATCATGTGGAAAACACAGTAATTGGTTCAGAGAAGTATCATCAACAAAAGCTAAAATCTGTCAATGAAAGTATAATGAGAAACAAGATTTTTACAGTCTCAGAGTAGGTCCCCACAATACCTACTAAGGGGAAAATGGTAACGTTACAGTGAAGGAATCAGACAGACACCACGGTAACCAGATGATTAAAGTTAACATTACTTGCAATGGGACAGGTCTACATCATGTGTTTCCCCGTAGAGATGCTCTGAGAAGGACACAAAATCAGCATGGTGGTATGAAAAATCCATGAGGAAACACGAGAGAACCCCAGCTGAGGGTCATTCTATAAAATAATCGGCCAGTACTTTTCAAAAGTATCAAGGTGTGCAAGACAGAAAAAGATTGAGGAAGTATTCTAGATTAATGGAGACTAAGGAGACAAGACAGTTCATACATCTTGTGGTTCCTCACTGGATCTGGAACCAGAAAGAGGACACAGTGGAACAGCTGGTAAATTCTGACTTGGGTCTGCAGATTTAATGACAGTATTGTATCAAAAGTACTTTCCCAGTTTTGATTATTGTACTGTAATTAGGTAAAAGGTTAACTTTGGGAGAATCTGGATGAAATGTGTCTAGAAATTCTTGGTACTGATTTTCCATTTTTTTAATTGTGGACGTATATCTGGGGGGAAAAAAACTGTCCAAGATAGTCAACTAGATAAAAATTTCTTAAAATTATTTTTGTGAAGTGATACTCAGGAAATAAACAGAAATCTGACTTACTTAATGTAACCTGTCAGGATATCTCAAAAGGCCCCTTCTTAAGAGTAATTAGAGATGGAGAAGATAATTTGAGAAGTGGTTTTCATTTCCCTTTGCCAAACATGGAATCATAGACTCTCAGTGCTAGAAGGAACCGTAAAGAGAATATCAATAAGGAAGAAACCAGCCACAACGCTAACATCCGACAACAGGGAATCATTTATTATGCTTCGTGTACTTCCCGGACTTACGCAACCATTCAAAGTTATCTTTATAAGAAATCATGTAGCAAAATAGGAACATGCTTAGACTATAATTTTATTCCTTTAAAAATCAGGATGCAAATTATACGTACACTTACTATATCCAACTACCTATAATATACATACATGAAGAGAGACGAAGGAAATACATGGTGAATTTGGTTAAGCAAGTAGAATTGTGGGAGTGCCTGGCTGGCTCAGTTGGTAGAGCATGTGACTCTTACCCTTGGGGTCGTGAATTCGAGCCCCACATTGGATGTAGAGATTACTTTAAAAAAAAGATAGTGGAATTGTGGGGAGATCTTATTCTTTTTCTATTTTACAAGTTCCCTATGATATTTTAAATTTCAAATGTTCTTATAGAGGAAAAAGTGAAAGTTCCCTTAATTTTGAGCCAAAATTTATCCTTCTATATAATAAATCTTCAACCACATAACTGCCTTGCCTACCCTACCTGCCCTCAGCCATGGATACAAGGGACCTCACACACGATGACGTGGCCCAACCACTGGGCCACTCTCCCTGGAGGCAACCAGCCTTCCTGGGTTCTTACCACTCTATTTGATGTAAGATCTTTTATGTTTGGGAGATGAGTTTTAGGAAAGCTCATGAGAACAGCTTTAACTTCACAGAGTTTGCCTGAAATTCACTGGACATTGTCTCCATTCCCCTTTTTCATTTTCATTCCTCCTCCGGGGCTGAAGTTCCTCTTGCCTGCTTGGCTGTTACCCTAACATACTGCCTGGTCCTCACCAGTGCCCCCTTTCCTGGGGACTGAACTCTTATTTTCACTGGATGAGTTTGCTTAGGCTACTGTAAAAAAACACCACCGGCCCAGTGGCTTAAATAACAGAAATGCCTTATCTCAGAGTTCTGGAGGCCAGAAGTCCAAAATCAAGGTGTCGGCAGGGGTGGTTTTTCCCGAGGGCTGACAGGGAAGTCTCTGTTCAGGCCTTTCTCCTTGGCATCTTCTTTTCATGTGTCTTCACATTGTCTCTCCTTTGTGTGTCTCTGTGTCTAAGTTTCCCTGTTCTTAAAAGGACTAGTCATTGAATTAGGGACCACCCTTATTTTAACTTGATTATATCTACAAAGACCTTATTTCCAAATAAGGTCACATTCTGAGGTACTGGGGGTTAGGACTTCCACATACGAATTTGTGGCGAGGGAGACACAATCCAGCCGATAACACTCACATCCCAGGTACTGATGGAGCATTGGCTCCACGTGAGATTAGACCACCTGAGAGCATCAACATGCCTCTGGCCTGACACTTTCTAGAGACTCCCACTGTTGCATTTTTTATCAGACTCCTTTGAACAGACTCTGATCCTTGGCTACAGGGGGGTAGTAACCTGACTAGAGAGTTATCCCCATTGGCGAGTTGAGTGGATCTACCCATCATAAAGAATGTGTTTGCCTTATCATATGAATTTCAACATTACACATGTCAATGGGGAAAAAGGGAAGTACTGTTTGATTCTCTATAGTCTTAGTATACATTTTTAAATAGCTATCAATAGTACTATCGTACATGTTTAAATAACTATAAAAACATTTCAAATTTTTGTCACCCACTTATACAACAAAATGTTTTTCCTTCATAGAGATTATTGAGAGTCTCAAGAGATCATTTTTAAGAAGTTTTTGTCAGGGGGCGCCTGGGTGGCACAGTTCATTAAATGTCCAACTCTTGGTTTCGGCTTAGGTTGTAATCTCAGGGTCATGAGATCAAGCCCCGCGTCAGGCTCCATGCTCAATGCAGAGTCTGCTTGAGATTCTCTCTCCTTCTCCCTCTGCCCCTCACACTTGTGCTCTCTTTCTCTAAAATAAATAAATAAATCTTAAAAAAAAAAATAAAAAGTTTTTGTCAGGAACCACATGTAGCTATTTCAAGCATAAAAACGGATATAAAAATGTTATGTTTGTGAAATCAGGGTCAGAGTTCCCACTAAACATTTGAAAGAATTTTATCTGGATGTTTTATACAAATGTGAAATTTCATTTTTTCCCCCATTACCTTCTGGCCAAATGGTATCTAGCAACGTTCTGATCCTCTCCTTCTAAATTCTCATCTCCATGCTCTTCAGTGGGCTTCTACCTGGTTCCTCTACAACAGACATGAATCCCCTTCCCCACTTCGTAGACATGCTTCTTTGAAGAGGGCATAGGTTTGATTTCATCACTAGGTGCAAGTCTTGAGTCCTATCTACGAGGTTTCAATGAGGTCATCATGTTTACACCTGGTGTTATAATCCTGAGTTGACTTTGCTTGTAACCTATGCCCTGGGTGTTTGTACACAGACATCTAAGGCACCAACTCGAATTTCTGGCCTCCTTCCCAGCTGTTTTCTCACGTGAATCACCAAACACCTCCCGCTCCCTTATTCTTTCTATTTCATGCCTACTGCTCTTCGGAATAACTGGATTCACAGGTTTACCTGGGTGCTTTCCTCCCTTCCCTGATTTATTCTGTTTTCAAGCGCCATGGATAAATTCTTATTTATCCTGGGGTAATTATTATTTCCTAGTTTTGTGAAAGGCCCTCCATCCCAAATCAGAAGTCCATAATTTTCACAGCATAACTATCCAGAATCAAGATCTGTAAATGCAAATACAGTAAAACAAAGCCATCTTCATGGCCTCTCACTCATGTCTCAGACCTTCTCCCTTTCAAACTCACAAATGTCGGTGAGATACAAAGGAAATGATGAACTAGGCTCTCAAGTCACTCATTTCCACAGGGGGTGGAGTGGCCATTCCTCAAAATCCTGGGTATTATCTTCCAGCCACCAATCTTTTGCACTCACTTCAGCCAATCCAATATCCTGTCAGTTCTTCCTCCCTAAATGCCCTTTGGCTCTGCCCCATTTCTATCTCTACTGCCTTGCCTTAATTGGCGCTCTCGTTATATTCTGTTTGAAACATTGCAGTGATCTCTTTTACAGGTTAGTCTCCCCACTACCATCAGAATTATTGCTGGATGTTGGGATGCCTGGATGGCTCAGTCAGTTAGGCCTCCGACTCTTGATTTTGGCTCAGGGTGATGAGATCCAGCGCCGTCTGCGGCTCTGTGCTCTGCAGGGAGTCAGCTTGGGATTTTCTCTCCCTCTCTCTCTCTCTCTGCCCCACCCCCACCTCCTTCTTTCTCAAATGAGTAAATAAATAAAATCTTTTTTTTAAAAAAAGAATTATTGCTGGATGCTTCTCAAAAATTGTCCATAGCTCTCATTACTACACAGTGAAATTCACCACCTTTGACAGTATGGCCCCAACTTTCTTTTCTGGCCTCATCCTGGTTTTGGTGCCAATAATCTTGCACAATTCCCTGAACGCATCATGTCCGTCCATGGTTTGGGGCCTTTTCTCATTCTTTAATTACTTAGCTATCATCCCATCTTTCAAAGCTCCTTCAGAGACCTTTCTCCGGTTCTCCTACTTCCCCACACCCTGCCGAGGCTAATCTGTCCTTCCCCTAGTTCCTTTTTCAGCTCCCCTGATATATTTCTGTCTCCTGGCAGACAAGGTTTACATCAGACTTTTTTCTCCATCTCCCCCGGCGCTTGACCCAGAACCTGGCACATAACAAGTGCTTGAATTCTTAAATGTCCAGGAATTTGTGAGCTGGTCCGTCTTACCTTGGTTGCTTGAACTTAGCCATAGTGGAAGTCTTTACACCATGGAGAACACTAAGGAACTTTTGTTCTGAGACGGAGAGAGAACTGGGGCTTAAACATTTACCAGCACACCCCTGACTACACAAGCGGTACAGGTGCAGTAAACATCAACGGCCCCCTCGGCAGCCCCCACACGCAGCCCCAGTGTCCTTCCCAGGACGCCGCACTCTGGCCTGCATCTGCCAGAGCGCCATGCGCATGTGCCATGTGTGTGATATTGGCCAAGTAGAAGCCTGTCCGTTCACTGTCCCCTCAGGCTGCTCCTGCCGTCACTCGTGTGACTCCTTGGACTCCCGGCAGCCCCAGCGGCGGCATTCCTAACGCTTACGTGCCTTATGTTAGTAAGATTCTAAGTTGTTTCGAGAGAGTTATCAGGCCTGGATTTTCTGCGGAACAGCCCCTCATGACGATGAATAAGTTCTAGGGGTGCCTGGGTGGCTTAGTCGATTAAGCATCCGACCCTTGATTTCGGCTCCCGATTTTGATCTCGGGGTGCCGAGATCAAGCCCGAGTCGGGCTCTGCACTGAGCAGGGAGTCTCCTTGAGATTCTCTCTCTCCCTCTGCCCCTGCTCCCCACGCCCTCTCTAAAGGAAAAAAAAAGGTGAATAAGTTCTGGGGGTCGCATGTACCTCGTGGTGACTGGAGTTAATAGACTGCGTTACAGACTTGAAAGTTGCTAAGAGAGTATCTTACATGTTGTCACCACACACACAATAAAATGGTAGTTACGTGAGGTGATGGTGTTAGCTAACCTTATTATAGTCATCATTTTGCAATATATATGTATATCAAATCATCATAGCCCTTGAATTTATGGAACGTTATCTATCAATCACATCTCAATAAAGGTAGAAAAAATCAAAATCAAATTAAAAGAACTGGCCTTTGAAAGTATCAACTGTTTTAATTCCTTGATCCAAAACCTACCAGTGCAGTCTGAATATGCCATTAGATTTGAAAGTGTGCAAATAGTAATAAGGATGATTGGAGTCTTTTCTTTGTTTTTTATATAAAGGGCAACTCCGATTTTCTCGGGGTATTGCAGTGCCACAGTCAGGGCATAACAGGCAAGGGAACAATGCTGTGTTTTTCTCTGTCAGCATGTCCTTAGCTAAGTAAGGCCTCCGGCTCTCCCCGCTCCACTCTGCCGGCCTGGAGCCACACGGTACAGGAGAGAACTTTCGTGCTCTCAGAAAGCAGAGGTGCTGGGGCGCCTGGGTGGCTCAGGCAGTTAAGCATCTGCCTTTGGCTCGGGTCATGATCTCGGGGTCCTGGGATGAAAAAGAAGAGGGAGTATCTAATGAGGCTGAAGCAGCTGAATTTCTTTATGATCCCCCTCCCCTCCGCCAGAAACAGAAAGAGTAGGGGTCCTTCAGCAACCCCAGCCCCACTTTCTACCACAGTCCCCCTTAAAGTGAGACCACCCACCGTCCTATCTGAAAGACACTAAGAAAAAGGCGGCAGTATGTTTAAACAAATTAAGCAGGCGAGGCCAGGCCTTTCCACAATAACACGATACAATTTGGATATCCGCGGCGAGGCGACAGACGTCATAGCTCATAGTCCTGATGAGTTGTTTTCTTAAGTGTTGAATGAAAAAGTTAAAGCAAATGTGGCCATGCATGGAAGGACTTAGTCCTCTTAATTGCTATATGACAAAGGCAATTAAATCCTCCCCAGAGATGAGAAATTGCAGATATGGCCACCCTGTACCTGCAATCGGTTCAGAGCCATACAGAAAAGCTAGGAGATGGTTTCTCCATAGAAGGAGAAATGAGTCCTGCATCCTTTTAAATGTCTTCCTGACATTGCAAAGTGTCTTCCTTCGCTTTTCAAGTAGGTAAAGAGGGCTCATTCCCTGTCATTTAAAACGTAGTCATAACAATTTAGGGTAATTATACTATAAGGCTCACTTCTGACAAATTCCAGGAAATGGGAAGCAAATTATTGCTAGAGGACAGAGGCCCCAAGAACTCGCGAAGGCCAGGGGCCCCCAACATGTGCATGATGGATACCACGGCTGATACAGCAAGAAAGCCACCCTGGGAAACTCAGCGCCCTTGAGTCACCAATGGGCTCTTCACGTAGGATCGGGGACAGCCGCCAGCCCTGCGGCCGCTTTATTTTTCTTTCCCAAACGAGCCTAGGCAATCATCTCACTCATCTCAAAAAACACTTTAAGCTTAACGCTTTAGCATGGTCCGTTTCAGTATCTTCTAGAAGCCGCGGTACACCGCAGACGCGCCGGCACCCGGGCTTCTCTGCAGAATTGGTGAAAGAGCGTGGTGTTCATCGCACTGTTCTTTCAACTTTTATGTAGCCTTGAAAGTGTTCAGGAGAAAGGGTGAAGGGAAGAAGATGAATTGAAAAGAGGTCGCGCCATTTCTGACTCACAGTACCTAAGATTCCAAGTCTGCTTAATGCAGTCCTTCCCAAAGCACAGCAGGCCCACCAGGGTCTAAGAGCCCTTTGAAAGGTTTCAAGCCGGTTGTGTCGGTGTGAGTGTGCCCTGCACGGGGCCCCTGGGATGGGCAGGAGCCGCCGGGTGGGGACAGGACTCCTGGAGTAAAATATCCCAGCTCCCGTCAGGGGAGGGGGTCCCTCGGGAGCCTTGAGTCTGCCCGAGGAAAGCTTGAATAAGGGCACAGTAAGTGGACCCAAAATCGGAGACGTGGACCCAAAATCGGAGACGCGGAGCTCCACCCTCCCCGCCCCTCGGAGCAGTAGCGCGGACGTGGCTCACGCGTGCAGCCGAGCCGCCCCTGGGAAGGCGCCCCAGGGGTACCAGCGCCCCACCGGGCTCCACAGGGCACCGCCGGTCTCCGCCACAGGGGTCACTTTCTCGGGTGCAGACTCTGCTTCCAGGCTGCACCTGCCCATCGGAGTGAGTCCAGACCTTCACCCCACTGCAGCCACAGCCTTGATCTGGTCACCTCACCCCCACACCCCTAAACCCCCACTTTGGAGCCTGGGAGCGCTAGAGGTGTTTGTCACTTGAGAAAGTGAGAATTCACAGCATGTCTTTGCTCACATTTCAGGAATCTTCAGGACTCAAACTCCTCTGCTCTTTCACTTAATGTCGAATGGTGACCTTGGCCCAGCAGCCTGGCCCCACAGCACCCTCAAAGCCCTTCCTCACGCAGTTCCCTCCCGCAGTTATTGAACCCCAACACAGATCTTTTCTGGTGAATGGTATCTCATTCCACACATGAGAAAACTGAGGTGTAGAGAGGCTAATAAGTATCAGAACCAGAATTTGGAACTGGTCTCTGTTTCCGAAAACGGCCCTTCATACATTTTGTGAAAGTGTTTTTTCCTAAGTAATTTCATTTGAAGTGGAATGAGTAACTTGTGTTCCAAAACAGTGTTGAAAAGTAGGCAAAATTTAGCCTCCTCAAAGGGTAGCATTTCTGGTGCCATGAAAAGATGTGTGTTCTAGTCCTTTTCTTGAAATGGTCGTACTGTCGTGAGAGGCCAGGCCCCACAAACTCTAGTCGTGGGCGTGCTGCCAGCGCGGGCTGGGCTGATCCCAGCAGTTCTGCTCCAAAGGCTCTGGGAGACATCGGGGACAAAGCTGAGAACCAGGTCATCACCGCTCCCTCTTCGGCTCTGACATTTCCTCTGCGTCCTCTGTGAAGTCGTTAGACTTTTCTATTCCTTAGCTCCCAATTTACAAAGTGGCTGCACTTAATCTTGTGTTCATACATTTTGCTAATTATCTGGAGGAGGGTTAAAAGCTGGTAATAAATATGAAAGTATTTTAAGACTAAACATAACCGGGCGCCTGGGTGGCTCAGTCATTAAGCATCTGCCTTCGGCCCAGGGCGTGATCCCAGGGTCCTGGGATCGAGCCCCGCATTGGGCTCCCTGCTCAGTGGGAAGCCTGCTTCTCCCTCTCCCACTCCCCCTGCTTGTGTTGCCTCTCTCGCTGTCTGTCAAATAAATAAATAAAATCTTAAAAAAAAAAAACTACACATAACTGTAAGATCTTTAAAGGTGTATATAGACATGATTATAGAAATTGCTATATTGGTGCAAAGTTATATTAATACAAAGCGTAAACTCATTTTCTGGTGCGTAGCCAGTCTCTCAGGTGGACATGTGATGTGCTAACAGTGTGTGTGTGTGGTTCTGGAGAGGCAGGGGTTTGTTTCCCTTACTGTACTTCCCATATTATATAGCTCTTTTAAACTTATTTATTTTAATTCTAAAGTCAAAAATGAAAAAAATACATTTCCTAAGTACTTACTAAGGGACAAGTGCTATGCTAGGGCTACAAAGATGAATAAGGCAAGATTTTGTTCTCAGAATACAGTCTAGCAGGGGAGTCAGACATGTAAACCATCTATGACTAACTAGGAAAGAATGTAAATGGCTTTTATAAAAAATACAAAAAACTTGGGAATTGATGACATTGTATCATATAAGTAGACACCTTTTCCATCTCCTGAAGGAAGCTGCCATTGCTCAGAATGTTTGGGAAGATTCTAGTGTGAAAATTGTATTCAGATTCAAAAGTTCCCTTTCTGAGTGTTTTCAATGGCTGGAAATACTCATTCTTTAAAGATAAATCAATTTAAAACATTTTTTTAAAGACTTTATTTTTAAGTAACCTCTTATACCCAGTGGGGGGCTCGAACCCACAACCCCCAGATCAAGAGTCGCATGCTCCACTGAGCCAACCAGTCACCCCTAAAACATTTTTTTAAAGCCAGTCAGAATGGCTAAAATTAACAAGTCAGGAAATGACAAATGTTGGCGAGGATGAGGAGAAAGGGGAACCCTCCTACACTGTTGGTGGGAATGTAAGCTGGTGCAGCCACTCTGGAAAACAGTATGGAGCTTCCTCAGAAAGTTGAAAATAGAACTACCCTATGACCCAGCAATTATTATGCTAAGTGAAATAAGTCATTCAGAGAAAGACAAATATCACATGATTTCACTCAGATATGGAATTTAAGATATAAAACTGATGAACATAGGGGAAGGGAAGGAAAAATAAAATAAGAAACAGAGAGGAAACAGAGAGGGAGACAAACTACAAGAGACTCTTAAACTACAGAGAACAAACTGAGGGTTCCTGGAGGGGAGATGGTGGGGCAATGGGATAAGTGAGTGCTGGGCTCTCATGTCTTTATGGCATGACCCTAATATTCCTTGATAGCTTTTTTTCTTTCTGATATGACAGGCTCTTTGTTTTGTTGTTGTTGTTGTTGTTGTTGAATAATTTTTTTAATTTATTTTTTTATTATTAACATATAATGTATTATTTGTTTCAGGGGTACAGGTCTGTGATTCATCAGTCTTACACAATACACAGTGTTCACCACAACATATGCCCTCTCCAGTGTCCATCACCCAGTCACCCCATCCCTCCCACTCCCCTCCCCTCCAGCAACCCTCAGTTTGTTCCCTACAGTTAAGAGTCTCTTATGGTTTGTCTCCCTCTCTGGTTTCTTCTTGTTTCATTTTTTTCCTTTCTTCCCCTATGATCCTTTGCCTTGTTTCTCAAATTGCACATATCAGTGCGATCATATGATAATTGTCTTTCTCGGATTGACTTATTTCGCTTAGCATAATACCTTCTAGTTCCATCCACGTCGTTGCAAGTGGCAAGATTTCATTTTTTGATGGCTGTGTAATATTCCATTGTCTATATACACCATATCTTCTTTATCCATTCATCTGTCGATGGACATCTGGGCTCTTTCCATAGTTTGGCTATCGTGGACATTGCTGCTATAAACACGGGGTGCAGGTGCCCCTTCGGATAAATACCCAGTAGTGCAATTTCTGGGTCATAGGGTATTTTTAACTTTTTGAGGAACCTCCATACTGTTCTCCAGAGTGGCTGCACCAGTTTGCATTCCCACCAACAGTGTAGGAGGGTCCCCTTTCTCTGCATCCTTGCCAACATCTGTTGTTTCCAGACTTCTTAATTTGAGCCATTCTGACCAGTGGTGGTTTTGATTTGTATTTCCCTGATGCCAAGTGATGTTGAGCATTTTTTCATGTGTCTGTTGGCCAATTATTGTATGTCTTCTTTGGAGAAATATCTTGTTCATGTCTTCGGCCCATTTCTTGACTGGATTTTTTGTTTTGGGGGTGCTGAATTTAATAAGGTCTTTACAGATTTTGGATACTAGCCTTTTATGTGATAAGACATTTACAAATATCGTCTCCCATTGCTTAGGTTGCCTTTTAGTTTTGTCAACTGTTTCCTTTGCTTTGGAGAAGCCCTTTAAAAGAGCAATATAGTAATTTACATCAAGAATTAAAAATCTCTACGCTCTCTAACCCAGTAATTCCACACCTGCAAATAATTTTAACCATAGAAAAAAATTATGCACCAAGATATTCATTGTAGCATTTTTAATAATATCCCTAAATTTAAAATTACCCAGTCCTGCAGGAGGAAAAGGGTTAACAAATTTTGACCTAACAATAGACATCAGAGATTATATTTATGATGAATCTTTAATAACACTAAGTATCCTTTTTTTTGTTAAGTAAAAAAAAGTTAGATATAAAATTTTTACAAGATTTAAAACTATGTCGTTTTACTTATAGTGTTTAATTTTAATTTTGTTTCAAATGTTTACAATCATAGATTATATAAAAGAATACGGTAATTTTTGAAATGTTGCTTTTTTCGACTCATTTTAGGGGAAAAAATTTAACTCATCACAAACATCTTGAAAATGGTGTCCTTTTCTTTGCTAAATGAGATTTTATAAAGTGGATCTTTCTTGACATTTATACACACAGAAAAGTATAAAACCATGGATTTATTGCTCAACAAATTTTCTCTAAGTGAGCACAGACATGTACCCACCACCCAGAACAAGAAATCAAACATTGCCAGCATCCCAAAAGCCCCCTCAGGTCCCCTCTCAGTCACCACAACACAGAAGATAACCAAACTTGCATCATCATAAATAAGTTTTGCCTAATTTTGAAGTATATAAGTGGGACCATAAATACGTACAGCTGACCCTTGAACAACATGGGTTCGAACCGAGTGAGTTCACTTATATGCGGAATTTTTTCAATAAATACAGTACAGTACTGTAAATGTATTTTCTTTTCCTTATGATTTTCTTGTTAACATTTTCTTTTCCCTCACTTACTTTATTGTAAGAATAGAGTGTACAATGCATATAACATACACAACATGTGTTAATCAACAGTCAACAGTAGGCTATTATTAAGTTTTCGGGGAGTCAGAAGTTGCAGGTGAATTTTCCACTGCATTTGGGGTCAGGGCCCCTAATCCCTGCCTGTTCAAGGGTCAGTTGTACTTCTGTGTGTCTTTTCTTTTCCTTAATTTATGTTTGTGAGATTTCTCTACATTGCTACATTTAGCAATGATTCTTTCTGATCGCTGTGTGGTATGCCCTTACATAAATACAGCATTTTTATCTATTCTACTGTGGATGGACATTTTGCCCCTTCTAGGCTGGGGCTATTACAAATGGCGCCCCAATGAGCATGACTTCTGTTGCACAGATGTACACATTTCTGTTGGGTATGTACCTAGGAGAGGAATTGATGGTTGCAGGGTGTATGTGTGTTCATATTTAGTAAATTCTGCCTGAAAGTTTTCCAAAGTATTGTGACAACTTACACTGTCATGAGAAGTGCATGGGAGTTCCAGTTGCTCTCCCTCTTCACCAGCGTTTGATACCATCGGTCATTTTAATCTTTGTGGTCGGGGAGGCATATAGTGGTATGCTATTGTGGCTTTAATTTGCATTCCCCTTATGAGTAGTGAGTTTGAACACTTTTTCATATGTTTCTGAGCCATTAGAATGTCTTTTTTTTTTTTTTTAAGTAAACTCTACACCCAACATGGGGGGGCTCAAACTTCCGAGCCCAAGGTCAAGAGTCGCATGCTCTACTCACTGAGCCAATCAGGGGCCCCTTCAATATCTTTTTTAGCAATGTGCCCATTCAAGTCTTTTGTCCATTTTTCTATTAGGTTGTCTTGTTCTTATTAGTTTGTAGGAACTTTTTAATAATCTGGATATGAGGTTTTTGTTTTTATTGTAAACATATTTTCCCAAGAATGTATGTGTATTGCCTTTTCACTCTCTATATTATGTCTGTGTTGAGTTTTTTAAAAAATGATTACATGGAAAAAAGAGCATAAATAACCTCAAAGTAATATTTTTAATTTTTTCATTGGTCGAAAAATATGTGACATTTTCTTTCTTATTTTTCCTTCTTAATGTTTTCCTAACTTTTTATTTCTCATTTTACAACAATAAAATTTATTTTATTTTATTTTATTTTAAGATTTTATTTATTCGACAGAGATAGAGACAGCCAGCGAGAGAGGGAACACAAGCAGGGGGAGTGGGAGAGGAAGAAGCAGGCTCATAGCGGAGGAGCCTGATGTGGGGCTCGATCCCAGATCGCCGGGATCACGCCCTGAGCCGAAGGCAGACGCTTAACCGCTGTGCCACCCAGGCGCCCCTAAAATTTATTTTAAAGAGTAATTATATTAGAGTCCAATGATGAAATCATTAAATACTAATGATGGTGATAAAGCAGAAGGAAAAAAAATCCAGGAAACAAATGTGATTTTATCATTTGAAATGAAGAAGGGTTTCTATCCTTATTACTAGAAAACAGAATTAAAATGGAGGATTCCTGAAATTCCATTGGAAAGTCCTCAGGAGGTAATACTGTGAATGGAGGAGAGTGCCGTGAAGGCTGGGTGACACCTGTCTGAGAGGCATTGTGTGCTCCTCGTCTTCCTCCACTTGACTACAGGACAGGCACAGACTGAATCATCACCCACCTGACCTGACATGACAGTTGAGCGCGTCAGCAAGCCCGTGAGTTACCGTTGGTTTCTTGGGACCAGAAGGACGAAAAGCAAGTGGCAGTCCGGTGGGTGAGAGCCCCCCTCATCAAACTTGAAACACGCGTCAGGACCCTGGATCAAACTATTACATTTATCTATCAGAGCTTTCAGTTTAACGTTGGGACCATGAATTTAAAGCACATAGTTTATTTTCAGTATTCTTTCCTGAAAGTGAATTGATTAGAAGATGCGATAATTGGGGAGGAAACCAGTGGGAATAAAAACTATTTGGATGTCTGCTGAGCCACACTGCTCCACTGGAAGTGATTTTTACTAACATTAACCTTCCCTGTTTGTGTTTGGACACAAGGCATATCTTCCTTCCTTTGCCGTTCCTAGAAGGTATTTTTATGTCTTCTTTTGAATGGACTTGTCTTATGAAGACGCAATTATTTTCTACATTACTTTCATAACTCAGGGAACATATCCTTGACCTGGAAAATCCTTTTTTAAATTATTTTATTTTATTTATTTTTTAAAAGATTTTATATATTCATTTATTTGAGAGAAAGAGAACACAGAGGGAGAGTGAGGAGAAGCAGACTGGCCGCTGCGCAGAGAGCCCTGATGTGAGGCTCCATCCCAGGCCCTGAGATCATGACCCGAGCCGAAGGCAGACGCTCAACTGACTGAGCCACCTGGGACCCCCCACCCTTTTTTTTTTTTTTTTAAATATGACATGAAGCGTTTTGGAAACTGCAGGTACCTGCTAAGAAATACAGTAATTCAGTTTTGTTCTATCCCAACCCCCCCCCACCAAACACTCAAAAGACACTCACAGATCTCCTTTTTAATATTTCCATGTAAAACTATTGAGTTTCCAAGTACAAAACAGACAAATGAGACAGCTCTGTTCGAACAATGCATGGAGACCCTAGGTTTACCTTCCCCATGCATCTATGATCACAGTAATAAATTTCTTAAAACTTTCATGTTTAAAAGGTTAAAACAAAGTTCAGTTTTGTCCCCCACATATGTGAACTGCTCTTTGTTTATGAACTTGGATAGTGTTTGAGAAGGACGCAGGGTACCGGGCAGCTCGAAGGGGCCTTCGGCCTGCCTGGCACAGTTAACAGCACGAACACCCTCCCTGGACTGCGGTACCTGTGTTTCAGGGATATAACGTGCACCGGTACCTGGATCTTGCCCGGCTCCCCAACCCCAGCCTGGGAGGTGCTGGCCATGCTCCCCTCTTGTGTTCCCAGTGCAGTGAGCAGTTCCCCCACCCCTTTCTTCTAGTCTCCCCTCCAGCCTGACCAAACCCTTCCTTCCTACCTAAATACTCACAAAGCACCAGCACAGACTTCGGAAGCTGGAAGTCACGTGACCGTGGTGCCTTTGCAACGCTTTTATTTACATTCCTTACCAACGTCCACTCCGAAGTTTGGTTTTGTTGTTATTTATTTTTAATTTGTTTTCTCTTTTACAATATTTCTATGACAGTGACAAGACCAAACCTTGTCAATGATCTGGCGCAGCCAGGCCCTAGAGGACAAGGTGTGAAAGTGTCCTCTGTGTGACTTGAGCTAAGATTCTCCTAAATGTCCTACGCTAGGTGACATCAATGCTGGCAGCAATTAAGCTAAGCGGTTCGTCCCTTTGCAACGTTACCACCGAGACATCTGTCAACTACAAACAGTTCCTTAGAGGGATGACAACAGATGCGTTTTGGAGTGAAAAACACACACTAGAGTCCCAGCCATCTGAGAGTTTCCCCATATATTCCATCCAGGCTCTACCTTCCCAGGCTGCTCAGAAAAGCAGAGGTGTAAGGGTTTAAATTCCTGTTTTCTTTTACGGACTAACCGCGAAACAAACAACCTGCAGCATCAACAACAAAAAGTAATTGCTCGAGCCTCTAGTTCTTTCAAAACCTAGTTTCCCCTCCCCTGTTTGCTTACGTCTTACTCTCTAGAAGCACAAGCCTAACTCACTGCAAGATCCACCATCAAGAACAAGTCAGTCCCTAGCTCCGCCTCTCTTCTGGTTCCTCAGTCGTCCATCCCTGGAGATTCTTTCTCAGCCAGGATGCTGTAATCTTCATCACCAGGAGAATTTGACCCTCTTCTTTGGAACACTCCAGAGTTTGGGGGGTTTTGTTATTGCTGTTGCTAAGTGCAGAGTGACATCCAGGCAACTCCATTCTATCACTAAGACGCCTCCCGCAGAGGAAAAGTGCTGTTCCTGCTCTTGACTTTCTTTTTCCTTGCAGGTTCTGGTAGCAGGTGTATGGATTGGGAGAAGGGATGGGTTAGAAATGCTGGTACCGCAGATTTCCCCGAGCATCCTACATCGGCTTATGTGTCATCCGGCATGCACGGTGCCAAGTTCGGCTTCCAAGGCCCTTCATCTTCCTTACTCAGTGAGTGACAGCGAGGGCAGGTGGACGCGATGAGATACATTTCTATTTGGGTCGACTCCAATAAATTAATGAAGGTGCTGGACGTTGGTTTCCAAAAGAAACAGTCTGTTAGAATCATCTTTTTCTCTGTTTTCAATTCATCAAAGAAACCATAAAATCCCTGAGATTTTGAGCCTCCAGATGATTCTAACAGGCAGCCAGAGTTGAGAGCCACTGGTCTACCCCGCCTGAACAGAAATCCGTCTGTTTATCAATAAGGCTTTTAAAGAAAGTGCACTAAGCCAGTCATCTGCTTTGAGTGTATTCCGATAGGTACTATCTGGACGTCACTCCGCACCCTGGAGCCAGTGTCAGAGAAGCAGCTGTCCCTGGCGGGGTCCCGGGCACCCAGCTCCCCACTTCCCATGAGTAAGTTCCTACAGAGGAACTGTGCTGCATGGGCAAAAAGGAAGGGAAGCAGTCTCAGGAAGCCGGAGAGGTGAGGACGAGCACAGGGGCATTGGCCTCCGGCTCCTGATGCCCTAGACCAGGGCGCTGATTTTTCTGGGATGATTCTGTGTATATAAGTTGTAGGTCTTTTATAAGGAAACTATTCATTGGAACCCTGTAAGTTTCCCTTTCTGGGATGCCTCCTGGGTAGGGCTTCAAATGCAGAAGGAGAAACGTCAGGATTTCACTCTTACTATTTTGCCACTCCAAGTGACATATATATCCCCCCCACCACCGCTGCAAGCTTAATGACAAAAGTCCAGCTAACTCTGAGATCTCTAGACCTCAAGGAAGCCAGGTACAGCTTATCTCTTAAGGAGATGAGCCACCGTGTCACACAAAGCCACATGCGTCTTTGCTGGAAGCGGATTCCCCAACCTCAGACTGGATACCCACAGTGCTCTGGCCTGATGACCCAGGGGCGATGCCAGTCACCCCCAAGCCCAGGGCACATCCAGTGTGGCCCGAGCAGGCAGGGAACTGCAGGAGTCTGGTCTCCTCACTCCTGGGTTCAGCGATCACACCTGCTATCTTTATTGTTGAGATAGACCCATGGTTTTCTTTCATTCCACTCACATAAACCAAGGAGGCCCAAATGTTCCAGATAAGTCTAGATAAAGTAAGTGTGGCAGCAGTCCATACAAGGTAAGCCCCAGCACAGTGTAGGAAATGCTCCCTAGAGCAGAAGCATGCACCCCAGACATACGAGGAGCTTCCCATACGGGGAGCTTCATAAAGCAGGTAGGCGCACACATCGAATGCTAACCCTCAGGTTACCACTGCCGTGGGGGCCTTTAGTCCTCAGTGGAAATAGAAACAATTGAAAATATACAGCTGAAGAGAAGTCAGTTTGATTTATACAACCCCAGATGTGCATTTAAAAGGATAACAAAAGAGCCAACTGTGTTTGTTTATTAAGAAATATGCCAAGGGGCACCTGGCTGGCTTAGGCGGGAGAACATGCGACCCTTGATCTCTGGGTGGTGAGTTCAAGCCCCACGTTGGGCATGGAGCCAAAACTCTACTTTTGTAAAAATGCAGTTTTTTAAAAAAATGATGACACTACACTGACCTCTACCTCTGAAACCAATAATACATTATATGTTAATTACTTGAACTTCAATTTTTAAAAAGGAAAATAAGTAAATTTTTAAAATTTTTCTTAAAGGATTTTATTTATTTTTGAGAGAGAAAGAGAGAAATATGGAGAGAAAGCATGAGGGGTGGAGGGTGCTTGGGGAGAAGGAGAAGCAGACTCCCCCCGAGCAGGGAGCCTGATGCAGGGCTCGATCCCAGGACCCCAGGACCATGACCTGAGCCAAAGGCAGACGCTTAACCCATTGAGCCACCTGGGCGCCCCTAAAAGGCACTTCCAACATGACCAAATATATACTAAAATGAACAACAAATTGAAGGCTCGGGTCCCTATGTATGGACACTTTAAACGCAAGTGGGTGCAGTCACAACATTGCACTGTTTTCTTCCCCTCCCTGGGCGGGGCGTCTGTCTATTAGGTAACTTCAGACAGATACACTATGGCTCCGTCCGCGCTCACTGGGAGCCTACATAGGCAGTACTTTCCTATCTTGAGAACAGTGGAAGCAGTCTCCAGTTTAGCCCCATTTGAGGACCTTGGGGGCCAGAGAAATGCCTGTGTCCCCATGTCCCCACGCACGCCTCACCCAGCCCGTGGGTGTATAGCACTCCGCCTGGTTGGCAGGTGACGCAGGGGACAAGCACAGCCTCAGAGCTGGCAGGCCCGAGCTCAAATCCTGCTCCTCAGCACATCTCCGTGCAAATTACTTAACCCCCAGCTGAAGCTTGGACCCCGCATCTGTAGAATGGAGATGGGAAAGCCTGCATTTCCACTTGTGATGGGGCTTAAATTAGATCGTTTAGAGTGCTTGCCGTGTAAGTGCTAATAGTAAGCGTTCGAGAAATGCACATTCTGACTTTCTTCCTCTACTTGATTTTTTTAATCCTCATTATCGTTTGGATTTTTTACCCAATGGTTTTTTTTAAGCACCTCATAAATACCTTTTTGATGTGCTAAGAGGTCTTCATAAAACTAAGGAAATAAGGAAACCAAGTTTTGGCTTATTGCGAAATGAGATATTAGAAAAATTACTTGAGGGGCGCCTGGGTGGCACAGCGGTTAAGCGTCTGCCTTCGGCTCAGGGCGTGATCCCGGCGATCTGTGATCGAGCCCCACATCAGGCTCCTCCACTATGAGCCTGCTTCTTCCTCTCCCACTCCCCCTGCTTGTGTTCCCTCTCGCTGGCTGTCTCTATCTCTGTCAAATAAATAAATAAAATCTTTAAAAAAAAAAAGAAAGAAAGAAAAATTACTTGAAAGAGAGAGTCTGGCTCTGTCTTCACCTGCACAACAATGACGTCACACTTACCCATGGAGGGGGAGAGGTATAACACTAACCTTAGAGAGTCTCACCTTGTTCTGTACGGTCTGGGTGACCTTGCTGTTCCCCTTGTCTTAGAGGTATGGATTCCGCCCAAGAAGAGACCAGCAGCTTCTGACTCAGAAGGGGATTTCTGCTGTCCAGTTGCTAAGGATGCCTTGGTGCAGGTGGGAACTTCCAAGTGTCCATGCAGGTCCTGGCCGTGAAGGCACAGGATGAGAGTAACTCCCCCCACTCCATCATTGGACTTCACTGCCACTCCTGCAAAGCCATAAGGAGCCCACCCATCCCATCTCCCTTGAAGAGCCCCACTGACCCTTCTAATGTGAGGGTTCTTAGGGTGACACCAGGAGAGGGAATCTCTGGTTTCAATTTGGGGACACGTATCTATCACAAAGGCCATCTTGCTGGCTGGACCTGAGCCATTGCATTACCTCTTCCCATGGTGCAAGTGAGAACCTAGAGTCAGTGAAAGGTAGGGTCCTAACAGAACAGGAGCAATCAAGGAAAGGGCCGGCAAGCCAGGCTCACAGAAAGGGGGAACTGCCATGGGGACCCTGGAAGTCATCCTGAACTGGGGACAGGGACATGGTAATCAGAAGAACCAGATGTCTCCTTGAAATTTCACAGAACCATGAGTTCACGAGAAGCAGGAATAATCAGCAGATAGGGTAGATGACAAAAATATGATAAACCAATCTCCAATATTTAAATAAAATTTTAATAGTAACTTCAGAAAGTACCCATTCTCCACGCTCACTGAAATGTTTAACATAAATATATCTCTCCAAACTCTAAACTGGGCAGAAACATTTTCATCTTGCCATCTTGGTTCCATATCTTATTTCACAGTGGTTTTGTGCTGTATTTTGAATGTTTATTAAGTCACCTTCTCTATATACAATCAGATCATTGCAATGGTTCTGTTGTTGTTGTTTTTAATTTTAAAAACTGTTTTAAAAATAAATAAAAATAAAAAACAGATTTATAACTCATTGGCTTATCATCTTAATGTCTTTTATGAAGAATATTGAAATTAAGCAACGACGAATGCTTCACCCTGGAGCAAATATGGCTCCCAAGAAATCAGATGAGTTATTGAATGTAATATCAAGTATTTTCCTTATTCAGTCAACTGGACTTCATTTTTCTAGTGGAAGAATATTTGAATTTCCACACGCATTTATGTCTGTTATTTAAATATACCTAAACGTCTAGAAGCTTAGGAAATGCCATCCAGAACAAGGCACTGCCGTTGATAAAGAGGATTCTGCTGACCAGGAAGAAGAAGACTGGAGGAGGACTGGAGGCCTTACCCCGAAGTGTGAGCCCAGAGAGGATGGTAAGCAGGCCTCAGCAGGGGCGGCGCCATCATGCCCGTGACTCCCCATCACCGGGGCCAGCTCAGTCCACTGCACCCTCCGGGCTTGTCATTGAGGCGCTCTTTTTTAAAATATATACTTATTTAATTTTAGAGAAAGAGAGAGAAAGCATGCCTGGGGGAGAGAGGCAGAGCAGGAGGGAGAGAGAATCTCAAGCAGATTCCCCTCTGACTGCGGAGCTCAATGTAGGACTTGATTCCACAACCCTGAGATCATGACCTGAGTTGAAATCAAGAGTTGGACTCTTTTTTTTAGTAATAGTACCTACCTTACAGGGTTGTTATTTTATTTTTAAAGTTTTGTATTTATTTTTAGAGAGAGAGAGAGTGCACAAGTGGGGGGAGGGGCAAGGGAAAGGGATCGAGAATCTGAAGCCGACTCCATGCTGAGCGAGGAGCCTGATGCGGGGCTCCATCTGACGACCCTGACATCATGACCTGAGCTGAAATGAAGAGTCAGACACTTAACCCACTGAGCCACCCAGGCGCCCTGGGGCCCCCTTCAAACAGGCTCCTGGCTCCCCTTCACAGGTTACCTTGGGTGCCTGAGAGCGGGGAGTTTACCAGACACCTTTCAGGCCCTTCAGCCTCCCAAAGCTGTGGTACAGACCAGAGGGGTCGGAGCTCTGCCCACACTCTTGTCCATGCTCCTGAAGGCGCCGCTGACCTGGAGCCAGGACCAGTGACAGAAGAACCTGGTGCCTTATATTCATCATTACCGTTAATCTTTGCTCACATCTGTGAGGAAAACACTGGGCCTCTCCCTCTACAGATGGGGAAACTAAGGCTCAGGGAGCTCAAGTCACTTGCCAAGGCCACAGGGCTCATCAGTAGAAAAGCCAGGATTCCGACTTACGTCTGCCTGACACCAACATCCATGCCTCTCCCACCCCCACCCTGCACCAGCTCCCTCCACCCAACGCACAAACTGAGTTCAGGTGCTCTGATCGTTGAACTTTGAACTGTTGTTGCTCCTTTGAACTATCTCTGAACTCACCTGAGCAGATCCAGAGCCTGATGTGATCACAATGACACGTTCCCCCATTGCCTTCCTCTGTTCTCTGGCTGATTCCGGCGGTAATGGCGGCGGCTGGGGAAAGGCAACGGGAGTTGAGGAAGATGATGTAACCTGGCAGAGCCGACGCATGCCCCGGCACCCTGGGGCTCTCCTCTCTCCATTTCACGAGGAAGTGAGATGCCTCCAGACAGAGGCAGGTGTATGAAGGAGCAGGCCAGCAACCAGGGCTGTGACTCACCGCTTCCACAGGAACCACACCTGGGGCAACATCCAACCCAGTGGTCAGTCACCCCAAAGGCTGTCTTCACCACGTAAAGCAGTTAGCCCGCCTGCGTCAGATCCGCCAGGAGATGGGCAAGTTTCCAACACCAGCCTGCGGGGCAGAATTCCAAGGTTCTGGAAGCTCTGCAGACCCAGAGCTAATGCCTGATGATGGTGGGAGAAGCCTGTAGAACTTTGTGATGGCCTGGGCAGGTCACACATGGGGAAGGTGGGGTTTGGAGGCGGGGGGGGGGGGTTGGACACAGAGGAAGAGGGAGCCCACCCAGGTGACCTTGGGACAGTCACTTTCCCAGCAAGCATCTGCCCTACTGCTCACAACGGCCTCCCTCATAGGCCGCTGCAGGAGTTCAATCACTTGAAAATGGAAGGAATGTTAAAAGCCTGGCATGGAAAGCCGGGAGGAGCCAGCCCTGGCAAGGGGTGAGGACGGTGTTTGTGCCCAGATGGGTCCCAGCAGCACCATCTGTTGGTGAGCTCACTTCATGAAGAACATTTCGCACGAGATTAGTCAGGTGTTGCTTAAAAGAAAGAAAGAAAAGCTGTGCAAGAACACTTCCTGTGCAAGTTGGTCACATGAGGCGGCCACGGGGAGCGAGAGGGGCAGGAGCCCCGGCCTCCCAGGGGCCAAGCCGGGAGCTTCTCGGGCTGCAGACACACGGCTCGCAGCCTGGGACTTGGCTTGACTGAGACTGACCAGGGAAATCTTTGGAAGCTTTGGGCTCTATGAAAGTTTCTGGATTATCTTTCCCCATATCCTACCTCACTATTTGCAAGTATATGAGTGCATATGCAGTATGTGTCTGCAGATTTCGTTCATTTGGGGCAAAGGGGGCTGGGCTGGGCTGGCTGGGTGCCTAGAAGAGCTGTGTCTGCTGTGGTGCTGGGGTTGGCCGGCCCTGGGAAGAGAGTGCCGGGGAACGTGTCCTGAGAGACACCCGCAGACAAATTGTGTTTCCATTCATGAAAGAGATACAGTCATTCACAAGATTAACTCTTACCTGTGGGGCAGAACATTCTCCAAAATGAAACTTCTTTGAGATCTTTTGCTCCTGTAAGGAAGTGTTTTAGCACATTTCCTCTCCATTTTACCCAAAGAAGAAATAAGCACTGAAATAGAAAAAGCTTAATTTTGCTAATATCCAGGCATAATAGTGATAGCATTTCATCCATATTTTCATGAGAATCACTTTTAACATTGATATAACTTGATAGCTAACATGCTTAGGACATTTTCACTGTCTCCTCCAACTCTAAGACCACTAAGTAATCCTAAGAAAACACCAGAGTTGGGCGCCTGGGTGGCACAGTGGGTTAAGTGCTTGACTCTTAGTTTCAGCTCAGGTCCTGATCTCAGAGTCTTGAGATCAAGCCCAGAGTCCGGCTCCGCACTCAGAGAGGAGTTTGCTTAGAGTTTCTTTCTCTCCCTCTCCCTCTCCCCCTGCTCACACACACACTCTCTCTCTATCTCTCAAATAAATAAATTAACTTTAAAAAAAGAAAACATCAGAGTAATTCCTCCTGTGTACAACCCTCGATGGCTCCCCATTGCCTAAAGAAAAAGGCCAAGCTCTTTGGCCTGGCCCATACTCCTGCCCCAGCCTAAGTTTCATGTCCTCTTTCCACTACAACTGAAATAGGCCCTGTTCTTTCTTCCTTAACCTTCGACACACTGTTCCCTATTCCTAGAATTGCCTTTTCTCCCTTATGGGTCTTCTGAACTCTCATCCTTCAGGATTCTGTTCAGATAGTGCCTGTTTTCCTGACAATTTCTCATTCCCAATGTAACTATTCTCCCTTCTGTGCCCCCACTTTGTAACTTAGTGTTTGAACCTCCTAATGCATTCAATGATCTGCTCGCCTGTCGCTGACAATATACTGTGGTCTGAACGGACCGGAGCTTTGCCACCCCTAGAACTTAGCACAGGGTATCACAAGTACTGTCTAATCATCGTTGTGCTGCAAAATGGGGGGGGGTGGAAATACCACCTCTCAGGGTTTCCATGAGATTAATATCATATTAAGAGGTCTAGTTGCTTAGAATGCGGTACCTACCCATGAACAGTATTACTATTACAGGTTTGTTGTATGAATGCTTGAGTCTTACTTTATCAAATTATACTCACGTGATCAAGCGAAATACTCAGTTGTTTGAATTTGTCCAGAGCTGACGTGGTAAAAGAAGGGTGTTTGGAGGCAGGGCCTCGGAATGAGTTCTGGAATGCTCGGGCCTCATGGCTGGCTCACTTCACCCCTCTTTGGCTCAGCTTCCCACGCACTACAAATTAGCCCTGAATATTAGTCACCAGCCCACGCCACAAGGCAAGCAGGTCCAAGAGAGCCAGCTGATAACATTTCTGGGGTTCTACCAGCAGCACCGAGGACTTACGACGAGGTAAGGACAATGGTGGACATAAAAATAAACCCTCTTCTTCCTGGATCTCAAAGAGCCTGCCCACAATTTCATGTGAGCAGCAGAGACATGCAGTAAGAACAATAACTCAAGACAGAGTTTGGAGAATTGTTCTGCGAGAAGTACAAGCAAAGCGCATGCACAGCACGGGAGAGGGGGGAGGACACTTACCTAAGGAGCGAGGGGGGCTCCGGGGCGCTCCGAGCCTATCCTGCGCCCCGCGTGGGGCCCGCACTATGTCACCGAGTCTTCATAATACGGTGAGGTGAAGGGCTCTAGCCCATCTTGGAGAGGAGCACAGAGATTCGGGGGACCTGAGTAACTTGCCTAAACCACACTGATAATACATGGGGCTTCAAACGAGCAGCTCTCCGGTTCTGAGAGCAACTCTGTATTGCACCAGCCTGATCCCCAGGCAAGCTGGGAAGGCTTCATGGAAACAGGGGTGAGGGTTCCAGGTAGAAAGGACCATGTGGGAAAAGATCCAAAGGACAAAGTTTGAAGAAAGGGGATAGCGTGTGTATGTGCGTTTGTGGGTGACCAGGGCATGACAGGAGGGCATCGTGGCTGGAAAAAAGGTTCCTAGATTAGTAGGCTGGGGCGAGAGCACGGGGTACTTTGAGATTCTGTCCTAAAATTGTTTTTTTTTAAATAATGATAGTGATACTCCTGTAATAATACTACTTTGTGATTATTGTAGTGCCTTTTTTTTTTTAAAGATTTTATTTATTTATTTGACACAGAGAGAGACAGGCAGCAAGAGAGGGGAGACAGGCAGCAAGAGAGGGAACACAGGCAGGGGGAGTGGGAGAGGAAGAAGCAGGCTCCCAGCGGAGAAGTCTGATTTGGGGCTCGATCCCAGAACGCTGGGATCACGCCCTGAGCTGAAGGCAGACGCTTAACAACTGAGCCACCCAGGCACCCCCGTAGTGCCTTTCTTGTGACCAACTTAGAGGTACTTCAAATCTATGATGTCAAATTCCCGCTGCCATTTACCCCATTTTATGGATTGGGAAACTGAGACAACTTTAGTAACTTGTGCAAAGTGGTGACACAAGAGGCACCTTGAACACCTAGTCCCTGCCAATCGCAAACACTCCGTACAAAACTTAATGACATATGAACCCTGAGCCTCAGTTTCCTCATCTGTAAAACGGAGATGAACAACATCTACAGGGTTCTCTTGAGCCTTTCAAACTTGACAAGACGGCAAGGGGTAGGATGTGCAGATAGGGAGATAAGCAAATATTTTCTCCTTCCCTGGAAATGCCATTAGGGCCCTTTGGAATAGGGTTCTTATGCTCCGAGAGAGATTTATCTGGAAGAGAGAAATCTGCAACCCAGCGAGGCTGTGCTGGGGGGGACTCGGAAGAGGAAACCACCACCTTTGCACATCTCAGCCACTAACAATGACTTTTCTTGCTGAATGTGCTACTTTGCTCCTACTAGTAAAATCTTGTCAAACAGGAAACAGGTTTTTAAGGCAACGGGGTCCCTGTGAGTTCAAACTTCTGCTTTCAAATGTTCTTACAAGACGCACAATTGGCACAGACTTACAGGAAATATTTAATTGGAATCGGAAGGCGCTGGCTCCATGGGCCTTGTTTTATATTGTCTGCAGGCTCCTGCCGAAATGACTTTGGTGCATAAGTACCAGTCGCTCATTTTTATATACGGCAATGGGGAGTTAGAACCAAAACAGACTCCGCGGGGCTCCGGGGGCACAAGTGCGGTCTCCACGGGGTTAGGGAAAGAAAGGGGGACAAAACGCGTCATGTGAGAATTACTCTTAGAAAAGAGAAGGGCAGGGACTGAATTCCGAGTGACATATTTATGAGCTCCGTATCGGTTGCTTGTGCTGATAAGCGCTGGTCATTCAAGGAAGGAAAAGTCACCTTTGTGTATATAAAATATACAAGATTCATAGTCTGAAAGGACTGAACAGGAAAGCATTAGGTAAATAGAGGATATCCCTTAAAGTATAATGTGAACATTTAATTACTTCAAGAAGGAAGAAGGGAGGTGTTTCTTTCTGAGGCAAATGTTGAGAAAACTAAGGACTCCTTAATTTGAAATCAAGGTTAACTGGCTTTCAGCCTTGTGTGGCCCAGCTCCGAGACTGCAGGGAAGAGAGACTCCTCCCCCCCCCCCCCTCCAAATAGCCTGTCAGTCCCCCTTTTGTGTGTCCCGGGCCTGGTCTCAGTGGGACAGGATGGGTTTTAGAGTCCACTGGCCGGGTTTAGGCTCTCAGACGTGCCTCTAACTGGCTCTATAAAATCAGGCAGATTCCCTGATTCTCCGAGTCTCCATTTCTTTATTTACAAAATATGGGTAATAATAGCACTTGTCTGCTCAGATTGCGTGAGGATTAGCTGAGAAAATGCACTTTAGTTGCCTGCCACAGAGCCCAGCATTTAGCAAGCGTTCAGTTAAGGTAAGCTATTGTCATCATTATACCATAGACGCCTGCTTTTCCCGGAGGTTTCCAATCTTGGGACACCCCAGAGTTTGACAATTCTCCCAACTAAGGGTCAAATTCTTTCTTGGAACAGGTTTCATTTTAAGATCAGTGTCTCAGTCTAGAAACACTGTGATAGGTGAGGGTTGGGGGTGAGGGCAGAAGAAGAGCTTTTCCCGGAAATCCTAGCAGGGTTTAGTTTCCCAATCAGTAAAGTACCTTGATTCATGGAAATGACCCCTTTCCCTCCCTACGCCCCCGCCTCGGTTTTCAGAGAGTCCAATGGCTTCTGGATGAGGCCTCCCAAAGTAGATAAAGGTCCTTCCAGCCCACTCCAGCTCTCCCTAAACTTTCCCCCGTTCCTTATTCCCTACTTCCTCTAGGAACCTGCAAGATTCTGCTCTGATAAGCGTATCTGCATTCGCAGGCAGGCTTTGCATATCTCAGAGCCCACCCTGACCCTTAGAATATCCACCTCTGTAATCACTAACCCACCTGTCCCCATTCGGGCACAATTGCAGGTTCCTGTGTGACGATGGTTTGTGACAAAATGTTCTTCCCTCAGGGTGGTTAGGCAAGATACTCTCAGGAAGAGAAAAAGACAGGAAAAAGGCCTTATCTTTGCAGAATTTTCTATGCGCAGGAGAACCTCCTGTCTATTTGCATCCACCAAGTACACTCTCGGAAGCGCTCTTCGGTGTCTCCTGCTTGTCCATGAGACGGCTCCACGGAGTCACAGAATCCCCTTTGCCCGCCTCAAGCCCCCCTCTGCGATCTTTTCCACAGTAAAATACATTTCTGGGGGCACCTGGTTGGCTCAGTCGGTAGCGCATGCGACTCTTGATCTCGGGGTCATGAGTTCAAGCCCCACGTGGAAAGTAGAGATTATTTTTAAAAAAATAATAATAACAAAACAAGATAAAATAAAATAAAATAAAATAAAATAAAATGAAATATGTTTCTGGTTTGACCTTAAGTCTCTGCCTTATAATTCCTCTCATGGGATCCGACTGAAATGAGAACCTCAGAGGCATCCTAACACTTCCCTTTATCCCATATCCCACAGTCCATCAGCAAACTCCAGTTTACCTCCATTTATTTTCAGGACGCATCCACTCCTCATTCCCTCCCTTGTCTCCTCCCTGGTCCAAGCCATCGCCATCTCTCACCTGGTTTCCAGCAAATGCCTCCTCGTGGGGCTCCTGACTTCTACCCTGCCCTCTTGAGTCTGTCTTCACGCAGCAGCCAGAAAGATCCTTTTGAAACTGAGTCAGAGCGTGTCCTTTCTCTGTTCAAAACCCTCCAATGGCTCCCCATCTCATTCTGCATAAATGGTGAAGTCCCTGTGTGGCCTACAAGGCTCTGGCCACCCAGCCTCCATGGGCCTCTTTCATCTCATCTGCTGTTCCCCACCTTGCTCAGTACTTCTGCAGCCATGCTAGTCTCCTCTTCATTCCTGAGATATGCCAAGCATAGCCCTACCTCAGGGTCTTTGCACATTCCATCTTCTTAGCTGGTCCTTTCCCCAGTAGTCATGTGGCTTACTCCCTCACCTCCTTCAGCTCTTTCTTGAATTCTCAGCTTTTTAATGAAGCTTTCCCGGACTGGTCTATGTAAAGTTGCAAATCCTGCTCTCATACCTTATATATGCATTTTCTGATTTATTTTTCTCCATAGCATAAGTCACCACTTAACTGGTATAGATCCGCTCATTTATTTTGCTGATTTTACATCTCACCTCACTGGTCCTCACTAGAATGTGAGCTCTGAGAGGGCAGGGGTTCTGTTTGCTTTGGTTCGGTATCTCCAGTGTCTAGAATGATGCCTGGCACCCAGCAGACGCTGTAATCATACTCAAGTATGATGAATGAGTGAATAAGATGAGTACCGTTCAGTGCCTTGGTCCTTCGGCGCAGGACTGACAGAGTTCTCCCAGTGAGGATGGGAGCCAGACAGAACTGGCCCTGAAGCCCATCATCCCCCATCTGCTAGCTGCACGACCTTGAGCAGGACACCTCCCCCCAAAACCTTAGCTTCTCATCATCACAAACACCCAAAGGAAAACGTCAGCCACAGGGTGAAAGAAAAAGAGCAGAGAACCCCTTTTTCACTAACTACCAAATGGAAGAGTGTCTGCAACGAAGAAACCTGTTGGATTTCTCACTAGAAATTGCTGCCTTCTCATGATTATAAAGTACACGATCAATAACTTCCTTAGAGAAGCAAAAAAGGACATGGCAGGAAGTAGAAAAATATTTTCCAACCACTGCAGATTACAAAATAGACTCCCTGCATTAATCAAGTGTTTTCTTCTTCCAGTGGGGTAATCTCAAGTACATGACACAAGGTAAACACTGAGCCAAGCTCCATTAAATTTATGAAGGATGTTGTTTTATTTTTATCACATTTATTAGACTTAAAAGATATCCCTTAGTTCTCAAATCAGCATCAGCCTCCATGTTTATTTCTGGGCTGCTGAGTGCTTTAACAAACAATACAAGACTGATCTTTCCACCTCTTGCCAGCCAGTCCCCTGCCGGAGGGCAGAGGCTGTCGGATGGGCAGGGCGTGCTGCTGCCCTGCACCCAGGTGTCAGGGTTTAAAAGTGGCTTTTTCCGGAGGCTTATGACAACCTGAAATTGTCCGCACGATTCAGAAACCGGGAGTGGTCCTGTCTGCTGGGGGGCCCGTCCACTCTGGCGAGGCTGCTTAGGGCCTTCCTTGGGCCCCTCGTGAGTGGGAACCACACTGTCCATAATTCAGAGTAGTGTGATGTTCTGTCGTATCTGTGCTCCATGCAGCTGACAAATAACCCTAGTAACCCTCCTCTGGCTGCTCCCCACCCCCACCCTCTCCCCTTCCGTCCCAGTACTGCTGTCTTCCATGCTGGACAAGTCTTAACGACTGCGAAGGTCAGGGCTAGGACAGTGGAAGGGTGGTCACGTGTAGGTTCCTTCCCAGCCCTGTGATTCTTTCCAGCAGCGCGGCGACACGTTCACACCTGCATTTCCATGTCCTGGGGTCCCTCTGCCCTATTTCTGAGCTGAAGTGGGGATCAGGGAGTTGCGAGGCAGTGAAGATTTCTCCGTCCTTTATCTTTTACCGTCTTCTTACTGTCAAAAGTATCAAAATTACTATTAACTCCAAATAAAAGTAAAACTAGGATCTCAGATATTTTACCTTTCTTTTTTTTTTTTTTTTAAAGGAAGAGAATGTGGTAGGATTTTTTTTGGGAAAAACTAAAGTACCGGAGGAGGGTTCAAAATATTCTCCAAATCCTAAGAAACAGGCTGAGGGCTATGTGGGGTGAGCTGTTGGTCCTGGGAGAGTTTTGTGTCTCATCATCAAAGAGCTTCTGCTGTTAGAAAGGTGTTTTTGCAAGCTCCACCCCCATTCCACTCCTGTTTCCAGCAAATGTCCTTCCCCAAAGATGAAGTCCAGGACCAGGCCGGCAGCCCCCTGACCCTCGACACACATACACACACACACTCCACCTCCATTAGTGTCATCAAACCTCTCCAACCTACTGTTCATCCCCAAATCAACATTTCAGGTCGTTCACACACAGTGAGGACGGGCACAGGGCCCTGGGATCAGGCCCCCCAGGAAAGCCACTGGTCTCAACACAGATCAATTAGTGAGTCCCCCTAAAGGTATCCAGACTGTATCCAGCAACGGTCCTCCGCTGGCGTGGGATGAAGACCAGCTTTCTGGTTTGAAACCTGATTGCCACCACTCCTTTGGAGTTAGGACCATAAGGTGATGACTGGAGTCTGAAAAAGCTAGTCACCTGCCCTTCTGAGAGAAGGCCAGGTCTTTGCATCTCACCTAAGAAAAGGTCACCCTGAAGAAGCAAGGCGCTCTGAGAAATAGGCATTCCTCACTCGTGCCTGGGAAGCTCCTGTCCCTCAGTGAGAGACGCTTTATGATTAAAACAGTGTTTACAGCTGATAAAAGGATGCTTGAAACTTCCTGATCGTGCTACGAACGCAATGACTTGGAGAGCTGTGCTAGGCAGAGCTTCTCATTTTCCCTTTTGCTCCCTGATGCTCTTGGAACCTACAGCATTCCGGGGATAAGCCCTCCCAAGTGCTGCAAAGCACATTAGACTCATTCAGCAGACCTGGGAATGTCTTTCCATCAGCCGCAGCCTCAGTGGCCGCAGCTGTAAAATGGAGACCCTGGGCTTGATGGGCTTTACGATCCCTTCCCCCTCCAAAGTGTCGTGATTCTGTGAGAGCACCTCCTTCCCGTGTTGCACTTTCTGACTTTCTCTCCTGGGGTGAGGTCATCAGAGTGGTAACCCGTGGCCCCTGGCTCCTAAAAGGTCTTTCCAGAGTTGCATGTCCACCAGGCTCAAATGCCTGCCCCAGAGGATTCAGCTCTGCAGCGCCCAGCCCGGCCCCCCACAACCCACCCCCGCTGCCCCGGTCCCCCAGGGGAGGAGAGGGCTTCCTATCAGTCCCCTGCCCCAGAGGACACTGTGAGATTACCACCCCATCGTCCCTGGTTTCTTGATCAGAATCCTGAGATGGGTCCTCGCTTGTCTAACAGCTTGGTCATTTAATCACACACACACTTTTTTTTTTTTTTAACTACCAAGTTTTTTTCCCCCGAAACTAAAGGTAGGGAGTCGATGTGAGTCAGAGGTACAAGAACAAAGGACACCATCCCCCAGAGAGGAAATACAGAAAGGATTATCCTTTTTCAAAGGTGCAATAATGAAATACTTTCCTTCCCCTGGCCAGGCAATTTGCTCAGGGTTCACTGCAGGGGGAACAAGATGCTATTGTCTTGATTTAATTGGCATAATATCTCCCCCTCCTCCAAACGAGGGTTCAGACATCCGCTAAATGCTTTCTGCTTGAGGATGAAATCCCTTTCAGCGTCGCACATTTCCTCCTGCCCAGGCTTCTCATGGGGCTCCAGAAGGGACAGTCCTCGCTGCTGCCCCGTGGCTGTCTCCTTGGCTGAGCTGGCTCCTAGGGCTCTGCGGGGCTCGCTCGGGTCCTGTTATCTTCACCCCTCACCTCCACACAGCATGGGCCCTAGACCAGTCAACAAGGGCACAAACTCTGCAGTTCCTACAAAACTGGAGTCCTTTCTGGATCTTGGCTGAGTCTGTGAAGACGCAATGAGGGGAGTCCAGGAGGAGAATTCTGCCATGAAATCCTGACCTTTTTGTCCCTTGGAGCGGAAGAAAAGGAAGAGTTGAGTAATCGGCAGAGTCCTGCTGGCCAGAGCTTGCGTATGACTGATCTATCTGTGCGGGCCCTCTTCCTTATTGTTCTTGCCATACCCTGGCCAGCCGTGCCCTCAGCCATCAAAGTCAGGTCAGCTGCGGCAGGGCAGGGCTGGCCAGGGGGCCCCTGCTCTTATCCCTACACCTTCCGGCCAAGAGAACATGGACACAGGCTGTCCAGACACCATAGCTGCCTGCTTGCGCCTCTGGTAGCCTTATTTTCAGAGGAATTTGAGAACAGAGAAACTCAAAAGGGGATGAGGGGGTGGGTTGGAAGGTGTAATCTCACAAGGAGAACAATGGGAAGTCCGAGTATCAAGCGGACAGATATCGGGAGACACTTGCATACAGAGCCACACTTTGTCCCAACCCTGAGCTTTCTTGATAACCGAATCCATGACTAATGTACCTTGCACCCACCCACCCTCAAATCATGCATATTGTTGAATGCGACCCTTAGATCTCAGGTTAGAACTTCAACCCAAAAGCAAGTTAATAAATTCCTAAAGGTCAAATTAAACTTACTCATGGAAACGCTATTCATTCCCCACCGTTTTGCCTCTTCCCCACCCTCTGCACCCTCCCCATTCTGCAGCAAGGAAAAGAGGATTAAAATCTCTACAGTTTTTTTTTTAGCAAGACTTTCTATAACCCAACTGGTCATAGCAGTGCTTTGGTCCATGTGTTTCAACATACCCATTCCTGGTGCGCCATGAAACCTATAAAGAAACCAGGTCTGGGGTGCCGGGGTGGCTCAGTCAGTTAAGCATCCAATTCTTGATTTCGGCTCAGGTCATAGTGTTAGGGTCCTAGGATGGAGCCCTGCATCAGGTTTCTTGCTCAGCAGGGAGTCTGCTTCTCCCTCTGCCCCTCGCCCTGCTTCTGTTCTCTCACGCGCTCGCTCTCTCTCTCTCAAATAAGTAAATAAAATCTTTAAAAAAGAGAGAGAGAGAGAAGAAACCCAAATGAATTACCCCAAGGACACAGCAGATTTAAATGTCAAGAAACAAGAGGTTCATAGCTGTTTTCTTCTTCTGGTTTCAGTTTTTTGGAAGTCCAGGGAACTCAGAAAGACTTAGTCAAAAATATCTATAGAAGTGGGGGAACTCCTAGCATTATTTTCCACACTTTCCATTGGAGAGCACCTTTCATCAGAACTGGATTCCACAAAAGATACTTCAAACTTCCAGACAAAAAAAAGACACAGGAAAATAAAAGCTAACTCAGGAAAAGAAGCCCGTTTTCCCCCATTTGGTTGAAGAATATGATTAACACTCATTTGTTCATTTTAATTCTGGAACATAAGATCCCATAGATCATAAGCAGCCCAGGGCACAATCCGTGGCATCTACCTGGGTAACCGCCCACCATGATGCAGGGACTTGGTCTGCAGGGACTTCTCCAAAGCTCCAGTGAGTCAAAGAAAGGTTGACTCTGAGAGCCGACCAAAGCTCTCAGACTTCTGATTGGAAAAGAATCTTGTCCTTCAAAGCCTTTTCCAGCCTGTGCGAGCAGCTCAGGAAACAGACTGATGGTCACCTCATTATACAAAGACCCCTGAGCCAAGAATGACTCAAGCCTAAAGAGGTTTCCACTTTCCGCCATGGTGATGTCTAGCTCCCATTCCCATTCCCCAGCACACAAAGGCATACAGCAGCACCAACAGTCATCAGGAGCTCTGAGAAGGGGGTTGGGTTAGAATGGAAATAAATCTGAGCTGTAAAATGTGGGTTTGGACTTGCAGTTCTAAGACGAAGATGTCCTGGGGACGTAACAGACGGCACATACAGCACGGTGATAGAGTTGACAATCCGACATTGTATATTTGCAAGTTGCTGAGAGTAGGGCTGAAAAGAGCTCATCGGAAGGAAAAAAAACTGTAACTGTGCTTGGTGATGGATGTTAACTAAAAAAATTGTGGTGACCATTTTGCAGTGTTAACCCGTATCAAATCATTATGTTACACCCCAAATTAATCCAATGTTATATGTCAATTATATCTCAATGCAGGTGTGGAGCTGAGCTTCATTTCATGAGAACGGTGTTGCCCGAAGAGCTTTTCCCCTCCAGCAAACCACGGGTGGAGGAGGGGTGGGAGGGTGGGGAGGTGTTAATTTCCTCCAATCAAACCCCCCTGAGAAATGTGCTCACATCCAGCCCAGACACAGCTCCGAAATGAAGGGGCTGGGGGTGGGGAGGGTAGGAGGCATTAGTGCCCTGGCTCTGAGTCAGTATTTCACTAAAATGCTCTGATTTTCTTCTCTAATACCTTTTACATTTAACATTTCCCCAGTGGCCTCCTCTCCTTGGACCACTACAAGCAAGCCTGCGGGTAAACCACTGTCTGTTTTGCCCAGAGGGTTGGGCAGTAACCCTCTGACCGGGAGGCTGGGTTCTTCTCAAGCCGCACATCTGCGAAATGAGAAGAAAAACGGCAGACAGCAGGGCAGAAGTGAAAGGTTTACCTTCCAAACCAGTGCTTAGGCTTTTCAGTATTTTAACCCCCGGTTAAAAGTTCCTTTTGCAGCCCTGCCCATAAAGAGATGTTAAATATTTTTTTAAAAAGCAGTTATTGGATCTGAGAGCCAAATGCTATTGCAGAATGCAAACTGTAATGTTACCTGATAATAAAAAGGTAAATAATGATGAAGTCCCCACAAGCCGAATAACTGCTGGTTGCCGCTTAGAATCACGCTGTCTGCCCACTCCCGGCTGGTCTAGAACGGTCCGCTCTGCTGCTGAGCCAATGAACAATTCAACCATTCTAGGCAACTGGTTATCCATTATCTACCAGAGATGGGGATGCCCCTTGATTCTTTTCCAGAATTCTGGGTTGTTCATATATATGCATTTTGTTATTGCCACTTACTTTTCTACCACCAAACAAAAACCAGAATTTTTCTGTCTATCTATCTGTCTAGGTAGCTAATTGTGTATGCATGCCTGTGTGTGTGTGTGTGTGTGTGTGTGTGTGTGTGTGTGTGTGTGTGTGTAGGAGAGAGAAAAAGTAGTATTACTTAAAAATGATATTTCAGAAAAACAATTTAAGCATCAGATTTTTCATTCTTTTGTCTTCTTTTTCTCCCAGTACTTTTTTCCAGGATGACTGCGCTTTATTCTGCTAACTCTTCTTTTTCACAAGCTTTGGCCTTTCTGCTGCCCTGCAGGGAATGGTCACAACTTGCTTCTCCTTTTGCTTTTCCTTGTAACAAGGATGTATTAGTTCCCCTTTTGTAGACACCTAGAACTACCACTGACCTCTTTTGTCATGAGGTTAAGACTTTTATTTCCTCAAACTATCTTCCAGAGTTTGTTTTGCTTTTAAAGTACTTCTTAAATCATAGAAAATTGACTTATAATCCTAGACATGCTGTTCCTAGTCTTTATGTGTTGTTCATAAAAACAACAAAAAAAAAGAAATGTGGTGAGGGGACAGGTAGTAAGAGAAGCTTTAACACCTAAGCATAGACTGGGCTTCAGCTGGTATTTCTTGTATCTCATTGAGGGTTTTAACATCTTGTTGCCCTCTCTCTCTCTTTTTTTTAACATCTTGTTTCCAAAATTGTGTTCTCAGGAAAAGTTGACAGTAAATTGTCAAATACTTCTGATGCTACTCTTCGTTAGCGAGTTCCCTAGCTAGCCAATGGATCAGGAGAGTTTATAGCCAACATTTGTTACTCTCGCTGTTTGGTTATTCAGGACGAAGTGAGGGCCCTGGTCTGCAGGCCGGGCGACGGGGAAGCAGCAGGGGGCTGGGTCGGCAGCCCTAGCACCCGCTCGGTGTGCTGCGTCACTATGAGTCATTCACTTAGCTTACTGGGTCTCTGGTTCTTCATGCAGAATGGACTTTCTTTCTGCCTCCCCACGACTCAGAGCCTTCGCGAGATTCATGGGAGAGTACTTCCAAAGCTGTTTGCAAGAAAAAAATGGGAATCATTCACTCATTCAGTCAGCCTTTTGTGGGGACGCGGCGTGTGTGTCAGGCACCGACCCAGGCACAGGGATGAGGCCCTGGGGTGGGGCCCGGCATCTGAGATGGCCTTGCTGTGTCATCCCGTGGGCCTCAGTCAGGTCAGAGAAGGGCATGGGGACAGCCCCAGGGGAGAAGGGAGGGGAGTATCTCCAGTGACCCCTGCTAGGAAGGCAGGAGAAATTCTGCGTGTGAGCAATGGTCCTGGTTTTAAACCCTCGGAGCGCTTGTCCCGATGAGTGTGCTCGCCACGACCACATGATTGTCAGATAAAAAATGATCACTAGCAATTTCGGATTGGGAGAACTCCACAGCCCGGGAGACGACTGCTCTGACATGCTGTGTGTCCAGGCACCCTGGAAGCGGACTGAATTTTAACAACTGATGCGGGATCACCTATCACCGGGTATGGAATGGCAAGCTACTCACTTCGGAGAAGAATTTGACTCTGAGAAAACACTGTAAAAGATCATTTAAAGTTGTGACAGATATCCATGGGAAATGCTTTTTGTTCAGTCTGTTGTTTTTTTTAAAAAAGCAGTAAAGGGGTGCCTGGGTGGCTCAGTCGGTTGGGCATCTGACTTTTGATCTCAGCTCAGGTCTTGATCTCACGGTCCTGAGTTCAAGCCCCGTGTGGCGCTCCATGCTGGGCGTGGGATCTACTTTAAAAAGTTAAAAATTGAGCTACCCTATGATCCAGCCATTGCACTACTGGGTGTTTACCCCAAAGATACAGACGTAGTGAAGAGAAGGGCCATATGCACCCCAATGTTCATAGCAGCAATGTCCACAATAGCTAAATCGTGGAAGGAACCGAGATGCCCTTCAACAGATGACTGGATTAAGAAGTTGTGGTCCATATATACAATGGAATATTACTCAGCTATCAGAAAGAACGAGTTCTCAACATTTGCTACAACATGGACGGCACTGGAGGAGATAATGCTAAGTGAAATAAGTCAAGCAGAGAAAGACAATTATCATATGATTTCTCTCATCTATGGAACATAAGAACTAGGATGATCAGTAGGAGAAGAAAGGGATAAAGAAAGGGGGGGTAATCAGAAGGGGGAATGAAACATGAGAGACTATGGATTCTGAGAAACAAACTGAAGGCCTCAGAGGGGAGGGGGGTGGGGGAATGGGATAGGCCGGTGATGGGTAGTAAGGAGGGCACGTATTGCATGGTGCACTGGGTGTTATACACAACTAATGAATCATCGAGCCTTACATCGGAAACCGGGGATGTACTGTATGGTGACTAACATAATATAATAAAAAATAATTATAAAAATAAATAAATAAAAATTAAATAAATAAATAAATACAATAAAAACAAATAAATAAAGCAGCAAATTCTTTAATCATCTCAACTGGTAAATTTAAAAATAAGTCTAAGGCACTAAAAACTCTGGCATATTTTTGTTTGGTTTTGTTTTTGTTTTTATTGTTGTTGTCGCTGGGTTTTTTCCAAGTTTTTATTTAAATTCCAAATTTTTATTTAAAAAATTGATTTTTTATTTAAATTTTTGTTTATTTTTCCAAGTTAAATTTAAATTTATTTAAATTTTATTTAAATTCCAGTTGGCTAACCTATGGTTTTAATATTAGTTTCAGGTGTACAATATAGTGATTTAACACTTCCATGCAACACCCAGTGCTCATCACCCTCATGAAATCTTTATTTTTGAATTTTTAAAATTTTTTAAATTAACATATAATGTATTTTTTGTTTCGGGGGTATCTGACATATTTTTTTAAGATTTTATTTATTTATTTGAGAGAGAGAGAGAGCGCGCCCACACAATGGGGAGAGGGACACAGGGAGAGGGAGAAGCCAACTCCTCGCCAAACAGGGAGCCCAACACAGGGCTTGGTGCCAGGACACTGGGATCATGACCTGAGCCAAAGGCAGACACTTAACTGAATAAGCCATCCAGGTGCCCCCCAAAAACTCTGTCATATGTAAGGTTATCATTCATGTGTATACCTAAAACCTTTACGATCTATTTAGATAGAAGTTAAATAAAACATGCACACTGTTTTTCACTGGGGAACCCCGCTGCATGCCCCCATGAGAACCTTTCCCGGGCTCCTTGAAGGGAGTGCACAGCACTCTTACCTGCCGTATCCAGGATGAAATATGGACATCATTTGATCAGGTCAGGGGATTCCAGGTTCCCAAGACCAAAACAGGGTTAAGAGGCTTTTAAAATATCTACCATATTTATTCTGATATTATCTATCTATATATCTGCCTCCCCATACTAGACTCTCTCCTCAAGAGTAAATATTTCATTCATTCATTTACTCATTCATTCATTCATTCATTCATTCACATTTACCTCTAGCTTCTAACTTTGTCCCTGGCATTTGGTAAATGCTCAAAAACTGTTGAACTGAACTGAGGTCCAAGGCTCCGGAGACCCAGAGTCAAGTGGGCTTCCATGTCTCTCCCTCTCCTTCCCCTCACGGATGTTGTAAAGAAGGTGCTATCCCCTGTCTACCAAAACTCCACTCCAGGCCATCCTGTGTCCCTTCCTTGAACACCCTCAGCCTCTCTAACCACAGGACTGGGCTGAAGTGCTGGACACAGGGCTCCTGGTTCTGTACGACCATGCTCCATGGTTCTCCAGCTCTTCCTAGCCTCTGAATGAATGGTAGATGGTGGCATCTAAAATGCTTCTGCCCCTTTTCTTCTGGAGTAAAGTCCTAGGTGCACAATGAGAAGCCCTCTAACTTCAGTCCCCTTAGCAGGGCCAGCCTCAGGGACATGCCGCCTGGGCTGCCCGGGGCTTAGAAGGACCTCATACTTGGCTCAATGCTCTGCTGTCACTCTCTTGAAATTCTTAATAATTTTAGAACAAGGGATCCTGCATTTTCATTGTGCACCAGGTCCTGGAAATTATGCAGCCAGTCCTGTTTCTCAGGCACAGGGCATTAACAAGGAGTCAATGGAAGGGTGGAATCAAAGTGAGTTTATCAAATAATGTCTTTGAAAAGAAATAAGACCCAGTAGTTATCTTTTATCATCAGCCAGCGTGTAAACAGGAAATACCTATAAATGCAAATTTGGGGGAAATGAGTCTCTTCTTCTTGAAGGAAAGGTGGTGAGCACGGAGAAAACATTCTCTGATGCCTGTGACACTTCTTGGGTTTGACTCAGAGGCTTATTGGCAGGAAGCATAAAGAAATTTAGAAGTTGTAGTGGTAGGGTAATGGGATTAAGGAGAAAATTATTTTACTTTAAATTTGTTTAAAGCCTACCCTAAATTTAGTGGGAAATAAACATTCAATGGAAAAATTATAGACTCCAAGGAGAACCTGAATGGAAGTTCATATAAAATGTACTATGGACTTAACCTGAGACTGTAGAAACGTTCGGTCATATTTTACACTTACAGTTCAAAAAAAAGAAAAGAAAAGATAATTATAAGATAAGGGTCCAGGAAAACTTGGCTAGTTATATCTTTAACGCTTATCAAAGGAGTCTTGAAAGGATCTGAAGAAAAATAACTTGCATTTTTTGGAGGGATTTAGTAAGACACTGTGTGTCTGTGTGTGTTTTTCCAGGTTAAATATCTAAGCTACAGGGAAAAAACAGAGCCTTCAATATCAAATAAAGGGAGATGAGAGTCCAATTATTAGGTGGCCCAGTGTAGAAATTCCATCCAATCAGCTTGTTCCTTATATCTGTCCCCAGGGAGTACCTTCATTCAAAGTCACCATAAAATTTTTCATTACCTTCTACAATGAATTTTATAGCATTCACTCATCTTTAAAGGCAATTTTAAAATAAACTTTCCACTTTAAAATAGTTTTAGATTTAGAAAAAAATTTTTTTTGCAAAGGTAGTACAGAGAGTTCCCACACAGGTCTCACCCAGTGTCCCCCCCACCCCATTGCTGACATCCCATGTCACCCTGGCAGTTTGTCACAGCTAAGAAACCAACACTGATAAAAGACTACCAACTACATTTCATGCTTTAGGGGCGCCTGAGTGGCTCAGTTGGTTAAGCGTTCAACTCTTGATTTCGGCTCAGGTCATGATCTCAGGATCATGGGATCGAGCCCTGCGTCAGGCTCCGAGCTTAGTGGGGAGTCTGCTTGAGATTCTCTCTCTCCCTCTCCCTTTGCCGCTCCCCACCGCACGCAAACACTCGCTCTTTCTCTAAATAAATAAATAAATAAATAAATAAATAAATAAATAAATAAAATTCTTTCTAAAAAAATGTCATGCTTTATTTTGATTTCATTAGCTTTTCCATTAATATCTTGTCTCTGTTACAGGATCCCGTTCAGGATAGCACATTGCATTTGGTTGCCACGTCTCAGATCTGTGACAGGTTATCAGACTTTTCTTGTTTGTCAAAGACCTCGACAGTTTTGAGGAGCACTGGCCAGGCATCTTGTTGAATGACCCTCAATTTGGGTCTACCTGATAATTTTCTTATGGTTATACTAGGGTTATGGATCCGAGGACCACAGAGGTAAGTGCCCTTCTCATCACGTCACATCAAGGGCACATGCTGGCAACACAACTTATTGCTGAAGATGTTGACCTTGATCCCCAAGCCAAGAGAGTACTTGCCAGATTCCTCCCTGGTAAAGTTACTCCCCCTCCCCATTCTTGCCATACTTTACCTGCTGGAAGCAAGTCAGTAACCACAACCCACATTCAGGGTGAGGAGGGGCCGGAGGGGAGCTTAGCTCCACCTTTTGGCAGAAGGAGTGTCTATGGGAATTACTGGGAATTCTTGACGAGAGAGATTTTCTTCTTCTCCCCTCGTTCATTTCTATCAGTACGGACACATGGATATTTATTTTATACTTTGGGTTATAATCCTGTACTAAGTAATATATTTAACGTTGCTCAAATTGTTTCAACTTTGGCGTTTGAAGCCCTGTTTCAGGTTGGCTCCCATGTCCCGTTTGGTTTGGTTTCTCACTTCCCTACTATCTAGCACTACAAGGTGCTTCAGGCTTGTCCTGCATTTCCCTGCTCCAGCCTGAGCATCGGCCTCTTCTCCAAGGACCTCTTGTTCCTCTTCCTGGAGAATGGGATTAGATTTGCATGCTGGGGTCACCTACCATTTTCTTCCTACGCCAGGCATCACCTCAACTCTTAGAACCACCTCTGCTGAAACATCTCTGCAGCTCTGATTATCTGCAGAACAAAGTCTGGGCCCTTGCCCTCGCATCAAGGTGCTCTCACCGTTGGCTCCCAATCCGGCTTCCCCAGGCTTATCTCAACCCCCAGAGGTCTCTTACGCCTCAGCTAGATGCTTGATACTCACAGGGTCCTAAACTCTCCTTATTCTCTCCTGCCTCCCCAACTTTGCTTCTTAAATTCCTGCCTCGTGGCCCATCCTTTCTCTACAGTCTCAGTGTCAAATCTCCCCCCACAACACAGGACGATTTGTCTTCCCCCACCAGCTTCCAAATCTCCCCAAAAGAAAATAATGACTTCTTCCTTTGAAATCACAGAGCTACCAGATTCAGATGTGAAAAGCATGAGCAACCTACAAATTATTTTGAGATCTTTGGTTTCATTGGTTTCATTTCGTTTTCCTACAACCTATTTGCAGGTGGAGAAATCAAAGCCCGAGATGGTAGAGTGACTTTTCCAAAGTTACACAGCTAGTAAGAGGCCAAAACCAAGGTTAGAACCCAAATCTTCTGATTACAAATCCAATGCTCTTCCTATCAGTCCACTTGACCTTGCATTTTCTGTATTTGGACACCTGTGACCTCTCTTATTTGATCACAGCCTCCATAAGGACAGGGCTATGTCCCACATATTTTTATAGGACTAGGACTCCCAGCACTTAAAGACATATTTGTTTGCTTAAAGATTTATTTATTTACCTTAGAGAGAGAGAAAGAGAGTCCACGTGTGCGCGCGCGAAGTGGGGGAGGCAGAGGGAGAGAGAGACTCTCCAGCAGACTCTCTCTGAGAGCAAAGCCCAGTGTGGGACTTCATCCCACAACCCTGAGATCATGACCAGAGCCGAAACCAAGAGTCGGGCGCTCAACCAACTGAGCCAGCCAGGGGCCTCCTAAAAACATGTTTAAGGATAATAGGGACTTGACAGTTATTGACTAATAAATGAATAAACAAAATCTCTCTAAAACAAAAATAATATATCAATCTGCTTTTCCACAAGGAATTCTACAAGACATCTCTCTCACCTACACGAGTACCACCAGCAGCATTATACTTTCTGTGTTTTATTTTGTTTTTATCTTTGCCAAATTTACAGGAAAAGCAAGGTCACATTGTTGTCCTAATTTCTGTGTCCTTTTTTTCTTATTTTTTTATTTTTAAGTAACCTCTACACCCAGTGTGAGGCTCAAACTCACAACCCCAAGATCAAGAGTCACGTCCTCTATGACTGAGCCAGCCAGGTGCCCCTAATTTGTGTGTCTTGATTACCAGTGGCTTTGAACATTTTTCATGTATTTACTGGTATCAGATAATTCTTCTATTTCATTTTCCTATTTTTCCATCAAAGCAATAGTGATTTTCATAATGATTAAAAAGAGCTCTTTACATATTGAGAACATTGATTGTAACTTTTTTTGCAAATCTTTTCTTCTTCATAGTTTAACACCTCTTAATTTTATTTATATATATTTTAAGATTTTTTTTAAAGTTTATTTATTTTTAAATAATCCCTACACCCAACAAGGGGCCTGAACTCACAGACCCTGAGATCAAGAGTCACAACCCCTTCTACTGAGCCAGCCAGGCACCCCAATTGTACTTACATTTTCAGATGCACCAGCTTCAAAATTTATGGGACAAATGTCGATCGCAGTATGATTAGAAGAGAAAAAAATGGAACAGTATAAACATCCAGTAATTAGGAATAATTGACCAAAATGCCGCACATCCATGCAACTAGGGTGTTATTCACTGATTTTAAAAACATATTTTTTAATAAAAATAAGATACTTTTATACCTTTTACTGAATATTACATGAAAAAGTATATAACAGGGCGCCTAGGTGGCTCAGTCAGTTAAGTGTCCAACTCTTGGTTTTGGCTGAGGTCACGAGCTCATGGGTGGTGGGATTGAGCCCTGTGTTGGGCTTCACACTCAGCGAGGAGTCTGCTTGAAGATTCTCTCCCTCTGCCCCTCCCCCCAAGATGTACGCACACGCGTGCAAGCACCCTTTCTCCCCTGTCTCTCAAATAAATAAATAAATCTTTTTTTAAGTGTATAACAATGTATATAATATGGTCCTAATTTCAAATTAACGTAACTTCACAAAATGATTAGCACTGGTTACTTTTGGGTTATGGAAGTGTAGGTGATCTTTAATTTCTTCTCTAAATATTTCTATTTTCCAAATCTTCTACGATGAACATGTATTTACAAAGAAGGAAAAAATATGTAATTAAACACCATCAAAAAGCGTGCATTTAAAGGGCATGTTTGAGGGTGGTAGAGTGCTTAGGAAGTGCCTATAACTTCCATTTGCCAGCGAGAGAAAAACGAAGCCCTGGGCAGCAGAACATCCTTCCCAAGGTGACCCAGAAGTGTAAACTCTATAGGCTTGCATTTCCAGAGAGTTGCTTGGCAACCCGTGGCCCCCCCCATAACCTCTCAATAAATATATTCTCCCACGTCACACACAGGACACATCTAGATAAGAGAGCGGGCAGCGTCTGTACCACTGTAAGAGAGCCATCAGATGAAAGATGCGGAAGAGACGGCAGATTCCCAGAATCAACAGTGTCCTCACGCCCCAAATGTCGCCAGAACCCGGCATTTACCATAACAAGCCACACGGTTGTGCCTCCCAGTTATCAAGGCATGTCACATTTCTCAGTGACCCCCTGGGGGAGTTCATAACCTGCTAGTCCCAGCCAGAGCATTCTTGGAAATGCCACCTGCCTAAGCCAAGCCTTCTGAGAACAGAGGCATGGATCACAGTCACTGCAGAGGGAGCTCCAGAAGTCATTCAGGGATGAGTGTTTCTGTGAGAACACTGGGGACAGTGAGCCTCCCCCACGGGAGTGTGGCTCTGTCTGCACTTGGCACAGGCGTGGCCGAATGTCATACCATCATCCCTCCAGGACCCTGGGCTCCCCTTCTCCTGTGGCTTTCTGGTTTTCAGAGAAGAAAGTCCCAAAGCTTCTAGACACTGGAAGCGAGAGAACCTTCTCACTCTCCCCTGCTTTGCTCTCAATCTTAAGGGTGGGGAGAGAGTGGCTGACCCCCGCCAGCTGTTACCCAGGATCTGTGTCCCCTGGCTTCTGGCTGGTGGGCAGTGGGCAGTGGGAGCTTCCTGTGGGAGATGAGGAGGAGGAAGAGCCTTTCCCCGCAAGCAGCTGGAGAGTCCAGCTCCAGCTCCTGCATGATGGACCTGCTGTGGTCCTGCTTCTGCCCGATGACCCCAGCCTATACTTGGAAGTAAGGTCACCGCCTTGCTTTGCCCCGTGCAGCGAGGCGGTGGTGGCTTCCCGCTGTAGCTAACCTCGGCTGCCTCGCTCTTCCTCGTTTGGCTCCTCAGCCATTCCTTGACCTACAGAACCAATCCTTGGCATTGAAGTCCCTCTGTTGGAATTACTCAGGGTTGGCCTGTCTTCCCTGGTTGCACGCTTGCCCTGGCGGGAACAGCAGATACCCACCTCGGTGTCCTCCCGTCCTGCTTTCAGCTCAAAGATCCAAGAAGGGGAAGAAATTGGCCTGAAAGAAACAGCTTTATGGACAAGGAAGCTCATGTTTGGAGGGCTGAGAACGGGCACAAGGCTGCGCGCACCACCGCAGCCAACCTCCTCGCACACAGACACGGTTTCTATTTTTTTACAGATTGTGTTTGTTTATTTATTTTAGAGAGAGCGAGCAAGTACGTGTGGGAGCAGGGGGAGGAATGGAGGGAGAGGGACAAGAAGACTCCTCATGGGGCTCGATCTCACGACCCTGAGATCACGACCTGAGCCAAAATCAAGAGTCCCACGCTTAACCAGCTGAGCCACCCGGGTGCCCCCACAGAGACATTTTATAACCCACTCGCGAGCATTGGGCAAGTTCTGGCGGCTAAACATGGTTTTTAAAGCCTGTCAAGATTTTTCTTCCAAACCCGGGAAATATTCGTTCTGGGCCTGGCTGTCCGGAGACTTTCGCCTGACTTGAGCCACCGCACAGCCACCCCCGATGACTTTCCCCCCGGGGAGTCATCTTTGGCACCTTCCCAAGCAGGGGGTCAGAGGTTGGTCGGCAAAGGTTCGGTGTGACCTCAGGGAGCAGGAAGGGAGGCAGAGGGTCAGGGAACCATTCCTGCCAGTCAAGCTCATGCAGAGCCTCTGGAGGCCCGAGCCAGGGGCAGCCTCCACCACCTCCGGGATCTGCGGCCCTAAGAGCAGGACTTGAGAGGGAAGGGGTGGCCCCCTCGGTGCGGCCACGCTGGCTCTGGGGACACAAGGGGACACCTATTCCACGACTGCAGATCTCCTCATCTCTGTCATGCAGGAGGAACAGTAAGAGCAGGATCAAATGAGCCTCGCCTCCTCTAAAGTGCTCTGCTGACTGAAGACGTTTGAAGCCAAGACCCAGAGGGCACATTTGTCAAGCTCTCAAAAAATAGAAACCAGGATCAAAGCAGAAGCACTTTCCAAATATAAACATTTGTCACCTACATTCACTTTTGATGTGTCCCATTTTGAATACATTTCTCCTTTATAAGGACAGCTTAATCTTTCCAGTACACACACTTGGGTCCTTCAAATGGAGCCCAGGGACAATTTGGGGTGGGTGGGGGGAGGTGAGAAAGGAAGTTCCAGCCAGGCAAAATAAAAGAGAGGAGGAGAAAAATCCTCCAGAAGAGCGAAACAGGAAGGGGGAAAAAAAGGATGTTAGCGTTCACGGAGCCCCTGGCATTTCATTTAGCCCCTCAGCTTTTCCTGCAAATGAACTATGGAAGAAGGGCATCGTTATTTCCGTTTTGTAGTTTAAGTCCCATACCCCAAATAGCTCAAGCTTGTACGAGTAGAGTCAGAATTTCTTCCTAGCAATGTCCGGCTTTGCAGTCCTTGCTGTCACCTGTAAGAAGTGGCCTCGGTAGAGAACAGGAAGCGACCTCAGGTCAGCAGAACGTATGCTGCGCACTCAGCGTCCATGCACATCTGTGTGTCTGGAAAGGACCTGCGTTTCAGACCTTTTGGACCTGGAAAAGCACTCCCACAGTCCCCAAATCCAGCTTCTACCCAAAACCTGCTGTCCAGTTCCAGAAACACGCTGCCTTTGAAGCTGCCTGGCTCTGCCCCACGTCTCTACAAAACGGCACCACAAATCTCCGTCTATAAAATAAGCAAGCGCTTGCCTTCTACCAATGGCATGACATTCCCCTCATCTAGAACACCTGCTCTGTGCCCGTCCCAACGCTGCTTACTCCTGAAGGCCCTGCCTAAGGCCCTGCAGACCCTTCAGCACCCACGCATCACCTGCTCTCCTTTTGAATGCTGTCATCTTATCTTGGTTCTCGAAGGGTTTCCACGAATTAGCCCTTATCCTTTAACTGGATTGTTTAAGCTTGAAGCAAGTGCAGCAAAGGGAACAAAATTCAGCCAGGGATGCAGGCCGTTCCCTCTTCTCAAAACCGGGCTGTGTGATTGGAAGCTGCTGGGAGTTGCTGCTCAATGAGCAAAATAAACAAGAGCAGAGGTTGACCGGGGAGGGGATGGCCTCACGGAGAGTTCAGTGGAGTCCTTGCCATGACTGGCTTCTCCTACTGGCCTTGGCAAAGGAAAAAGAGAAACTAATTTTCTCTATCATAAATCATGAACCTTGAGAGCCTCAATTTCTAAAAGACAAAGAGACGAGGAATTAGGATCGAGAAAGAGGAAGATGGGGCAGAGGTCAGGAGGAAGGTTCTTCCAACCTGTCTTTCTGACTGGTTCCAGTTTCAGCCTTCCCCAGATGAGAAACCTTCCTCTCTTTGCTTCCCCCAAACTGGGGACCAGCCTGCAGGCTCATTTAAACCCAACCCAGAGAGTTTTACCCTTCCCTCGTGGGTCTATTCCTCTCGATGAAATCGTCAGAGATAGAATTATAACAAAGGATCGGGTTTAATTTAGGAAATGTGGTAATTGTCGAGCATGGTAAATCATCTTTAAAGCAAACACACTTACAGTCTTAGAGATAAAGTTCATTCCCCTGTGATGAGGTTGTTTCATGGAATGCTACTAGGCCCCGGGCAGAGTTTCAAAGCCGTTAAGTTACCTTAGGTGAGAGAGAGCTGCTGGGGTTTATGGGAATGTTGGCACCCAGGTGACACGTTGGATAATCTTTAACAGAGGAAGTCTGGTGCCTGCTCTTTGTTCCAACCCCACTTTCATATTTGAGAACCCTTGTGATATACTTTGCTATTCACAGCCGCGTTTTGGACGGTCACGAGCATGGGCTGGCGTTGGATGCTGAGCAAATAAAGCGTCCCCCGCCTGAGTCTCCCTCCCTGAAAACAGACAAAACAAGGGCAGAATTTGCTCTCCACCCAGGAATATTTTGCAGAGGCAGGGGAGTGCATTTTATCAAACACATTTTATATAATTTGCTTATTTTCTTAGGCAAAACATGATATATTTGGGGGTTCAGAACACGTCCTGCAAGTTTGGCCCCTGGTGTCTCACAATGTACCTTTTGTAAAATAAAGGGCAGTTTCTCCAGGAGGACATAAACCCTCATCCAGACAATTTCCTGAAGATGATTAATAGAGAAGGACGCAGGAGACAAGTCAGCGTCTTCATAACCAATCGAGGACCTTGGAAAAGAGTGAGATGCCAAGTCATGCTATTTGAAAGCATCGAGTCATTCTCTCTCCTGCAGGAAGATCTCCTTTGAGATACACAGAGACTGAATGGGTGGTATGACCACGAATGACTAGACCCATCATGACATTTTACCTACACGTTACCAAATGCCCGCTGAACTTTGACTCTCTCCTAGCACCCCTCTGGTGAAGATGAGGGTCTAGTCCCCATCGTCGGGCCACTGGTGAGCACATTTTGATTGAGCTCCTCCATTCTGTTTGTCATATGAGTTCCCAGGAAGTCTTTGGAGAGCAAGGACTGCATTTCACGCTGCGCTGTCCCCCTTGTGCTATGGGCTCGGCAGCTCCTCCATAATTCGTTGAAATGAAACAGGTGTTTGTTTGGTTTTTGGGTTTTGGTTTTCACTGACCTGAATGGCCACTTAGCATCACTTCTTGCAAAACATCTATAAACTGCCCACCCTGAGTTAAAGCCAGGGACGCAGAGATAAATGAGACCCAGTTAGTGTCATCCGAGGGCTCTGTGGGGGCAGGCAGGCTGGGGAGCAGCTATGAAAGGACCCCAGGAAGTCCAGGCAAGGAGCAGACAGGGTGGCTGGGCCCCTCTCCCTGGAGGGAGAACATGGCCAAACTCACCACTGGGTTCCTGGGCCTGCGGGGGCTCACTCTTCTCACAGATGGGTACCCCGCTATGGATAGCATTAACAAAGGCTGAGGCCCACAGCTGGTACCAGTGGATGGAGCCAAGTGGGGCAGGAGAAGTCAGCTGTCACACTGCACGTGTGAGCCCACAGATCTGTACCCTGAGCACGAGAAAGCCAGCGCCATCCACACTGCCCGCAGGGTGCCACAATGCTCTCCAGTGGGGGTGAGAGAGACTTCAGGCATCTAGGGGGCAGGGAACCAAACCTAAACGGACAGACACCCCTGAAAGATCAGCAATAGAGTGAGACCCAGCACATCACAAACTCCCCAAATGCTAAACTAGATGGCTGGGGGGGGGGGGCGGGGGGGTTGGGGGTGCACAGAATAACAACTTCCCCAAACAGCAAACTTTCTATTAGCAAGTGACTTTGCTATCAAAGAGAACAGAGGTCATTTGGAGGTAATTGTAGGATCTCTTTCCTGGGGGCAGGGTGAGTTCATTAGACCAGCAGTTTGATAAAAAATAATAAGTGTCCCTCTTCCATATCATGACACAGGTGAGTCCGAAATCTTCCGAAATGAGGCTTTGTGCTTCCTCAGACTGTGCACCTGCTGGGCTCAGTACCCATATGTGTGAAATGAAGGATTGACGTGGGTGATCTCTGAGGTCTCCCTCTTAATCTGTTAGCTTCTCTGCCCTAACAAACCGTTTCCCCAAAACTCTCTATCAGCAAAGCCCAACATTGGCTTTTCATTCAACCACTATTTGTCTCCATCACTACAGGCCTTTCTCAAAGACAAAGAAAACTTACAGGGAAGAAAAAGTAAGGAAAAAGGAAAAAAGACCCAATAATCTTCTCACCCAGATATTTCTCCATCACGGTGCTTTATGTAAAGAGTGATTTTCCTGTTATATTTAGATTACAATCAAACTGTAAAAGAACTGTTATCTCTCTGTTCCTGCTTTTTACTTTAAACTCCGAGACCTTTGTCCTCCTGTATTAGAGAAGCTGTAAATACCACAAGAGAATGTTTACATTTTAAAAATCCATTTTCCTTGATCATTTGTAGAAGGAAGAAAAAAAAATCTTTGTACTAACACACTAATTCCTCTTGACTTTGTAAAAACTGTTTCCCACAGAAATTACGTTTTGCCCAAAGTCACCTGAAGGCTGCCCTTCCATTCCGCAGCGTTGCATTTCTCCCAGAAGCTGCCTTTCTCTGTAATCTCTCACTTCTCTCAGTTTTGGTCACGGGTTTGCTACGTCTCTCTCCCAGTCTTCAGCTCTCTTGTCCTTGAGCTGAAAGCACTCTCCACGCCGGGAGGCAGAAAGGCAGAACCTGCCCTTATAAACTTGGAACAGACCTTTGGACGGGATGTGGGGCTTGCGAGTGTGTTGTGTTCTAAATTTGTCATGAGGGTTAGCGTGGGATTTATTTCCGGCATTGCAGAGAAAAGGGTTTGGGAGTCTTCGCTAAGAATTAGAAAACTCCCAGTCTAGTTAAGAAACCAAACAGCAGCTCTCCCTTTGGTCGCTGGGAAAGCAAAACCCCTTGCCAGAGAAGCCTTCTATCGCCAGCAGAAGATGCAGTGAAAGACAAGCAGAGGAAATCCAAGGGAGGTGTTTGGCAAGAGCGTTCGGGTGAATTTCGACCGGCCCAGGAATGAGGCTTTGTACTTACGCTCCACCCATGCACAGGCTCATAGGGAGAACACTCCAGTGATTTAGCTCGGAACGCCTGGCGACACAGAGCACCGACCCTGGCCAGGGACAGCCACGTGCAAATCATATGATGGGAACAGAGACAGTGGAGGCAGGATAGCAGTGATGTCATCACTATTATTCAGTGGCCAAACTATTCAGGTCCTCACTGCCAAGGAAGTATCTCCGGAGAAGGCATTTCTTATCTGTTAAAAAGAGAGTTAGGAGAATTTAGGGGGTGGCATTACCTGATAAGCCCTAAAGGGAAAATTTCCTTCGTTCTAAAGTCACTTCCGTAGATGTCACGACTTACAGAGCCTTGATAGGTCAAGTAGATTCCTTTATTCAGAAGAAAATTTGTGCCCAGGTTGCATTATCAAGAGTATCATTAACAAGACCCAATTCTGTCAACCACATCATTATACCTGACCCCATGAAGAGTTGGGGACACCTAGGTGTTCATGGGCCTGGGTGCTAACCTCAAGTATTGAAGGCATTCTTCTCCTTGGACAGACCATTTTCCTGTTGTGTAGGACAGAAAACAACCACATCATTACACCTGACCCATGTTCTTAGAAGGGAGGGCAGAGGGGAGAAGGGAAAGAAACAAAATTCAGCCACTGCCCTCAAGAAGACAAAACAGAAATAATTATAATGGAGTATAGAACGAGACCATGGATAAATGAACCCAGCACATATTTGGTGCTCAATAAATATTTACAAAATGAATGAGGGATTAAATGGTAAGAAAATAAGTATGTTAGAAACACAGAAAAGAAAGGGATTGTTCCTGGCTGGGGACACCCGGGGGCTGACATTTGAATTAGACTTTGAAGAGTGGGTAGGATTTCCTGTGATAACATGAAGTCCATCCCAGGTCAGGGAAGGGTGTGAGAAAAGAGTCAGGAATAAAGAGCACGTACAATCATAACAGAGTGGCTAGTGGTCTATAGGGGCGGAATAGTTAGAGAGGAGCAGTGGAAACTGGTTACAGTTATGACAGGCAGTTTTGAGTTTGAAAAAGGAAGCTCAGATGCCAAAGTAATTGGGACTGGGGGGGAACTTTTTTTTTTTTAGGATAAAGTCTATGAGGTTCATCAATTGATCAATTTATTTGCAAAACGTTGTTCAGTTCAGTGTTCCTGACTCTCTCCTCGCACCCTTCCTTGACGTGGGATGGACTTCATGTTATCACAATGGATCAATCTATTTGCAAAACATAGTATCTTCACATATGTTGGCCTGAACCATTCCAAGTACATTCCAAGGTCCTCAGAACAACCCTGTAAATTAATATTTGAGCCAGACTGGACTTAATTGCGGTCAGTGTAACCCACATCACAAAGAGTGACTTATCAGAGCAAAAGAGAAAAGGGTCTCTTGGCCCAGAGTGAATAAGGAAGGGAGGATCTAATTCCCTGACAATCCATGGGAATTTCAAAGCAGCTGAAGTTTCTACTGGATTCAGTCTAAGTAATAGTTATTTAAAAACCTACAACACTGTGGGTATTCCAATCTATGCTACTGAGGGTCCTCCAGAAGCAAATAGTCTCCCCATCACAAATAATCATAATGCGCTATCATGGCAGTGGTCCAGAGTGCCCTCCAGGTCACACGAGACGACCATCTGGATCTGCTGTCTGAGGGATAAGCGGCATCTCATAGGCAGGAGTCTGGCCGGGGCACAGAGGACCCTCCATCAGGAAAACCAGCAAAGGTCTAGGGTGGTAGTTCTCAACACGCCACAGGCTGGAGTCACCTGGGAAGCTTTCAAAATTACTCATGTACGAGCCCATCCCAGAAATTCTGATTCAAAGGATGTAGGAAGGTCCTGGGCGTCCGTATTTCTTAAAGCCTGATGATTCTAGCGCACAGCCTGGGTTGATAACTACTTCCGTCGAGCAGGAAGAGCACGCTGGGGGACTTTTGGGGAGAACAGAGCTGCGCTGTTTGGAGAAGTTGAGCATAGGAGGCGAGCAGGGTGGGGCAGAACCTGCAGAGTTGGGGACACCCCGGTGTTTGTCTAACCCCAAGTATTGAAGGTCTTCTTCTCCTTGGACGGATCACTTTCCTGTTGTCTAGGACGGAAAACAAAAGAAGCAGTTGTATACATCACAAACCTGGAGAGAAGCCTAAGTACTTGTACAACGTATTCCACCCATTGTCCTAACAGATCCTTCCAATCAGCCCTCATAAAGAGAGTAAACAGGGTATACAGAAAGGTATTTCACTTTATCTTAGCAAAAGGAGAAATAGCATCCATTAGCATTAGAGGGGCACTACCCCCAAAAGTGCTCTTTCCGCTCTCGCTCCCCTCTCCACCACCAGATAGTGCATCACGGAGCTCTCCTTGGGGCAACTGTGCCTCCATATTCTAGAGGAACCAATACATTGGTCTGACCTTAGCAGGGCAGGACCAACCCCTCAAAGCATAGGCTTCATTTAGGAGCCACGGACTACACGAATCAGGTAAGTCTTCATTCGCCAACTATGCTGAACATCGGATCTGTATGCAGGCTCCGTGTTGCAGGGGCTTGAGGGCACAGTACTCAGCAAGTCTTGGTCCTGCTCTCCAGGAGCTTGCTACCAGTGGAGGAGACAGACATGTGGGCCGACGCTGGGGTAGCGCTGCATTTTCCTGGGGCACACGGGGGACACACCCCAGCCAGGCCAAGGAGACCAAGAAGCCGGAAAAAGACTGGGGGTGAATATGTATTCATTCCATTCCAGGCAGAGGCAACAGCCAGAACGGAGGCATATGGAACGTGACGGAGGACAGAGGATGACCAGTTACAGAAACTAGAAGCGAGTCCGTTAAATTTGACAAAACTTAGAATTCCAAGGCAAAGCTTGTTTTTAAAAAAAAAAAAAAATAGGACCAGAGAGAGAGAAACAGAGTGACGGTGTTGGGCAGTTGGAGGTCAGCAAAGATTTCTAAGTAGGGAAATGACAGGGTCAAGGTTTGGAGGATGGCTGGGGCCTGGAGTGGGGGAGGGGAGCCGCCAGGAGGAGGGAACAGGCAGCATCTGGACAGATCCATTCACCTGGCCCTTACAGGCCCTGCTTCATCAAGGGGTGAGGAAGACCCACGGGGCCTACTACAAGTGAGCCGCCCTCTTGGGAAGGAATTATTTTAAAATATTAAACAAATGATCACACAAAAGTTGCAATTATGATAAACATGGGGAAGGAGAGGTGCAGCGTGCCAGGAAAAACATAGAAGCAGGGGGCCCCAGCTGGCGTGGGGTATCAAGAAGAGGCTTCCTGAGGAAGTGATATTTAAAACGAGACTGGAAGTTGGTTTGGCAAAGGTAAGGAGGGGGGTGATGAAGTGGAAGGGTGTGGGGGCTGTAGGGGTGGGGTACGGGTAGCAAAAGGAAGCACATGTGTGAAGTGCCGGGGAAGGGAGGAGTCCTCCCCCTACAGAGGCAAAGAGCCCTCCCCCCACAGGGGTCCAGCAGGCAGAGCCCGGGACACAAGGGCCGAGTGGGCACGGTAAAGCCTGAAAGGTGGTCAAAGAGGGGCACCTGGGTGGCTCAGTCAGTGAAGCGTCGGCCTTCCACTAGGGTCAGGATCCCGGGGTCCTAGGATCGAGTCCCACATCGGGCTCTCTGCTCCCAGGGAGCCTGCTTCACCCCCTCCTCCCCACTCATGCTCTCTTGCTCGCTCTCACTCTCTCTCAAATAAATAAATAAAATGTTTTTTTAAAAGGTGGTCAAAGAGCCTGAAGGGCCGGACTTGCTGGCCATGTTGAGTGAAGACTGTGGTCTTATCCTAAGAGCGCAAGGTGAGTTTGATGGAGCGGGAGAGGGCACAGCCCGATCTGAAAATTCCTGGGGTTGCCAGGTGAAGAGAAATCCATGGGTTTGGGAAGTTTTGGGGGGGGGGTGTTCAAGATCTTATTTTTGAGTAATCTCTAACGCCCAACGCAGGATTCAAACTCACAACCCCGAGATCAAGAGTCGCAGTCTCCGTCGACGGAGCCGGCCAGGTGCCCCTGGTTTGGGAAACAGGAAGGAACAAGTTGGTGAAGCAGGGACTTGAGGGAAGGAAGAAAACCAGGAGAGCGAGATCGAAGGAAAGTGTTCGTTGTGAGATGAGGCGAGGCAGAGACAGACAAGTATCTGCTGGACTTTGCCCCCGGCAAACTGCGTGTAGGTGACCTTGGCCAGAGCCAACCGACGGAGTGGCGGGTCCAGACCAGATTCCAGCGCTCTAAGGTGTAAATGGCGGTGAGGAAGCAGAGCCCGCGTGTAAACAGATCTTGCCTGAAGCGGGGCGATAGGGAGTCGGCCGATAGCTTGCTGGCTCCTTGAGAGGGTCAAAGGGGTAAAGGCCGTGGAAGGGCGCCGCTGAGCCTGGCGCGCCGGGACCAACACGGAGCAGGAAGCCGTGTCCAAATCCGCACTGCCAGTAGCTCTCCTCCCTACGTGCCGACTGGGGATTGTCGGCCACTTCACCGACGACAACACTGAGGCCCAGAGAGGCACTTGCCCTCGCAGTGACCAAGTTAGAGTCGGGACTTGACCGAGGTGTCTCCGCCTGCGAGCTCTGCGCTCTTTCCATTACAGGCGCCGCCTCCGCAGAGCCCCCCACCGCCCACCCGCGTGATTGGGGTTCACTCGCTGTCTACCCCTGTAGGCCTGTCGTGGTAACAGGCATGGAGTCTGGATTCAGTCCGACCTGCGTTCAAATCCTGCTTTATCACTTATTATCTAGGCGCTTTAAGTTCATGTCTGGTAAAAGAAAAATTAAAAAACCCGATCAGTTATATGAGGAAAAATTAATCCTGGGCTTCGGTGGAGAAATGTTTATAAAGCATTTGGCCCAGGGCTGACAGACTAAGTGCTCAGTATTAATAAGTAGGAATTAATAGATGATAGTTGTTGGTCTTTATTTTGCTCCTGCCCAGCACACGCCTGCCCGTGAGACTGTGAACCCAGTCTTGCTCTCCGACACCAAAACTGACCAGAACGAGGCGCTGCCACAGGCTCACCGCACCTCAGACATGAGCTGTGTAGGCTCTGACCCACCTCCGCCCCTCATGGGTCACTTCAGGGAAGTCTGACCGAAAGAGTCTCCTTCACCTTCTCCACTCCCATCTTCCAGAATCCCAATTTAAATGCCATGAAGGCAGGACAGTAACCTCTGAGAGACAAAAAGCAGGCAAGAGGCAGAGAAAAATCAATCATGCCAGAGCTTTAAAGTCACATACTCTAATCCTCCACCACCCCCATTGGACCCAGGTAATTCAACATTCAAGCCACTCCAAGAAATATCACGTAAAATTGACCAATTTCCCCCTGCTCTTTTCTGTGTCCCATTCCCAGGAAAGGACATAGGTTTCGTTTGATGTGTGTCCTTCCAGACCATTTTCTATACACACAACATATTATCCTCTGATATTGAGGATGACACTGTTCAAATTTTTCACCAACTCATTTCCTCACCCAATACCACGGACATCCCACCATGTTGGAAATACAAATCGACTCCCTTCTTAATAATAGTCACATCATTTTCTGTGATATAAATTTCGTTTGGTCTTCAGCTCCAATATTTTGTTCTCAAAAACGTTATTTCCATGAGATCTTAGACTCCTGGGATTGGAATGTTTTGGTCAAACTCATTTTTAAAAGCTGTTAGTTAATACAGAAGTGATCCCTGAGTATGGTGACTAACATAATATAATAAAAAATCATTATTAAAAAAAAAAAAAAAAGAAGTGATCCCTAAAAATGCTTTGCTTTCCTTTCCAGGTCTGGAGTCCTCGGGCTTCCTCTCCACGATTCCTAGGAGCAATTGTGATCAAGCATAGGCTCTTCAGGAAAACAGCAGACGGATCCAAAATAGTCCACTGTTGTCAAGAACACTTAATTAATTGTTGTCGAGAACACTTCCCATAGTGGGAAGAGCCCTATTTAAAATGACTGAGCAGGGGCGCCTGGCTGGCGCAGTCGTTAAGCGTCTGCCTTTGGCTCGGGGCGTGATCCCAGCGTTCTGGGATCGAGCCCCACATCAGGCTCCTCCGCTAGGAGCCTGCTTCTTCTTCTCCCACTCCCCCTGCTTGTGTTCCCTCTCTCGCTGGCTATCTCTGTCAAATAAATAAAATAAAATCTTTAAAAAAAATAAAATAAAATAAAATGACTGAGCAAACAATTACTGAGCACCTGTATTTGCCACCTGTAAGGCGGGGGGGGGGGGGGATAGAAAGACAGCTGATACCATGTCTCCCTTCATTTGTTCACAGTCTGGAAGGAAGGGCAGGTCTGGTCACAGTAGAAAAGTCATAAAGGGGATGCAGGAAAGCATAAGACAGCCAGAGAAATGGAGCAGAACCAGCCTGAAGAAATTTGGTTTGTGATGTGGTTGGGGATGAGGAAAGAGAGAGGGTGGAAGATGCCAGATCCTCAAGCCCTCTGAATGCCATATAAGGACTTTCTACCCTTTCTCAAAAACTATAGGAAATTATTAAAACCTTTAAAACTGGGGAACGACGTGCAGATTTTCATTTTAGGAAATTCACTCTGCCCACAGGGTGGAAAATGGATTGAAGAGAGACCCAACTAGAGATGAAACGGGCTCAAATGTCACTGGGTTCTGAACATAGGGACCCAATAAGGGACCCCTCAGCCAAATTAGAGCGCTTTCAAGGTAGAAGAGTGGTGTGGATTTTTTGCCTCGTTCAACCGGGAGGTTGGGGGCAAGGGGTCAAGATTCAAGGGATACTTTGCTGAAAGGGTCTGTTTTAGTTCACAGGGAATATCCTGATTTTACTAATGCAGTGCATTGCCCTTGATGAAGCCCGATTAGCAAGGAGCTGGAGTAGCTCCGCACTCTGCTGAAAGAAAGGCCTGTAAGAATGAAACGGGCAGTACATCTTAGGCAGAGCTCAGGGTGAGGCCGGTCCCTGAAGAAAGTGGGAGGAGATTCAAGACTGACTTGGCTATTTGGGCTCTGCAGGTGGGGCTGGCCTTGGACCTTCTTTGACCTGGGGCCCTACCTCCTGATCTAGCTGATGCTTCCCTTTACTCAGTTTGTAATCCTTTTAAGCAGAACAAAGGGCCTGAAGTGCTCACAGCTTTTCTGAAGGGGGAAAATAAAACAACAGCCAAAGAATTGCTCAAGTTTTTCAACAAAAGAGACCGTGGCTAGTGGCTACGATTCAAGTGACTGGAGAGAGATGTGTTTCAGCCTCTCAAATTTCACTGTCACCTATATTTTGGAGGAGCCTTGGGACCCCCCAATTTTCCAGAGACTCAACTTTGAGAAACATTACCCTCAACTCCCTGCAAGGAGACAATGGGCCTCTCTGCCCCAAACCTAGTCAGAAACCTGCTTTCAGAAGCCCAGGAATGAGCTCACCCTCCAATGGTATAATTCAGTATCACATCAACCAAGAAGATCACAGGACACCCTCAAGCCTTGGCCAAACACTCCCCAAAGGCTCCAGAGACTAACAGAGACCAGCATTGTAGTTCCCATCCCCCAGAAGAATCAATAGGAGTCAGTGGCGTAAACAGATCCTCCTCTGCTCCGATGAAGCCACACAGGAGCATCGAAAGGAGCATTAACAACGCTGCTTTGTGAGGCTGCTGGCACGGCGCCATCTTGCTTCTCACTCCCAAGAGGCAGTGAACAGTGCCGGCTGCATATTTGTCTGTAAGCCTCACTACACATTTGGGAAATGTCCACAAGCTATTTGAGTAGTTCATTTGGGGCTGCAGGTTAACCCCAGGGAGAGGCCAAAGCCCTACATCATGGCACAAGTATTAATTCTCTCTACAGGGACCGCCTTTTTTATGCACTGGACCTGCGTCTGGTCTCCTCTGAATGAAGGGAACCAAAAATAGATGAGTTGAGCCAGGGGCATAGGGGCTGGCATCCTGTGTCTTTTTCCACCCTACAAGCCTTGAGCCTTACACAAAGACGTTCCTTTAGGCAACCAGTCTGTGCCAAGTCAGTTCTGTTTTCACACCTCTGTTTAGAGATAAGAGGTAATGCTTGGGAATCGTATAACCCAGTTGCGAAATGAACCCAATCAGCTAAAATTGACGATTTTAGATGCCAAAGTGGGAGCTAGCTTGGTAGGTCCTCAATGGGGCCCCTGTTTTCCTTCCTTCTCACCTAAGAGCTGTCCATTTCGATCAGCCTCGGTTGGCAGGCCCATTGGCTACGTCTGGTGAACGTAGGGCTTGTGCTCAATCAAGTGCACCGATGTTCACTCACTGCCCCTTGGAGAGCACTGGGACTAGCTGACACCAGGAAGCCTGCTTCTTACCCTCCCAGCAATGCAGGCAACAGCTCTGTTGGCAGACAACACCTGCCAGGAGCTCAATTACTCAAACCTGAGAGTTTTAGGGGACAAAGGCTAGAAGTTGAAGGATCTCTGGTCTCCTGAGTACTACCTACTAGGACACCCACAGCTCAGAAAAGCAGTATGTGTGAGAATCTTGCACTCAGGACCGACCCTCAATCCATTCTTGATCCACTTCCTGAAATAGGGTGGGAGGAAGCCCTTCTCCAGGTGTGTAAGCAGAAGCTGGAGGGGCGTGCACCCCTGGGAGAGGGCCGTGTCTCAGGCTGATGCTGCTCAGACCACTTCTTTGAATCCAGTCCTGGTTACAGACTCACTTCCTCCCGACAGCACAGCTGCCTCCCACTCCAGCCAGCTACTCTCCCAGCTCTCTGGGCTCAGGAGTCTTCCAACCATCCGGCCAAACACTGCCTCATTACAGCTCATCACTGAAGCTGTAATAGTGTCAGAATCAGCAGCCACATTACTATCGTTGAGCTGATATCACTCAGTTTAGGGCATCATCAACTTCATGGACCTTGGGCTCAGAGGTAAAAGTCCCCATGGCCCCAGAACACTTTGCACAAATATTACTTGTTGCATAAACGAATGAATGGGAAAATGGGTGGATGAAGAAAGTCTTTTCTATCATCAAAATTGAATGGATTACATACCATCTCCAGCACAGAGCTCTTCAATGCGGGCTGGGAGGGAGTCTCCCCTGGGCTGGGAGTCTGGTGGGGCAGGAGTAGGGAAGTAGGTTTCCGGCTGCTTAGCTTCTCCTTGTAAACACAGTCCTGCTCATGCACCAACAGGTAGACACCAGCTAATGCCAAATCTAGATAGGGAGCCTGATGGAGACTCAGAATCTCTTCTTAACGTTGGCTGCAACTGGCGACTCATTCAAAGACAAATAAGAAATGAGTGGCAGAACACCTGTGCCTCATCTTCCTCTCTCCCAGGTTCTATGGTCTTCACCGTGACCCTTCCCTGGGCCAAAGGTGACTCTGCAATGCTTACCCACTCTCCCATATCCTTATTCCCTCTTACTTAGCAGAACTGGATTCTCCCCTCAATTATTCAACAAACTTCTTAGAACAGAGGACCCCAATCTTTGCTCAACCGTAGATTCCATGCACTGATGATCCTGTCTACCATACAAACTGCATTTGTTAAATAACAAATCTTTTATTGAACACTACATCTGAAACTAAAAAAATAAAAATAAATAAATAAGCAAATAAATAAATGACACATCTTTGCAATCAGCTTAAATGACCAGTATTACTACATTGGGTCGATAAGATTCTAGCCCAAAGCAAAAAACCTAAGTTTCTTTAGCCTGTGCATCTTGTCCGGGGTCAATACATTAATTTTTTGGCTATTCGTAATACTAAAATGAGTTTAAGAACTTCCCCTGCCCCCCGCCCCCCGCCCTTACCACCTAAAGATTCCAAGTTAGAACTAAAGACAATAAGTTGAGCTCCTCTTAAGGGAGTGAGGTTTTTGGAGCTTGCAGAATGGGAAGAATTCTTCTCTTCTGATTTCTGGGATAAGAGAAGCTAGTGGGCTCAGAGACAGATCTTGTGGAAAACTGACCTCTCAACTCCCCAGCCTTGAGGTTGACCAAAGCGAGTTCTTTTATATATTAGACTTCGTCTCTCCTCATTCATCTAGGGCCAAGTACCGGCTGCAGGGGGGGGGGGGGGGTCCCACAGAAGCGAGTTCACTTCACTCCTGAGGGCCCCCAAATGGGCCCCCTTGGCTCTCCTCTCGTAAGAAGAATTTGTGCCTCGGGTTGGGGTAGTTATAGTAGCAGAGACATTAGCAACATTTAAGGCCCTCTTATCTGGCCCTAACCTACTTTCCAGAGGAGCTTATCTCTCCCCCCACCCACACTACTTATTTTACCATCAATGGTCTAAGAGAAAATCAGGGGGAGGGTTAGGTATAGCTTAAAAAGCATAGTTAGTATGATACATTTTATATGTGGAAAATGAGAAGAGATGCCTATTGCGGTTCTGATATAAATTACAGAAAGAAAAACTCAGTGAAATCTTGGCCAACAGAGATCCACAGAAGATAACCAGGGGCCAGCCTAATTTAAAGTAGATCAGAATCTCCAGGTGTGGGGGCTGTGGGGAAGGGCATGGGATTCTTTTGTTTATCAAAGGGGGGCATGGGCTGAACAGGACTTCTTTCTCAGGCCTTGGGGTCTACTCCCAGTCCCCAGGCGCACCCTGCATGTTCTTGCCTCCAGCGCTTACTGCATCTGCACTTCCCTCCAGCCCTCCACCCCCGCTACCAGCCCACAGGCTACCCCAGCTCCCGTCAGCTCTCGGAGACCTCTGCCGTCCTCTGAACAGCGTGCTGCCTGGCTCTCAGCGCACGTGCACCGCTGGGATCATCTCTCCTGCTGGCCCTGACGGTACTGTCGACACTGTTGTGCACGTGCTCATGGCTGGTCTCCTCAACTTGGCTCTTAAATTATTCAACATCTTAAACATCTCTAAAGTCCTAACAAGGGGCGCCTGGGTGGCTTAGTTGGTTAAGCGTCTGCCTTTGGCTTGGGTCATGATCCCAGGCCTGGGATCGAGCCCCACATCTGGCTCTCTGCTCAGTGGGAAGTCTGCTTCTCCCTCTCCCTCTGCCTCCCCGCCCCCACCCCATGCTCGCTCGCTCTGTCAAATAAATAAATAAAATCGTAATAAAGTCCTAACAATAAGCCCCCAGAATAAGTTCCAGACTTTTTAAATTCTCTCATAGCACCCTGTACCTTCTCCTTTGTAGCACCAATTTCGATCATTAAATTTTCCCGTATAATGATTTAAGATCACCTTTTCCACCAGTCCACAGGGAGGTCTTTGTTTTGATCGCCAGTATAGCAGAGTTTCGTACTTAACTGTTTACTGCAGGCTTGCTGTATATATTCTGGGTCAGGCACTGCATGCAAGGAGCTTTGCATACATTATTCACAACAACCCTATGAATTCGATGTTATTTCCATGTTGCAGCCTAAGAAATTTAATCTTCGGGAGGTCACCCAAGGCCACCCAGCAAATACACATGGAGCCAGGATTGGAACTCCATCTACCCATTCCCAGAGCCGTTGCTCTTTCCCCTATCCCACCTGCCTCTTATCCCCTTGGCCATGAATACCGTGTTTGTTAGGTGAATGAATGAATGAATGAATGAATGAATGATGTGAAATTTAACAACCTACCATCCACATTTCCAGTAGGACCATATCACTTCCAGACTTTGCTTTTCTCTTCTCTTTTTTATTTTTTTTTTTTCAGATTCTTATTCCCAATTTCTCCCCCTTCTTAGGCTCCCGAGCATATGTATCTTCATAAAAAACTTTGTGCTTACTTGTGTCCATGTTTTTAATCTACCTTAATGTTAGTGACTAGAGATCTTGTTCTGTTTCTTACTGTTTCAACCAACACTAAGCTTATAAAATGCGTGCTGCTACATCGCCATCAAATTCCTTACTTCCAAATGCTGGACAGAATTCTATAGTTTATACATACGAACATTGACTTATTTTGTTCCCTAGTGTTTGAAACTTGCTTCTGCTCTCCCTACACACGTGCCCCACTGCTCTCATTTGAGGCAGTCTCCATTCTTCCACGGGCATGTCCAGCAGGCTGCATCTGGGGATGCACCCTCTACCCTCGACTTGGACTGTGACAGTCAGAATAAGAAGTGGTCTGCTGATCCCTTTTGACTTTGTGCCCTCAGAATCTGAGTCTCCAAGGACACCTTCAGAAAGAATTTTCTACTACGTGGTTGGATTTTTCCTTTCTTATGCATATGAACCTATCCTATAAGCTATTAAAAGTCACTATACCTTAGTGGTTACGTGAGCAGACTCTGGAGACACATGACCAAGGTTTAAATTCCAATATCACCGCTTACCAGCTGTACTCAGTTTCTCTGTGTCTCATTTTTCTCATCTGGAAAATGGGGATGGCAATAATAATAGTACCTACCACACGGGGTTGCCGCGTTTACAATAGGACAACTGCCAAGCCGTCAGTATTTAATAGAGGTTGGACTTCGTTTTTTAAAATACATGTAGGTTCTGAGACACAAAACCATATTGATAGCTTCTGATACTGTCAGAAGAGAAAAGTTAAGACATTGGAAAGAAAATAAAGAGAAACAGATGATGTAGTCTGGCTACACCAAAGTCCGCCATTGTCATCTCTAATGGCAAGGCCTTACAGGCCCATTTGGGTCTCCCAAGACCAAACACTTAAGTATAAACAACAGAACCTCAAAGAAATCTGCTCCTTCTCCCTGTCTGGCTCTGAGAATTTTACAAGTTCTGGCTTCCAGGAGGACCCTTTCCTTCTAGTGTATGAGATGTTCTTGGCTATCACCGCTGTTTTTTTTACTTCTTTGTCACTCTCTGATGCTGGAACCCTCGAGAAAGCTGGATTCAAGAGAGAGACAGGATCAGCCCCTGGGAACTTGGCTGCCCCAGGCTGTAGAGAAGAGCTCTTCCTCTTTCGTGTCTCGTGCCTTGAGAGTGACTCAATCCTCACAGCCTGGGTTTGGGCCACAGTTAGGAGGCAGCTCTGCTGGGGCTCAAGCCTGAAATTTATGGCTTGCTTGTCCTGGACCCATGCAATATTTTTTCTCGCCTTGAAGATGAAAGGGTTGCTATTTCCCACACTTCCCCACCTCCTGCATTTTGTAACACGCAGGCTTCTGCAGTGACCCTCTTATTTATCTGGAGAATTAACTTCTAAAGGATAGGCTCATCCCTCTAACCAGCCAAAGCTAGGGTCTTGAAATGTAAGACCCTAAATGGACAATTGCATGGCTTTCTGAAAAAGATCTTCACATTCACTCCGGTTCTTCCCAACCCTCCGACTATTATTTGTATGATAAACTCCATGGAAATGCTTTGAGTGGACAAAGAAAAACCAAGCCTTCCACAAAGTTACAAATTCCTTGAGAGAAGGGTTTGCCGCTTAGATTTCTTTGATCCCTGACAGCGCCTAGCACAGTGTCTTATACATAGAGATACTCAAATATTTGTTGATTGATAAGATTCCAAGGCTTAGATCAGAGTGACTGGACATTTGTCTAAGGAAAAATGAATGATTTCATACACAAAACTTTTTAATACTCCTTATCAGGACTCGTCAAAATTCTAATGTACACTAAAATATTTAAATGCAAAAATTGTGATATCCATAAAATATTTATAGGTTTTAGAATCCGCCTAGTAAGATGAATTTGTTAGTTTTTTCTTTCTGGACAGACATTTATCAAGTTCCCATATGTGTCAGACACTTACTCTGAGCATTAAAAAAACAAGGAGGGAAACCTTTCCTGCCCTTAAGTGACAGGGTAGAGGCTGGCAAGCCCGCAGGCAATTAAAATAATACAGTAAGCGCTCTGCTGAGGGCATCAGTAGATTTACAGAAGAGAGGGGAGTTGAAGCTCTGAGGCTCAGGAGCTGATCCGCAGTTGACTTGATATCATGCGGAGTCAGAACGCCTCCGTGTCGCCCGTGAACAGGGATTGAGACCTGGCGTCCATAGTGGACCGCTGAGCAGCCCCAAACCTTGGGGAAGCCACTGAAAGTACAAATCCCAATTTGCTCATTTTAAAATCGTGATGACAAGACTAAAATTTACTGAGAGAATTAAAATTGTGGTTTGACAAAATAGAAAGCAGGAACAGGCTCATAAATACAGAGAACAAACTGAGGTTGGCAGGGGGGAGGGAGGACGGGCAAAGTGGGTGAAGGCGGGGGAGGTACAGGCTGCCAGTTATGGGATGAATAAGTCATGAGGATGAAAGGTGCAGCATAGGGAATACAGTCAAACGGTATTGTAACAGTATTGTATGGTCATAAACGGTAGCTACGCTTGTGGCGAGCACCGCGTAACATACAGCCTTGTCCAATCACTTAGGTTGTACACCCGAAACTAATGTAACACTGTGTGTCAACTATACTTCAATGAAAATAAGTTGCAGTTTGAAAATTGTGAAGCATTTACAAGTAAGTTATCTGGAAAAAAAGAAGCTTGCTAACAGGACCTGCTCGGTGAACTGTTACAGGGAAACATTTATTTCCTGCACGTGAGGCTGCTTTAACCCCTTGAAGAACTATGCAAATGTCCGTGCCATTTTATTTTTATTTGTATTTTTTAATTTTTTTTTTAATGATTTTTTATTATATTATGTTAGTCACCATATAGTACATCCCCGGTTTCCGATATAAGACATCCCCGGTTTCCGATGTAAGCCATGCCATTTTAAAATCAATTCACGTCCTAGTTCCAAAGTTAAAGCCAAAAGTCAAAGATAAAAAGCTGGACATCATTTCTTTTAACTGCTTTATTTTTGTACAAGACACTGTGGCCCAGAGTTTGGCCAAATCTCAAGAAGGAGGTTTGGATGTGGCTGACATTGAATAAACTGACAGATAATCCGCAATCCAATGACAAAAAGGCACATGAACTTGTCTCAGTGCTGATCAGCTAGAGTGGGATTTCATTCGACAGCCTGATTACTCAGAACGTGCAGTTACCCACGAAAATAAAACCAGAGAGCACAGCAGAAGACCGCTTCAGATTCCGAGCCCGAAGCACAGCTGTGAGTCAAAGCGGCGTCCGTCCTTTTTCCAGATGGAGGCTGGAAGAGTCCTTGTGGCTTTTCCTAACCTAGGTTTTTCTTGTTCGGGTATCAACACAGGCCGCTCCCAAAGAGATGCTTCATTCTTGTTCCCTGAGTATCAGAACTGCAGGGATGTGCATCCTAAAAGCAGATCGCCTACTACCCAGCCTGGAATAGAGAAGCTGAAATGCAGGCCTGGAAGCCAGGGACTTGCTTGGGCTCTCCACCTTCTTCGGTTAAAAACTAGTAAAGGACAAAGGGGAAATGGACTTAAATTAAATCAAATGGGCTTGCTAACTTGCCCCCATTTTCTCCATTTCCTAATCCTTTTATAAATTCCATTGAGATGGGATTTGCTTTTAGACTGATTATGTGGCTTAAAAATCAGCATAATTACAAGATATCTGTTGAAAGGAAATTCCTCATTTTGGCTATTTGGTTTCCTTTCCAGGATTAAGTGGTGGATGACCTGGCTAGAACTAGTTCCATCTGGGACCTTCCTCAAGCATATCAGAGGTAAAGGACCTTCAGGATACCCTCACAGTTTTTAAATGAGGAAACCAGGGCCTAGAAAAATCAGATGATTTTCCCAGCCACTCAGTGGCAGGCCAAGAATGGGACTTTGTGTGTGTGTGTGAGACAGTTCGTTTATTAACATTATCATTCATGTAAAGCTAGAAAATGGGATTTGGAAAAAACTAAGTTGTTTTTTGTTTTGTTTTAAGATTTTATTTATTTATTTGAGAGAGAGAACACAAGCCAGGTGAGGGGGAGAGGGAGAAGCAGACTCCCCACTGAGCAAGGAGCCCAACTCAGGGCTTCATCCCAGGACTCTGGGGTCATGACCTGACTCAAAGGCCGACACTTAACCAACTTAGCCACCCAGGTGCCCCTGGAAAAAAACTAAGTTTAAATATAATAACACAGAGCTGATATTTCACCAGGAACATAAACCAGGTATTAATAGCTCCCTTTGATCAAGAATGGGGCTCTTGACCAAAAAATTTTTGGGATATGGAAAGCACAGCCTTCTTCCATACCTCCATTTTCCTTTTGGCCTCAGAATGGATCTTGTGGAATTCCGGGCCAGGGTTTTTCTTGTTCTTTGGTCCTCCAAAAAATTCCAGAATTTCTAGCATCAATCATCATTATATTATCAACAACTATCACTTGCTAATTATCATAAATGACCTTTATAGGGGCCTAAAAGAGGAGCGAGGTAAAGTCCCTGCTTTCACAGAACTTCAGTCTGAATAATATGATCTGGGATTAGAGGAAACATTTCCAATGATAATAATAAATTTTATTAGAGCCAAGTGTTAAGTACTTTACTTGTTTGTCTCTTCTAACCCTCCTATTAAACCCCACACCCATTTCACAGATGAGGAAACTGAGACCTGCTCAGAGGTCACAGAGTGGATCTCAGACCAAAGCCCATGCCCTTAAACACTAAATGATACTATCTCCCATGGGAAAATTGACATGGACGAATGGGAATGCTTGAGAAAAAGAAATAACATGAGCTCTTTCCTTTAAGAGGGCCCTAAAATATTTTACCTACTATTTTATAGATTTTACAGGCTCTTGAGTCCAGGCTTCCACCACCACACCGTGCATCCCCGGACACACAGTACAGGGGCCTGGGAAAAGGGAGACGCTAACTCCCACCTGCGGGGAAGCAAGCTGCCAGCTTTGCAGAGTTGGGTGGCGTGTGAGAGAGTGTGTCCCAGTGGCACACGGTCTTCATCTTACACTCCAGAAAACAATTTTTCTTAACAAGGACACTGGCTAGGAAACAATGCCCCTCTTTGCAACACACCTTCACACTGATTGGATATTTTAATGTATTAATGTTCCCTTGGTATGCACAGAGCCATCAAAGGGGCTTTAAAAATGTCTTCTTTTGGGGTGCCTGGGTGGCTCAGTGGGTTAAAGCATTGGACTCTTGATTTCGGCTTAGGTCATGATCTCAGGGTCTGCACGCTCAGCAGGTAATCTGCTTGAGATTCTCTCTTTCCCTCTCCCCCATCCCTCCCACACTCCTCGCTTAAAAACAAAACAAAACAAAAACAAAACCTCTTCTTTTTCTTAATTTATTGAATATGTATAACATTTCTGAGTGCCAACAAGCATGCTTCTGATCATTCAATCTTCACAATAACCCAAAGAGGGGGTATCATTGTTATTAGTATTATTCCCATTTCACAGATGAAGAAACTGAGACACAGGGAGGTTGGGCAACTTGCCCAGAGTAACACAGTTAGTCAGTCACGATCACAGGTTCAAATGCAGGCAGTCAGGCTCCTGAGTCCAGGCTCTCACCACCACACCGTGTGTCCCCAGACACAGGGTAGAGCTGCCTTGGAAAAGGGAGACGCTAACTCCCACCTATGGGGAGGCAAGCTTCCTGCTTTGCAGAGTTGGGTGGCCTGCGAGAGAGTGTGTCCAAGTGACGCACAAGGGCAACTTCCTAGCTGTTCTCATGCCTGTTGCCTTCTCCACGGCCCCTTACTGGGTGTGGGTGCCCAGTTGGTTCTTAATAAAGAGAAGCTGAACGGAATGAGCCAAAACTTTTGTGAAGGTCAAGGTTGAAAGAGGTGCCCTTCAGTGTTTCCTTTTGTATGTTTCTTCTGGAAGTAAACAGACATTTGGATCACAAAAAGCAGCTGGGAATGTGGAGCAAGGACAGTCAAGGGGCACAGAAAAACTCAGCATTGTTATTGAGGCTTTTTTGGGTAAAAGTGTTCAGGGGTTTCTTTTCTTCTTTTTTCTTCTTCTTTTTTTTTTTAGAGGAAAATTGCACAATAGTATAATGTAGAGTCAAAGGAGATATTTTCGTTATTCCGTTATTCCCTTATAATGCCCCAAACTTCCCAGTTGATCTCTAAAGGTTTGAAATCATCTCATCCCTTTGAAAGAGGATTTTCTTACAAAGCGTTTTAATCATCATGACTAATTTATTTTGATCCCTTCAGAAAATAGCTTCACGATGTAAACCAGCTTCACTGACAACAGGTCGACTGAGCAATTCTGTAATTGTCAGAATATCTGTGAAATGTGGAAGCCGCATCTGAATGCAACATTGTATTCACATCCTAACTCAAATAGGAGAGGCAGTGGGGAGTCAGGGATGGCTGGTTTTATTTCTAACTAAGCCACAGACTCGGCAGTATGTCAGGGATAATAATTCTTACCTACTTCCAACTTTATTCCCAGGGTGCTGGAAATGACTAAGACATCAAGACAGTAAAATATAATACCCAGGAAGTTAAACAGTGACTTGTGTGTGTGGACTCTTAGGAAAAATAGACGGGAGCACCTGAGAGAATTTACTGCAGCAAGGCCTCACCTTTTTATTGGCTTTTCATGAGAAAAGGTGTGGAATGGGAAGAGACACACAGGGGATTTGGCTTTAAGTTGATGCCTGAATACTTTAAAGCTAGGCAACCAATGGGGGAATTGAATAGGGAGGAAAGGTGGAAGAAGTTCAGATGATGGTGTACAGGTTAATAAATATGAGGAGGAAGAATATTTTATGTGATGGGAAGAATTGGGAGGGGACAGATGTGCTGGGAACATCACATTCAAGACTGTGCTTTTCCCCAATGTTCATAGCAGCATTGTCCACAATAGCTAAATTGTGGAAGGAGATGAGATGCCCTTCAACAGATGACTGGATTAAGAAGATGTGGTCCATATATACGATGGAATATTACTCAGCCATCAGAAAGAACGATTACATAACATTTGCAGCAACATGGACGGGACTGGAGGAGATTATGCTAAGTGAAATAAGTCAAGCAGAAAAGACAATTATCATATGGTTTCACTCATTTATGGAATATAAGAAATAGGAAGATCTGTAGGAGAAGGAAGGGAAGAATGAAGGGGGGGTAAACAGAAGGGGGAATGAACCATGAGAGACTGTGGACTCTGGGAAGCAAACTGAGGGCCTCAGAGGGGAGGGGGGTGGGGGACTGGGATAGGCCTGTGATGGGTATTAAGGAGGGCACATATTGCATAGTGCACTGGGTATTATATGCAAATAATGAATCATGGAACATTGCATCAAAAACTGGGGTTATACTGTATAGTGACTAACATAACAAAATAAAAATTAAAGAAAAAAAGACTGTGCTTATGATTGATGGTTTGCAAAAATGGCTGAGATTATGCCCCTATCCTTGTCATACACACCCCTTTGTAACAGAACTTTGCCAATCTCCCACTGAGCCATGAAGCGTACATGTCTCTGCCCCTTGAATCTGGGCCAGCCTTGTGACTCGCTTTGACCAACAGAGTGTAGCAGAAATGACATTGTCTGACTTCTGGGCCTAGGCCTGGAGATGCCCCAGAGTTCCCTTCCTTGCCCTCCTATGACGATGTCGCCCCTGGGAGGAAGCCCAGACTAGCCTCTTGGAGGATGAGAGACCATGTGGAGAGACAGGCCCAGGGGCCAGCCAACACCAATCCCAGGCATGTGAAGAAGCCATAAGATGGGCCAGTCCCAGCCTACCCACCAGCTGACGCGGTTATGTGATTGACCCCAGGTGAGGCTGACAGAAAACTGCCCAGCTGAGTCCAGCCTAAATTGCTGGCCCACAGAATCGTGAGCAAATAGATGGTTATCATTTAAAGCCACACATTTGGGGAGCTTTGTTATGCAACAATAAACAGCTGATACCGAAGTTGGTCCTAGAAGTGAGGTGCTGCCATAAATAACCTAAAATTAGTGGCATTGGCGTTCGGACCTGGTGGAGGGCAGAGGCGGAAAAGGTAATGAGGAGACTGTCCATGAACTTCCTGCACCAGAAACACAGTAAAGGAAGCTGCCAGAAGAGACTGGAAAAAAAGGCCATCTCTACTCTATGGAGTGACAGAAAATTAGCAAATTTTGCCTGCAGTAACTCGGAAGGAAGAAATGTACCTAATGAGCTATGGATCCCAGTAAGGAGAGTCTCTCTCGGAGAAAGAGATAAGCTCAGGGAGGAACCATTCAGCCTGCAAGCAGACATTAGAGGGCATATGCAAAGCCTGCGTATGGGCTTGATGGACAAATAAAATCATTTTTCACCAAGTCTCTCCATTTGGCAAGAGTCCCAGAAATGCCTTCAGGAAAAGATGAAACCAAAGATGTAGCCTAAATACCTTCTATTGATCCCTCAGAACACTCAGCAGACCCTCTCAAGTGGATGAAAGAACTTTCCAGATCGTAGAGGCATTTTCCTACAGCAGGGCAACCCGCTGCCCCGAGCTAAGAGAGGTCTATCTACTGGAGCAGACTGCAGGCTGATAGTCCAGAAAGCCACACCGTTGTAAGAGGAGGCATAATCCATCAGACCAAAGGGACAGAGTCAGTTCGAAATGAAAAGAGTCTTCTGGGTCCCCAGGTTTCTAGGGCAGGAAGCAAGCTGAGAACACTGCTCTGCCGAGAGCCTGGACAATTCTTACAGGAAAGGAAGCCACATATGAGAAGGTAGAGCCAAGAGCCCAGAGGGGAGAGCCAAGAGTCGAGAGGAGCAATGAACTAGGAAACTACTCCCAGGGAGTAAAACCGGGTCCTAACCAGGAAAATTCCTGCCCTTACTGTAGAGGGGCCTGAAAATACAAGTCCAGCTGTGTCTCAGAATTGTCATGGACTCGATACTGTGACGTGACTTATTTTTCCCTTTCTGAGTGAGGGTGTCTACAGGGTTGTCTGGCTTCTCCCGCCATAGTATGTTCAGGGGCAGAATGGCAGAGAGCGGGGCACCTGGGTGGCTCTGCCAGTTAAGTGGCTGCCTTCGACTCAGGTCATGATCCAGGGTCCTGGGATCCAGCCCCACATCGGGCTCCTTGCTCAGTGGGGAGCCTGCTTCTCCCTCTGCCTGCCATTCCCCCTGCTTGTGCTTGCTCTCCCACAAACCCCCCCATATCAAATAAATAAAATCTTTAAAAAAAAAAGAAGAAGAAGAATGGTACAGAGAACCTGTGTTTTTAGTTTACAGAAATCTGTACCATTCTGCCCCGAAATACACGGTGGTACTTTGCGTGATGTACCAGAGGGGCCTCATCCAGATGAGGCCCTATTTTTAATGTCTACATCTCAGACTTCAAACCGATAGAACGAGCCTTTTGGGGACAAGTGTTTTTATGGAGAGGGGATGTGATTGATTAAGGCCAGAGGCGGTCTTTGGTAGATTCTTTGCAAAAATGGACACAAGAATTTCTCACATCCCCGTACACACTTCCCTCTGCAGCAGGACATGGCTGTGGTTCCCATCAAAAGCCTGTTTACCCCATTCTGAATCAGCAAAGGCAGGCTGCAGCAGAAGGGCAAGACCCAAGGCTAGGCTTCCAAGAGGCTTTGCAGCTTCTGCTCTTGCCTTCTTGGAATGCTGCCACCTTGTGAGGAGGCCAGGCCAGCCTCCTTGAAGATGAGAGAGCCCACGAAGAGCCCCACCAACCACCATACATGTGAGTGAAGACCTTGGAGACCCCCTCGTCTCAGGTGACCCACCAGCAGACCCAGGCAAGCCCAGCAGAACTGTCCCACTGAGCCCAACCCAAATTGCTGACTCTCAGAGTCATGAATGAACAAAATGGTTGTTTTAGCCCATTTGGGTTGATTTGTTACATGGTAGTAGATAACCGACCTAAGGATAAAGGTCTATCACAACAGTGACTTTCTCGCCTTGCATCAAAACGGCCCCCGACTCACTATGAAGCCGGCGCCGTGAGGAGGGCCTCTGGCCGCCGAGCAGCCAGTCCGCGTGGTTTCAGTTTCTCTCACTCTCCCTGCGGGATGGAGGACCACATGCATGTGTAGCTCTCCGTTAACTCTTTTGAGACTCAAGGCTTCCTCAATGATGGGTAATAACAGGCTGAGTACTTATTAGTGTCAGACACAGTGCCAAGCGTTTCCCTTGGATCACCCGGTTTAACAACAGGTCCTATTGTACCTACTTTCGATTGAGGTCACAGGCTGAGAGAGGTTGTTTTGCTGGAATTCAAACTTAGCCTCACTCCAGAGCCTTCACCACTGTGCTGAAGCCCCGTGTTGCTGGGACACGGACACAGGTGTAAGAGCAGATAGGAAATAATGACCCGTGTGGGGTTCAGAGGTGCTCAAGGTTGCAGAGAGAAAAAATGTTCAAGTGGTTCCTAGCTTCGGAGGCGCTTCTCTTTTCTCCACACTCCCATACCCACCACCCGGTTACTTTATCAGTTTTCAGCAGCTGTGACATCTTTTGCAAATTATTTCTAGAGCTTTATTTCAAATTGAGAAGCTCTGGGGATCCCTTTTGTACCCAGCAGGTAAACAGAATGCAGGTCGGCCCAGATTGTGGAAGGAAGACAACTGCTCGTTTATTTCTCCAGCTCAACCTCCTCACCAACTCCTTGCAACAGTCTTGTTCTTATGCTCCTAGCAACTCACCAGCAACTAGAAAGACAGCCACCTCCATTTGATGAGCGGCGATTAAAACCACAGCATGAATTCAGAATTCAGAACAAAAGCAGAAGCTTGGGCGCACGCACCAGAGCCAACTCCCTAAGGCTGTCATGCTGGCAGGCTTTATTTTAAAGAAACGTGATATAGAGTACAACCGATGCTTCTGGCTGTGCTGTGGGTCAAGTTCAAGTTCTCTGACGTACAGCTCCCAGGGAGAGGAGCAAGAGAGAAATGGGAGGAGGGAGGAAGTTTAGTAGAATTAGGAGAAATTGAGAAAAATAAAAATAAGGAAATAGAGAAAAGGGGATAGTGGGAGAAAAGTTAGAGGAGGTAGGAGCAGAATGGATTTATTTAAAGAAAACCGTGAAATAAAGAAACGAGACAATACAGAGCACTGGAAGGTATGGGAAGAGAGCAGAATAAAAAATTAGGCTTTAGTAATGTGGCAATCAAAAAGTAATACCAAAAACTAAGTCATAAGAATATAATGCACAGCACTGTGTCTAGAGTTGACAATACCATACTGTGTATTTAAAAGTTGCTAAGAGAGTAGATCTTAAAATTTCCCATCACAAGAAAAAAAGAAATTTTTGTATCTGTGAGTGGTGATGATGGTTAACTAGGCTTACTGCAATGACCATTTTACAATATAAACAAATGTCAAATCATTATGTTGTACACCTGAAACTAATATAATGTTAGATATCGATTATAGCTCAATTTAAAAAAAATTTAAAAACTCTGTTCTCCACATTTCTCCTCCCACCAGAAGGCACAAAGCTAACTAGAAATATAGATCTCTGCAGAAATAGCATTCTCCACTACCAACACCCCCCCCACATACAACACACATCCCATACACAACACACACCCCATACACAACACACACACCCCACATACAACACACACCCCATACACAACACACACCCCATACATACAACACACATACCACATACACGACACACATGCCACACACACAGAGACCCACACCACACCACACGCACATCCCACACACACAACACACACACACAGACACGTACCCCATACATCACACACACCATACACACCACACAACACATACCACGTACAACACAAACTACACACACACACACACACACACACACACACACACACACACACAGTGACAGGAAGGCGCCAGGGAGCCTAGATTCTGTGCAGGCATATTTTGTGGTCTGTCATTCCCCAGCATCCCCTTCCCTCTCCAAGAGACCCAGAGCTTTCCAGGTCTCCTTAGCAAAGGGCAGACACGCTAGTCTCTGCTGAGCCCTGTGATGTTGTCATCCCCCAAACATTTTCATAAGATAGCAAGTTAGGGACCAGTGTGTTCAAAGGGAGGATTTGGTCTATTTACAGATTCATATCAGTGGGTGGCCAACTTAGTTTGAATCTTGATAGAGGACAGGAAAACAAGAAGGATGGCTTGCTCAGGCAAAGGTTTTCAAGTCTCCATTTGGAAAGTACATGGAGAATTTTCAGGGGAGTCGGCCCCTCCATTCCAAGTCCCACAGGACCCACGATTAACACCATGTACACTTCCGGTTTTACTCTTCCAAGCCTCCGAGCAAGTAAGAGAAGATCCTACAACAGCCACAGAGGACCTTTAATACCTATTTTTGTGTAGTTTAAGGAGCTACTTTTGTCTTTTCTCCTTTAAAAGATATGTTTTCCCAAAAGGAATGAACCAGAAAGACAAAGTGTTATAGACCAAATGAAGGAGCTGAATCTTCCAACTTTCAATGTCGGCAAAGTTTGTATACTTTCCACAGAAAGGTGTGAGATACCCAAGTTACATTTACCGTTTAAACTTTCCACACGTCCAGAAAACACAGCCGACAACATAGGAAATGGCAACACAAAGCAAGATCTGGTCCTGGTGGCTTTATTTCTTCTGTCACACCACCATGTTCCAGCCATCGCCATCCGCCATATCCTGGCTTCGCTGTAATAGACAGAGAGGGGTCCGCGTGTGGAATAAGGTTCTGCTTTGTAACAGAGCAAACAGAGAAACACCACCACCATCTGGGTTCTACCTGGAGTCATAATTGAGGTGCTCGTGTGACGTCCAGGCTCCCACTGGCCTCGGCCAGCACTGCCTTATTCGTCACCATGCTCGTGTGAGCAGAGGGAGCAGAACCATTAGGAACCTCTGTTTCACGGTGGAAAAACAGAGTGGCAAGGAGCTGTGGCAAAGCTCACGCCCACAGCTGGAAGCCCAACCTAGTGGCAGTGGTCCAGACTGCTCTGGGCCCAGGCGCATCCAGGATCTTCTCTGTGGCATCTCTGCCACGGGCATCTCTGAGCAAACATTTTGGCCACATAACTAATTGACTGTAAGGCAGCTTTGCCGTAAAACATAAAATCACCAAAATTAAAGGAGGGGCATTCATTAAAAAGGACATAATGAAACACGAAAAATGAATAACAAAATTAAAAAAAAACTTTATTGCAAAACACAAAATATTTGAATACATTGAAAATGCCTGTAGATTCATGGCAATACTGCTCAAACACCTGATTGTATTTTGTGGATTGTACCCAAGGTCTTGTCTTCAACGTCTTTTGTTCATGGTGTCACACGCTGTTTTGCTTGCTGATTCATCTCTTCGTTTGGCATCACATTTTTTTTTTCACTAAGATGTCTTCCCTCATTGAGAGAAGTATCAGTTTCCAATATTAGGATGCATATTTGTAACCGGGCTTTGTACGGCGTTGTGAAAGCCTTCTACACTGCTGTTTGTTCTTGGCATATTGTCACATGTTTGTTGATGGATGTTCCAAAATTCTGTGGAAACGTGCATTGAAAACTCTGCCACTATATAGATCATTACGATGGCTAAGATTTAGATAAAAATGGGAGTTTTGTGTCAATGGAGAGATGAAACTAAACCGTCAACTGGCTGATGAAACCAACGAGCCGTCAAACCGAACTATTAACCAGTTTTTTCTATCTTATGGCAACATTGCATTACGGCCAATTAGTTATGCGGGAAAAATGTTCATGGCAAAAATGCTCGCAGCAAAGATGCTTGTGGCGAGACTCCCTAGAACCAGGTGTAGAACCCCAGAGCACCTGGAACTGAAATGAACAGTTGCTAGCAGCATGAAGCTGCTGTTACCTTACGAGTCCCCAGCTCGGGCCTCGTTGTCTGCTCCATTTCCTCAATGATAAGGCAGTACTACTTCATAGAGTCCACTTACTCAAAAGCGCAGAAAGAGAGGGAGGGAGGCGGGGACATTGGCATTTTTCTGCAAGGCTTTTAAGTTTTCCCATGCCATATGAAACAAATGCTTTGTGTAATTTTCCAGTGGCCTTGATTAAACATGTTATGTAATTCAATATAACTATAGCTTGAAGAAATTAAAAGCCACGCCAGTCTTATCAAATGTTTGGTCCCAGCTAGAGATCCAGAAACATTAAGCACTCAAGACGTGCCCAGATCATTTCTGTGGAGTTTGCTCCTTCAGAGTCTCCCCTCCTTTGCTTATATTCAAGGCCTTTTCTAATCTGTCCCTGATCTACCTTTCTCACTGTCCTTGCCACTTCCTGCTTGCACATATTAGTCACTCTAGCCAGCCTGCTTGTACAAGCCCACAGGCCTTCTGTGTGGCCTCTCTGCCCCATTTCCAGCTCTCCCTTATATTCTCTGCTTATCTGAATCTGGTTCCTTCTTCAGAATCTAGTAGACACACTCCATCTTGGAGAAAACTTCCTTCATCACTCCAGTCCTCTGAACTCCAAACACTTGTTCCACTCCAGGTCAGTCCCTTGGTATAGGAATACATTTGGACAGCACCCTTTGCCAGCCAGTAACTTCTGTGTGTCCTTGGCCTGTCTGAGCCCCTTCCTCTTTAACACGAAATCACAAGGGGCGCCTGGGTTGTTCAGTTGGTTAAGCGTCTGCCTTTGGCTCAGGTCACGATCCTGGAATCCTGAAATTGAGCCCCACATCAGGCTCCCTGCTCAGTGGAGAGCCTGCTTCTTCCCCTGCCTCTCACCCTGCTCGTGCTCTCAAGATCTCTCTCTCTCTCTCTCTCTCTCTCTCTCTCTCTCAAATAAATAAATAAAATCTTTAAAAAAACAAAAAACCATGAAATCACAATACTCTTCAATGGAGTTTTGTGAAGATGAAGTGAGGCAGTCTGTGAAGGTGCCCAGCAAGGTGTCTGGAACATTGGTGGGGCCCCATGAACATATTGTCTCATGGTCACTAGGCACAGAGAGACTGTGTGCCAGCCATTGCCTATGGACAATGAGCGGACTTGTATAAATTTGAGCAAGTTTTTAAATTTCTCTGTGCCTCACTTTCCTCATCGTAAAAATGGGGTTGTTGATAGTATTTCCATCATAGCCTATATTATAGACTTAAAGCAGTTAATACCAAAAAAGGCTCAGAACGTTGCCCGGGACATAGTAAATGTTCAGGACGGTTGAGCATAATGCACATGTGGGCAGAGGGAATAGCACAGCAAGCAAGACAGATGTGGATTCTGTCTTCACAGAGCGAGTAGAAGATAAGACACAAGCATATTTTGGGCTACAATACAACTCATGTGGTATTTGACATATGTTATCTTGAGTTGTTAGCTATCCATTTACATGCATGTCTTGTCCCCTATCAAGACGGTAAATTTATTGAGGGAGGAGGGCCTGGACCCAACTCTGCCGCGTCCCCTACGCTGTCCAGAGTGTCGCGTAGATGGCAGGCATTGAACAATATTTATTGCTAATTACCTAAAAGATGGATTTTTCTTCTGCAATAAAAACTTTATTATGAAGATCCTATTCATCCATGAGGATCTATGGCTTTCTCTCTTGGTGTGTTCAAAGCAATGTGTGCAAAACTACCACTTAACACATAACCTGTGGACCACAGGACCCCTGAGTGTCTCCCATCTAGAAATCCAGCATCATCTGGTTCACACACATTGAGCTCAGACACCATCAACCTACAGCTTAAGTTGGCCACTGGTCCCCCCCCCCCCGTGGCATTTTTCCATGAAGTAACAACAACACATTGTCCCCTTTAACCCTGACAATATCCTATGAGGCAGGGACTGTTACCATCCACATTTTATAGGTGGGGCAATGGAGGCTTACAGAGCCAGGGTTATTTGCCCAAAGCCGCACAGGAGATCTGAACCCAGGCAGGCAGGCACTGGGGGGAGTGGGAGGGGAAGTGCATGCAACCTTATGCCAGACCACCTGGGCTGGTGACAAAAAGATAGCTTGGCCTCCTCTAACATGATGGCAGCGACTTATAAGCACCAGTGGCAAGCCCCCCACGGAAGATCTTTATGGCAGACTTCTTTCCTCACAGCCATGGTCACAGGTGGCCATTTTCTCGTGGGGCTCATAGCAACTGGGCTGTTCCTGCTTGTCTGGGAACCCTGACTCAGCCTCTTGCCCTAGGCCCCCACACAAAGCCCTCAGCCAGGGTCCCCATCAAGGCTTCCCACCCACAGCCCCTCACCCAGGGTCCCCATCCACAGCCCCTCACCCACAGCCCCCCACCCAGGGTCCTCTGGAACAGAAATACTGACCCACATCTTCCTTCCTTCCCCCTTGTACTGTCTCTTCTTCGTAATTTTTTTTTTTAATTTATGATTTTCAGCCCAGCCGGTTGTTAGCCTGCTGTGTTTGGAAATGGTAGATGATTAAACCTCCCAGCCAGGTGTAAATGCAACCTTTGTCATCTGGAGGCTGGGAGAATTACCTTGTTGGGCTGCTAGCTCCCTCTGGCTCGGAACTTCCTGCACTAGCCGACCCTCTTATGGGCTAAGGTCTATGAGGCTTAAGTCTCTCAACTGATTTCCCTGCTCTGAGCCCAGCCCAGAAGCCAGACATTTCGGATGTACCACATGGCCGCAAAAACCCTGAACGGAGCCTAAAGTTTGGGGGAAACATCGAGCCTCCCTCCCTCCCTCTCTCTCTTTTTAGGGAATTTTTACCAGGTAAATAATAAAAATATATAATCATTGACTAGGCCTTTAAACCTGACCGAAGATACGTTTGCACTTCTGTTGCCAATAAATATTCCCACCAGTCCCTTAGCCTCAGTAGCCACCCTGTAGCCCTCAGAGTCCCCTTGTCCCCTTGTCCACTTGTCCACTCAGATGTGGCTTCTGGCTTGAGTCCTAGGGAGCTATGGCCAGATAGAGAGGCCAGAACCAGCCCCAAAGCAGCAGCTTGAGGAAGCCACTTCTAGAAATGGGCTGACGAGCTCCCCTGCTCAAGGAAGCCCCTCCAGTAAGCTCCAGGCCCTGGTTGTGACCCAGGAGAGGGAGAGTCCCAACCAGGATTCTCCTGCTGTGCTGTGCTATTGCTAACCCCAGGACAGGAAGTTCTGGATCTGCGTTAGGGACATCCACAGCCCCAGTGCTCCTGCAGAATCAGCCAGAGACTTGTGTTGACTCTTTCAGGCCGAGTTCTCACCAACAGACAAGTGCTTCAGGAAGGTTACTGCTGAACAAACAGCATGCAGCAAGTGTGCTTTGCCTGCACGTTCCCAACGTGCTGAGCTTGGCTACTGCTCAAGGTGAGCCAAAGGCAGCGAAACCTGTTCCCAGGCTGCTCTCCTTTGTCAAAGGCCTCTTTCACGCACCCAGTGGCTGTCATTGAATTTCAGTGTCGTTTGAGCAGAGGAGTAAAATTCTACTTGGGAGTTCTCTGGGCAGTAAATAAATGTTTGTCAAAGACAGAATGAATAAATCAATAAATCAATGAACGTATGTTTAGTGAGCGTCACCCCGAGCCTGGCTCTGGGTGGAAGATTCGCCCACCCTCCAGCAGCCGCAGACAGATTGCAGGACAAAACTAACATCCGTGGGATCAATGGGCACCACGCTACGTCCCAGGGCTCTCCCTGCACTTAGAAATATGCTTTAACTTTGTTCCAGTTTGGTCTTTGCGATTTATGTTCCAGGTCGCACAGCTCCATACATTTTGCAAAGGGTTCTGGTTGAAAACAATAACATGGTAACCGGCAACAGGATGGTGACATTGTGCAGCAGTGACAGGCACGCCCCGTGTACAAGCCGAGCCGGTTGGAGGGCCCGGCGGTGGGCATGGGTCGCACATGCACAGAGAGGAGGATGGGGGTTTCAGGCAGCGCGGGGAGGCGCCAGGGGGAGGCTGCCCGAGACTGGAGACAGCTCCCCCTCCCCGACCCACAGCAGTGCGGGTTTCTCTCAGGGCGGAGGAAGCCGCGTGGCTGCAGGGTCGGGAGGAAGCATGCCCGTCAAGGGTTCTTGAGCCGTGGAAGGGGCCATCACAGCTGTGTGTTTGGAGGATGGAAGCACGGCCACAGGCAGATCCGCTTGCGGGGGATGTAAAGTGAGGGGGTGGAAGAGAAAGGGCCAATCTTAGAGATATTTTGAGGCAGTAAAGCCAGCATGGTAACAGAATGGTGACGGACAGGACGTCCAAGACAGCAGCGGGGCGGGGGTCGGGGGGGAGGTTGGCACACTGACCCTGTCCGGAGAGATGGGGCGGAGGGTGAACACGCAGTCGGGAGAGATGGGAAGGGGTGACAACAGGCAGGAGTGGGACCAGCACTGGAGATCCACTGAAATCTCGGCCCCTGGTGTCCTCTGAGCGGCAGAAGGACCCCGCGCTTGCTCTCCACTACTTTGGGCCTCAGGATCTCCTTTTCTTCTGGTTCTCAAATTAGCCTCATTTTACCCCAGATGTCTTTCCTACTCAGTCTTTCCTCCTCTTCTGATGACTGGTTATTCATTTTTGAGGAGGAGATGATGTTGCTGAGAAAAAGATACACTAATGAGATTTGTTCTCAACATGGAAACCACAGACTTGGACGCCATGGGGAAGCTCATCTCTGAAGGTTCCAAGGATCCCCGTCCAAAAGACCACTCTTCAGAGCACACCAGATTCTTATGCAGGTGAAATTTGAATAAAAAGATAGATAAGGGTATTCTAAAGAAGGAAAGAAGGGGGAAAGAAACCCACCTGAGGAGGTGTTAGGAAGGAATATGGGACATCCGTGGCAAGTAAGGGAGAGGCTCCAACTTTCGGTTTGGCACAGCCCCCAAGAATGGTTTTTGTCTGTAAAGTCCCTGTACTGGGCAGGAAGTAGATAAGGAAAAACAGTTACCAGCCTTTTATGGCTGATTGGTTGGATGGATGGATGGATGGATGGGCCTTAACATTCATATATTGATTCAGGCATATTTGTACCAAGCCCTGTGCTAGGGTAGGGGCACCCCTCAAGAACAAGAAAACACAGTCGCTGAGCTTTGGGGACCCACAGTTTATGTGAAGAAACACAAGGACAGATAATTCCAACAATGTTAACTGTCCTATTAAAAAGATACAGTAAAAAGGGACTGATTCTTCCTGGAGGAGGTGGGGAATTTCCATGGATAAGGAGACATTTGAACAGGATAGGAGGATAGTAGCATGCATGTATGTGTGCATACATGCACACACACGCACACACACATAAGCATATACATATGCACTTGCATAAGCACGCATGCACACGCATACATACACACATAAACACACAATGGAGATACACATGTGAACACATGCATATGCACATAAACCCACACATGCATAAACACACATACCCACACAAATGCATGCATACACACACACACAACAAAGATGAATGCAGAGCCCACCAAGTCAAGGCTACATGGAAGCATTTTACAGGCCACCGGCTTGGTATGCTCAGAAGCAGGAGGGTATGACAGGGTCTGTGGTGTCCTCATAGAACTCGGAAAAGCTCCGAGAGGCTGGAATGTGGGGTGTGAGGGAAGAAAGCCAGGGAGGAGACTGGCGGTCCTGTGATGTCATTAACTGACATGGGGGTACACAGGGAAGCAACCTGGATGGGGTGGGGAGGCGGTGGAAAATAATCTTGTTTGGGACAGGCTTTTCTCTCACCACCTGTCTCTTCATCTTCCTCCCGAAGCAGCCTGAAAGAGCCCCCCCAAAAGCCTTGTCATTTGATCTACCACATTTTCCAGAACGCAAAATGGACAACTGAGCATGAAACAGGATTATGCTCACCAGAGAGTTTCAGATGCCAGCATTTTAATTTACCACCATCCTTCACTTTGGAAAAAGACTCCAAAGTGGTCAGTATTCCGTATGTGGCACGCCTAAGTCTTTAGTTTAAAATTATTAAGACACTTTGGCAAAGGGACAAGATGACATTCTAATACATGCTATAAATTCAACATGTGATGGTGGACCTTAAACAAATGTTTATCAAATGAATGACTGTAATGACTTCGTGCCAGGCCCTGTGCAATATGCTATAAGCGAAGTAGAGTCCCTGCCCTCAAGCACTTCGCAGTCTAGTGAGGAGGACAGGTGTGTAAACAAATTGTTACAGTAAGATTGCTGTCATCTAGGAGAAAAAGCATACATACAATGAGAGCTCTTTATTGCTAAGGTACAAGGGGCAAGGGGCCGTGTGGCTCAAGCCTACGGCAGGGACCAGGGTGCCAAGCTGAAGAGTCTGATCTTTATGGGGGAGGCAACATGGAGCCACAAAGAGCTTTAAGCTGAGGAGTGACATTATCAAGACTGCATTCTGGAACGATCACTTTGCAGCTATGCAGGCAATAGCTTAGCTAAAGAAGACGGGGGTGGGGGGAGTATAGGCCAGCTGGGAGGACATTTCAAAGGTGCAGATGGTAGATGTTGACTTTCTGAACCAAGGGAGCATCAGGAGGGGGCTAAAGGGAGTGCACACATTTAGGAGGTGTTCAGAAGGTAGGCACGATGGAGCTTAGTGACAGATCTGGTACAGGAGGTAAAGGGGAGGGCATGTGGAGGGGCTCCCCTGGTTTCCTGTTTGGGTAATCAGGTCGTTGGCAAAACACTAACAAGAGAAGAGACCCAAGATGAAAAGCAGTTTGAAGTGGGGAGGTGAAGTGAGGAGGGAGAAGAAAGGATTCCAAATTGGACATGATAAATTTGAGGAGCTGAGAGCCGTGTAAATAAGGGGCCAAGGAAGCAGCTGGGTATTGAAGACATCGGGGGAAAACACCAGGCCAGAGGAACCCACTCTCTGCATAACCTTGAGACTCAGAGTCTCCATCTGAACGATGAAGGAGCACACTTGCATGTGGCTCCAGTGAGCCCGGAAAGTGCATCCTTACGGCACCCGTGGATGCCTGCAAATGAGCGTTCCTTCACCTCAGAGGGAGGGTTCAGACCCACCAAACCTGTCTCCTGCTCTGCCACAGAGAAGTGTTCTCAACCATACCTTTCATGAGAAAGAGCCTCCAATGTCTGTTCCCATCTCCCCCTGGAGATAACATGTCACTCAGGATACCCAAGAAATCCTCAGCCTGCCGCTGGCCCTGGATTTCATACTGGCCTGCCCCGAACCCCAAACATGGTTCCCTCTCAGGTGCCATTTTTAATGAGCCCCTGAAAGGTGCTCTGCGTGGGAGCCCTCCCTCGCAGCACCTCCAGGTAAAATCCTCTAGTGAGAGGAACAGTGGTGGGTGGACTCAGGCTGACTTCTATGGAGCCACAGCCATTCAGCAGCCACCTCCAGACCCCGCCCCTCCGGACTCCAGCAGAAATAATTCACATTCTTTACTGAATTATTAAGTATCAGGCATCATAAGACACCTTCATGTTTCAACAAATAGAGCTGACACGATTAAATATCCATAACCAAAAAAAACCACACCTCAACCCGTATCAACACATCCCTTGCATCATACACAAAAATTAACTTGAAAAGAATCATAAACCTTAAACTATAAAATTTCTAAAAGAAAACAGAAGAAAATCTTTATGACTTTGTGTTAGACAAAAATTTCTTAGGTAGGACACCACAAACACTACTTATTTTTTTTTAAGTTTATCAGCTGAACCTTATCAAAATGTAAAATGTCTTTTCTTCCAAATATGTGATTAAGAAAATTAAAAGGTATTCACAGACTGGGAGAAAATATTTGCAAAAGACGTAGCTGATAAAGGGTTCTCGCAACTCAATAATAAGAAAACGAATAACTGGATTTAAAAATGGGCAAAATATGTGAAGATAGGGGCGCCTGGGTGGCTCAATCATTAAGCGTCTGCCTTCAGCTCAGGGCATGATCCCAGCGTTATGGGATCGAGCCCCACATCAGGCTCCTCTGCTATGAGCCTGCTTCTTCCTCTCCCACTCCCCCTGCTTGTGTTCCCTCTCTCACTGGCTGTCTCTCTCTGTGTCAAATAAATAAATAAAATCTAGAAAGAAAGAAAGAAAGAAAGAAAGAAAGAAAGAAAGAAAGAAAGAAAGAAAGAAAGAAAGAAAGAAAGAAAGAAAAGAAAGAGAGAGAGAGAGAGAGAAAGAAGGAAAGAAAGAAAGAAAGAAAGAGAGAGAGAGAGAGAGAAAGAAAGAAAGAAAGAAAGAAAGAAAGAAAGAAAGAAAGAAAGAAAGAAAGAAAGAAGGAAGGAAGGAAGGAAGGAAGGAAGGAAGGAAGGAAAGAAAGAAAGAAAGAAAGAAAGAAAGAAAGAAAGAAAAATATATGAAGATACACTTCACCAAAGAAGATTTATGGATGGCAAATAAACACATTAAAAGATGTTCAACATCAGTAGTCACTAGAGAAATGCAAGTTAAAACCACAATGACATACCACTGCACACCTATTCAAACGGCTATACCAAAAAGAAAGAAAGAGAAAGAAAGAAAAAGAAACTGAGGGCTTCAGAGGGGAGAGGGTGGGGAATGGAATAGGCTGGTGATGGGTATTAAGGAGGGCACGTATTGCATGGTGCACTGGATGTTATACGCAAGTAATGAGTCATGGAACTTTACATCAAAAACTAGGGATGTACTATATGGTGACTAACATAATAAAAAAAATTATTAAAAAATAAATTAATAGGGGCGCCTGGGTGGCTCAGTCGTTAAGCGTCTGCCTTCAGCTCAGGGCGTGATCCCGGCGTTATGGGATCAAGCCCCACGTCAGGCTCTTCCGCTGAGAGCCTGCTTCTTCCTCTCCCACTCCCTTTGCTTGTGTTCCCTCTCTCACTGGCTGTGTCTCTCTCTGTCAAATAAATAAATAAAATCTTTTAAAAAAATAATAAAATAAATAAATAAATAAAAAAGAAAGAAGAAAAAAAAAAGGAAGAAGGAAGGAAGGAATAAGGGAGGGAGGGAGTATACACTTCTAGGTGTATACCCAAGATTAAGGAAAATGCGTTCACACAAAAACATGTGCAGGAATAGGGCAACTTTATTCACAATAGTAAAAAGCTAGAAACAATTTATTCCACTAGTGAATGGGTCCATGCTTACTTCCAGACTCCTTCCATCCATACCGCTTAGCAATAAAGAGGAGCAAACTACGGACGCACACAGCAAGATGGTGAATCTCAGATGCATTATGCCAAGTGAGAGAAACTGGACTCAGAAGGCCACACACTCCAAGGTTCCACCTATGAAACATCTGGAGGAGACAAAACTACAGGACAGAACACAGATCAGCTGTTGGCAGGGGCTGGGGGGGGGGCGCTCAATGACAAAAGGGCACAGAGGAACTTTCAAGACGGATAGGAATGTCCCATATCCTGTCCGAAGCAGTGGTTACACAACTGTCTGTAGGTATCAAACTGCATGGGACCACATCGAAAATGGATGGATTTTACTGTATGTAAAATAGATCTCAATAAACCTGGCTTAAAGGGGAAAAGTGTGACAGAAAGTACTTTTATGGGATTTCCCCTTTCACTTCTAAGATAATGTGTTTATGTACATTGTTCACCAAACTGCCCCCATCGCTTGGAACAATCAGCGTTTCATGCTTTTCTTTGCACAGCAGGATGGACAAACTGAGAACAGAAGTCTAACAGCCGAACTCCAAAGAACCTAGTCATAGCTCATTCCTCCCGGCTTTGTACTTCCCCTCCACCAAGCATTTTATGAAACCCCAGATTTGTGTGTGTAGATACACACACACATACCACAGGGATTTGGGCCCAACATCCGAGAGGTGTCGTCACGGCTCCTCTTGTGCGCTGCCGTTGGAAATGTAAATGGATACAGGCTTTGTGGAGGGCAAGTGTATTAAGAGTGCTAAAAATGTCCATTTTTTTTTCACCCTGAAGTCCCACTTTATCCTAGGGAATTAATGAGATAAATAAGTGTACAGGAAATAATAGTAATAGCTGTAAAAATGGTAACTTCAAGGGTGACCCTTCATAAAGATATCAAAATGCCTAAAAACACAGACTCAAGCTAAACTGGCTGGTTTGAATGCAACTCTACCACTCACTAGCTGTGTGACCTCAAGGTACGTTACTAAACCTCCCTGTGCCACAGTGTCACATTATCTGTGAAACGGGGGTAATAATAGCGTCTGTAACTTAGGGTCATTGAGGGATGAAATAACATGACGTATGTAAAGGCCCATAGTAAGCTTTCTAAAAATATTAGCTACTGTTATGAGCTGAATTGTGTCTTTCAAAATTCATATATTGAAGTCCTAACTCACCAAACCTCAGAATGTGACTCTATTCGGAGATAGGGGCTTTAAAGAAGTAAAGTTAAAATGAGGTCATTAGGGAGGGCCCTAATCCAATATGACTAGTGTCCTTACAAGAAGAGGAAATTTGGACACACACGGGTCCAGACGGAAGACCATGTGAAGACACAGGGAGAGGGCGGCCATTTACAAGCCAAGGAGAGAGGTCTCAGGAGAAACCAACCCTGCAGACACCTTCATCTCCCGACTTCTAACCTCCAGAATTATGAAGAAATAAATTCCCGTTGTTTAAGCCACCCAGTCTATGACACTGTTACAGCAATCTCAGCAAACAAATGTAGCTATTGAATCACCAAGTAGGGGCACTGGTTAAGTGCCTTTACAATGTCATACAATGAAATGCTGGGCAGCCACTAAAAACAATGCTTTTGGTATGCATTTACTGATCTATAATAAAATATGATTAATGCCAGGGGACACTGGCTATATAATAGTATGTATAGAATAACACTCGTGTGTATATGCCTCTGTGTGTGTGTGTGTGTGTGTGTGTGTAAATAAATAAGAGATGGGAGGCATGCTTATCTTAGGGAAAATCCCTAAGAAAAAAGAGAAGAGAAGAGAAGAGAAGAGAAGAGAAGAGAAGAGAAGAGAAGAGAAGAGAAGAGAAGAAGAAAAGAAAAGAAAAGAAAAGAAAAGAAAAGAAAAGAAAAGAAAAGAAAAGAAAAGAAAAAATGAAGGTGCTTTCGGAGCCAATCACCCCGAGGTTGGCCACAATTGACATCACTCAACAGGGATCCCCAGACAGGAGCTGGAGGAAGATAGGAGTCAATGGGTCCATGTCTGACTTCGGGGTAGAAGGGTGTGGGCAGGTCATCCCCATTTGAAAAGCCCAAATCAATCAGTGCTGGAGAATTCATTTTTGACCAAAGATTCCAGCACAGATTCCAAATAGAGCTCCCCCTTATTCTCCCTTTCACTGCCACCAGCTCCTCCTTCCCCCATTCCTGTCTTTCTGGAAAGCCCACAGGTTATAAACACAGTGTGCCAGGCTCCAGGGGCCAGGAGCAGCCTGCAAGACATTTAGATTTGCCCCTAGGATTAATGACTTCAAGAAGCTTTTGCCAGGAACTCTTCAAAGCCGAAAACAGAAGCCCTGGAGCATTAAATATAAATAAATACTTAGTCCATTGGTTTCTTCCTTGCTTTTCAAAGGGCAATTTACTTCCTGGATTACCATTACAGTAGTCTGCTCTCCGGAAACCAAGATTATTCAAGGGCCACAGCTCAGGGTTGGGGCAAAAGAAAAAAAAAATCTAAAGATCGCCTTGTTATAGATCTGCTGTGAGCTGTATTTCCTTGTAGTTAGCCTGCATCTGGCAAGGCAGAAGCAAAAGCGTTATTGTTGTGTGCACCCCACCTAAGGTGTGTTGTTTCTGACTGCAGACCTGTATTTTTCTCCCTTCGAGGTATATTAATTCCATCTGGGGCGTGGGGGAGGAGGGAAGCCCAGTTTCTCTATGTTAACAAGAAAGCAGGTGTCTGTCCCCGTAGGTAAGGTGGAGATTCAATTCAACAAACATTTAATGAGCTTCTAGAATGTACCAGAAACTGTGTTGAAGCCAGAGAGAATGCTATGATTTAAGACCTGGTGCCCGTTGTCAGAAAATATGCAATCCGTTGTGCAAACATGAGCAATATAAGGCTGAGAAGATAATTTTCACAACTGCGTGGGTTTTTAACTAAGGCCAACACATGGCCCCCTGGTCTGTGACCTGCAGACCCTGCTGGCAAGGTGTGCATGTGTGTGCTTAGAGACCTGCACGGGTGTGGTGGGGGAAGGGCCAGACAGTCAAGGGCTGTGGGACCCACAAGGCAAGAGACTACAGGAATAAAGGTGGGGAGGTGCCAACACCTCGCCTTGCACCCTGCAGCAGCTTGGGGTAAAACAGTGACACCTGAGACAGGAGTGTGGCCATTCAATTCCTTTTCAGAAAGAGTTCTTTCATGTTCTGATAGAGTTCCTCACATGGTCACCTCCCCATGGGCAGTCTTGGAGCTGACAACATTAGGTCTTGCCCTCCCGGAAGAGCACCTGTACTCATGTTGGAAGACTTTGGGGGAGTCTTTCAAACTGTTCCAGACTTTACTGGCAATGTCACTGCTGTCTCTGTGAAAGGCCCCGTTGCCTACTTTGTATTTGGTATTTCTCATGGAGTTTTGACCCACATGAAAAATATATTCCCAGCATCACAGAAAGTCTGTGCATAATTTTAAGGTCATTTTCTATACATTTTCTATACCCTAAAGAGTCTAAGTAAACTTTGGAAAGTGATACCAGAATGACCCTAGGGGTGCCTGGGTGGCTCAGTGGGTTAAGCATCAGACTCTGGGTTTTGGCTCAGGTCATGATCTCAGGCTCATGGGATCAAGCCCCACACCGGGCTCCATGGCTCAGTGGGGAGTCTGCTTCTCTCCCTCTCCCTCTGCCCTTCCCCTCTCAAATAAATAAATCTTAAAAAAAAAAAAAAAGGAATTACCCTAACTACCTCACAGGGCATATGCTGGTGACAGGTTCATTTCGTGATCTACTTGGCTAGAAAAGGAGACAAATAACCTCCATCGGAATGCTCATCTGGGGACCTTACCTACAAAGAAGAATTATTGACCTTCAAGGCATTAGAAAAACTGGCCTTCCCATCTCATCAACTATTTTTCATTCTCTTTCCAGAAACCAAATACCTTTTTCTTGGAGATTTTCCATATGCTGTTTCATGTACTTACTTAGAATATCTTTTCTGCTCTTTTTGATGACCTGTCAGCCACGCTTCCTTCAAAATCTGACTCAGAACGTTCACTCTTCACAAACACTGCAGTCAAACCCATCCTCCTCCGATCACTCCATGGCTTCCGTTCCTTGAAAGCTCACGAGCTCCGAATCCACTGCAGGTAGTGAGTCAGCATGCCACTGACTCACGGTTTATCCAGCACGCGGTATGTGCCACACACCGAAAAGAGGAACTTCCTTTACATCCTATGTTGATCTTGCAAGGTCGGGTTATTATTACTGTCTGACAGATGAGGCCACTGAAACTCACAGAGGATAGAAAAACTAAGTCCAGACGCTGAAGCCAGGATTCAGTCCCACCCACGTCTAGCTGTGAAAGTAGGCGACCTTGTAGAGCACTCAGTATGCGCCAGGCGCGGCTCAAGTGTTTTACCTGTGCTTCTGTACATTTTCACAAGAACCCTACAAAAGACATACCATTATTATCCCCCACTTTACAGACAAGTAAACTGAGGCAGAGAGGTTAAATACTCAAAGGCACACAGCTAATACCAGTAGAGCTGCGATTTCGACTCAGGCTGTCCGATTTCCGCGTTCATGCTCTTCACCACTGCAGACTTTGCAGGTACAACTTCAAAGTTTACCCTTATTCCTCTAAACCACAAGATTAATTTTTACTCCATTTGTTGTTTTGTGAGGCGATCAAGTCCTTTTAACACACGTTTGCTTTGTTTCAACAACAGAATCACAACCTCATCCGTTTTTCCATGCCTTGAATAGGCACTATTGAAGGGTAGGTGCACATACTGTGCCCGCTGGCTTGTTTTTTGGTTTTGTGGGGGTTTTTTGGTGTTTTGTTTTGCTTTGTTAAGATTTTGCTTATTTATTTGAGAGACAGGGAGAGAGAGCACAAGGGAGAGGGAGAAGCAGACTCACCACTGAGCAGGGAGCCCGAGGCAGGACTCAATCCCAGGCTCTAGGGTCATGACCTGAGCTGAAGGCAGATGCTTAACCTACTCTACACTGGGCACCTCCCATGAACTGCTGTAAGATGTGGTATTTGATCAGCCCTTAGAAAAAGTTGTAACTGGATCTAGGCTGATGATTGTAGGAAAATTTACTGGATCAATAAGAACTGGACAAAGTACTAGCTATTCCAAAATGGAGGGAAGCATAATCCAGTTTCCTTTGGAGAATTGCTTTCTTTTTCTTGATGGATTACTTCTCCTGAAACACAATTTTCACTATGTCTGTCTAGGGGAAAAAACAAACAGGTTGCACGTCTTGAGCTATGTTTGTGCAAACTTTCACACCAGGCCAGGAGTTTCCATATGTGGACACTGCTCTTACGCAGCTTCATCTTCTATGACCCTCAGTGTGGACCATGAGTTTGTTCATTCATTTGTTTATTCATTCATTCAACAAATATTTACAGGGGGCTTCCTTTGTACCAGGCACAGCTCTAGGCACTAAGGATACAGCAGTGAACAAAACAGATAAAGTTCTTATCTTCATGGAATTGATATTGTGGTTGAGGGAGACAGATCACAATCACATAAATACTATATATAAGGTGGTGGCAAGTGCTACAAAGATAAATGAAACCAAGAGAAGGGGGAAGTAAGTGCTGGGGATGAAGTGGCTTTTGCATAGTGTTGTCAGGGCTCCCTGTCTGAGAAGGCCATATTTAAGCAGAGATCCAAAAAGGATGAGGTTGTAAGACGTGTGCAAATCTGCAGGAAGGTCATTCAGGTGCCACAAATAGCAGTTTCAAAGGCCCTGAGGAAGGAGGGTGTTTGGCTGGCTTGAGGAACATCTAGGAAGAATGTGTGGCTGGCACAGAAGAGACCAATGGAAACAGACCTGTGGAGCCTGGCAGGCCACTTTCCCTTGGCTCTTCCTTTGAGTGACAAGAGAAGCCGTTAGAAGAGTCCAAGTAAAGGTGTGGTGTGCCCCACCTGGATTTACCCCAACCTCTTGCTGGTCCTCCCATCCCACCTTCTGGGCCTTCTCAGAGCTTGTGCTCACCTTGCCCATTCACCCACCCACTCCCAGCCCACCAAACTAGGGGATCAGCTCTTTGTTACCCATCCAGATGGGAACCATCATTGTTGTCTTTCTAGTTCATGTTAATTTTCGCTTTTCCTGATCTCCTAGTGGACATACCACAAGGCAGTCTTTGAAAGTTGGTATCACATCCTTCCTTTTTTTTTCTTTCTTTTTTTTTTTTTTTTGTTTGAGTATTTTTGACACACAGTGCTAACATTGGTTTCAGGTGGTATCCCTCTTCTGTGCATGTAACCTTCCTGCTTCCCTTGGTTAGCTGATAATAACCACTTCCACATCCCCAGGTTAGACCCATCTCCAGGGCCCAGTGGACAGCCTCATCAGGATTTGGTCCAGACTCCTCACTATCATCACACCCAACGTCAGGTTTATCAACCCCTTCCTGAAATGTGCTTCCCTACTCCCCATAATCTTTATTTTGGTAAGAGGCTTCACCCAGTCACCCCCTGGTTGGGAGGGCAGCCTCTGCAGCTCCACACCTACTCCCTTCCAGTCCCCACATACCCTCTGCCCAACCCTTCCCTCCTCTCTCACCTATGCCATGTTGGCTGAGGCCCTCACCCCCTCTTCTCTCTGCAGTGAGCCTTGCCTCCCTCCTTGGTATTGTGCTTCTCTCTAACCAATCTTTCCCCTTGCCCCTTGGGTGATGTTTCTAGAAGGCAAATCTGCCCACATTATTCTCCTGCCCAAACCCCTTCAATGACTCTCAGAATAAAGTCCAGGCTCCTTTGTTTGGCAAAATTTTGAAAATAAAATAAAGTCTCCAGGACCCAGGTACAACTCTGCTTATTCAAAATTGAGATTCAGCATTTCAACAGAGTAGAAACACGGAATTAAACTAAAAAGGAAACCATCAGGGAAAAAGACTCACAAGGGTGCTATGTTAAGATTGAAAAAAATATAAGCTTAAGTGGAACAGAATAAGGATAACTTGGTTTAATAGCTATTCCTGAAAAACAAGCACCCTAGGGTTTCTAACAACTGTAAATTCAACATAGGACAGCAGCATGTTGTCACCATCTGCAGAAATGCCACTCCCAGGTCCTGCTCTGGGGGTCACACATTTTCAGTGGAATGTTGGCATTCTGGAGTTTCCCAGGAGGAAGATGGCTAAGATAGTGAGATTCTGTAGACTTTAGCCAGGTAGAGAAGTTCTCATTTGTTTGACTTTCATTCAATCCACTTGAAATGTGTCCTTGACCATTGTATGCCATGCTCGAAATCACAAAAGTATGTTATGAATCCTAAGATAGCTTCCAGATCACCCCCTGCCCTAGGACTCTTGATCCCCCTCATCCTGCTCCATCTTTCCCCATTTTCCACAACACTTATCTCCCTCTGACATACTGTGTAATTTCCTTATTTATTATGTATATTATTGTCTGTCTTTCCCTGCCAGCTAATGACCCTCAAGAAGGCAAGGGATCTTGGTTGCCTTTTTCAGGGATGGATCCCAAGTGCCTGCAACAGGATCTGGCACATTGCAGGTACTCAATATAAAAGGATAGAAATATAGAGATAATAAACACACACACACATATATAGGTATATACATATACACACATACATATATATATATATATATACACTATATAAATGATAGTCTAGTGGAAGCTGACATGGAATTCTGCCCATCAATTTTACTATCTCTCCCTTTTAGCGCAGTTGGAAAATGTGCCTTCTATATTTTCAGCCAAATTGCTAATTTAATGTGCCTTCTATATTTTCATCCAAGTTGTTGGAAAGTGTGGGGCTCCAGGTATGCTGATGTATGTGCTCCTAGAGTCTGTACAAGGATATTCACAGGGTCCGAGGGTCAGACATAGCAAAAGACTTTACACGCACCTGTCAATTGATAGAGGTCTGGTATGCTCATGTGATGGACTATCATGCAGTCATTTTTTTAAACAAGCTCCAGGTACTGGTTTATCAGATCTATACGTACTGAATTAACCTGATTTCCAAGATATACTATTACATTAAAAAATGGATTTCCTTCTTTTTTATGGTTGATTAAATCCTGCCTTGTGAGACAATATGGCTGGACCTTGAGGACATTATGCTAAGTGAAAAAAGTCAAAGACAAATACAGCATGATATCACTTATTCGTGGAATCCAAAAAAGTCAGACTCATAGAAACAGAAAATAGAATGATAGTTACAAGGGGTTGGAGGATGGAGGAAACCAGAAGATTGTGGTCAAAAGGTACGAACTTCCTGGGATGCGGGGAGTTGCCTTCGGCTCAGGTCATGATCCCAAGGTCCTGGGATGGAACCGGGCATCTTGCCCCTTGCTCAGCGGGGGAGCCTGCTTCTCCCCTGCCTGCCACTCCCCCATTTGTGCTCTCCCTCTCTGACAAATAAATAAAATCTTAAAAAAAAAAAAAAGATACAAACTTCCAGTTAATGAGGAGAATAAGTTCTGGAGATCTAATGCACAGCATGGTGACTATAGTTAGCAATACTTAAATACTCTATTACACAATTTAAAGTTGTTAAGAGAGTAGATCTTAAATACTCTCACTACACACGTGCTTGAAGGTAATTATGTGAGGTGATAGAGATGTTTACGATCCTTACTGAGATAATCATTTCACAATACGTATGTGTATAAATCATCACATTGTATCCCATAAACCTATACAACGTTATGCATCAATCATATCTCAAGAAGGTTTGGGGGTTTGGAAAGTACGTAATATCATTTATTATCCTTCTGTGTTTGTTTGTTTGTTTGTTATAACTGGGGGCTTGAACTCACGACCCTGAGATCAAGACCTGAGCTGAGATCAAGAGTCAGATCCTCAACCGACTGAGCCCCCCAGATGCTCCCTATTTTTTTAATCCTAAGAAATTATTATATCAGCCTTGCCCCTACTTTTGCTTTGGTTTCTTTGCTTGGATTTTGGTGGTCGCATTAGTATTTATTTAATGGGTTTGTTTAGGAATAATTGAACAACCAAACATTAATCAAGCTCCACAGTATGTCAAGCAGGCCCTAGAACCTTGAAATATGTTATTTCCTTTAATCCTAGGACATAGTGGTCACTATTCCTATTTTGCAGTTGAAGAAATTGAGACTCAGTGACTTGCCCAGGATCATCCAACTCCTGGATCCTACTGGACCTTACCCTCCCTTCCCCACACTCTGTCTGGGCGTGGGGACTGCCCAGGCATTTCTCTGCATCCCCTCCCGGCACACGGACTATGGAGTGGGCCACTGGGCCAGAGCATCATCGAGGCCTTCAAGGCTCGATGTCTCCCTGGCTTGGAGGAGCCTGGCAGGCTCATCCCCTCTCCCCTGCAGAGATGTGGAATGAGGAGGTATTGTCACAGTCCTGTGAGAGCGGGAGTTGGCAGGTTTGTCTCTCACCTGCCCAGCAAACAGAACCTTGCCGACATGCACGTCTGCGTCTGCCCAGGCGGAAGAACAGCCACCAGCCCCGCTATGACTTGCAGGAGACCTGGTGCCAGCCTCTCCCACTAGCCTTGCTACTAGCATTTGGGTTCCCCCTCCTACTTCAGGGCTACAGGGAGGAGGGAAGCCTCATCCCATCAGAGCAGCCTCCATATCAAGACGAGCTCTGTTATGTCTAAGGCAGAAGGCTGGAATTTAGTTAATTTTATCATTTTAGGTAATTCAACTGTTTTAATGAAAAGAGGTGACCTTGGGGCCGGTGGCGTCACAGATAAGGAGTGTGGACAGCAGCAGCAGATGGGTGACCTTGATCTGCTTATTAACTGCTTTCCTTCCCCTCTGCTTTTCCACACCCCCTCCCTTGATTTCATTTTCTAGTCCAAGGTTTTCACACCAGGAGGGGAAGGAATAATTAGCACAGCCAAGCCTTGGGAAAATGCTGCTTCAGGGCAATCCACATGCGCTCTGCCAGACCTACAGCCTTCAAGCAGGGGCAGGCACCCACAGGAGGGACGAGGCAGCCAGCCTGGCTCCCCCAGGGGCGGAGGGATAAGGCCATCTGCAGGGCCAGGCCCGCTTCTGGGCAGAGGCCCTCCGGGAAGTGTTAACCCAGGTGGCTGAGGAAGTGAGGGAGCACAGCTAATTCTCAGCTGTGCTAATTCAATCCCATTCGACAAACATTTATCAAGCGCCTATTAATGCTAGGATTCAAAGTTAGAAGCTGGGGATCCGAAGAGAAATGATGCTATTTGTCCCCAGCACCCACCAAAGGATCAACCTGTGATTGGGTTGATAGAGCCCAAGGGGTGACCTGCCCAAGAGACCTGCTTAGGGATCGGAAGGAAATTACTGGAATCGACTAAAGCGAGAAACGAGCCCAAGAGCTGAAACTGGAGGGACCACTTGTCCCTGGGAAGCCTGCTCAAAAAATGATAATATACACACCAGGCGAGGATATGGAGAGGTTTGGAGGGTTCTATATTGTAAATATTCCATCCCATTACCCCCTTAAGGATGTCTGCATTTCTCGTCTTGTAGGTGCTAATTTGTGGTTTGAAAATATGTTTTCCTGAGATAAATGTCATGTGATAGGGTGTGTGAGTTTGTGTGTGTTGTTAATGTGCTTAAACAGCTACTGCCTCCAACCAGTTCCATCTCTGACTTACACCCTTGAGAAGTTTATTCACCACACACTTCTGTTAATTCTATGTATTTAACTGGAAACCCGCTGTGTAAAGTTTTGACATATTTAAAACGTAAGACAACTTCATTGGCTTATATGTAAGGAGATTATATGATATACTCTACATTATTTCTCCAAAAACAATCCATCCCATTAGTAGATGAATTTCCAAGTCAGTGTTGGGGTAAATCCCTAGAAATTTTCAAACAGGGGCATTTCGATGATTTGGCATCATTAGTTTACAATCTGTTCCACACAGATTGTGCCTGCGCAAAAACTTTGTTTTAGCTGAAATCTGCCTTCTAAAATAGAGTGTGCTGAACATTTTCTCCATGACTCAGGGTATCATTAATTATAGAATGATAGTGCTTTGACCCTGTACAATACAATGCCTCCAAATGCAATAGAAGTGCTCTGACCTGTTTTCCTTAACACTGACTCAGAATTTATTATTTTTTAAATTAAAGCTTATGTTTTTTTATTTTTCCCTCTTTCCCTTGCTATGAAGCTGTAACTTTTAAAAATTGCTTTTAACATTCCAAATGTGTCTCACACCCGCTTTGTTGCTGGTACACACAGTGATGACAACAATGCTAACATTAATAGCTATTTATTAGGCAGTGACCATGCTACCGGGCACTGTGCTGAGCACTTCGGGAATATTTCTCCATTGAATCCTTGTAGACCCCTCTGAGGCAGATACTACTCTTATCCTGCATTGACAGGTGAGGATGCGGGCTTAGAGAGATAAATTAACTTGGCCTTCTTCACACAGCTGGAGGCAAGAGGGGAAGTTCCACGGTCCAAATTCAGAGCTCATGCTGTCTACCACTCTGCTGTCCTGACTCCTGCTGTGGCCTGGTCTACAAGCCAATTAAAACCAGTTACAAATATTTCCAAACTAAGAGTTCCTAGGCTCCAAGTAAGGATCTATGATGTTCTCCAATTTGCAAAGTCCCCGAGCCTTCACGATGTCCTTTCCTTTCTGTCATCTTTGTCCCCAGCATAGCTGAAATAGCTAAGATTGCTGACAAAGTGTAACTGGTTAACTAAGGCGTTTTGTTTTGTTTTTCTGGAATAACAGCTTGCTATTCCATAGCACTAATCCTAGAAATTGTTCAGAGACATACATATTAGCACCTGATTTATCTTTACAACATCTCCAACATAGACTTTCATTAGTAGGCATTACTATGGCAGCTTTACAACTTTTAAAAGGAAGTTGGGAACACCAAACATTAAAAGGAGAATCCCCAAGAATCGTGGATGTGCATGCTGACCCCAACATTTCCTTGACCCATTGTCCCCAACTACAGGACCACTTGGCCCTCAGAAGCCCAGGATCTACTCAGATACCACTAGGTAAATATTTGCTCTCCTTTTCTGTTCTTTTTCATGTTTTTCCATTGCTTCCACACTGCTTGCTGACGTGGGAGGCCCCATGCCAGGTGCCAAAGGCAGCTTTCTTCCCTCCCTTGCTTCATGCGTGTACCTGCTGTAGACTGAGGAGGGGATGCAGACTTGGTGTTTCAGGTAACTGTAGCCCTTCACCGGCTCAGCAAATGGCCGTTCCATCCTTCCAGTGTTGCAGGCCAAGCCCTGAAAGTCATTCCTGACTCCTCTCCTCTTGTAAGCCACGTCCAATCCATCAGAAAATCCTGTCAACCCTACCCCTCAAAATATATCCAGAATCTGATTCCTTCTCACCACGCGCCTGCTCGCTCCCTGATCCGGCCATCCTCACCCTCCTGGGTGATGGCAGCGCCCTCCCGGGTGGCTCCCTGCTCCCAGCCATGCCCCCTCATTCCAGGCTCCAGACAGTAGCCAGAGCAGTTCTGCCACAAGTTGAGTCATACTGTGTCACCCCTCTGCTCAAACCCTTCCTGTGGCCCCAGCTAATGCAGACCACCCACTACAGGCCCTTTGAAGGCCTGCACCTCCCTCACCCTGGTCCCCCCCACCCACTGTGTCACCCTCCCCTCTCCTGTCACAGTGGCCTCTTCTAGGTAACAGCTGTGTAGGTGTCCTTCCAGAGTTCAGGTTTTGGTTTTTGGCTTTTGAATCTCAAGCTTTTGACCTGAAAATGAGCACTGTAATACTGTGAACAGAGCTGCCCAGGGGTCCTCAGAGGCCTTGGTGGTGCTCGGCTTTGGTCACACGGCCAGCAAAGGGGCCTAACCAGCCCCACCCTGGGCGCTGGATGGTTCCCTGCATAGAGCAGGTGTGCTCCACCCACCACCGGCCCCTCCCCTGTAGGCCACAGCAAACACTGGTGGCGACAGTCAGGACGCACTTTCTTTTTCTGTTTGCTGTAGGTGGCAGAATGCCCAGGGCCGGCCCAGCACTGGCATTTCAGGGAGAAATTCCTGGCTGAAGAGACACCTAGAGAAAAAGGGAGGCATGGAAATCCCTACAGGTCTCAACAGTTATCCTTCAAAGCAGGCTGGAAACACGGCAGGTGAACAAGAAGGCTTAAGGGCTAGCTCAGGCCCAAGCAAAGCCAAATCTGAGAGCTGGGCGTCTGGAGGCGGGAGTCCTTCATAGGCCAGCCCCCCTCCCCCACTAGGGGTCAACATCTGGGTGCCCAGGCAGCCAAGGCCAAGTTCTTTCTTCTGCCTCAGCACTTCTCAGTGTCCAGGGTCAGGGAGGGGTCAGCCAGCCAACAGACTAGCTCTCCTCCAGTTTGCTATCAGAGCCACATGACACTGCACCTGCACACGTAGATGCCCCAAGCGTGCCTGCCTGGGAAAGGTGTCCAAGCCAGCCCTCTTCCTGCCCCCGCGCCCCCACCCCGGCTCTGACTGACCCCCTTTTCCTTTGATCAGGAACCCAGAAGCCACACCTTCAGGTGTTCTTAAAACCCATTCCTCGGGATATACAAACACCTACTTCCCCTTCTGCCTTCCCGTCCTTTTGGGGGGACAAAAGGGCCCTGCTCCCAGAAACAGTGTCTCCTGGAGTCGGGAGAATTCCTGGAATGGGTAGGGACCTCGCCTGAAAAAGAGAAAGGAGAACTGTAGGTAAAGGCAGAGGGGAGCAAGGGGCAGATCAAAGAGAGCCTGGACAGGGTCAGGAGGAGGGAGTGCTGGCAGGGAGACAAATGAGGCTCCCCGAGGGGTCAGCCGAGGGACAGGCGTGCCTACGCTCAAATGCACAGTGACAGCGCAGACGCGCTCGGGAAAGACGGGTCATTGCAGAGACAATAGATGGAAAAGATAAGAGAAGGTGTAAATTAATGGAGAAAAGGGCCGGCCAGAGATAAGGGTATCTCCCTCTAATTAAAAACGTACAGCCTCTCCATCTCCAAGGTTGGTGGTGTCCCAGACTGTCCTGTGTCTGAGCTGGGGTGGGAGCTGAGGCCCAGGAGGGGTAGAAATTGGGCCAGTTAATGATTAGCTCCTAACTGACTCAGCTCCATCCCCAGACAGGAGGAGTGAACCATCCAACGTTACCTGAGATAAACGGTGTGACTCGCCTAACGGGTAGAACTTCCGGCTTTTCACGGGATCCTCACTTCTGAGGCTGGCCAGGGTAGGTCCTTTTCTGATGCTTCCAGCTTTTGTGGTTGTTGGTTGGTTGGTTTTAATTCTGGTTCTAAAATTCTAAGCTCTGCCTCAAATACTGCTTGTCTTCGAACTTGATCTTGCCTGTTCCACACCCCAAAGGGGGGCTCAGGTGGCAATTTCTGGCAAGATTCATCTGCCTACAGTCAGAGCTAATTAACTGGCAGAATGAGAGAGACAGTAGATGCTCGAGCCAGGCTGTCTGGGCTCACGTTCTGCCGTGTCCACCCACTCACTATCTGTGTGACTTAGGACAAGATACTCGACTTCTCACAGCGTGTTGTGTGTGCCGAGCACATAGTAAGCATTTTACAAATGCTAGCTGTCATCATCGCCATCCTCGTCAATTCAATCAGTACCATCTTTCCCCCCAACCTGGGAGCAATGCCCCGATAGAACTACTGGCCCATTTCCTATCCAAGCAGGTCAGTACCCTCTCACTCCTTCAGCACCCGTGCCTGTGGACATATCCAAGGACGGACGTTTCAGAGGACCAGACAAAGGAACCAATATTTCAGATGTAAGTTGTGGGGGCGGGAAGAGGTGACTACAGACACCCATGAAAACTGTCTGTAAATTCCTGCATCCTCCCTCTTTCCTCACATCCAGTCTTTTTTTCTTTAAGATTTTATTTATTTGAAAAAGAGTGAGCAAGAGAGAGAGAGAGAGAGAGCACAAGCAGGGGCAGAGGGAGAGGGTGAAGGCAGACTCCCCTGCTAAGCAGGGAGCCTGATGCGGGGCTCCATCCCAGGACCCCAGGATCATGACCTGAGCCGAAAGCAGACATTTAACCGACTGAGCCACCCAGGCACCCCATCCTCATGTCCAGTCCTTCCCCAGACCTGTCTGGTGTACCTCCACAATAAACCCTGACTCCATTCACTTCTTTCCACATCGACTGCTGCCCCCTCCAATCAAGGCCTCCACGATCCTCCACCTGGATGGCTGGAGTAGCCCTCTGACTGTCCCCCCACTTCAACTCCTACCTGCACCCCTAATCTGTTGTACATGCAGCATGTACAGTGATATTTTAAAAGCTATGACTACAGAAAGTACATCACTCTCCTGCTAGAGCCCCCCTTCCCCCAACCCTCAATGGCTTTCCACTGCATTTCAGATAAAATCTCAAGCTCTTAGCTAGCTTAAAAGACCCTGTATGACTGGCCCCGGCCCACCTGTACAATCTCATCCAGAGCCACGCTCCTCCTTGTCTACCACACTCCAGCTTCACTGGCTTCCTTTCAGTTCTTCAAACACCGTCTCCTCCTCTTCAAAGGCCCAACTCCTTTTCAAGTCTTAGCATCAATGGCATTTCTTCAGAAAAGCCTTCCCTGGTCACCTTCTCTAAAAACTTCCCCAACTCCTCCCTTTCACTCTCTTTCACAGCATCATGTTCATTTTGTCCATTGTGTTTATTTCTATAATTAGATATTTACTTGGTTTTTTTTCTTTTTGTCTCTGCCATGGTGCTGCACCAACGCGAAAAAAGAGGCCTGGTGTGAACAATGAAGAACTGAGGAACATGAATAACTACATCTCCAGTATTGGAGATCCTGGGAGGAAGGAAGGGAAAGGAAGGAGGCAGGGAGAGAAAGCCATCAATTTCAAAACGTTTATTCCAAGATGGCAGAGTAAAGACATTTTCATTTGCCTCTCTTCACAACTTATTTTTTTTTAAAGATTTTATTTATTTATTTGACAGAGAGACAGCCATCGAGAGAGGGAACACAAGCAGGGGGAGTGGGAGAGGAAGAAGCAGGCTCATAGCGGAGGAGCCTGATGTGGGGCTCGATCCCATAACGCCAGGATCACGCCCTGAGCCGAAGGCAGACGCTTAACCGCTGTGCCACCCAGGTGCCCCAGCAACTTATTTTTTTAATCCAAAAAGATTGAAAACAAGAAATGATTACAAAATTAGAAATCAAATCCAAGTAAAAGATGTTTAACTTCAAACAAAAATATGAGAAGAACAAAATTGATGGAACAGCAGTTAATATAGAGGATAGGGATAAACGAGTAGTACTTAAAACAGAGGGATTGCTTGGAAGTCTGTGTGAGAAGCAGTCACTTCCCCACCTCTGCCAGTCAGGCAACTACTTCTTGCCATCAGCATTCCTCTACCCTGTGCGTCCCCATAATGAAACTAGAGAGTCATTCTCTGAAGAAGTCAAACAGAAGAGCTTCTTTCCAGGAAGTTCTACTTCCAAATATAAGGAATTCCAGAAATATATAAAAAAGAAAGTGGAAGTGTTATGGGCTGAATTGTGCCCCCTCAGAATCCATATGTGGAAGTCCCAACCCCCAGTATTTCAAAATGAGGCCATTAGGCTGGGGCCAATACGACTGGCGTTCTTATAAGAAAAAGAAAAGACAGCAAGGATGCACATGCACAGATGAAAGACCATGTGAGGACACTGGGAGAAGGCAGCCACCTGCAAGTCAAAGAGAGAGGCCTTAGAAGAAACCCAACTTATCAGTGCGTTGATCTTGAGCTTTTAGCCTCCAGAACTGTGTGAAAATAAATTTTTATTGTTTAAGCCTGTGGTATTTTCTTATGGTAGCCTCAGCAAACTAATACAGGGAGGGAGGGAATTATTCAAAAATAATAACATAAGAAAACTTAAGGGGCACCTGGCTGGCTCAGTCAGTAGAACATGTAACTCTTGATCTCAGGGTCATGAGTTCAAGCTCCATGTTGGGCATAGGGCTTGAAAGAAAGAAAGAAAGAAAGAAAGAAAGAAAGAAAGAAAGAAAGAAAGAAAGAAAGAAAGAAAGAAAGAAAGAAAGAAAGAAAGAAAGAAAGAAAGAAAGAAAGAAAAGAAGGAAGGAATAGAGTGAGGGGAGTAGGGAGAGAGGGAAAAAAACTTGAAGGACATACTAAGTCTGTGGATCTGAGCACAAAGAATGAGGACAAAGACACAGCATCACTAAATTTCACAAATAAATGAATAGAAGATTCTAAAAGCTTCCATAAAGGAACCGTAGGTCATACTTAAGGGGTCATGTATGAAAATGGAATCAAACTTTTCAACACCATCATTGGATGCTAGAGGATAATGAGATAAAATCCTCAAAATTCTACGTATAAATTATTTTCTACTTGGAATTTTATACCCAGTCAGATAGCTATCAGGTGAGAGTAGAATAAAGACATATTTTAGATGTTTAAAGAGAATAGGGAAAAAATGTCCTCCCTACACACTCTTTCTCAGGAAGATACTAGAGAATATGTTCCACAAAAATGAAGTAAGTCAAAAGAGAGTAAAACCTGGATCCAGCAAACAGAGAATCCGGCAGAAAAGAGAAGGAATGAAATCCCTAATGTGACAGCGGAGGTCAACGGAACAACCATTTCAGATTGAAGCAGAAAGTCAAAGACTCCAGTGGAAAATGTTGAGAGTCACTTACATTTAAAAGTAAAGGAGCTACTGATGGATGAGGGAAACTTAGCCTTTTTTGTTTGTTTGTTTGTTTGTTTTAGAAATTTTGAGGCTTTATTTATTTATTTTTTAAGATTTTATTCATTCACTTGAAGGGGTGGTAGAGAACAGAGGAAGAACGAGAGGGAGAAGCTGACCCCCAGCTGAGCAGAGAGCCAGATGCAGGACTCAATCCCAGGAACGCAGACGCTTAGCTGACTGAGCCACCCAGGTGTCCTGAAACTTAGCCATTTAAAGAAAACTAAGTAGATAAAATAAGTCAACCATTATCATCTCCAGGAAAAACAAAATTTGAACAGGGAAGGTAATGCGATCAGAGTGCAGAATTTGGCTTAGCCATGAATAGGATTTACAAATTCATAGTAATTAAAATCTGAATAGAATGTAATCAGAGTGGGGCATAATTATATTCTGAGAATAAGAAAAGGAGAGAGGAATTTAAATGGGCTGTTATTCCATAAAAGGAAGCCAGTGGTTTATATCTAGAATTGATTAATCAAGTATACCTATATTATTTAGAAATATGAATATAGGAGACAGCCTTCCATTTGACTACAATTGAATGAATGAGTTTTAGACTTACTATATAACCTTAAACAGCTATAAAACTAAAGAAAATATATAGCAACTTTTTTAGGCATTAGACAATAGCACAAGGTCCTAGGGAGAGGGGAAATACACAAAGTGACCTCCACATTCATCCCAGTTTTCTGCTGGGAGTAGCTCCCAAACCACGGCAAAAGGAAGTAGAGCCAAATAGAAAGCAATAGTCTTTCTGGGAGAAAGAAACAGGTTTGAGTACAAGGCTATCAAGGCAAGTAGTGTTTGCATTGAAAAGTAACAGAGAGGAGGAAACTGTGAAGAGAACTTTCATTAATCTGCATAGGGGTCTCCATGAGTCTTCAGTTAAATATTGTCATACATGCACAGGATGAGATTCTGTGAAGTATAGCAGACAACAGTTCTGGGAGTATGTGAGCTGAACAGAGAGATTCTGGAGATTGGACAGTGCTGGGAGAATTGGAGTTCTGACCAGCCAGACTGGAGAGATCTTCTTGAATATCCCAAGCATTCAGCTGAGACTCCAAAAAAATCACTCTTGGAAAAAATAGCTGCTCTGGCTTAAGAGTAAAGCCTTGGCCAAACCTACTGTAACAAAAACTTAAACTAAGATTCAATATAATCCAACAGGAAAGTAACTGCCTTTCAGAACAAAATTCAATGCCTCTTATTTTTTTTCAAGATTTTATCTATTTATTTGAGAAAGAGAGAGAGCATACACAGAGGGAGAGGGAGAAGCAGACTCCCTGCTGAGCAGGGAGCCCCATGTGGGGCTTGATCCCAGGACCCTAGGAGCATGACCTGAGAAAAAGGCAGATGCTTAATCAACTGAGCCACCCAGACACCCCAATTCAATGCATTTTAAAAGAAAACAACAAATCTAGACTATCATAGAGTGTATCATGTCCAGTAAACCATCATAAAATATTAGACATGTGAAGAAGCAACAAAGCATGACACATAGCCAGTGGGGGAGGGAACTCTATAGAAACAAACTCAGAAATGACACATATGTTGAAATTGGCAGGTAAGCACCTTAAAACAATCATTATAAATATGTTTAAACATTATAAACACAAAGACGGACAAATGACTGAACAGATGGGAAAAATCACTGCAGAAAAATGAAAACTATGAAAAATAACCAATAAAAAATTCTAGAACTGAAAAGGAATTCATATCAATTTTGAAAGGAAACGTCACTGGATGAGCTTAACAGTACATTGGAAACTACTGAGAATAGCATTAGCGAACTTGAAGATAGGTCAATAGAAATTATCAATATGGAACAGAGGTGGGGGGAAAGACTAAAAAACTGGACAAAGCTTCAGTGACCTGTAGGATAACATCAAGTGATCTTACATACAGGTAATTAGAGTCTCCACTGTAGAAGAGAGATAGAGAAAAAATTTTTGAATATGGGATGGCCAAAAACTTCCTGAATTTGATGAAAATGTCAACCTACATATTCAAGAATCTTTACAAATAAAAACAAAGAAAAATCACACCCAAGCACATCTTGACCAACTTGTTGCAAGCTAAAGATAAAGAGAAAATCTTAGGGGCTCCTGGGTGATGCAGTTGGTTAAGCACCTGGCCCTTGGTTTCAGCTCAGGATGTGATGTCAGGGTCATGATCTCAGGGTCGTGGCTCCATACTCACTGCAGACTATGCTTAAGACTTTTTCCCTCTCCCTCTGTCCCTCCCTCCTCTCTAATATAAATAAATAAAATCTTTTTTAAAAAAGAGAAAATCTGGGGCACCTGGATGGTTCGTTGGTTGGGCGTCTGCCTTCAGCTCAGGTCATGATCCCAGGGTCCTGGGATCGAGCCCCCTATCAGGCTCCTTGCTTAGCAGGGAGCCTCTTCTCCCTCTCCCTCTGCCTGTCATTTCCCCTGCTTGTACACATGCTCTCTCTCTCTGTCAAATAAATAAATAAAATCTTTATTAAAAAGAGAAAATCTTAGAGGTAGCTGGGGGTGGGGTAGAATGATACATGATAACCAAGGGAATAGCAACTTATCATAAGAAATAAGGTGGGGGGGAAAAAAGAAAAAGAAATAAGGTGAGCCAGGAGACAATGAAATGGCATAAAGTGCTGAAAGACAAAACCTGACAACCCAGAATTTCATATCCATTGAAAATATCCTTTTAAAGTACAGGAAAAATAAAGATATTTTCAGACAAACAAAAGCTAAGAAAATTCATGACCAGCAGACTTATACTATAAGAAATATAAAAAGTTCTTTAGGTTGAAGAGAAATGATACCAGATAGAAACAGATCTAGACTGAGAAGGGCTTTAAAAATATTAAATATAAAAGATTTTTATGTAGATAAATATAAAATACTTTCTTCCTCATTTTTAAATTTCTTTAATAAATTCGCCATTTAGTGCAAAAATAGTGACAATGTTCTGTGAATATATAGCGTATGTAGAAGTAAAATGTATGCCATTTTCTGTAGCAAATGTATGGTAAATAGCAAAAGATAGGAGGAAGGTATGGAAGTTCACTACTATCCTAAGATTCTTACATTATAAGTAAGGTGGAAAATATTAATTAAAGGTACATATAAGTTAATCTGGCATAAGAACCACTAAGAAAATAAAGACATAGCTAAAAAATCTAATGGAGGAGACAAAATGGGATTTTAAAATATACTTGATTATTCCAGAAGAAGTCAGGAAATAAGGATAAGAATAGCAAAGAATAAATGGAACAATTGAAAACAAATAGCAAAATGTTAGCCTTAAATCCAACCAGATCAATAATTGCATTAAATGCAAATAGGCTAACACTCCAATTAAAAGACAGAGATTAACAAAAAAGTAAGACTACCTGCATGCTGTTTACAAAATAGACATAAAATATAGAAATAGAATAAAAAGTAGAAAGTAGTTGCCTCTAGAAGGGAGCGAGGAAAAGAAAAAACTATTGGTTTTTAATATAAACTCTTAACACTATTTGTGCTCTTAAACCATTTGCTTATAATGCCTTGGAAAATAGTTTTAGAAACTGAAGGAATTGTTCTAAAAGCACTTTACAAGTTGGACATTATCCTTTATTATTTCTGGGGGCATTTTGAAATTGCAGTGAGGTACGAAAACAGAAGACCGTTCTACCCGGAAAGGCAGATGGATCATGATTATGATGCTATTTTGTTCATAATTTCGAGGCAGAGAGGTAGAAGTACAGGTTAACATAATGAGCTCACCAGAAGCACATCAACCCCCAAACAGAAATCAAGAGTGTTTCTTCTCCAGTTCCTCATGCCAAGTGGAATCCAGTGGGGTTCAGGCTGTAATCATAGGTTCTCTTACCTAAGACTAGCTACTCTAGAGGTGGTCAAGTCTTATAGGCATTAGGGTACAGTTTTTGACTATCTATTATATGCAAGACCCTGGGCTAGGCATAACATGAGGGACACAAAATATAAGGCATGAGTTAAAGAGGCTTTCCATCAGTCCCACTCTTTTCCCTTTTCCTTCAGTGATAGAGTACAATAAATTATTTTGCCAGTCATCAGACAATGCAGTAGATTGTTATATTAATGGCTCCCAAAGAATCATGCATCCCTGTGTCTGTATCCTTGCATGAGCTCCTTCTGCATTGATTCTGTTCTTGGGTATATGGTTTGCTTTGGCCAAAGGGACATCAGCAAACATAACATAAACAGGGGCTTGAAAGGTGCTTGTGCACTGATTTGCACTCTCTTTCTTGCTGCTTTTGGAACACAGTAGCTTACAAAGAAGCTCAAGACAGCCTTCTAGAGATACACAAACCGAACCAACAACCAGCACTAACCACCAGACATAAGAGTGATGTAATCTTAATCTAGCTCCAGCCAAGCTGGTGATTCAGCCTAGGTGAGACCAGCAACAGAACCGTCCTATTGGGCCCAGCAAAAATTGCCGATGCACAAGATCATGAGTAGATAAAATGTTGGCTGTGTTGTATGGATAAATTTGGCAGGTTGGTTATGCCACAATGGTCAACCGATACAAGTGTGATGATCTGGCCATCACAGGAACATAAAAGTACGCCTTGAAGCCCCACCTTTTCTCTTAAAAGATGCTGAAGATTTCCCAAGCAGTTTGGAATCCAGGCTATTTTCCTTCAACACTTAACATGACCTGAATAGTAGGATTCAGTCTCTGACTTAAATTTCTATTTAAAATTTTTGTTTAATTTTTGAATGGGTAATGCATGAACATGTTGAAAAATCTAATAATTCTACGTTTGAGTTCAATCAGAGAAACAGAAGCATTAGGACACACACACACACACACAGGGGTTTGTTATGTCCGACTGCAGGAGCTAGTTAAGTGATCTCTGTAGGCTATTGTCTTCACATCTGTTGCTACAGTTTGAAGTCCACCGAAAAGATGGATGTAAAGTGGGGAGAGCAAAGACAAGCATGAACCCACAGGATGTGCTAGAACCCATGAGGATGGACTGAAATATGTATCAATTCTCACTGCCTCTGATGTTTATGTTCTGCAGGAGAGGCCAGTGCCCTCATCATACAACTAAACTCAGAATCCAGGGACTCCTGGGCGGGGCTCAGTTGGTTAAGCTTCTGCCTTTGGCTCAGGTCATGATCCCAGGGTCCTGGGATAGAGTCTCACATTGGGCTCTTTGCTCAGTAGGGAGCCTGCTTCTCCCTCTGCCTGCTGCTCCCCCTGCTTGTGCTCTTTCTCTTTCTGACAAATAAATAAATAAATAAAATCTTTAATTAAAAAAAAAAAATGAAACTAAACTCAGAATTCAGAGTAGGCCCAGAAGTCAGAAAAGCTGAAAAACAACCCACAGGAAGGTGAGCCATTGCAGACTTGGCTGCTGCCTCACACTAGCAAGGGCAGCCACTGATAAGCAACAACTATATTGAGTGACAAACTAGCTTCTACTTCACTTCCACCTTCCAGAGCTCACACAGTGATCTCTTTGGGGGCCTCGTTGTAGTGCAACATATAAGAAAGAAAATTCTGGGAGATAGAGTTCGGCCTACCCAAGTAGACACATAAAAAAGCTACCACCCATACGAAAAATTTCACCCTGAAAAATGTCTCCCTACCCCCCCCACTCCCTCAGTTCCCCTCCCCACCAAACAACCAGCTATCAGTATCAGTTTCTTGTGTTTTCTTCCTGAAATATTCTATGCACATGCAAGTTTACACATATATCCAGTACTTGGTGTATTTTACACAAAAGATCACATACTATGCATATTGATCAACAACTTGTTTTGTTTTAGCTAAACAAAATATCTTGAAAATTTTTAAATATCAACATAAGAATATTTGCCCTTTTTTACTTTAACAACTGCATAATATTGTACTGTGTGGATGTACCATGATCTGTCTAACTAGAGTCTTATCAATGGACGTCCAGATTTTTTTGAAATTTTGCCATTTTAAATAACCCTACAAAGCCTCACACATGTATGAAGGTCCTAATTATCAATGTTCATTGTCAATCTGGCATGGTATCCACCCAAACAGGCCAGAATGAGAGACTAATGGTACCAATCAGTGCACATGGCTTGCAGTTGCAATGAAGTGCTTTTCAGATACTCAATACATTTTAAGGTCCACCATTTGTAAATTCATTTTACACCTTCTGTGCATTTGTGACTTTCTCTGTCTCTGTCCTTGATCATTGGCTGCATCTAAGACTGTTGTGTGAAGGCCCAGTAATATTTATGGGATCACCCTCTACAATGCTCACCAGTGAAAATATTCTTAATGATATAGGTGTAATTATCAAAAACAAAGTAACAAGGGGCACCTGGGTGGCTCAGTCACTTAAGCATCCAACTCTTGATCTCAACTCAGGTCTTCATCTCAGGGTCGTGAGTTCAAGCCCCACATGGGGCTCCATGCTGTGCACGGAGCCTACTTTAAAAAAAAAAACAACCCACCAAGTAACATGAAAATCTATTGACAGATAAAACAAGTGGTTGACAAAGCCGAAAAATCATTTATTGTCCCACCATCTTAATGTTCCGTTTTCCAATGGCAGACCTTGCAACTGCCAGGTAGAAGGCAAGCTGTTTGAGCAAAGAAATGTGAGACCCACCAAGAAAGACAGATTGGCCAGTTTCTTTCTCTAAGAATACTTCCATTGATTTTTTTTTCCCCATTATTGAGTGTTTGCTTAAAGGCCCTTTCGCCCTTCATCCCCAAGGGTTTTATAAATATCACATTTGCTTCATTCATACTTTAAAGATCTGGCCTTCTCTAGAGAGGAAATATTTTTCTTTTAGGAGTCATTGTTTTAAAACATAAGCATAGAATATCTTGACTCATAGCATAATGGTGAGCAGGGGGTATAAGACACGTACGCAAAAGAAAAAAAAAAACAACTGAGCCACTTATAATAGTACATCTCAAAGTGGTTTGTTATGTAGTCCTAAGAAAATCCCTCAAAAAGCAGTGAGAGACTGAAGAGGGCAACCTCTCTGTCCTACAGCATTCCACCTGACCTCCTTGAGCCTTTTCTGATCCTCCAGATTCTTTCTGTTTCCAACAGCCTGTGGCTCTAGGAAGCATTCACTGGACAGCAGAGCAGAAGGTTCAGATTACAGAGAGTCAAGATTTTAAGTCAGAAAGGAGAGCAATCTCAAGAAATAGTGTGAAGTCCCTTTGGCCAGGACAAAATACAGACGCATGAAAATAGGGAGAACTGGGTGGAAGTCGGATTGGAGAATCCCTGAAACGCCAGATTTGCCAGAAGAGTGTGAAATTATCTGTGCAAGCATTGGCCCCCCAAAATGGCTCAATTGGAAAATGCCTGATTAGGAAATAATGTTAATAACCATTTTATAAATGGATACACTCAAATCTGGATGAGGAATATTAGAATTAGTTCTCAAGAGTGGCTAATTTCCAGGTCTGTGCTTAAGTGATCTAGTGAGCTGAGCTACTTAACAGAGCTCAAAAGATTTACAAACACATTTGGAGCTCAGCAGAGCCAAAAACCAGCAGTGCTCCCCAGTCCCAGGCTCAGGCTCCTTCATGGAAAGGCTGGAGCAAAACTGAACCCTTGGCCCCTGGCCATGTAATGAATCAACTAGAGTGAGAATGCCTCATGAGCTGAGTCCAAACAAGCTCCCATTGGGACCTCCAGACCGGCTCCTAATTAATAGGCTCTTGGCCCACAAGCAAGAGTAAAAATGTTTGTAACAATAAAAGGAAGACAGTGATCACAATGGGGGAGGGGGCTAACAAAGAAAGCAGAAGGGAAAATTACGATGGGAAGATGGATCCAGGTCTAAAGTTAGCTGGCTGAGCAATAACTCAAACCTTTATTTATTTGTTCAAGTCAGATGTGAATAACTACATAAATTTGATTCCTAGTTTGGAAATTCAGTCTACGCAGCAGAATATGAGAAAGCAACAATGTTGATAGAATTCAAAAATACAGACAAATCCCCACCAATTAATATTTTGGGATTGTCAGCTTAATGCTCTGCTGGTGTAGGGACTGGGAGAGTCCACACTGAGGAGGGGGACACCAGACTAAGATTGAGAAGTGAGAACTCCTGCCCTGACAAGATGGCTTCTAAGCCTAAGAACTCTAAGATTTCCAAAGCACAGAAGTCTTCTTCTCTTTGCTTTTAGAGGATGCAGACAACAGACCAAACAGGACTTGGGGCTATTGTCCAAAGGGCTGGTAGATTAGGAGTGGGGAAGCCAAGAGCACAGAAAACAAGAGACTAATTTAGAATAATCGGGAATAAGACTTCAGAAAGTTTGGAATTTTCCCTTTGTCTTTACATTTGATGTGTTTTTCCTGTTGCCCATCTTTTAGCATAAATTGTAGCATATTCCAGCCTGATAACGCCCCTCACGTTCCAGAGAAATTTGTAATAAAGAACGTTAGTCTTCAGAGACAACAGTACAGTCAGTACAGACAGAAGTTCAGATTTCCCCAACAATTGGCTGGTGTTCTCAAAATGTGTAAGTTGGTTTTTTGGAACCTATAACACTTCTTGTAATAGAAATAGTGTTACAAGTGGAAATTAGGTCCTTGCACTAGCTCATAAAGACCATTTAATAAAGTTCCTAAATATCATATGTTCATTTGCAATGAAAAATATATAACATTGGAAATGACTTTGGGCAGATGATGATGTTTTAACTATGGGTTATGCTTGAAGTAAAATCACAAAGGCTACCCTGGGAAATTAACTTGTGAAAGTGTTTTCAAGGCAAAAGGTGTTCTGAATTCCATCTTACAACTTGGAACTCAGGGGAAAGTTACACACACACACACACACACACACAGATCCCATGGGCTGCAGCAGAACACACCAAGTCATGGAATACTTCTTGTTCCTGGGGATTCCAGTGAGAAAAAAAGCTGGTGGTTCTCATATGTAAGATATTTTCATGTCAGGGTTTTTCAATTTGGAAAAAAAAGCCTATTTAATTTTTTAAATGGTAAATTCTTATCTTTTTTACATTTCCTCTAAATTGTATATTATTGGCATGGCAAATAGGCTGACGCTTCCATCAGGAAGGATGCCGTGCCTCTCAAGAGCTAGGTCCTGCTCCCAACTTAGTTCCTTACCAGCCATGTGACTTTGGATGGGCACCCTCACTTCCCTGGACCTTAATTCACTCAAATTAAAAATGAAGATAGCAACATCTGATACGTCATCCCTGTAGAGCTGCAGTGAGCACCAAATGAAATAATAACACTACCTTGTTTTTGTGTAATATTTTGACTTTTTAAATGCGTTCACATGTTTTACTCCCTTGCCAACTCTGGAGGAAAACTAACTCTTTAGACTTTAACATCCTCCATGAAGCTAAAATAGAAAAAAACATGTAATAGTCCCAGGGCACTTGGCAACTCACACAGCCAACCACCACACCTCCGCCTGTTCCCATTCTTTATTGCCCTAATACGAGCTGGTATCAGGAAAAACACGATTTTTTCTTTCTTCTTCACCCCTAGTGAAAGTTCATAAAAGAGCCCCAATTTTTTATTGTGGAGAGCTTTATGCAGCATATTATTCTCACTCAAACACTTTACAAATCAGTTTCCCTACATTTCCAGCAACACCCACAGGTTCTAACCCAGTTCTACCCATTCGGGTATTCCATGTGTTTAATTCATTCCTGTCAAAAAGCCCCTCTCCCTTTTGCCTGGTAACAACATATAGGGCTGCCCTAATGTCCATGATACATTAATTTCTCACTTGACTTTCTCTGTGGTCACTCTAAACTCACACTTCGATGGAAACACACCAACTGCACAAAAAAGCCATGACTCAAACTGCAGTCAGTGAGACCAAACTCCCAACCGTGTAGCTACTTAGTTAATCATAAATCATCTTTATTCTCTCCTAGTCCTTAAGACCAGAGTTCGCCCTTCCCAAAGAAAGTCCACGTCCTCCCTTTGAGTAATGGGTTTGACAACCTCAACTCAAACACAAGCCTGCCCTGTGCACAGACTTATCAGGGTTGCTTGGAATGGACAAGGGAAGGTGCAGAGGGAGAGAACAATGGCGCCCTGACTGGAGGGGCAGGCGTTATCAGCCTGCCATCGGAACAGGGCCGGCACTTGTTTTTCTTTCTGTTGAGTGTGCGAGCTGGTTCCAGTGTATAGTACCAGGTAGTGTAAAAGGCTGCTGCTGGGCCCCTCTGTTTGTGAGGGCTGTTGACATAAGGTGGGGTATAAGTGATGTAGGTTGATTCCTGCCCTATTTTTCTGATAGCCATAAATGAGAGAAACTCTCTGGGGTAGGCCCCTGTGCCCAGAGCTTGGGAGTTCCACCTCTTTGGAGATGGAGGCATTGTGCATCCTGAGAAGAACTTTGCATTTCCCTCCAGTGGAATGAGGTGCAAGGTCTTGGAGAGAGCACGTTCAAAGAAAAGGTGCTTTAGTGAAACATCACACACAGCTGGTATCAAGGAGAAAAGGAGGTAAGGCAAGAACTTAAGAATGGCTACAGACCTTGAGCCTATGGCTCTTCAGCCAAACCATCTTCTCGTCATGAGCCCTACCAGACAGACTAAGGGCCTGACACAGACCCTAGACCTTAGCATTAAGGCTAGAATATGCCTTAAAACATCCCCCATTCCCTAGTAATTCACATGACCGGTGGATTTGTGAGGGATCTTACTGGAAGCAATCTGGATTTTTCTGCCTATAGCCCCCAGGGAGTAATGAATATTCTAGTCAATTAAAGATACTTTATAGCCCACCTCACCCAATTCAGGGCCCCTTGGCATATATTGTAGCAACTAATCTTATTCCCAGCCTAAACTTATTTTTCTACCTCACCTTCCCATTCTCTTACAGTTTAGTTGTGTATTTGTCAGCTACTCAAAATTCTTATTGGAAGGGGGTGAACCATAAGACAAAAATAAAATACTTCTAGAAAGGAGCTTTAGTGCCCTTCCAGGATGGGATTTCAGACAATCTTAGGGGAGGTTTTTTCAAACCAAAGACATGATGGAACCAGGTTTTAGCAAATTTGGGAGTTTGGGAGGGGTGGAATTTCCTTGAGGGACAAATACAAGTCCCAAATCCAGGTCTTTCCTGAGCTAGCTTGGGCTTTGGTCTCGGGCTGAAATCCCAGCTCCTTCACTTACAAAGTAGTAAAGTTGGACCAGCGACTGAAACTCTCTCAGTCTTAGCTGTGTCCCCTGTGAATATGTAGCTCACATCCAGAAAGATCCATGAGCGTTAGTGAGTTCATGCATGTGACTACACCTGGCCCAGCACACAATGGGTTAATGGTTGTTCCTTCTTCGGTCTTCAAACTACTCTCCTCCTCATCCAGCGGCAATACATTTTCTTTAAAACTGAAGTATCCCCAGTTTTTGGAAAGTTCATGTTATGCCACTTTGCTCTTATGAAAGACCTCCATTAGTACTTGCTATCACTAACCAAAAGAAATCCACAGATTTTTGCTTCTCTGAACAAAGGCAAAAACAAAAATAGGGTTCAGGGTTTATTTTGCGGAAAGCCATTATAAAGGCGGTGTGCACCTCAAGCAGCAGCAGCGAGAGCAGCCCCGCCAGACTCCTCCCAAACACCACTCAGCATCTCAGCATCCAGGCGCCATAGCTTCGAACTGTCTGGGAGCATGTGTGCTTTATCTCCATTTATTGTGTGCATCCGTTAGCAAGATGTGTCCTAGGTATCAGAAAAGCCTAAATGAGATTTTTTTTTTGGTTCTGGGAGCACCCCCAATATTTCCATATAAATTAGTGGCACTTGCTTCTTCACTTTATGCTATTTTGGTTGACAAAAGCTTTCACAGGAACACTCCATGTTCGGGGATCTGGGGAAACCAGTATATCAGAGAATCAGGCCAGAAAACAAACAGCACATACGTTGCCACCAAATGGAAAGAACATTTCTCCCTGAGCTGGTATTTTAACACGGTGGCTAGTGCAGTGGGTTAAGGGAACAATTTATGCAGCCAGTCGGTCTGTGTTCAAATTCCAGCTTCATTTACAAGCTCTGGGCCTTGGGCCAATGACTAATCTCCCTCAGCCTTAGCTTCTTCATCTACAAACTGGGGGTAGGACTGTACCCCTCATATATGTTTGAAAAATCAAATGAGATAATCCAAATGAGATAATAACTTAATGCCTGCCACGTAACAAGCACCCGATTAATGTTAGCTATGGCTGGTATTTATTACATTGTCATTATGGTGGTGGTGACTGCTATTGATTTTATTGTTGTTATCATTATCATCATCCAGATTGGTATCAACAAGAAATGTATGCAACTTCTTGAACCTCAAACTTACAGTCTTCATATTTATTGATAGTAGTAGTATTAATAATGACCTTCCCCTCTCTACTTCCCATGGGGCAGCAGCTGTGATGAAAGTATTTATTATTACTGAATTAGGAAGAGGCCTGTGCTAGGCCGTTTCCATGCATCAACTCATTGAATCCTCATCACAACGTATGAACTCAGGTACGGTACCTTTTATTTTCCCAATTCACAGCCAAGAAGAAAAGGCACAGTGAGAAGAGATCATTTAACCTGGATCACGCTGTAACCAGCACACGTGAGAAGTCCTGAAACCAGCTAGGCTTCAGGGACGAAAAGGATCAGAACAAGGAAGATCCCTAAGACGATCGCTTCCAGCTCCAACATCGATTTTCTAAAGTGATCATAATTTTGCTGTATTACCATCTGCTGTATAAGTGAATATATTATATTGGATCAAGTCTAACTCATATAGCTAGTGTGACTTTTATAAAAGTTTTTGACCTAGCAATTTCTATGTAAAGGGACTCATTGTCACTTGTGTCTCTCCTCCCTTTGCTCCAAAGCCTTGAAAAAAACACTGTTCCTCCACCTCACCACTTCTTTACCCTTCCCACCTTTCCAACTTCCCCCTCCCACACACAGTCCGGGACCACGACCCTCCTCCTCCCCATACCCACTCTCAGAGCTGCCGCATTCCACCTGCCACCAGATCCTAAAGGCTATTTCTCTGAATTTTATCAAGAGCCAATTCCAACCAGCAACACAGCTCTGAGACAGTCACTTCGAAAGGGCTACAAGTCAAGAATGCATGCAAATACCGCTCTTATCCTCTCCAAATAGATCCATACACTTGATTATTCCTTCCTTGGGACCGGGGATTCCTGAACCGTAACATGCACAGTAATTATCTGGAAATCCTGTCAAATGCAGATCTGATTCAGGGCTCTGGGTTGGGGCCTGAGATTCTGCATTTCTACAAGCTCCCGGGGATGCTGCAGGTCCCTGCTGGTCCCTGATGACACACCTTATCTTGATTATGCCTGTCAACATCCCTTCAAGGAAGGCATGTTGCTCACATTTTACAGATGAGAAATGGGCTAAGAGAGGTTAAAAGACAGACCCAAGGTCCCAGAGCCAGTGAGTAGCGAGGGAGGGATCTGAAAGTTGTCGGATCTTTCTGACTCCATACAACGAAAGAAAGAAAGAAAGAAAGAAAGAAAGAAAGAAAGAAAGAAAGAAAGAAAGAAAGAAAGAAAGAGGGAGGGAGGAACGAAGGAAGGAAGAAAAGAAAAAGAAAAAAAAAAAAATATATATATATATACACACCCATACATGTTAGCTATGGCTGGTATTTATTACATTGTCATTATGGTGGTGGTGACTGCTGTTGATTTTATTGTTGTTATCATTATCATCATCCAGAGGGGTGTGTGTGTGTGTGTATGTGTGTGTGTGTGTGTGTGTGTGTGTGTGTGTGTGTATATAACGATAGTGAAGATATTTAATTGTCCATCTCATTTCAGTAACATGAACACTCATAAATGACAAGAGAAATCTTTCAGTCCCGCACATTGTCAGTGCTTAATAAACATTAAATCCGTAGGTGTGAGTTAGGAATGTATGGGGACCTGTAACATGGGAAACCTGCTTTCATTATGAGCAGGCCCCATGGAGGCCTTTCCAGAAGTTTTTCCTTGAGAAGCCACACTTTGCTTATGTTACTGATTAAACTTATTGGCTCTAACACCTTCTTTTCCTCTAACAACACAGTCCCGTAGAGAACTTCATAAAGACGGGCATTTCATAATTAATTTGAATTATGAGAATAAGAGTGTGAATAATAGGGATCATTCATGGTGAGTCACTGCCATCTCACAGAGTAAGAACAGGATGTTGTGAAGTCAGCAAGAAAGGGGAAGGAGACTTTGCTTCTCCAAAGGGAAAAACCCCTATGGGGCAGCCATAAGCTGGTCCAAAGTGGATGACTTTCAGGGGCACTGTAATCTACTTGGAATATGTGTGTAGGGTGGGAAGAAAGAACAGGGAGCTACAAATTAAATAGAAAACGCAGAGGACAAAGCAGCAAAGACACAAGAGATGATCAGTGGGCAGCACTCCTATGAGTGGAGACTACATGCCTTAAGAGCCTAGAGGAGCAGCTCCTGGAAGTGAACAGAAGGGTATGGGGGAGGGGGCAGACTTGGCCGGCCATGAAGGAATGATGGGATTTGGAGGGAATGGCAATCCAGACAGAGGCCCCAGGAACAAGGGAGTGAATCCAGGATATTCTCAGGAAGGAGAGGAAAGGGAGCAGGGTCCCCAGCCCGGGAGACAGAGTAGAGAAATCTGGGTGGGTTCCCTGCCAAGTGGCAGGCTGATTACTTTGAGGTCTTTGCAAGCCAGGCCAGCTAGAGTGTGGTAGTCACGCAGTAGGGACAAGACTTAGGAGAGGCGGCAGGCAGGGAAGTCAGTAGTAAACAGGGCATCTGCAGTCAGGAAAAGTGGCTTTGGAGCCCTGGCTTCACCATTTAACAGGTGAAAAAAAAAAAAAGGGAAGAATCACACCTGTTTGAAACTTGGGACTTTCATCTGTAACCTGGACATCATAATTGTTTTTCATAGTAGTCTTCCTGCAAGCCCCAGTTTAAAATAATAATAATAATAATAATAATAAATAAAAGAACTAGGTGAAGGGCATGCTAACGGCACAGGGGAGTGGGGTGACGGGCAGCTGGACAAGTGCCAGGCTCTGAAGCACTGGTCATTTTCAACTTGGTGATTCGCATCCTGGTCCCAAGGCTGGTTAAGGGGACACTCGGGCAGCTGTCTTACGTCCAGTATATACCCAAGGGGTAGGGTGGGGAGAGGAGATAGAATAGTCTAGGACTTTTGTGGGGGGTGGCAGGCTCTCTAGTGACAAGCTTGTCCCAGTGCCTTCCTGGGGCACAGCCTGGAAACAGAAGGGAAGGAACCAAGTCCAAACAGACCGGAAGAGGCAGAGACGCCAGCCCCTCTCCCCAGGCAGCCGGCCATTGCTCCCAGCCTCGGGAATTCCAGAAGGGACACACAGGATCAGGACAGGTAGAGGGACCAGCTCCTGTGGGCAGCACACTTTCTTCCAAGTGAAGGATATTCAGTTTGCCTTTTTGCTGACAGATTCGTTGAACAAATAGCACAAGGCCTCCCAGAACAATGAGCCTAAAACATGGACAAGCCAGACAGGACAAGGTGAGCCCAGAGCTCCCGCTCCTTAAGTACAAGGACCAAAAGCCACTGGGTGAAAGGCCTGTAGCCTGGCTGGGAGTGACCTACGGGGCCAGTCCTGCTCCTTCAGGGTGGATTTCAAAGGCTGCTCCTGGTTTCCAGGCTCAGAGGACTATAGGCTTTCAATGATTCATTATTCAGTCAGAAGTCAGATTCTGTTTAGAAAACAAACATTTCCTGCATATCCATCCAAGTGGGATACGTTTGCATAATGACCCTACTTATCATCACAACAATCCTGTCATTTAGGTATTTTTAATCCCCATCTTACAAATAAAGACATTAAGGCGAAGAGAATGTGCTCCCAGTTCCAGGATTCCATCCCCACTTTCCCTCCAGCCCTGCCCACCGTTTTTTTTTTCCAAAAAGCCACAATCAAAGCTTTCTTGCTTCCCTTTTTTTTACATAGCCACAGGCAACATCTAGGAACTTGTACTGATATGTCCCATCCTCAGCGTTTGCCCTTCATGACACACACGGGAGGATTACCTCTGAACTGCTACCTGCTATTCCCAAGGAAAGATATTACTGCTAATAGAAATATTGGTAGGAGCGCCTGGATGGCTCAGTCGGTTAAGCGGCTGCCTTCGGGTCAGGTCATGATCCCCGGGTCCTGGGATGGGGGCCGCATTGAGCTCCCTTCTCCTTCGGGATTCTGCTTCTCCCTCTCCCTCTGCCTCCTCCACGCCCTCCCCCCGCCCCGTTCATACTCGCTCACCCTCTCTCTCTGTCTCAAATAAATAAATAAAATCTTAAAAAAAAAAAGAAATATTGGTACATGACCACCACCACTAATAAAAGTGACTTTCATTTATTGAACATCTAGTGTGTGCTCATGAGTTTAGATATAACGTCTCACCGAATTCTACAATTATACCCAGTTTATAGATTAAGATACTGAAACACAGAAAGATAAACCTACTTACCCAAGATCACAGGGGTAGTAAGTAGTGAAAGTGGGATTTCAACCCATGAACTTTGAATCCAGAGCACGCACTTTCAAGCACAGCCCAAACTGTGCTGTTTCCTGTCTTAATCATAAATGACAGGAGAATGACATTTTGGAAAGGATCAAAACAGGGAGTAAACATATGACAGACTTGTCCCTGGGCCTTTCCATGGGAAATGATACCACCATCTGCCCAGTTACTCCAGCCGGGTATCTCAGTCATCTTGATTCAGTATATCTTTACATATCAGCATATTTTCTGATAACTGTGAAACAGGCAGTGTCTCATTTAAACTAGCCTGTGATTATTCTATGCAAAAGAATTTGAATCCATTAAAATGGTGATTATTCTTCTGAGCTGTCGACATTAGTCTCTATTCAGGCTTTAGCCATGAAACACGTCAGGCCAAATCTAATTCTCTGCTGACAAGTGTCCCTTCCCCAAACAACTCAACTATCCAGCCTAAATAAATAGAAACTTCTATGACTAGTCACATTGTTTTCACTTCTAAACAAATCTACAGGAAAGAACGCCCATTACCAATATATTTGTCCATTGTAAATTGCCATCATTAAAACCAACAAAGTTTAAACCTTTCAAGTGTTTGGAGTTTAGAATTTGGGGAGTTGGGATGGGGGTTGGGGGAAGGGGTAGCAATTTTTAAAAGAGTATGGAAGGAAACTCCATCTATTCTAAGAAAAAGTCCCTAACCTTTAAGGACCCATGTATACCTTAATGAGAACAGCAGGATGCAAAATAAAAATACTATTCTAAAATTTATCGTCATGACGTTTTTCACGGAGGGTGGGGGGAAAGAAATGGGAACTGGGGGGCTTAGGGATCACCACTCAGATTCCCCGTTTGGCCAATGGGGAGTGCATTCCCAGTGTCTGTGTGATCTCCGTGGCATGGCTCAAAGCCAGCAGGGCCCCTCCAACAGCAGCTCTCATTGTCTTAGCCCCTCTTAGGTCCCCAAGACTCACCCTCCACATACTCTGGAGGATGCAGGGATGGATAAAAAGACACCGTATGACCCTCCAGCACTCCCCTGCCAGCCTCGTCACGTTTACTTTCATCCATATTGTAAATATTCCCTTTACTTAACTGAGACCTTTCATTGTAAAGTGTTTGAAGCCAGGCAGCCTTCCGGTGTCAAAGACCTCGAGTGCTAGAAGAAGCGACCAGCTTCCACGGAAACAAGCGTGGTCATGGTCTGATTTTGAAGAAGTTCTTTGGCTCATAGTTTAAGAAGCCCTCCAAGCCTAGGAGAACGGAGTTGCCAAATAGAATAAGAACAGTGACTGTTGTGTCCTGAGTATGACAGTGCTGTTTGCTCTGTGGTTCGCGGTGCCCATGAAATGCTTGATACCCGCCACCTAGAGCCGACCTTAATGTCTGCACAAAACCGAGGGGCTCGGGAAATACACAAAGCCCTTCTCTCGGAAAGCAGTGTTTGAAAGTAGTCTTCCAAATACTGTTACGGATTTTTTTTTAACTTGGCAGAGCTGTTTTCATGTTAGAGATGTCATGTTCACAGTGAGAGGGCATTGCCCTCGGTCAGGGGTTGCTCCACTAAGTCTCTGACGAAATACTGAATTATAACTTTATTTCAAGGAAGTAGAAGGGGCAAGCTCAAAAACCAATAGCCATCTTTTTTTTTTTTTTAAGATTTTATTTATTTATTTGACAGAGAGAGAGACAGCCAGCGTGAGAGGGAACATAAGCAGGGGGAGTAGGAGAGGAAGAAGCAGGTTCCCAGTGGAGGAGCCTGATGTGGGGCTCGATCTCAGGACCCTGGGATCACGCCCTGAGCCAAAGGCAGACGCCCAACGACTGAGCCACCCAGGCGCCCCAAAAACCAATAGCCATCTTAAAAAAAAAAAAAAAAAAGATGAGAAGCCTTTGGTCCACAAATCATCAGATTAGCATTTCTAGCCTTTCCTTAATGCTTGTTTATTTAGCTGAAGTCCTGTGTGTGTGATGCCCATCAGCATATCAGAAGAGAGTTGTTTGTTTTTCAACTTGCACGGTGATGAATTCTATATTTTCATTCTTTCGGGTGGAGGGATGGTGTTGTTTGATTATGGTGTGGGGGAAAGAGGAAGGGTTTTGAAAAACAGGACTTGTCAACTGAATTCCAATTCTGGTTTGACCATTTTAGTCTTTGTCGTCCGGGCAGGTTCACCTCACCCCTCTGAGCCACAGTCCATTTTTCTGCAGATGAAGGTCACAGGGTCGTAGTGGTGCTAAAATACCGTACGTGGGGGCCGGCGACGCAAGAGGAGGTCCCACACTTTTTCTCACCCTCCTTGTGGTAAGCATCCCTAAGAAGCGGTCACACCTGGTTTGGGCGTCTCCTCATCGCCGGCAAGAATCTAGTTCACGTGAGAGGCCCGATCACTCAGGGTGGTGCGGCCAGGCCCAGCATTGCAGAGATTCCTTCTATTATTCCCAAATTCTTCTCATTTTTTAACACTCTCTGTCCTTTTCCCCAGGTCAAAGGAAAGGATATGATCTCTACAATAAAAAACAGACTTATTTTTTTTTCCAACGGGCCTGTTGAATCCTCCCTAATTGCCCCTCTGTGTCCCAAAAAATGATGTCAGCACTCCTGAGGAATTCCTCACCAGCATTCTTATCTTTCCTTGCTGAAATCCGGTTGGTCATTACAACTATTTTTGCGGGATTAAAAAAAAAAAAAGATTTGAAAGCAAACAAATATCTCTGAGTTTGTGCTGTCTTTGGATTGGTATGGATAAATGAGAGACTGTTGGTTTTAAGTTACATATTCCTTGTATCCTATCTACCTCTCAAGTGCCAGCTTTGATACTTTCTGGACTACGTGGTCTGACCTATTGACCTGGGTCCTGATGTGCCCATGGTCAAACCGGAAGGGCCACCCTTCCCACTGGCTTTGCAATCAGGAGGGTGACAACCACCCAGCCAGCCACCCGTCAAAGTCCCTGTTGGTGACTCTCCCCGAAGCAAGCTGCCTCCCTTCCCCCACTTTCCCAAATATCTTGGGCATCTCAAACAAACCAATTACACTCAGGTTGTTTAAACAAACAGCAGCACAATTCCCTGGCCCAGAGCCCCAGCTGAGGGATTCCCTTGGGTCCACTCTCACCATCTCCACCCCCCACCCCAAACCTCTTTCAGGCAAGAGTAGCCCCAGCACAGACAATGACTCTGCGTTAACAGTGGGCACTTTTGCGCGTCTAAATGTTTGCAGACACTTGGTAAAGTGTCCCAGGCCAAGTTTCCAAAGGACAATACCTCCACGCTGCGTTTGTTTAAGCAGGCAATCCCAGATAAGAAGGGGGTTGCCTCCCTTCTCCAAAAGCCAAGAATGCAAGACAGAGGCTAGAGGCAATGCTGTGGGAGGCTGGGGCAAATTCCGCTGGAACAGGGAATACCTGAGTCTCTCTCTCTCCACTTCCACTCTCCCTTCAAAGAATATACTTACCTACAGAGAATGGGAAACCAGGGCATTGGGGGGGTTATTTATTTATTTTTTGAAGTATTTCCCAAATACGACAACTGTGACAGGGAAGGTACAATTTTCAATTCTGCAGCTGGGCTGGACCTTGGAGGTACATAGGTCCCTGTAGAAGGACTGACTAGACTTTCCCCACCTTGCAGCCCACAGCAAGTGAAATCTCAGTCAATGCCCTACACCATACATTTCCTGTTGGCCTGTTGGAAAGAAAAAGAACTTATGATCTTCCAGTCTCTCCCAGCCATTTCTGCAGGTGCCACCACCAAACCTGTAGGGACCAACTGGTATTGTCTACCAAATGGGTACTGTCTACAATTCATTTACTCACTCAACAAATATTTATAGAGTATCTACTTAGACTGAATCCATAGTAGTACAGAGGTTGGGAACAAAGGTGAAATCTACTCTCACATATCATAGAAAGTGATATGCATCTTAAGAGAAGAGAAACAAAGATGCTCAGAGTTCAGAGAAGAGATGACTTCTGGCTGAGAGGTGGCAAGCTGAAGAGAGAAAGCTTCTCAAGGAAGGGGCTACCGGACTTGATCCTTGAGTAGCTGCCATCCATGGAGACGGGAGCCAGCTCAGCACTCTGACTGTGGACAGGCTCTTCCCCATATATTTCTACCTCTTGCTACTTCTCCTTGGTCCTTCAACCATTAAAAGAGAAGTTCTTATATCTTCTGAGTCACAGACCCAGAAAATCTCGACTCCCTCCAGGAAAATGAACATGTACCAAAATATAGCACACAATTCCAGAGGACTCCCAGATTTACCCAGGAACCTCAGATTAAGAATTCTAACAATTGAATTGTTGGTGCTGGCAGACCCATTTTTGATAGGAGGATTGAGAGGAAACAAAATCTCCTTCTACCTATCCTTTACATTTTCGTTCATGATTTTTTAGTTAAATTATATATGTGGCCTACAAAACCCTGAAGAAGAAAAGAAGGGGCTTCTTCATTTCCCATATCATTTGAAAAGCGGATTGATCTGAAGAGCGACGCTTTGGGCGGAACCAGAGAGCCTCCCGACATGAGGCTGCCATATTTCACGTACAAAAACCTGTCCGACCTTTTGTACCTTCTTTGAGTTGCAAATTCTGAAGTAGGTTTTTCAAAAGCCCAAAAACTGACACTCTCAAAATGTCTTTCACAAAGGAATCTAAAGCAAACGTCAACATTTCTCTTCTACAAATTCTGAGAGCCATGAATCTAGGTGGAGAGATCGTGACTTAATGACACTCCATCAAAACAGGACAGCCGAGTGGCTCCTAGCCTTGCTCAGTTCTGCACACCATACATACTATGTGCATGAAAAGAAAATCAATTAATTGAGGGACTGGATGAGAGGCTTTATGATAGAACAAATGGGACACTTTATACTATAGTTCATTCCAGAACACTATGTGTAAATAAAAGAGATGTTTTAAAGGTTAATTTGATTTATTACTGAAAATATACATACCAGGCAAGCTCCTAGTTTAAAGATATTAGATTCCAAATCCTGATAACACGGACAAATACTTTTAATTTAACTTTGAAGATAAGTGTACATTCACATCCAGTTGTAAGAAATTGCAGAGAGATCCTGTGGACCCTCTACCCAATTTCCCTGACTGGTAATATCTTGCAAAACCATAGCACAATCTCACCACCTGAATGTCGACATTTCTACAGTGAAGAAACCGAACAGAGCTACACCAGGATCACTCCTGTTGTCCTATAGAGCCACACCTGCTTGTCTTCCATCCCACCACCTGCTAAATGCCTGGTAATTATTAATCTGTTCTTCAGTCCTATAGTAGTGTCATTCCAAGAATGTTATATAAATGGAATCATACAGTACAAAACCTGTTGGCTTTTTGGCTCTTTTTTTCCACTCAGCATAATGCCCTTGAGATCCCTCCAAGTTGTTACCTGTATCAATCATCTGTTTCTTTTTATTGCTAAATTATATTCCATGGTATGGAGTACCACAGTTTGTTCAATCATTCACATGTTGAAGGATACCTGAGTTGTTTCCAGTTTGGTGCTATTAGGAGTAAAGCCACTATAATCATCCACATGCAGGTTTTTGTGTGGACATCAGTTTTCATTTCTCTGGGTTAAATGCAATTACATTCCTGGGTCACATCATAGTTGCATACTTAGTTCTTTAAGAAACTGACCAACTGTACCATATTACATTCGCGCCAGCAAGGTATGCTTGTCTTCTGCACATCTTCACCACTAGAAATACTGTTGTCCCTACTTTGTATTTAGCCATTCCTATAGGTGTCTAATGATATCTCATTGTGATTTTAATTTCCATTTCCTCAATGGCTAATGATATTAACCTCTTCATGTGCTTATTCGCCATCTCCTATCCACTGACATGCCCATTTTCTAATTGGATTACTTGGTGTTCTTACTGTTGAGTTTTGAGGGTTCTTTATATATTCTAGATACTAGTCCTTTGTCAGATATGTGCTTTGCAAATATTTTGTCCCAGCCCCTAGTTTATTTCTTCATCCTCTTCACATGGTTTTTTACACAGTAAAAATTTTCAATTTTAATGGAGTACACTTTATCGTTTTTTTAATAGATTATGATTTTTGGTGTCAAGTCTAAGAACTCTGCCTAGTCCTAGATCTTGAAGATTTTCTTCTATGTTTTTGCCTAAAATTTTTATTTTGTGAAGTCTATGATCAATTTTGACTTAATTTTTGTATGTGTGAGACTTAGGTTGAGGTTCATTTTTTTGCTTATGGAGTAGGCAAAACTTTAGATTTTATATTAGATAAGGCTATTTTTCAGAGCAAGCAACTGAATGTTGAATTTGAAAGTCTTTTTCACCTGCAGTCTTGGAACAAAAATGCCACCAGTTCTAAATTTATTGTCAGATGCTACATCTTCCTGAACCAGTGAGACTGTCCTCCAAATGAGAGAGAATTGGTGGCTAAGCAGAGCAATCCATGGGAAGATGAGGGTCTTTACTTTGCCAAATATCAACCAAGGAGGGCCCGAATCCATACCCCCACTTTTACCTATCAATCTTAAAGAGCCAAGCACAGGAAAAAAGAAAGTTTAGGATCTTCTCCGAAATAGTTCCCAGTTGGTAAGGATTGTAAAATTGAGGAAATATTTTCCAGGAAACCTGGTAAGATCAAAAAAAAGGGATAGGAACAGGAAGAGTTTTCCATTCCTTCAAGTGGGTTTCCAATGTTGAGGACCACAATTTGTAACAGTGATCTATTAACTCACGGTGGGCTCTGAAAATTCTTTGATTGATTCTGCAATGCAGGTGAGCCAGCTCTGTTCATCCTACTATCTGTATTTCCAAAAGAACTGTTCATTAACTCCAATAAAAAAACAGAAGCCTGTGTCTATACCCTTTATTGGATTACTCAGAGTGGGATGGGTGCTGATTCACTTCCAAAGGCTCTGATGAGCAAGCCAGGGATGTTTTCCCAGTGGAGACCCACCCCACTCCCCCCAGCCCCTCCTGCTCTTCCCCTCCCAGGATAAACACAAAGCAGAGACCAAGCTCCCAGTGGGATGACCTATAAGTGACCCTTGGACTGACCTAACACTCTGGTCACTCTCACCGACAGATTTGTTTATCTTGGAACCTTGGAGCCTCTGCACCCAAAAGCATCGACTCTAGACTCCAAGTCCTCCCAAGCGAGCTGTCAGTCACAGCTTAAGTGCGTGTGGGACAGTTGCATGATAGCCCGAGTTTATTTACCAAAATCTGATGTTTATGCTGTCCAGCAATGAGTAGGGGCCATGGGCTGCTGAATTTAGTAATTGGGGAGCCAGCCAAACTCCTCCATCAGGCATTAGCTCTTACACTAAAGAATTATCAGTGGACCCTGACAGCACATCTCCCTCTTGGAGATTAAAGGTCCCAGGGTAATCTGAATTTGGCATTTCCAAAAGAGGGGTATGTGGCTAGGCCATTCCCCTAGAGCTTATTTTACTGAAACATAAGGAGCACAGCCACAACTGGGATGAGGAAGAAGTTTGGGCTTCTAACCACAGTCCATCACACTGTGGCCTGTCTGACGGGACTACAGGCAAGGTTTACATGTGATAATGATATCTTGATATTTATCTAAAGAAAAATATCGATGCTGTCTCTAGTTTGAGCACGGGATGAAGTGATCAATAAATCCAAAATCAAAGAGACGTGGAAAAATTTTACTAAATTCCTTTTTAATAGATTATGTTTTCCCAGATATGATCACTTAAGAACCCCAACTGACTGCTGGTCAGATTTCAGTGGTAATCCCAAGGGGATTAAGCCTTTTCAGAGGGTGGAACTCATTCTTACTCAAGCCCATCTGTACACAGTTTCTTTTGGGGTGCTGTTTTCCAACGGTTGAGTAAGGCAAACATGTGAGGGCAAACCAAGAAAGATGACAAGGTTGATTACAGAACTGGGCTTTTTCCCTGCTCCTGGCAGAAAATTTCATTTAGATCTAAATCTTCAAGGAATGCTTTTATTTGGAAAACCAGATGAGGAGAGGGAGAACTGTCCCTTCAGAAGGCAATGCAGAAAGAGGGCTCTCCTCCCCTTTTATCCCATTAAGTCCTGCTGGTCAGTGACTGAGAAGGCCCCTCTATTATCAGCCTTGGCTTAAATAAACCTTCTGCCTCTGCACCCTGCCAGCTTCCCTCCATGCAGCCGGCCCATTCATCACTGTCACCTTTGCAGAGTGGCTGCCATGACAGTTCATGATCATTAACCAGCCCTGGTGTGCTTTGTGTTAAAGTTAAGACACATCAAACACAGAAAAGCCACAGTTCCTTAAAGTTACAGGAGACATGGATGCGCTAGGGCAGACGTAGGCCAAACTTGACTCGCAGCTTTGACAAAAGGTGAAGACGAGCCCTGAGGAAAGACGCCTCAGTATCCCTTCTCACCCCCTACCCCCACCCAATCTGGGGGGGTGGGGCGGGGGTGGGAGGGGCAGGAACCTGGTGGAAAAGGAGCAGTGTGCCAATAGGGTGACAGAGCCCTGATAAAGAGACCATGAGTCAAAGACACAGCGATGCGGCTTTTGAAACCACCACCAGCCAGCTGTCCAGTGAAGCGGCCCCTTCAGTGCTGGTGCCCCCCGCACTCCCTGCCCCCACAGCAGAAAGCCTGCTCCCAGAGAGAACACTCACAGGAAATTATCTCCTTGCTGCCCTTGGCACACTCATCTTCTGAACCATTTCATAAACTTCTTACCCAAGGGGGCACCAATCCCTGAAAGCAATGCCGGGGAAATGGTGTCTCTCTGTTTCTCAAAGGTGTAAAATATGTAAGTAACAGGGTGCACGAAAGACGTTTGTGTATTTGGGTAATCCTGCTTACATTTCATGATTTCTCTCTGGGCCCACTGTTTAATTAAGACATTTGCTTTTCTTATCATGACTTTTCTGCAACAAGGCCCAGCTTAGGGAAATGACCTTGAAAGGCAGTTGGAGAAGGCAAGGGAGCTGGCTCTGCCAGCCGGTACTTAAAAATTAAATAACAAAGAGAACTAAACAAGCAGCCCATAACCACCCTGCCACCTACACGAAAGAATACGCATACAATTCCTCTATCACCTTCTTCATTCAAATGACATTTAGTCTGTCCTTCCCATGTGCCCCAGGGTGATAAAGAGCAAAAAAAGAGGGTTATAACTCTTAAAACAGATGAATATAATCTCTACAAAGGAGATAGACACTGGGGGAGCAGAGAATGAAGGGGGTATCTGGAGAGGATGCATCAAGGACTTCTATGGTGCGGCCAGCTGGCTGGGTCTTGAGGTAGGAGCAGGAGTTCGACACAGAAGGGGGAGGTATAGCAGCACACAAACAAAGGTACAAAATGATTGCTAATGATTGCTAGCGATTACAAAGTGATTGCTAGCATCTACTAGGCCTGTACGAAAGTCAGGCAGTATGCCCGGGATGTTCTAGGTCTGCACAGCAGCCATTGGCCACAGGTGGCTAGTGAGCACTGGAAACGAGGCTGGTCCGAATTGAGATGTGCCAGAAGAGTAAAAGACACAGAGGATTTCCATAACATGGTATGAAGAAAAGAATGTAGCATATCTCAGTAGTAATCTAAAATTTTTAAAAATATTTTTATTTATTTATTTGAGAGACAGAGAGATAGCATGAGCAGGGGAGAGGCGGACTCCCGGCTGAGCAGGGAGCCCGATGTGGGACTGGATCCCAGGACCCTGGGATCATGACTTGAGCCGAAGGCAGGCGGTTAACTGACTGAGCCACCTAGGCACCCCTCAGTCGTAATTTTATATTGATCACGTGTTGAAATGGTAATACGTTGGGCATAGTGGGTTAAATAAGATATATTATTAAAGTTAATTTCACCTGTTCTTGTTTTTTTAAAGTGGCTATGAAGGGGCGCCTGGGTGGCTCAGTTGGTTAAGCGTCTGCCTGTGGCTCAGGTCATGATCCCAGGGTCCTGGGATCAAGCCCTGCAGTGAGCTCCCTGTAGGGAGCCTGCTTCACCCTCTGCCTGTGTCCCTCCCCCTGCTTGTGCTCTGTATCTCTCTCCTGCTCTCTCTGATAAATAAATAAATAAATAATTTTTAAAAAAGGATTTCTTTGCTTTAAAAAAAAAAGATTTTATTTATTTAGAGAGAGCAAGTAGAGGGAGGGGCAGAGAAAGAGGGAGAGAGAGAGAATCCAAGCAGACTTCCCTCTCAGTGCATAGCCCGAGGCAGGCCTCGATCTCACAACCCTGAGATCATGACCTGAGCCAAAAATCAACAGTCGGACATTAACCGACTGAGCCACCCAGGTGCCCCTAAAAACACTTTTGAAGCTATTGATATAGTCTCTGAGGCCCTTCTGAGCTCAAACATCCTTTGACCTTGGAGTGTAATTTTATTGTTTGGTCCGGCTCTTCCATCATATCATTGATCACCAGTTTGATTTATCTGCTGTGAAATTCTCCATCAGGAACAAGGCCCTTCATCGAGGCATTGCTCCTCTGGGAAAATAGGATTTACTTTACAGTAAGTCACTCTCGAATATAGAGTCATTCCCTTGACCAGAAAATGTTCAGTTGCATAGTGCTTTTGCTGAATATAATTATGAATACAATGGAAAGTGAAACAAACAAAAAAATTTTTTTTACCTAAAAAGAAGAATTGGGCTTCTGCTTTATTCTGCTTTATCCCAGCCACTTTTTAACAGTTCAGTGACCTTAGGTACATTGTTTAACTTCTGTCTGTTCATTTTCTCATAGAAAATACAGAGATAGGGACTCCTGGGTGGCTCAGTCAGTTAAGCGTCTGCCTTCTGCCCAGGTCGTGATCCCAGGGTCGTGGGATCGAGTACCACATCGGGCTCTCTGCTCAGCGGGGAGCCTGCTTCTTCCTCTGCCTGCCGCTGCTGCTCCCCCTGTTTGTGTGCACTCTCTCTCTCTGTCTCTCTGACAAATAAATCAAAAAAACCTTAAAAAAATAAATAAAATATAGAGATAATATCCACCTCCCAGGATTAGGAAGAATAAATGAATGGTATGTCTAAAGGTGCTTAGTTTAGCTCCCTGAATATAATAAACACTAAATAAATCTGATTGACTCTCATTATTATTACTGTACTTCTATTTATTGACCTCCACTAGGTACATGGCATGTAAATGGGAAAATTTTATTACCAATCTCATAGTACTGTTTTATGGATTCAGTGAAAGAAAACACATGCAGCCTTTCTAGTATGGGGCATAGTAAGCATTTAGTATTATATTATATCTTTATCACTTGCATCTTGTAAACTATAACCTTCAAATTATAATAGCATGATGTTATAGTTGTGTATTTATAGTATTAAATGTAAAAATAATATTATCAAGCTGAAATTCTTAATGTTATTCTAAATGGTCACTACTCTATGGGAGTATTCCAGCAACCTGTTGGCTTTTAGGCTCATAAAGGTGATATTTAATATATCAGAACAATACTTAATATACCAAAGAGTATATACGGCTTTTCCATGCCACTCAAAGTCCTCATGCATAGCATCTGCTTAATTAAAACCTTCGTGATACCTAAGACCAGATCAATTGTGGACTCTGTTTTGCAGCGAGAGAAACTGCAGGGCTATGTCATCTATGGACATAATTAAATCTTCAACAAGCTCCTCACCTAGACTTAGGAAAAGAGTCCTCAAACCCTGGCTCTGGTTTGTCACTATGTGTAAAACAGCCTGCTTGTGACTCACGGGGGTTCAGGGCAGAAACTGGAGTAATTCAGGAAGTGAGCTGTGAGCCACCACAGGCCAATGGTCCCAGCAGGCCCCGAGAAGCCACAGCACTGCTCAGTGGCCTGTATGTCAACTTTGCCACGGGTTATGTGGCCCAAAGTGGCTTACATAACTACTTCCTGACTTTGGGTATTATTATATTTTTATATACCAGCAGGTAAACAAAATTACTGTATTTTCTATCCACTATATTTTGAAGGGACAAAACTAGAGCAAAGAATCCACAGCCCCGGGTTGGAGACTCCCAAGACAAAGGGGCAATGGGTCAATACCACCCCTGCTTTCACACCCACAGCGGCTGTGCTAGGAGACTGGGTCCAAGAGAGGGTAGGACTTGCTAAGCTCCAGGTGGGGGCTGGACAGTGGTTAGACATCATTGAGGCTGTTTGCCCCAAAGTCTTAAGAAACAATTACCTTAAGAGAGGCATCATCTGTGGGAAGCATGACAATGGACCTTGATGAAACTGTAAAAGGTGGAACAAGGAAAAAGATTCTTTTCTTTTCGGCCGTGCTACTGCAAACACGGCTGAACAAATGGATGTGAACTTCAGGTAGAATACTGCAGTTGGCTTGAGACCAAACCCTGAGAAGCCTATATCCAAAAGGAGAGACATCAGTTTCTGAATGAGTGACAAGGCTTTTACTGACACTGTGATGTTCGATTTTGGGGTCTCCCCCAGTGCCATTGTTTCTGGAGTTGTACTTTGCGTGGACTTACTGTATTTGCACCTTTCCTTCCAAAAGGATTTTCACAAGTCCTAACAGCATCCCCCTGAGGCAGGTGGGGAGAAGTGCTCATACTGTTTCCCAGAGTGAAATCTCTGCAGGCGACCGCAGGGGCAATAGGAAGGCAAAGGGGAGACACTGCCCCTACTGTTGTCAAAGGGAATCACCAAGCCTCTGCCCATTACCAACGGGACTGGAGGGGAGAGGTTAAAGGTCAGGAGGTCCGCCTTACCTCTCTTGGGGGGGGGGCCCTCCCCACAGAACCGTTCCTCCCACTGGACCGGCTCAGGGAAAATAAAGGAAGCCATAAAACACGTGGCTTCCTAACCTAGCCAACCACACCCACTATAACACACTTTTGGTGGACCTGGAAATAGATTAATCATTTTGGAGGCAATTTGGCAGTGGCTATCAAAATGTGAAGAGGGTTTCTTTTGACTCAGCAGTTCTAGAAATGCACTCTACCAGCATACTTACCAGAGTGTGTAAGAATATCCCCTACAGCATTTACATTTACCGTGGCTTCTTTTTGTAAAAGCAAAAACTAGAAACAATCTAAATGCTTATCAATAAAAGGATAAACTTAAATAAATTATGGTGCATATAAATCTCTGCAGTTGTTACGAGGATTGAAATTAATCTACACAGAAAGACGTGGAAAGATAGTTGAGATTGTACTAAAAACACATTCAAGACTAATAAATCATACTCTGTCACTCCTGCAGTTACACTATTTGCAAGATACTAGAAGACCAGGTGCCTGGAACAAAAAGAAGTGAGTCTTGATGAGTGGAATTTGCAGGTATCCTACAACAGAGGCCGTAGTGGGGATAGATACTCCCACGGGAGACAGAAACCACCCCGTGGAGGGAGACTCTGTGCTGCTGACCCCTACGTGAGCCTTCTTTGGTATCTTAGAGGGTGAGAGGGCAAGGGGAACCTCAGGAGAATAGTATCCCATTATGAATGAAGCCTAATTCTGGTTCATAACACTTTCTTCATTGCCTCCTGTACCTGCTGCTATTTGGTTATTTTTCACAGTGTAATAAGCACCCTCAAACCCACCACCCAAAATCAAAGCAAGCAACTAGACCATAACCTTCACCTAATCAGATGACCCCATCCTAGCCCTGCTCCTGCCCGCCTGCACCCCGATTCACCATGCCCTCACTCTCCTGGGTAACTGTATTGACTATGTATGTTTTAAAGTATGTACTTTTTGCCTTCTGATACTATACTTTTGTAAATAAAAATTCTTTGAGAAGTTGAAAAAAATAAAGTATATACTTTTAGTTTTTAATTATAAAAAAGGAGTATTAGGCTGTTTGTAATCTTTTGGAACTTACTGCTTCACTTATTATATGTGAAACTTCACTCACATTGCTATATACAGTTCCTACTGCTGTATGATATTTATTCCTCTATTCTCCTGGTGTTTCCTGTTTGTTGCTGTTGTGAATAGTTACCGTTTGGACATTCTTGTGTGTTACTATTATTGTTATTGTTGTGTTATGCAAGAATCACTCTTTGGTATATACCAGGGAGTAGAACTGCTCAGTCATCAAGTTTGTAAATGTTCCACGTTCGGAAATAATGCCAAGCAGATTTTCAAAGTGGTTGTACCGATTTGTACTCCCACTGCCCCTGTGTTAGAGATCCTTTCTTGAGATCTGCATCTTCTCCAACCTTCAATTTTGTGAGACTTTTTGATTTTTGCCAACTGCAAGGATGTAAAATGTTGTCACAGTGGACTTGGTTTGCATTTTGTTGACCACTGAGAATACTGGGTATCTCTTTATATGTATATCGGCCACATGTATCTTTTCTGTGAAATGCCCACCTGTGTCTTTTGCACTGAAAGTCTTCTGTTGGGGACACCTGGATGGCTCAGTCAGTTAAGAGTCTGCCTTCGGTTCAGGTCATGATCTCAGGGTCCTGGGATCTGGGATCAAATCCCACATCAGGCTCCTTCCTCAGAGGAGAGCCTGCTTCTCCTTCTGCCTGCAGCTCCCCCTGCTTATGCTCTCTCTCTCTGACAAATAAATAAATAAAATCCTTTAAAAAAGAAGGAAGGAAGGAAGGAAGGAAGGAAGGAAGGAAGGAAGGAAGGAAGAAAGAAAGAAAGAAAGAAAGAAAGAAAGAAAGAAAGAAAGGAAGGGAAAGAAAGAAAAGAAAGTCTTCTATTGGATTGTTTGTGGTCTAAGTAAATCTTGTTGGTACCTGAAATGGAAATTTCAGGGGAAACGTTTCTTTTTTCTAAAGATCTATTTATTTGAAAGGGGCCGGGGGCGGGGGGCAGAGGGAGAGAATCTCCAGCAGACTCCCCACTAAGCACAGAGCCCAATGCAGGGCTCCATCTCATCACCCTGATATTCCAACCTGAGCTGAAACCAAGAGCTCCCCCAGGGGAAACATGGTTAAACGCACCTGATTTTCACCTGCCAGGAGACAGGGCCAGAGGGACACACAGAATTGTAAGAAGTTGATTTTGACAGAGTTCAGCAGAAGTCTGAGCATGAAATCCTAAGCAGCCAGGGACACAGGAGCCAAGTGGGGCTGAGAGGTTAGGCCAGCTGTGTCAAATTCTTCCCCTTTCCTGCCCCGCTACCTACAGTGGCCGCAAATCCCCCGTGCCCCATGCCAGGTGCTTCCCTGCACTTTCCACAGCACCCTGCCAGAAGCCCTCAGCACCTAAATGTTTGGTGACAGCAGAACAGCAAGTTCAGATTTCTACCCAAGTCATCTGGCAGCCAAAGCGATAGCTTCAGGGCTGCACTCCAGCCATTAGGAAACGAATTTCCAGAGGTTTCTGAGTAGTGCGGGAAGAAAAACATACACAGACGCAAATTTTCCAATTCATACACAGGAAACTGCAGGTCCAGTTCTTTTAAGAAAATAGATTGAAATTCAAGAGATAAGAAAATAGCAAGCACGGAGCCTATCCCAGCTCTGCTCTGGACCCCACCGTTTTAAGCATCCCAAATCACCGGGTCGGCCCATTCCATGGTTGCAGCCCATCCACACGTCCAGGAGCCCTATGGAGCTCCCCACACAGAGGCCCTCATTCGGATCTGAAGGGGGTCACTTCCTGTCCTTCCCCAGATCTCCTGTCCCAGTCGTGTCACCCAGCTGTCATCTTTCTTTAGTTATCCACTCATTTCCTCCTAACGACCGCATAGGTCTGTCTCCCCATCCCAGTCCTACAGACTTCCATTCTCATTCCTCCCTGTTTTGCCAGCACCTGACATCAGCCTGTCTTCTCCGGCCACAGGCGAGGTGAGGTCAGGGTAACCTGCCCTTGACTCAGTTCCTGTGCACTGTGTCAAAGGAACTCATATGTTTTCACACACACACACACACACACACACACACACACACACACACACACAAAGTTACTATGTGAGGTGATGGTGGCAGTCCTTTCACAATAGTGTACTTATAACAAATCATCATGTTGTACACTTTCTTTCTTTCTTTACTTATTCATTCATGTATTTCTTTTTAAAGACTTCATTTTTAAGTAATCTCTTCACCCAATGTGGGGCCGGAACCCACAATCCGGAGATCAAGGGTTGCATTCTCTACCGACTGAGCCAGCCAGGCACTCCACATTGTACCCTTTAAATATATTACAATTTCATTTGCCAATCATACCCAATAAAGCTGAAAAAAATTTTAAAACAAAACAATGACAGCCTGAGAGGGGACCTGAGCCACTGAGAGGCAAAGGGAAGCTGATGCTCAAATTGATGATGAATGCTTTGGTTTTCTTAACTTTAAGTAGAAATCATAAAAGAAAATGATTTGAAGAGCACCTGGGTGGCTCAGTCAGTTAAGCGTCTGCCTTTGGCTCAACTCATGATTCCACGGTCCTGGGATCGAGCCCCTGAGCCCCATGTCGGGCTCCCTGCTCAATGGGGAGTCTGCTTCTCCCTCTCCCTCTGCTGCTCCCCTTGCTTGTGCTCTCTCACTCACTCTCTCTCTCTCACTCTCATATAAATAAATAAAATATTAAACAAAATAAAAAGGGCAATGCTTTGAGTAGTGATGTGTGTGTGTACGTGCTTTTTTTAAATTGTAGTAAAATATATATAACATATAATTTACCATCTAATCATTTGTAAGTATACAGTTCAGTGGCATTAAGCACATTCACGTTGTCGTGCAACCGTCACCATCACCCATCTCCAGAACTTTTTCATCATCCCAAACTGAAACTCTGTCCCCACTAAACACTAAAACCCCATTCTCACCTCCCCCAGCCCCGGGAAGCCACCACCGTTCCACTTTCCGTCTCTATGAATCTGACTAATCTGTGTGCCTCATGTAAGTGGAATCAGACAAGATCTGTCCTTTTGTGCCTGGCTCCTTTCACTTAGCAAAATCGTTCCCAGATTCATCTATGTTGAAGCATGTATCAGAATTTCATTCCTTTTTAAGGCTGAATGGTATTGCGCTGTACCTATCTACCACCTCTTGTTCATCCATTCATCTGTTGATGGACATCTGAGCTGTTTCCACTACGGCTACTGCGAACAATGCTGCTATGAACATGATGGGCTAGTATTGTTTGATGAGGTTTTTTTTTTTTAAGATTTTGTTTATGAGAGAGACAGCACAAGCAGGGGGAGCAGCAGGCAGAGGGAGTGGGAGAAGCAGGCTCCCCACTGAGTAGAGAGCCTGACACAGGGCTCAATCCCAGGACCCTGAAGACAGATGCTTAACCGATGGAGCCACCAGGCGCCCCATGATGAATAGTGTTTTTAAACATTTAAAATTATGTTTTCCTCCGATACGAACTCCTTAGTACCTATCTGAAAAGACAGTAAGAACTGACCAACAGGTTAGTTGCCCCATTGCAATGAGATCAGTTTTAAGATAGGAGCCAAGACCTGTGCACTTTCTGGGTTTTGCAGAGCTCCGGTGGTGCTTGGCATCAGGGGATACATTCAACCCATATGTACTGCTGGGGACACAGGCAACACATCGCGTGGGTGCCTGCCGAGGCTAGACCTCACAAAGAGCCAGTGAGGCCCAGGTTACCAGTTCTCGCCATGGTCGGGCCTTATCAAAGGGTTACTTAGCCCTTATTTTGATTAGCGAAGAACTTTATAATCCATTTACTATTAGATCTTTTGCATCACCAACAGCCATCACCCAACATGTGGAAATGGATATGTAGGGAGGGAACCAATTTCAAGTAGGGTTTATATGCAAATAGGGGTGCAATCACAAAGACCAAACCTTGGTTTGGTCTTGCACTTGGGAAATAATGTTTCAATTTAGCCAAGCATAAATATTACATTTGCTGTTCTGTTAGTGAAGTTACAGCTCTGAGGCTGGCCTGCGGTCCACTGTACCTCATCATGGTATTAAGAACCCACCAACCAACAGGATGGCATTAAGAGCCACGATCCTGCACAGACTCCTCTTTGTGCCCTCCCCCAAAACTCCTTAGAGCTGAGAGCAAGGAGGGAAGAGGGCAGTGGAGTGAGGAGCGCAACTGGGACAGCTGATCCATACCTGCTGAGCAGCCTGCCCCGGTGACCTCATAATACTGTCCACTCACTCAATAATGCCAAATACGGGGTTTTCGAGTTCCCTTTCAAACTGCAGGGCTCCCAGCCTTTTACTGCTCTTCGCATATGCGATTATACAGTTTTAAATCCATTTTCTAAAATGAGCATCTGTTATATTTAAAATGAAACAAATGCAATACATTTTATTTGAATCATTTTTAATATCTAAAAATGACTTACACTGGTGGTCATATTACTTTTTATGCCACATATATTACATTATGCATTTTATATGTATAAGATATTTCACAAATTTAAGAATTACTGTGCATGCATTAGCTATACTTATATTGTTATTTTTCCTTTTTTTTTTGGCTACAATATTCCCATTCCACATTTCCATATCACACATGAAACTAGTGAATTTTTTAATGAATTCTGTGCATACATCTCTGGCCTAAGCATTCGGCACTAGAAGCAAGCAGGTGCTGGAAAGTTCACTTATACAAAAATTATGACACATTCTTCCTTCATTATCTGAAATGGAAACTGAAAAGACAATAAAAGAGAACAGGGAACAGTAATAGAGAATATCTGCCCTTTGCAGATTATGAGTAGCCAAATCTTAATGACCTTATTCAATACAGTCATTTGTTCATTAAGTATGTATTCAATGCCTTTTATGCATGAAGCAAGCTACTAGGATGAGTAAGAACCCTGCCCCAAGGAACCTCACCATCAAGTGATTCCATATACCAGCAGTTGGCAAACTTGGGCCCATGGGTCAAATCCACCTCACATCTTGTTTTTGTAAATAAAGTTTTATTGGAACATAGCCACACCCATTAGTCTATATATTATCTGTGATAGTATTCATGCTACAATGGCAAGGTAGACTAGGTGCAACAAACACCATATGGCCTGTAGATATAAAATAATTACTCTTTAGCCCTTTACAGAAGAAGTTTGCCAACCCTTGCTCTTGAGGAAAGAACTAGCTATCCTTAAATTTTACAAAGTTCTGAGAAGGCTTGGCCCCACTCCCATATGCTCTGAAAACTCAGAGAAAATGCGCTTGCTACTCAAGTGCCACCCACAGACCCAGAACATTAGTATCATCTAGGTAGGCAGAAATGCAGAAGCTCAGGTCCCACCCCAGAACTACTAAGTCAGAATCTGCAGTTGAACAAAATTTCAAGGTGATTCACATTTGAGTCTGAGAAGCACTGTTTGTGTTAGACAGGGTTCTCCAGAGAAACAGAACCAATAGGATGTGTGTTTATATACAGAGAGAAAGAGATTCATTTCAAGTAATTGGATCATGTGATAACGGGGGCTGGCAAGTCTGAAATCCACAGAGCAGGCAGGCAGGCTGGAAATTCCAGCAGGAGTTGATGCTGCAGTCTTGAGTGGGAGGCAGTCTGGAAACAAGATTCTTTCTTTTTCTGGGGACCTCGATCTTTTATCTTTAGGCCTTCAACTGATTGGATGAGGCCCACCCACATTATGGAGGGAAATCTGCTTTACTCAAAGTCTACTGATTAAGCCATTAACTACATCTAAAGAATATCTTCACAGCAACATCTGGACTGGTGCTTGACCAAACAACTAGGCACCATAGTCTAGCTGAGTTGATACATAAAATTAACCATCATACTTTTCTCCATAGAAAACAGAGAATTTGAACCCTCACACTGTTATAGGTGGAAAACGTAGAGGTCAGGGAGGAACAGGGATAGACCTGTGACCCATATGTGAACTTGGTGAAAGTAAGTCTTCCATACCATCAAACATCCTCTCTTAGAAGCTACCTCAGGCATGCATGTTTCCTCCTAGGCCCCGTACCAGGTATCTCACATGTTAGAAAGAGGTTAACACTGGATACACACACAGGCTCTTTAAGAAGTAACTAGAGTTAAATGAGATCATATGGGTGGTACCCTGATTTGATAGGACTAGTGTCCTTGTAAGAAGAGGAAGAGACACTAGGGATGTGGGCACACAGAGAAAAGGCCATGCGAGGACATAGAGAGAAGACGGCGATCTACGAGCTGAGGAGAGAGTTCTTACCAGAAACCAAACCCTGCCAACAACTTGATCTTGGACTTCCAGTCTCCAGAAACTGAAAGAAGACAAATTTCTGTGAGTTAAGCTGCCCAGTCTATGACATTTTGTTATGGCAGCCTAACAGACAAAGAGTCTATTTAACGTGTCATCCGTGGACCAGCAGCATCAGGATCACCTGATTCCTTGCTAGAAACAGAATCTCAGATTCCATTCCCCACCATTGGAACCAGAATCTGCCTTTTCACAAGATCCCCAGGTGCTCTGAGGAGCTGTCTTCTGGAGCACAGGCCAGCTTGTAAGAGGATGGAACACATTTGTCAGGGATTGCTAAGAAAGATGGAAGAATGGGAAAAAGAGAGGTGTGTGGCAGGGTGGCGAAGTTAGGAGGCTTCCCTGGGGGCCTCGGTCTCCTCAGGGAGATCAAACATGGATAGCTAATGCTGGAGAGAGCCCTAGAGTTCAAATACCCAGCCCAGAGGGCTTTCTCTTTCTGATCCTAATGATTAGAATCACTGCTTTTCAGAGCTGGAGGTCGTCCTTCAGAAAATATGTAGCTCATATCTTTGAGAGAGACACTATCCATTTTTTTAAAGATTTTTATTTATTTATTTGAGACAGAAAGAGAGAGATAGAGAGAGAGAGAACAAGCTGGGGGGAGGGGCAGAGGAAGAGGGAGAAGCAGACTCGCTGGTGAACAGGGAGCCCAGCCCTGGGATCATGACCTGAACTGAAGGCGGATGCTTAACCGACTGAGCCACCCAGGCGCCCCGAAAGACACTATCCTTGAAGGCCAATCAGTAGGGATGAGAACCAGGCTTCCTTACTCCTAATCTAAAGCACTTTATTACTGTTTAATTTAATTTACATAAAAATTCTAGCAAATAGTTACAATTCCAACATCCCCATGGGCGGAGTTGTGTGTGTGTGTGTGTGTGTGTGTGTGTGTGTGTGTTTGTTTTTGTTTTTGTTTCTAAAGACAGAGAAGCAAGTTCTCAGTTGGTCTTGGGAAAGGAGAGAAATCAGTCTGAGTCTCACGGACCGGAGGGTGAACATACACTCTAATATCAACCACATGTTCTTTGCACGTTTGGTAGGGATCCTGCACTTCTCACTGCAAGTTTTCTACTAAAGGTTACCATATGCCATAGGAATGTTTCACCACCACGAATTGGCCATATAAGCAGAGAGCTTTAAATTACTGCACAGTCAGAGTGAGTTAATCTATGCCTTGATTATCTGTGTGTCTGGCTATCTAAAGATGTCCCTGGCATGGAGTTGTAACTCATGACTGACTTGCTAATTTGAAATATAGATGTGTGCCTCCCTTCCTATCCCCCTCCTTGCACACACACACACATTCACACACTTCGATGTACATTACAGTGGAATTTGCAAATGGATTGAATGTATTCTCAAATCTGTCCTCCATTAATCCCTATAGATATATTGCTGCCTGGGAGTTGGGGAATTACCACGCAGCTGAAAGTCACGGAGGGGAAGCTTGTAGAAGGCAAAAAGGGGGTGGAGAAGATGGTGGAGAAGGGCAGATGAGAAGTAGGTGCAAATTAAGTAGCTGTTGCTTCGGTTGAACACTAGTGCTGCCTGGAGCTAGACTGAAAGAAGGTTCTAGAATGGGCTGCTCTACTGTCAAGTCTCAGCTTTGCCTCCTAGTGAGTGAGAGAACCTAGGCAAGTCATTTAATCTCTGGGTCTCAGTTAACTCATCTGCAAACACAGGAATAATAAGACTTTTCTTGCAGAATTCTTTGGAGAATTAAATGAGAAGATACAGAAAATGCACATGGTAAGTTTTTGGTCAATGTTGGTTTTCTTTCTTTCCTTCCATCCTTCCTTCTACTGAAACTGAGATGTTTTCCACACACGAGGCTGGCAGAATAAATTTCTTTTCACCTGCTCCAGTAGAGGGAGAGATTAGGGACAGACACAATGTCCTCAGGGACATTGATTGCTTTGTTTTGATTGTTCTATTGAGCACTCAGCATTTTTCACAATTGTCAGAAAGCATAATTACCACAAGTGGTAAACAATGGAGATCAGTTAATAAAAAATAAAAGCAAAACAACAATAATATAATCACTACTTGCATACTGAAAATGTAGGTGATCTTTGTAGCTCAATGTTTCATATATTTTGAATGGACATCTCATGGTCTGGCTATTTCTGTTGACATAAATTTAGAAGGTAGCACTTGCAGATACCTTCAGAATCAGTAGAAGATTTGTTTTTTTTTAATCCTAATAGTATATTTTTAGAATGGCCTTGGCAAATAGGGCCTCTCCAAGTAGAGCATGTTAAAATTTGCTCTATTATTTCAGATGTCAAAGACACCTGGATGAGAAATAGAGTCCTTCCCTGCATGAAGGAATTGTGCTGCCTCTTGGTCAGCTTGGTGGCTCTCTGAGTAGAGGAGTAGTCTAACTGGACCAAGCTAGAGGAGACTAGAGGACTAGAACTAGAGGACTTGGAAATCCAGAGCCTCTCTCACTAAGGAGCTGGAGTCAACAAACAACTCAACTGAAATATACACATGCCTCTTTCCATCTGCTTCTGCCAACTTGTTTCCTAAATCACCAGAAAATAAAAATAATACTATTTATTGGACCCTTAAGTACATGCCAGAAATATGTGTTAACTCATTCAACCCTCAACCCAATCCTATGAGGTAGGAAATATCGTGTTTAAAATTGTTAAAAATTGAGACTCAGAGAAGCTAACTAACTTGCCCACACTCAGCCTGCAGCAAATGGTGGCCTGGGAATCGAATTCAAGTTTGACAAGATGCCGCTGCTCCCCAAATCAGAGGCACTTCCTCAGCTCCTGAGAGGTTTAGTTTATACGTGTTTTACAAATTTATTATATTTCTCTGGTCTCTCCTTTTCCTTCAGATAAGAAGACATCCAGAATGCTTTTCAAAATAGTTTCAACACCTTCACCTAAATCAGAAGTGAGGACCGTCTCTAAGCTAAGGAACTTTCGGGTACCTGGGTGGCTTGGTTAAGCATCCAACTCTTGATTTCCACTCAGATCATGATCTCAGAGATCGGGGATTACCTGTGTGACTTTGGGATGTGGGGAGTAGAGGTGCATAGGTGACAGGAGAAGTGTTGTCCAGGCCAATATGGCAGGCCTTGTGTCCCTTGCTCAGCTCTACACTGTGAGCAAGGAGGTGCCACAGAGGTTTTACAAGGGGAGTACCATGATGAGACTCTTCTTCTTCTTCCTTTTTTTTTTTAAGTAGGCTCCATGCCCAGCATGGAGCCCAACATGAGGCTTGAATTCAAGACCCTGAGATCAAGACCCAAGCCGAGATCAAGAGTCAGACACTTAACCAACTGAGCCACCTAGGTGCCCCCAAATTCTTCTTTTAGGAAGATTCCCCCATAGCCCTGAGAGCTATTGCCAAGAAGAGAGGGAGTGATGAGAGAGAAACTGAAGACACGGCCATGCAGTCATCCAGATGCAGGATGGGCTTGCTTAGAGGGGATGGAAGTGGGGGTCACATTTGAAAACATTTCTGAGTTAGCATTGGCAAGAGGGACAGTAGCCTAAATGTGAAGGATTCAGGACCTGAGTTCAGGACAACTCTGCCATGTCTTACTTGGGAGTCTGGTGTATGGTGACAATATTAAATGAAATAAGGCTTCTATAGGAAGAGCAGGTTTGGAGGGTTAGGGAATGGGATAAGGAGTGTGAAATAGAAAAGAAAAAAAATTAAGTACTGATGCCTGGGTTCTACTCACAGAGGTTCTCTGTAATTTGTCTGGGGGATAGCCTGGACATTGGGATATTTTATTTAATCTTCCTAGGTGATTCTAATCAGAAGCTAAGTTGAGAAGCACTGTTATGAAGACTTGAAAAGAGAAGACAAAATTCTCAGAAACACAACTTAAAAGGCAAGAAGAATAGCCCACCTGTCCATTTATAGGGCATTGATTAAATTAACTATGCGATTCAAAACTCAGCCCCAGGTTCCAGGTAAGGTGGGGTAAACCTACTCCACCCTGTCCCTCCCACTGAATGCAGCTATAAACCCAGGGAGAATGCATGGCCAGCAATTTGAGGACTCTGTAAGGTAAATAGTAGCAGATGGATTTGAAAGGAAGACCAGAGGTCAAAGTACCTCTGAATCCATTCTGAGTTTACATTATTATTAGTTTTGGTATTGCCCAGTCTAGACTTAAGGTACCCTGGAACTGGAAATGGGCTCCAGAGAAACCCTCTGGTTCGGCTTAAGGAACAGAAGAATGGTCTTCTAAAACTCCAAGAGAATGGGAGAAAGTCCCTGCTTTTTGTTTTGGAGTTTTTGGGGGTTTTTTGTTTTTTGTGGTTTATCTTCCGGCTGGAGGAGTAAAAAGGGGACCCCAGGAACCAGAAGGTACTGGGGACATTGTAGAGAGGAAAGAGTTGGGAAAGTGACCTGATAAAGTTGTTTCTAAATCCCTGGGATCACCCCTAAGTGACACATGTATGAATCTGACTCTAAACAGTATACCAAAAGCTTCTAGATGGAGCTATGAACTGATAGACCACCACTCACATCCCAAACTGGCCACCAGGTGGCACACATGCAGGACAGATTTGAATAGCAAGGCAAAGACTTTAAAAGTGGAACTCACTGTGGAAACCACAATCCACAGAAGGCTGAATGGAATTTAAAGCCTGACCCCAACCAGCTCAGTTGCCTACTAAAATAAAAAATCAATATTTTTTACTGGATGTAAATAAGACCCAGAGACTCATAATATTCAAAATGCCCAGAATCCAGTACAGAATTACTTGACATATGGAGAACCAGAAAAATCTTAACTTGCATGCTGAGATGATGCTGATGTTGGAATTTCCTGCAAAAGACTTTAAAGCAGCTATTATAAAAATGATCTAACAAGTAAGGACAAATTTCCTTTCAATGAATGGAAGATAGACAGTCCCAGCAAAGAACAGGAAACTATAAAGAAAATCAAATAGAAGTTTTAGAACTAAACAATAGAATAACTGAAACTTTTTTTTAAAAGATGTTTATTTTTAAGTGATCTCTACACCTAACATGGGGCTTGAACTTACAACCCTAAGATCAAGAGTCTCTGCTCTACTGATTGAGCCAGCCAGGTGCCCCTAATAACCAAAATTTTAAAACTCACTGACGGGCTCAATGGCAGAATAGATATGACAGAAGAAAGTCAGTGAATGTGAAAAGAGATCAATAGAAATTCTCCAGTCTAAACCACAGAAAGAATAAAGATTTGGGGCAAAAATGAACAAGCGTTGGGGCACCTGGGTGGCTCAGTCAGTTGGCGAGCCAACTTTTGATCTCAACTCAGGTCATGATCACACCTCCTGGGGTTAAGCCCTGTGTCATCGGGCTCCCTGCTCCGTGGGAAGTCTGCTTGAGTATTCTCTCTCTCTCCTCCTCTGCCCCTCCCACCACTTGCAGTCTCTCTCTCGCTCTCTAAATAAGAAATGGATAAATCATTTAAAAAAAAATGAGCAAGGCTCAGGAACCTATGTGACAATGCCAGGAGGCCTAACATTTGTGTCATTAGAATCCTAAAAGTAGAGAGAGTACAATGCAGAAAACAATTTTTTTAAAGAAATAATGACCAAAAACTCCCCCAAATTTGGCAAAACACATAAACGCTGCAGATTGGAGAAGCTCAGCAAATCATAAACAGGATAACCACCCCCCCCCCAAAAAAAACCCATACCCTGAAACATAATCAAACTACTAAAAACTAAAAACAAAACTGAAATCTCTACTGGCAACTAGAGAAAAACAACATATCACTTATAAGGAGAAATGACCCCAATAATTGCAGGCATCTTTTCAGAAATGGAAGCCAGAAGGAAGCAGAAGAGCATTTTAACGATGCTGAAAGGAAACAACCGCCAACCCATAATTCTATATCCAGCAAAAATATACTTCAGGAATACAGGTGGAATAAAGGTCTTAGAACAAAGAAAGTAGAATTTGTTGCCTACAGATCTGCTCTAAAAGTATACTCCTCAAACAGAAGGGCAATGATACTAGGTGGAAACTTGGAACATCTGGAATGAAGGAAAAGTAACAGATATGGTGAATGTATGAGTAAGTATAAGAGACTTTCTTCTCTCAAGTTTTCAAAACTCTACTTGATGGTTGAAAACCAAAGGTAGAACACTGATACAATGTATGTAGGTGTAATAAGAACACAGTGATACAATGAAGTCACGAGTATATAGGCACAATATGATGGTAAAGTTTCTACATTCCACTTGAAGCAGTAAAATACCATGAAAAGGTAAGGATGTGTTTTGTAATTTCTAGGGCAACCACGAAAAATATTATATAAAGAGATACAGTAAAACACACAGACACAGTAGATAAATAAACTAGAATACTAAAAAGATTCAAATTACTCAAAAGAAAGCATGAGATGGGAAACAGAGGAACGAAAAACGGGGGGAAAAAAACAGAAAATAAATGGTAGGCTTAAATCCAAACATAAATAACGACATTAAATGTAAAGAGTCTAAACAAATTAGCTGAAAGAGACTGGAGGGATGACTTTTTTTAAATGATCCAAATGTGTGCTATTTTATAAGAAAGTCACTTAAAATAGAATAGGAAGATTGAACATAAAAAGATGTAGCATCTGTGCCAGAAATATGAAAACTGAAGTCCACACAAAAACCTGTACGTGAATGGTTATAGCAGTGTTATTTACAATAGCTCCAAACTGGAAACAACCCCAAGGTCCTTCAACCAGTGAATGGTTTAAAAACTATGGTACATCTGGGGCGCCTGGGTGGCACAGCCGTTAAGCGTCTGCCTTCGGCTCAGGGCGTGATCCCGGCGTTCTGGGATCGAGCCCCACATCAGGCTCTTCTGCTATGAGCCTGCTTCTTCCTCTCCCACTCCCCCTGCTTGTGTTCCCGCTCTCGATGGCTGTCTCTATCTCTGTCGAATAAATAAATAAAATCTTTAAAAAAACAAAACAAACAAACAAAAAAAAACTATGGTACATCCAAACCTTGGACTACTATTCAGCAAATAAAAGAAATGAGCTACTGGTATATACAACTTGGATAGGTCTCAAGGGAATTATGCTGAATGAATAAAGCCCATCTCTAAAGGTTACACACCGTATGATACCATTTATATAGTACTCAGGAAATGACAAAACTATAGAGATGGATACAGACTAGTCGTAGCCAGGGGTTAGGGAGTGGGATGGGAAGGAGATGTCTGTAGCACAAAGGGCCTTTGTGAGGGAGCAGTTTTGTGTCTTGACTGTGGTGGTAGTCACATGCATCTACATATGATAAAATTCCACAGAAACTAAACATACATACACAGACACCACACACACACACACAATTGCATATAAAACTGGTGAAATCTGAAAAAGGTCGATGGATGATATTGACGTCAATTTTCCAGTTGTGTTATGTAAGATCGCAAGATGTTAACATTGGGTGGAACTGGGTTAAGCTTATTAGGTTGCTAGGCCGATGTAACAAAGTACCACAGACTGGGTGGCTTAAATAATGGGAATTTATTGTCTCCAAGCGCTGAAGACTAGAATCCGAAATTAAGTTGTCAACAAGGTTGATTTCTTCTGAGGGCTGTGAGAGAGAATCTGGTCCAGGCCTCTCTCTGCAGCTTATAGATGGCTGTCTTCTGTCTGTGTCTTCACATCATCTTCCCTGTATGTGTGTCTCTGTGTTCACATTTCCCCCTTTTATGAGGACACCAGTCATACTGGGTTAAGAACCACTCTAATGACCTCACTTTAACTTGATTACCTCTACAAAGACCCTGCCTCCAAATCCTCACGTTCTGAGGGCCTGGGCGTTAGGACTTCAACATATGAATTTTGTAGGAGACACAGCTCAACCCATTATGGGTATATGGATCTTTCTGTATTATTTCTTACAACTGTATCTACAATTATTTCAAAATAAAAAGGTTTTAAAGAGTGAAAAAAGAGAGGAAAGAGGAAAAAGATGAAAAGAATTGAAGTCCTATGAAACATTCTCTGAACATAATGGAATTAGACTGGAAATCAATAACAGGAAAATTTCCAAATACTGAAATTAAGCAGCTTACTTCTACATAATCCTTTGGTCAAAGAAGAAGTCTCAGGGAAAATAAAAAAATATATTGCTTTGCATGATAATAAAAAATACACCATGTCAAAATTTGTGGGATGCAAATGAGCACTGTTTAGAGAGAAATGTATAGCGTTAAATGCTTATATTAAATAAACTATGTTACATCTAAGCTGTGGAATATCATCAGATGTTAAAATATTAAAGATACAGAAAGAATTCTAGTATGTATTATTAGATGTAAAACAGTAAAAATTATATAGAGAGTGCTACCTTTGATGAGAAAGAGAGAAAAGCAGAATAACTCATATCTGTTTGTTTCTGCATAAAGAAACACTAGTAGGATAATCAATGAACTAATTAAAGCAGCTATCTGCATGGGTAGAGGAAAGTGAAGCAGATAGGACAGAGGTAGGAGTAAGATTTTTCAATGTATACTTTGTTCACTGCTTTCCACTTAAAAAAAAAATGGAGGTGAAATTCACATTAAAATCAACCATTTTAAAGTGCACAAGTCAGTGGCACTTAGTACATTCACAGTGTTGTCCAACACCACTTTTACCAAGTTCCAAAACATTTCATCATCCTCAAAAAAAACCCCAGTACCCAGGAAGCAGTCATTCCCCATTCCCTCTTGTCCCTAAACCCTGGTAACCACCAACTGCTTCCATCTGCATGGATTTACCTATGCTGGATATTTCACATAAATGGAACCACACAGTATTTGTTTTTTGTGTCTAGCTTCTTTCATTTAGCGTCTTGTTTTCAAGGTTCATCCACATTGTAGCATGCATCAATACTTCTTTCCTTTCTATGACTGAATAGTATTCCATTGTATGTATACACCACATTTTGTTCATCCATTTCTCTGTTGATGGATCTTTTGGATATTGTGAATAATACTGCTATGAACATTCTTATACACATTTCTGTTTGAGTCCCTGCTCTCAATTTGTTGGGGTATATATCTAGGAGAGGAATTGCTAGGTCATATGGCAATTCTATGTTTAACTTTTGGAGGAACCACCAAACCACTGTTTTCCACAGTGGCTGTACCTTTCTACATCCTCACAACAATGTACTAGGGTTTCAATTTCTCCATACCCTTACCAAGATTTGTTATTTTCTGTATTTTTTTTTATCATAGCCATCCTGGTGGCTATAAAGTGGAATCTCTTGGTTTTGATTTGCATTTCCCTAATCACTAATAATGTCGAGCATTTTCGCATGAGCCTATGGGTCCTCTGGATATATTTTTTGGTATTCCTTTCTTTTTGTGAACCCTATGGAATATACTACCTATTAGAAACAAAAAGTAAAACAATTTTAAAAGGAGAAAGGGTGGGGCACCTGTATGGCTCAGTTGGTTAAGCATCTGCCCTTGGTTCAGGTCATGATCGCAGGGTCCCGGGATAGGCCCCGCATGGCGTTCCCTGCTCAGTGGGGAATCTGCTTCTCCCTCTTCCTCTGCCCCTCCCCCAGCTTGTGATCGCATGCTCTCTCTCTTTCTCTCGCTCTCAAATAAATTTAAAAAATCTTTAAAAAATAAATAAATAATAAATAAATAAGCAAATAAAAGAAAAAAAGGTAAAAGGCAGAAGAGGAGAAACTAGATCACTATGGAAGACAGAGTAATAGTTCCCAAAGATGTCCATATTCTAATTCCTGAAACCTGCAAATATGTCACCTTACCTGGCAAAAAGGACTTTGCAGATGTGGTTAGGTTAAAGATTTTACAATAGGGAGATTATCCTGGATTCCTGGGGTGGGATGATGTCATCACAAGGGACCTTATAAGGAGCAAGGCAGAAGGTCAGTCAGAAAAGGAGATGCGGAGAATGATGATGCAAGCAGAGGTCAGAGAGAGACAGAGACTGAGGGACTTGAAGATGGAAGAAGGGGGTCACAAACCAAGGAATACAGGCAGCTTCTAGAAGTGCAAAAGGCAAGGAAACGGATTCTTCCATGGAGTCTATAGAAGGAATGCAGCCTGCTGACTTGACTTGTAAGACTTCTAACTTCCAGAATCATAAGGTAATATATTTGTGTTGTTTTAAGCCACTGAGTTTGTGGTAATTTGTTACAGCAGCCATTAGAAGCGTATACTACCTCAAATGTCCTGCTCCCTCCAGAACAAAGTATCGCCTGAGCCTCCTCATCAGTGTTTCACTCGCAGGAAACACAGCTGAGTCTCACATGTCTTCTGAATCCCTGAGGGAAAAAATGAACCACAGAAGGCGAAGTTGCATTGTCCTATGAGATGTGAAAGATGTTGGTCAGTAACAAAGCAACCCAAGATCTGTCTCCTACACATCTCCAGAGGGAACACGGAGCTCTAAGTCTTGTTGGATAAATGTATGTGCCAGAAAGGACTCGAAAGTCTTGTAAACACTATAAGAGAGCATTACCCTTCACAGAGATTGAGCAAGAGCCACAGAAACCAAAGCCGGTGGACTTCTTTTTTTATGCCCGCTGGCAGTGTTATTACCCTCAGGTGGCAGCTGCAAGGCCAAGAGGTTTAAAAGCTGCCCTCTGTTTCATCCCATCTCTCTACCCCTCTCACGGAGCTTAGCGGTAACTGGCAGCAACTGCCCATCCACAAGTCATTCATCAACTGAAGTGTCTGCATTTGGTTTTGCTTTACATCCCTCCTCTTTCAAAGCCCAGAATATGCTTCACATGAAATGAGGGTAATATGTTCAGTTCATGGAGACGGCCCATAGAGGGTAACTCCACGTGATTAAAAGACCAATATCAGGCTGGGTGGCAGGTCCAAATAGCTGATGGCCTATAAATTTTTTCCAGCTCTTTCTACTTCAGATGGATGAGGATACCACCATCACTATCACCACCTTCACAGAAAAGACAGCTTTGGATCTAGGCCAGCTCGGACATAAAAATCCACTTAGAACTTATAGAAGAAGCCCTTGAAGAATGTGGATCTATGACTAGGGGAGGGGCCTGAATAAAACAATGTAATATTTCTTAGAACCTAAAAGATGATGGTTACTATTTACAGGAGCGTGGGGATGGGGGGAAAGTACTATCAGCCCTAAGGAAACATTCTCCAGAATGTGGAATTTTTTATTTTATAGGAACAGTAACAATGTTTATTGGGCACCTGCTGCAGTAATCCTGTGATTGTCTCAGCAGCATGAATTCCACCCCCTTCCAGACCTGAAGTTTGGGTAAGATTTACCCACCCCCAGCTCAAGGTGTAAGCCCTGATTGGTTAGAGCCAATCCCTTAGTTCATTCCTCTCACCGCATTGATTGGTTCAGAGATAAGCACCCGATGCAGACCTCAGCCAATCAATACTTGGCATTTCACAGCTACAGATTTAGGGTAACCGAATGTAGCTTCCTTAGAAGGTGGCCCAGAATTTTTGATCAGCAGCTGAGGGAGAAACATTCTTTCTAGGATGAGGAAGCATGCAATCCTGTACAGTGAAGTACCCATCTTGCAAGAAGGGCGGAAGCAGTCTAGGATCAAGCCAACATCTTGAAGGGCCTTGGCAATATGATTGGATGGAAACAACCCTGAAGCCTGCCCTCTGAGTTTTCTACAACATGGAGCAATAAACTTCTTTTTATTTAGGCCAGTGTGTGTTAGGGTTTTTTCCACTTCCAGCTGACCGCATCTTAACTAATGCACCAACTATGTGTCTGGCACTGAGTGAGGGGCTTTCACACATTCTGTCTCAATTCATCTTCACCATGGCCCAGTGATGAAGATTTTATCACCCTTTTTTTCATATGTCAGGTGTTCCATCCAACTTCAAACTGTTGCTGAGTGGTGAAGCCAGGATTTGGTCTCAGGTCTGTCCATCCCTCAGACCTCTGCTTTCCACCATGTTTTCTTGGCTCATACTGTAATACCTATGGGCACAGTGTTTGGGGGAGACTCCCCAGTAGCACCCTCTGCAATAATTCCACAGCTAAGTCCCAGGAGAGATTGTCTCTATCATCATAGAGCAGCCGTATTTCATATCTGGCATCTTGTTTCAGTAGTTGGATATTGTTTACAAGTGTTAATGAATCACTATAAAAAAGCTACCCAAGTACCCCATCTTTTCTTTTATTGAAGTATAATTGACATACAATATTATATTTAAGACACTCTTAAACAATAAAGAATATCTATCATATTAAAAGTATTTCCGGGGCGCCAGGGTGTCTCAGTCAGTTGAGCAATGAACTCTTGATTTTGGCTCGAGTCATAAGATCATGCCCCACGTTGGGCTCTGCACTTAGTGGAGAATCTCTCTCTCTCTCTCTCTCTCAAATAAATAAATAAATCTTTTTAAAAAGAGTGTTTCTGTTAAAGTCAGAAATAAAACAACAATGCCAAATACTGGCATTATCTTGTCATATTGTGCTAAACATTCTAGTCTGTGCAAAAGACATTAAACAAAAACAAGGCTACATAGCTAGTAAGTGGAAAAGCTGGGCTTTCACCTCAAAGCCTTCCCTCATAACCACTGCACCCGCTGCCTCCAAGTAGACCAGCACCGGGAGCTATGAGGGTAGTGAGAAACTTAAGGCATAGCCAAGACCTTAAAATACAGACTGGGATAAATACAGATACATAGAAGGGTAAGAAACGGAACAGTTCACTAATTGCCACTAGGTGCTTAGCGTCATGCCTAGTACCTTGGAAGCATGAATTCATCCATCCATTCACTCATTCAACAAGTATTTACTGAGAACCTACTATGTGCCAGGTGCAGTTCTGGGCACTGGTATAGAGTGTGAACAACACAGACATGGTCTCCACCATGGAACTGAGTCTGGAAAGGGGTATGTGACAGGAAACCTATGTAGAGAAGCTAATTAGAAATTGAGGTAATATAGAGAGAAAGAACAAGCTGCCATGAGAGAATGAGAGAGGGGAAGTGTTTGGGGCCAAGGCAGATACTGAGATGTCCGGAGACTCCTCCCTGAGGAAACTCCATTTAAGAATCGAGGCCCAGGGTACCTGGGTGGCTCAGTCATTAACCGTCTGCCTTCGGCTCAGGGCGTGATCCCGGAGTCCTGGGATTGAGCCCCGCATTGGGCTCCGCTGGGAGCCTGCTTCTTCCTCTCCCTCTGCACCTACCCCCTGCTTGTGTTCCCTCTCTCCCTGGCTATCTCTCTCTCTGTGTCAAATAAATAAATAAAATCTTTTAAAAAAAGAGAGAGAAAAGAATCAAGCCCTGAAGGATGTACAGGTGCCAGCTGTGGGGGAAGCAGGAGAGGGCAGAGGCGCTGAGAGGAGAGGAGAACCACGGGAGGGAAAGTGAGGAGAGAGGGGATCAAAGGGCAGGAGAGCAGCCTGCCAAATGCTGCCACTCAGAGTCCCAGAGACCAGGGCTAGCTAGAGCCGTGTCAGGGGCAAGGCAGTATGAAATCAGTAGTCCCATCCTTATCAGAAAAGGAATGACAGGGACACTTGAAGGAGGTGTAGACAGTCCATAAAAGGCAGCGGGAGCAGGGGGGATGCTCCTCACAGAGGAGAGAGGCCTGTGAGCTAAGCCCCAGATCCAGCCCAAGTAAGCCCAAGTAAGGCATCCTCAGTTTAGTCAGCCCTCATCCTCCACCCCTGCAAACTATCCCCCTAGAGACCAAGTCTCAGGTCACAGCCTTTGGGACGGGACCTTTAAACAGGCACCTGAGACTACACAGAGAGAAAATCTTCCTAAGCCTTAGCGCGTGAGTGAGACGGTCAGAAATCAAGCATCTGTGCCGTGAGGTCTCCTGTCAGATGAGGGCAGAACATTACGTACTGCATTCCCACACTTCCTTAAACCAGCTCCCGTCCCTCGGCCCCGCCTGGGCAACTTCCTGGGCAATGTCCCACTCACTCCCAGTTGATTCGGACCCCATATTTGAAATCACTCCCTCGTCATGGACATGGTTTGGGGCTTCAGGAACAATCTCTGGAAACGATTTCTGTCCTCTCCTTGATCATGGGGTTATGGAGACCTTTGGAATTCTAATAGCTTCAGGAGACCTAGCCCTGCACCCGTGAGCGGGATTCCTGTGTGGCCAACAGCGACAAGGTGCGCCTTAAGAGAGGCAATTACTCCAGAAAAATATCATCTCCTCCCCTTTGGTAGCCGCACTTCACCCCAGTCAGAATGCCTTGACATTTGAGGTGGAGGAAGTGGGGTGACAGGAGGCAGATTGAGCAGTGGGTAACAGAGGACAGAGGCCCCTGGAGATGGGGACTTATCTGTGATTTTCCCCAGGCGATTAGGTGTGAGCCAGCTGTCGGTGTGGGTGTCGGATCTCAGTGCCAGGCTCTCCTCTCACAGGTCCAATGGAATAATGAATGAGCTGACACCCTGGGCTGGGGGGCCAGCTCTTCAGAGGAAGTAGGGGAGGCAACCTGCCTCCCGTAGGAAGGAGCCTGGGTGACAGACATCTTTTCAGAGAATTAACAGCACCGACGTGCTCTCACTACCACCCTCCCCAGAGAAGGCCTCGAACCCTGGAATTGCGAGCCTGGAGAGAGGCCTGGAAACCCAAGGCCTCTCATGAATTACGAGCTGGAAAGCCTTGCCACTCCCCAGCCTTTCCCCCTCAGACACTGGCCCCATTGTTGACGAGCAATTCGGCAGTTACTCTAAAGTGGCTAAAATTTGGCACATCCTCCAAGGCCTTTCCTGGTCAGATCAGGTGACCGTTTCCCTGGGCCCGTAGAGGAGAGGATTACCTGCCACCCCACCCCCAACCCTTGGAGGCAGGTGAGAGAAAATCCATTTAACTGACCAGCCGCTGTCAGTTTACAAATAAAACATAAGCTATAAAAGCCGCCTTTGTTCCACTGAGGCGGCCATCCTGGCTGGGAGGTTAGATTAGCAATTTGTCCTTTGCCAGTCCTGGATTAGCAGAGCCGCCTTGTTTTAATGTTTATTTACCAATTTGCATCTTCTAGCAGTTTCCACCCAACTCAAAGCCCCAACTCCCCTGGGCCCTGCTCATTTTACCTCTGCTGCCAGGGGCTGACAAAGCTGGATTAGAGCACACCCCACACGAAACTCAACGCACACCTCCCACCTTTCCTTCTGCTCAGGTTCAAACTCCTTGGCCTTCTCCTGGCTGCCGGAAGTTACAGCCCTGGCCAAGGGCAAGAGGTGGTTCATCCAGACAAAGGGACCCTTCTCCCTGTAAATGTGCCATCTCTAACACAGAACTTCTCACTCCATCAGTACTGCGGATTACAGAGTGCTAGTTCTGCAGCCGAAGTCCCCGGGGGGTTGGGCAGGTCTCACCACGCCTGGAGGTTTCCTGTGGATTTTGCCCTGGTTGTGGAGGATCTGACCCGGGTGGGGATGATCCCTGTGAAGCTGATAATATACTGTACCGAACTACCTGCAGCGGCTGACCAATTGTTACCACACTCCTCCCAAAAGAAGATGATGTATGAAGCAGCTAATTGCACACGATTCTCTACAGGGAGAACCAGACCATCCCAATACCTTCCCACCTAGAATATTTTGGCCGAAGACTTTAGCTTACTCCTTTGCTTTAGTAAAATAAAACAATTTTTTAAGCTCTACTATTTTTTCAAAGCTGCAAAATAATTTTTTCCAAATGAAATGTTATATAGGGGGGCGCCTGGGTGGCTCAGTCCGTTAGGCATCTGTCTTCAGCTCAGGTCATTATTCCAGGGTCCTGGGATCGAGCCCCACAGTCGGGCTCCTTGCTCATTTGGGAGACTGCTTCTCCCTCTCACTCTGTCTGCCGCCCCCACCCCCCCACCCCTGCTCGTGCTCTCTGTCAAATAAATAAATTAAATCTTAAAAAAAAAAAAAGAAAAGAAATGTTATGTAGGGCCAAGTTGCATGAGATAAAATAAGTGGCTGCTCAGAGGTATCTCAGAGGAATACACTCATTCTGCAGGACACAGCTTGAAACTTCTGGATTAAATAGGAAGTCTATATGCTTTTCCTCTAGCTCTCCCACAGCAGGCTATTCCTTTTTCTTATCCATTTTCCCAACCTGCCATGTGTCCCACCAGATATTAATCCCGGTCCTCCTTTCTATCCCCTTCCTTGCATTTTCTAAGCATCACCAAACATTCTGCAAAGACTTCTTTAAATGTTTTTTTTTTTTAAGATTTTATTTATTTATTCGACAGAGATAGAGACAGCCAGCGAGAGAGGAAACACAAGCAGGGGGAGTGGGGGAGGAAGAAGCAGGCTCACAGCAGAGGAGCCCGATGTGGGGCTCGATCCCATAACGCCGGGATCACGCCCTGAGCTGAAGGCAGACGCTCAACCGCTGTGCCACCCAGGCGCCCCTTCTTTAAATGTTTTATCATGTCGCCTGTCCACCTTTGGTAAGACATTCAAAGTCCTTGACAACTTGGCCTTCATTTAATATTTCAGTTTTATTCTTCACTGACCTCTAAATAAAACCTTCAGCTCCTGTTAGTCTTAACCGCTTACTACTCTTAAGCAAGACTTGCCAAGACCTACCTCCTTGTCCTGGTGCCGGCTGATCTTCACACTGAGGATGCCCCCTTACCCACTGAAGCCAGCCCTAGACCCACTGAAGCCTTTAAAGTCCAACCCACCGAGTCTTCAAACTTTGCTACTCTGTGGTGTCTTCCACAGACATTCTGTATGCTGATGCTGGTGCATGGCGTGTGTGTGTGTGTGTGTGTGTGTGTGTGTGTGTGTGTGTGTGTTGCAGACTTGGTGTTGTGAGCTCCTATTCTGTGGGGCTTTGCCTGTATGAATCCTGTGCAGCCTGGGCTGACAGTCTCTCTCTCCAGATCTATTTTGCATTTGCTTCTACCAGGTGCCCCGGGCGGGGGAGGGGGGGAGGTAAGATCACTGAAGCACTATTTTTGCATTGGTCATTTGGGTTGGGGTTCATGCCTGGACCACATTGGTAGCATGAGTTTTGACCCCAAACCCCTGTGAGGCCCCTATTGTTATGGATTCTCCCAGGACACATTTTATTTCACCTGATTCCAAGCCAAGTTCCTCCTTGTCTTCCTCTGCTGGAGGGTTATTTTTCCTCCTCAATTCAATCATCTCATTGAGAGTGTGGCCCCCTGAGTGTCCCAGATTTATGCAGGTCTCAGATCCCCTCTGATCTCTGGGTAACAAAAGTCATGCCTCTAGGTTAGGGAGACCAGAAATCCTGTCCTAGGAGAGCCCCAACATTACTTCAAATGTGAGTTCAGGCTCTTAAGTTTGCAATATGTGTGTGATTGTTTCTTCAACCGCAGTATACATTTCCACATATGTTTCTTTGCATTACACACATAGCCTCAGAAACTGTGCCAAGCACATATCAAATGATCAACAAACCTTGGACAAATGAATGAAGAAATGAATGGCATTTATGCTGTCTCTGTCATAGAGAGATGGCACTGCTTTGGAGTCATGAGGGTCAGTCCTGACTCTCCCACTAACCAACTGTATCACTTTGGGCAAATCATTTCTCTGGACCTGAATTTCTCATGTGCAAACTGGAGACCATCCCCACCTTACACAAGAGTTGGGAGGATTATTATGTATTTCGTGCAGGGCCTGGCTAGCACTCAGTTATCACATGGGTCCAGAGGACACACACTGAATGTTTTCTACTTAGTGATAAAGGTTAAGTCTGATAATTAAAAAAAACCCTTCCGTTATTCATTAGAAAAGTCTTGCCAACACTTGCAGTTCCAGACTGGAACCAAAGAGATAAATACTTAGGGACCATCACATGTTTTTTTAATTCCCTCGAAAACCTGATCAATCAAGTGTTTTCTTTTCAGAGAACTCCAGAGAAGTTAAACAACTTTCTAGCCTTTCCTATTTAGGTATAAAGAAGCATTTAAGCCTAGATCTATCTGACTTGTGTCAGATACCATAAGCTAATTAGATGGTAGAAGGGCATGTATCATGTATGTCTGCAGCCTCCACTCCAGACAACTTGATTAACTGGTCATGAGAGCAGTTATTCAGAAGTAAAGACAAAAGTCTAACCACCCAATCTCCTCTGCCATCCCAAATCTCCACCAACCCCAGGCAGCCTAACCTTCAGAAATGTCCAGCTCCCCGAGCTGTCCAATCATCCCGAAGACCTCCAAAGCTGTGGTTGAGATGTTTTCTCAGCCTCCACATTTCTCCAAGATGTTGTCGAGGTGTTTTGCCACCTATGATGGGAGACAAGAGGTCATGGAAGATGAGAAAAATAATAGGAGTCTGTATTTCCCTCCAAATCAGTATTACAAAGAAAGCTACCAGAATCAATGTACCATATATTAGCCACATTAGCACGAGAAGATGTATTAGCAAACCGCTTAAAGGCAAGGCAGCCCTGAATTTGAACTCTGGCTCTGCGTGCAGGGCATTCTCCTGGCACAGCTGCCTTGATCCAAGTGAGTTACGGAGCCTTAGTTTCCTCGCCTTGTGACTCACAAGGTCACTGTAAGGAAGAAAATAACATTTAGATAAAATAACATGTGAGATGCTCTTAACACTACCTGACACTCAGTAAGCATTCAATAAATGGTAGCTATACTCCCAATAATAATAATAGAAATTTAAAGAACTTTGCGTACATTAACTCATAATTCTCAACATTCCTACGAAATAGAAACCATGATTCTGGTTTTACAAATGGAAAGCGGAGGCACAGAGAGGTCAGGCAACTTGCCAAGTTCACACAGCTGGTAAGCAGCAGAGACAAAATGTAAACAAACCTAGACAGTGTACCTGCAGAATCCATAGTACGCTATGCTGCCTCTCAGGTCTCCTGTTGCCATTATCATTATCATTATCAGTGTCAATAACCATTAAATGGTGGTGAAACTCCAGGAGGCAGAGACAGATACAGGCAGGAGAAGAAAACCAGAGCTCCATGTTCATCTGCTAGGGTGTCCTCAGACTAAGCCAGGAGACCATAGTGTGGGGGTGAAAATCTGGGCACACCCAACCGAGCTTCCCAGAGAGTTCGGAGCCTCTAGAGCTAGAAGGGCGCCTACTTGCCCGCAAATGAGATCCACACTTCAAAAAAGATGAGATAGCCTACAGCCGTACCACTAAACACACCCAAGCTCGTCTGATCTTGGAAGCTAAGCAGGGCTAGGCCTGGTTAGTACTTGGATGGGAGACCTCCGAGGAATACTGGGTGCTGTAGGCTTAAAAAAAAAAAAAGAAAAGAAAAGAAAGGAAGAAACAGTTCCAAACTTTGGGAAGACTGCAGAACGGTCCGCAAGTATTTGTGAGCAAATGTGTGTTAGCACCATGTGAGCTTTCCAAAGATGTTTAACTAGGAGTTTCAACCTTAGAGGGGAAACATGCCACCACCCATTAAAGTTAGTGCTTGGAGAAAACCTCTTGGTGAAGATAGGATTCAGCTAGCCTTGAGAATGGGACGATCGATGGTGGACAAGTAAGAATGTTCAGGTGGCACTTGGCACTTTCCTTTGGAGTTGCCATCTCGTGGGCTTAGTGGAAAAAAAAAAACACTTTGGTTCATAGACTGGCCTGCTCAAGGCAGCTGTGCCAGGAGAATGCCCTGCACGCAGCCCATCCTGGGTCAGCAGAGTCACCTGGTCTGAAACAAACCAAATTTCTCACTTCCTTAAGAACATCACTGGGAAACACTAGGGTGAAAGGTTGATTTGGAAATAGCTAGGTTGCTGGCCCTGGAATTTTTCTGACAAGATGGATTCAGGAAAAATAAATTAATCTGTGCAGCAGGGTCAGCTGTGGAATTGTGAAAGAATGCTGGCCTTTACTACAGGAAGGGAAAGTGTTCGCAAGCCCTTCAATGAGGGCCCTGGGCTCCAGGAAAGGCTGTGTCTTGGCCTCTGCCCCACCCCCTCCACCGTTCCTCGTTAAACTGGGAGGGGGCGGGAAGGAGGCCCCTCAGGCTCTCTCTTCCGTGCTGCTCTGGACAGTGAAACTCATGTTTACTCTCACGGAGGACTCTTGGTCCTATCTTAAGGTAGAAAGAATTAAGGTTGGAAATATTTTGTTTCAGTGGAACTGAATCCAGATACATCTTGGGAAATTTCAAAATTCAGCTTGGAGAAAACAGATTAAAATAATACAGAAGGGGGAATGAACCACGAGAGACTATGGACTCTGGGAAACAAACTGAGGGCTTCAGAGGGGAGGGGGGTGGGGGATTGGGATAGGCCGGTGATGGGGATTACGGAGGGCACATATTGCATGGAGCTCTGGGTGTTATACGCAAACAATGAATCATGGAACATTGCATCAAAAGCTGGGGATGTACTGTATGGTGACTAATATAATAAAAAATTCAAAAAAAATATAACTGAACACTGAATTAAAAAAAAATATACTTGATTAAAGCAAGAAAAGTAGACACTTTGAGAACCACCCCTCCAGTGGTCACTCAATTTGTAGATAAATGATCACTTTGTATTTCCTATGAACATCTATGTGTAATCAATATTTTTACCTTCCCTGCAAAATGGTAAGAATGTTAGCATTCCCGCCAATCCCTTTTCCAGTGTATTGATAAAAGAAAAGTTTTTACTGATAGACTATTTAATACTTTATGTTATGCAACACAACAAAATTTTTCTTGAATTAAATAAAAGTTTTACTTCTTTGCTCACCAGCATTTTCTGTATCATAAGTATCATAAGGCACAATAATACAGAAGTATCAGACATACAATGATAAATGAGTAGTTTGCTTTTTTAGATTCATTTCTAATTTTGTTGGCAGTACTTCCTTGAATTCTTTTTTTTTTTTTTTTAAGATTTTATTTATTTATTTGACAGAGAGAGAGACAGCCAGCAAGAGAGGGAACACAGGCAGGGGGAGTGGGAGAGGAAGAAGCAGGCTCCCAGAGGAGGAGCCTGATGTGGGGCTCGATCCCAGAACGCCGGGATCACGCCCTGAGCCAAAGGCAGACGCTTAACCGCTGTGCCACCCAGGCGCCCCCCCTTGAATTCTTTTTCTTTTTCAAAATGGGCTCATGGGTAGTGAACGGGTATTGGCATTGTCTTAGACCCCCTGTTAAGTTTTAACTATTTTAAAAATAAACTTCACTTTTTAGAACAGTTTTAGGTTTACAAAAAATTATGATTATATTACACTTTCCTCTATTTCCTCTATTATTAACGTCTTACCTTAATATAACATTTGTTATCATTAATGAACCAATACTGATACATTATTAATAACTAAACTCCATACATATTCAGATTTCCTTAGTTTTAACTAATGTCCTTTCCCTAAAAAAAAAAAAAAGCAAGAAAATCAAAACAAAAAAAGTAGTACTAAGAACTAGCCTTCTTCTTTCATTTTAATTGAGAAAGAGCCTAGGAAATGTGGAAAATGTTTCGTGTTTAGCCAATGTATTTCTCTATGTTAGAATCATGTTTTTGTTTATTTAGTACTGGTTTCTTAACACCTGGTCTATTCAAACCCAGCACCAAAAAACAGAAAGCATATTCAGTGAACATGAAAATCAGCTGCTTGCTCTAGAATGAAGATACCCTCAGAACCATTCGCTAAGCCCTACAGCCAGGCTGTTGTGAAGAGAATAATCACAATTCCTGAAGCAAACCCCAGGACCATCATCTGGCAGTGGGACGGAAGAACAGAACAATAAGTAATTCTCCTACCAGTTGCATCTACGTTTTCCCCTGGAATCTTCAGTAGAGACCAAAAGCCCCAGAGAAAAGAAAGGAAACCCAGAAAAACAATGAAGGATGTGCTAAGCTAAGGGTTCGGAGAAGCTAACTCATTTCCTTTCGAAAAGTCATTCATGCGCAAGATAGAAGGTATAATCCCTAAAATGCATCTACATGACTAACTTAATGGGATTAAAGAAAGAAGATGGCCTATTGATTTCTCATTCAATTTTAATAAATTACCCACCAGATTATTCGACATGCTCCTGAAGAGTCAGGGATGAGTGGATACCAAGTTGAATAGGAGCATGTGGGCTCCTGTCGAAAGGTTCTCTCAGCTTGCTAAATGTGCCGCTCCCCCAGGGGAACGGACTGGAAGCCACAGCCACGCCACAACCCAGGATCCCCTGCCCCCACAGCACAGCTCACCGTGAATGCCACAGTGAAAACTGACAGAAAGCTGAAATTGGACAGATACACCTCATTGGTTCTTATATTTAAACAAGGGTCATTTTCTTCATTGAGATACAATTTGCATACATTAAAATCGATCCTTCGGGGCACCTGGGTAGCGCAGTCCTTAAGCGTCTGCCTTTGGCTCAGGGCGTGATCCCAGCGTTATGGGATCGAGCCCCGCATCAGGCTCCTCCTCCGCTGGGAGCCTGCTTCTTCCTCTCCCACTCCCCCTGCTTGTGTTCCCTCTCTCGCTGGCTCTCTCTCTCTCTGTCAAATAAATAAATAAAATCTTTAAAAAATAAAATAAAATAAAATAAAATAAAATAAAATAAAATAAAATAAAATAAAATAAAATAAAATAAAATCGACCCTTCTTAGTGCCCAGTTCTGTGACTTTTGCCAAATGTATCCTGTAATCATGTTTCAATCAAAATATAGAACAGTTCCATCCACCCAAAATACTTTCCTAGACCCTTTTGTACACAAACACTCCTCCCTCTCCCCAGCCCCGTGGCAGCCACTGATCTGTTTTCTGTTCATACAATTTTACCTTTTCCAGAAAGCCATAAAAATGAAATCATACGGTCCGTAACTTTTAAACCCTGGCTTTTCACACAGCATCAATGCCCTAGAGATTCATCCATGCTAGTGTGTATATCAGGAGTTCTTTCTCTCTCTCTCTCTTTTTTTTTTTTTTTTTTTTTTTTTGATGAGTCTACCAAGTCTGTATAATCTTGCACTGGGTGAAGAACATTTGGGATTTTTTTTTTCCCGTTTGGGGCCACCATAGTTATAAAGGTTTTTGTGTGAATATAAGCTTTCACTTCACCTGGTAAATACCTGGAAGTGTGATTGCTGAGTTGTATGGTAAACCTAAGTTTCACTTTATGAGAAACTACGGAATTGTTTTCCCTGGTGGCTGCCCCAGTTTGCATTTCCCCCCACAGTGCCTACAAGTTCCAGCTGCTTCACATCCTTACCAGTAGTTGGTACTGCCAGAGGGGTTGTTTTGTTTTCTCATTTGAGCCATTCTAAGAGCTCTGATACCTCTTTGTGGCTTCAATTTACATTTCCCTGATGATAACTAATGATGATAAATGTCTTTTCAGGCGCTCCTTTGCCATCATATATCTTCTTTGCTAAAGTGTCCGAATCTTTTGCCCATTTTTTAATTTGTTCGTTCATTTTCTTATCATTGAGTTTTGAGACTCTTCTGCATTTTCTGGATACAAATCCTTTATCAGGCATGTGATGTGCAAATATGTTTCCCAGTCTGTGGCTTGTCCTTTCATTCTCTTAGCTGTGTTAAATAAGGATCTTTTTACTTCAAATTACACTAGGTTATGAAATAGAGTGAACGATTAGTCATAAAAGGGTGTGTGGTTTCTGTGTGCTTTACTCCATTCATGATAGAGACTAGAAGAGTCGGTCAGCATGAATGGCCATGGTTGTTCTCCATTTAGGGCACCATCTTGCTCCCATTATGTTCTAGGATCCAGCTCATGCACATGTCCTGGTACCCAGTGGCCACTCAATAGAGACTATTGCGTGATTGAGGGAGTGTGGGGCAACCAGGAGAGTACAATGCAGATATGGTTGAGAGGAAGGCAGGGGCCAGAACTTAACTACCAGGCTAAGAATTTTAAACCTTATCCTGTGGGCACTTAGGAAGCACCAAAGGATTTCAAACAAGGAAGGAATGGAATAGAATTAGCATTTTTTGGAACTGTAATACTGGAGGTAGCATAGAAAATGGACAGGAAGAGGAGTGACACCAGCAGCAAGACTAATGAGAAAACCGTTGAAATTTTTCAAGCAAGAAATGATGAACGGCTAAGATACAGATATAGTGGCAGGGACAGAAAGGAAGGGGCAGATGCGAGAATATTAAATCGACAGTATATCATTTTGCCCCAACATCATGTGAATTTGAAAACCTCTGACCAATACTGTTATGAGATAGAAGAATGCAGCAATGTGGGGGGTGGGGACCCAATGTGCATCATACAATTTTTCCTCCTAAACCCCATGCAAACTTATACACACCTCCTCCTAGTTAGCCCCCCACTAGTCTTCACAGACAAGTCTCTTTTCTAAAAAACAAACAAAAAAACAAAAAAAAAGTCGATTTGCTTTTTCTACTTCATCTCCATTTTATGCCTTTTGAACTTTACATGTGAATGAATCACAATTTACTTTGAATCAGAAGTCCAAGTACATTCTACTAGGATAACAGTATTATTGAAACTAAGTAGGTAATTTAACGGTCCATGTAGGATAGAATCAACAGAGGTCTATGAAACAAGTAATCCCCTCTTTTTATGCTGCCCAATCAAATCCTATAAGTCACTTCTCCCCATCCTTACCTGTTCAGTCAGCAAGTGTCCAAATGCACATAAACATTGACATTTGAACTGTCAGGACTCAGGGCATGTATAGTTAGGATGTTGCCTTACAGACATCTACTTTCAGTGGGCTCTCCAAGAGTCCACTCTTTCTCTCCAAGAAAACAACAGAAAGCGTCAGGAGGTGGGTATTGCCCATAAATTATCATTTGCTAGGACAGTAGGAAATCTTTAGGGAAACAATTATCATATTCCTAATTTAAATGCCTTTGAGACAATGCCTTTGGCACCAGTCTTCTTCTCCACCTATTGTTGATGGCCTGGTTCACTATCAAGATCTCAACAGCTTGGAGGAGGTTCTAGTCCTGCCACTGCTATTCATAGCTCTGAAAAGTTACCCAATCCCCCAGCCCCTGTGTCTCCATCTACAGAGGAGATTGGACTAGAGTTACATCATCTTTAAGGTTCCTGATTAAACAAGAGTTTGGTTATAAACCTAACTTCGGAGGAAACATCTTCATTTATAACCATTGATCTTTAGTGAATTAGGGCAATAAATGTCTTTCTAAAGATTTAAAAGAGTGAACACTCCTTTCTTGTGCCAATGGGGCAAATCAATACTTTTGTTGCTCCACTGACTACAATTAATCATCTGGAACAAAGAAAAAAAATCTGGTGTCTGTTAACCAAGTCCCTTTTTTAAAGGAAATATTCAAATGTATATTTGCGTGCCACCCACAGCTAAATGTTTCACTACCTTAAAATCAAACAAAAGAACTCTAATTACTCTTAAATTCTTTTCAGCCATCATTCCACCCGCATTACTTATTGAAGGAAATTTCCAAAATCCCCTTTAAAAGAAACTTCAACACACACGCACACACATTTAGAACTCAGAGTAGTATGAACTATGTAACTTTTTTCCTCACAATACTCTCCAATTAAGAGTTATTTTATAGGGTCTGTTCAATTTCCAGACTAGAGAGATGTGATTTCAAGAGACATAATCATTAGACCAACATCCCATTACAACTGTATTAAATACAGTTATATAGATACAGATAAATAGTTAGGTATAGTGATATACACGTACAGTTATGCAGACTTTGTAATAATAAGATTTCACCAGTACTTGCCAGACAAAATCCAGGACCTGAACATTTATTTGACCTTAAGATGACATGTAGAAAAAATTTTAGAGTTATCTGTATCATATGGAGACACAAAACATGAAAAAATTTTATAGATTTATATCTGTTCACTTCTTTCCCTTTTCTTATTTTCAGGTTTCCAACATTTCTTTAAAAATTTTTCCCCACTCTGAAATTATGTAACTATTCTAAATTTTTTCCTAATATTTTTATTTGTTTACATTTAAATCATTGTATCCGGAGCTTGTTTCTGTACATGATGTAACAAAGGAATAATGCTTTTTGTCCTGTATGGACATGGCCAGTTATGCCAGTATTATTTATTACACAAATCATCTTGGGCACCTGACTGTCTCCTTCAGTGGAGCCCGCAACTCTTGATCTCGGGGTTGTGAGTTTGAGCTCCGCATTGGGTGTAGAGATTACTTAATAATAAAATCTTTAAAAATAAATAAATAAATCATCTTTTCCCCCCTGAACTGAAATACTACTTCTATGATATATCAAATTGCTATATTCATTGGACTATTTCTGGACTCCATCCATTGCAATGAACTGATCCAAGGATATTTGTTGCAATATTGTTTATATTTACAAAACCTGGAAAAAAATAGCATGTCTGTCAATAGAAGAATTGATAAATAAGTGATGGATCATCCATACCACAGAATATTATTTACGTAGGAAAAAGAATGAATTGATTTACAAGTATCTGGACAGACAGCCACATATTAATATTATGCTTTATTTAAAAAAAAACAAATTGAGAATAATTATTTGATAGATAGAAACTTCTATAACTGAATGTATTTGGGGAAAAATGTTTATATCAATTATTTCAGAGATTAATGATGAGAAGAATATTAACTTTATAGGTTAATAGGAACTGCTTATTTTGTTGAAATAACTGTAAACTTCATGTATATACATATATATCATAAATGAAATGTTATATATTTTATTTTAAATAAAATATTAAAATAAAAATTTATATTTCATGCATCTCCAAAGAGGTTGACAGCAATAGCCCAAATGCCCCCCCCATAGCAATACAGGGGCAGCACAAATGTCCTGCTGGAATGAGGTACTGATAAAAACAGATCTGGACTGACCCCATGGTTAGGATACTACCAACTAGGAAACTGGCTTTACCCAGCACTGCTCGTTTCTAAGAATTTAAAGAAAAACCCTGAAGCCAAGTTGCCTGGTGGAGATCATTCCTGAAAAAGGAACAATCAACAGTGGTTTTATGGTGCTTGGAGTTTTCTGCCCTGGAGTTTATTATTCCCTTCTCCCTAATACTTACAAAGAGGGATTTGTTCCAGGGTCTGGCCTTCATCCTTTACACCAAACACATTACCAGAAAGAGCAGCTGCTATTCTCAGGTGAACATGAACTCACAAGCACAAATAAATAGATACCTGAGAAGAACTTCCTTAATTGACAAACAGCAAGCTAAACAATACATATGAGGTAAAGCAGAATTGAAAAAAAATAGACCAAGTATTTAAAATGTGCATTGTATCTACACATAGGAAATAGTGGATTATATTAGAGTCATAACGTAAGAATTAAATATCTCAAGAAAAGAAGTAGAAAAGTTAAACATAAAATACACAAAAATTGAAATAAGGAATACAACAGGTACAAAAAAATAACAGAAGAAAGAATTAGCAAAATTAGGTAGAGGAACTTTCTAAATAGGCAACAGGGAAAGATAAAGACACATTACAAAACAAGTTAAGAGATTTAAAAGATAGAATACATGTGAATGTCTAATAAGAATCCCAGAAGGAGAGAAGTTGTTTTAATGAAAAGCAGGAAGAAAGTGAAGAAATAATGAAGATAAATATACTAGAACTTCTAAAAAACTTATTCACCAATTAAAAGAGACTTTAGAAGTGGATTTTAAAAATAAAATTTAAAAATATGTTGGCTACAAGAGAGCTACTTAAAGCAAAAAGACACAGAAATATTCAAAAATAAAAAAATGGATAAACACATACTAAGAAAGTATGAACCAAGAAAAAAAATGATGTAGCTATCTTAGCACTGAGAAAATAAAATTTAAGGGCAAAAAATCAGAAAAAGAAAGGCAACATATGCTCAAAAAAGGGAAAATGAAAAGAAGATTGAACCATCCAAAATATAGGCACCTAACAATACAATCTCAAAATAAATAAAGCAACAACTGACATAACTATAAGGAAAAATACATAAATTAACCATTATAGTTGGAAATTTTAACGAACCGCTCTCAGGAACTAATAGGTGAAGTGAAAAGAAAAAAAGAGATACTGAAAATCAGAACAGTATAGTTAACAACCACAAACTCTTTGATATATATAGAACTCCACAGTTAACAAACAGAAAAACACACTCTTTTCATGTACATGTAGAACATTTGCAAAACAAGACCATTAATAGACCCTAAAGGTGGCTTCAATAAATTCTGTGTCTCCAAACATAATAAAATAAAATTACAATGTATTTCTTTAAAAATACTGTATGTATTAAAACCAAAAAGCATATTATAAAATAATACTATGTTTTGTAACTAAATAACATTTTCAGCAACACTTCATTTAAAAGAAAATTAATAAATATTTAGAATTAAGTACTAATGAAGCATTATATGTCAAATTTTAGAGGACACAGCTAAAGCAATACTAGAGGGAAATTTATTTATTTATTTAAGACTTTATTTATTTATTTTAGAGAGACAGAGCATGAGCACGAGCAGGGGGAGAGGCAGAGGGAGAGGGAGAAGCAGACTCCCTGCTGATCAGGGAGCCTGACAGGACTCAGGGCTCAATCCCAGGATCCTGAGATCATGACCTGAGCCAAAGGCAGATGTCCAACCAACTGAGCTACCCAGGCATCCAGGAAATAAATAAATAAATAAGTTTATTTATTTTATTTATTTATAAAGATTTTATTTGTTTGTTTATTTGACAGAGAGAGAGAGAGCACAAGCAGGGGGAGTGGCAGGCAGAGGGAGAGGGAGAAGCAGGCTCCCCGCTGAGCAGGGAGCCCAATGTGGAGGCAAAGGCAGACGCATAACGAACTGAGCCACCCAGGTGCTCCAGAAATTTATATTTTTAAAGACATATATCAGAAAACAAGAGAGATTATAAGCAAGTAAGATAGAAATGCAACTCAAAAAACTGGAGAAAGTATAAAAGAACAAATTCAAGAAATCAAGAAGAAAGTGTAACCTTGATTCCAATATCAGATAAGGACATGTTAAGAAAAGAAAAATTAGGGGCGCCTGGGTGGCTCAGTCGGTTAAGCCTCTGATTCTGGGTTTCGGCTTAGGGCATGATCTCAGGGTCCTGACATCAAGCCCCATGCTGGGCTCTGTGTTCAGTGAGGAGTCTATTTGTCCCTCTCCCTCTGTTCCTTCCCCCATCTCGAATAAATACATTTTAAAAATCTAAAAAAGAGAGGGAAAATTATAGGCCTCTCTCACTTATGAATGTAGATGTAAAAATCTTTTTTAAAAAATATGTTATTTATTTACTTATTTTAGAGAGAGAGTGTGAGCGGGGGGGGGGGAAGCAGAGGGAGAGGGAGAGAGAATCTGAAGCAGACTCTGAGCTAAGCACAGAGCCTGATGAGGAGATCAATCTCAGAACTGGGAGATCATGACCCAAGCTGAAACCAAGAGTCAGACGCTTAACTTTCTAAATCCTCTCTGGAAAGCTTAAACTCTAAGAAAGGAGGTACAAAATGATCTGAATTAATGGGGAGATATTCCTTGCCCTTGGATGAATTTCCTGAATTCTCCCCCAAATTAAGAATTCGGTGCAATTCCAATTGGACTTTTTTTGGAATTCAGTTTCTTATTCCAAAATTTATATGGAAGAAGTAACCACAAAAATGGCTCACTGGCTTTATAAGAGATTGAAGAAGGGGGGCGCCTGGGTGGCACAGCGGTTAAGCGTCTGCCTTCGGCTCAGGGCGTGATCCCGGCGTTATGGGATCGAGCTCCACATCAGGCTCCTCTGATGTGAGCCTGCTTCTTCCTCTCCCACTCCCCCTGCTTGTGTTCCCGCTCTCGATGGCTGTCTCTATCTCTGTCGAATAAATAAATAAAATCTTTAAAAAAAAAAAAAAAGAGATTGAAGAAGGGGACTTAGTCTAACATATACTGAGTATGTGTTCAGAGGCACTGAAATGCCATTTTTATAAATGCAGTGTAATGTATGCATGAACAAACTGACCAATGGGACAGAATTAGGGACTTCAGAGATAGACCCACGCATACATGGGAACTTACCATGAGTGTTCAGTAGATGCCTGGGGAAGACTTGCTCACTATAAGGAAAAAAAACAAAACTCAATCTTCATCTAACACCAGAAACAAATGTGGACTCAAAATAGATTACAAACCTAGGTATGAAAGGCAAAAACTATAAAGTCGACAGAAGAAAATATGGGAGGAAATCTTTGTGACCCAGAGGCAGAGGGCTCCTTAACCAAAACTTCAAAAACATCAGCCATTAGGCAATGACAGAAAAATCAAACTTAATTACATCAAAATTAGGAATTTCTGTTCAATAAAAGGTAGTAATTAAAGGAAGATAAAATAGGAGAAGATATTTGCATTGTCTAAAACCAACCAAGGGTGAGTATCTATATATGCAAGAGATAATAGAAATGAGGAATGTGGATAAAAGGAAGAATCAGAATATAATATATAATAAATATAATATATAATAAATATAATATATAATAAATATAATAAAATAAGAGATAGGCCTGCTATAAACTGCTGGTGAAAATAGGACATTATCCGAGAATCATGGTTAACCTCATTCTGCAGCTGAGATCCACGGGAAAAAAATAAAGTTCACCAAATCTGAGACACTTTTTAATTGTAAGATGTCCCATTATTTTATGTCATTAAGAAAAATTACCAATTAAACTATAACACAATGCTTTCTTATCATGTAAATTTTAATATGATACTTTTGCAAGTGCTTTTAGACTTAGTAGAAAAGATTTTTAAAATAGTATCCTTGACATCTATAAAAAGAAAGAAAATATAAATGAAATAAATTGGTTAAGGTAGTTCTAAAACTCCTTTATATATACTCAGAATCCAACTTTTTGGGTTACTTTTTAATTCAGACTCATCACTACCCATGCCATGCAGTTCCGTCCTCACCAACAGCGTTCATGATGCAACTTTTCTTAGAAGAGCAAATGAAATTGCTGACATTTGTGACCAAAAAGTGGCAATTTCATAAGGCTCGACCTGATTAAAATGGTCTTCATTACCTCTGGAAACATCAAGAGATTGCAGTTGTCCCATCATGTCACCAAGAACACCATCCAAAGTCACTTACGTACAAGCAAGGAAAACACCTGTCGCAACTACCTGCTGGCCAAGAGCAACTGAAAGATGTCCTGTGGATTATGAATGGGGTTCTAATTTCAGAAGTGTTTTTTTTTTAAGATTTTATTTATTTATTTGGCAGACAGAGAAAGCACAAGCAGGGGGAGCAGAAGGCAGGGGGAGAAGCAGGCTCCCTACCAAGCAAAGAGCCCGATGTAGGACTTGATCTCAGGACCCTGGGATCATGACCTGAGCCGAAGGCAGATGCTTAACAGACTGAGCCACCCAGGTGCCTTAATTTCAGAAGCATTAAATGGAGAAGGGGGTCTGTCTTAGAACTGATAAACACTGTAAAATGTTCATAATAAAAATAATCAATAGAAATAATGAAAACTAAATGAATAAACAATAACAATAAAGTGGTTTTGAAGCATTCAGTAGAACTTTCAAGCGTGGTGGATGCTGTCAGTGCCTCACTTGTTACTCCCTGCACTCTGCTTTCCAGCACATGCCTCCTGCTATATCCTGCACTCAGTCTGTGCCTGCTCAAGGGGAGGCTGGACTGTGGGGACCTAACACCCCTGGGGGCAGCTATCAGCCAAAAGTGGATGGGAGTTAGAGGACAAGTCCCTCAGCTTCCTCGACCTTCAAGGGAGGAACTCTGCAGCTGGTTCTTCATCATCTCTCAGAGTTCCCCAGGGGGAGTTGAGGGCACTTGCCCCACCCTAGAGTGGCTTCCTTCTCTTCCCTTTGTCCCTCTCCATGTTCTGACTTATGCTTCCTGTGATCGCCTCCCAAAGTAACCACTTGAACTTGAATCCTTGTTTCAGGGTCTGTTTCTGGAGAGGTACAACCTAAGACCGTGAGCAAATCTTATCCAGGAGTCTTGTAGCATTTGGCCATCATCTGACACAAGAAGATCATGAGCTTCCCTCCCCAACCCTCACCAAGAGAACATGTTGCAGCCTCCCACCTTCTCCCTGCAGTCTATGCCCACTCCTCTCTTTGACTTCTCAGCTTCCCGTTGCACCTCCCCTACCTTCCTATCCCTCCTCATATAAATTTGACTTTGCTTCCTTTCCCTTTAGTGCCTCCAAGAACTGCATTGTGGGATGCAATGAGCAAAAACTTCTCTCTGTAGAGTTTGACCCCGGGTGGTAGAGAAGAGGTAAGTTCACAAATTTTTAAAAAATCATTAAATTTAATTAAAGAATATTCAATGAACAAGGAATTTTATCCCTAAGACACTCATGCTTAGCGGTCAACATGCATCAGAGACGTTCAGACTGTCTCAGAATACAGGAAATGCCTTCATGTAGCCTGCTAGCCAACAAATCTCCTTAAGTGGTCAGGTAGAATTATCAGAAGGTATGGAGCTATGAAGATGTCAAAAGGCAATGGTGAGAAATTCAAATGGCCAACGAGCATATGAAAAGATGTTCAACATCATTAATCATTAAGGAAATGCCAATCAAAACCACAGTGCGGTATGGGCTTAGTCACCTCCAGTTAGCATAACAAAATATTCCAGACTAGGTGGCTTATCAACAACAAATATTCATTTCACACCATTCTAGAGGCTGGAAGTCCAAAAATCAGGGTGCCAGCAAGTCAGGTTTTGGTGAAGGTCCTTGTCTAGGCTGCAGATGGCTCCTTTCTCAGTGTATCTCCATACAGGGTGAAAAGAGCAAGCTAGCTCTCTGGCCTCTTCTTACAAGGACACGGACCCCATTCACAAGGGTTCACCCTCATAACCCGATTACCTCTCAAGGGCCCCCTCTCCAAATACCATCACGCTGGGGTTAGGGTTTCAACATATGAATTGGGAGGGTGGACAAATACTCAATAGCAGGTATCCTTTCACACCCATTAGGACAGCTACTATAAAAAAAATAGAAAAATCAGTAAGTGTGTAAGGATGTGGAGAAATCGGAATAACTGCACTGTTGGTAAAATGGTAAAATGGTGCAGTTGCTATAGAAAACACTGTGTTGGTTCCTCAAAGAGATAAAAAAAGAACTACAATATAATCTAGCAATCCCACTTCTGGATACCCAAAATAATTGAAAACAGAGACTAGGACAGTTATGTTGTACACTTGTGTTCAGAGCAGCATTATTCATAATAGCTAAAACATGGAAGCAACAGAAATGTCCATCCATGAATGAATGAAATACGGTGTATTCATACAATGAAATATTATTCAGCTTTAAAAAGAATGGGAATCCTATCACCTGCTACAACATGAATGGACCTTGATACATTGAGACAGTCACAGAAGGACAAATACTACATGACTCCACATATATGAGGTATCTAACATAGTCAAACTCATTGAAACAGAGTCAAATGGCGTTAACCAGGAGCTGGGGGGGAGAGAGAAATCAGGTTAATGGATCTACAGTTTCGGATTTGCAAAATGAAAAATTCTGGAGATTGGTTGCACAACAGTGTGATACACTTAACATTACTGAGCCGTATACTTAAAAATGGTTAAGATGGTTAATGTTGAGGACTTCTCCCACTTGTGTTCGAGTCCCCAGACCAATATGGTAAATGTTATGCTATGTGTATTTTACCACAATTTAAAATAAAAATAAAAAAGCAGGGCGCCTGGGTGGCTCAGTTGGTTTAGCGTCTGCCTTTGGCTCAGGTCATGATCCTGGGGTCCCGGGATTGAGTCCCACGTTGGGCTCCCCAGGGAGTCTGCTTCTCCCTCTGTCTCTCTCTCTCTCATGAATAAATACACAAACTCTTAAAAAAAAAAAAAAGCAACAGCACCTTTTGAACTGGGAGTTGGGGGGACTAGGAGGAGAGTGGGAGGGGCCTGAAAAGTTAAAAGCACTTCTTACCGTATATTCTGCAATTCTGCCTTAGTATTAATAAATAGAAAAACTTATGAAATGAACCACTGAGACAGTCCATGAAAAAGCTCTGGGCCAACATTAGCTCTCAGCATAAAGCAGTAACGAACACAGTACCGAAGCTCTTCTGAGCAGGGACTATTTCTTATACTTGTTTTATGCTCCCCGCAGCTCTGATTATTTATACACAATTGTGGGTGAATAAAGGTAATATGGGCTAGTTTGCTTTTTTTCTTTCTTTCTAACAGAAGAGAAAAAACTCATAGCAAGAGGGACTATGTCAAACATATTTGGTTAGAAATCTCTTATTAAAAAAAACACTAAAGCAAATACCTTTTTTGTTATAATGATCCAGTAACATAAAAGGACACAAAATTAAAAGCACACAATGGCTTATTGCTGCACCTGAACCAAGGTAGTAATGTTTATTGAATTATTAAAGAAGCACTTATGATAACCTACGATATTAGAGCCTAAGGTATTGTTCTCAGGGGCCCACCCTCACCCCCTTTTTGGGGGCACAAACGGATTTGACTGTACAGATGACCTTGTCCACAAGTGCCATATTTAACAACAGAACAACATGTATTTATGCACCAAATTTTGTTTATATAAAAAAAAATAAAACAAACACCTTTGCATTTCCATCCCACCAGGGAATAGAGTTTTAATGAACACACGAAGCAACTAGGTGACATCTTTATCAGCCCTCATAAACCTTGATTGAACACACAGCGATAAGGCCTGTTTAAACTATCCTCCTGATAACAGGCCTGGAGTCAGCACCGGCCTTAGCAACCACGCGGGAAAAGAGGTCTCTCCAAAACCCAGAGTTCAGGCCCGCTAGGCCTAGGGAAGATGCACAAAATTCAAAGCTCCAGGCAGCTGGTTTATTTGGGGGTGAGAGCAGGGTGGTGGGTAGGTGGGTGCAGGCTGGTCGCTCCGGTATTCGGTTTTCGTAGAAGGAGACTCTCCCAAACCAGCTTTGGCACCTGGGGAGGAGCCTGGAGAGCGGGTGCTTTAAGCCCTAGTGACCTTTAGCATTTTCATCTGCAAACACAGAGCACTCCAGAGGGGCGGTTTTAAAGGATTTGGGAATGGCCAGCTCTGGTTTTCTTTCCACCAGCGTCATAAATGAGTGAAAGGTACAGACATCTGAAAAGAGCTGGGAGCCACGGCACTTTTCTAATAAGCTGTAAGTCTCATTCCTACAGCCCTTTCCTTTTATGCTCTAGCGGCTCGGATCACTCACTTGCTTCTTGGAATCCCACCCCTTCACCCTTCTGGCCTTCCCCATCCAGGGCCCACAGCGCCCCCCACAGGCTGCAGCGGCCAGCGCTGTCGGTGGGAGAAGCTATGTTTCCTGAACCCACGGGTGGGCTTGTCCCAGGGGATATTCACCAGGGGACGTTCATCTACCCCCGCCGCGCCCCATCCCCACCTGAGGTAGGCTGAAGACAACCCCCCCCCCACACACACAGGCAGCCATGGAAAACGCTCCGTATCTCAGGAGCCATGGACCCTGGTTCCAGCCCCAGCCCTTTCCGACCAGCTGGCACTGCTTGTAACTTTCCTGGGTCTCGCTTTCTTCAACTGAAAGAAGAAACAGTTGGACTGAAAGGTCTTTCAGAAATCTTTCAGGCCGACAATGAAATGATTCCATTAAGAAGCATTTTCCATATTCCCCTAAGCTCCCTCTCCCCCAATTTTTTGATAACATTTAATCACCACAGTGGATTATCTTATAGGTCAGGACGACGTATACACTAGGTCATTTCCTACATCACCAAGACATCATCAGTTTTCACAATAAGCGCCAACACATGGATGACAATAAAATTTCCCCTCTTCCCCCTCTCCCCCCACCTTAGACTTGCCTCCAGTGAGGGCAAAGTCAGCCCCGGAAGATGCCTTCCTGAAGGTCAGTAACTGGAGCTTTGGCAGAACAGTAGTGGAAGGAAGTTGTACCAGCGGGTAAATTCCACTGTCCTATGGAAAACACCTGGCCTGTATGTGTTCAGGGACTTGTCTCTTCAGATGAGTTTGCAAAGGAACTCAAGCTCTTTTGACCCAGGAGGTAAATAGGAAGAAGGTCATCTCTAGGGAAACTGGGTTAAATACACGGTCTTTTGAGCTATAACTGCTTATGTTCCCAGCCAACAATTTCTCTTCAACATTTACATGGAATTTTATATTTGTAAAGTGGTTTCCCATTACTTTGCTGTTAATCTACATCCCCACAACAGTATAGTTAATATTATTTGTGATTTTTTTTATAAAGAAGGGATTTTATGCATAGGGAGAGAGAGAAAGCAAGCAAAGTGACAAACTAATTACTGAGGCAAATATTTTTTGGTTTTATGGGTGATAATCTTACACACATCAGTACACTGTATGTATTTTCCAAACCCAAAAGTAGTACATGAGATGTGATGAGCATGGATGTGTGTGTGTGAAGGGGGGGTGTTTGTATTTTTTTTAATTAACATATAATGTATTATTTGTTTCAGGGGTACAGGTCTGTGATTCATCAGTCTTACACAGTACACGGTGTTCACCACAACATATGCCTTCTCCAGTGTCCATCACCCAGTCACCCCATCCCTCCCACCCCCCTCCACTCCAGCAACCCTCAGTTTGTTCCCTATAGTTAAGAGTCTCTTATGGTTTGTCTCCCTCACTGGTTTCTTCTTGTTTCATTTTTCCCTTTCTTCCCCTGTGATCCTCTGCCTTGTTTTTCAAATTGCACATATCAGCGAGATCATATGATAATTGTCTTTCTCTGATTGACTGATATTGCTTAGCATAATATCTTCTAGTTCCATCCCCGTCGTTGCCAATGGCAAGATTTCCTTTTTTTATGGCTGCATAATATTCCATAGTATGTGTGTGTATATATATATATATATATATATATATATATATATATATATACACCACATCTTCTTTATCCATTCATCTGTCGATGGACAACCGGGCTCTTTCCATAGTTTGGCTATTATGGACATCACTGCTATAAACATTGGGGTGCAGGTGCCCCTTCAGATCACTACATTTGTCTCTTTGGGCTATACCCAGTAGTGCAATTGCTGGGTCATAGGGTAGCTCTATTTTCAACTTTTTGAGGAACCTCCACACTGTTTTCCAGAGTGGCTGCACCAGTTTGCATTCCCACCAACAGTGTAGGAGGGTTCCCCTTTCTCCACATCCTCACCAACATTTGTCGTTTCCTGACTTGTTAATTTTAGCCATTCCAACTGGTGTGAGGTGGTATCTCATTGCGGTTTTGATTTGTATTTCCCTGATGCCAAGTGATGTTGAGTATATTTTCATGTGTCTGTTGTCCATTTAGATGTCTTCTTTGCAGAAAGTCTGTTCATGTCTTCGGCCCATTTCTTGATTGGATTATTTGTTCTTTGGATGCTGAGTTTGATAAGTTCTTTATAGATTTTGGATACTACCCTTTATCTGATATGTCATTTGCAAATATCTTCTCGCATTCCCTCCGTTGTCTTTTGGTTTTGTTGACTGTTTCCTTTGCTGTGCAAAAGCTTTTTATCTAGATGAAATCCCAATAGTTCATTTTTGCGTTTGTTTACCTTGCCTTTGGCGATGTGTCTAGGAAGAAGTTGCTGTGACTGAGGTCGAAGAGGTTGCTGCCTGTGTTCTCCTCAAGGATTTTGATGGATTCCTCTCTCACATTTAGGTCTTTCATCCATTTTGAGTCTATTTTTGTGTATGGTATAAGGAAATGGTTTCATTCTTCTGCATGTGGCTGTCCAATTTTCCCAACACCAGTTGTTGAAGAGACTGTCTTTTTTTCCATTGGATATTCTTTCCTGGTTTGTCGAAGATTAGTTGACCATAGAGTTGAGAGTTTATTTCTGAGTTCTCTATTCTGTTCCATTGGTCTATATGTCTGTTCTTGTGCCAGTACCACCTGTCTTGATGTTTACAGCTGTGTAATAGAGTTTAAAGTCCGGAATTATGATGCCACCAGCTTTGGTTTTCTTTTTCAACATTCCTCTGGCTATTCAGTGTCTTTTCTGGTTCCATACAAATTTTAGGATTATTTCTTCCATTTCTGTGAAAAAAGTTGATGGTATTTTGATAGGGATTGCACTGAATATATAGATTGCTCTCGGTAACATAGACATTTTCACAATATTTGTTCTTCCAATCCATGAGCATGGAAAGTTTTTCCATTTCTTTGTGTCTTCCTCAATTTCTTTCATGAGTATTCTACAGTTTTCTGAGTACAGATCCTTTGCTTCTTTGGTTAGATTTATTCCTAGGTATCTTATGGTTTTTGGTACAATAGTAAATGGGATCAACTCCTTAATTTCTTCTTCTTCTGTCTTGTTGTTGGGGTATAGAAATGAAACTGATTTCTGTGCATTGATTTTATATCCTGACACTTCACTGAGTTCCTGTATGAGTTCTGGCAGTTTTGGGGTGGAGTCTTTTGGGTTTTCCACATAAAGTTTCATATCATCTGCAAAGAGTGAGAGTTGGACTTCTTCTTTGCTGATTCAGGTGCCTTTTATTTTATTTTTTTGTTGTTGTCTGATTGCTGAGGCTAGGACTTCTAATACTATGTTGAACAGCAGTGGTCATAGTGGACATATCTTACATGTTCCTGATCTTAGGGGGAAAGCTCTCAGTTTTTCCCCATTGAGAATGATATTCGCTGTGGGTTTTTCATAGATGGCTTTTATGATATTGCAGTATTACCCTCTATCTCTACACTGTGAAGAGATTTAATCAAGGGATGCTCTACTTTGTCAAATGTTTTTTCTGCATCTATTGAGAGTATCATATGGTTCTTGTTCTTTCTTTTACTAATGTAGTGTATCACATTGATTTGCAGATGTTGAACCAACCTTGCAGCCCAGGAATACATCCCACTTGGTTGTGGCGAATGATCCTTTTAAGGTACTGTTGGATCCTACTGGCTGGTGTTTTGGTGAGAATTTTTGCATCCATGTTCATCAGGGATATTGGTCTGTAATTCTCCTTTTTGGCGGGGTCTTTGCCTGGTTTTGGGATCAAGGTAATGCTGGCCTCATAAAACGAGTTTGAAAGTTTTCCTTCCATTTCCACTTTTTGGAACAGTTTCAGAAGAATAGGTATTAATTCTTCTTTAAATGTTTGGTAGAATTCCCCTGGGAAACCATCCAGGCCTGGGCTCTTGTCTGTTGGGAGATTTTTTTTTTTTTAAAGATTTTATTTATTTATTTGACAGAGATAGAAACAGCCAGCGAGAGAGGGAACATAAGCAGGGCTATGCTTCCTCTTAGGACCGCCTTTGCTGCATCCCAAAGATTTTGAACAGTTGTGTTTTCATTTTCATTTGTTTCCACGAATTTTTTAAATTCTTCTTTAGGGGCGCCTGGGTGGTTCAGTCGTTAAGCGTCTGCCTTCAGCTCAGGGCGTGATCCCAGTGTTCTGGGATTGAGCCCCGCATCAGGCTCCTCCGCTGGGAGCCTGCTTCTTCCTCTCCCACTCCCCCTGCTTGTGTTCCCTCTCTCGCTGGCTGTCTCTCTCTGTCAAATAAATAAATAAAATTTTTTTAAAAAATTAATTCTTCTTTAATTTCCTGGTTGACCCATTCATTCTTTAGTAGGATGCTCTTTAGTCTCCATGTATTTGAGTTCTTTCCAACTTTTCTCTTATGATTGAGTTCCAGTTTCAAAGCATTGTGGTCCAAAAATATGCAGGGAATGATCCCAATCTTTTGGTACCAGTTGAGACCTGATTTGTGACCCAGGATGTAATCTATTCTGGAGAATGTTCCATGGGCACTAGAGAAGAATGTGTATTCTGTAGCTTTGGGATGGAATATTCTGAATATATCTGTGAAGTCCATCTGGTCCAGTATGTCATTTAAAGTCCTTATTTCCTTGCTGATCTTTTTTTTTTTTTTAAGATTTTTATTTATTTATTCGACAGAGATAGAGACAGCCAGCGAGAGAGGGAACACAAGCAGGGGGAATGGGAGAGGAAGCAGCAGGCTCATAGCAGAAGAGCCTGATGTGGGGCTCGATCCCAGATCGCCGGGATCACGCCCTGAGCCGAAGGCAGATGCTTAACCGCTATGCCACCCAGGCGCCCCTCCTTGCTGATCTTTTGCTTAGATGATCTGTCCATTTCAGTGAGGGGGGTGTTAAAGTCCCCTACTATTATTGTATTATTGTTGATGTGTTTCTTTGATTTTGTTTTTAATTGTCTTATATAATTGGCTGCTCCCATATTAGGGGCATAAATATTTACAATTGTTAGATCTTCTTGTTGGATAGACCCTTTAAGTATGATATAGTGTCCTTCCTCATCTCATTATAGTATTTGGCTTAAAATCTAATTTATCCGATATAAGGATTGCCACCCCAGCTTTCTTTTGATGTCCATTAGCATGATAAATGGTTTTCCATGCCCTCACTTTCAATCTGGAGGTGTCTTTGGGTCTAAAATGAGTTTCTCGCAGACAGAATATCAATGCATCTTGCTTTTTTATCCAGTCTGACACCCTCTGTCTTTTGTTTGGGGCATTTAGCCCATTTACATTCAGGATAACTATTGAAAGATATGAATTTAGTCCTATTGTATTGCCTGTAAGGTGACTGTGACTGTATATTGTCTCTTTTCCTTTCTGGTCTATGTTACTTTTTGGGCTCTCTCTTTGCTTAGTGGACCCCTTTCAATATTTTTTGTAGGGCTGGTTTGGTGCTTGCAAATTCTTTTAGTTTCTGTTTGTCCTGGAAGCTTTCTATCTGTCCCTCTATTTTCAATGACAGCCTAGCTGGATAAAGTATTCTTGGCTGCATATTTTTCTCATTTAGTACCCTAAATATATCAGGCCAGTCCTTTCTGACCTACCAGGTCTCTGTGGATAGGTCTGCTGCCAATCTAATATTTCTACCATTGTAGGTTACAGACCTCTTGTCCTGAGCTGCTTTCAGGATTCTCTCTTTGTCTCGCAGATTTGTAAGTTTTACTATTAATGATGTCAGAGTGTTGACCTATTTTTATTGATTTTGAGGGGGGTTCTCTGTTCCTCCTGAATTTTGATCCCTGTTTCCTTCCCACAAATTAAGGAAGTTCTCTGCTATAATTTGCTCCAATATATCTTCTGCCCCTCTCTCTCTTTCTTCTTCTTCTGGGATTCCAATTATTCTAATATTGTTTCGCTTTATGGTATCACTTATCTCTTGAATTCTCCCCTCGTGATCCAGTAGTTGTTAATCTCTCTTTTTCTCAGGTTCTTTATTCTCCATCATTTGGTCTTCTATATCACTAATTCTCTCTTCTGCCTCATTTATCCTAGCAGTTAGAGCCTCCATTTTTTATTGTACCTCATTAATAGTCTTTTTATTTCAACTTGGTTATATTTTATTTCTCCAGAAAGGGATTCTCTAGTGTCTTCTATGCTTTTCTCAAGCCCAGCTTGTATCTTTATAATCGTTATTCTAAACTCTAGTTCTGACATCTTACTAATGTCTATATTGATTAAGTCTCTGGCGTTCAGTATTGCTTCTTGTTCTATTTTTTGAGATGAGTTTTTCCGTTTTGTCATTTTGTCAAGAGAAGAATAGATGAATGAGAGAACAAAATGCTAAAAGGGTAACAATGACCCCAGAGAAATATACACTAAACAAATCAGAGGAGACTGGAAACTGGGGGGGGGGGGGGGGGAAGAAAAAAGACAAAGAAGAAGAAAAAAAAAAGAATATGATCAGGCTGGTGAATAGATTTTGGGTATATTTTGGTCTGTTAGAAGTAACTGCATCCCAAAATTTTAAAAGAAAGAAAAACTTATATATATTCAAAAACTAAGGTTAAATACAACGAAGGGATAGAATATGACTGTAACAATGAAAATTTAAAAAGATTTTTTAAAAAAGGAATTGATAAGTTGTTGAAAAAGGAAAGAAGAATAATTCAAAAAAAAAGGAAAAAAGAAAGAAAATTTAAAAAATTAAAGTTGAGAGACTAAAGAATCATGGGGGAAAAGCCATGAATTCTATGTGCTGTAGTCCCCTAGCACTGGAGTTCTGCAGTTCTCAGTAAACTTGGTCTTGGCTGGATGTTCTTGCTGATCTTCTGGGGGAGGGGCCTGTTGCGTTGATTCTCAGGTGTCTTTGCCCCGGCGGAACTGCGCCGCCCTTGAATTCTAGCCAGGAGCCAGGCTAAGTCATCTGCTCCAGTTTATTCTCGGTAGCTTTTGTTCCCTGAAGGTTTTCCATGCAGCTTTAGAGATGAGAATGAAAATGGTGGCCTCCCAATCTCCCGCCCAGGCGGAGACGAGAGCTTGGGACCCCACTCCTCAGTGCACTCTCAGAGAAAAGGAGTCAATCACTCCTGTCTCCCTGGTCTCCGTCCACACTCTGTGCTCACCTGGCCTGTGACCGAGCGTTTCTATCTCTGGCACATAGCCCTGTTTGGAGTCTCCAAACCCAGCAGATTCCTGTGTCGCTTCTCCTGGGGGGGGGGGGGGGGGAGGGGAGCCTCCCAGGTTCTGCCACTTGTTGCGCCCCGGCTGGAAGGGCAGTGGCCCGACTGCGCCGTGGATCGGGGTTTATGGCCACCCCGAGCTGAGAGCCCACTCCTCGGCTCACTCGGCAGCCGGCTTCCCTGCTCCGACACCTGGGAGTTCTGTCGCACGGGGGCAGCCCCGGTCTTCCTGTGACCCCGAGGGTCCTGAGACCACACTGTCCCAGCGAGGGTCCCACCCCCCACTCAGCCACCAGAGTGACGACCCGCACCAGAGCGGACTTCTACAAGTGTTCGATTTTGCGCTCCGCGGCTCTATAGCTTGCCGGCAGCCGGCTGACGGAGGCTCCCCCCGACCACCGTATGTCGCCTCAGATTCACTTCCGCGCACCTCCTACCTTGCAGAAAGTGGTTGCTTTTTTATTCATAGAGTTGCTGCTGTTCTTTTCTTCGTTCTCCAGTTGAGTTCGTAGGTGTTCAGAATGGTTTGATAGCTGTCTAGCTGAATTCCTGAGAGCTGAGAAATTCAGGTCTCCTGCTCCTCCGCCATCTTGGGCTCCTCCCCGGATGCACTTTTGAGGGGGATGAGGCAGGAGAGCGGAAGCTCCAGCTGCCTGGGGCAATTCCATGAGGTCACCAAACCTTCAGGAGATCCTGGGATCCATTCCACAGAGCAGAGATGCAGGGGCAGTCAGCACACTTCTGTACTGAACCATCATAATAGTCATGCATCAAAAGGAAAAAGAAGTAGACCTCAACGGAGTACCAATTAATCTATAGTATTTCCTTATATACCTCATTGCATTCAGAGAGACTGCCTTTTGTTTTTTTAACCATTTCTAGATTTAGGGTGCTGATATAATTTATCATTCAAACCACGAATTTGAAAAAAGGACCATATTAATAATTACAATTGGCATCAACCAGGATTGGCCAAGGCAAGTAGGACATCTGGTGACCCTAAATACACACCTGGGACACTATTCCTATCCCTTAGAAGCCATGCGTCCCACAACTCAGCCTAGATTATTTTATCAGATTTTCCTCTGGTCTATAAAAATGTATTTATGTCCAGGTCTGGACGAATATAAATTTTATTTATTCCTTCCTTCAGCAAATATTACTGATCTCCTACTGTGTGGGAGGCAATGTGGTATCTGCTGGTCCCCTCCAGGAGCTGGTAGTACAGTGATGCATAGGTCAGGATTAGAGCCCTGGCTTCCCCTTACATATAGCACCTAGCTTTTCTGAGCCTCAGGTGTTCTTCTCCATCAAATGGTGATAATAAAGTAACTACCACAGAGGATCGCCATGAGGGTTAAGTGAGTCCACGTATGTTAAGTGCCTGGCACAGAGGAAGTACTATGTAAGGTGACTGTAATCAACAAAAGCCACCTATTTCTGACTTAACCACTTCATTTATAGTGAATTTTCTCACTATAGATGCAGCTAAGTCCACAAAACACTCATTCATTCAGCTCACTACATGGCCACCAGATGAGGACACTAAGGAAGACGTAAGAAAGGGTAAACAATGTAAATCTCTGTGTCATGGGACTTTTCCAGTGAATGAAGGAGAGAAGACATTCACAATTAGAATCAAAAAGAACCCCATGTGTATTTTTAAAAACCTGTGCTTAATAATTCTGACTACACATTAGAATCAAGCTCTTGAGAAAAAGCCAGGACTCTGCCACTTAACAGCTAAATGAGATGGTCAAGGGGTAAAGCTAATAACGCTGAACAATAATGAAAGTACTGTTTCACCTGTCAGTGACTAAGCTGTGAAGCCTTTGCCATAGTTGGTAACAGACTATCGGTTTATGTGCCAGGTACTGTACCAAGAGCTCCACGGGTTGGTTTGGTCCAAGATGGCCTCGGCCTTGTGGGGGAAGAGTTTGGGTTGAGACTGTGAAGGTAGAGAGGAAGAAGTGGGGCTTTTGGGGATGCAAAGGAGAGAGTTTTGGCACTGCAGGTGGAGTGTACATTTTTGAATTGAGGACAAATAGAAGAATGAACAAATTTCAAAGTAAAGCAAGTGGTTTCATTTTACGTGTAGTTCACATGTCCTCTGTAGGTATTACTGAAAGAGAACATTCATCTAAAAAATCTTAAACTGCAAAATGTATGGCTACCATAGGCATAAACCAGAGGCCAACCTATATTCTGTTTTCATGGGGCTTCGTGAGTATATGCATAACACAGCTACAGTGAGACTCCATGGAAAATAAAACAAGAGTGGATCTGAGGACATTCCTTTCACTTTGCCCTTCCTATCTCCTGACCTCTGCTCTGTTCCCTACAAAACCAGCAGTGAGTTCTCAGGGATCAGCCTGGAAGCGGCACTTTGGAATCTTAAATTTGACTTTTGGATAAACAAGAATAAAAGAATTAACAATCAGAGAGTGACAGAGAGAGAGACATAGAGAGAGAGAGATGATTAGATTTTAAGTTATAAAAATAAAATGAAAGCATGGCCTCATACAATGCAGACTATCTAAGAGGAGTTACGTGAACTAGGCTGTTAGTTAGAAATGGAACAACTGTGAGAAAGCCAAGATGACTCAGGCAGGAAATAAACCCATCATGTCGCACCATAGGATTTTTAAGATAAAAATTCTTTATTGAGCCTTATTCCAGAAAAACCCAAACTCCCCTGCTCACTGTCCCCCTTCCACACAGGGCTGCATTAGACAGGTAGGGTTTTTCTGATTTCTTAGACAACAACTTTTCAGGCTCCTGCAATGTCTAAGACCCTATTCAAGGCAAAGGGCAGAGGGGAGGGACCAGCATCAGCCACTTGGGAGATACTCTTTCAATTAAGGATTTGCATTTCTTCTACCACCTTCTGCTTCATTCTGCATTTTTCTCCCCCAACATCTCACTTTGATTAAAGTATTCAGGGTAATCCTCTGGTGGTACCGTCCTTCCTTTATTGTGCACAGTCTGTGCTAATTCATAGATCATCCCGACGCCTCTATTAAAACTAACACTGTAATTTCACATCATAGACCGCAATGTCTCTACACATCCTCCCTTAAGCAACCTTATGAAATAACCGTTACCAGCATCACCATTTTACCTCCAAGAAGACTAAGCGTCAGAGCTTAAGGGGATAACTGAAGGCCACTGGTAAATTTTGCACAAAGTTTGAATTCTAAATCCCATTTTTTGTTCTACCTCTTTGGAGGACTATTCAATTTTCTCACTCATATTGGGGTGAGCAGGATGAAGAGAGAAGCCATGTCTCTGAAAGTTTTGTTACCATGTGTTGGCTTCTACTGACATCTCTAACACCAGCGCTTACGACTCGGAGGCATCTCAAAACTCCATCTGTGCGTTCACGCTCTCATTCTGTCCCTTCCTAGCGTGGAGGATTGTGTTGGCTCTGCTAATCTCTAATACTCAAGCCTCCCGGGGTGGACCCTGCAGAGGTGATCCCTCACCTCTCCCCACACAATGATGAATTGTCCCAGAAGTGCAACGGACCAACTTCAGGAGCCAAAAGAACAAAACCCAGCAAATTTAGTAATCCGGCAACAATAACAAAAAAAGCAAACTCCAAGTATTATCAAGGGTCAGGCCCAAGCATGGAGACTCTCCAGACTCTTTGGTGTGCTGGGATTCCCACTGAGACCTTCAGCCGTCCTCGCTGGCTTTTCAGTCTCTAATGTCTTACAGATTTCAGGGCTGGCCTCTGACAGTTCTGACATATCTGAACTAAGGCTAACCTCAGCTAGTTACTTGAAAGCCTGATAAGTTATACTGTACCTGTCAAAGCCTTTCTCCTCTGAGACTCTCTCCCCTCTCCGATGGGACAACAACAACAGGAAAAAAAAGAAAAAAGAAGAGGAGGAAGAAAATGTATCTTCTTCCTTTGACTGGCATAACCTCCTCTGCATAAATTGCTATTATGTTATTCCAAATCCTAATTCATAGCCCAAAGAAAATACAGACACTTAGTGAGGAAGAAACCATATCTCAATTTCCTCCAATTTTATAAGAGTTGTTGGCCTCTCTTGGAATATAAATTCCGTCGTTGAGCTGGGTAGGAGAGAGCAGAAGCAATGTCCACGTTGTCAAGAAGTAAAGACATATCAATTTGCCCCTCCAAAACTTCAACAAGTTTCTCTCTAACGTTCCCCAGAGTGGAAGTCATTCCTGCATATTGTCACTCTCTGTCATCCACGAGAGATAACCTTGAACGCTCACCCCAGTCCCAAACACCATTCTCATGGTTATGCCCATTGTCAGCCCAAATCGGCATCTAGTAAGGAACCCAGATGGCATCATGCCGAATCTTTCTGGAAGAGCCCTGGAAGAAAGATCCCACTTTTCCATTCATTTGTCCCCAGTTCTGATTAGTGAGGAGATTTTACTTTAGATTATAAAACAGGTAGGAATTTAAGGACTTACCCCGATCCAGTAGGCATTACAACAAGCACTCATTAGTCAGATCAGCAAAGACTTGGAAAAGGAATACATCATGAAAAAACTGAAATCATAACCAATTTCTACTCTTTCCTAACTCTTTGCTGTCATAAGGCCTTGAAAAGATACTTTGTTTTTGTCACAATTCCTTACCTACAAAAAGAAGAGAAGCTTTTACCTTTCTTTCAAGAGCACTGAGACAGGGAGGAATTTTTAAATACTATCACAATGTAAGAATTGCTTAAATGTCACATAACAAATGATCCTGCGAATGATTTATTTCTCAGCAAATGAAATGGCTCCAGCTAGGCAAATACAATTACAAAAAGAAACTTGTGAGGGGTGCTTTCAGGTCAGCACAAATATATGGATGTGCCAGGGACATGGGGCTACAGAAGACTTCTCTGCCCTCTGGAAGCTTCAACTCAAGAGACCTCATTTTCACGATGATATTTTACGTTTCTTACATGAATATAGTCTCATTTTAAAATGTAAACAGAAAAACTTTTTAAAGCACCCCCTTTTGCTCTCTCTTACCCCCACTCCCACCCCTGTTCCGCACCAGCCCTATCTCTCCTCCAAAAGGTACCTCCTATGAGCTATTTGCCGTGTGTCCTGCTGGGCCACGTTCAGGGCATTTACATGAGAGTGCGTATATAGCTCCAGACTTTTAAATACACAGTTTATTACTCAAGGATTAAGGTATTTGACCTGGCACTTAAAAATTAATGGGAACCTCTGGATAAAAATGTAATCTCTGCAGCTGGCTCGTGCCCTTTACACAGTAGAAGCTAACTCCAGGGTAATTACAAAAGAAATCAGTACTATGGTTAACTCTCAATTATCTGGGGACTCCTTTGCCAGACTGGGAACTCCTGAGGCGTCCCGGCTTTGGCAAGCCTACTTGGGGACCCACAAGCTTGGCTATTTTACCTCCTATCAGCACCTCACTCAGAAAGCAAACTGGCTAGATTCAAAAGCCTCCAAGAATAATCGTCTTTACTTGTTACCCCTTCCACGGGTGCATTCAAAAGCAGAGAATTCAGAAATCATGTTTTCTCTGATTGTCTAAAATAAGATTTAGGTTTATCTGCAAATTCTACTTACTCACACCCCACAGCGCCTTCCTCTGCTGCCCCACAAACACCACAGATAATCACGATTTGGCTTTGGTTGAGATTTATAGGGGAACGGATCTGGATTTCCCTCTCTGCCCTGGTCTGCTGATGTCCAGCTGGCTGATGTCCAGGGCAAGGTGCCAGGCCTGTATTTTGGGGAAGGATCATCCAGAGAGATAGGGGCGGATGTGATTTGGCAGGTCTGTGAGGTCTGGCATGTGATCTTATGTGCTGTGGTGTCATGTTTCCTAAACTCAGTACATGCACTTAGACAGCTGTTCATCATCATCACGGAATATCCGGGCTGCACCTACTTGGCACCAAAGGCTCTCCAAACGTCTTTTTAAAATAACGTTTTAGCGAGAGGCCCGGGAAAGGCATAATGGAGTGGCACTGCTTGGTACGAATGTTATGCTGATTCTGGCATTGTATGGGAAATTAAGATACTTTCCTGTTTCTACAGTCAGAAGGAATTCTGGAAAAAACATAGGATACATTTTGTAATTGTTTTTAATTTACTCAGTGACGACAATGCCAAGCACATATTTTGAAATGAAACCGTATTTTTTGGGCTAATAAAAATGAAGACAAAAAGAAATCAATATTAGAAGATTGCTTTCGGTCTTTGCCTTTCTCGTTTTCTTGTATAATTCACATATGAAGAAGAAAAAAAATTTTTTTTTTGAGAGAGAGAGAGCCGGGGGTGGGGGGTGGCGTGGGGGGAAGTGCAGAGGGAGACGGAGAGGGGAGGGAGAGAGAGAATCTAAGCAGAGTCCACGCTGAGGGCAAACCCACAGGGGGCTCAATCGCAGGACCCTGAGACCATGACCTGAGCCAAAATCAAGGGTCAGATGCTGAACTGACTGAGCCACCCAGGCGCCCTGAGGAAGAACGGTCTTTACCTTCTCTTCTGAGCCAAGCTGTCTTGCCTGCTGCTTACAAATCTTTCCAGGAATATTTTCCACTCGAGACTGGGATTTCTGATTTGTGATGATAGGTTCTGGCAGCAGGTTTGGGAAGAGGTATCGCCACACAGTAAGGTGAAACCCCAGTGCTTCACGTAGCCAGATACGTTATTATGCTGCTGTCATCAGAACGGATGCCCATGAACCACTCAAGAGAAGAACGGGGTCCCACATATTTTTTTTTTTAAGATTTTATTTATTTGACAGCACAAGTAGGGGAGCAGCAGGCAGAGGGAGAGGGAGAAGCAGGCTCCCAGCTGAGCCGAGAACCCCGGGTCCCACATACTTTAAGAAGGATCCAACCGGGCTCAGTTCGGCCAAAAGAAGTCAGCAAAAATAGAGCAAGTGCTGCTCCTTGTCCCTTAAAATCATCAAGTGGCTTACAGGCTTCAAGATACATGGATGGAGGGCACAGCTCATCTTCTGAGTTTTGGACAAGAAGTCGGGCTAAGAAGAGTAAAAAGCAACACCGAGCTGTCGGGAAATTGCCTTGCAGGGGCTGAATCTCCTCCCGTGTCAAAAGAAGGGGGCAAGCAGATGACCTCGAAGGCCTCTTCAGTTCAAGAATTCTCAGGCTGCCAGCAGGATTTTCCCTACTTGGCCTTCTTCCCAGCAATAAAGTGATTAGAAGATTAGGAGGGGAGAAGGGCGAGTGAAATGAGCGTTCAGCATGTTTTGGAGAAAATGGTTCACTTTACCCAGTGTCTTGTCCTCACACAGAGCCCAGCATCGCTCACGGGAGTCCCTTTGAGGACACAGAAGCAAGGCTGGCATGCGTCACCCTAGGTGTGGGTCTGTAGCATTTTAATCAACTGGTGACTATTTTCCCTTCTTTATCAATATCTAAGTTACTAAGAAAATAATTTCTTTGACTAAAAAATTATCATAGGTGGGGGCGCCTGGGTGGCACAGCAGTTAAGCGTCTGCCTTCGGCTCAGGGTGTGATCCCAGCATTCTGGGATCGAGCCCCACGTCAGGCTCCTCCGCTATGAGCCTGCTTCTTCCTCTCCCACTCCCCCTGCTTGTGTTCCCTCTCTCGCTGGCTGTCTCTATCTCTGTCAAATAAATAAAATTAAAAAAAAAATAATCATAGGTGTCTCTCACACTATTGTGGGATTAAACAAGATACTAATATTTGCTCAGCCCGTAATAGGGTGACTGGCAATAGAAAACAATAAACGTTGCTTAGCTATTGGTTGCATTGGTGACAGCTCCCTTTTGTAGATTCTGTTTAGTCTATGAAGCAATTTCACTTAACCGAATCTTTTAACACATATATAATGAATGTCTACTGTGATGTGCCAGGCACTTTTCTGAACACTAAGAATCCAGTAGTGACCAGGAGGGTCAAAGGCCCTGCCCTCAGAATTTATGTTCTGGTTGAGGGACAAAAATAGTAAACAAGAAAATGTGATAGGGTGAGGGGACCAGTGTAAGTAGGGATGGGGGTCTGTTATACCATATAGAGTCATCTAGAAAGGCCTCTCTAGTAAGGAGACATTTGAACAGATGCCTGAAAGAAGTGGGGATGAGCTCTGTGAATATTCATGAGAAGGGCATTCTAGAGGGAGGGAACAGCAAATGCTAAGGCCCTGGGGTAGAAAGGTGTTTGGAACTTTCAATAAAGAGAAAGGAGTTCCATGTGCCACAGCCAGGGGCCAGGGTGGGGTTAGAGATGAGAGGAAGGATGCATTTGGCCTGTAGCATGGACGAATTCTGTTGTTTTCTGGTCTGTGTGAGGTGCAAAGCTTTTGGAGGGTCCTAAGCACTGAGACATTTAGTCTGATTTACACATTAAAAAGATTATTCCAGCAGTAATGTGAAGAATAGGCTGAAATGGGGCAGCAGCAGAGGTCAGACAGATAAGACTATCGACAGAATCTGGCAGGAGGTGGTGGCTTTGTCCAGGTTAGCAGAAATAGGAAGAAGCAGTCAGATTCAATCTTCAGGGCACAGCCAACAGGATTTGCTGACAGGTTGGAGTTGAGGAAGGAGAAAAGGAAAGAAATCAATCAAGGATGACCAACACCTAGCTTTTGGATCTGGCGATGGGAAGGTACAGTTGCCTTTTATCGACATGGGAAAGACATTTACTCAAAACTCCCCTGTTAGGCAGATATCATGAATATGTCCATTTTACAGATGAGGAAGATGAGACACAGAGAGATTACTCAGATAAAAGACTCCTATTTTGTTTTTTGTTTTTTGTTTTTTTAGATTTGATTTTATTTATTGGGCAGAGAGAGACACAGCGAGAGAGGGAACTCCAGCAGGGGGAGTGAGAGAGGGAGAAGCAGGCTTCCTGCTGAGCAGGGAGCTAAAAGGCTCCCCATTGACTTAAGACATAGATAAGGACCCAGCAAATGGCGAAGCCTCATAAGCTCAGATCTTAAATTAAATTAGTAATGTAAAAGATTTTAAGTCTCTTAAAAATCAGGTAATGCTCCTTTGTTTCTGAAAGTTACCCATTGGTGTTGGATGCCCACCCTATGCCCGGAGGGAAGATAAGTTCCTGGAAGTCTTGGCACTTACAGTTCTCTGGACAGGACTACTCTTCGATCATGAAAAAGGAGTGAACAGAGCTCCTTGCTAAAAATACCAAACCTGCTACTGGGTTCCCATACAAGTCCCATCATTAGGAAAAGAGAGAAGAAAGTTTAGTAGCTCCGGAGCCTGGGGTAGGGACAAATTTAGACAGTGCAAGGGTTTGTCTGGACAAGGAAACCTACAGGGACAGGATTTTTTTTTAATTGAAGTATAGTTGATGTACAATATTATATTACTTTCAGGTGTACAACATAGTGATTCAACATTTATATACATTAAAAAATCACCATGAGGGGCGCCTGGGTGGCTCAGTTGGTTAATCGTCTGCCTTCAGATCAGCTCCTGGGATCAAGTCCTGTGTCAGGCTCCTTGCTCAGCGGGGAGCTGCTTCTCCCTCTCCCTCTTCCTGCCGCTCCCCCTGCTTGTGCACTCTCTCACACTATATCTCTCTCTGTGTCAAATAAATGGATAAAATCTTTTTTACAAAATCATCATGATAAGTCTAGTTACCATGTGTCACCATACGAAGTTATTACAGTGTTACTGACTATATTCCCAGGGCTGTACTTTTCATGCCCATGATTTATTTATGTTATAACTGGACGTTTGTACCTCTTAATCCCCTTCACCTATTTTGCCCATCCCCCTACTTCTCTCTCCTCTGGCCACCACCAGTTTGTTCTCTGTACTTTTGAGTCTGTTTTGTTTTGTTCATTTGTTTTGTTTTTGAGATTCTACGTATAAATGAAATCATATGGTCTTTATCTTCCTCTTATTTCACTTAGCGTAATACCCCCTAGTTTCAACCGTGTTGTCACAAATGGCGAGATTTCATTCTCTTTTACAGCTGAGCGATATTCCGTTATATATATGTGTGTATATATACATACACACACAGACCCCCCCCCACATCTTCTCTATCCATTCGTCTGTCAGTGGACACTTGGGTTGCTTCCATATCTTGGCTATTGTAAATAATGTTGCAATGGATGTGGGGTGAATATCTTTTCTATTTTCATTTTCTTCCAATAGATACCCCAAGGGGAATTGCTAGATCCTATAGTAGGTCTATTTTTTAAAAAAGATTTTATTTATTTGAGAGAGAGAGAGACAGAGAGGGCGCGAGAGAGAACATGAATGGGGTGGGGGAAGAGCAGAGGGAGGGAGAGGCAGATGCCCCAGTGAGCAGGGACCCCCCCCCCGCCATGCAAGGCTTGATCTCAGGACCCCAGGATCATGACCTGAGCTGAAAGCACTTAACCAACTGAGCCACCCAGGCACCCCAATAGGTCTATTTCTAATTTTTAGAGGAATCTCCATACTGTTTTCCACAGTGACTGCACCAATTTACGGGACAGGATTTGGGAGACAGAGAAGAGAACCTGCACAGAGAAAATTGAACTCCGACGATCACCCAGAATCCTTGCACATATAAATTCCACAGCCCCCTGATGTCACGCCTTCTGTTAATGTTCTCCATTTCCAGAGGAAGAGCGCAAGGCCGGGTGAGGGGACTTGGCTAAGGGCTCCCATGCCTGTGAGGGCAGTGCCAGCACTGAAACCAGGGCAGGGGGAGACTCAAGTCTGCTTCTCCTACTTTTCTACATTGCCTCCCAGGACAGAAACAGGACAAGTGAAGGTCAGAGGTGCCAGCGTGTAGCATGACCACCTGCACTACGGGTTTCCGAGTTCTGGGCCCCGATGCCCTCAAACCTGGGTACCTCACAAAGTAAGACATTGGGGGTGGGAGTGGGGGGCCGGTAGCTCGATTTGGACTACCATCTTGTCAAACAGCAAAATGTCTAACCAGTTTACTGGAGAAGAAAAGTTGCTTCAAATATTGAGCTGCAGAGTATCTAAGAGCCCATTAGCAAAGTTGCGGGGGGGAATCCATTTGAATTTCTTCAGAAGATCACTCTACCTTCTCCACCCAGTTAGGGAGTCTCCAGGCCAGCTCAGACGAAGCTGCCAAGAGGCATGGTCCTCAGAGAGGAGACAGAACTGCATCAATCAAGTAAGTATTTATTCAGTGCTGACGTGCCCAGAGCTGTGATAGGCCAGCAAGAAACCCTGGTCCCCGTCACCAATTTGTTTATAATCTGGCTAAGCAGAGGTGGACTCACATAAAATGCTTTGTAAGCAATCCACTAAGATTTCACCGAAGGCCCGCCCAGAATGGGTACTTCACAAATATTTGTTGCAGGAATTGTTTGTTAAAATGTGTAGGAGTTCAGAGAAAGGAGAGCTCCATGGGCCTTGCGGCTGCTGGGAAGCCTTTGTGGCTCAGGGTCGGAATGTGGGATGTGTGCTGGATAGAGGAGGTTTTAAGCCAAGGGTAAAATATGAACAAAGCTTTTATCACTACTGAGGCTTGGGTAAAGTGGATAATTGATACAAGACGGCTGTATCACCTTAGGTCTCGCTTGCACACTCACTTCTGTTGTGTTACGGATGCCCCCTGATCTTTCTTACAGATACAAAGACCCATGCTCCCGGTCCCCCACGAATGCACTTTGTCCAACGCAGGGACAGACTGCCATGTTAGCAAGGGTGGAGAAATCCCACGACTTGCCTGCCTACCACGGCAGAGGCCCCGTCACTAAATGAATGTGTTCTTGCCCGCGATGGGCTACGGGCAGTGGGCTACGGTCGTTTCTCGGCTGTGTGCTTTGAGCGGTAGGTAAGGCCGGCCGTGTGGCTGAGGTTTCCGAGGATGTGTACAGAGGCATATACCCTAAAACCAGAGAAGCTTAAGCTGCAGGGTTCTCACTGGACAGGCCCGCAGCAACGCCTGGGAAGGGTCCCACGGTACGTTCATTTGGTCGCGTTGTTTGTAAAATAGGCAGAAATAATATAGTTTTACTGCAATCAGGTAAGACCACTTTCTGTGTCCATTTCCGCTTTTCTTTCATTTCTCTGTGTCAGGTGGCCGTGGGGTGGCCACTGCATTTTTGAGATGAGGCCGCTAAGGGTACATTAAAGATACATTTATTGCGCATCGAGTCGGATACTTCGATGCGGCTCGCGGGAGCCTGTGTCTGTACCTACGTCATCGCAAAGCTATCCCGGGACGGACACGGCTTCTGGGAGCGTGGCCGTCCCTCTCGCTCCCGGTGTCGCGATGCGAAGGTGCAGGGCCAGCGAGGGTCCGGCGGTGTGCTTGTGTCCTGCGGCCCCCGGCGCCCGCGGCGCATGCGCTGTGCAGGAGGAGCCGGCTTGACGTGAACGCAGCCGGAAGCGGGCTTGTAACAAATTCCTCTAATCGCCGCACACGTGAATGCAAAGCCAGAGGTTTGGTTCTCATTAATATCTCGTCAAAATGGGCGTTCTCTCCTGTCAAGATGTGAGGGGAGAACATTAGATACGGCAGGCAGTTCCTTCATGAAAATATGCTTTTTTCCCTAGATCGGAGATGTGTGTAGTCTTTTGTTCTAATTATGATTTGTCGTGATTTATTTTCTTGTTCTGGATAAAAATTTACTTTCCTGTCTGCATTGTAATTTGTAACGCATTGTTTTTCTGAAGAGGGTGTCCTAAAGTCATGTAAGTTCCAAGACCCCACAAGATCTCGAGCCGCCTAATTCAATGACCGTATTAGCTGATACACCTGAAAAGTCCTCTTGCAGAACCATGGCAGACACGGATTTCTGTGTCTCTGGCAGAGAGGCAGGCTGTTACAACGGCTACAGGCAGAGACGCAGGCCGGACCGCCAGGGTTCAAAGGCATAAACCACAGTACCTTAGAAGGCATTTCGTAAGTGTCAAACATATATTATTGCTTTAGACATGGCATCTCTTGTTCTAAATACTCATTCAGATACTAGAAGTACAAGATATAGAATTTCAAGAAATAATTTGTAATCATATTTTATAATTAGTATGTAATAATATTTTAGCAATTTTTTAAAAAGATGTTATTTATTTATTCGGCAGAGATAGAGACAGCCAGCGAGAGAGGGAACACAAGCAGGGGGAGTGGGAGAGGAAGAAGCAGGCTCATAGCGGAGAAGCCTGATGTGGGGCTCGATCCCAGAACACTGGGATCACGCCCTGAGCCGAAGGCAGATGCTTAACCGCTGTACCACCCAGGCGCCCCTATTTTAGCAATTTTTTAAAAAGATTTTATTTATTTATTTATTTGAGTGGGAGCAGAAGTGAGAGAACACAAGTGGTGGTGGGGGGGAGCTGCAAAGGGAGAGGGAGAAGCAGGCTCTCCGCTGAGCAGGGAGCCCAACAGCAGGCTCGATCCCAGGACTCTGAGTTCATGACCTGAACCAAAGGCAGACGCTTAACCAACTGAGCCACCCAGACGCCCCAATATTTCAGCAATTTTTAACAAAAACATCACTTTTAACTGAAAGTAGAGAATGAATTGAGCCTTTGTGCTCATTGCATTTGTTTCACACCACATGGTAGCGTGAGGATAGAGTTCACATGTCAGGTGAATATGGAAAAGGCAGCAAGACAGAGAAGAGACTATATGAAGGTCAAAGGTCCCTTCAAAAATGGAATGATCCTTACTGCCCCACTGGTAAGCCAGGGAGTGGTTAACGGCAGGACCGGGTCTTCAGTTCACTAAGAGGATTATACTGACCTCTTGTGGGAGCGAGAGGTTGGTGCACCCAATGGAGCGCCCAGTTTGGGCAACTTCTTTTCCTACGGTTCTTCAAGGCAAAATTCAAGGAGCGGAAAGGTGAAGTACGTTACTAATTGCCCAGGTTCGTCCCATTCAACTTGAAATTCTCATTTCCAGTTACTTCTCACATCAGCCTTTTTCTGACGTCAGAGCTTTCATCAAAGGCAGGAGGTGTTGCTGTCAGAAATATGGCCTTTGGTTGTTTAAAAAAAGGAAGGAAGGTAGGAAGAAAGGAAGGAAGGGAGGGAGGGAGGAAGGGAGGGAGGGAGAAAAGATAAGAAAAAGAAAACCAATTTTGAATCCTAACACAGCTACTCCCTAAATGAAAGACAGTGAGCAATTTTTTAAATCTCTCTGAGCTCCCCAACCTCATAGGTAAAATGAAACTCACTAGCGCTAGTGATTGAATCAGAGGACGTGTATAAAGTGTCTGTGCATGGCCCACAGTAGGCAATAAATGAATGTTTATGTTGCTATCAGTAAACATAATGAGGTCATGTTTACGCATTATCCTGGTGCTTGTAGACAGTTCCTTCACACTCCTGCATAGAACATATTTTTAAAAAGAGAGAGAAAATCTCTTCAATGAACAATTCTCTTAGTTGAAGCCAGGTTTGACATAGTCTCTGACAATATGCACATTTAAGAAACACTTTTTGTCCAGGATGCTTTGTTTCCCTTGTGCAAGCAAAATTCCACAAGAGGGAGGGGGTTGGAGGGGCACAGAGAACACCACCTCCCCTCCCCAGTGGAGCCAGCAGGACAGTCCTGGGCTCTGGTGTGTGTCTTCATTTGTCTTCCCATAGGAAATGCCTAAGATCCCACTCAGAAGTAAATGTTCTTTGCTATACCTAGAAGGAAACAATCCTTATTTTCCCAACCTGCACTTTGAGGTTCCTAATTTTTAGAGTAAGAAGCCCTCAGCATTCTTCGGAGGATGGGTTCTCCCAAGCAGAGAAGGAATAAGATGGAGAAGGGGCTTTGAATGAGCACGTAAGCTGACTTGCTTTTGCCCCATAGAAGGTACCAGGGGTTGGGCAATACCTCTTCACTCTTCTTTCCCCTTTGTTCCCAGAGGAGGGGAGAGTGGGGGCTGAAAGATAATAGGCACTATTAAGCTGGAGAGACTGGGTTAGAGGGAACCAACCAGCCTGGCTTGGAATAACTTGGCCAGACCGCTGGGATGATTCTCACAACTTTCCAGGCAACCTTGACCTTCCAACTCATCAAGCAGAGCAGCCCAGAATCATGACTTAATTGGCCACTGTCCCAAAGTGCCTGAGTTCTGGAATGATAACCTCTCCTACTTTTCCTTTCTTTGTGGCTCTCTACAGAGCAATAGAAAAAAAAAAAAAAGTTCTACAAAGTATTAAAAGTCATTATTACTAAAATGTGAGAGGTTAGGTGGAGATTTCATACATAGTAGGCATATTTGTGTTTTGGAAAAAAAATGGCAGATCAAGATATCATGTGTGTATTTCCTAATATTAAGATAAAAACAGTGGGGAATAAGCCATATTATTTATATGGGGAAGGAAAGGTTGAAAGGACAGGGATGGAAGGCAGTCTTCTTTGAACATATATTGTTTTGTAGAACTCACTTTGGAACAATGTACATGTATTACATAATTTAAAATGAAATTCAATAAATGAATGAATAAAGCAATTCTAATATCCAAAAGTAAAAGGAAACCTGTATACCCAGTTGGTAGCAGAACTACACATAAAGAGCTATTCCAGGAGACTTAAAAACACAGTAATTTGACTAAATTTTCTTTTCCTCTTTTGAGAATTTTCATCATAAGTTTTCCTTTATTTCATAATTGGGGATTTTGTCCAATGCTTTTTCTCATTCTATTGATATGGTCATGATTTTTTTCTGTAGCATAGTGATCTTATGGATTAATTTTTGAATGTGGAACCAATGTAGTATACCTGGAATGAATCCCACTTCGTAGTGTGTATAATTCTTTTTATATATTATTGCATTCAACTTGCTAAAATTTTGTTGCAAATTTTTAAATCTATGTTCATGAGAGAGATTGGCTTATAGCTTTCCTTTCTTGTAATGTCTTTGGTTTGGGAATTAATTAGGGGAATGTTGGCTTTTATTTTCGGGAAGAAATTGTAGAGAGAGCTCTCTTAAATGTTTGTTAAAATTTGGGATGCCTGGGTGGCTCAGCTGGTTAAGCGTCTGGCTTCAGCTCAGGTCATGATCCCAGGGTCCTGGCATTGAGTCCCCCATTGGGTTCCTCACTCAGCGGGGAGCCTGCTTCTCCCTCTGTCTGCTGATCCCCCTTATACTCACTCTCTCTCTGGCAAATAAATAAATAAAATCTTTAAAAAAAAATTTTTTTTAAAGTTTGGTAAAATTCACCAGTGAATCCATCTGTGTCTGCTGCTTTTGGTTTTGAAAGGCTATTAATGATTCAATTTAATAGATACAGGTGTATTCAGATTATTTCTCCCCGTGTTTTGGTATATTTTGTCTTTTAAGGAATTGGTCAATTTCATCTAAGTTATCAAGTTGGTGGGCATAGAGTTGTTTACTGTCCTTTTAATGTCCATGGGATCTGTAGTGATGGCACATCTCTCTTTCCTAATTTTAGTAATTTGAGTCTTTTTTTTTTTTTTTAGAATACCTGGCTAGAGGTTATCAATTTTATTGATCTTTTCAAAGAATCAGCTTTTTGTTTCCTGATTTTTCTCTATTGATTTCCTGTTTCCAATTTCACTGATTTTTGCTGTTTCATTTCTTTTCTTCCAGTTACTTTGGATTTAATTTACTTTTCTTTTTCTAGTTTCCTAAGGTGGAAGCTTAAATTAACCATTTTATATCTCTTTTCCTAATGTATCTATTCAATGTTATAAATTGCATTCTAAGAGCTGCTTTCACTGCATCCCACAAATTTTGACAAGTTGTATTTTCAAAATATTTTTATAATTTCTCAAGACTTCTTTGACCCATGTTATTTGGAAGTGTGTTGTTTGATCTCCAAGAACTTTGTGATTTTCTAACTAGCTTTCTGCCAGATTTCTGGCCTCCAGAACTATAAGATTGTAAGTTTCTGTTGTTTTAAGCCACTGTATTCATGGTAATTTTTACAGCGGCAATAGGAAACCACTACAATACTCTTTACTATACATACATACTGAGAGCGTATAATCTTTTTGAACCTGTCTTTCTTCAGAATGGTTTGGCCATGGTCAGGGCTCTCTGATTTGGTTGCTTCCCTATTTCCCTATTAAATCACGGTTAGTATCACCTGTAAAAGCCTTTTCCAATCCGTATGTCAATGTTCCACTCAAGACATTAACTGGTGTTCTATAGAAAGGAAGAAGAGAGACAGGGAGGGTAATACTCTTAACTATATGAAAAGTAAAGAATATTTATTTGACTTGAAAATCAGCCTTTCAGAAAGCGGCCATATTTGAGAATGCAAGGACCTGATATGAAGAGGAACCTAAAGCATGAACACATTACACTGGATTACAGCATCAGTGCAAAAGCAGCGTTACCCAACAGTCTCACTGATATGTCATCAATTCACAGTGATCAATGGGCTCTGTTCCAGATCTTCTCTCATCCTTTCCTATTATGCTTATAAGGTTTTTTTGGTGTGTGTTTAACAAAATGAGTTTATCAACTAGTTTTGTTTTAAAGGGAAAAAAGATCATTTGTCAAATGATTATTCTTCAGCAATTACCTGAAATAAGTTCTGGTGTCCTACTTTAATCCATGCCTTCATTCTATCTTATAAACTATCACTACTCTGTAATGCATCATTTAAAAGTTTTCACCATCAGTAAGTTTGGGAAATGCTACACTCTAAGACTAACAAGTAATTTGAACTTCTGTGAAGATGAATAACTGTCAATGATAAAAAATATAAATCAGATTTTCTAAAATGTCTTTATTTTAAAAACCTATACAGTTTCAATTTAATAAAAAATATTGCCATGAAATATCTAATTATACAGCAACAGAAATACAGTTAGAGGTTATCCAAAAATAAATTCACAATTTTAAAGTTGGAATACACATTTTTTCAAATAAACAATTAAAAGATTTTGTTTCAGATGGTTTTCCTCTTAAACATTCCAGATACACATACTGAATCTTTGAACTAGAACAAGACAACCTCTCAATAATGACAAATAACTGCTTCTATTAACTTGAGAAATTAACTCCAAACCATTCAATTACTGGTTTAGTCACAAAACACTAAAAAGGCCAAATAAATCATTGCTTTAAAATGTTATTTATCTTTTGAAAATGAAATCTACATCTGAATTATGAAGAGGAATAAACTTTTTATAGAAAACGTTGAGTCTTCCTGACTGGTTGACTGATTTTCTATCAAATTTATCCTATTTCTACTAATTTCACAATATCCTGAAAGAGTGTGAGGTGTTAAAATATGAAAAGCTTCTTTGGCCCTTTAGACAGAGGTACCTTAAATGTAAACAATTGTAATGACAACCTTCTAGATGTGGGTACCTACATCCTATATTGAGTTGGAGATGTATGTAACTTGTTTCTCAAAGACATGATAATTTCCTTTCCAATAATAGATTTGATATATTGAGATATGTTTTCAAATACCTTAAAAATCAAAATTCATATAAAGAATCCTTTCAAAAGATCAGAGAAAAGCATTATATAATATTACACTGTAAGTTTTATTAACGGTAAATGTTTGCATTTATTTTTAAAAGCTTAGCTCTTGCTAAGTGTTTTTTAAACAAAAGCTAATAAGCGAGAATCATTTGCCATACATAAACTATATTCACGAGCAAGACTTTAATCAAGTGGGAGCTTAAAAACACCGGAAAAAATACAAAGCAAAACACTGCTATGTGTCAATTAAACTGCTTTCTATCACACTGAATATACTGTATTTAGACTAACAAGCATACTGAAATTAACAGAAAAACAATTTTGTGGATTCAGGCTAAGTAAAATTCGCATTAAGGACATGCAATCCATGATTTCCTTAAAAAAAACTTTCTTAAACCGAATCACTTGAACAAAAGGTCTTTTTCTCATGAGGGGAAGACAATCTGTGTTTACCAAACAGATCCTCCTTTCATATTAAAATAGCAAACTGTATGAACCCTAGCTCTTCTTCCCAGATGCTACTTATACATGACTTTGCATAATGACTTATAGAATTACTTTCCTGGTAACAGTGTCATGGCCATAAATACTTTTTTAAAAAAACAAATATCAAGTGCAAATCTAGAAAACTTCCTTTAAAGAATTACCCAAACCCAGCACACAGGCAGTATTGCTATTACACAAGCTGAGCAATACGCCTTATAAAACGTGTGTGTGATGATACACCCATACGAAAGCCAGCCTTCTATCAAGTTTTAGTAGTGTTGCCAAGTTAATAATTCTTTCAAGGCACTGAAGAGTTATGTAGATGGATTTTCCAAAATATAATTAACAATTGCTTAAACTGTTACAAAGCCCTGAGTCAGAACTTTCAATAGCTTCCTGAAATTATAGATTTCAGACAAAATGGCGTATTTGTTTATTTTATAGAAAATTACAAGACCATTTTGCATTTTGGAGGAAAGAAGTCACATTTATGAAACAAAGTCATGTAGACTGTACAGGAAAAGTAAAACATGCAGCAGTATTCTCTTTCTTACACATTTTGTACATGTCCATCGTCACCTGTCGTTATGGATTTACGTGCCAAACTGATGTGGCAAGTCACCCTTCCTGTACCTACTGCTTAAATCCTCAACAACATAAAAATTTCAATTTGAACCTCGGGTTCCCATCTCTTCCTTAGTCACAAAAAAGAATGAAAGCTGGAAAAGTAATACTCTGACAGAAAAGGAGGTAGAAAATGCCGATGCAGCAACTTACGATTTCAATTCCTCAGCTCCACTAACTCGTTCATATTTTCATACTCTAGATTCATCCTCTACTAACCATTTATTAGTAAACTGAGTCTCAATCTAAAAGATTTTCCCCCTCACTATAGCAAAGCAATGTACACGAGACAGCATTAAATAGTTTTTCCTCAAATTTAATGTTAAAGAAGTACAACTGTGATTATTAATACTGCTATAGTTATATATATATATATATATATATTTAAGTTCCAAGGCTATCATATGATTATCAAGTAATATCAGTAAGCATTCCTATCATAATATTCAAGCAAATAAAATTAGGTTGCGTTTTTGAGAGAAAAAAAATATCTTGAGACCATTACAAGGAGACTTAAAGACAACTGACATTTTTGACAAGGCACACATAGTCTGTGAAAATCTACAACCTTCCCCATTCACTACAAATTCAAAGCTAACCTAATTCTAATGTTGAAAATGTGTGTGCTCCCCTCACCGGCGGCTCCAAATGAAGTAACAAACCCTTCCAATTAACAGACATTTAACTCCAACCCAATATGATTTATAACAGTTGGGAAGAAGGGAAGAAGTTCTGTCATCCCCCAAATCTTAGGAACTTAATGTTGACCATGACTTTAAATCTTGTAAACACAAACTATTAAGATAACTCAGGATGTTTCTTGATTTATATTTAATCAAAACTCTTGATTTATATTTAATCAAAACTCCATTGAGGGGAGGAGAGAAAACGGAGTTGTTTAATGGGTACAGGGTTTCAGTTCTGCAAGGCGAGAAAGTTCTGGATAGCCATTTAACAATGTGAATATACTTAACACTACTGACCTGCACACTTAAAGATGGTGAAGATGGTAAATTTCATGTTAAGTGTTTTTACAATTAAAAATTGCAAAAAAAAATCTATTCCAAAGTTTCAATTTTTACACAAATTATTACTATATCATTTTAGATACTCTGACAGGATAGGTGCTTTTCCTTTGGACTTTTTTTTAAAGCCAGATGTATTAAACCGTATAGTTTACAAAGTAATTGTCAATTAAATGACACTAAAAACTGGATGAAAGACTTTTTTTATTACTCAATCAAGTATACTCTTTCTGCTTACTGCTTTAATGAAATCCACATGATTTTCTTAAACCCCCTTTTTCTCTAAATTCAAACACTGACTTTTCTTTCTTATTTGTTGCAACTCCTTACTGTCTCCCTATCCTATCCCACTGCTAAGTCTCTTAATTCGTAAGTGTAACTAAATCCTAGTCAAAAAGGGTCCAAAATTCATAACAAACAAGAGGATGACCCAGCAAGCTTTGAAATTCGAATTGGACAAATCTTAAGCAGCATGCATTCCAATATGCTAAAATGCTCTTACAGGCTAAAGCCATCAAAGATACAAATTTAAGAATGCTATTTTCAACATTATCAATTAATTTTAGGTCTCAGTAACTAGCTGGTCAATTTGCAATGTTTAAAATTACAAACATCTTGTCCAATTATGATTTGGCCAGCTAAACTAAGCATCTGTCTAATGTACTATTCCTACCCTAATACAAAATGATCTTCTCTTGAAAAGCCTTCTTGCTCCCAACAAAATTAAATATGTATATAGGAAAAGCAGTAAGAATGTTAAATTATGTGAACAAAAACGAGTAGAATAGCACCATCTGGTAAGTTGTGTGTGTGTTTTGGGCAACAAAGCTGATAGTCTTAAAGGAGAAAATGCGGTAGGAATGAGGGGGTACAGAGAGGGAATCCAAATGCTACTTAATGACAACTCTTCTGAAACATTAGGAAGAAGTGTTATCGGTACCTTTGGATCCCTTCTTGACTACAGATTTCTTCAAATGTACAACTGCTGCATGAGAGATTCTGCGTGTGCTAAACTGCTGACCATTTTTCAGTGTTGTGTATCTAGCCTCTGATGCCCAATAAATATGTTTTGAATTATGTCTGCTATGTTTTGTTTTGTTTTGTTTTTAATGATTCTAGGAAAAGTAAAAGCTCTTCTGAGGCACATGATGATGAGCTGATGAGAAGGAAACATATCTAACTGGGAAAGTGGGGCTGAGAGACATGTAAGAGGTAGCGATTTCACAGAGTTAGAAGAAAGTCACTTAAACAACTCAGTTCTTAATCTTACTCTCGCTCACAAACACAAATTTAAAATAATTTTTCAGATGCTTGAAAACATGAATAGAGAAACACCGTCTATTCATTAAACAAATTTCAAAGTGGTACAAATATAGAAAATCCGCAAGTACACAGCATTATAATCATAGCAACCTTATGACTTTGTGTAATAATTTATGTTAATTGTATTTTGTATGTATGTAGAAGAAATAAACTAGTCTGGAAAATGAAATTGCCTTTTAGGGATGTAAGTTTAAGCACTGCAAGCTCCAAAGACAAAAAGGATTTAAGTAAAGCAGAGCTCTAGACCACAGAATTCACTGGATGGCCAAACCATGCACGAGTCAGCCAGGTGTTTCCTCCTCTCCAGCTGATCTAGTGGAAAAGAGATGGGCAGCCTATGGCATGGAAGAAAAAAAATCCTGACTTCCGCTATTTTCAAATCTGAAAGAAAACAGCCTATTTCTTTAAGTGAACATCATGTCAGATGTTCTATCTTTCTATAACATTAAAATATGGCTTAAAAAATAGCCTCAGTGGCCCTTTATTAGACAACTGAATCCATATAAATTTTCAAATTTAAAATTTATAAAAATTTTACTGTTCTAAATCCTAAGTTATTCAGCTAAACACAGATATGGAATTGCTGAGACTACAAAATCAGCCAGCAAAGCTCACCACTGTTTTCACCAGGACTTGCAAAGGCAGCAGCCATTAAATTGCCAGGAATATTCTTAAATTTAGTTGTCATAACAACAAAAAGAAATCCCCAAAAAACAAACAAAACAAAAAGAAAGAAAAAAAAGAAAGAACCACTAGAATCAAAGAAAGGAAACAACTACCACAGAACTACACCCTTAGGAATAAGCTTATACACAGTATATAGTAGACACCACTGTAAACAGCTGGTATTTTTATACTCTAGCAGCAATGACCCCAAAACACTTATTTATATGTGGATTCATCCTAGAGAGAGTAAGACTACTCATTCGAAGGAGGGCTCTAGAATAAGTCCGAGTTAAAAAAAAAACACAACAAACTACAGGTAATCAGACATATTTCTGCAAATGTCCTGGTCACTCTTTCTAAAAAGTATGTATTATTAGGTTACTTACTACATCTTGGATACTGTTGGTAATTTAAATAATATCCTCATCTGTAGGTATAAAGAGAGTGTTTTCTTTACAACAAGCCTTAGCAACTGAAAGAAAATGGAAGTAGGGCCTATGATGAAGATAGAACCAGTATCACTGTCAGAATGAACAGATACGGACAAGAAAAAGATTGCTGCCTTGGGACAATGAGTTATCCTTCTCAGACCACTGGGGTACTAGTCAGTACAAGAGAAAAGCTACATGGAACCTCAGAAGTCCAAATAGGGCAACATTATTTCACTGGTCAGATCAAGCCTGGATAAGTAACCACAGGGAAAACTGAGGTACACTTTTCACAGACTTTTGTTTTTAAAGCCTGGTAAACAGAACAGCGTATAGATTAATATATATGAAAGGCAACTGTTAATGGTCAGTTAGTAGCTACTTATTTATTGGCCACTTCCCCACTACAGTTCCCCACTACGATTGCTTATTTTTCCTTTTCATGTCAATCACCTTGAAATTTGATTCAAGTTAAACAAGTTTCCTTTTACGTCTAGAAATTAAGCTAAATGGAAAGTCACCACTCTCTCATTCCAAGCTTCCATTTACTCTAAGAATTCAGAATCATTTGCATAACTTTTTATCTTAAAACGATAATCCTCTCTTCAGTATTAACTATGTAAAACTTGTATTATAATTTTGTCTTTTAACACACGTGACCTAATGGTTTGACTTGTCCCGTTCATTTGATGCATGACTGTTCTGAGTACCTGTGTCAACCCACTGTGTAAAATCATGATAAACTGAAGGATAGCTGATCATAAGAAACTACATTTCTTGAGGTCTAACAAATTTATAAACCAAAAGAAAAAATCCAATAAAAACAAAAATAATAGGAGATCGTTAAAGGATTTTTCCCCTTAGAAGTGACAAGTAAATTACCTATGAATTACATGGATTTGATGTTTCAAATTAAAAGACACAAAAACAAAAAACACAACTTCAAACACTGTCTTGTAGAGGTTTTTTGTTCTGGCACATTTACAGTCTAATTACACCCTAGCAAAGAAACTATGATATTAAAAATTAATTCATTAGAACCTCCAACTAGCTTAACAGCTTACTAAGAGCTCATGACCAATACTTCAGCTAAGAAAACACAGTTTCTTAATTAATACAAAAGAATCCTTCGTTCGATAGCCTTGCGACAAATAGGACATTCACTCATTCGGTCTCCACAGAGCTGGCAGGTTCCATGGCCACAGAGGAAAATCATATTCTTCAGACGATCCAAACACACAGGGCACATGGTCTGGAATGTGAAATAACAAAGCAATAAGTGCCGAGACATTTTATATTTTGAAACTGTAATATGTAACAACTTTATAACATCATTTTCTTTTGTTGTTTCAATCTTTTGTTGCTCTAAAATTTAAAAATTTTTTTTAATTTAAAAAATTTTAAACAGTTAAAATGTCATCCCTATAAAACAGAAATATTGGTTGTAGTGTCAGGACTATATCAAAGGCACTACCTAAAATAAATACTACATAAAACAAAAATTGCAAATGCCAAAATCTAATAAGAAATGGATAAAAATAGGCGCAGTTTCAGTCAGATTCCCCAACTCTGGGTGCTATGCTGTTCTTGTATGAAAATATGACAATGTATCAGGCCTACTGGAGAGGGGGAACAGTGTAGAGATGTCCCTAAAAATACATGAGATGTATTTTTATGATACAGTTTCAAGCCTATTATCACTCCCACTTTAAAAACAAGGAAACCGAGGCTTCGTGGGGCTAACCACTTCCCCACAGCAGGCCACAATGTGAACTAGGGTTCTGTGGCCCACAGCTCCTGCTCTGAAACATGCTTCACTGGATTACTATCAGTGTAGAATCCCCTCAAGTTAAAAACACTTAGCCTAAGTTACATATTAATAAATGTACCTTCATGAACTCAGAAAACTTTAGAAGTATGTTAGGTATACTTCTATGAAAACACTCTAGAAAAGCAGATGTTCATTCACAAAAACACATTTTACACTTTATACTTATAAAAATACATTTTACCTTAATACATCACAATACTTCATTCTGAATTATATCTTTTCCCAAATAACACAGAAATGAAGAATGTCTAAATTAATAAACTAGGCCTAAAGCCTATATGAAAATGTAGTTACCAACTTTGACAATACCAGAGAGCATTGTGGTAAGGAGGGGGAAGGAACTGTAATCTAAATTGTTAACCACAGCTTTCCGAAGTAAATTTTCACATTTATCTATCTTAAAGTTTGAGAAACAAAGTTGTAGAAAATTTTATTTTTTATCTTAGAAAGCCAAACCAGCCTTTTAGTGCCATTAAGAGAGTTTCTTTTCCCTTAAATTTTCGAGTTATATGCAGTTAATTAATAATGTTTATTTCCAAAAGTAAACACATCTGCACAGCCTAGGTTAAGTTACTTAGAGATTACTATATCCTTAACACCACATGAAATTACATTGGGGTAACAGAAAGTCTGGAGATTTAAAATTTAAAAAGGGTTATTCAGCTACTTTGTCTTGGTAACCTTGAAGGAATCCCTGCAAGAAATCCCATCAATCCTCAAAAAATGAATTTTCCTGTAACTGTTTAAATATTTTAGTGATGCAATATGGTCATGAAGATTGTTTAAGGGAGAAGAAATGTCTTTGAAGTGCTAAACTTGGATAAAGGTAGAGCTGAATTTTTAAGGATACATAAGAGGGCTCAAAAAGTGCCATTATTCATTTTAAGAACAATTTTAATTCACCATTAGGAGATGAAATGCTTTTCACAGAAGATGTATTCAAAAATCAGTTTTACTTTTCTGTAAGTGTCTTATGGGAAAGGAAATGAGAGTCTACGGAGATTCAAGATTTTTGAAATGTTCTATTTTATATCAGAATGAGCTAAATATGTTCCTATTTTTATGTTCCTACATAAGAACTGGTAAATCCATGTTTATCTTTACTTATTCACTATATAATAAGTATTACTAGGTGCGAGATTTCAAAAGAAAAACTAGCTGAGTCATAAGAGTTTTCATCTTTTCATATGGGTGTTTAAATTCCTAGTAAATATATACATTTAATTCTAAATTACTGTAACTACCATATTACTATATCACGAAGGTCATTAGTTACCTTGACTCACTCTATTTATTGACTATGTTACTTTCTTATAAATTCAGTAGAAAAGACAAGAGTGATGATTAACAACTGCATGGAACACTGACGTGATACCCAAACTAAAGAAATAACACCCTTTGCTTCTCAACCCTTTGGATCTGATTTAATTGCTGGATCAAATGGGGGGGTTGGGGCAGGGGAAAACAGACTTTCTTACTCACTGTATATGTAACAAGTTTTAACTAACTTCTTTATTTTACTGTTGCTGCTATTAAATATTGAGTAGATAAAAGAGAACTTCTGTTGGCATGTATAAGATATGAAGAAAGTTTAAAGGATGGAATGCTACCTTTTCTTTTGAAGCCACTCCAAACATCCTCCCAAATACTTTCCATCTACCGCTCACTGATACCCACTATTCTAAATACTGCTTTTTTCCTTCCTTTGCTTTTATGGTCTGAGTGTGTGTGTGAGACAGAAAAATATACATTTTTCCTCTCTACTGAAGTATCACATCTATACAGAAATGTGCACGAATCATAAATGTACAGTTTGATAAAAGTTCACAAACTGGTCAGGTGTATGTAATTGGCACTTTATATATCTCTCTATAAAGAAACATCCCTTGTGCTCCCTTCCAGTCATCCCAGCCAAGAAAACCACTACCCTTGCTTTTAAACACCACCTATACAATTTCTTCCAAGCCTGCATCCCCAAACAACATCCTGCTTAGTTATATGATTATAATGACCAACTTTCCCGAGGTGTTACTAATTTACATTCCCATCAGCAGCATGTGAGTTACAGCTGCTACATACTCTAACGCTTTTGTACTGACAATTTCTTTTCTTTTTTTTTTTTTAAAGATTTTATTTATTTATTTATTTGACAGAGATAGAGACAGCCAGCGAGAGAGGGAACACAAGCAGGGGGAGTGGGAGAGGAAGAAGCAGGCTCATAGCGGAGGAGCCTGATGTGGGGCTCGATCCCAGAACGCCGGGATCACGCCCTGAGCCGAAGGCAGACGCTTAACCGCTGTGCCACCCAGGCACCCCAGTACTGACAATTTCTAACACTGAGTTTTCCATGCAGTCAGGTAGGTAAGAAAAGGCATCTAACTGTAGTTTTAATTTTCATTTCTTCTTTTTTTTTTTTTAAGGTAAGCTCTATGCCCAAAGGGGGGGCCAAACTCACGACCCTGAGATCAAGAGTCACATGCGTGACTGAGCCAGCCACACACCCCAATATTCATTTCTTGATTACTCATCTGGTTGAGCATTTTTCATGTTTATTGGAAAGTGCCTGATTAAATCTTTGAAACATATTACCTTTTGCAAATATTTAAACACTACAATTGATACCCTAATATGAGCCAAGATTACTACATAAAACATTGGTAGTTTTATAGAAAACTATTAAATGCCATTCTTATAATCATCATTCACCAAGAAGGAATCATTAGTACCTGCTCTTTAATGTCCTGTAACTGCTGTTGCAACTTCTGGACATCTGCATTGACATTGGTATTATCCTTGTCCTTTTGTAATACTGGAATATTTCCACTTGCTATAATGTAAATAAAATAAATATTTTAATGTTATGATTGTTTTGACATAGCAATGATTTTTATTTCTAAAATTATTACTCCTTTATTGAAAACACAAGACTATTATTAGAATCCTCTTTAAAAATTTTTCTCATTCATGGACAACAGATGCAGTAGTGACATTCGTATTACACTTCTCTATTTATAATCTTCAGAAAGAAATAGGTTTGCACATTATTTTCTAATTATATTTAACTCAGCTAGCCAACAATCTACACACAGACTTTTGGGTTTTCTGAGGTACTACTTGCTTCCTTTGACAAGCTCACAAATACCTTTTATGCTTGTTCTCTCTGCTTCCGCATTGTACGAACCCAACAATGCAGGCAGCACAGCACTTTTTTAAGAAGCCAGTTTTGGAAGCAATGATTATAAAGTCTCTTACATGATGTTTCTAAGAACACACAAAAACCTAGGCTCCTTCCTCTCTGCCCAACCCTCCTTGCTACTGATCCGAGATGAGGAACTCCATGAAAGAAAAGCTGTGATCAGTGGGTCTCCTAAATGGAGGGAAATTTTCTATTTCAACTTTTACTACTCTCTAGATTTTTACTCTCTTAACTCTAGTTAATTTGTCCCTGGGACTTTTATTCTACTCTATTGGTGATAAAGACAAAAAACCCTGGGCAAAGGTGGTTATACTAATGTTCTTCCTCATGCATACACAGAACAAAGAAATCAAGGATACTATCCAAGCTGATATCTAGTGCAAAGATGAAAAATATTTTTATACAGCTACAGTATTAAAAAGATTGAAAGTAAATAATTTACTTTTCATCTTTCCACTCCTTCATTGAGTTACACTTCAGTATATCTACAGTTACTCTGTCCCAAATAAATACTATTCTGTAAAATACTGACATGCACTAGGTAAAACTTGCTACACAAAGGAATGAGGCATTAATACTTGTGTAACTGAAAAAATGTGCAATATGCTGTTCTGCCAAGATACACTAAATTTAATCTTAAAAACAGCATATTTTCTTTAAGCAAGAATACAACAATTTTCTTTATATCCTACGTGGATGTTTCTTAAAAGACAAATGCTTCAAGTTCTATAATCATAGTGCAACCTAGAAAAACATAACCTCAAGTTTCCTGTAATAAGAGCAAACCCCCCCCCCCCCGTTCCTCTGGAGTTTTGGGTCACAAACCCTGTGCTTTACAAGGCAACAGTGTACTACACGCGAGACGAGATCTTCATGAAAGCCCCAACAAGAAAACAAAGTAAGAACAAGCTCAAGAAAATACACTTACAGATGTCATCAGTGGCATCTTCTGAACTTTTCCCTCCACAGCACATAATAAAAGGCACTCTTCGTTCAACTACCGCCCGACACTGCACACACTTTTTCATCAGACTAGCACAGTCTGCAAAATAGCAATAGAATACTTCTTACAAGAGACAACACGACAAGAGGGCTGCCTTTCTCTGCTCATTTTTATAACTTAAATCTCACACTGAAACATTAAACAAATTCTATGAATGCACAATTCTACCTTCTTAAAATGTTACTGACCTACGAATGTATATTCTTCATAGGCAGCCTCTAGAAGACAGAGCCCATTGTTATGAAAATAATGACATTTTCTAATATATTAGAATAAATAGTGAAAGGGATTTTTCTGGTTTGCTTTTTTTTAAGGATTTTATTTATTTATTTGACAGAGAGCATGCGCACACAAGCAGGGGGAGGAGCAGAGGGAGAGGGAGAAGCAGGCTCCCCACTGAGCAGGGAGCCTGACATGGGACTCGATCCCAGCATCCCGGGATCACGACCTGAGCCAAAGGCAGACGCCCAACCAACCCACCCAGGCACCCCTGTGGTTTTTTTTTTTTTTAAACAAAAAATATTTCAAGATCTTAAGGCTTGAGAATGAAAATAATGGCATTTTCTAATACATTAGAATAAATTGTGAAAGGGATTTTTGTTTTTTTTTTTAAATAAAAAATATTTCAGGATCTTAAGCCTTGAGAATAAAGGAGAAAGATACTTTCCATAAGTTTTAACTAATATAGAATTATAAGGTTGCTCACATAATTTTCTAAACGTACTTTCTATTGTAAATAGCTTATCCCTAAAATTCCTAAAATATGTTGAGGAATTCTCTTCTTTCTATCAAACTGATGTAATCTAATAAGGAAATTGTTTAGTAACTACTTTTTTAATGTAGCAGTCAAGAAAACATCAAACGTGTCATAATGGACTTTCTAATATTTATATATCAGAGGAATGCTCTCCCATCCCAAAGAAGAAATACCTAGGCACAAATACAGGTTGTGCATTGTTAATTCTACATCTGAAGCTGTTAATCAATTACAAAATAACATACAACGCTTCAATATATCCTTTCCCACAAGCATTTACTATGAAAGTATACTCCATATCTTCATCTAAGTAGCAAGGGTCTTTACCATTTCAAAAACATGGAAAATAAATGACAACTGTGACAGGTATCCAGGAATAATTTATGACCAGGCACTAAACTTTAACAAAGCACAAAACTGGGGCGCCTGGGTGGCACAGTTGTTAAGCATCTGCCTTCGGCTCAGGGCGTGATCCCAGGGTCCCGGGATCGAGCCCTGCATCAGGATCCCTGCTCCGCTGGGAGCCTGCTTCTTCCTCTCCCACTCCCCATGCTTGTGTTCCCACTCTCTCTGGCTGTCTCTCTCTCTCTCTCTCTGTCAAATAAATAAATAAATAATCTTAGAAAAAAAAAAAAAGCACAAAACCACTGACATGGACAAGATGGGGCACATAATCCTAATGGTGCTTACGCCAGTGGACAGAGAAGGGTTATCAAGGCCGATCTCATGTCAAGGCCTAAACACAGATGGGTCTGATGCTGGCTTATGCATGACACACTAGGTAGGAACTAATGCTAGTAGAAATCTCATTTGGGATTTGTATTAAATCTGAGGGCAGATTTTTTTCCTTAAATTTAAAGGATTAATTTAAGTGCCTCAATACATAATATATAACCACGATTATCACAAATTCTTTTAACTACTAAGTTAGGTTGGTACATTGTTTCTAGAAAATTCTTCCTTTCCTCCAAAACAGATACAATCTCTCCTTCTTCTGCCCTGTCAAGGCACTGTTTTATACTCTTTGAGGTTCCGATACTCTGCCTAACATTACTGAGATGTAGGTAAAGGACTAAGTGCTTCACTGTACTTTCCTTGAAAGAGAGGCATTTTCCACCTCAATTTCATCTTCTCTGGCAAATAAATGTTTAACAAGGTGTCTGTACAATGGAGAAAAACAATCTACTTCTTAGGGTTGTTGTGAAGATAAATGAGGAAACACTCCAAAAGTAATTAAAATGTCTGGGGCACCTGGATGGCTCAGTGGGTTAAGGGTCCAACTCTTGATTTAGACTCAGGTCAAGATCTCAGGGTCGTGAGATCAAGCCCCACGTCCGGCTCCACACTAGGCGTGGAGCCTGCTTAAGATTCTCTCTCTCCCTCTGCCCCTCCCCTGGTGCTCATGCTCTCTCTTCTCTTAAAAAAAATAATGTCTGGTACAAGGTAAGAGCTTAATAAAAGTTAGCTGCTACTCTCGTTACATGTGAATGCAACAGACAATGTAAAAACTTCGGGAAACTCCTGAAGAAAGTACTGTAATAAGGCTTGAAAATCTATATTACCAACTACTCATTATAACCAGCTTTCAAGTCTCTGTAGGTCTCACTTAGGTCCAGGACAAGCGTCAGCAAACTAGAGCCTCCAGGCCAAACCCAACCATGTGCCTGTTTTTGCTCACATTTTTTTTTTTAAAGTAGACTCCACACCCAATGTGCAGCCCTAGGCACAGGGCTTGAACTCACAATCCTGAGATCAAGACCTGAACTGAGATCAAGAGTCAGATACTTAACAGACTGAGCCTCCAGGCGCCCCCAGGTACCTGTTTTTGTAAATAAAGTATTAATGAAAAGCAGTCCTATTCATTGACATATTGTCCATGGTTGTTTTTGCACTATGATGGCAGAGCTGAGTAACAGGAAAGAGTTTTAAGTAGTTACTACAGAAATCAAATGGCCCACAGAGTCAAAAATATTTACTATTTGACCCTTTACCGAAAAAGTTTGCCAGCCCCTAGACTGTGAAAACTTAAGTAACCTGAGCTCTTTCTACTTAAGACAGAAATCCACAAGCCCTCCTAGGTTCGTAACAGCCATTATACTAGTCTTTGGAAAACAAAAACAATTACTTGAGGACAATGTTACAGGAAGAAACCTTGATTCTTTCTTTAGTTGAGGAGCTGCCTATCAGAATGAAAAAAACCACCAAGGCTTAAAGCAAATCTATGCCAATAAGATTAATCTGTCATACAAGTTGTGTATTACTTAGATATTATATTGAAAATCAGTACCTACTGACGGAACTTTTTTTTTAAAGATTTTATTCATGAGAAAGAGAGAGAGAGAGCAAGAGCAGGGAGTTGGGGGGCAGGACAGAGTGCAAGGGAGAAGCAGACTCCCCACTGAACAAGGAGCCCAACACGGAGCTCCACTGGAAGCTCAATCCCAGGACCCCGAGATCATGACCTGAGCTGGAGGCAGCCACTTAACCAACTGAGCCTCCCAGGCACCCCTGAACTAGTTTAAAATAGGAAACGCCAGGGGCGCCTGGGTGGCTCAGTCGGTCAGTGTCTGCCTTCGGCTCAGGGTGTGATCCCAGATCCTCGATCGAGCCCCACATCAGGCTCCTCCGCTGGGAGCCTGCTTCTTCCTCTCCTACTCCCCCTGCTTGTGTTCCCTCTCTCGCTGGCTGTCTCTCTCTGTCAAATAAATAAATAACATCTTAAAAAAAAAAAAAAGGAAACACCATGCTTTACCTTGAGCCCATTTAAGTAAGGTGTAAGTTGTTAACTTGCTTAAAATCCTTCACTGACAAATGAAAACAAAGGAAGAGAATGCTGAACAGTACATGAATTTGAAAAGGCGAGGTATAAAAGGCAAAGGCCTTTGAGAGAATATGTTTAAGAGCTATTTTAAAACATCACTTGAACTTTAATGTATTCTCCCAAAGAGTCCTATAAGCTCTTTTGACATAAAGATTAAGAAAGGTTAAGAAGGCCAGACATTATAGCCCCAAATGGTTGCTGTGGGTGGTTCAGTACTAGGGCAAGTATGCAGGAGAGGCACTATCAAGGTGAAGACAAATGAGGATGTGCTAATTTTATATGTGAAAAGGGCTAGACTAAATGTCTTTGGAAATAAGTCTCTACCATGTGTGAGAAGAGATCATTTAGTGGTGACACAGATGAATCAAAATGTGAGTGGGTAGAACACATAGCTTATTCTGTCTTCTCTAACACTCGGGAGCAAGGAGGGACATAGGTGACATTATACACAATACAGAGGAAGACATGGAAGGTTCTAGAGAGGGCTACCCATGTTTTTGTTCATGGGTTATTTAAAAAAAAAAAACAACTTCAAGCTGTAATTTGTTTCATTTTCTATTTTTATAAAAACACTAAGTTTTGTACAGGCTACTTACTCTCACAAGCACACATGTGTCCACAAGGTTGAAAAAGAACAGCTGCTTTCTTGTCAGAGCATACCACACATTCTTCAATCTACAAAAAAGAGGTTACAGCACAAGTGTGAACATCTACAGATAAATCTCCTAACTCTAACAGTTCCTTTTGTATCCAAGTGTATTTCCTCTATAAGGCAACACTCTCAGCACGGGAAACTTAATATGCACTCCTCCTCTGTCCTCTACTCTCTTGGTTACTCATTTTTTTACCTTTACATACCCTGGCCCTTCACAGGTTCTATTTCCATGTTACTCTCCCTACCTGTCCCAAAAAATGATAAAGAAAACTCCATTTCCTCTGTGGTCAGAAAGACCAAAATGGACTTTAATTTTTTTCAAAAACTACTTTGGCAGAAAAATTTAAAAAACAAAAAAGTATAAAAATAAATGTAAGGTAAGCTAGACTTCTAATATTAATAAAAACCCAGCCAGATTAGCAGACTTCTAGAGCCCAGGTGGAATTTTTCTGTTTATCCACGTCGGAGGAACTTTTCCGGGACTTGGTCAGTTCCCCCACACTGGTGGGAGCTCATGGCTGTAGGCTGTTCTTTCTCCCTAATCTCTAAAGCCTCAAGTCCTCCACAACCTATTCATAATTTCCCTCAATTTTACCTCCTCTTCATCTCCACTTCCTCTGAATTTTGAGAGCACAGCTACTTCTTAACCTGGCTCTTAGCTTTTCTCACCCCCCACCCATCCCACTGCCCTTGCTTCACATCTATCTTTCACCTGTCTCTCTTCTGGCACATGTTCACATTTACCCAGATCTGTGCCACTTGATATTCCTGTCCAAAAATGGTGACCACCAGTCACCCATAACTTCACCTAACTAACCAAATACTGCATACATGCTCTCTATGGACTCTCCCAACTTATACCTTGTTATGTACATAGAATTTCTATAGTTGAGTAACAGGGGAAAGCAGTAAGACATGGTGGGTTGAGAACTTCATATTCTTGGATTCAAACTGCAGCTCCAATAATAACAAATTACCTAACATTGTTAAGCCACAGCACATTTTATCTGAATGATAAAGAACCACCTTTCTTCACAGGGTAGTAAAGGTTTGTAAATCAGATATTAAGTGTAGAGTGTTTAGGTCAATGCCTAAGATAGTATCAGTGCCCCATGCATGATAATTCTTTTCTCCCCTCTATATAATGATGTGCTATTTCTTTAAAAGATTTCCAATGCAACTCTTTATACATCTGAAATGTTCATAAAGAGTTTAAAATAATCTATCAAATTGATTAAACAATCATTTACTCACCAAATCTCCTATTAAATATATATGAAAAAAATCTTTGTAGCCTTAACTTCTTTCCCCTTTGGATTTTTTCCTCAGGTTATATTCCCAGGAATGGAATTACTAAATAAAAGCATATTTATTGTAATGGCTTATAAATATTGTCAGGATGGTCTCTCAAAAACATGAACCCATTTATTTAACCTGCAGCTGTGTTTGAGAGAGTGTCCATTTTCCACTTTCCTGGCTAGCATTTTTAAAATTTTATTTATGCTAATTGGATAGGAATGATTAATGGTAATTCATAATTTTTTATCTACATTTCTTTAATTGCTAAAGAGACAAAGCTTCTTTATTCCCCCTTCCACTAAATACTAGTTTTATAATTTATCTTTAATGAAGATGTTCATTATCCTTTAACCACTTGGGGTCACTATTTCTTTATATTCAAAGGCTCCGCAGCTAACCTGGCAAATCTATTTGGTGGGTATGTACTTTTTGTACTTTTCTACAGGTCTGAAAATTTCTTAAAGTCAAACTGACAGTCCACTAATTCTTGGAATTCAAAAGTGGTCTGAAACAGAATGACAGCATATTCCTCCCTCTCTACCTCCCTGCTCCGTCAATCTTCCGAACTCTGCAGACATTTCCTAATTGTGTCTGTGTGTCATCAGACAGGGGAAAGAACAAGGACTTAAGAATCAAGAGACCTGTGTTTGATACTCTGAGTAAATCTCTCTGAGCTTCAGTTGTTTTCAACTCTGAATCCTAGAGTTGGACCAGAGGACCAGTAAGGGTTAATCCGTATTGGAGACTCTGCTTCCAGCAGGCATCCTGGGGCTCTGAACTCACTTTACAGCTCTCTTAAAGCACCTACAACATCCTTTATGGCAGAGTAGCTTTTAATCTAAGTCAGAGTTTACCCGTAGGTTACAATTTTTTAGGAGGGAATTATCATATACATCTCTGTCTTCACTACAAAACAAGTGCTCAATAAAGATTTGTTGAAATAGGGCTTAATCTAACACAGAAAGTTTCAAGTGCAACAGCAGAATACACAGATCAATCTAAAAATAAGAGAATGGCTTAAATTCTTTCAGATTCATTCCCAAACTGTTGCTTAGAAGGAACAATCTTCCAGTCTGAGAAGGTTCCCCATGAAAATGTACAAAGCACTGGCAAAATAATACCTTTTAAGTCACTGCCAGCTAATTTATTAAAAGAATTAGTGCCAGCTCCTTTCTAATTAATGAAGGTAAATGAACAGCTTAAGAGACATCAGGGGAAAATGAAGAGAATAAAAAGAAGAGAATGAAAAAAGAGTATAAACTTCATAAATGAAACCAAAGACCACCACACATATCTTTTGGTTACAGCTACTCACCTTAAGAGAAATCATGTGTAAGAAACTTAAATCTCACTTTACATACACATATGGAAAAACTAAAAAGGAAAATCAATTATTTCAGTACAACCGAAGTGGGTAAGTTGGTACAGTTATGATAAAGCACTACGTTACACAGAAAAAGAATGAAACCAGAAACCAAGAAAAGAATAATACGTCTCAAAAAGCAAAGAGTCAGACAACATAAAAAGTTCCGAGAGGATACAGAATTTGGCCTCACAGCGGGGTGGTCAGACTTCATCTGCTTCTTGGTGGGACACGATACAAAGTGAGTAGCACCGTCTGTGAGAATTTCTTGCCAAAAATGTTTAAGCTGACTAATCAAGCCATGAGATCTAACTTCCAGTTTACAGGAAACATAGAGGATAAAGAAACAAAGTAAAGAACACCGTGATAAAACAAACAAATCCAGAATGTGTGACATTCTACAAAAAAAAAAAAAAATCAAGTGGTCTTTTATAAAGATGAATATGAGAGTCCATGTACTCAAAAGAGGTGTAATATATAAGTAACTACAATAAAAAATGGAATTAAATACATCTCTAGGTTTTAAGAGGCTTTGAAAGCAAAATAGTAGATCAATTTTATTTTTAACTTCTACAGTTTACATTTAAAGAAGGAAACTCAAAATTGTTCTCTTGATAAATACATAAATTATACATTCTCATATTTAAATCATTCTTAGACCAAAACTTAACAGACATATGGCATCATATAATCTTATTTATCATTATTTATAGTGTGAAAGAACTTCATAAAAGGATAAAATACTGTATTAAAAATATACTACCTTTGTCCTGGACTGAACTTGTTCTTTACAGATGAGGCATTTCTTGACTCGTGGAGAACATAAAGAACAGGTAGCAATATGTCCACATGGGCCAAAAAGAGTATCTCTCTTCATATCTGAGCACACCATGCACTCTTCTAAAGTTTCAGAATCATTACTAATCATAGAAGGACTTCGAGAACCCACTTGACCACTAGTAAAAGAAAATATTTATAATCAATCCTATCAGAATATTTATATCACTTCATTAATTAAAATGCTTTTGAAAACATCAAGAGCATCATTAGTATACATAAAAACAGCTTTAGTTATGCTAAAAAAATTAAGCTACAGCTTAATGCATCTGTATAAGAAACACTATATGCTATATTTTTCCATTTATATACATCTCTGCGTCTTTATGTACTTCTAATACTATTTAAATTTCAAATTGAATAGCTCACCCAATGGAAAAGGGTGAATCTTCTTTTAACAAAGAAATCAAAAACACTACTCACAAAAAATTTAACATGAACACAGTTCCACTCAGACTCTGTTTTATCTATATAGAACCAGCAGAGACGGGCAAAGGAATAAAACAAAAATTCTAGCTAGAGCCCACGTTAGTTATCCTAACTACAGACAGAATGAAGTGTCATCAGAGTCCACAACTGACAGGGCACTGTGGAAAATACGTCACTGCAGCTGCTGTTTTGACATTTCTTTAAATGTATTCTTAAGGAGCATAAAATTGTACTATGGAAAGGCAAAACTCATCTATAAATATGTAGATACGGGACACAGAAGTACATAAAAATGACCAACTACAGCTATAGAAAGCCACAATCTGCAGAGACTCGTGAACATGGACACACCCACAAAGCAGTTTCATCTCGGACACCAGTGGTAAAGTTATTACTGCAGTAATTATAGTGCCTTCTGTCTGTGTTTTTAGAGGCATGCTGTCATTTTGTAATAGAATTTTATGTTCCTTAAGGATACACTTAAAGAAATGTATATACCTCATTACATTAATTTCCCCATTAACACAGCTCTAAGGTATGGATTCCAAAGAGAAGTCATTTATCATTACACCCAAATTATAAAAGAGGCAAGAGAACACAAAGATCAAGGGACAACTACTGAAATGTGCAATGACAAGAACCAGATATAAAGGGCAATAATAATTGTACAGTACCGTTTGGATAAAAAGAGTAATGAAATATCTCTCTTTGTATGTCTATAATATCTCATAAGAAGAAAATCAGTTGCATTATGAATAATCACTAAAATCACTGACATATTTTACTTTTAGAGAAGAAGACAAGTGTGATATCATTCTCAGGGACAACTCCATCAGGAATTGTTTCCTTCATGTGTTCATTTTTTCAAATTCTTTCAATCCTTCAGTGATACTTAGGCTTGTCAGGCACTATGCAGGGTGCTAGAATTATTACCAAGTTTGTGTGAGATACACCTTAGAGTGTATCTAAGAGATCTAGAGAACTGCCTCTCCTAAAAAAGTCTATTAAAATTCTAAATATATCTAACATTAATCACAGCAATTTCACTAGTAAGACTTTTTCTTATAGATAAATTTCTCTAACAAGTAGGAGAACTGGAAAATCAGACTGGTTTAGAAAAGTTTCTTAGCACTTATTATGCATAAAGCGTCATATTCAGTAATGTAGAGAATACAACACGAAATAAGAGACACAGTGTCTGCAGGAAAATTTTTAAGGAAGAGTCAACATAAAAACAGTAAGCAAAGACAAAGACATTTTCAAGTAATCAAGTCCTCCATTATGAAACCACATGGTACTTTATATAGAGAGAGAATACTAAGTTTTATGATAATGATACAAACCTGACTTTTTCCTTATGACACTTTGCCAGTGCTTTGCAGAGACTTGGATCAGGACAGAGATCAAGCGGCGATTGACCTTTCTTATTTCGAATGCTAAGGTCAGCGCCGTTGGCAGCCAAAAAACAGGCAATAGATGCTGCACTCTTCTTCTCCGCCCCCTGGGTACCAAGTCCCATTATTAACTGAAATCAAATGAAAAGAGTCATGATTTTCCCCTTAGGAATCTGTTATCAATTCTCACCACCAAATGTGTGTGTGTGTGTGTGTGTGTGTGCATGTTTGTGTGTGTATTATATACGAATACACGTCTGGAAAGAACTTATGGCCTACATAGACATGGTGGGCATTAACATCCATTCCCCCCTTCAATCCAGTTTTCTCCGGTATAGTCTGAGGACTGACCCACTCTCTAGATTTACAGGCGGACCAAAGAAGGTGACACCAGTCAGATATCCACCTCATCTATGTGATTAGGTCAGGAATGACAAATCAAGTCAATTAGGACAATAAAACTCAAGAAGAGGACTTCTGATGGATATACTGAGGAAAAAGTAGTTCCTTCTACTCAATGTAACACTGGAGCTGCTGGCAACCAACATGAAATAGCAAGAGGAGAGAAAACAGAGAGAAGAACCAACACCAAAGAACTGGGCCAAGAAATGGAGAAGGAGATAAATCAGTTTCTGATATCATATGAGCTACTCATTCAAACATGTTATCAAACATCTGTAGAGCATCTACAATGGACCAAATACTATTTTTAGCACTTTCCATGAGTTAACTCATTTAATCTTTACCACAACCTTATGGAGGTAATTATTCCATTCCCTCCTTTTTAAAATGAGAAAGGAGGGACATCTGGGTGGCTCAGTCAGTTAAGCATCTGCATTCAGCTCAGATCATGATCCCGGAGTCCTGAGATCGAGTTCTGCATCGGGCTCCTTGCTCAGCAGGGAGCCTGCTTCTCCCTCTGCCTACTGTTCTCGCTCTATCTGACAAATAAATAAATCTTAAAAAAAAAAAATGAGAAAGGAGGCACACAGGAGCTAAGAGAATTTACCAACAGTCATATAGAAAGGCAGCAATTCTCAAACATTTTGGTCTTGGAACCCCTTCTTAAAAATGATTCTAAAAATAAAAATGATTCTAAAAATCTTAAAAATGATTCTAAAAATAAAAATGATTCTAAAAATCTTAAAAATGATTCTAAAATTCATATGGAAAGGTGAAAGACTTAGAACAAAATTTTCTTTGTAAAAAAAGAAAAAAGTGGGAGGACTTTTACTACCTGAGTTGAATGTTTATTATAAAGCTACAGTAATCAAGACAGTAGGGCTGGGATCACATAGCTAAAGACAGAGATCAACAGAAAAGTATACAGGATCCAGAACGACTCACCTATATGGTTAATTGAATTGGGATAAAGGCACAACAGACAATTCTGTAGAAAAAGTCTTTTCAACAGATGGTGGTGGAATAACTGGAACATTCACATATAAAACAATGATCTCTGATACTTCATACTATATATAAAAATTAACTCAAAATGAATCATAGTCCAATGAAAGACCTAAATGTGAGACAGAAATCCATCAAAATCCTAGAGGAGAACACAGGCAGCAACCTCTTTGACCTCGGCCACGGCAACTTCTTGCTAGACATGTCTCCAGAGGCAAGGAAAACAAAGGCAAAAATGAACTACTGGGACTTCACCAGGACAAAAACCTTTTGCACAGCAAAAGAAACAATCAACAGAACTAAAAGACAACCTACCAAATGGGAGAAGATATTTGCAAATGACATATCAGATAAAGGGCTAGTATCCAAAATCTATAAAGAACTCATCAAACTCAACACCCAAAACCAAAAAATCCAGTCAATAAATGGGCAGAAGACGTGAACAAACATTTCTCCAAAGAAGACATACAAATGGCCAACAGACACATGAAAAAATGCTCAATATCAGTCATCATCAGAGAAATACAAATCAAAACCACAATGAGATACCACCTCACACCAGTCAGAATGCCTAAATTAACAACTCAGGAAACAATACATGTTGACAATGATGTGGAGAAGGCAGAACCCTCTGACACTGCTGGTGGGAATGCAAACTGGTGCAGCCACTCTGGAAAACAGTATGGAGGTTCCTCAAAAAGTAAAAACAGAACTACCCTACAATCCAGCAATTGCACTACTAGGTATCTATCCAAAGGTGATCCGAAGGGGCACCTGCAACCCCAATGTTTATAGCAGCAGTGTCCACAATAGCCAAACTATGGAAAGAGCCCGGATATCCATATATATATATATATATATATATATATAATAAAACATATATAGGGGGCACCTGGGTGGCGCAGCCGTTAAGCGTCTGCCTCCGGCTCAGGGTGTGATCCCGGCGTTATGGGATCGAGCCCCACATCAGGCTCCTCCGCTATGAGCCTGCTTCTTCCTCTCCCACTCCCCCTGCTTGTGTTCCCTCTCTCGCTAGCTGTCTCTGTCAAATAAATAAAATCTTTAAAAAAAAAAAAAAAGCATACATAAAGTATATATGTATATATACATATATATGTATATGTGTAAATGTACACTATATATGTATATATGCACACAATGGAATATTACTTAGCCATCAAAAGGAGTGAAATCTTTCCACTTGCAACAACCTGGATGGAATTAGAATGTATTATGCTAAGCGAAATAAGTCAGTCAAAAAAAGACAACTACTGTATGATTTCAGTTATATGTGGAATTTAAAAAACAAAACTGATGAACATAGGTCAGGGAAGGAAAAATAAAAGGCTAAAAATAGAGAGGGAGACAAACCGTAAAAGACTCTTAACTATAGAAAACAAACTGAGGGTTGCTGGAGGGGTGGGGGGTGGGCAGATGAGGTAACTGGGTCATAGGCATTAAGGAGGGCACTTGATGTAATGAGCACTGGGTGTTATATGCAACGGATCAATCATGAAATTGTACCCTGAAATTAATAATATACTGTATGTTAACTAACTTGAATTCAAATTAAAAAAAAAAGAAGAATCATAGTCCTAAATGTAACAGCTAAAACTTAATAAACTTCTAGTACGAAAGAGGAGTGACCCTAGGTTTGGCAAAGATTTTTCAGATAGGACACAAAAAGCACAAACAATGAAAGAAAAATTTATACATCAGACTTCATCAAAATTAGGAACTTCTGCTCTTCTAAAAACACTACTGAAAGAATGAAAAGACAAGGCACAGATGGGGAGAAAATATGTGCAAATCCCATATCGGATGTAGAACTTGAATTCAGACTCCCAAAGCTCAAGAGTAAGAAAACAGCTCAACAAAACAATGCACAAAAAATGTGGACAGACACCTCATCAAATATATGTGAGTGACAAGCAAATGAAAAGATGTTCAATATCAGTAGTCACTGGGGCACCCGGGTGGCTCAGTCTGTTAAGCATCTGCCTTCTGCTCAGGTCATAATCCCAGAGTCCCAGGATCAAGCCACGCACTGGGCTCCCCACTCAGCAGGGAATCTGCTTCCCCCACTCGTGCTTTCTCAATCTCTCTCTCTCTACCTCTCTCAAACAAATAAATAAAATCTTTAAAAAAAAAAATCAGGGTGTCTGGGTGGCTCAGTTGGTTAAGCATCTACCTTTGGCTCAGGTCATGATCCCAGGGTCCTGAGATTGAGTTCTACAGCAGGCTCCCTGCTCAGCAGGGAGTCTGCTTCACTCTCTGCCCCTCCCCCTCCTTGTGCTGGCTCTCTCTCTCTCTCTCTCTCAAAACTAAATAATTTTTAAAAAAATTTTTAAAAATATCAGCGGTCACTAGGGAAATGCAAATCAAAACCCCAACATACCACTACACACCCATATGAATGGCTAAAGTTAAAAACCAGCCAAACAACTCTCAGTAAGAATTTGAAGTAATATAGTCAGAATTAAATATTACTTAGTCCATAAACTAAATTTCTACATGTGCAGTTCCGATAAATATTTTATCAGAAACAGATTAAATTAACCATAAATATAAGATCTTGCATTAAAAGATACTTCCAGTAGTACTGAATTAAAGATTAATTTACTCACTGTGTTTTTGGATGGCTCCCATGCAGCATCAACCTTCCCCACATCTTGCATATCCTGGAGCTGGCGTAGTTGAGACAAGGTGTGATGCCTCAGAGCTTCATGCAAAGGAGTATCCCCATCCTTATCCTGAATATCTAATTTGGCACCTGCACGGACCAAAAGCTAAAAGAGAAAGACATCTCATTTTGCTAAGGTCTCTCTGGCCCATAAGAAATTACTACATATCTAAAGCAACACAGACAAAATGAGAGAGGGAGACAAACCATAAGAAACTCTTAACTATAGGAAACAAACTGAGGGTTGCTGGAGGGGAAGTGGGCGGGGGGATAGGGCAATTGGGTGATGGGCATTAAGGAGGGCACTTGAAGGAATGAGCACTGGGTGTTATTTGCAACTGAGAACCACTGAACTCTACCCCTGAAACTAATAATACACTATGTTAATTAATTGAATTAAAATAAAATAAAATACGATAAAATAAAATACAATAAAATAAGTTAAAAGTGACAGAGCCCTGGACCTACCTGAAGGGATTGACACTAAAGCTAATTATCTTTATATATTCACTTGCTACTCTCAAAATTCCTGTGGCTCCTTTACAAATAGTGATGAGCTCTGTCTACTCAAATATATCCAATCGGAGGAAACAGAAAGCAATGAGAACCAACATGTGGCTTAATTCATCAACTCTAAGATCAAGATAACTGGGAGAAATTTAGGACTTTTTTTCTTTTACTTTTTTAATTTATTTTTTTAAAGATTTTATTTTTTCAGGGCACCTGGGTGGCACAGTCAGCTCAGCATCCAACTCTTGGTTTCAGCTCAGGTTGTGATCTCAGGGTCATGAGATCAAGCTTCACTTCACATTGGGCTCTATGAGCCCGGGCGCGGAGCCCAATGCAGAGTCTGCTTAGGACTCTCTTTCCCTTGGCCCCTCCCCACTACTCTCTCTCTCAAATAAATAAATAAATCTTTAAAAACAAAAAAGATTTTGTCAAGTAATCTCTACACGAAATGTGGGGCTCGAACTCACAACCCCAAGATCAAGAGTTGCATGCTCTACTGACTGAGCCAGCCATGCGCCCCTTTTTTCTCCTTTTCATTTCAGATATGTGAGTTAGGATATTTTAAGTACTTCCAATAGGACCAAATCATAAATGTTTGTAATTTTTCTATTACTTAAAGAAACCAGCAAGTTATTTATTCCATTCTCTTTGGTCAATTTTCTCCAAATGTAGTCATAAGGAAGAGCCAAAAATGACAGATAAATGAAGAATTTTTAGCAAGAGGAATTTTATTTATTTTTTTAGTATTTAAATTTTTAAAATTTTTAATTCAGTTAATTAGCATATAATGTATTACTGGTTTCAGAGGTACAGGTCTGTGATTCATCAGTCTTACATAATACCCAGTGCTCATTACATCACATGCCTCCTTAATGTCCATCACGCAGTTACCCCACCCCTCTCCCTCCCTCCCCTCCAGCAAACCTCAGTTTGAGCAAGAGGAATTTTAAATAACAATAAATGTGAGGTGTTTGCTAAACTACCACCTCTTATTTAAAATGCATAATTGATACACCTCAAGGATATTTTAAGTAGTAAATACAACTTCATATTTAAGACTTTACTTATGGTGCTTTACTGATTTTCCTGATCCCTTCTACAAATGCTGTCAGAGTTTTAGAAAAACACCATAAATAGAAGCCAATCTCAAGCATATGGTCTTACCTGTCTTGGCAAATTACCGTTTTTTGGTGGTGTTTAGTTTTTGTGTTTTTGTTTTTACTTTGTTCCCAAAAGCTTACATAAAATGTCACTCTAGGACAGTGTTTCTCAAATTTGAACATGCATGAGAATTACCTCGAGGACTTGTTAAACCACAGATTGCTAGTTCCCACCCCTGGAGGTTCTGATTTGGTCGGTCTGAGGTGGGGCCCAAGAATTTTCTACCAAGGTCCCAGGTGATGCTGATGCTGCTGGTTCAGCTTCTAAACTTTAAGAATCACTGCTCTAAAAAAAATCTTAAGCCGATAATCTTTCAAATATTTTCTCTGGAATATCAGATTAGTCAAATAAAAATACATATTTCAGCTTTTTGGAATCTGTGCAGCAAACGTCCAGCCTAAGCTTTTAATTGTAGTTCACTCTCAATTATACAAATTAAGAGGGAATGTACTTTTTTTTTTTTTTTTAAAGGAGGGGCTTCTTTTTTTTTTTTTTTTAAGATTTTATTTATTTATTCAACAGAGATAGAGACAGCCAGCGAGAGAGGGAACACAAGCAGGGGGAGTGGGAGAGGAAGAAGCAGGCTCATAGCGGAAGAGCCTGATGTGGGGCTCGATCCCAGAACGCCGGGATCACGCCCTGAGCCGAAGGCAGACGCTTAACCGCTGTGCCACCCAGGCGCCCCGGGAATGTACTTTTTAAAAACCAATTTATATGTTACTTTGAAATTCTCTGATTTAATATTTTGGGAAGTCACAAGTCTGGCAACAAATTTATACAACAGACTTTGAATATCACAGTTTTAAGATTTTCCCTATTGTAAATAAAAACTCTTTACCAAACTAAAGCAAAATATTAGCCTAAAATCATAATATTTAGATCTAACTATGCCTTTTGAAAAATCTAACTATGAATAATTTTCAAGACCTTCTAGAAATCTGTCTGGTTAAGACACAACTATAAGGTAAGATTCTTGTTAGTAAATACTTTACCCTCACAATCTGGGTGTGCTGTCGTTCAACAGCAAGGTGTAGGGCAGTTTGTTGGTTCACATTCTGGATATCCAGGTTAGCATTACCCTGAACAAGAAGAACAAAGTTTACATACTCAAATTTGACAACCACGAACACTAAATCTATAACTCTTCATGAGGAATAAATAACACAGAACACTGCTGACCACTTTCCTCTCTTCTAGCTACTGCAACATTGTTCTTGTTAACAGTTGCTGGCAATACAGCAAAAACTGGATGAAACAGCAAACTTCCTGAGATAGAACAGCAAGTTTACAATAATTATTTATTATGGTGACTCCATAATAGGAATAGTTAAGGAACAAAGTTCAGTATAGAGCTCAAACACAGCTCCCTCTCAATCTCCATTATACGACAATAGAGATAATTAGCTCCTTTTAACTCTAAATAGTATTTCCTAAAAAGTTCTATTAGTGAATCCTCATATTGGATTTAGATTTACTTTAATGACCTAATAAGGTCACCTCCTCTTGCTGCATGACTGAGCTCTTATTCAGTGAAAAGGAACTTCGCTGCAGGGTGAGAAGACAATGTTTAATTAATTAGTACATAAAAATACTTATTAAAGGGAAAGCAGAAAGTCCTACCAGCGTTCTGGGATAGTCAAAGCACTATATGAGAACAGCTGATGCCAAGGACAGAGGAAAGGAACTGAGAAGCAAAATCCTGAATTCACTGGCACCAAGGGACCTAGAGCTTCAAGAACTTAAGCAAGCATTCTGCCATATCACACTCATTTCCTTGGCTCCAACACAGTCATAGTATAACCTATTTCACAGGGTCAGTGATGATGGGGTTCAGGGTGGGCTGCCCCAAATAATGCCACTTTCGCATACTGATTATTTTGAATTAAAGTTACTTAGGAAACAGCCAGTGCAAGGACACTCTGACCTTCCTTTGTTCCCCTGAAAGCAGGAAATAAATTCCCCATGTGAAGGCTATCCTCCCTGTACCTGTAGGGTAGAAGGCATCCTTATTGCCAGAGATGAGGAATTAAGGGCCAAGAACTGACTATATAAATAAACTTTGTTACTTCATTTATTTATTTGCTACCCCAAGCGCAAACCCCTTTGTGAATTCTCCACAAATAATTGTTTGTTTAGAAGGTATAAAAGCTGCCTACTTTGGTCACTTTGGAGAGTCTCACATTTTTCTGAGCTCCCATGTGTACAAAATTAAATGAGTTTTTCTCTTGTTATGTCTCATGTCGATTTAATTATTAGACCAGCCAAAGAACCTAGAAGGGAAGAAAGAAGAAATTTTCCTCCCCTCCAGGAAGGATTAAGAAAAATAACATGTAAAACTGCCCTATACAATGTCTTGCATAATAATAATTTTAAAAATGAAACTAAGAAAAGGGCTACAAATTCAGAAGATAAACTTTATTATTCTGTTTACATATTCTTCATGCCCTCTGATTAGAACTCTGAAACCCCACCTGTGCCCTTGCTTGGGGTATCAGGTAGAGCTGAAACCCCAGTAATGCTATGACATAGTCTAGAAGATGGGAGTTTCTGATTTGTTTTTATTACTTCTGTTTCTCTGGGCGTCATCATGAAGAACTTGATTTCAGCTTGTTTTCTTATCATGCCTGTTCTCCCTAAATGCAGAAAGTGATGGATTTACTTTTAAGTTTCCTGAACTTTTCCATTATTAGATTTTCCAAAGTAGTATTCACTGTATGATCTACTATAATTCATTTATCTAGACATTAGTTCATGAACATTGGGCTTGCTTCCAGTTTGAGGTTATTACAAATAAAGCTGCTACAAATATTTAGTGTAAGTATTTGTGTGGAAATGTTCTCTTGGGTACACGCTAGAAGGGGGGGCTGCTGGGTTGTACAGTAAATATATATTTAACTTTATTAAGAACTGCCAAATTGTTCTCAAAATGGCTGCCTTGAAAACACCAGCAATGTATATGAATTCTAAATGCTCCACACCCTAACCAACATTTGGCTAATTTTGGTCATTTTCGTTGGTAGGTAGTAGTAGTAGTAGATTAGTAGTATTTCACTGTGGTTGTAATTTCTAATCCCCTAATGATCTATGGTAATTGAAGCAAAATCACAGGAAATATGGTCAACATACAAAAAATAACTGTATTTCTGTATGTTTGAAATACAATTAGAAACTGAAATTTTAAACAATACAATTTACGATAGCATGAAAAAACTACTTAAAGATAAATCTAAAAAAGAAGATATATCTAAAATGTGCAGAGCAAGCAAAATGCCAAGAGTTTTTAATAGAAACTAATAATCTGATTCTAAAATTTACAGGGAAATTCAAAAGATCTAAAATATTGAAGTAATTCTGAGAAAAGAGAACAAAGAACAAAGTTGGAGGACTTACTTCAACTGATTTCAAGACTTACTAAAATACAATAATCAAGATACTGTGATATTGGCATAACGTCAGTTATGTATACTTTGGATTGAAAAGGAAATTATCACAATACCTCTAAGAGCAGTAACTTTAATAATAAGGGCTTACTAGTCAATGGTATTGTAATAGCACTGCACGGTGACAGACGACAGCTACGCTTGTGGTGAGCATAGCCTAATGAATAGCATTCCAATTGTCAAATCACTATGTTGTATACCTGAAACTAATGTAACATTGTGTGTCAACTATACTTCAGTTAAAAAAAATATATAGTTGAGCCTTAAAATGGCAGGGGAAAACAGTTTAACTTTCAAACTATTTCTTTATCTAAACTTCTATAGTTCGTGGAGTATCCATCTTATAATGTGATGCTAATTACACATAATGAACAATTTACTAAATTCTGCTATTTCATCTTCTTAACTAGACTGTAAGTTCCTTTTGAAGTCAGAGATCCCAGATAATTCTTTGTTAACTTCAGTGCTTCTCTATGTGTATCTAAAAATTTTGCTGAAAAACTAAAACGTCATAAAACTACAGTAAATAAATTCCCCCAAATCCAATCTCATAAAAATGTCACATCATCTTATTACAGAGATGAATGAAATGACTGAAGTAAACCTGTGCTGCTATCCAGCCACAGATTCCAGGAGTCCAGCAGTGGTCATGACCCGAATCCCCAGATCCTGGCTGCAGCCTGGTGTGACCTGATGGCAACTGGCCGCATGAGCTTAGATATCGACATAATGGTTCTTGGTCCTATGGCTGCTGGATACTTCTACAACAGTTGCAGTGATTCTGGAAAATCTATTGATGCCTATTTCATCGGACCAATCCAGCAACACTGTAGGAGGGAAGACTTGGGGCTAAGGGATACCCTCCATCCCCTTACACACACACATATATACAGCACTACCCTCTATTTAAGAACCGGTTTAGGCAGAAGAATGAATATGTACCATATCTGAAAACGCATCATTGTGGGGTTTTACTGTAACCTACCAACAGGTAGTTGATGAAGTAATAAATGAATGAATGGCAATGGTCCACAACCGTTAAAAATTATGGCACAGCTTTTCCTACCTGATGCACCAATAGTTCAGCCACCTCTACGTGATTGTTAAGGGCAGCCAGATGCAAGGCAGTATAACCATCGTCTTTCTTCTCGTCCACAATCCATGGTCTTGGTAATTTAGACAGTAAGACGCGCATTGCACTGAAAGTCAAGTTTACATGATTTTGATATTTACATAATTTGATATTTAATTAAATATTTCATTATTTTCTTTAGAAAAATACATAAAGGAAACTTTTGAAATCAAAAACATTCTTCTTTGAAGAAAATTATGCCCTCAGAGAAAAATTAACTATATTTTTTTCTAAATCTCTAATGTGCAACTTTTTGAAGCCTTAAGAGGTAAACTATCACCATTTGGGGGAATAGAATCAAATTAGAACGGGAGTGTTACAAGAGGAAAACATCGTAAGAGGAAAAAAAACCAAAGCAGAAAGAAATACACCCAAACAAGGACATATTTATGGTCTTGTGGAAATTCTTAGGTTCAATTTATATAGTATCTATTAATGAAAGAGTTAATAAAGAACAGCCAGGTGACAACAACAACAAACTAGGAATAATAGTGATAAAAAGACAAATTTCCTGTAACTGGTAGATTATCATGAACTACAGTTAAAAATCTGATATAGGTCATTTAGCAGGGCTAAATCTAGTTGATATTAAAACACGTAAAATGGTTAATTATAATATTTAAAATTTAAGGATAACAAAATATTTCCAGAGCAAGAAAGACAGTTATTCTAAAGACCATCAAAAAGTAAAGCATAAAAAAGCAGAAGTAATTATCAAGAAGTGATACTTCTTCAAAAATAAACTACTGGGACTACATCAAAATAAAAAGCTCTTGCACAGCAAAGGAAACCACCAACAAAAGGCAACCTACTCAATGGAAGAAGATATGTGCAGATGATATATCTGATAAGGGGTTAATATCTAAAATACGTAAAGAATTTACACAACTAAACTTCAAAAAAACAAACAACTTGATTAAAAAATGGGCAGAGGACCTGAGTAAGACCTACAGATGTCCAATAGAGATGCCCAACATCACTAATCATCAGGGTGATGTAAATCAAAACCACAATGGAAACATCACTTTATACCTGTCAGAATGGCTAAAATCAGAGAAAAGAAATAACGTGTTGGCAAGGAGGTAGAGAAAAAGGAACCCTAGTGTACTGTTGGTGGAAAAATAAATTGGTACAGCTACTATGGAAAACAGTACAGAGGTTCCTCAAAAAATTAAAAAGAAAAATATCCTATGATCCAATAATTCTACTACCAGGTATTTACCCAAAGAAAACAAAAACACTAATTCGAAAACATTTGTGCACCCCTGTTTACTGCAGCATTATTTACAATAGCCAAGATATGGAAGCAATCCAAATATCCACTGATAGACGAACTGGATAAAGAAGATGTGGTGTACATATATATATAATGGAACACTACTGGGACATAAAAAGGATGAGATCTTGCCATTTGTGACAACCCAGACGGACCCGGAGGATACTATGCCAAGTGAAACAAGTCAGAGAGTACTGTATGATTTAACTTACATGTGGAATCTAAAAACAAATGAATAAGCAAACAAACAGCAGAATCAGACCTATAAATACAGAGAACAAACGGATGGTTGCCAGAAGGGAGTGAGGTATGGGTTTAGGGAGCGGGAGGTATGGGCTTCCAGTTATGGGATAAATGAGTCATAGGGATGAAAGGTACAGCATCGAGAATATAGTCAATGATATTTAATAGCACTGTATGCGGACAGATGGCAGCTACACTTGTGGTGAGCACAGCATAACATACAGAGATGTTCAAGCACTATGTTGTACACACCTGAAACTAATGTAACATTGTCTGTCAACTACACTCAAATTAAAAAAAAAAATTTTTTTTTAAAGAAATGATGTGTCTTAAAGAAAAACCTAGCCCACTCCCAAAAAAGTAAAATTAGAAATAATTTTTCTTACTATATACTAGTAACTTTTCTTAACAGAAAGATTTTATGTGGAAAACTCATATGAGAATAAGGCCTAACATTACCCAGAACGTATTTCTTCAATGGTAGCAGTCTATGAATCCCATGTAGGAAGCCCCAGAAATCACAGAACAGGCTCTGGAGGATCCAAGAACCTCTAAAATTGCTTTTATCAGATTTTAAAACAGGTTTATAACCCAAAGTGTATTGAGAATCACAGCTTAAAGATAGCTTTCAGTGGCTGTTACTAAAGTTATAATCACTGCTAAGTGTGAGAGAATTCTTTGGAAATCTATGCAAAACTATGGACTCCCCTCTGTCCCCCAGAGAAATGCACATTGTATAGGTCTGCCTACAATTTTGAGAGAGTCTACGAACTCCTAAATCCCACTCGCGGACCTCATACAAAGCTTAGGTTTTCTGCTTTAGTTCGTTTACAGTAACTACAAGGATTCTAATCTTCTTCTTTCACTGGATTAAAATAAGATACTAGATATTGGGGCACCTGGTTGGCTCAGTTGGTAGAGCATGTGACCCTTAATCTCATGGTGGTGAGTTTGAGCCCCACATTGAGTGCAGAGATTACTTAAAAATAAAATATTTAAAAAAGAAACAGAGATACTAGATATTATTTAACTTTGCCTCAGATTCTTAATGGAGAAAAGTACTGGTACCACACTGCATTACCGAATGTTTGGATTTGGCATTATCTAGTACTCTACACATTTGACCATGTGAGAAATGGAATTTATAAGGGTTCTATGATTCTTTTGGAGAGTTTAGAAGATGTAAGTATTAAATCATGTGGGAAAAAAAGTTTTATTAAAAACAAAATGTAATTATAAGGTAATAATGTAAACACTGCTTTAAACAAAAACTGTGATAGGATTATGTTGAGAGAAATGGTGGTAATAGATGATGTCAATAGTTTTAAATCTTAATTTCTCATGACATGAAATCAGTAGATAAAAGCTACAATTGATAAATTAGGAAACCTGCAGGATAAGCTGGAAGTTATTGGGAAGGGGGGAACAAAGGGATGAAGAGGGATAAAGCAGAACACAGTTCTCTTTCATTATAAGCTTTGTAGTAGTATTTGACTTAGCTATGCATATATATTAGATTTTAAAAATTAGTCAAAACACTAAAATAACATTTAGGCTTACTATATTAAAATCCTTTAAGTTTGCTACTTATAGCCAAGATATATAAATATGACAGTAACTTTTACATTATAAGTTGTTGGTTCATGTTAATTTCATCAAGTTTTTTTTTAAGTCACATTATTGAATGGATATCCTTGAGAAGATGGTTCTTATGAAACCATGTTTCCCACTACCTTGCATTCCTGTTCCAGAAGTATCTTCCCATATTATGCTGCCAATAACTCAAAAGAAAGACAGGGAAAGTGGAGCAGTTCCTTCTCCAGGCATAAGCTATCCACTGAGATGGAGCCATCACTAACTTGTTCTTCCGGGCTTTTGCACTTCCTAAATGAAAAAGCTACAGAAAGCTGAAGCCTCTCAGAAAGAGAGCCAATGGCTCAGGTTAGTAAGGCACTTAAACAGAATATGCTTTCTTGAATACGTATTCCTGAAAGCCTACTGCCTCTCTATTCTCTCACTACCTTATATCTTTTTGCTTTTTCCTCTCAGTATAAAATGTGTAATTGAAGTATCAGAGCAGAAGAAAGATGGTAATTCCAGGCTACTGTCAGAAGTGACAAAAATGATCCCAGTCCTTTCTAGATCACACTCTATAAAGTCAATCAAATCCTAGTACTAAAATGCAAAATTCAGATTTTCAGAGAGCAAGTTTTCACTTTAGAACCAATCCATTCTGTTAATTAGTCCCACTTACGTGGGGTGGATAATCTGAGGAGCCCACAATCCAACCAGGCAAGCCGCTGCTGGCTGTCCCCTGCAGCGCTGTCGTTCCTGAAGAGGAGACTTACGCTGCAAGCACTCAGGCTCACAGGGTTGCTGGGATCAGGTGTTACCAGTTCAGCACATCAGTAATTTTACTGAGTCAACAGGCTCCCACATGTAGAGCACAGTATTGGAGGCATTTTCCCTAATGCCCAAACACTCTTCTTTAGTTCTCAATCTGGTTGTTTTCCAAGAGGTTAAGGACATGGATGGTTTAAAGATAAGATCTTACTACCAGTTAAGCAGGCATTTGTGAATAGTGCCAAAGAAGCATTAAGTTCCGGAACAACTAATAGTGGTGCCTAGTATAATCCATGGCACATGGTAATACTCGAACGTTTGCTGAATGATGAACAAATGAGTTCTAAGAAGTAGAGGGACAAGCAGCTGTCTACATTGGTATGTAGCAGTCAAATGGCAGTGGGTCCATTTTTAGGGCCTGCCATGCTTTACAATCTTTCTTCAGAGATACGCAACATTTTTCTAAACAAACCCAAGGAGCTAAACTGTGGAGGTCTTACATATTAATGTAAAAAAACATTAGAAAGAACTATAGCACACACAAGCTGTTTACTAAATGCTTGCTTAGTTAATGAACAATCCCTCAAATAATAAAACTAATAAAGCCTGTTAGTCCAGAATTCATAAAGGAACCTACTAAGAAAGCTGACAAATCCCAAGCAGAAGTTCTTTAGGGCATACTAAAAGCAGGTCAGTATGTGATATTCTAAACATATTTTTGTTCGATACCCACCCCCATCTGAATGGATGCAGACAAGAAGCTTGGGAAGATATATACCCAGATGCTATCCATGGCAATCACTTTAATAAATGAATATAGCTGGGTTTATAGTTTCTTTCATCTACTTATAGCTAGTGAATAGACATTAGTTAGATGTTTTTAAATTCTTTTTTTGGTGTGCTTTTATTCCCCGCCCCAAACTCTTTTTTGACAGATACCACAATTAAAAGGCTCATTAATTTAGCCTAATTTCATTAAGAATAGAATTTAGCTCAAAATGAGAAAGAGACATGCAACAATTCAGGCTGCAGAAGAGATGTAAAGCTGAGTACTCGAGCATTCTTAAACTAAAGACAACCAAAATTATCTCTTAAATGACCAGTCAGTTCTTATTTCTCCTTCTATGTTTAAGCCAGGGCCCCGTTTTACTTATCTTTATATTCCCTTTATATGCCTAGTAAAACAAGCTCAAAGTTTTGTTGAATGGAACAAAGGAAGAAACAATCAAATGAACAGTCATTTTCTGAATATAATGGAGGCAAGGATATTAGCAACCTATTAAATTTTTGGTATACTCTCAAGTCCCCAAGAGTGGTAATTCCCTCACTGGTTTCATTATTACAAACCAGAGCAAGAGCATGGTGTGGTGGTAAAGAGCTCAAAGTCTGAAGCCAAACTATCTGGGTTCAAATTCTGGCATTAGCAAGGTGAATGGCTGGTGACGAGCAGTTATTTAAGTTCTATGCCTTGGTTTCCTCATCTATAAAATGTGAGAAGAATCACCGATTCTATCTCAAAGAAGTTGAAAATTTAAAAGGGTTTATTTAGAAGAGTGCCCAGCACATTATATGTTTGCTTTAAAAACAAAAACAATAACAACCACAACAAAAAAACCTTTCACCACTACAAAATGTTTAGAAAAAAATGAGGCGATTTAGAAGCCTGAAAATTAACCTATCTTAAACTGAGACATGTGTCATCTTCTCACAATATGTGTAAAAGTATTCCAATATCTAGAAAAGCTGGCTCTTCAAAATTGCCAAATGTCTACAGAGGTACTCTTTATGTCACTGCTTTAAAACAGCCATCCAAAATAATTCACCTGCTGTGGTATTAAATGCTAAAGACAAAAAGAATGTCAAGGACAAACTTCCCAGGTAGGACAATGAGCTTAAAAAACTGGTAATAGTTTTTCTTGAATCTTAATTGGATCAATACTTAACAGAATACTGTATTTGAATTAAGAACAAGGTATAGATTTGGTTTAGGGAGGAACAAAGTTTCTCTGGGGCATTTTCAGGTTTGTAAAATCTTAAAACTGTATCTCCACAAGTACATTAGATTTGACGTTATAATATTCTTTTCTCCTTGGTTAAAAAGATAAATTTCAATATTATAATTTATTGTGAATATGCTATTAAATTTAGAGCAAAAGTATTTTTTCTTTGAAGCATATACTATTATGCTTCATTACAGATTAGGTTAATGACTATTTCATAGTCTCTGGTAAAGTAGAAATGATCACGCCTAAATGTTATTTCAAAAAATTTAAAAGGAGTGGCAATGTCAAAAAGAAGGAAAAAAAATACTTCACATTTGAAAATGAAATAGAATAAAAATGCATTTTAATAGTTCTGTATGTAAATATAGTTTCAATATAAAAGTACACAATTACTCAAAAGCACTCCAGACCGTTTCTCATCTAAGCACTACAAAAAATTAACTGAAACTGACACTGAATTAAAAGTTTTAAGTAGCATTTTTCTAAGATTTCACTTACACACTACTCTTCCTTAATGATCTCTCTCCATCTTTAATATATAGGTTCTACTTACCATTTCTACATATTTTCCACTCAAATATTATTCCTTAAATTTAAGAAGGATGTGTAGCAATAACTAGCTCTAAAGATAACCCTGCAAAATCTCTTCAGGCCTTCAGTTATGTAAAATATCATCATCCATAATATTTTTTACCAACAAAAAATTAGGTTATGAAATATATTTTGGCAGCAGAGGGATTTTACTTGTTCCAGATCTGTCTAAAGACTGTCTTGCAACTAGCCAGGGTAATATTTTTCCTCTTTCCTCTTTTTCTCTGCAGTGCTTCTAAGTATAGTGACAGCCGCATCAGGCTTTCCCAGTCTCAGCGCAAGCTCAGTGAAAATCTGGGAAATGTAAGTGGAAATATGAGAGACCGCTTTATTTGGCAGTGCTTTAAAAAAAAAAAAAAAAAAAGGGGGCAGAACAAATGGCAAAGCAGTGTGTGGACCGCAGGATGAACAATCAATAGGCAGAAAGCAAGATAGAGGCTTCCTCAGCTTTTGGATCGACAATCGACAGCTGAGAGACTATTTTTTGCTATGGTTGACTAAATATGGTCAGGGAAGAGAGAGGCACAAGAGAGCCTGTTTGCCTGGGAGTGCATGTTTCAAATGCTTAGCTGCCTATAAAGCTGTAACAGTTTAGCCCGTGGCCACTGAGAGAAGAATATAAGTTAACCTCTGTAGTGACCATGTGGAAGTCCTGACCTTGCTTGCAGACTTGACCTCTGGATATGACAAGGTGGCTTCACTACAGATCTACCAATTAATCCTGGAAACTAAAAAGCAAAACCAAACAAACAAACAAAAACCAAAAAACAACTTCACAGCAAGAAAGATACAGAATATTTCCTGAGAAGTCAGAAGAACCTAATGTATTCTGGTGGGCAAAGGGAAATAGGGTGAATGTTTACTTGGGGGGAGTGAGGTGTGTTTTGGTGTTTGGCTTCTTTTCTTTTTTAGATTATAAAATTAACTTCCTCTCTAACTTTCTCCCCTCTTCTGAAGCATTTCATCTGAAAATGAGCAAGGTTCATTTTCTTGGCCATTATACCAACCTTCCTTGGTTGCTTAACTTTCTGTACAGCAGATACAAGGTCGTATCTGTGCAATACTGGTAATATGACCTTCCAAATCAAATGGCCAACTTTGATTCAATTTTGTTGTTTGGTTTTTTTTTAAGGCGAAGGGAAGGGAGAGGGAAAAGATGGCTTATTTGGAGTTTTTTTGTTTGTTCATTTGTTTTTCAAATGTATCTTAAAAGGTGAGGTTCTGTGTTCACTCATACCAGCCCCCTTGCTTCCCTCGGCTCAAGGAAAGAAGTGCTGAATCAGCGAATAGAGTGAAGGAACAATCAAGAGGAGATGGCTGCTGCTGATGAGACTCTCTAGGTCATTATCTCTCTTCCTCCTGCAAATGCTGCATGGCACTAAGCTTACAGGTAACAGCACCACAAGGGGCCTGCACTTTTAAGGATGCTTATGACTTTCTGCATGCTTACCTATTATTGACTCGATACATGCTTCTATTGTTAAAGTTTATCTCGGCAATGCCTCATTTCACAGTTCAAGTAGACAGCTTATGTAGTGTAAAAAGGAATGTTGCTTCAAGTATCTTATCAGATAATTCTTGATCTCAAAAATATACAAATCCATTAGTGTCACTGACATAACTAAAAACTTAGTCTTTGTTTCTGATTAAATAATGATTTTGCATCCTTAGTAAATCGCATCCTGCTTCCAAAGGACACTACCTTTTTAAAAAACTATTGTCTATTTCAAGGTTTAGTTAACCAAGAGACTTGGCAGATCGCAAAATACTTTTTAATGCTAACTTTTAGTTGGTCACAAAAATACATGAGAATGTGCATGGTGAGTCCTAATACTGCACTGCTGACACTGCTGCAGCGCGGGGCCATCTACTGCTACACTCGGATCTGCTCTCTACGAGCTGCACTAACGTTTATCACGGGCTGCAGGAATTCTACTTTCCCTGCCTTTTTGTTTTCTCCTTTCCCGAATACGAAAATTTCTTACAGTGTTCTTTTAAACTAACCTTTTAATACCACAATAATTAAAGGCAACTCTCCAACCATAATGTCCTTTCAAGCTAAATGATCAAGCTCGAACCCCAGTGCCACAGGCTAACACCCTTCAATTCTTTTCAGTGAGACTTTAGAAAAGTTGATGGTGCAGGTAGTTATCCTTTATATTAAAAAAAATTAAAGAATCGAAAGAACCAAACTCACCAAAATTAGGTATTTATACACCTATTCAAATATGTATTCAACCTAAACAAAAGCACCTAAATGCAAAATTCAGGTAAGTAATTAATAAAGACAAAGAAATGAGAAAGAAGTCTTCAAATAATAATGAGTTCCTTATCTGTGACCTTTAAAAAAAAATAACAAAAAATTCATCATCCTTAAAAATTCAGTTCACTCACACTCTAAAAAGATCTAGTTTTTCTCCTTGTTCTTTCAACTTTAGAGTCAATATCAGAAGAAGTACTAATTAGTTAACTGGTTAAGTTTTCAATAAGATATCTAGTTTGTAAAAAGAATTTGCACTGAATTCGTTACTATCTACTTGTAGGATCTAGAAGCAAACTACAAATAAGAAGAAATTCGCTCTGAAGACTATGAAGAAACACTAGGCTGATCTTACCAATTTCTGAAATATACTCTGTAAAAACTCCACTGATTCTATGAATCTCTTGCAAAAACAACCAGCAGGACAAAGTTCAACAGATAACTGGTTAGTGTTTAGAAGTGTCTATATCCACCAAGAACAAGGAGCCATAAATGGCACTAATGCCACGCTTCAGGTAAATGTGTTATAGTTTAGTCTTTGATAGTCTCTGCAAATGATCTACCACTGCTCTGTATCAGTAAGCTGAATGTTTTACTAACAAATGGGAAAATAAAACATTTCATGTTTTTACAGCTGACAACTTAGTAAAACCTACTCAGAGTACATACTTCTTTATGTACCCATATGAACATACAATGCTATGGAATGTAAAGAAGTATGTATTTTTGGTAGGCAATAAACTGCCAGGAGGGAACTACACTGCAGCTAAAAGAAGCCTTTGCTTCTTTCTATGTGAATGACCTTCATATGGTAAATTAACCTGGTATCAAAGAGATGACCTTTGGCAATACTAACACCATAAAAATGTACGTACTACTTTTAGATGGAGACTAAATGCTGGGAAGATTTCTATTTGTGAAGAAAAAAAAAAGTTCAACTAAGGAGATTTAAAATTATCATGAAACTCCTTTTAAATCTTTTAAGTTTAAAATATACTATGCTTTACACATTTTTAAATTAAGTACTCACATGATTAAAATTTGAATACAGAATACAGAAAAGAAATCAGTATTACCAGAACAAAAGAATAAGGGATACACATGACCTATTTTCTTTCTCCACATTATGATCTTAATTGAAGTATATATCGCATTAGTAGGATCAACTGATTTGTTAAGAATAACAAGATATAACAAAAACTGACATCATTACATTTTAACGACTGCTCTTGATAGTTTGATAAATTTATAGTCTACTAACATAAGAGGAATTTCTGAAGCAAGTTTTGTTGTTTTAAGCTTTCTTTTGTGAAAGCTACATAGTCATAATTCGAAAAGACTATCTTTTAAGTAACGTTCTACTCTAAAAAAAAAAAAAAAAAAAAGGTGGTGTTGTCCTCAAGTTAATCAGGCCCTTAACCCAGTCTTTGCTTTAAATGCTGTTAGTACTTAGAATAAATTAAAACATATGATTTATGCAGGGAAAATGACAAAATTCTGCACCATAGTTGTAGGTTAACAGGGCACACTGGTAACAGATTGCCAAATATTTAAAAGAAATTAATTTATTATCGATATTATCCTTGAATTTGCTTTCTCCATAGGGGCATATAAAATGAAAACACTATAGTCAAGAAACCAATTTACACAGAATAATCACCTCCCACTGGTATTGTGCAACAGCAATTCAATTTTTACAAACATGATATTTATAGTGTGTTGGAGATATCACAATACTTTTTTTGTATCTTATACAAAATTTATTTTACGTAATATACACTTATATATTAACAAAAATCATAAATAATAAAGCTGCTGGCAATACTTTATAAGCAGTACCAGTTTCAAGCTACTATGACAGATTTAGAGAAAAAGAAATACTAATATGCATATACTCTAATCACTTCTTACTAAAAGTATTATTTCAACTGGAATATTCAGACGTGTATAAAGAGCATAAAGATATTTGAAAATTTTTATGTGTCCCAAGTTGAACAGAAATGGCTCTAAGGTTAACTACAGTTATAACTGAAAATATGTATCTCAAAAGTACAGGTTCCTCTATAAAACTACTCAAAGGGTATTACTATACTCAGGTTTTATAACATTGTAAAATTATAGAGCATTATAAAATTATAGAAAAATTATATCCATTATTCTACAGGTATGAAAGTTTTTAATAATTATTTTAAAACATCCTGGTGACAAAGAGTCCCACTGCTATAATATTAAGAGTACAGAATCCTCAGAAAATAAAATGACAGCATCTACTATTCATTTTAAAAAGTTAGATTATATAGTGATTCTAGTGCTTACAAGTTTAACTGAACATATTTGAATCTTTTCAATCATTCTAAAATGCCACATCCATCACTTAGATCAGCTGTTCATTTTTAACTGAGTACATAGTAAACTCTGGGCATCTGCTGACACTGGTGTAACTCAAACATTTCAACTGTCTCTCTGACAGGGATAACAGATGCTGACATTATCAAATGCTGTACTATTTTTTTTCCATGGCCTCTCCTTGCCCCAATATGGCCAGTATATGAAACTGAACTGCCATCCAAAAGCACACTTGAGCAACTGGATCTGCTAAACAGCTCCCATATAATTAGTAAAAATAGAAGCCAGTTTTATTGCTATCTTCAGCACTTAAGTCCAGGCAATTTAACACCTGTTTCATTTCTATTAGAATAAATGGAAAGAATTGTAGTTACATTAATTTCACCAGCAGCAGGATACTTACCAACCAACAGATGCAGAATATACTTAATATGAGAACTGTCTGAATACTGCCTGAATTAGTGTTGACCTTTTCCCAGTTTAGTTCAAAACAGTAACTGTTTCTTTATATTTCACTGAAAGTACTTACTTTATAGGCAAACTATAATATCTCAAAGTTTTATTTACAAGTATATTTCAGAAGATATCCCTTCCCTGATACTGAAATGCAACACTGAAATCACATTATAACAAAAATTTGCTGTACTTTTAAAGTATTACTCATGTAGTAGATTTGAATACTCAAATTCATTGATTATAGCTATCCACCACAAGTCCATGTATTATTAAGCTGATAATGGAAGTAACTAGGCAATCTGTACCCAAAATGATGGAGAACTCAGTCAGGGAAACAGACTTTGAAAAGGGTTAAATTACTAACCTATGATTAGTAACACTACATAAGCAAAAACAAAGAAAAAAGCTGGCATGCATGGTAGTAGTTCCTTTCAACACAAGTCCAAGCAATACACTGAATACACATGTGATCTATTTATAAACCAAAGGGCAGAGGTACTTTCTTAAGGCCACTCATATTCCTCCACCCCCTCCCTGTCAGCAACTTGCTATTAGCCCTCAAGTATAATTAATACTAAATAAAGGAGCAGCGGTAGAAAGGTTACCAGTACTCTTCCCTATTAGCATACTTACTTGGTACACTGCCTAAACAGAAATACAAAATAGTACTCTGAAATACATCAAAGTCTATTTGTTCCTTTAAATGGTGTTGGTTTTAAAACAGGTTATTGTCTACATTTAAGAATTATGCAAAGCTGTACATCGATAATTCCTTAATGCATCAACAAAATGTTAAAGGGCAAAGACCTCTGCTCCATTCGAGTAGAAAATAGTAGGAAAAGTGCCTTCAAAATAGAAAGGTTTACATGTAATGACTAAAGTACTGATATGGGAATCTCTAACATTTGTAGAAAGTCCATAACTACATAATTGTACAAATAAAAATCATTTCAACTCTTTTGTACCCCAAACTAGCAGCACTGCAATGCTTTGCTAGAGCTGGTAAAATGGAACCAAATCGCCTCTTCAATGGATTTGGTCCCCTTCAACCAGCTGTAGCTATGCATTGATTACTACAGGACAGTCAACGTTTTCATTTATGAATATCACTCACATGTTGACTAATTTCAGCTTGTTTAAATTATTCAGATTGTAGTTTAAATCAAATAATTTGTTACTGTTAATTCTCCTTGAGGGAACCATAGTGGTTAACAATGTTTATGAAAAGTTTTATGAAAAATGTGTGGATGACTTAAGGATTGCAAATAAAATAATTTTACTTATTTACTGTCTTGGTGTTACATTTTTTTATCCTTCAGAAAAGAAACAGTAATGAAATGCAGCCTATGCTGCATAATAAAAATAATGCACTTCCTTCAAAGGAAGAAAAGGTTTGGGAAGGTCACCTAAAACCTACCTGAACATAGTGGGAACACCAGTGTGGTTCCCAGGACATGCACATATTTTAAAGAAAAATGTAACATTAATACACTAGAAATGTCGGGTCACTATCTTCCACAGGACTAGCATTTAATTTTACTGCTATTTACCTGAATATTGACAGATAACGTGAGAAAGAAAACGAACGATTCTGCAGAATATCTTGTGCAGAGAATGAAACAGTATCTAGTTCTTCCAACTCCAAAACACAAGTTTTCAATCCTCAGAAAAGAAAGGAAATGCTAAGCATCACGGCTTTCTACTATGTAGGTATTCCACTTCTCCATACTTGTTTCCTCAGTGGTAAAATGAAGATCTCTTCTAATAATAACATCCTATGACTCTCCTGTCATCTTTGTCCTTCACAAAAAAATTATACACATAAGCCTCTCTCTCTCAGAGGAGAGAAAATGAAGGAAGAGGAAAAACGACAAGCTCTCCAACATCCCTCTATTTTTCTTACTGACTGCAATACAACTATACGTAATATAATGTTCTTTGACACATGGAAACAAACATTTCAGTAATTAATCTTCAAGAGACCACTCCTCTATTTCAAAGTGAAGATCATCCCTCAAAAGAATGTAGGCACACCAAAGTATATACATAAATAAATCTTATCACTTCGTTCAAATTACTAGGCCTTCCTACTCATATTAATCACATTTCAATTAGTCACATTAAATATATTTATGTATTACAAGGCACACTGTGTTTGAATGGATGTATGGCATATAAGAGAAAATAGACACACTGTAAGTACAGTATCATTTAATACTCTCTCACTTTGTATACATAGCACTCAGCATGTTCAGAGTTAATAAGAAAAACATCAAACACGAAGATATGGTCTGGATTATCAAATCTTCATATATTCAACGTAGTATCATTTACCAGAATTTAAAAAGTTATATAAAGGTATCATAACATTCTAGAGGGAAAATTATGAGTTGCTCACATATTCAGTAAGATTTAATATGTGCCTTTGTGGGAATAAACAGGTAAGTAAGAAATGCCTGTGAAGTTATCTTAGCACTAACCTAAAAACACAAGTGTATCACATCATGTGGTCTATTCATATTTTGCTGCTACTTTTCACACTCAATTTATATTAAAGAAAAATCTGTAAATAACACTACATAAAGTAACTTTATAAAACTGTTAACAGTACCTCCAAAATACCTACCTAATATCAGTACTTCTAAAATACTTGGCTGGTTTTTGGCCAGCTCTGCAGAGAATACTGCTAATTTATTTCCATGCCTGTGAAGGAGATCTAAAAACTTAATTAAGAGCTAAAAATGCAACATCCTCAGAAAGTACCTAAGTAATGTGCCAACTAAAGCCATTCCAAAGAAATTTAGTTTTCAACAAGAGAAATGCTTCCTGCTCTTCATTTAAATCTGAAATTTCACCCGTACACAAAAAAAGATAATATGGCTAAACTCCAAGGAAAATATCTCTAAATATCAAAAATAAGAAAAAGCACGGTTCTTGGTTAAGAGTCCTGAACTTTTAAAAAAACTTATATTAAGACATATTGTAACTGCTATTCTAAAATGCTCCAAATTTTATAAACCATGATACCAAAATACTCAGTGTCTCAGAATGAAAGCTTATATTGTCGGGGCACCTGGGTGGCTCAGTCATTAAGTGTCTGCCATTGGCTCAGGGCACGATCCCAGGGTCCTGGGATCAAGCCCCACATCGGGCTCCCTGCTCTGCTGGGAACCTGCTTCTTCCTCTCCCACTCCCCCTGCTTGTGTTCCCTCTCTTGCTGGCTGTCTCTCTCTCTGTCAAATATATAAATAAAATCTTAAAAAAAAAAAAAGCTTATATTGTCTCCCACAATTCTGAAAGAAAAGAAACGGCTTTATAACTTTCTCTCTTAATGTATTTATTTCAGTTACTGTTATATCATGAGGAAAAAAATCAAGATCAGCTTATAAATCCAGAATCTATACTGATCTAAGGCTTTGAAATCTAGATTTCAAAGTATATTCTTCAAAAGCATTGGACATCTAGACATATTTTGGATAACCAGGGATATTATATTTTCTTTTTAAAAAGCACAACCAATAACTCTGTGTTATTAACTTATGGCTGATAAATTATTACTGCTTACTCACAGCAAAGCTAAGGAATAGAATGCTACTTAAATCCCATATGTATACACATGCACATATAAACTTTGGAAACTTTTCCATACTGCTAACCATAATAAATTGAAATAATTATAAGTAAACATTTCTGCTGGTATTAAGTTACATTTGCAATGATGTAAATGATTCACTGCAGAAATTATATATATTCTAATAAAAGAAAAACCTCAAAATTAGCTAAGAATTACACTAACTAAAATACCATCAATTGCAATGAAAACCGACTATACAGGGGCGCCTGGGTGGCACAGAGGTTAAGCGTCTGCCTTCGGTTCAGGGCGTGATCCCGGCGTTCTGGGATCGAGCCCCACATCAGGCTCCTCCGCTACGAACCTGCTTCTTCCTCTCCCACTCCCCCTGCTTGTGTTCCCTCTCTCGCTGGCTGTCTCTATCTCTGTCAAGTAAATAAATAAAATCTTTAAAAAAAAAAAAAATTAAAAAAAAAAAAACCCCGACTATACATGAATTTCAACAATTAAGCCCAGTACACTAAAGAAGTATAGCTGTAGTTTAAAACAAAGTCACAAAGAACAAATTAAAATGTTATAATTCAAGGTAATAGATTCATTAGTATAAATTATAAAATGCTTATAAGAAAGGGGAAAATGTTGGTACATATTAATCATGTCTAATATTTTACTCAAAAATGCTAATTTTAGGTTCTGGAAATAATAAATGAACTATATCTGCTTTTCTCAAGTAAGTGTTAAGGCCAAAGACTTTTTAAAAAAATTCTGAGTACACCAAAAATGATTCCTTCTGTCTTTTGACATCACTGATCAGTACAAGGGAAGAAAAGCATATTATAAGAATAAAAAATTTGATATGAAAAAAAGAACTGAAAACTACCTCAATTTGCAATTTCAACTGATACGTAAGTTGTATTATCTTCTGACGCTCTTTAGTGTCCAATTAAAATCATACTCTTTATCTGGCAATCTACAGTCACAACTGCATGAAATGTCTCAAGGAAATAGGAATAAAAAAACAATCATGTATCTTTAACTAAAGCACCACTTTGCTGCAGAATAAAAATAACGTTTCTCCTTTTTTTTTAATGTCACCTGACACCAGTTATTTGATTGGAGGAATCACCCTTATAAATTTTCAGGGGAATTCTCAAGATATATGCAAGAATTGAAGAAATATAAGTAGTATACTCTCTTCTCCTTGTATAGGCTTATTACCATTATTAAATATACTACCCCTACTCCCAGTAAAGTGAATCAATTCAAAATATTTAAAGGTTACTCATTTCCTAAACACTTCAATTTTCAGTTTATCTTAAACTTTATGATTTAATATGTATGATAAACTAAATTCCCTCAATAAAATCTCTTTTTTTTAAAGATTTCACATATTTATTTGGGGGGGGTAGGCACGAGGGGGGGGCAGAGTAAGAGGAAGAAAGCAAACTTCTGGCTGAGCAGGGAGACTGCCAAGGAGCTCAATCCCAGGACCCTGGGATCATGACCTGAGCTGAAGGCAGACGCTTAACTGACTGAGTCACCCAGGCGCCCCAATAAAATCTCCTTGTGACCATTCTAATCTGAAATAATTGCTGTTTGAATTTCTAGCAGTTTCTCTACAGAATCTGTAAGTAATCACATAAAATCCTGTGACATCTAGCACTGTTCTGTCAAATTAAGACTAACATTCATTAAGTCCCTATCACAGTCAAGGTATTGTGGGAGCTACACAGATGAATAGGAGTGCTCACAGTTTTAACAGAAAGAGAAATACTACACTAACAGACATAAAATGCAATAAAATAAGAACAAAGAACAAGTTAGTATAGGGCAAACAGAAAATAATTTCAATGATGAGATCTAGGATCTCTGAAAGAAAGATGGTTAAGATCAAGAAGGAAAGGGGATAAGGACATCCTGACTAAAGAAAATGCTTAAATAAATGAAAAAAGTAGACAAAATATTTCAGAAAAGGGGAACAGCACAATGTAACTGAAGGGCAAGGTAGGAAGAGGGATTTTAATCAGTGGGAGATAAAGCTAGAAAGACAGGCTTAAGACACACCACAAATGGGTATGAAGGCCAAGTTCAAGGTGTGCAAATTTTATTCTATGTATACAATAGGAAGCAACTGAAGATTTGGGAACAAGGGAGAGGAGCCATTACATCAACGCCTTTAGAATGGTAAGTTGGTAATTGTATGAAAGTTAAATCAGAGATAAGAGTGAAATCAGAGAGAACAATTAGAAAGATACTGTAATACTTTAAGTAAAAGTGGTGAGTACTTAATTAGATCAGCAACAAGGGGGGGAATAGGAAGAATGGAATTGATTGGAAAAAGACTAGTAGACTAAAGGGAATTTGAGAACTACATGGAAGTTGAGAATTGTTGAGAGAGTGGTCAAAGATATCCCTAAACAAAGAGGCAGTAAGGGGACTGATGGATGTATTAATACATTCTTAGTTAAATCATTCACTGTCCATGTGTTTCAGTCTTGAATCCATAATACAGAAAAGGTAATATAAGGTAGTTAAGAGCTCTTATTCCTTTTTTTTTTTTTTTAATAGGCTTCATGCAGAGAAAGGGGAACCCTCTTACACTGTTGGTGGGAATGCAAGCTGGCGCAGCCACTCTGAAAAACAGTATGGAGGTTCCTCAAAAAGTTGAGAACAGAACTACCCTATAATCCAGCAATTGCACTACTGGATATTTAGCCCAAAGATACAAATGTAGTGATCTGAAGGGGCACCTGCACCCCAATATTTATAGCAGCAATGTCCACAGGAGCCAAACTATGGAAAGGGCCCAGATGCCCATCAACAGATGAATGGATAAAAAAGATGTGGTATGTGTACACACACACACACGCACATGCACACACACACGCACTGGAATACTACTCAGCCATCAAAAAAACAGAATCTTGCCATTTGCAATGATGTGGATGGAACTAGAGGGTATTATGCTACGTGAAATAAGTCAACTGGAGAAAGACAACTATCATATGAACTCACTCATACGTGGAATTTAAGAAACAAAACAGAGGATCATAAGGCAAGAGAGGAAAAAATAAAACAAGATGAAATCAGAGAGGGAGACAAACCATAAGAGACTCTTAATCATAGGAATCGTGGTTGCTGGAGGGGGGGTTGGGGAGATGGGATAACTGGGTGATGGACATTAAGGAGGGCACCTGATGTGATGAGCACTGGGTGTTATACAAGACTGATGAATCACTGACCCCTTTTTCTGAAACTAATAGTACATTATATGTTAATTAACTGAATTTAAATTTTAAAAAAATTTTTTAAATAAAATAAATTAGGCTCCATGCCCAGTGTGTAGCCCAATATGGGGCTTGAACTCACGACCGCGAGATCAAGACCTGAGCTGAGATCAAGCGTCGGACACTTAACTAAGCCACCCAGGCGCCCCTAAGAGCTATCAAGTCAGATTGTTGCTCAACTTCTAGCTGCTCCACTAGTCAGCGGTGTGATCTTGAACACATAAATTCCTCTCTTTATAAGCTTCATGTTCTTCATCTATAAAAAAGAGAATATTAACACCTGCCTCAAAAAGCTGTTGAAAGTATTAAAGGAGATAATGCACGTAAACCATTTAGTAGAGGCCTTGCCTGTGGTAAGTGCTATCCTCATCAACATCTTCTATTTGAAAGGCAGGGAACATATAATACTACTTTGTCTCCTTCACACAGCCAAAGTATGAAGTGTTCAAATATTTGTACTTTGAAAAACAAATCAAGACATCATCTAAAATATGGTCATTTATTTCCTCCCACATTATATACCCATTGTTAGGAGCATCAACAAGCAATAGCAGTAAAATCCTTTTGTTCTCTGTGCTCACCCTCTAGTGGTGATCCTAAGAAGCTAAAAAAGTAGCAAAAACTACAAGGATACATGATATAAAAATGCAGTATGGAACCAGAGGACAAGGATTCATGGGGATATAATATAGTTAGTTAATACTGTATTGTATATTTCAAAGTTGCTAAGGGAGCAAATATTAAAAGTCCTTATCACAAGAAAAAATATTTGTAATCACATGTGGTGAAGGATGTTAACCAGACTTATAGGGGAAATTTCATAATATTCATATATGAAATGATTTTACATTGCGCAACTGAAACTAACAATATTATATGTCAATTTTATCTCAATTTTAAAAAAAGAGTTCAGGATAGATTAAACTGTCAAAATAAACTTCAAAGGGAACAGCTAGCTCCCTCGTCAAGGTATGCAAACTTAATTCAACTATGAACTGAAGACATCTAATGCAATTTTCCAAAATGCTTCTCAAGGTTAAGTTGTTCCCAAAAATTCATTCACAGAAAGCTCTAGATTAAGCAAAACTAAGTATTTTCCTGTTCTGTGAGACTCTGCAGATCCTTTGAGTTCTGTGATTTCCCAGAAGTTTTTCTCAAACTATAACCAGCAAATTTTTTTTCTAGTAGACTGCCTATCACTATTGTTAACAATGGCTGGGGAATATCTACACTACAAGCTTGTATAATTATATTATTAATAAGGAATCAGGTACTTAATAGTTATTTATAAAGCCACAAGTTAAAAAAATTATCATGCAAATGGGGCGCTGGAGTCCCCAGTCAGTTAAACCTCCAACTCTTGATCTCAGCTCAGGTCTTGATCTCAGGGTCTTGAGTTCAAGCCCTGTGTTGGGCTACACGCTGGGCATGCAGCCTACTTAAAAAAAAAATCATGCAAATGCTTAACATAAGATGAGAGGACACAATGAGAATGATCTTAAAGAAAATCTCAAAATGGAATGCATTTTAATTAAATCTTTAGATATAAGCAAGTATTCTTGATACTTTATATCCATATTTAATATATAAATTACAATAGTCATTTCATAATACTTGTATTAGTTTAACAATAAAAAAATAATATAAAACTAATCTATTTAGTGAAGACATAATTTCCACAGACTTTAAAATAATTTATAAACTATGAAAATAAGCCATTATTTCCTCATCAACATCAGAAAAAAAGAACCAGCACTAGGAAAATATTTTTAAACTACATATAAAATAGTAAAGGTGAGATCTTTACCTGGGATTTCCTCTTAGTGCGGCATGGTGTAGAGCATTAAATCCGTTATTGTTTGTAATGGTAACATCTGCTCCAGCTTCTAGAAGAACTGCCAGAATGTCATCACGTTTCTTACTTATTGCATCATGAAGAGGGGTATCACCTTCAGAATCCTTTTTTTTAATTTAAAGAAACTTTCATTAGTTCTTGAACCAAATATCACATGTAATATTAATATGTATACTGAACTTCTAAACAGAAACCATATCCAGTAACCGTCAATAAAAATCCTGTGTTAAATTTTAAGATGTAGGCAAGAAACATTAGCCTCATTATATTAAACTCATACTCAATCTATATGGAGAACAGAATAAACATGTTGTAGCGTACCAAAGAAAAGGAAAAATAAAATTAAAAAGTACCTGAAATATGATTCAGCTAATTACAAAAATTAATGAGGTGAAAAGCTGCCCCAAAATTCATTAGTTTAAAACGGCCTACTATACCATATTCCTAACAGTAATTGTTATGCCCTAAAATTTCAAAACAAACCTATGCCAGTCTTGGGGCCCTAGAGTAATGAATTAAAAGTCAATAGTTCTCAACCTTGGCTGCACATTTAGAATCTGTAGGGGAGCTCTTAAAAAGATACCCAGGCACAAGGCACCTGGGTGGCGCAGTCAGTTAAGCCGCCAGCTCTTAGTTTCAGCTCAGGTCATCATCTCAAGGTCGTGAGACTGAGCCCTGCATCAGGCTCCACGCTTGACACAGTCTGCTTGGGATTCTCTCTCCCTTCCTTCTGCCCCTCCTGCTCATGCGTGAGCGCAGCGCTCTCTCATGCTCTCTAAAATAAAAAAATAAATCTTAAAAAAAAAAAAAGATACTCAGGCTGTTCTCCAGACCAAATAAACCAGAATCTCCAGAGGTGAGACCCAGGCATTAGTTTTTCAGAGCCCCTCAGCTGAATATATTATGTAGTCATGGGTGAAAATATTAATCAGATTTTTTCAAGGGGCAGGAAAGTGGCTAATCAAAATAGAAACAAACGTAGAAGAAAATTTAGCAGTCTCGGTCTTCCTTTTTTTCAAGCTGACTACCTTTTTCATTAATCAACTGATTTAGTAGTAAGCTGTTATTCATTATCCGTTATCTGCATAAATGGGTAATTTAGACCTCATTTATTTCATAGTTTCATAAATACTATTCTCAGTTAAGTCATACCTATGATTTATACCATAGTTGCTAACTTCAGCCTGCCACCTGTTTTTGTAAATAGTTTGATTGGATTTCAGCCACACACATCCACTTATGTATTATCGATGGCTGCTTTCATGCTACAATTGCAGCATTGGATAGTCATGATAGAAACTACATGAAAGCCTAAATTATCATCTGGCCCTTTACAGAAAAAATTGGCCAATCCCAGGCATATACTCATCTACCGTCATAACAAATTCCTAACCCAGGTTCAATCCAATCAGCCACTTTCTAGCATCCCATCTAGTGGCACAAAAATTCATGTCTTCAGCTTGAGATAGGCTCTTAATATGGCTGGAATAAGCTTCCATGGGCCCTGATCCGTCCTTCCTTCTGGTCCTCACAGTAGCTATTCCAAACATTTATCACACTTCTCAATTACCTTTCCTATACCTATTGCTCCCCATTCACTCTCAACAGATGCCTTTGTCTCCCATTTCAGACCCAAAAAAAAAAAAAAAATCAATAGGTATAAATTATCTCTCCTTCAACAGATTAACTAAGGCCCTGGAATTCCTCCCCCATCCTCCAATTCTATAATCCACTTAGAGGCTCTAAGTTCCAAACCCTGTCAGTTCCAAAATGCTGTACCTCAGAAATATCAGTCTCTGATAACCATCAAGCTGAATAAAATCTCCAACTCTTTCAGTTCTCAAACCCTCAGTCCCATTACTTCTATTTTTCTTCTTCGTTGCTTCTCTGACATCTATCCAATCGAATCCATCTGGTTGCTAAAACTATGGACAGGAATCATTTCTTAGGTGACTCCTGCCTCAAAAATTAGGTCCTACTGAAAAAAATCAACCCTAAAATCCTGTATATTTTCCAAAACAGAAAATCTTCCTAGACTAAACTAATGACTAGACCAAGACCTGAACATAAATTAAGCTACAATTAAAATAATTTAGATAAAGTAACTATCATTAAACGCAGCCTATTATACTTCCTTAAGCTGCTGAAGCTCACTGTCATGATCAATAAAGTTAAATCAGTTCATAAGCTGGTATTTTTGCAACGAAGTCCCCATCCCTACCCTCCATATAAAACCAGTCTACTGACGCTTTCCTTAAAAAGGCTTTTCTAAGAAGAACAGCTGCCAATTTTATCACATAGAATGATCAAACAAAAATGAACTGATAACAAAGGAATGCTTACCACAGAACTCAGTATTTCCTCTTAACAGAATCCTAGCAACGCCTGCAGAATATACATCATTAAAGGTAGTACCTGGAGACTAGGATGACAGCCAAAGTCCAGTAAAGTCTTCACCACCTGAAGATGGCCTTTATTGACGGCAATATGAAGCGGCGTCTGCCGGCGCTTGTTGCGAGCATTTAGGTCCGCACTGCCCCGGTGCAGCACTTCTATTACGGCACCTTCGTCTCCAAAGGCTGCATGGTGAACGGCTCTATCTCCGTCTTTATCCTAAACATCAGCATTTAAATCTGAATTAGTGAATGAATATTTTAGAGAGAAAAATAAAACCTGAAGCTATAATAATTCATTAAGAATTAATGTGAGAAAAGAAAACACAGAATAGAGTCAACAACAAAATAACCAGAAATTCACTTGAATAGTGACTAACTCCAAAGATAAATGATGAACCTGGATCAATACACTATGTCACATACATATTGGACCAATACTTATATCAGAGGTAGTCTGATCTTTCATTACTCCTAACTTATCAGCCATGATGATAAGCCAACATTAGGAAAAATGCTTAATTATTATACAAATATACATAAACATTTTTCCATTTAAAAATTTTACAAAGGCTTTTTAATGACAGAAAAATTATATAAACATTAGTTGAGTAATTTAAAGAAGAAGAAAGGATGCCAAACTGTGATCTCAATTAACTTTGACAGAAATAGATCAACATATTAACATGGGTTATCTCTAGCTGGTGAGCATATACTTTTGCATATTCAAGAACAGGAAAAAAATAAGTACCACCTTAAAAGATAAAAATGAAACACAAATCAGCATAATTTCATATATCCAAAATTCCAAAACTATTTCAGAAGAATCAAGTAGGTATGCCTTACCTTTTATAATAGGCCCATTTCTGGAGAGGAGAGGTAGAGAAAAGATTTGATTGCTTAAAAATTTTTTTAAATATAAGAAACCTTTTTTTTTTTTTTAAGAGAGAGAGCATGTGTGAGCACGGGGGAGGGGTGCAGAGAGGGAGAGAGAATCCCAAGCAGACTCTGCGGAGTCCAAAACAGGGCTCGGTCTCAAAACCCTGAGATCATGACCCAACCCAAAATCAAGAGTCCAACACTTAACCGGCGAAATCACCCAGGCGACCCTTTTAAGAAACTACTTTTTAAAGGGGAAAAAAATACCTGTACTGCACTATGAAGATAATATACATCCACATCAAAAAAGAAGTCCCATTACTCTGCCAGATGCAGACAGAGATGGGTATTATAAGGGTATTATCTTTATTCCAGACTACATCTCAAATCTTAACACCCAGAAGTAAGCATGTTTTAAGACTTTCTCCAGAGCAGTGGTTCCCAACTCATAGTCCCACCCCCTCATGGACTCCAGCTTTAGCAAGTGGTTTGAAAATCCATATAGTACTTGGGATTATTTGAACTACTTTTCACAGATTTAAATTAAAAACAAAATAAGAGTTCATTCAAAACAGCTGCTGGATTCAAAATAGTCTTTGGTCTTAGCATATTTTCTCAGACAGATATTTAAAGTAAAACTGCTCGTGTAGGAGTCCACCACAATTTGACAACCACCCCTGAAAAGGTAGGAAACTACGATTCAGCCAAAGTAAGACTTTTTGTTACCTGTCAACCTTGAGCATAAAGAAACTGGCACACGACCACATGAAAGAGTCAACCCATGCGCCTCTGAGCAGCATTATGTTTAAACAACCCAGAGACACAAACTTTTTACAAAAGAATATTTTATGTCTATATGTATATGAGTATGTGAGACAGAGAGATGAACCTCTCTGGTAGTGTGCTTCAGAATCTTAGATTTAAGCTCTTCTACCCTCCAATTTAGATTTATTTTTTCTGACAATTTTTAAGCCAATGTAAGTGGTTTTCCTTATGTTCAAAAGAACACCAATCCACTAACACTGAATAAAAACAGGAACTACTTATGAAATGTACCACATGTTTATGGCTGTTAGAAAACACTGTAACACTGTTATGCAAGTCCTGTCATCAATTTATGTGAAAAAAAAACCTAAAAAATAAAAAACCTTAATATATGTATGTCAAAAGGATATACATGAAAAAAATTTAAAGAATTTGGAAAATACATACACTGGAAAATAACAATTAAATTTATTTCATTTTTCTTCCAAATAAAAAACCTCAGTTGCACAAAGATCTTAACTAATAGGGTTTGTTGCTTTCTTCTGAATCCATCTTAAGTACTTCAAATAAAACTAATAAAAAAAGGCTCGTTATTATGACTGATACTGGTACCGAGTGAGATGTTGAGGGACAATACTACAGCTGACCTCAGTAAAGTTATCTGGAAGGATTTGTGCAGGGGCTTCAGATTAAATCTAAGACTGATCTTGATTCTTTCTACCCTCTTATCCCCCTCTCTTTCCTGTGAACTCTGCAAAATCTGCTCTCATTCCTCTCATTCCAGTCTTCCCTAGCTTAGCTGACAGAACCACAGACCACATCAAAATCCTATCTGTAAGTCACGCTCACCTACTTCATGTCCCTGAGCCACAACATGTACAAGCACCAAACTCTATGGCTGTTACTCCTCAATTTACGCTCAGATCTCTTCTCTTTTCTCCGGTTCTACCACTAATTACTTTAGGCCTTGATTCTCACTCACCTAACTTACTGCCATAGCTCTGCTTTATCTTACCCCAGTCTATTCCTCACTCACACACACACCCCAGAATTCCCTCTGTAAAGCACAACATTTATGTTTAAAACTCCTTAATGTAACTCTACTATGTAATGAACAAACCTCTTTTAAAGCCTACTTCTGTGGACCACACTTGCTGCTGTCATTGTCCCACATATAAAACTCTAACTTACCAACTTATTTGACCCCTTATGTTCATGTACAACTTATTTGACCCCAGACTTCAATGCTCTTATTCATCACCTTGTTGGCTTAGAATAGACATCCTTTACAACTCAACTCAGGCAACCCCTACCCTCCAAAACCTCCCCTCTCACGAAGTTAACTGATCTCTTTTATTGTCACACTGTAGTATAATTATTTGTTTCCAAGTACGTTTATTTGACGTTGAGCTTATTGGGAGCTACAACTGTATCTTGGTCAGCTTTATTCCCAGGATGCACCACAGTGCCTACTAGCTAGTAAGAACCAAAATGGGAACTGAGCTGAATCTTTAACATGCCTTAATTACAATTATGGTTTTTAAATGATTTTTTTACTGTGGCAAAATACAAGTAACATAAAATTTACCATCTTAACCATTTTTAAGTGCAAAATTCAGTGCTATTAAACACATTCATACTGTTATGCACCCATTATCACCATCCATCTCCAGAACTCTACATTTTACAAAACTGAAACTATACATTTCATACAATTCTCCATTGGCCCTCTCCCCAACTCCTAGAAACCATCATTCTACTTTGTGTCTCTATGATTTTTGACGACTCTAGGTACTTCACATAAATGGAAGCATACAGTATTTGTATTTTTGCAATTGGCATCATGTCCTCAAACGGTTCATTAACATTATAGCATAAGTCAGAATTTCCTTCCTTTTTAAGACTAAATAATATTCCATTGTATGTACATACCATACCACATTTTGTTTAGCCATTCACACATCATGGACACCTGGGTTGTTTCCAAGTTTTAGTTACTGTGAATAACACTATGAACATGGGTGTAAAAATGTATCTTTGAGATCCTACTTTCAACTCTTTGGGGTATATAACCCGGAAATGGAATTGCTGGATCACATAGTAATTCTATTTTTAACAAACTATCATACTGTTTTCCACAACAGCTATACCTATTTTACATTCCCCCCAACAGTCCAGAAGGGTTCCAATTTCTCCATATCCTCACCAACACTTATTTTCTGTTTTGTTTTTTTACAGTAGCCATCAGACTAGGTGTGAGGTGGTATCTCATTATGGTTTTGATTTGCATTTCCCTAATGGTTTGTGATGTTTATCATCTTTTCATGTGCTTATGAGCCATTCATATATATCTCTGGAGAAATGTCTACTCAAGTCCCTTGTCCAGTTGTGAATCAGGCTTTTTTGCAGTTGCTGAGTTTTAAGAAATCTGTATATATTTTGGATATCAACCCATTATCCAACATACAATTTGCCAGTATTGTCCCACATTCTTTAAGTTGCCTTTTCAGGGTTGATAGGGTCCTTTGGTGCACAGAAGTTTTTAATTTTCATCAAGTCCAATTTGTCTATTTCTTCTTCTGTTGCCTGTGTCATACCCAACAAATCATTGCCAAATCCAATGTTGAGAGCTTTGCCCTATGTTTTCTTCCAAGAGTTTTATACCTTTAGCTTTTACATTTAGGTCTTTGACCTTCTGAGTTAATTCCCATAGACAATGTTAGGTAAGGGTCCAATTTCATTCTTTTGTACATAGATACTCTGTTTTCCCAGCACCATTTATTGAAAAGACTGTTCTTTCCCCACTGAATGGTCTTGGCACCCCTGTCAAAAATTATTTGACCATGTACGCAAGGATTTGTTACTGGACTCTTTATTCCATTCTTCCATTCCATTAGTTTATATATCTGTATTTATGTCAGTACCACACTGTTCTGATTGTTGCAGCTTTGTAGTAAGTTTTGAAATTAGGAAGAATGAGTCTTCCAAATTTGTTATTCTTTTTCAACATGGTTTCGACTATTTGGGGGGTATCCTGAGATGACATACTGAATTGTAGGATGGATTTTTCCATTTCTGCAAAAAACATCACTGAGATTATGTCAAGATTTGCCCTGAATCTGTGAATCAGTTTGGACATCATAATACAAATTCTTCCAATCCATGAACATGAAATATGTTTCCACTTACTTATATCTTCTTTAATTTCTTTCAGTAGTGTTTTATATTTTTCACTGTACAAGTCTTCCACCTCTTCGGTTAAATTAATTTATAAGTATTTTTTTATTATTTTTGATGCTATTATAAATGGAGCTGTTTTATTAATATCCTCTATTGATTGTTGATGGTTAATGTACAGAAATGAAACTAGCTTTTGTGTTTTGCTACTTTGCTGAGTATCTTAATTAGTTCTAAAAGTTTTTTGTGTGGAACTTTATGGTTTTCTACATATAGGATCATATAATCTGCAGAGATAATTTTACTTCTTCCTTTCCAGTGTGAATGCCTTTTATTTCTTTTTCTTGCCTAATTATTCTGGCTAGGACTTCCAGTACCATGTTGAATATGAGTGGAAAAGTGAGCATCCTTATCTTTTTCCTGATCCAAGAGGACAAGTTTTCAGTTTTTCATATATGGCTTTTATTACGACGTTTTCATATATGGCTTCATTCCTAGTTTGCTGCTTTTTATCATAAAAGGGTATTGAATTTAATCAAATGCTTTTTCTACATCAATTGAGATGGTCACATAGTTTTCCCCCTTCATTCTGTTAATGTGGTATATATCACATTGATCAATTTTTGTATGCTAAACCATCCTTCATTCCAAGAATAAATCCAACTTGGGCATGGTGTAGAATCCTTTTAATATGCTGAATATGATTTGTTAGTATTTTATTGAGGAATATTATGTCAATGTTCACTAGGGATATTGGTTTGTAGTTTTCTTATACTATCTTTGTCTGGCTGTGATATTAGGGTAATGCTGGCTTCACAGAATGACTCAGTAAGTGTCCTCTCCTCTTCGTTATTTTGGACAAATTTGAGAACAAATGGTGTTAGGGCAATCCTGCTGGGAACCCCTCTCACTCCTGAGAGCTTTTTCTGTATACTCATTTAAAATAAAACTCTATTACTTTACTCAAAAAAAAAAAAAAAGAAGAACAAATGGTGTTAGTTCTTCTTTAGATGTTTGGTAGAATTCATCAGTGAATCAAGCAGGTCCAGGGCTTTTCTTTGTCAGATTTTTTTTATTACTGATTCAATCTTCTTACTAGTTATAGGTATATTCAGACTTCCTATATTTTCATGATTCAGTCTTAGTAGGTTTTGTGTTTCTACATATTTGTCCGGTTCATCTAGGTTATCCCATTTGTTGGCATATAACTGTTTACAGTAGTCTCTTTTAAACCTTTCCACTTCTGTACAATTGGTAGTAATGTCCCCATTTTCATTTCTGATTTTCGTAATCTGAGTGTTTTTTCCTAATCAATCTAGCTAAATAAACATTTATCATTCTGTTGATCAAACCAACTTGTGGTTTCAGTGATTTTCTCTATAGCTCTTCTATTCTGTTTTATTTATCTCTGCTCAAATACTTATTATTTCATTCCTTCTGCTGTCTTTGAATTTTTTTCTAATTCCTTAAGTTGTCAAATTAGATTGTTGATTTGTGACCAATTTTTTAAATGTAAGCATTTATAGCTATAAATTTCCCCCTTAGCACTGCTTTCACTACATCCCACAGGTTTTAGTATGTTCTGCTTTTGTTTTCATTCATCTCTCAGTATGGTCTTATTTCCCTTGCAATTTCTTTAACCCATTCATTGCTTAAAAGTATGTTATTTAATATCCACAAATGTGTGATTTTTCCAGTTTTTCTTGCATTATTGATTTCTAACTTCATCAAAGTGTGGTCAAAGAAAATACTTTGTAAGACATCTCCCTTTTTAAATCTATTGAGACTTAATTTGTGACTTAACATATGGTCTACCACAAATAACACACCAGGTGCACTTGAGAGGAATGTACATGTTCTTGTTAGGTAGAGTGTTCTGCAAATGTCTATTAGCTCTAGTTGGCTTTATTGTGTTGTTAATGTCCTCGTATTTCTTTACTTATCTTCTGTCTGGTTGTTCTATACATTATTGAGACTAGGATAATGAGTCTCAAACTAGTATTGTAAAAATGTCTTTTTCCCTTCGCTTCTGTTAATTTTTTTTTATATATCTGTACGGTCTATTTTTAAGTATATAAATATTTATAATTCTTATAGCTTCTTGCTGTATTGCACTTTTTATTAATATACAACGTCCTTTGTCTCCTACAACCTTCATGATTTAAAGTCTATTTTGTCTAGGGGCGCCTGGGTAGCGCAGTCGTTAAGCGTCTGCCTTCGGCTCAGGGTGTGATCCTGGCGTTCCGGGATCGAGTCCCACATCGGACTCCTCCGCTGGGAGCCTGCTTCTTCCTCTCCCACTCCCCTGCTGTGTTCCCTCTCTCGCTGGCTGTCTCTCTGTTACATAAATAAATAAATAAATCTTAAAAATAAGTAAATAAAGTCTACTTTGTCTAAAATTAGTACAGCTTTCCCTGCCCTTTTTTGGTTACTATATGCATTAATATCTTTTCCCATCCTTTCACTTTAAACCTATTTGTATCTATGCATCTAAAGTGAGTCTCCTATACACAGAATATATTAGATCATTTTTAAATCTATTCTGCTGGTCTCTTATAGTTTAATCCACCTATATTTAAAGTAATTATTGACAAGGAATAACTTACTTCTGTCATTTTGCTATAAGTTTTCTAGATGCCACATAGCTTTTGTTGCCTCATTTCCTACATTACTCTCTCTTTTATACTTAGTTGATGTTTTGAAGTAAAAAACATTTTACTTAGCTTCCATAACATATAAAAATTCATTTACAAGCTTTGCACAGTGGCAGTATCATAGCCAATGAGGTTTATCCAAGGTCTGATTAGTGCTAATTGAAAACTCATTTACAGGGGCACCTGAGTGGCTCAGTCAGTTAAGCATCTGCCTTCGGCTCAGGTCATGATCCCAGGGTGCTGGGATCAAGCCCCATGTTGGGCTCCTTGCTCAGTGGGGAGTCCGCTTCTTGCCCTTCCTCTCCTCTGCCCCTCTCTCCCTGCTCGTGTTTTCTATCTCAAATAAAGTCTTAAAAAACAACAAAAAACAAACAACTCATTTACAGCTCTATCTGTACTCCTTTCAGTTACTGTTATCACAAAATTACAACTCTGTACACTGTGTAATCAAAAACATAAACTAATAATTTTTTAAATCCATCAGTTTCTTAAATTATATAGAAAACAAAATGTGGATTTACAAACCAAAGTTACAATAATGCTAAATTTTAGACTAATAATTTAATGTATTAGTCTCTTAAATCATGTAGGAAACAAAAAGAAGAATTTAAATCATTAAAATAATGCTATCTTCTGTAACTGCCAACATATAATACTCTTATTGAGATTTTACTTCCTCATATGGCTTCAGGTTACTATCTAATATTCTTTCATTTCAATCTGCAGGACTTCCTTTGGGATTTCTTGCAAGACAGGTCGGGTGGTAAATTCCCTGAGTTCTGGGGAATGTCTGAATTTCTCTGTCACTTTTGAAGGAGAGTTTTGCTAGAGATAGGATTCTTGGTTGACAAATTTTGGGTTTTTTTTTTCTTTTTAGCACCTTGAATACATCAGTCCACCATTATCTTCTGGCTTCCAAAGTTTCTGATGAGAAATCTGAAAATCTTACGAGGATCCTTGTAAGTGACAAGTCACCTCTCTTTCTGCTTTCAAGATTCTTTGGCCTTGGCTCTTGGAAGTTTGATTATAATGTGTCTCAGTATGGGTCTGAGTTCATCCTACTTGGAATTCACTGTGCTTCCCGGATGTTTATAGTCATGTCTTTCATCATATTTCGGAAATTTCTGGCCATAGTTCTTCAAATAATCTCTCTGCACTTTCCTCTCTCTCCCCTCACCCAACCCTCATCCAATCCCTTCTCCTTCTCAAACTCCCACAATGCATACAATGGTCCACATTGATAGTGTCCTATACATCCCTAAGGCTCTGTTCATTTTTCTTCAATCTTTTTTCTTTCTATTCCCCAGACTCTGTAATTTTGATTGCCTTAACTTCCAGTTCACTGGTTCTGTCTTCTGTCTGGTTAAATCTGCCTTTGAATTCCTCTATGAATTTTTAATTTCAGGTTCTTAAACTTTTCAACTTCAGAATTTCTTCTTGGTGCCTTTTTTGGTTATCTATGTCTTCACTGATATTTACATTTTGTTCATACATCATTCCTTGGCTTTCTTCTCATCTTCAACTAGTTCTTGGAGCATCTTTAAGATAATTGTTTTAGAGTTTTTGTCTATTCAGTCTACACCTGGTTTTTTCCCTCAGGGAGTTTCTGTTGGCTTATTTTTCTTCCTTTAAATGGACCGTACTTTCCTGTTTCTTGGTATGCCTTGTGATTTTTATTGACAGCTGGACATTTTATTCTAATAATGTGGTAACTCTGGATATCAGATTCTCCCCCTTCTGCAGGATTTGTTATTTTTTGTTTTGGTTTTGGTTTTGATTTTTTTTTTTTAAGATTTTATTTATTTATTTGAGAGAGAGAGCATGGAGGCGGGGTCAAAAGGAGAAGCAGACTCCGCACTGCGCAGGGAGCCCAATGCGGGACTTGACCCTGGGACTCCAGGATCATGACCTGAGCTGAAGGCAGTTGCACAACCAAGCCACCAAGGTGCCCCTTTTTTATTGTTTTAGACTGTCTTTGTCTTTATAGCCTGAAGTGTAAATGTAAGGTCTTTTCTGAGCCTGCACCTTTCCTTGGCCATGTGCAGTGACTTCCTAATTTCTCATATATGTAGCTGCTTTTAAATGTCCTAGTCTCTAATGCGAGGATCCCAAAAGGAGAAAAAGAAAAAAAAAATGGGGTGGGGGAGCAGGGAAGGGTACCATTCCTCAGATCTTCTGGAAGTCACTTCAGCCAAGGGGAAACGGCATACAACAATGGAGAATGCAACAATGGCTGCCCACCCGTCAGTCTGCACTTCCACGGTTAGAAGCAGAAATCAGTGATCAGAACACAGATCCTGGTATTTGTAGAAAGGGGTTTGCCCATTCTGGCCCCTACAGGGTGATCTAAGAACATAAACACGGCTGCCTGCCACTGGGCTGGAAGGTGAGGTATAGTGCCTGCTGAACTAAGAGCTAAAACTGACAAAAATCAGCCACAATTAACCTCTAAGCCCTCCCCTGGACGTAGCAAGACTTCAAAAGAATCCAGAGTTCTAAAATAGTTACATCAGAAAGAATTCTGCCAGTGCAGTTGTTATCTAGGTGGGGAGATGTCTACTACTTCATACACCACTATATTCCCAGAATCTTCTCAGTAACCACTGTGATTTTTAACACCAATGGAATTAAACATTTCCTGAATATGCTGACACTTTCAGTAAACTAGTTCAACTATTTTATTATCCCTAGATATAATAAGTAATAGTACTTCATCTTCTTTTCCCTAAAACGCATTTAATTCACCAAGATGCTGGTATTCTAAACTTCAACACAATTGTTTGGAAGTAGTGCATTCTGCTTGATTGAGTCAGTGAGTACTGGGTGCCCACTACAAGCCCAGTATTGTTCTGGATACTAGGGATACAGCAATGGGCAAAATAAAGTTCCTACATTATAAACAAAATAAGTAAATAAAATGTAAATGTTAGGTAGTAAGAAGGTCAAAGAAAAAATATCGCAGGTAAGAAGGATTAGATAGGACAGCCAAAGGATGGCCTCCCAGGGTGGGTTTGATTAAACAGCTGAAGGGAGCAAGAGAGAAAGCCAGGAGGCTATCTGGGGGAAGAAATGTGAGGACCAGGGTGGTAGCAGCAGGAAGGGTAAAAATTGTTTAAATTCTGGATATATTCTAAAGAGCCAATAGGATTTAGTGATGGACCAGATGAGGCATATAAAAAACAAAAGATAAATCAGTGATGATTTCTTAAAACTCAAACTGAGCAAGTGAAAGAATTTGCAGATAAGGGGAGACAAAAACTCTGGTGTGTCTCCTTTTAAAGCCTGACCTGTTTTGTTGGGGCAATCTCAGATTTTAGTCTGCCTTCCTGTAAAAGGCAACTTAAAGACTGTTTTCTGGGTCTTACAAATCTAATCTTTTATTGGCACTCCACATTCTTCATAGTGCCAGTTTTGGGGGTGAAGCATCAGGGTAGGGAGGTGGGGGAGCCTCCATTCAAAATCTGAATTAACATGGATCCTCAGGAACTATGTACAACCAATTCCTAGAGCCATTTTGGAGGTTACCATCCTGAGTCCTGATTTATTTTTAAGAGAAGAATTTCCTTAAACTGACCAGTCCTGAAGCCCACCTGTCCTTTCCTTTTCAGTTTTACAGTTACATAAAATATTTCTACAGCTTTGTTTTCATTACTAGATAAGAATTAGTACCTGTTTCTTAAGAAACCATATTCTCTACCTTCTACCAGTTGGAAAGAAACAATCAAACAAAGGCGATAATAACACCAGAGATTCCCTTGGTGTCGCTGTGTACTATAAATAGTATCTTACTTCCCTTACCCGAACCCTTTAAGTTACTCTCATGGATAAGGAAACTGAAGCTTATACCAATTAAATTTTTTGCCCAGTATCACTTTAGACAGCAACAATACCATTAAAACGTGAGTTTTCTGACATAATTTAGTATTGTTCTCTACTATTAGTCCTCTCCCTCACAACAGTTTTCGTTAACTTTTTAATGATAAAACCGCTCCAAATTTTCAGACAACTGCAGTAGTACATATCTGTACTGTATTTGAAAGCTTACTATAAATGACATGCTTTTTTAAGCTGGTCTTTCATTCAATCCTCCACACCTTTCTTATTATAATTCATCAGTGGGGGAAAAAATATATAGAGTCCCTGCAGGATCCAAAATTAGCTCTCATATAAAAACATACCTAAGATCTCACAGTCCTCAGTGCCTTTACCTATACATTAAGGAGGAAACAAATGTAATCCTACTGTACTCAGTAGGTCATGCATGGAGACAACTTTCCAAAATAGCTGAGTTTTCCCTAAGAAAAAGAAATAGGAAAAAAATGTAATCTGATATCACAAATTAGAAAGGTATAATATACACCAAATAATTTAGTTTAAGAAAAGCTTAAATCAACTAAAAAAAAAAATGCAATAGTCATCTATACAAGGGGCCAGCAAACTTTTCTTGAAGGACCAGAAAGTATTCCAGGTTGAAAAGCCACACAACTAATCAATTCTGCAGTTGTAACATGAAAGTGACCACACACAATAAATAAATGAATGGATGTGCTGTATTCCAATAATACTAAGCAATATAAATGAAGGGCTGGATTTGGCCTGCAGGCTACAGTTTGCAACCCCTAATCTATACTATCTTAAGCTCCCCTCCTAAGGCAGATGAAAAAAATGAAAGGTTACAAATGAGATAACTAGAGAACAAAATATATTATTCTCTTTATTCTTCAGCTAACCTCAAAACTTTTAATACAATTAAATTTTTTTTAATTACTGTTGATTATCATTGTTTTTACATTTGGTAAAGATATAATGAAGTTTAAGAAAAAGAGCACTTTTGGGATACATACTAAAATATTTACGGATGAAATAATGTATCTGGATCTGCTTCAGTATAATTCAGTAGAGGAGGTAGAGAGGGAGGAGGGTACAGATTAAGTCAAAATTGGCCATGACAAATAATTGAAGTGGGGTGATGGGAACATAGGATTCATTGTACTATTCTACTTTTATAAATATTTTAAATGTTCAATAATAAAAAAAATTAGTAATGACAAATCATGTTATAAACAGGCTGGCAAGTGATGAATCACAAATTTGTAAAATAAGCTATTTTCTCCAACTTTTAAACCAGGGTTTCTCAACTTTGGCAATACGTACATTTGGGGCCAGAGAGGCTGCTGTGGGAGCTGTCCTGTGCACTACGGGATGCTTAGTAGCACCCTCAGTTTTTATCACCACCAGTTGTGACAATCAAAAATGTTCCCAGATATTTCCAAAAAATGCCCCCAGCTGAGAACCACTGTTCTAAAAAACTATACTGCTGTTTCTAATAAATTCTTAAATTCTAGAAAAATGATACTTTCATGATTTTTTGTCTTATTTTTAGGCTATGAATTATATTTATATTTTAACCCAATTTTTAAATGTGCTTTTTCTCTGCCAATTGGGAAACTGTATTATTAATTTAACCTGATGTATAAAAATTCCTTTCTCACACTATTTCTATAAACTACATCTGCCTACAATGGTTTTTACTTATTTATTTTTTAAAACTTTTTATTTAAATTCAATTTAGTTAGCATATAGTGTATTATTAGTTTCAGGGGCAGAATTTAGTGATTCATCAGTTGCATATAACACTCAGTGCTCTTTACATCAAGTGTCCTCCTTAATGCCCATTACCCAATATCTCATTCCCCTACCTACCTCCCTTTGCCTACAAGGTTTTTTAAAACAGACATGCACAGAATGGAAATCCAAATGAGGTGGTATGGTTGAAGTCCAAATATATCCCCACTGATCTAGTAACAGACCTAATTCTCAAACTTTCTCAAAGAAATATTTGCAAACACTTAACTTACTGAGCCACACTCCAACTCCAATCTTACCAGGTCTATGGGATCAACTAACCATTTGTTTTATATTTGAGTTCAGTTAAGGAACAGTGCCAACTTTGTTCCCACCCCCACAGCTGCACCACCATTGTGCACAACCTCTGGTATGAAGAAGAAGTCTTTAGAAATACAAATGGCTAGACAGTCCAATGTTGTCTGCTTTATTAATTAAATTCTGAATCAGAAAGTACACTTTATAAAAAATTAAGCAAAAATTTTTATTTTTGGCCTCTTGTCTTATTAGCTATAATCAGAAGGGCTTTGGTATTTTAGTAGTTGTTGCTATTGTAGTTTCTGGATTCATTAAATAAAAAATGGGATATTTGGGGTGCCTGGGTGGCTTAGTTGGTTAAGCATCTGCCTTTGGCTGAGGTCATAATCTCAGGGTCTGGGATTGAGCCACATCTTCATGGGGCTTCCGGCTCCACAGGGAGCCTGCTTCTCCCTCTCCCTCTGCCCCTCCCTGCTTGTGCGCACTCTCTCTCTTTCAAATAAATAAATAAAATCTTTTTTAAAAATCGGGTATTCAACTCAGGGAATTTCATTCCATTTCCCCAAGCCAGATGAAAACAATAACACAATAAAGTAAGTGTCTTCCATTTACAAAATATTAAATTTAAATTAAGTCTTTCATTACCAAAAGAAACCTTGTAGCATATACTGGGTTCCTAAATTCATTACCAAGAAAGATGTGAATTAAAAATTACTACTGTGAAAACAAAATCAAATCATATAATCTCATTCATAAAGATATCACAGTAATGAAACTATCATATAGTTTATAGACATCTACCTGCTAATTTAAAGTTCAAGGTTTTTTTTAGACAACAGAAAATTCCAACGTCAGAAATGACTTATTTACAACTACAACACCACTGATTCTTTAGTAGCTGTCCAACAAATCAAAATACATTCAATCTGAGAAAAAAACAAAAACAATGCAAGACTTCTCATTTCAAATATGTGTCTTCAAAACTTTTTAATTAATAAAAACAGGCTGGTCCACTAATTTAGCCCTCAGAAAATCAAGTCATTAAGCTTCCTTAGATGGGAGTATCATTTGGACAAAATTACAACTTTCTGCCTAGTCTAAATTTGATAGGATTTGATTTATTCCTAAATAACCTTCCACTAGACTACAATAAATGTTATTTTAATGTATTTTTTCAATAATGAGGTTATAGTATGCTGTAACAAAGGAAAACATCCTTCACAACACACATAGAGATTATCAACTGAAATTCCAATGATAGTAAAAAGTATTCATTTCCCTTTTAAAAGAATATACTCTCAATTAAATTAAGCATAGATACACACATATAATGATAAACATGCACTGTTAAAATTTTCAAAAATCCACATTAAGGTCAAGAAAAAATAAGACTAAACAAATTCTAATATACTGATTCCCTTACGAGATTAAAATAAAGAAAGGCCTCTGAGAGTCACTGATCAGTAAAAATCTTGACCTACATGATCTATATATTCCCCTTCTCTCAACTTCTTTAGTCTGATTCTTGGATGAACCAATCTGGGTTCCCAGCAGCATGGTGGTCCTACCAGTAAAGGAAAACTCAACTCCCAACTTCACCTAGGGTTACATCTACAATATTGAGAGACCAAAGAGAAACAAGAAATGTTTCAAGTTATTTCTTGTCAAATTTTTCTTTTCAATCAGAAGACCCTTAGGTAATTATTAAATTTTAGGAGTGAAAGCAATTCATCTCATAATATATAAGTACCATTTCTAGAACATTAATTTTTTACTTAAGTAATTTTCAAGCTTAGTTTAATTACCTCTGCTTCTACATCCACATTTTGCTTCAAAAGTAACTTCAAAATGTCAACATGTCCATTCTGACTAGCAGCTTGCATAGCTGTGTGACCAGCACACTGTCCATTTACCTAAATAAAAAAAAAAAAAAAAAAAGGATGAAGGACTGTCACAAATCACAAAGAGCCAATATAAAGTATAGGTTTAAATCTAGCACACTGGAAAAAAATAAAAATAAAAAAAATAAATCTAGCACATCGTATGATTCTTTGAAAATCATTTAGGTTGGTATTCCACATATCCTAGTACAGATCACCAGAAACTTTTCTGTAATTTAGAGAGGGGAGCAAACATTTTTCTTTTTTCTTTTTTTTTAAGATGAAAGTTCCATTGTTCAAAGAGCTATCAAAGAACTGTTTTAGCCAATCTGCAAAGCTGAAAAAAGAAAGGAAGTGAGGGAGAAAAGTTATATTAGTTCTATATATTTACCTCCATTTGAATTATTAAAGCTCAGAGTCTATGTTTCAATGAAAAAAAAGGAACAAAGTGAATGGAAAACTTTTAGAAAAGATACCGTCCACTATATAAATAAATTCAATTTGACAAATATACTGAATACTGTCAGCAAACTGTCATGAGGAATATATGAACGAATTAGTAGGGTAGCTGTATACAACTATGGCATAAAGCAGTAATTTCCAACCTTTTCTTCATTTCGGATGTTGTGTAAATGCATAATTTCTCCATGACATACCCAAGGCTAAGTGTAATTTCTTAAGCCCACCCCGTTCATTCCCATCCATAAAACCATAAAAGATGGAAGCACCTGGGTGGCTCAAGTTGGTTAAGTGTCTGCTTTCGGCTCAGGTCATGGTCTCAGGGTCCTGGGATAAAGCCCTGCATCAGGCTCTGTGCTCGGCTGGGAGTCTGTTTCCCCCACTCCCCCTGCCCCACCCCTGCTTGCATGCATACTCTCTCTCTTAAGTAAATAAATATAATCTTTAAAAAATAAACAACCATAGAAGATGGTTAAAGATGGCAGCCTGACCACACACTTATATCCTATTCCTCCTCGGACTACAATAAAAAGACATTAAAATAATTAAAAACATAAAAAGCCATAAAGACAAAAGGAAAGCTAACATTAGAAAATAATAAAAAGCAACACATTTTTGAAAAGGAGAAAACTGACTTTATAGAGAAAAGGAATACAAAACCTGGGAAACCCCACACACAGTCAAAGCCTGCAAAAGCAAGCACATCAGAGGGCTAAGAAGAAAAACCCCAGGTAGAAGTCTGAGTGCAACGGCCACACTCCAGGCCACTCTTCTCAAACTCAAGGATAGGACATTAGCTGCCATGCATCTAGTCCGTAGACAGAAAAATGGTTTCCTCCCTTAAACAACTGATTAGCCATGGACAACAGACCTCTACATGATAGCATTTAAAGACCCCAAAAGCTCCACATGCACTCACCATAATGCAAAATCAGTCACTAAATCCTATCCAAGCAAAGAGAGCTACCAATAAGCTTTTTAATGTCTTATTCAGATACAAACGGACAACCAAAGATCAGAGATTTAAGGAAGACCTCAAAAATTGAAAAACACACAAAAAATAATTTCAAAAAAAAAGAAAGAAAAAAATAACTGGAAGAAACAAATGGAGAGAAATAAAACGTTCAAGTAAGAAACTTCAGTTAGAGATGTTCAAGAATCCTTTACATCTAAAAATCAAGAAGAGGATGCTATGAAAAACAGGAAATCCCATTCGAAGAGCTAGAAGCTGAGCTGATATAAGGCAAGAGAACAGTTTTTCAGTACTGTGAGACTTACAGACCATATCCCTATGTATTTATTAGTGGTATAAACATTTATATCTCAATAAAACTTTTTAAAAAGGTATATACTTGTAAGCGTTCTTTAAAGGTTGGATTGCACTTGTCTTCATAACCTCTCAACATCTTACTAAAACAAGAGTAAAGTTTTATTTTCTCTGAAGCCTCAATCCACAAAGATAATTAGAACTAGCAAAATAACACACACACAGACAGACACACATGCAAGCACCTATACAGGAAGCTGAAAAGCAGCCCCTAAACCTGTTACGAGAAAAACCTAGAAGTAACCCTTACACCACGGAAACCAAAAAAGCTCAGGTATTGACTGGATACCTCTGGATATGGGGATAATGTGGTGGTTGGTGCTAAATGCAAAAGCACTGGTTAACAATTTGTTTTAAAAGCATTTATATCCCTGGATTCTCTCACTCTGCTCAGCTGAGCTAGTGGTCCACTGTGACACGAGCAGAAACCTTAAAGTTTATTCTCTGGAAAGCGTGAAGTATTCCTTAGCCTAAAGAAACCAAGCACTGTATTCAGTACTTTGGGGCAAAGTACTAAAATTAGAAGTTTTATGTAAATATTTACATGATGAATGCTGAGAATCCAAGCCTACTTCCCTTACTCACTATTCATGAGCTTGGCAGCCAGATTTACACCCTCTATGCAAAAGAATTAAGAGACCTCTCTGGGGAGTCAGACTAGCCCAAAACAAAAGACCTACTGGCCGATGCCAGGACTAACCAAAGGAAAAAAATGAATCTAGACATAAACTGTATACCCTTCATAAAAATTAACCCAAAATGTATCATAGACCTAAATGTAAAACACAAAACTGTAAGTCCTACAAGATCACAGATGATGTCTTTGGTGTTATTTCTGAAAAGTCATCACCATACCCAAAGTCACCTACATTTTCTCCTGTTATCATCTCACAGAAGATGAAATGAACACATACCTGATGTGCCTGAATGTCTTGGGAGATTAGACAATTAGAAGTTTGCAGAAGAATTCATTATAACAATACAGATTACAAACAAATGAAAAAAACTTTAAATTATGTCTGAAGTTAAGAGGGACTGACTGGGAAAAACTACAAGTGAATTTCCTGGAATAAAGAAAATGTTCTACATCTAGGGGCGCCTGGGTGGCACAGCGGTTAAGCGTCTGCCTTCGGCTCAGGGCGTGATCCCAGCGTTGTGGGATCGAGCCCCACATCAGGCTCCTCCGCTATGAGCCTGCTTCTTCCTCTCCCACTCCCCCTGCTTGTGTTCCCTCTCTCGCTGGCTCTCTCTCTCTCTGTCAAATAAATAAATAAAATCTTAAAAAAAAAAAAAAAAAGAAAAAGAAAATGTTCTACATCTAACAAGGGTGTGAATTATGTGTATGCATTTGTCAAAACTGATCCATGTATTTCATTATAAGTAAATTACACCTCAATTTTTTTTGATAAAAGAACAATTATGAACACCAAGGAAAGCAAATGGTTATATAGGAAACTATAATCTAGCATCGTCCACAGTTCAGATATGTCATTTAAATAATAACATGCACAATTAATTTTAATCTTAATGAAGTTACCATATAACCTAACCACATTAAGAACCTGAAAGGAGTGTGTATGTGTGTGTAGGGAATGAGCTGGAGGTGGCAAAGAAAGCTGAATCCTCATTTTCACAGTAAAGTATCAAAAGATAACACCTAAAACATAAAAACCAAGAAAAAACAATAGAAGTATGTTACTGGAAGATGTGGAGGTAAACATATGAAGAAAATCAACTGAAAGAGGTGAACACAGTAGCCTCTGAAGAATAGGTAAATAGAACTGAGAAGGAAATGTTTTTCATAACCAACCCTGTAGAACTATTTTTTCCCTTTAAATTTTTAGAATGTATATAGTTAAAAAAAAACTAAATTAGTAATTAAATGAAGAAAAATTTAAGTATAATTTAAATCTGCTTGGTTGAATATAAAAAATCATTTGGTACTTTGATTTCTGAAACAAAGTATTTGTGACGTATCTCACAATTGAGAAACCATGTGCTGTGCTAGCTGCACCTGACATCTCCCTAATAATTAACATGCCACATGAGCTCCTAGGAGTATGAGGTTGTACTACTTCAACTACAGTCTCTGGGCCAGCACTGAACATCATATTGGTACCAGCACGGTACCAATAACAAAGCCAATGAATGACTGACTAGAACCAAAATGGACCACCTAAAATACAGCTTATGTGAATGGTAAAATACAATAAACTATTAAGATTTACAAAATGCATGATCTCTAATTCATCTGCATTATAAACTATAAAATAGTCAACTTTCACAGGAAAAGGTTTAGATTAAATGGTTTGAGAAGAGGGATAGAAAACTGCTTAAAAAATTTACAAAAATATATTTAAAAGACATGGTAAGATGACATTTCCATGAGAAATGGAAAAAGACACTGACCACTAAAAAACCTAAGTGTAAATGTTGTCAATCATAAATGTAAAAGGTCACAGTGTTAAAATAAGAATATGTCAATATCTTTTAGAAAAGTACACTGAAGAATGATGTCCAGTGTCTTCTTTAAAATATCTCACAAAAACAAAGAAGAAGGAATAGATGAAGCACATGTGGAAAAATCTCAATAATTATTGAACTGTAATGTTCATTATACTATTCTATTTTTGTATATGCTTGAAATAATTTTTAAAATGCTCACATCCACATCTGGTCTTTTTAGCAAATCTTCCACTTTAGCAACGTCTCCATTGGCAGCAGCCTTAACTAATTCTTCATTGAGGTCACCAGATTCTTGGGTTTCAAATAATTTCTTCAAGAGTTGGGAGAGTCTTTCTGTAAAGCATCAAATAAAGCTGCTAACATAGGAGGATCTCAAACCTTAACTACTAAACAAGCATTACCCACACATACATACTTTTCCATTTTTATTATTTCTATCATTAATGTTATTTTCATACTATATTATACATATTACCCATGCAAGTTATAATTACTACCGTATAAAGCTGCATTAAATTCCAACTCATAAGTATTCCCAGTTTTCTCCAATTCATGTATTTCAAGTTATAATTTCAGAAAAAGTAGAGAGTTACATACAAATAACCATTCAAGACTTAGAAGTCATACCAAAGATAATCACAAATGAACACACTACAATGGGAGTACCATAACAATACAAACTTCCTTTCAGGTTTTAAGCATACCACATCTCAGAGCTCTATGCTACAGACCTTAGAATAAATCAACAAATCAATGATTATGATTCAAAAGCAATGTAATCTCTATAATATTTGGGGAAATGTTTTAGGGACAAACCGATTTTCTGTTGAGAATGGTCATCTAAGTGTTAACATACTTCAACAGGTGCCATGTGATCGGTACTGACTAAAACAAAAAAAGAACTAGGGATATATTTATATAGACTCTTTCATAAGATTTTTTTTTTAAGCAGCATTAATCAGTAGAGAAACTACCCAGTTCTATTCCTTAATTCTTGGATTTACTTAGTAGAAAGCAAAGCAATCACAAAGTGAGGCAAAGGACCAACACCAAGTCCAACTTATTTGAGTAGGATATTAACTATCTCTCGTTCTTTGAATTTGTAGGTAGTCAGCTTGCTGTGATGCCATCTAACTGCAAGGTAAAAAAACTAAACACCACCTGATTTAAATTTTAAGCACACTAGCAAATTACATCAGAAAAGAAGAGACAGCAGCAGAGGAAGTAGAAAGCAGTATAAAATAAAATTGGAGGTCACCCAATGTTTTCCTTTACTTTCTTAATATTTAGTTATGGTTCTACCTTCTTTTCTGAATGACAATACACAGTTATTTGCAATTTGTTCTAGAATGAATTGAGGCTATGTATATAAAGCTGGAGCACAAGGAAGGAAAGACTTTGGCATGAGTCTACCCAAGCATCCAGCTTATTCACATTTCAAAACGATTTCCTACTTATTTTCTACTTATGCATATTTCAAACTGATTTTCTACTTATTATTATACATTTCTACAAGTATAATAACTCTTATTAAATAGTAAGAGGACACCTGGGTGTGTCAGTCGGTTAAGCATCTCCCTTCGGCTCAGGTTTATGATCCCAGGGTCCTGGGATTGAGTCCTGCATCAGTCTCCTTGCTCAGCAGGAAGCCTGCTTCTCCCTTTGCCTGCCACTCCCCCTGTTTGTGCTCTCTCTCTCTGACAAATAAATAAATAAGATCTTTCAAAAAGACAAAAATAAAAATAAAATAAATAGTAAGAAAAAAATATGGCTGATATATAAAAATATCCAGGAAGAAAGCCATCTGCTAGCAATAATGTTGAAAATAAAAAGAGAATAAAGTAGTTTAAGAAAGTGATGTTTCTTGGCAAAAAACAAGAGTCTGACTAAAGAGTACAATGATGAATTTCAGTTATCTCAGATTTGATGTGGAAAAGCCCTTGATATAATACCCAAGAAAAAGCACCTATTTATGGAAATTTTCCAGGGTATACTTTAGTCAGAAAAAAAACTGTTCATCATATTGGGGGGGGGGGAGAAAAAGCCTTCAGCAAAAGTGTAGACGCTAGTCAACATTTAAGTGAGGTCATATGATCTGGGAGAAAACTAAGAACATATACGACATTAGCTGTACAAGAGAACCAAGGAATTAGCAGAGGTTCTAATGTAAACCATGTTACTTTTAAAGACACAACAATACAAACATACCACCAGATGCATTGCTAATGGCTGATCCTGCAGATGCCACCTTGGAAACTGCTGCTGGATTATATGTCCAAGATGTTCCACAAACTTCCACCTTTAAATCACTGTCTGAATAAATCTGTTGTACTCGGCCAACTTTACCTAAAGTCTTTTAAAAAAAAAAAAAAATTAGTTCATGTTCCCAAGTCTAAAGTACATACCACAAAAAAAAAAAAAAAAAATCATTAGTTCTTACATGTTTAAAGTATTAATTTTCCTTTGTTCCTAATGAAAAAACTGTTAAAAGGACAACATATTCAAGAGGGTTATTTGTTAGTTACAAACTTTAAAGCGTATCTTTAAAATAAACATTTTAATAGGGCAACCATCTCGGGTCCCCTCCCTCTTCAGGAGCTTTATACTATCACTCAAACTTTGTACTATCGTTCAATAAACTTTGCTTTGCTGTCCACCAAAAAAAATAAAAAAATAAAAAACATTTTAATAAACAAAACTACAATACTTAGACGAGAATATAAAATCAAAAATAAATCATAACAGTCTATCATTCATAAGGATTCACAAAATTTTGCTTTTTGATATCCAACCTTTTAACCCATAATCTTACATCTTGAGAATCTATAAATCAAAAAGTCCAAAATTCATCATCAATCTAGCCTAAAAAAATAAAATCTGATTTATAAAATAAATTATGCTTAAACCAAAAATGGAATCAGTACTCATTATAAGACAGAAGGATGTACAAACAACATGGTTATTAAATATAGGGGAAAAGGGGATGCATGGGTGGCTCAGTTGGTTAAGCACCCAACTTGATTTCTACTCAGGTCATGATTTCGGGGTTGTGGGATGGCGGGGGTCCATGCTCAGTGGTCAGTCTGCTTGAGATTCTCTCTCTCCCCCTCTGCCCCTCCTCCCCATCCACTTTCCCTCTGAAATAAATAAATAAGTCTTTAAAAATATATATATATATATATATATAGGAAAAGAAGGGCAACTGGGTTCAGACACAATCAGCAGCAACTCTTACCATGTGGCAGACACTGTTTTAAGAGCTTTATACAAATTAACTCACCTAATACAGAAAACCCTGAAAGTAAAGCGCTATTATTAGCCCCATTTCAAACTCCAGTCCAAAACCCAATCTCTTAAGCACAAATACACAGAATAGCAAATTACAACACTAGAAAATTGGTGAAGAATAGTGATAATATCTGCTACTTCCTAACAGAGTAGACTGCCCTTCAGTGTTTTATCCTTTGCCCTCTCCATTGCATTTGACCCCAACTACTTGAAACTATTCCCTTAATTTCTCGATGACAGTCTAACTTTTCTGCCTGTTCCATCTCTTTTTCCACTCACTGGCTCTTTGTCCTTTTTCAGATCCCTAAATCTATTCATTCTCCCCCAAATTTTATTCCTTTGTTTTTTACTCTTCTTCCTTAAAAGTTTAATCCCACTTTGACAACTATCACCTTATTTCCAAAAACTCCAAAATATACTTCTCTAGCCCTATTTATCCCTCTCCCTGCCCTCTAACACACATCAATTTCAACTTCTAATTAGACATTTTCTCTTGGAATTTTCCATCACCTCAAACTCTATGAGGCTGCATTCTTTGTATTTTCCCCCTTAACTGTTTAATTATGGAAAATCTGAAACATACGAAAGTAGACAACAGTATTTCGAATCTCCATGTACCTATCAACTATTTTTAACAATTTTCAGCTCATGGCCAATCTTGTTTTCCCCTATTCTCCCCTCTTGTATTATTAATCTTGTAAACTTTTTTTAAAAAACAAAACTACAATACTAACAACCCTCCCCAAATTATTAACTCTGTAATATCATAAAATACCAGTGTTCAAATTTCCAACTGCCTCATAAATGATAAAATTTTTCAATCTGCTTAAATCAAGTTCCAAATAAAGTCTACACATACATTTTTCTTTGCCAATTATTTGTTGAAGAAACAGGCTTATTTGTCCTATGAAGTTTCTTACAATCTGAATTTTGCTAATTGGTATAATCTAAATTGTTCATCTGTCTCTGTATTTGATAAGAAACACTCCGAGTTGGCTGCTGGATCCTTTTAACGTGACCTAGAAATCTCTGATAGCTTCCTTACCATCTGCTATGAGGCTCGTCTTGTTCAATTCCTGACAAAGAGCTAGAATTAGCCGTTTCTCCAAAGACTGGTTCTTTATAGAGAGAAACGCTATTTCAAGACTATAATCTGGGCACTAAGTTTGGTTATTGTTACTAGAATGGTTATTGTTTCTAAGTCTTTTCATGGACAGAGCTAGGAAATAGTGGTAAGAGGGTGTTTTGTCTTGAAGATAAAATAAAACGTAAGTAAAAAAAACCCTCTTCCAATGCAAATTCAAGACTACAAGGTTTTTACTCAGCCTCTTTTATGTTACATCCATATCTCCTTTTCCCACTCTGATCATTCTGGTTCTCAAGGTCACTGGGGATAACAGAATTAAAATTATCATATAACTATTCATTTAGTTTTTTGTCATATCACACATACAACAATCTCAGGATAATATTAGCAGCATAATCACAAACAACAAGATCTCTGAAAACTGTTAAAATTACTATGTTTAAAAATCACTTGTACTTTTCTCTCTGTATAGTTATGCCAACTAGATACACATTTAGGTTTGTTTACTTCATTTTATTTTCCACTTTTAGGAATTTAATTTTGCTTTGTAACTGTATAAAATATATATGGTTTCAAATCAAATCTATAAAACAAGACTTATTCAAAGATGTCTCCTTTTTACCCTTGTCCCCTATACCACATTCCTTTTTTAGATACGAAACGTTTTTTTAACTTAATGGTTAATCCCTCCATTGTTTCCTTTTTTTCACATAAACTCTGCATTGTCCTAATAGTTATACCTACAATAATACTAATATATAATTATATATACAAAACCTTATTCCCTCTTTAAAAAAAAGCCAGGGGGCGCCTGGGTGGCTCAGTTGTTAAGCGTCTGCCTTGGGCTCAGGGCGTGATCCCAGCATTCTGGGATCGAGCCCCACATCAGGCTCCTCCGCTGGAGGCCTGCTTCTTCCTCTCCCACTCCCCCTGCTTGTGTTCCCTCTCTCGCTGGCTGTCTCTATCTCTGTCAAATAAATAAATGAATAATCTTTAAAAATAAAATTAAAAAATAAAAAAAAATTTAAAAAGAGCCAGAATGTGTGAGTAGGTCAACTGGTTCCCCAGTATGTACAACACTGAAATGAGTCACTCATGTTCTTACCCTTACCTTCTTTCTACCTCAATATTTGGATAAAATAGTATTTAGTTCCAGTTAATAACCAAAAGGCAATCAAACAGCTTACTTTCCATATGCTCCCTCCATTCCCATCCCATTTTTTGACAGTTGTACTTCATCTCTGATGATGGAGCATATAACCATTATATAGACTCTACCCCTTCCTTTAACTATCATTTAATCTCAGTTCAACAAATAAATACATATTTAATGTCCACCATCAGCCCTTCAGTTGATATCTCTCCAGTCATCTTGGTTCTCTGAGACATCTTCCAATAGATTAATCAGAAAAGGCTAATGGGAACAAGATTCTCTGAATTCTTACATGTTCATCACAGTTTGTAGCCTTTATACTTGAAAGTCAGTTTGGTTATATATAAAACTCTTAGCTTACATTTTTGTTCCTTGAGTACCTTAAATGTTATTTCATTGAGATCATAAAGCATTGAGATCAGATTTTCTTTCCTTTATAAGTAAAACTTGACCTTTTTTCCTAGATACCCAAAGAACTTTTTTTCTTTTCTTGAAGATTCAGTTATTTTACCAGAATATGGCTCCGTGCTTGGTGTTCTCAGTTTTCCCAGGTATGCAATGTGTCCTTTTAATATTTAGCTTTAAGTCTTCTAATTTGGGGACATTTTTTCTGGAATTATAAATTTTAGCGGTTGTTATATTCCATTCCTTTGGTTTTTATTTTTCCTTTTTTGCAAGGACTCCTAATACATATTTATTAGATACTCTATATTTGTCACTTTCCTGAACTACTTTTTAGCTTTTTGATTTTAAATTTTTTTCTTCTTTTTACTTTCTGTTTCTCTTAAGGCATTATCTGTCATATTTATTTGATCTGTGTTGCATCAAGGTTACTCTTCTGAAATTATCTTCCTCTTCTTTTTAATTCTTTCCTAAGTCCTATTACCTCATTTCTAATTATGATCCATTTTCTTCTTTCATCTTTTATCATTTTAATTTGTTGGCTCATTTTGAATCATTAGATTTTAGTTTTCTGTGCATATCTTTCTAGCATACTTTCATTTGTCGATAGAGAAGTTATGCTATTCCTTGTCATTTTTCAATAATAACTGTGTATAGGGATCCAACTGACCCTTCCAACTTTAGTCTTTCCTTTGCACCTACTGTCTCTATCCTAATAAATTTGATTTCTATTCCCAGCACTTTTTCCTTAGTGGAAGGGCTCTGCCCAGGAAGGGAGCTATGGCTGGTTAGTTTTGAGAGTTTACAAACCCAGGCTGCTCTAACTCCTTCAACCTTTAGTGTGGACCTATTACCCTCACCCGAAAATGGAGTCTGCAAGAGCCCTCCCAGGGTTAGCTATTGTTTCCACATTAATCTACTATACTAGCCAATGAATACTTGTTAACTATGCTGGAGTTCCCCTGTTCTCCGGTCCATCCGATGCCCATTAATTCTCTCTGCTGCCAGACAGACAGATGTAGACCTAGCAGCTGTCAGTATTTTCTCACTACTAATTCATATTCTAGGATTCAATGGGCTACTGTCACCTGGTTTTGATATAGATGTTTGTGGCTTTTTTTTTTTTTTTTTTGGTTCTGCTAATCTAGTTGTTGACTATTTTTACCAAAATGACTTGGGAAGATTAAAATTCTACACCACCACCACTGGAACGCCAGAATTCCCCTCTAGACATAATCTACAGGTTTTGCTTATATAGCAGCTTACTATGGCAGATAGAGGACTTAGGCTTTGAAGTAGAACAGATTCGGGTTAAACCCCAGTTCAGAATCTTAGCTCTGATTTCATCATCTTTAAAATAAGGATGCCATATCACCACCTGCTTATAATATTCCTAGGACAAATAAAGTCTGTGTATGTATCTATGTGTGTATACACGTATGTGTGTGCACGCATATGTATATATTCATTATTTGGCACAGTGCTTAGAATAACTGGGCACTCCAAAGACAGAAGCTGTTACATATAAGGTGTGATTGCTAAGGGGAAAAACAAAAACACCTTGACTCTAAAAAATCTTAGTATACACAGCTCCTATAAAAGCATGTCAAAAATTACATTTAAGTAACACCACACTATAGTGAGGCTTAAAGACAATACATTTTTTAAACCAACTTTAATATCGAAAGCAAACAAAACAAAGAGAGATCATATACAACTTAATTTTTTGGAAAAAATAAAGATTCTAAAATACAGCTCCTACAAAACATACAAAACTATCACTTAGTCACTATCTAACTAAAGCAATAAAAAAAGGTCAGCAGCATCTGCAAACTATGAAATGACTTCGAATGAAAGCAGCATAATAGATCTCTTTTTGTTTTGTTCACTAATATATCCCTGAAGCCTAATAGGCACATTGTTTGTACTAAAGTATCTGCTGAAGGAGTAAGGCAGGAAGGAAGGATGGACTGATGGAGGGATGGCTCAACATGAAGGAAGAGAGGGGGTACTGAACAGGATGGGACGAGGCAGCGGGCTAGATGAGACAGGAGATGGGGTTGGACAGGAACAGGAGGTGCTAGCCAGGACAGGCACTAGACAACACAGCAGGGTGGGGGATGAGACATGAAGAGGGATGGGAGGGGAGGTACCTGGTAGAGGAAGGAGGCACTGAATGGGATGGGACCGGGGGGGGACAGGACAGGACAAGTTAGGTGACTGAATGAGACAGAAGCAGGGGTAGCAAAGTGGAGGGCTAAATAGGACACAGCAAGGAAGAAAGAGGAGAGGAAGAAAATGGAATACAGGGCAAGAAAGTATGGGGGGCAGCAGGACAGTATGGGGGGGAAGGCAGGACAGAATGGGTAGTACCAAAGGAAGGGACAGAAGGAAAGAGCGAGGTATAGATGGAGAAAGAGGATGGATGCAAAGAGGGGAGAAAAAACAAACTTTTCTGTTGTTGCTGAACGTTTGGTGAAAAATGAACTGAATGAATAAATTAAAAATTAAACCTTAACACTTTGGCAGCAAAGCGAGTTGTTCTTTCACACTCTACATTTTAGAGAGGCAGGCCCCCAAGTGAGAAAAGCAGCGATGGTCCAGCACTGCTAGTAATTGGATGAGCACATCTCTCTCACTCTGGGGTTAAGGATCCGGAAGGTCTCTATTGCCTTCCACCTACATGACATTCTCTACTAACAACTCTTCTAAAAAATATTAACTGTAGCCATATTTGGACCTTCCTGGGAAACTTAACTGGAATAAATTAGAAAATAAAAGGCATTAAGTATGCCTAGCTGCCAATAAAGAATACAATTCTCAAAGGATTATGCAAATTTAGTTCCCAAAATTAAAGTATTTTTTAAAACTACATGAGCATAATATAATTCCTAGTCTAAAACTATTTTATCATTCCCAGTCTGAAACTATTTTAGATATACTTACTGGGAGCATAGCTTCAGCCCATTCTCCATGTCCTCTCTGTAGAAGTTTGATTCTTTCCAGATCATAACAAACTTGTACAAGATCACCCACTTGAAACTGTGAGGTACCCCCTTCTGCACCCTGAGCAGCATCCCCACTTCGGACAATGTTTGCTTTAGTGAGAACAGCAGGATTGAAGGTCCACCTAAAAATCAAGCCAAAACTCAAAATGGGTAAGTTTACTTAATTTTAATACAACATTCTTAAATACTGAAGGGAAAAAAATCTTGTAATACATCAACAGAGTAAAGCAATCCTTTGCAATGACATTCTGAATGATATGTATTTCTTTTTATAATTGTATTATAGGAATTTAAGAAAAGACTTATCTGTAATCATCACCCTAATACGATATACTTCTGTCTAGTTTTCTCTTGCATGTTTTAAAAATTGTTATAAAATACACATTCATTGTTAAATATTAAAACATTTCGGAAACATATAAAATGAACTTTCTATTTCACAAACACACCTAGATCACTATTTCCTATCCCATTACTAAACACTGATAGTGTTTCCTATCCCCACTAACCACTGTTAATACTCATTGTAGTGTCAACTGTACTTCAATTAAAAACAAAATCTAATGAAATTAGGACAAAAATGCCCCATTGTGCATCCTTGAGATCTTCTGTTAGTGTACTAAAATTTATAATGTAGACAGAAAGTCATTTCCTTTTTCATAAATAGGAGATTTTACATATTTTTTTTTTTTTTTAGATTTTATTTATTTATTCGACAGAGATAGAGACAGCCAGCGAGAGACGGAACACAAGCAGGGGGAGTGGGAGAGGAAGAAGCAGGCTCATAGCGGAGGAGCCTGATGTGGGGCTCGATCCCATAACGCTGGGATCACGCCCTGAGCCGAAGGCAGACGCTTAACCGCTGTGCCACTCAGGCGCCCCTACATAGATCTCTTTTTCGGTGTGACAGATACAGAGCTACTTATTTCATTTTAATGGCTACAGTAGTCCACTGCAAGGTTATACGCTAATGCATCTAAGCCATTCTCCTACTGTCATTTAAAGTATTTTTAAATTTCACTATGACAAACAATACTATAAAGAACATCTCTGCATGAACATCTTAGTGCACATGGGGTTAGTATCTCATTAATGATTCTTAAAAAACTACCCAATCACAGTATGTATTTGTTGGCAATTCTGATAGAGCCAAATTGCCCTAGACAGTGCACCATTTCTCCGCACCATTAATAATCTCATGGATAAAATAGTATCTAGTTTTAAGGTGTCACACATGGCTATTCACATGATTATAATCACTGCCTCAAAACAAACCTGGAATCTGATTTCTTCTTTGCTACACATAAGCATTTTTCTATGTTGCTATCATCTTCATAACCACCATTTTATTGACTAATTAATATTCTATCAAATAGATGTACCACAATATACAACACAATATTTCCCCCAGTCGCATGTTACTCCACAGAAAAAAGGTTTTACAGTATGACATACTATCCCCACCTCCCCTTAATTCAAATGGTCATCAGGATATGAAAGACTCTGAGAGGTCATAACATATAAAAACTTATTGCTAAGTTCTTGCAACCATGTAAGTAAACTTTTCTTTCTAAAGCAACCACAAAGAGAAAGAAGTGCCTCTGACCAGTTAAGAATAAAAATCAGATATGCAAACATTTCCTTCTAGCCTTCCAATCACAGTGCTTTTTACCTTGCTCCCAATACTCCAAAATTGATGAGACCTATGACAGCGCCGGAACACAGCAGCACTCCCTTAAGTTGTTCCCTCTGCTTCCAGTACTACCCTCCCTGATGAAAACTCAGTCCATCTTTTAAACTCAATCCACAGGTAATTTTCTCTCTGAAGTTTCTTCTGATTTGCCTCATTGAAATTACCACTCTTCTTTTGCACCTTCAGAATACCCTGAATACTCATCTATCATAATTACTTACACCATCTTAATGCAGTTATATCTGGTTTTGTCTATCCAAACTAAATGGGAAACCCCTTCAAAGCAGAGGACCATATCTTAATTGTCTTTATAATCCTAGCACTACTCACAGGGCCAATACAGGATAAGTACTCATTACATTTTTGTTGAAAAAAGAGCAACAAAAAAGATTATTTTCTAGAATTCAAATGTCATGTTACTGTTGACACTATTGCCCGAGAAAGAATTTTGACCAAGAAAGAATTTGGCAAGTAATAATCCCAATTTATCTTAACATTTGCACAACAAACAAGGTAACACAAAATGTTAGTAAAAAGTAACACTAAATGTTTACATGATAATCTGAACTTAAATTATGTGAATTTAAGATTGTTTCCTTCTCTTTTTAACAGCTTTGAGATATAATTCATATACCATACAATTCACTCATTTAGTGTTGGAGTCAGTGGTTTTAGTATATTCGCAGCCTTATACATCCAAGCACTATTTAATTTCATTCACCACAAAAAAATGCTCTAAAACGATGCTGCAGCATATGTCAGTATGCCATTCCTTTTTATGACTGAATAATATTCCATTATATGGACACATCGTATTTTGTTTATCCATTCATCAGTTGATTGACATGTGGGTTGTTTCCACATTTTGGCTGTTACGAATAATGGTTCTACAAACATTCACGTAGAGGTTTTTGTGTGGACACATGTTTTCAATTCTCTTGAGTATAAACCTACGAGTGGACCAGCTGGTCATATGCTAACTCTATATTTAACATTTTGAGGACCTATCAAACTGTTTTCCAAAGCATCAAGACTGCTTCACATTCCTACAATCAATGTATGAGGGTTTGGTTCTAATTTCTCCACACCCTCACCAACACTTTAATTATATACTTTTTTATTTTAGCCATTCTAGTATGTGAAGTGGTATCTCACTGTGATTTTAAATTACATTTCTCTAGTAGCTAATAACATGGAGCATCTTTTCATGGTGTTAACTCCTAACTCATACTGTCTGACTATATTTGGAAATAGGGCCTATAAGGAAATATTAAGATTAAATGAGGTCATAAAGGTGGAGCACTAATCCACCAGGACTGATGTCTTCATAAGAAGAGGAACAGATGTGGGAGAGATCTCTCTTTCTCTCAGCATGCACAGAGAAAAGTCCATGCAAGGACAGAGTGAGAAGGCAACCAACTACAAGGCAGGAAGTAGTCTCACTAGAAACCAACCCTGATGGAACTTTGAACTTGGACTACTAGCCTCCAGAGCAGTAAGAAAATTAATTTCTGTTGTTTAAGCCACTCACTCTGTAGTATTTTGCTATAGCAGCCTTAGCAAACTAACACAATGCACTTATTGGTCATCCCTATATTTTCTTTAGAAAAATGTCTGTTCAAATATTTTGTCAATTTTTTAAATGAGTTAGTTGTCTTTTACTGTTGAATTATAAGAGTTCTTTATATATTCTAGTTACAAGCCCCAAATCAGACATATGATTTGCAAATATTTTCTCCTACTCCATCGTTGTCTTTTCACTTTCTTGTTAGTTTCCTTCAAAACACAAAATTTTTAAATTTGATGATGTCCAATTTATTCATTTTCTTTGGTTCTTCTGTTTTGGGGGTCATATGTAAGAAACCACTGTCTAATCCAAGGTCACATAGATTTATACTTTTGTTCTAAGAGTTTTATAGTTTTAGCTCTTACATTTAAGTCTGTGATCCATTTTTAACTTCGTATTTCTGTATGGAGTGTATCTGGGGTCCAATTTTATTCTTTGCATGTTGATAACTAGCTGACTCAGCACCATTTTCTTTTCATTGCAGCTTTATTTATTTGAGGTATAACATATAACATTAGACTAGTTTAAGGTGTACAACATAATGATTAAATGTTCGTGTGAGTATACCTCATTTTATTGTGCTGCATAGATACAGTGTTTTTACAAATTGAACGTTTGTGGCAACCTTGTGGTGAGCAAGGCTATTGATGCCATTTTTCCAACAGCACCTGCTCACTTCCTATCTCTCTATCACATTTAGGTAATTCCCACAGTTTTCAAACATTATATTTGTTATGATGATCTGTGATCAGTGATCTTTGTATTTGTTTCTTTGTTTTTTATTGTGATCAGTGATCTTTGATGTTGTTATTGCAACTGACTTGGGGAGCCATACCCATATAAGACAGAGAACTTAATCTACAAACGTGTGTGTTTGGACTGCTGCAAAGACCGGAAGTTTACCATCTTTACCATCTCTTTCACTCTCCTCCAGGCTCCCTATTCCCTGAGACACAACAATATTGAAATTAGGCTAATTAACTACCCTACAATGGCCTCTAAGTCTTCAAGTGAAAGGAAGAGTCACACATCTCTCACTTTAAATCAAAAGCTAGAAACGGTTCACCTTAGTGAGGAAGGCATGTCAAAAGCCTAGAGAGGCTGAAAACTAGGCCCCTTTTACCAGTTAGCCAAATTGTGAATGCAAAGGAAAAGGTCTTGATAGGAAATTAAAAGTTACTCCAATGAAAACATGAATGATAAGAAAATGAAACAATCTTATTCCTGAGCTGGAGAAAGTTTAAGTGATCTGGATGGAAAATAAACCAGCCACAGCATTCCCTTGCGTTGAAGCCTAATCCTGAGCAAAGCCCTGACTCTCTTCAATTCTGTGAAGGCTGAGAGAGGTGAGGAACTTACAGAAAAAAGGTTTGGAGCTAGCAGACGTTAGTTCATGAGGTTTATGTGAAGAAGCCGTCTCCATGACATCAAAATGCAAGGTGAAGCTGCAGGTACCGTTGTAAAAGCTGCAGCAGGTGATCCGGAAGATCTTGGTGAGATCATTAATGAAGGCGGCTACACCAAACAATATTTCAATACGGACAAACAGCCTTCCATTGGAAGAAGATGCTATTCAGACTTTTCACAGCTAGAGAGAAGCACTCAATGCCCGGCTTCAAAGCTTTTAACGACAGGCTGACTGTCTTGTTAGGGGCTACTGCAGCTGGTGACTTTAAGTTGAAGCCAATGTCATTGACCATTCTGAAAATTCTAGGGGTCTGAAGAATTTTGCTGAATCTACTAAGCCCATGCTCTATAAAGGGAACAACGAAGCCTGGATGACCTCACATCTGTTTCCAACATGGCTGACTAAATATTTTAAGCCCACTGATGAAACCTACTGCTCAGAAAAAAAAAAATTCCTTTAGAAATATTACTGCATTGGCAATGCATACGGTCACCCAAGAGCTCTGATAGATATGTACAATGAGACGACCATTATTTTCATGCCTACTAATACAACACCCATTCTGCAGCCCATGGATCAAGGAGTAATTTTGACTTTCAAATACTATAATTTAAAAATGCATTTTTGGGAGCATCTGGGTGGCTCAATTGGTTAAGTGTCCGACTTTTGACTTTGGCTCAGGTCATGATCTCAGGGTCGAAGAGGTCATGAGATCGAGCCCCAAGTCAGGCGCACCGCCGGCAGGGCGTCTATTTGGATTCCCTCTCTCCCTCTGTCCCTTTGTCCCCTCCGCCCCACGCTCCCTCCCTCTCTAAAAAAAATAAATATTTAAAAATAAATAAAATTAAAATTAAAATACATTTTTGTAAGGCTTTATCTACCATAGATAGTGATTCTTCCAATGGAATTCAGCTAAGTAATTTGAAAACCTTTGGGAAAGGATTTGTCATTCTAGATGGCATTAAGAACATTCATGATTCACGGGAAGAGGTCAAAGTATCAATAGTAACAGGAGTTTGGAGTAAGTTGATTCAAACTCTAATGGATGACCTTCAGAGGTTCCAGACGTCAGTGGAGGAAGTCACTGCAAATGTGGTAGAAACAGCAAGAAAACTAGAATTAGAAGTGGAGCCTGAAGATGGGACTGATTTGCTGCAAGTTCATGATAAAACTTGAACAGATGAGGAGCTGTTTCTTACAGATGAGCAAAGAAAGTGGCTTCTTGAGAAGGAATCTACTCCTGGTGAAGATGCTGTGGAGATTGTTGAAATGACAACAAAAGATTCAGAAATTACATAAATTTGGTTGATAGAGCAGAGGCAGGTTTTGAGAAGACAACTCCGACTGTGAAAGAAGTTCTATTGTGGGCAAAATGCTATCAAGTAGCATTGCATGCCACAGAGAAACTGTTCATGAAAGGAAAGCCAATCAATGCAGCAAAGATCACTGCTGTCTTAAGAAACTGCCATAGGGACGTCTGGGTGGCTCAGTCAGTTAAGCATCTGCCTTCAGCTTGGGTCATGATGGGTCCTGGGATCGAGCCCCACATTGGGCTCCTTTCTCGGTGGGGAGACTGCTTCTCCCTCTGCCTGCCACTCTCCCTGCTTGTGCGTGAGCACGCGCACTCTCTCTGACAAATAAATAATGTTTAAAAAAAAAAAAAAAGAGGAAAGAAAAAAGAAATTGCCACAGCCACCCCAAGATTCAGCAACCACCACTCTGATCAGGCAGCAGCCATCAACATTGATGTGGGCACCAAAAGACTACAACTTGCAGAAAGCTCTGATTATAGTTAGCATGTTTTAGCAATAAAGTATTTAAAGTATAATTGCACATTTAATAGACTACAGTATTGTGTAAACATAACTTCTATGCACACTGCGAAACCAAAACTTCATTTGACTCACCTTATTACAGTGGTCTGGAACCGAACCTACAACATCTAGTATCTGCAAGGTATGCCTGTGTGCACTGTCAGCATCATTTATTGAAAAGACTGTTCTTTCCCCATTGAACTGTGTTGGACCCTTGTCAAAAATTAAATGACTTTAAATGCAAAGGCTTATTCTCAAACTCTCAACCCTGTCCCAAAAATCTACATGTCCATCTTATGTTAGTAATATACTGTCTTTTTTTTAATAATAATATTTTTTTATTATGTTAGTCACCATACAGTATATCCCTGGTTTTTGATGTAAAGTTCGATGATTCATTAGTTGCGTATAACACCCAGTGCAATATACTGTCTTGATTACTGTAGCTTTATTGTAAATTTTGAGATTACGAGTCCTCCAATTTTGTTTTTCTTTTCAAAATTGTTTTGGCTATTCTGGGTCACTTGAATTTCCACATGAACTAAGAATTAGGTTGCCAATTTCTGTAAAAAAGGCACTAGGGTTTTGATATGGATTGCGTTAAATTTGATTTAGTTTGGGGGAAACTGCCATGTTATATGCTAAATTACGTCCTCCAAAAAGAAATGTTGAAATCCTAATCCCCAATACCTCTGAATGGGACCATATCTAGAAATAGGGTCTTTGCAGATGTAATCAAGTTAAAAGGAAGTCATGCTGGATTAGGATGGGCCCTAAATCCAATGAGTGGTGTCCTTATAAGAAGGTCATACGAAATCAGCTTTGGTCATTTTCTATGTAAAAGATTTTAGAATTCCCATGAGCTCAATTAACTTCCTTCTATGTCTTCTCAGGGTTGTTTCCTCATAGATGGTTAAGCTACAAATATTGACTTGACCAAAATAAAATAGTGGAGTTGGGGGAGTGTTTTTGTGGCTCTCAGTCTCAAATGATTTTCTACAACTAGCTGAGCTTGACCAATTAGAGACTGATTTGAATGCATTTGAAAATAAAATCTGTACCCAGAAAAAAAAAGGGGGGGGAGTCACATGAAGACACAGGGACACAAAGAGTCACAGAGGAGAAGGTCATGTGAAGACAGAGGCAGAGAAATGAGTGATGCATCTGCAAGCCAAGGAACACCAAGGATCACCAACAACCACCCGAAGTTAGGAGTCCCAGGATTGAGCCCCACATCGGGCTCCCTGCTCAGCAGGGAGTCTGCTTCTCCCTCTGCCCCTCACCCAACTCATGCTCTCTCTCTCTCTCTTTCTCGCTCTCTCAAATAAATAAAATCTTAAAAAAAAAAATAATTCAATGTGGGGCTCGAACTCACAATCCAGAGATCAAGAGTCACGTGTTCTACCAATGAGACTGGGTGACTTTTCTACATTGATCTTGTATCCTGCAACTTTGTTGAACTCAACTTATTAGTTTTTTTTTTTTAAAGATTTTATTTATTTATTTGACAGAGATAGAGACAGCCAACGAGAGAGGGAACACAAGCAGGGGGAGTGGGAGAGGAAGAAGCAGGCTCCTAGCGGAGGAGCCTGATGTGGGGCTCGATCCCATAACGCCCTGAGCCGAAGGCAGATGCTTAACTGCTGTGCCACCCAGGCGCCCCTCAACTTATTAGTTCTAATAGTTTTTTGTGAATTCCTTAGGTTTTTCTATAGACAAGATCATGTCACCTGTGAACAAAGATGGTTTAACTCTTTTCTCTTACTTCCTCCTTTCATTTCTTTTTCTTGCCTAACTGTCCTGGCTAGACCCTCTAGAACAACGTTGAATAAAAGCGGGAAGGGCAAACGTTTTTATTTTGTTCCTGTTCTTAAGGGAAAAGCAGTCAGTCTCTCACCAATTGGGTATGATGTTAGCTGTGAGTTTTCATAGATGCCCTTTACCAGGCTGAAGAAGTTCCCTTCTGTTACTACTTTATTTAGTGCTTTTATCATGAAAGGGAGTTGGATTTTGTCAATTTTTTTTTTTTTAAATAGCACTGGTTTTTTTTTTTTTTTTTTAAAGATTTTATTTATTTATTTGACAGAGAGAGAGACAGCCAGCGAGAGAGGGAACACAAGCAGGGGGAGTGGGAGAGGAAGAAGCAGGCTTCCAGCAGAGGAGCCTGATGTGGGGCTCGATCCCGGAACGCCGAGATCACGCCCTGAGCCGAAGGCAGACGCTTAACCGCTGTGCCACCCAGGCGCCCCCTTGTCAAATTTTTTTTTCATCTCTTGGTATGATCACATGTATCTTTAAGATTTGAACACAATTAGAGCTAATTCTACACTCTGGTAAGCAACTTAATGTTAATTGTTCTCATTCTATATATAATTCCTCCCCTAAAGAACCTCAACGAGTTAGTTTCTTTATGTATATGTCAGTAATAAAGCTTTGACACTTATTCAATTTAACTACTGCTTTTTCTTTAAAATTCAACCATATAAGTAAATTGATGATTCATTATATTTTAGCCCTTACGAGCCAATAAATAAAAGGTTTCAAGAAACTTGCAACCTAGAGGTAAAATAAATAACCATTTTCATATATAATAGGAGACCTAAACAGAGGAATAGCATATGCATATACCAGGGAGAGCGGAATATGAAAGAAGGTTCCCAAAACACATAAGCTCAGTATTTACAGGATGCAAAGGAATTAATCCAGACAAAGAGGGAGAAAAAAGTATTCCACATAGAGGAAACTGTATGTGTAAATGTACAGAGTGAGGAAATACGTGCAATTCTATGCTACTGATAAGAAAAAGCTGTGTTACCAAGAGATGACTCTCTAGAGATACGGGCCAGAGTTCTAATTCTCTTCTTCTCATTCAGGGTAAACTGATACAGGTCCATTGTGAACAAAGAACTTTTTAGCTATATTTAACCTAATACTGACACAATGTATTCTGCTCCAGCAGAATTAAAATAAAAAAAATTACACAGACCATTGTATCATAAATATATTCATATAAATTCACATACATACCACACACACACTTCTTATCATTTGTTCCCCTCCACTTTACCAACATATTCTGGATTTTTATTTACTATCTAACAACTAGCTTTCAGGAGTCTTTGATTATAGCACATTATTTGCTTTCTCTAAGGCTCTTTCCTCTATATACTAACTTTATTTCCCATTAAAAAAACTAAAAAATATTACCAACCTATTTCCACTTGGATACTGTACTACAATGTCATGGTCTTCATCAATGCCACAAACAGTTCCAGTCGTAGTTAAAGTCTCAAACATGCCATCAGTCCATCCTCCATGACCATGCTGCAAAGACTGTACAATTTCTAGGTCAAGATCTATATTTACCAGGTCACCAATCTGCAATCCACCAGGATTCCTGTTGCCATTTTGCTCACCTACAATTACAGAGGGGGTTGACAAAGGAAAAGGAAAACCACAGCAATATCATGCAACTGCATTATTTTTAAATAAAAACAAGCTCTAGATATTTTAATCTTAATCTAATCTTGAAATGTTTTGAGAATATACTGTAAGTAACAGATTCTGGAGCTAGAGAGCATCAAAAATAAGAAAGAAAACAATCAGACTCACAAATTGAAATAATGTGATGATTTATAAAACTGAACAAGAGCAGAATCTAATAGACTATGCAACCCTATATCAAAGTACAAAGTTCTGGGTTTTGAAAATATTCACTTTTCTGCCTGGATGACTTGTTGACTATCCCTGTAATACCTACACTACAATTACACAGTTATTGAGGTTCAATAACTAACTACGGCCACAAAAACTAGCTAGAGAATATGAAAAAGAACCTTTAAATTATTTTCTTCCACTATTTTTTACCAAATGGCCCTTGTGATTTTTTTTTCCTAAGGAACATTTTCAAATATTTAAAAGCCCATTCCCTAGATTATTTTCTAAGCTAGTTCTGGGACAAAGGATTCATGATCATAAAACATCATGATGAGGGATCCAAAATATGTGTGTTGATTGTACACTTTTTCTGTAAAGGCAAGACACAAAACAAGGAAGTTTCTGAAAGCAAGAAAAGGAATGATCTTGTCAAAAATATAAGTACTTCTTCTACATTCTCCTTTTAAAAAAAAAATGAGGGCATGCTGCAAGAAAACAGCACTTTTTGGCCAAAAGGGAAATAAAATTACTTAAAAAGAGGAACACAGAGTTCATATGAAAAGGCACTCATGCAGAGACTAAAGCCTTAATTAGAAGAATATCGTAAATATTTACTGTGGCAGCAATAAAGAATCTACAATACAAAGATAATTTTTTCTTACCCTTTTATTATTTTAATAACACATGAAAAATTATATTATTATGTAACCTTAATCTTCTATTTTTGTATTTAGAAGGCAATTTTACAAAAATTCTAAGGAATTTATAAGCATTAAATTGTCAGATTCTATTATCAATATGTAAAAGATACTGAAAACCTAACACAAAATTTTTCAACATGTTTATAACTAAAAGACAAAGGTTTCAAATATATTATGACATATAAACGGTATATCAATTCTCAAGACATGACAACTTTTTCAGAGTCTAAATAAATAAAAAAGAACACATACTTTAAAAACCAAAATAAAATTCCAAAAATGACTTCAAATAACTTTTTTAAGGCCCAATTTAAACATTTTCTGATTCCATGAACTTTGACAAACTATTTAGTAATTTTCACTAGTCTGCTGACTCACCTAGCACAGGGCAGTGATCTCTGTAGAAAGAACCTCCTTTGGCATCCTGGACACACTTGAGATCAGACTAAGAAGAAAAGAAACCAGAAAAATCACGCCTGAAAACTTCAAGTATAGCTCAGTACCTAAAACAGGCAAAAATGTTCATTCAGAACACACCCTCAGCAAAAAAGTTAAGAGTAGCTTGAGGATAACAGTCACACTAAACACTGCTTTCAGAAGCACCCGTCAAAAATTAAAAGACTGATCTTCAGACAGGTCATATTTTATTTACTTTTAGCTTTCCTTGAAAGTTCAAAAATGCCTAGACCTTTACCACGGAAATATTCTCAAAAAACACATACAAGACCTCAACAAATACCTAGTATTTAAAGTGTACATAACACATTCTAACATTTATACTTTTACCAAAAAAAAAAAAAAAGAGCACAATTCACTTGCTCTTTTCAATTTTATGTCAATTTTATGACACACACAAGGCAGGTATTAACTCATTTCATAAAGAAAATTATCTAAAACTAAACAGCCAGAAAATACAAAAGGATAGGACTAAATCCAGTCTTCTGGTTCCTTAGCCAGTTAATTTTCCTTTTTAGGTAAACTTTGGTCCTTACTTCGTAACTTGGTTAACTCAAGTTCCTTCCCACTTAGTTTTTATAAGGAAACAAGTTATTATTTAAGTATCCAATGGGGAGGCAGTTGTGATATAATCAAAAGTACAGAAAATGTGAACTTGGAAGAGCAACCTTGGGAGTTACTATAAAAATTCAGATTTACTCTAAAGTGCCTAATAGTATAGGGAATCAGTATATGCGTACTGTATTAAGGAAAGGAGCTCCTACAGACACACACACACACACACACACACACACACACACACACACACACCCTGCAAATCTTATTCATAGCCTCCTTTGCCACTAGAGCATCGCAATTAGCTCAGTCCTGGCCAAAGAGACACAGGGGTCAAACTGTTTTAATGTGATACTTTAACCCAGCAATTCTACTTCTAGGAATCTATCCTAAAAAAATACACCCATAAACATGCAAAGATACATGTACAAGGATGCTTACTGAAACAATGCTTGCAACAATTGAAAAAAATAAACCCAGATACCATCAACAGAAACCTTATTAAATAAATAATGGCATAACCATACAGGAGTACTACTCAGCCATCAAAAAAGGATCAATCTATAGATATATACCACTTGTTAAGTACCTCTACACATATAACTTCTAAATCTTCATTTGAAGCAAGTTAATAATCAGAATCCCCCAAAATTCCACAATTTAAAAACAGGGGGAGGCATAAAAATACTAAAGAAAAACGGATAACTAATGCTATATACAAGTATTAAAATTGGCAGATCAAGAATTTGTTTAGATTCACATTGTTGGCTTTTTAATTTATCCTATATAAATTTATTCCATATAAATGGAATAAATTAAAGGCAAAGGGACAGTTGGATATTTTTCCCCTCCTACCAAGGGGCCTAAAACAGTTGAGAAAAAAACAAAATTTAAAGAACTCTTTGAAGGAAGAATGTATTCAAGATGAAAAAGATGGAAAAGGCATAAATATTCTGACATTAATATTTAGTTGTACTCCATAAATTAAATAGCTGAGGTCAACATTTGAACAGTGAAATGCAGAAATATAGAGCAATCCACTGAAGAAACCATTAGTCGCCTAAGCACATAATTTAAAGAGTTTTTAGGTCAATCTTTTTTTTGGATTTTCCACCTATTTTATTTATTTTTTTAATTAACATACAATGTATTATTTGTTTCAGGGGTACAGGTCTGTGATTCATCAGTCTTACACAACACCCAGTACTCACCACAACACATATCCTCCCCAACTTCCATCACCCAGCTACCCCATTCCCAACCCCCCTCCCCTCTAGCAACCCTCAGTCTGTTTCCTAAGATTAAAAGTCTCTTATGGTTTGTCTCCCTCCCTGGTTTCGTCTTGTTTTATTTTTCCTCCACTTCCCCTATGATCCTCTGACTTACTGCTTAGATTCTGCATATCAGTAGGATCATATGATAATTCTCTTTCTCTGATTAGCTTATTTCGCTTAGTATAATACCCTCTAGTTCCATCCACGTCATTGCAAATGGCAAGATTTCATTTTTTTAATGGCTACGTAATATTCCAGTGTGTGTGTGTGTGTGTGTGTCTTTACACATACCACATCTTCTTCATCCATTCATCTGTCGATGGATATCTAGGCTCTTTCCATAGTTTGGCTATTGTGGACATTGCTGCTACGAACATTGGGTACGGATGACCCTTCAAATCACTACATTTGTATCTTTGGGCTAAATACCCAGTAGTGCAATTGCTGTATTGTAGGATAGTTCTATTTTCAACTTTTTGAGGAACCTCCATACTGTTTTCCAGAGTGGCTGCACCAGCTTGCATTCCCAAGAGCAATCATTTTCAATTACCAACACTACTCTTTAAAAATAGAGGGGGAAAAAAAATCTCCTCAAAAACAACTTTAACACCTACTGTAATTTATACTTTTATTAGCTGCCACAGCTAGAATACGAATATCCCACAAAAACCTCATTATAATACTATACTCTGTGTCCATGATGACGAGCAGTTTTACAAATGAGTCTAAATCTTTGTGATAGATTTTCGTAAATAAGCCCCTGACTCGGATTTATAAGGGATCAGCTCTACACGATCAATATAGAGTAAGCTGCCCAAATATTAACTGAGGACAAAAATCATCTTTACTATTAAATAGCTTAAGCAAATGCACTAAAAATGTAAAGTTTATTACATCCTCACTTTACAGATTTTCTTCCTACTGGAAATTCATGATTCAGATTGCTGTATTCTGACAAAGGAGTATGACAAAAGAAAAAAAAAGGAATACAATAAGGGCTTTTATTTCCCTTCTTTCATTTATCCAATATTCTTATCTTTTGTGATTCTTACTACTCACCATGCCCTCAAAGCCAACTCTGTAAAGGTTCTTAGCACCATTATCCCAGAGAACATATGCTGCACTATGAGGGCTTGATGCACTCCAGTCCTGGATTTCTGTTACCTAAGAGAATTATCACAAAAAACAATTTTTTAAAAGGGGAGGGAAGAGGATAGTTCTCTTAATTATATTTAAAATCTTAAATATCATTTCAGCTATCATCCTATGTAACAGGATCATGAAAAATACTTATCAAACATATGTCACTTCTAACATATAACTCAATTATAACTAGAGACATATTTCCAGAATTATAAGATAATTTCTAAAATCATAGAAATTTTGAATTGGGAGGCTTAGTGAGTATACAAATAGATTACCAGAAAATATATAATTCAATACAAAATTTTAAATTTTGATTCTTTTTTTTTTTTTTTAAAGATTTTACTTATTTATTTGACAGAGATAGAGACAGCAGCGACAGAGGGAACACAAGCAGGGGGAGTGGGAGAGGAAGAAGCAGGCTCATAGCGGAGGAGCCTGATGTGGGGCTTGATCCCAGAACGCCGGGATCACGCCCTGAGCCGAAGGCAGACGCTTAACCGCTGTGCCACCCAGGCGCCCCTAAATTTTGATTCTTAAAGGGTTCCTTTTAAGAATACTGTATTATTTTAATCCCATTATTCATTATAAAATTTAAAATCTTTGACAAGATTCCCAGAACGATTCAAGATAAATCTGCTCTTTGGTGAGCTAAAAGCTGAGAAGCACAAGGTTCAATGCCAATGTTTAAGGAAGACGAGTTGACATTGCTCCTCCAGCACTCTATCCCTCAGTTGCCCCAAGAGGCAAGCCACCTAAGCTAAAACACCATGCCCACAATGGAAACCCAGACACAATCTCTAGGCCCCACATCCAAAAGACTGATTTAAGCTCTTTTGACATAAAAAATAAATAAATAAATAAAAATAAACCCACCAATAGTAACTGGGGTTGCTACTGCTTAAGGACCAAGAATCAACTGTATAAAAATAATACACAATAAGCACTGAAGTTGGATATTCTCAAGTAAACTGGTCTATAGTTAAGAACAGGGAGTTGCACATGTGCAACTCATTACTTTTCTCCATCCTGACACATACAATCAGCCACATTTACAGTTACTTAGAATGTCAGGGTGATGTTAAATATAATTTTTAAAGCATGACTTTAAAATATAATTTTAAAGCATAACCGATTTCAAAAAAGATACACAATAACCCTTGTTTTTACCCTGTACTAAAGAAATCATTTTGTAAGCTACATGTTTTATGATGCTTTTGTAAAGATAAAAAGGCTTTAAGATTTAATCAAAATCTTTGAGAAATATTTTAAATTATAATTATATGTCTTTATTTTTAATTTTTAAATAAATCATACATTATAAAAATATAACATATATAAACTTTAAAGAATAAAAAAATGAAATGAAAACCAGCCTATGAAAAAGAACATCGCCAGTACTTTTCAAGTCCACTGTGTGCCTTTCATCAAGCCCATCCTCCTGGCCTCCAACAGAGGTAACTACCACCTAGAATTACAGTCCGTCACTGCACTGCTTTGCTTTATGATCTGCACAGCTAACCACTGTGTAACATTATAAAGCAACAACTTCTAACACTCTAAAGTGAAATATGCAATCTTTAGTAAAATATTCCTTCTGTTTCTAAAACATTCTACTTCGTTCGTTTTATTTATTTATTTTTAAAGATTTTATTTATTTATTTGACAGAGAGAGAGACAGCGAGCGAGCGAGGGAACACAAGCAGGGGGAGCGGGAGAGGAAGAAGCAGGCTCCCAGTGGATGAGCCTGATGTGGGGGTCAATCCTAGAACGCCAGGATCACGCCCTGAGCCGAAGGCAAACGCTCAATGACTAAGCCACCCAGGCGCCCCTCATTTGTTTTAAAAATGCAATGCTAGGGGGCACCTGGGTGGCTTAGTCGGTTAGGCATCTGCCTTCAGCTCAGGTTGTGATCCCAGGGTCCTGGGACCTGCTCCCTGCTCAGCGGGGAGACTGCTTTTCCCTCTCCCTCTCCTTCCACTCATCCTTGCGCAATCTCTCTCAAATAAATGAATAAAATCTTAAAAAAAGATAAAATGCAATGCCAGGGTCGCCTGGGTGGCTCAATCAGTTGAGCGTCCAACTCTCACTTTCAGCTCAGGGTGTGATCCTGGGGTCATGAGATCAAGTCCCGAGTCTAGGCATGGAGCCTGCTTAAGATTCTCTCTCCCTCTGCACCTAACCCCTATGCTTGCACTCTCTCTCTCTAAAATAAATAAATAAATCCTTAAAAAAAAAAAAAAAAACCAATGCTAGATCAAATAAGTCTGTATTTTTTTTTTAAGATTTTATATATTTATTTGAGAGCAAGACAGAGATAATGAGAGAGAGCACGAACAGGGAGGAGAGGGAGAAGCAGGCTCCCCGCTAAGCAGGGAGCCGTTCACGGGTCTTGATCCCTGGACCCTGGGATCACGACCTGAGCTGAAGGCAGACACTTAACCAACTGAGCCACTCAGGTGCCCCATAAGTCTATATTTTTATAAGGGGCGCAAAAAAGCATTTGACTAAAAAACAAAGACTACAAATTTTATTTAAATCAAATTCATCTTATATTTCAAATTACTTGGGATATAAGCAAGTTCATTAGTTAAGCTCTGAATCCTAAATGAAATTCCTTCATTTGTTAATATGATCTGACTTATTTTTGAGGGGGAAACAAAGTGGAAGGCTTAAGAAAGTAACTACATTAATTTTATAATTTCAGTTGTGATTAAGAAAGATGTGCAGAAGAGCTACTAAAACCACTAGGCAAAAGGTTGCTGAGGAACTCTATAAAAGAATCAAACTGACAATACCTGGCTCTGCTGATCAATCTTAACGTCACTAACAGTAAGATAATCAGACTTAACATGTCCTGATGTGATGCAACAGAGAGCATGGAGCACTACTTATGAGGTTCTTGCCAAAACAAGATTGAACCTTAATCCAATCGAGCCTCTACCTTTAACAACTAGTTTATAAGAAACACAAGGGTTAGAGGAACAAGTAAAACAATACCATAAAGAATCAACAGGAAAAATCCAAAGAACCTGATTTCTTCAACAAATAAATGGAATTTTAAAAAAATATTGACAAGTTTTGAAGTTGGGTGTTGGGGGCATGGGAATTCGTTATATTGTTCTTTCTACTCTGATGTATGTTTGAAATTCTCCATAATAAAAAGTTTTTTTAGGGATGCCTGGGTGGCTCAGTCGTCTGAGCACCTGACTCTTGATTTCGGCTAAGGTCATTATCTCAGGGTCGTGAAATCGAGCCCCAAGTCGGGGTCTGCACTCAGCACGGAGTTTTCCTGAGATTTTTTTCTCCCCCTGTCCCTCGGCCCCTCCCCCGCTCGCACACATGCTCTCTCTCAAATAAATAAAAAAATATATTTTTTAAAGTTTTCTTAAAAGAAAAAAATATATCTAATGTACCTATGTAAAACACAACTGACATATTCAAAAACATTTGTAAAATGAAAATAGTCTTCAAATACTAACACAGTAGTGGTACTTGAGAAATCTCTTAAGAATACACTACACAGGGACGCCTGGGTGGCACAGCGGTTAAGCATCTGCCTGCGGCTCAGGGCATGATCCCGGCGTTCTGGGATCGAGCCCCACATCAGGCTCCTCTGCTATAAGCCTGCTTCTTCCTCTCCCACTCCCCCTGCTTGTGTTCCCTCTCTCGCTGGCTGTCTCTCTCTCTGTCAAATAAATAAATAAAATCTTTAAAAAAAAAAGAAAAAAGAATACATTACACAGGGACACCTAGGTGGCTCAGTCGGTAAAGTGTCTGCCTTCAGCTTAGGTCATGATCCCGGGGTCCTGGGATCAAGCCCCTCTGCCTGCCACTTCCCCTACTTGTGCTCTCTCTTTGACAAATAAACAAATAAAATCTTAAAAAAAAAAAAAAAAAAAGAATACACTACACATTTCCATGGTGTCTTTGCATCATGTTTGCCAAAGCCCACACCTGACATGTTTATTTTTGCGCATGAACTTTGTTATCACCATGCAAATCATGGGACATGTTGGCATGTGGTGGGCCAAAGACTGTGTCAGTGCTGCAATCTCAGCCTGGGCTGGTATGTACCCCTTAATATAGCTCCTACTGGCCATGTAGTTGAGCACATGCAGTAATGGCAGTGGGGTGAGAATCCTTAGCCTCACACGCAGGTGGGAAAAAAAAAAGATAATGAAAGAATACATTACACACTATTTATGAGGTTAACCAGGGGATTAAGATAGAGCAGCCTGCACTGAAGAGAAAAAAGGGACTTGAAAAATGTTCTTCATATACACACTTGGGCAAAAATAAAAGTCAGATAATAAAAATTACATTTAATCTCAAACATGTTCTTAAAGAGACTTATTATATTAAGTTCCCTTACTCAGTCACATGTACAAGATGGTTTCATTTATTTTTTCCTCATTATGTTCTTAAGATGCAACATGGATTAAATCATAACAAACCAAAAATGTAATACTGATGACCCAAAGCTTCAAAAATGCCTACTTACTATCCCCCCAAAAAGTGCCAAAATAACAGAATCTCAGAAAGTTCCATATATGATGTGGCTTCAGACTTCAAAACCTGCCTTCAAAAGCTGATAAAAAAATAATTTCTAACCCTCTGACCATATAATAAATTGTGAGGAAGAATAAAAAGCTAAAAAAAATTAAGAATGAAAATATTACAAATGTACTTCTCACACACTCTTTCAGAAGAAGCTATTAGAAGTGTACTCTACCAAAAGAAAGCACAAGCTAAGTAAGATGATATAATAGGTTACAGAAAACATGAGATCCAGCCAGGAAAGAGGCAAAGTCATCCATCAAAAGGAGCTTCCAGGATGACTGCTGGGCACCAGACACCAAGGGTGTTCTGTGCAAATCACAGCCATGTGATTCACAGGCCAGATGTGCTGAAGGCTATCACCAAGATCCCCACTGCCACTGTACCATTTTACTGACCTCCGGACACATTGCCTAGGTGAGTCTGACCCAAATTCTCAACTGCACTTGGCTTGTTTAGACCAAGTAATAATGAAGTTCCTACTCTTTCCTCCACCCCCATTTCCTGCCACATAGATTAGCTGAGGCCTCTCATCTCACACCACAAAACGTTCTGCTTTGACCTACTCCTAAAACTTTGAGGTGGACAATAGTGATCTTAGAAGCAAAAAATACATAGTAACTCATCCCCTCTAACATATGCCTGCCCAAGGCCCACCACCTGGCCCATACTTCTGCCCTGCCCGAGGTCCTGTGAAGCCCTGTGTTTCCCATGACCTTGTCCACTGACTACCCCAGGATTCTTGTCAACTCCCAGGGAAGCAAGACAGGTTAGCCAGAGACTGTTCAGTTTATATTGTCATGGGAGCTTTTATCCAAAAGTGGCAATTCTACGCTAACCTTATGATAACTAAATTTGTGCTCGCTACTGGTCTTTTCAAAAATGAAATCCTAGATGTTGTGGGACAAAGCACTGTCCTACAACAACAAAGAAAAACAATGGAATAAGAACAGCAAAAATCCATTATCGGGGGGGTGGGGGGGGCTTACAATTGTGAAAGGGTCAAAAGTAGTCCTTTAAAGGTACTCCTAACATTCTATTCTTAATCTGTATAGTGGGAACAAAAGTATTCATTTTACTACTATTCTTAAAACTTTCACATATTTTATACATTCTTCTGTATGATACAGAACTGCTATAAATGGTTGTGAAAATTGTTCACTACACAAGTGGCCTCACTAAGGAGGAGAGTAGGGCTGATATCCAGTCCACACCTTACTTACCAAGACCTAGTCACTGGGGCAAGAGTGTTCCTGCCCCCAACCACAAAAGGGTGCCTTCTCTTTCCAACGGGCTTGCCAAGCATGCCCCATAGCACTCCATCCATTTAGAGGTGGCACCTTTTCCAAATTCACATTGCTCTATTTTCCTTTCAAAGCAGTGCTCCTCAAATTCTGATGTGCATATAAATGACCTTGGGAATCTTGTTATAATGAAGATCCTGATTTAGAAGGTCTAGGAGAAAGGGGACCTATTACATTTCTAACCAGCTGTCAGTAACACCTCTGCTGCTGGTTCACAGCCCATACGACAGTCACAAAATATAGATTTATATTTTTTGCCTATCAAATCTAATTAGAATACAGGTTTCAGGAGGGTAGGAATTTTGTCTCTTTTGTCCACTGCCATATCCCTGATGTTTGGAAGAGAACCTTGCACACACTAAGTGTTTGATAAATATTTACCAAATTCAAAAAAAAAAAAAAAGCAAAGTTTGCTTCCTTAGTAAAAATCAAAGTACTTATGTCCGACTTCCAAATGTTAAAATTAGACCTTATTATTTAAAATGAAATCAATATAATAATACTCAAATAACAATTTAGAAAACATGTAGTAGGGAAAAAAAGAAAATATGTATTTGAAAAAACATTTAAAAATTTTAAATTCAAAAGAATCTATACTAAGTTACCCCAATATCTCTGGCTATCCCACCCCAATTAAACAAGCTATACAAAATTCCCTTCAGAAAAACTGCTATAATTGACTCCTGGACAATTCCCTGAGAAGGATAACAGAGTTAAGTAGACTGGATAACAAAAGTAGATGCCTACTACCTCCCCAGAAACAGGCCTTCAAGGGAATTAAATATACAACAAGTAAATTCAAATGAAATCTTAATAACAAGAAAGTCAAAAGCATGGTATACAGTTTGAGGAGGACTGGTCCAAATAGGATGCACAGAAATGCATTCTGGGCAACAAAATGGCAATATGAAGCCACAAAGTAGAAAGGTAAAATCTACCCAACAACCTTCTCAGTGAATATCAATATTTACAACAGGGTAGGAACAATCTTTATTCTTCCAGAAAAAAAAAGAAATGAAGATTTTAAAAACTGTTACTGGTATAAGAAAAAATGTGCCAAGAAATTCAGTTATAATAATAAAAATCTTCTGAACATACAATATTCTAGAATAACATGATGAATTAACAACAACAACAACAAAAAATGTCACCTTTCCCCTTCGTCCATTTCCTCCATCCTGATCTTCCCACTGCCAGTCCACTCCTCGTACCACTCTGGCACCTGCAAAGATTCCTCTGGCTGTAATCTTCTTAGATTTTCTACGAGACTCTAACAGAACCCTAAAAATAAAAGTATTTATTTTTAAATTACATAAAAGTAGGTTAACCATCATTTATCTATTTTTATATATGTAAATTTTTCTTTTTCAGAGAGTGAAGGTGGTAGGGGGCATGATGATCCCAAGCAGGCTCCACACCCAGCACAGAGCCCAATGCCAGGCTCAATCTCACGACCCTGAGATCATGACCTGCGCTGAAATCATGGGTTGGATGCCTAATTGACTGAGCCACCCAGGTGCCCCACCAGTAATTTTTTTTTTTAAGATTTTTTAAATTCATTTTAGAGAGAAAGTGAGCAAGTGTGGGGAGGGGGCAGAGGGAGAGAATCTCAAGCAGACTCCCCACTGTGCATGGAGCCTGACCTGGGACTTAATCCCATGGCCCTGAGATCATGACCTGAGCCAAAATCAAGAGTCAGATGCTCAACCAACTGAGACCCCAGGCACCCCAATTTATTTTTAAAAATAAAATTATAAAAAAGGCTATTTTAAAAATATAAAAGATTTTTCTTTGTTCTAGTTAATACCTTAATAGCATGATACATAAATACCTTTACATTCCACAGGTGATGATGATGATAGTAGTAGTCAGAAAAATAATAATATCTAATATTTACTGAGCTTTTACTGTAAGTAAAGGACTTACAAAAGTGTAAAAGTCTACTACACTCCTTAAGAAAGGTATTGTTATTTTATCCATTTTACAAATGAGGAAACAGAGTCTCAAAGAGGTAAGTCATTTATCCCGGGTCACAAAAGCTAAATTATAATGGGATGGAATCAACATACGAATCCAGTCTAACCACTTCAGAGTATCACTATATCCTTCACCACTTCAGAAGTGGCAAACTCAAATCCCTACAACTGTCAGAGAAGAACATAAATTAAGGCCAAAAACGTAACACCACGGCAACAACAAAAGGCAAGGAGCACTTGATCCCAGGCTCAGGAAGACAAGAGGCAGTGGTACGGACTTTGGTGAACTCAAGACCATGATCTGTCTAAAGGTTACAGATGCTCCTGTGTCAGACAACTGTTACCATGAACAAATGCCCAGTGCTGACAGTCTTTGGGTATGTGTGTGTGCGTGCTTGCACGTGTGTATGCACACATGCATACATGTGTTCAAAACTTTAGAGCACAGTATGGGCCAAGTAAAACACATCAGTGGCCTGGATTTGACCTAACACTAACTTGTCTCCAAAGTACCGAATACTTACAGAGGACTATGGACCTTGAAAAAATTGTACACTCAACAATCTGGACCAGCGTGGCTCTCCAAGGCCCTCTTTCCCTTATTCTTCTATATCCTTCTCATTCATAAAATCAAAAAGGTTTGGGGTTTTTCCTTTTGTTTTGCTAATTTTACCTCATTATTTTATTCATTTCTAGAATGTCTTTATTATACCCTAACTTTAAAAAGTGTAACCAAAAGACAAGAATAAACAACTTGTTCAAAACTACTCAGTTAATAAACAGCAGGACCAGGATTTGAATTGGGACAGTCTTTTTTTTTTTTTTATCATTTTATTTATTTATTTGACAGAGAGAGAGAAAGAGAGAGAAAGACAGCACAAGCAGGGGGAGTAGCAGGCAGAGGGAGAGAGAGAAGCAGGCTCCCCACGGAGCAGAGAGCCCAACACAGGGCTCCATCCCAGGACCCTGAGTTCATGACCTGACCCAAAGGCAGACACTTAATTGACTGAGCCACCCAGGCATCCCTGAACTGGGACAGTTTTATACTTAAATCCATTTTTCTACTATTTCTGCTGCCTCCCTACGACTGGCTAGATTCTTGCTCCTATACATTATTCCTATCTATCTACATAAGAAGATTCAATCACCTGAAACTCTGTACCAATTCACAATTAATATTCCTCTCTCTTTGCTAAGACACTTAATACTAATACTCTCTATATACAGTTTAAAACATCACGTGATAATCACTATTGGTCAAATAATCCCTTAGCTTATAAACTTTTTTAGAAGAAAAAGGAAAAAAGAATACTGTGCTTTAAGGGCACCTGGGTGGCTCAGTTGGTTGAGTGTCCAACTCTTGATTTCAGCTCAGGTCATGATCTCAAGGTCATGAGATTGAGCCCCGCATCAGGCTCCACACTCAGCAGGGAGTCTGCTTGAGATTCTCTCTCTCTCTCCCTCTGCCCCTCCCCCTGCTTACTTGCTCCCCCCCAAAAATAAATCTTAAAAAAAAAAAAAACACTGTGTTTTAGTTGTCTTCAAATTTACAAGCATAGTAGCTGCTATAGAGTCTTAATAAATGCCTGTTGATTCAATCAACGGGCCCTAGTGTTCATCTGGCTGCAATCAACAGAACAGAATGCACAGTTAAAAGAAAATAGTGAGCCTTTCTTGGATTGCCCTTGCATTTCCAAATATCGAGGAGTGCCAAGTCTCCACGCCAGAGAAAGAATAGCCCAAATTATCTTGAAAAAATACATACAGCTCCGTCTTCACAGAGCTCTTTTCTCACTATATGGCAGGCCTGGTCCCCATCTAGCCTATTATCTCCTACGTCCTAGTGCTGAACCAGCTGTCAGAAGCTATTTCCAAATCCTATTTTTAAGGCTGAATAGTATAAAAAATTGAATGCCAAGAAGGAATTACAATTGAAGACAAATTGTTTACCCTACCGCTCACTTCCTGGTGTAGTAATTCTATAAAAGCGATGTCTTAAATGATGTTTATCTCCATGATAACAAACAGTGCACAAATCATAATTTGTACATTCCGCACATTTCCATCGAATGCCAATGATTGGTTGCTGGCGGCAGGTATCACACATGGTTCCATCATGCTTGATGCCTATTAAAACAAAGATACATGCTTACATTAACTACAAGTATTATTTACTTGAATACAATTCCCTGGGGGAAAAATAAAAACAGAGCATTTTACAAAGTAGTTCAGTAAAGTAGGAAAGAGTATTTCAAATGCACCATATATAGTTTCAAGACAACATATTTCAAGTATTTTCATCAGTACAAGTTATAGACTAAAGCTTTTCTATCATTTCTTTCTTCATTAGTAAGAGTACTTCTCGGTAGCACTTTTTTTGCTGTCATTCACAAACTGAAACTTAGGTTCAATCTAGTGACAGAAAGAAGAATCATTTACTACCAAGTAGATGTTTCAGACTTCAAATACTCAGAATCTTTTGAGGAATTTCAACCTATTCTCTAGGTAAACAATTACTCCAAAAGAAAAAAAACAAGTTTAGCCTCTTGATATCATGGAAACAAACTATCAATTAATTTAAGCATCTATCCCTAGGTATTGACAAACTCCCCATCCCAAACAACAAACTTTAGGAAAAGATTACCAAGTAAGTTTCTCAGTGTAAAAGGAAACTACATACTATAGTCAAGATTGCTGTTCGTTTGTCTTCCTTATGGAACAAGAATAAAGGCTGGAAAAAGGAAATAAGCAATTGGTAATATGACCTCCACAAAAAATGATCACATGAATGACACAGACAATTAGAACTATAAAAGGGGGGCGCCTTGGTGGCTCAGTCGGTTAAGCATCTGCCTTTGGTTCGGGTCACAGGCCACAATCCCATCAGGTTCCCTGCTCAGCGGGAGCCTGCCTCTCCCTCTCCCTCTGTCCCTCCCCCACGATCATGTTCTGTCTCCTCTCTCTCTCTCCCCCAAATAAATAAAAATAAAATCTTAAAAAAAAAACTATAAAAGCTACCACTATAAAGTAATGAAAATAACTAACATTTTTGGGTAACAAGACTGGGGATAATGGTCACTATTCTATTTAGATCACTTGATAAATTAAAACTAGAAGTTTTTTAAACAATGTGGGACCTGTGAACATCAGTGTCACTACTTTATGGTAATATATGATGAGGCCCAATACGGAAATACAAGCAAGCGCTGTATTGTCCATTAAACACTAACACTCCTGGATTTGAGTTCTGGCTTTCACTAGCTATTGTGCCCTTGAAAGAGTCATCTTAAGTATTTACATATAAAATAATAGTATTTATTTCAAGAAAATGGGGGAGCAGAGAAGGTGGGGTTTAAATGAAACCAGATTGCTCATGTTGAAGGTGGTAACTGGGATGTTCATTATATAATTCCCTATTTTGTCCAAGTTTAGAAATTTTCCATAATTAAATAAAAGGAGTCACTTTAGTTCTCAGAACCTCTGTTCCCTTTGGAGGAGGCATTATGTTCTTTAAAGTTAAAGGCTGTTCTATGGGGCGCCGGGGTGGCTCAGTCGTTAAGCGTCTGCCTTTGGCTCAGGGCGTGATCCCAGAGTTCTGGGATCGAGCCCCACATCAGGCTCCTCCGCTGGGAGCCTGCTTCTTCCTCTCCCACTCCCCCTGCTTGTGTTCCCTCTCTCGCTGGCTGTCTCTCTCTCTCTGTTAAATAAATAAATAAAATCTTTTAAAAAAATAATAAAGGTAAGGGCTGTTCTAAGAAGAAAGAATGTGCAAGATCTAGAGCTCAAAAGTAAAGTTATTACTAAACCCTAGAAGAACTGATACACTATTGCTGCTTCCTGTTAAGGGGGAAAAAAAAACCTGCATAATTAATTTGTATATTCAAGTTTAAAATCCCGTAAGGTAACTATTTTCTAAATAAAGAGCCAAACATGAAGATAAACTTGTGCCTGAGCTGAGATGGTTTATAAAAAGGGGGTCGGTCAGAGGAAGAACAGTAGAAGGAAGTTGGGATGCCTAGTGAACCACAAAGGAGCACAACATCCAACACCAAGTATGTTCCATCTGCAATCCTTCTGCTGTCTCCTGTCATACAAATGCTTGACTGCGGGGACAGGGAAGATGGCAGACATCAGTACCTACTGATTTCATTCAGTAACTATTTTACTGCTACTGTGGGCAGGCCCTCTGCTGCTTTCAAGTATCATCCCTGGTGTAGTATGGAGAACAGAAAGGAAGAAAATTAAAGTGGCTAGAGAAAAGGGGTCAAATTGTAAGAAGTTTACACAACAGTCCAGGTGAAAATAATGGTACTTTAAGCCAGGATAAAGCTAGTAAAACTGGAGAGAACACAGTCAGGAGAGATTTAGGACTTGGTGGCTATGGGTTAGAAAACAAAAGATGTAGAAAGTAACCATTTATACCAAAAGGTATAAATGAGATCATTCAAGAGAAAACAAATAAATAAGAGGTATTTATGAGATCATTCAAGAGAAAACAAATAAATAGGAGGTATTTAGGAACAAACAGTACAATAACTGAAATCTAGAACTGCTCTACTTAAAAAAAGAGAGAGAGAGCCATTAACAAGAAAAAAAAAGAAAAAGAAAAAAAAAAAAAGAAAAAAAACAAATAAGCACACACTTAAAATTGCAAGTCCAGGGACACCTGGGTGGCTCAGTCAGTTAAGCATCTGCCTTCAGTTTGGGTCATGATCCCAGACCCCTGGGATCGAGTCCCGCATCGGACTCCCTGCTCAGGAGGGAGCCTGCTTCTCCCTCTCCCTCTGTTGCTCCCTCTGCTTGTGCTCTCTCTCTCTCACTGACAAATAAATAAATAAATAAAATCTTTTAAAAAAAATTGCAAGTCCAGGCCTCTATTAATAGATACTCATCTAAGAAACAAAAAGAAAAAAGAATCAGGACAAGTTTCCTAGAAATACCAGATGAGTGGACCCTTCAAAGGAAGAAGAAATCTCAGAAGAACACAGTGTGTATTCAGTGAACCAGGAGCAGCTTCATTGTTAGGCAGCAATTTGAAATACTGTCAGAGACTTAGAAATAAATTATAGTCAGGCTGGGAAATAACAAGACATGATTTCTGACTTGCAGATTTAAATTGTTGCATTAAATGGTAGAAACAAAAGTATCTAAGAAACTAGTTCTCTAACTCACTACCTAGGTAATGTACAGAATTAATTACTACTCTGGGATCAATATTCTCATCTATAAATTGAGAAAATACTTCCTTTCATGTGCATTACAGGCTGAATACATTCCCCTCCCCCTAAAATTCGTATGTCGTAGCCCTAACCCTCCCCGTGCTGGCATTTGGAGATGAGACCTATGGGAGGTAACTAGGTGTAGAAGAGGTAATGAGGGTGGGGCCTCCATAACATTAGCGTCCTTAAAAGAAGGGAAAGAGCTAAGAGGTCTCCCACTCTCTGCCACATGAGGACCCAGCCAGAAGGCAACACACCAGAAAGACAACGCTCACCAAGGAACCGAATTAGCCAGCACCTTGATCTTGGACTGCCCAACCTCCAGAACTACAGGTAATAAATCCCTGTTGTTAAACCACCCACTCTATGGTAGTTTGTTATGACAGCCCAAGCAGACAAAGATAATACAGAAAGGGACCTTGTGATGCTAAAGTGATATGTATAGAGGTAAAAACACTTTGAAAGGCTTTAAAGCAAATGCAAATATAAAGAATTACACTGCACTTAATTTAATCTTGATACAGATTTATCGAAGGTACTAATCATCTATTTAAATAACTTGGTGATCAAAATCATCATATATCCCAAGCAAATCTGGCAACTTATACAGAAAATCAAATAATTTTTAAATTCTCAATTTCCCAGAAACTACATATAGAGAACATTCAATTACTCATGCATGGATTACCCGTTTTAGCAAATTACCTACCTTCTCCATGGCAATTCTCTCATTACTGTTTTATGTCAGGTTTTCTCCCAAAGCTCATAATTTACCTGCAGCTATATCTGTCTTCTCAGTTCCTCTTAAATGTTTTCACTCCAGCACAGCAACAGTGGACACAACTGCCACGCAAGACAGTCCTAAAAACCAGCATATAATCCACTACTTCTCAACAGTTGATAATGTATTCTATCCTATGGCTAATTAAGTCTGACTGCATCAATCATGAAAATTATCATCAGCCATAAGCCCAAAAGAAAGTATATTCTAAACAGAATGTACACTAAAATTAAAAACCACAGATTTTAAGCCATAACACTCAAAGTTACTAACATTCACTAGTATTACATGCTTCAGTCATTTGGAATATATATCAAAAGGCGAAATGCAACCTTTATCTATTCTTCTTTTTTGAGAATATACATGATTTCACAGAAAAAAAGAGTGTTCGGGTTTTTTTTTAATCACACAAGGATTTAAAAAAAAAAGGTACCAAATAACCCATTAAACTGGGTAATCTCTTGGGTTACTAAGAATTTGCTATATTTTACTTTAAATCAACATGTCATCAATTCTTTATAACGTTCATTTTGAAAACAATCTGCAATTATTCCTGTAGCTATTATTTCCCAAAACAAATAGGAAATGTTTACAAAGTTAAGAAAGAAATTATTCTAGCTCACAAAGATATATTTTTTTAAGATTTTATTTATTTATTTGACAGAGAGAGAGACAGCCAGCGAGAGAGAGGGAACACAGCAGGGGAGCGGGAGAGGAAGAAGCAGGCTCCCAGCAGAGGAGCCCGATGTGGGACTCGATCCGGAACGCCAGGATCACGCCCTGAGCCGAAGGCAGGTGCTCAACCGCTGTGCCACCCAGGCGCCCCCACAAAGATATTTTTTAAAGTAAATTCTAAAACCAATCAACACATAAAGATTTTGAAGAACTATCATAACATTATGTCTGATGCAGGACTATTAAACTGAATTTTAAATGTTTATACAACTGCAACTTATAATAAGAAATAGCAAATCAAAATATGAGTTTTTAAAAATTCACAGATTTTAATAATGAAATACAGATGTATCCCTGCTCTATATGTACATTATATACCAATTAGATTCCTGAAAAATGGAGTTTATATTTACAGTGGAGGAAAGGTGTGACAGATTGTATTTTCCAAAGGGGACCACACCAATATATATCCATCTTAATTGCTCTTCTGACACTGTGACTATGACAGATGACCATTAAGAGGAGGTGTATTTTCTTCCCCACTAGCCCTTAGCATTTGCAATCGCCACAGTCAACATAAGGAAGCAGAAGTAACACTGTGAGACTTCTGAGGTTAGATCATAAAAGACAATGCAGGTGCCACTTGTCTGTCTGTGTCTGTCTTTACAGCTCTCTCGAGATTCATAGACCCTGCATGCCTGGGTCTTTCATCGTAAGTCTGGCTACCCTGAAGCCGCCTATGATACAGAAGAACATGGAGAGGTCATACAGACACTGCAGAGCAGAGACAAACCGTTCCCCGAGCTGTCTCCAAATCCCCAACCCATGGAAGCAATGAACATATAAATTGTTACACACCACTAAGTTTTGGGGTAATCTGTAACCATTCAAAGCGAGTTTTTAAAAAAGTATGAACTCTGTTACAGTTCCCCACAGTACAACATACCAAAAATAAACTAAATTAAAAAGCTAAATATGAAAACAGAAAATAATAAAAGTGCTAGAAAAAAAAGCTGAGCATATTTTACAATTTTGAGTAGTCTTTCTAAGATGACATGAAGCACACATGCCCAAATGAGCACACACAGTATACAGAGAGAGAAAATCTGAAAACCCACTCCAAACAGCTGACACTGGCTCAGGGTACAGGAGGATAAGGGGAGAGCACTCTCATGTTTTATCCTGTATACTTCTGAATTGCTTTATTATAACCATATTATTTTCATATTTTTAAAACAAAACACAAAACAAGACCAATTTTCTCGTCTCAAATTGGCATAGGTTAAATACATGCCTTCGAAGAGTGAGCCAGTCAGATTTTGCTAAGAGGAAAATATAAATTGATACAACCTTTATGGAAGGTACTTGCAAAATGTTTCAAATGCCTTAAAGACTATGACCCTGTCTGGCGCCTGGGTGGCTCAGTTGGTTAAGTGTCTGTCTTTGGCTCAGGTCATGATCCCAGGGTCCTGGGATCAAGTCCTGCATCAGGCTCCCCGCTCAGCAGGGAGTCTGCTTCTCCCTCTGCCCCTCCCCACTGCTCACGCCCTCTCTCTCCCTAAATAAATAAATAAATAAATAAATAAATAAATAAATAAATAAAATCTTAAAAAAAAAAGACTGTGACGCTGTCTTCAAATTTTTTAAAAAGTACATCCAAAGGTACTAAGTTGTTTGTAGATAAAAACAAAATTTAACATAACCTATGTCAGAAATATGGGGCTATTTTATGTGTAAACTATGGTAGTCCATAGAGAGAAATCTATGCAATTTAACCATGTTGTAGAAGAAATATTACTGATATGGTAAATGACATTTTTTTCATAAACTCATTACTATTTTCTAAAGTAGTCTGAAAAGAACTACAGTATACCATTATATAAGACATACAATACACATGCACAAAAAACCTAGAAAGATAATCTCCAAAATGTACTGGTGGGATTACCCTTTGTGGTTTTCCAAATCTTCTACACTGAGTGTATATTAATGCTAGGAAGCAGCTGAATGATAGGGGCATTTAATATGAGTATATCATCAGAGACGTTCATGTATGTCACCTATAAATTAAAATAAAAATAAAACAAAAACATCATATTTACAGCAAATATTTAGAGAAACCAACTTTCAAATACTCTAGCAATAGAGTATGTAACTACTGCTTAGAAGTTTTTATTTCTTTTAACCCTCACACTAACTGAGCTATTTCATGAAAAGAAAATATATACTTTATCCAACCACACTCCTCATTGGCACATGCCTGCAGTCACAGGCTAACCTGTCTTACCCCAGGAAAGCACCAGGATGAAAACATCATAATTAATATCAAATGTCAGTAAGTAAGTGTCCACACAGTGGTTAAGTTTCCGAATAGGTATAGAACAGGTCTCCTATGTCATCACAAAAAATAAAATGCACTGAACAAATCGGTATCCACTATGCACCTAAGAGGTTTGTCCTTAACTACACAGCTCTTCAAATGAGAGTTGGCTGAGGCACAGGGAAAATGTATCCCAACCTCCCCATCTGACCAAAAAAATGAAAAGTTCAGTTTTCAGCTATTCTCTTATTGACCTATTTTTCAGCTCTAAGCTCATTTTCCACAAACCACAATGATAACAACTGAGCTCATAATCTAAGTATAGGTTTTCTTTAAAGGAGCCATTTAAACACACAATGATAACTGGTTAAAAAAAAAAAAACCTACAATTCATGGTTTTAGGGAATACTTCAGGAAAACCATTAATGCACACAAAAGCACATCCAAATCCTTTCTTGGTTCCCACAGTTCAAATGCCAACAAAGCTACTGAACAGCTGTGAAACAGACTAAGGCTGAGAATTGGAAAAAGTAAACAAAGCAGCCTACTCCACCATCAAGATGAGCACTACAGAATTTTTAATGAGAACACAATTAATTGACTTTAAAACAAAAGTTGATATTTAAAGAAAACACAAAAAGGAGAAAAAGTATTTAATAAGCAAGACCAACATTTTACTGCTCTTACTTCAGTAGCTTATTTGTTTCCCCTAAGACATTCACCCAATTCATTCTCATCTAAAACCATTCCCTCCCAGTATAAATCTCCTTAGCCTTGGCAAGTGTTATTCCTTAAAATGTTCATTTCATAAAACTTAATTCCCTAACTAAACTTATTAGTCCTTTTTCTCCTTCCTATAGAATACCGTATTACCCTAGAGACTTAATTCTCTTTTCCTTTGCTACGCTTTATGAAGACATCTGCCACCATTAAATGAACCACCTGATGATAGCTTTTGACTCATTCTACCAATACTCAAATGACCATCTGCTCCACATTTTAATGGCATCTAGCCTAAATTCAAAAACTTAGAGAATTTACATAGCTTAAGTCTTTTTGCTGGAAAATTTAATGAGAACAATACAACATGCTGGTCAAGATCAATGATCACAGTTCTTAAGAGAACCAATGAAAACAACTCAAAAATCACAAAGCACTGATTTATTTAAGTAAAATGTTAAATTTCTAGTTAGAAAAGATGATTGAAAGAAATAACTAGAATTCTCCCTATAAGCAGTGCACTCAACAAAGCACTTCAACATGTAACAAGAATACCTAAATTATCACTTCCCGTAATAGCAAAAGAAAAAAGTAAACAATAGTTCACTAACAAAAGAATGGAAACATATTTGGTATAGAATGGAACACCTAAAATTAATGCTCATTAGTCACACAACGTGAATGAATCCTTCAACCATAATGCTGATTTTTTTTAATTATCTAAGAATACAAAATGATGCAAATAAAGTACTATATATTGTTTACAGGTACATAAAAACACAGCACAAATGTTAAAAAAAAAACATAAAAATGATAAACTTCTGGGTAACAGTTACCCTAGGAGAGGAGTGAAGGGAATGAAATTGGATAGACGTACACAGGGTGTTTTGTTTCTAAATGGGTTCACCAGTATTTATCACTCATAATCTACTTGGATATCTTATATATTAAATGATAAATTTTAAAACATTTTTAAAGTTAAAAAAATCTTAATAGACTAATATGACACCTAGTTAATCCTCTAAATTTGTGCCCTAATTGAAAGATTTCACCTAACATAAAAAAAAGAATTTACAAGTCATTAGATAGGATTTAAATGTAATTACTTATTGTGGCATAACTGTTGACGTCATTCAACCAAACAAGAAATCCTATTTCTGCATTCAACTTTAACCTCAAATCAATGTGACAAAAAGTAATACAGAGATTAAAGAGGGTTAAACCAACTATAGAATGCATCTTATTCTCCCTGAACCTTCAAACTACTTACTGGTTTAGAAACTGTCTCAACAATAATCAAAATTCCTAATGAGGGGTAAGGCCTTTGTGACCCGTCAGCTGGTTGGTATATTCCACATTCCCTTCTCTTGAGAAATACTAAGTTAATGAAAATAAGATTGTTATTATATTAACAATACTAGCCACTACACATTACCACATCAAGCTAATGTGCTTTACACACACCTTATTTAAACCTTCCCAACAACACTAAAAGCTGGGCATTATGATCCCCACGTAAAGATGAAGGTATTAAGGCTCAGATAAGTAACCTACCTGAAGTCATACAACATTAGTCGGTGGCAGGCTCAAATTCAAACCTAGGTGGGTCTGACTACAAAGCTTGGCCCTCTTAAGGTCTTTGCTCCACCAGAGTTTTTTCTCCATGTGATCGCATTTAAAGAATAATAACGTGGGGCGCCTGGGTGGCACAGCAGTTAACCGTCTGCCTTCGGCTCAGGGTGTGATCCCGGCGTTATGGGATCGAGCCCCACATCAGGCTCCTCCACTATGAGCCTGCTTCTTCCTCTCCCACTCCCCCTGCTTGTGTTCCCTCTCTCACTGGCTGTTCTCTTTCCTGTCGAATAAATAAATAAAATCTTTAAAAAAATAAATAAATAAAAAATAATAAAGAATAATAACGTATCTAGGGCATCATGTTCCCCATTCAAGCTACTAGATTCAAAATACTGTAAGTTATCAAGTCCTATTCTACTAGTCAAATAAATCTCAAAGAGATACACTTTAAAAATTGAAAAGATTATCTACTTTTTAGTTGATTTCAACAATGTAGCAGAGTGAAACATCACTACTTCAAGTACAACCAACTCTTGTTACACTTTAAGAAAATGTCTCTGAAGGCATCTCACCAAAATCTACAACTCCATCATATCTTTTCTGTTGGACAAGTTATTCTCATCTATTTTTGCATGCTCTACTACTCTACTATATTATAAGTTTGCAATAATAAAATTACAGTCATGCCCTACACAGTCTAAACAAAAGAAACAAGTTATCAAAATAGGCATACACTTGACACTTTTAGTGGTATATTTGTTATTTTTAGCATTTGTTGCATAGGGGTAGAAAGTTAACGAGGTCAAACAAAATTAAGAATTTAACACTTTTTTCCTGCTAAACAATAAAAATTCACTATTTCACTTTAGAAGCAAAACACGTGTCTGTGTACCTTGACATACTCCCACTTCATTTTACACATAAAGAAGTATGGCTCAAAGAGATTAATGTTATAAAGTTAAAAAAATAAAAAAGACTGACAAACCTAGATTTTTTTTCTTAAAGATTTTATTTATTTATTTAACAGAGAGACAGCCAGCGAGAGAGGGAACACAGGCAGTGGGATTGGGAGAGGAAGAAGCAGACTCCCTGCTGAGCAGGGAGCAGGATGGAGGCTCTATCCCAGGACTCTGGAGTCATGACCTGAGCCAAAGCCAGAGCTTAACTGATTGAGCCACCCAGGAGCCCTGACAAACCCAGATTTTAATCTCCACCATCAACTTATTACTTGTGAAATCTTAGACAAGCTAGTTCATTTCTCATAGCCTGTTTTCTCATCAGTAAAATAAAGGCTATCAAATAACTTTTTATCAGGATTAAATGAGAAAGAGCATATAAAACACTTAGCATAGTGCCTGATACATGACTGGAGTTCATGAAATATTAGTCTACTCCCCTAACAGTCTTACTTGATAAAATCTAAAATGAACAAATAGGGGCGCCTGGGTGGCGCAGTCGTTAAGCGTCTGCCTTCGGCTCAGGGTGTGATCCCAGCGTTCTGGGATCGAGCCCCACATCAGGCTCCTCTGCTAGGAGCCTGCTTCTTCCTCTCCTACTCCCCCTGCTTGTGTTCCCTCTCTCGCTGGCTGTCTCTCTCTGTCAAATAAATAAATAAAATCTTTAAAAAAAATAAAATAAAATAAAATGAACAAATAATCTTAATTTCCCTACTAAACTAATGCATTTTCCACTACTTCATGAACAGAGACTCGGGAAAGGGGTGAGCAAGGCACCATAATCTTAACTATTACAATTCCAAGCTGTTATGATTTATTATCATCAGCCTTAAAAACTCTTTAAAAATCAAATAACGATTTTTTAAAATAAAAGTTTCCATCCCATTTCTTGACTTTTTAGGAACAAAATTATCATCAAGAAAATAAATCTACCCCTGGAGAAAACCAAATACTCATATCATGAGTGTGTTTACAGAATATAAACTAATTCTAACCAATGCAACTATCTACAGAGGTTAACGTACTTTAAAAAAAAAAAAAAGTATTCCAAAATGAATGTCTGGACTATCTGCTGTTGTTTCCTTACCTCCTCCACTAAGTGAAATACCACCTTAACTTAGTTGTGTTCTATCAATTCATTTGTAAGCCAGTTGTATAGAATTCAGAACCCATTTTCCCTCCAAAACAAAGTTTTAAAGATAACTTAAATACCAGACTATTTCACAAGAACCTGTTTACACAGAGCTATGGGCATACAAAGATAAAAACTGTTAAAACTGATAACTCTCACAAAGTTAGCTTAGAGGGAATACACCTCAACACAATAAAGCTCATTTATAGGGCGTCTGGGTGGCTCAATTGGTTAAGTGTCTGCCTTCCACTCAGATGGTGATCCCAGGGTTCTGAGACTGAGCCCCATGTAGGGCTCCCTGCTCAGCGGGGAGCCTGCTTCTCCCTCTCCCTCTGCCACTCCCCCTGCTTGTACTCTCTCACTCTCTGTCAAATAAATAAAATCTTTTAAAGTAATAAACAAATAAATAAATAAATAAATAAATAAATGTCACATGTGATAAACCCACAGCTAACATCATATTCAATACTCTAAGATCAGGAACAAGACAAAAATGTCCACTCTAGCCACTTTTATTCAACATAGTACTGAAAGTCCTAACCGCAGCCATCAGACAAGAAAAAGAAATAAAAGGAATCCAAATTGGTAAGGAATTTGTCATTATTTGCGGATGACATACCATATGTAGAAAACCCTAACAATGCCACCAAAAAACTATCAGGACTAATAAATGAATTCAGTAAAGCTGCAAGATGCAAAATTAATATACAGAAATCTGTTGCACTAATAACACTAATAAAGAAGCAGCAGAAAGAGAAATTAACAAAACAATCCTGTTTACAATTTTATCAAAAGGAATAAAACACCTGCAGCAAATATATTGAACCAAGGAGGTGAAAGACTTGTACACTAAAAACTATAAGATACTGATGAAAGAAATTGAAAACAATAGAAAGAAACAAATAGAAACACTGTGCTCATAGACTGGAAAAATTAATGTTGTTAAAATGTCCATAATAACTAAAGTAATCCACTGATTTAATCCTTACCGAAATACCAATAGCATTTTTCACAGAAGTAAAACGAATAATCCTAAAATCGTATGGAACCACAAAAGATCCCAAATAGCCAAAGCAATCTTGAGGAGGAAGAAAGAAAGCTGAAGATATCACAATCCCAGATTTTAAGCTATAATACAAAGTTAAAGTAATCAAAACAGTACTGGTACTGGCATAAAAACAGACACTGATCAATGGAACAGAATAGAGTGTGCAGAAATAAACCCATGCTTATACAATTAATCTACAACAAAAGAGGCAAGAATATAAAAGGGGAAAAGACAGTCTCTTCAATAAATGTGTGTTGGGAAAACTAGACAGCTGCATGCAAAAGAATGAAACTGGACAATTTCTTATACCATACATAAAAATAAACTCAAACTAGATTAAAGACCTAAATATAAGACCCCAAATCATAGAACTTGTGAAAGAAAACATAGGCAGTAATCTCTTGGACATGGACTTTAGCAACATTTTTCTGGATATGTCATCTCAGGCAAAGGAAACATAATCAAAAATAAACTACTGGGACTACATCAAATTAAAAGGCTTTTACAGCAAAGGAAACCGTCAACAAAACAAAATGGCAAACTACTGAATGGGAGAAGATATTTACAAATGATATATCTGATAAAGGGTTAATATCATCCAAAATATATAAAGAACACATACAACTTAACATCAAAAACAATCCAATTTAAAAATAGGCAGAAGACCTGAATAGACATTTTTCAAAGAAGGCATACAGATGGCCAACAGACACATGAAAAGATGCTCAGCATCACTAATCATCCAAAATGCAAATCAAAACAACAGTGAGATATCACCTCACACCAATCACTATGGCTAGTATCAAAAAGAAAATAACAAGTGTTGGAAACGATGTGATGAAAAGGGAACCCTCATGCACTGCTGGTGGGAATGTAAGCTGGTACAACCAGCATGGAAAACAGTATGGAGGTTCCTCAAAAAATTAAAAATATAACTACCATATGATCCAGTAATTCCAGTGCTGGGTATTACTCAAAGAAAATGAAAGCACTAATTCAAAAAGATACATGCACCCCAATGTTTACTGCAGCATTATTTACAACACCCAAGCTACAGAAGCAACTTATATGTCTACTGACAGATGAATGGATAAAGATAATGTGGTATATATACACAATGGAAAATTACTCAGACATAAAAAAAAGAATGAAATCTTGCCAATCACAACAACATGGACGGGTCTACAGGGTAGTAGGCTAAGTAAAATAAGACACAGAAAGACAAATATCATATGATTTCATTTATACATGAAACCTAAAAAAAGAAAAAGGAACAAACAAAAAACAACAACAAATAAGGGAAAGAGACTCATAAACATTACAGGACAAACTAGTGGTTGCGAAAAGGGAGAGGTGTAGGAGAATAGGCAAAATAGGTGAAGGGGCTTAAGAGGTACAAATTTCCAGTTATAAAGTAAATAACACAGAGATGAAAAGTACAATGTAGAGGATATAGTCAGTAATACAGTAACAACTTTGGTGAGAGATGATAACTACATTCACAACGGTGAGCACCGAGTAATGACAGAATTGCTGAATCACTGCTGTATACCTGAAACTAATATAACATTGTATGTCAACTATATTTCAATTTAAAAATAATGAAAATTGTTGCTATGTTCCTAAGTCCAATGGAGAAATGTTCTATCACTGTAATCCAGACATGATGGTAAAAGAGGCAAGCTAAATGATGTGGGGACATATGAAAATGTGAGTAAAGAAATGGGTTTAAGAAGGCAAGGAGGAGTGGTGCCTGGGTGACTCAGTTGGTTAAGCAGCTGCCTTCAACTCAGGTCACCATCTCAGGGTGCTGGGATGGAGCCCCACTTTAGGCTATCTGCTCAGCAGGGAGTCTGCTTCTCCCTCTCTCTCTGCTGTTCCTCTGCTTGTGGTCTTTCTCTCGTTCTCTCTCAAATAAAATCTTTAGGGAAAAAAAAATATAAGGAGGAATATTCTTTTTTTTAAAAAGCCATTTTCCTATAGGTACTTAAAATGCATAAGTTTCCTCGAGGTGACTTAGAGCAATGGTTTCCAAAGCGAGGTATACAACTCAGGAGATACAGCACATGATCCTTTGAAATGCAAGAGAAAATGGAAGTCCACAATGTCTTATCAATAATTACAAACTGTACGTGTGTTTGTAAGTTAGCAGCAAACTCACTTAGTGATAAACCCCGATCTGAACAAAAGGCTATAAATAGTAAGTAGTCTTTATTATCCCCTTAGGATAATAATTCATATGCTTCCCTGCAGAAATATTAATTTATTTGATTACATGGTGCCACTGTGGACTTCAAAGTGGGTGTTATGTACTGTGTTGCAAACATACCATATTATAGTTCTAAAATCCAAAAGTATAAACTCGTCCCAAGCATTCTAAAAAAGGGGTTGTGGACTTTCACTGAAACTTTTACTTTTATATTTATTTTTTTCCTAAAAATCTAAGAATGAGATTAAGTTTTACTAACTATAAATTAGTCAGCTGACAACTAGCACCCTCAGTGGGCCTGTACAAAAACTCACACATCACACAGGGGACACAGGTGTACTGAAGGTCAGTGAGATACTGAGAAGCAGGGCCCACCACCGTTGCTCACCTCTGGCATATTAAGACATGCTGCAGCTTTTTTGTGCCTAATTAAGTGGATTTGTGGAATGCATGTTAATGACACAAAACAACATGTTGTTGATTATATTGAGACAAACTGCTTAAGATGCAAAATTAAGAATGAGTTCCATATTTTTCATTTACAAAATAAATGAAAAATAAATGTTTCGAAATTGCACACATTTTCTGGGATGAAAAGTAGCTGTTAGTGGTATGCTCCTTATAAGATTTTTTAATTATACCCATTTAATGTGTCCCAGGTAGAAATGATGCGAGAAAATAAGTGCTGCCCAAAAGAAACTAGAGTAAGCAAGGTGAAAACTGGTATTTGGAGATGTTTCCATCATTATATGGTTTTTAATACCAAAATGATGTGTATCCCCAATAAATTTTCATATTCATATCCTTAAAAGAAAATATTTTACTTCATTTTAAATTCAGTAAATTCGGAATTCATGGATTCAAAATATAAAAGTGAAACACCTTCCAATTCATACATAAGAAATGATTAGCCTCAGAAAAGATGGAAAATTACTAGCTAAATTTCAATAAAAATTTTACTTAACTGGTAATAGAATAGAAAAATAAGATTAAGATTTAGTAAATTGTATTAGTTAGGGTCCAGTTAGGACTGGTCAGGACACCAATCCCCCACTTCTAGAAATGGGGAAACAATGAAAAAAAATGAGATTACTAAAATATAAGAGGCTTAAAAAAAGTGTCCCACAGGGCTAGGGCTAGGACCCAGGCCTTAATGAAAGGGTCATGACCAGCTGGTGCTGGTGTCAATGAGTGGGGGCACGCTGAGGATATTTCTGGTTATACTGGAACTAAGTAAACTGGAATCAAATATTGACACTGAAATCCTGCTGGATAAGATGATACCAAAAGGAAGCAAGCAAAACAGAAAAGAACACGTTCCTTTTCCCACTCCAGCCTTCCAGTCTCCTTAGAGCGTCCCCTACTGGCAGAACCAACTAGGATCCAGCTGGCAAAAAAGAAGATGCAGAGTGCTACCCCAGCTTCACAAGGTAGAATACAGAGAGAGCGGGCTTGAAGCCAAGACGCAAGAGCTTAAAACCAGCATAACATACTCGGAAATGCACTTCTTCCCTTTGGATCAATTATCCATCTTTGTGAGGTCTCCTAAAAGCTACAGCATCTAGCAAAATCAAGAACAGACGCAAATTCAATTTAGAATCAGATTTGATTTACTAACATATTCAACTAAGACTTTCAAAAAATGAAGAAAAATCATATTGCTCTCAATTTTTAAAAAAAGAATATTCTGATGAGAAGCAAAATAACAAAATATCACCCTGACGGTTGGATCCTTTCAGTCCAGGTATTTATCCTTTCTCTACATACATTTTACCATAATTTTTCAGTATTTAAAAGTTACAAAAAAGCACAGTATTATCTACAGTATCGCTTTGAAACCTACTTTTTTACTCAACAAATATTTGGTAAATATACACTAATTCTTTCACCTTAACTGCTAATATGTTATTGTATGAGACTCATGTAACATGACATACAAATTACTCTACGTAAAAACTCTAAGTAGTTAACAAATTATTGCTTTTATAAACAATACTGCAATGAATTTCTTTATATACACCTTTCTATGGATTTGTGCCTGAGGATCTCATGGATATACACTTAGAAGATTTTCTAAGTTGCAGAATACGTGCACTGTCAAGTTTACGAGACTGCCAAACTGCTTCTTAAAATGGTTGTATCAATTTACTGTCCCACCAATAACCTGAGAGCTCTGATTTCTCATATTCTGCATCAATACATACTATTTTTAGGCTTTCAATTTTTGTCACTCTGACTGGAGTGAAAGATATCTTTTTTTAATTTGTATTTCCAGGTTAGCTGGTTAGCTGTATGAATAGTTATTAGCTCTTTACTATTAACATCAAATCAAATTTTCGAAGCTAGAAGAAAATTTGTATCTAAAATGATCTAATCCATTTATCTCATACATAAAGGGAAAAGCCAGCTAGCTGGCTTCTAAGTGAAAATTTTCTCCCACACCTGGTAATGTAATTTACCAGCTACCAACACCTATGTTGACCCTAACCATACACTTGCAAGCAAATATTAATAGGTTGATTTTTCTCATTAAACAAAAGAAGCTTTACAGACAAGATAAGATTTCAGTAATTTGAATATTGGGTAAGATCTGATAGTTAAGTAGATATGACAATATCGTATCTTCTCCCAAAGGCACAGCTTGGCTTCAACAGTGTAGGATGACTGGAACTTTGAGCTGCTGTTTAGAACAAAGAAAATGTAAAAGATTAAGAACCCTGATAAAGTAAAAAAATAATACCACAAGAGTAAAGACAGACAATCTGGAGCTGGAGAATTCGACAGCCTCACATGCAGCTCAATTACTATATGCAATAGTAACTGAGAATGTAGATTGGATCCTGGACCAGAAAAAGGACATGAGTGGGCCAAATTTGGAATTTGAATAAGATCTGTAGATTAGTTAATAGTATTGTACTAATTTATTTTTCTGGTTTCAATAATTGTACTTTGTAAGATATTAATACTTGAAGAAAATGAACAAGGGGCAAAAAAGGGGACTCTTTTTACTAGTTTTGTAATTTTTGTAAACCTAAAATTATTTCAGAAAGGTTAAATTTATTTTTATTTTAACTATGATGTAAATAAATATCAAGTACTGTATACAATATTTAATAAATCTTGAGAATGTAATAAAGTACCAATAGACATCAATTATCAAATATTTTGAAGAAAAAAGAGAAAAGAAAATTGAAAATTGAAATATTATAGTCCTGGGGTAAAATCAGATCTACGAGCTTGTAATTTGTTCAATCCTTTAAGGAAAAAAAAAATACTGAAGATATTAAATCATAGAAATTAAAATACATTTCAATAGCATTGCATAAGAAGGCCAGCTACCCTGCATCTAGAAATGCTTTTAAAATGTCTGTTAAAAGAATCAGATGAGCAAGATGAATTATTACACACAACAAATTAAACATGTAAAATTATCTTGTAAATTAAACTGAGATTTTAAAACAATTACCTCTAAAAACATCTGCTTTTATATAAGATAATGAAACTATTTATGACAGATATACTTCACACCACAAAGCACAGACAACATCAACATCCCTTCAAAAACTGCTATAGTATAGGATTTGTTACACTTTACCCTAGAAAGATATTTAAATTTCCTCATAAACCTGCAATTACTGATACCAAGACGACTCCAAATTACTGAGTTGTGGTCAAACTTCAGCTTGAGCTAGCAAGATCAAATTTTAAGAGCCTGCAGAAACAGGTATATGCCTCATTCAGTGTAAAATGTCAGAGTGTGAAGTGGTAAAATGTCTTTGGACAGCAATTAGTCAATATCTATCAAAATGTTAAATATGTGTACCCCCTGATGCAGCATTTCCACAACAGAAGTACTCAGCACATATGCATAGGATTATTCACTGCCATCATTGTAAATAAGAAGACCTGAAACAATATAAACGCCCATCAAGAAAGCACTGGTTAAAGAGATGATGACACCCAGTCACTGGAATATTATGCAGTTATGAAAGAATAAGGTAGACCTACATGTGCTAACCTGGAACAATTTCCGATATGTACTATTAAGTGAAAGAAACAAAAGTGCAGAAGAGAATATAGTTTATTACCATTTGTGCTTTAAAAAGGTAGATTTACAGTATATTGATAAATATGTTTGCAATAAATAGAGTATGTAAGAATACACAGGAAACTGATAACAATGACTGTCCCTTTCCATACTGTTGAATCTTTTCCTTTGGACATGCATATACATCTTTCTCAATGTTTAAATAACCAGCTATGAAACACAATTTTATGAATTATCTGTTCAAAAAAAAAACTGAGTTGACTTGTTGCTGCCAATAACAATTATGAATCCATTTCAGATTTGTTAGGCTTTGTCAAACTCAATCATCAAGCCACAGAAGTAGCTTATTTATGAATTAACTCAAAATGTAATAGACTTTAAAGTTAAGATGTGAAACCATAAAACTCCTAAAAGAAAACATAGGCAGTAAGCTCTTTAATAATGATTTTGGCAATGATTTTTTTGGACTTGACACCAAAAGCAAAAGCAACAAAAGCAAAAATAAACAAGTGGGACTACATCAAACTAAAAAGTCACTGCACAGTAAAGGAAGCCATCAACAAAATGAAAGAGCAACCTACTGAATGGGAGAAAATACTTGCAAATAATACACATAAGGGATTAATATCTAAAATACATAAAGAACTCATACAATTCAACAGCAGAAAAACCAATCTGATTAAAAAATGGACAGAGGATCTGAATATTTTTTCAACAAAGATACAGATGGCCATGGGGTGCCTGGGTGGCTCAGTCGTTAAGCGTCTGCCTTCGGCTCAGGTCATGATCCCAGGGTCCTAGGATCGAGTCCCATGTCAGGCTCCCTGCTCAGCAGGAAGCCTGCTTCTCCCTCTCCCACTCCCCCTGTTCCCTCTCTCGCTGTGTCTCTCTCTGTCCAATAAATAAATAAAATCTTTAAAAAAATAAATACAGATGGCCAACAGACAAATGAAAAAATGTTCAACATCACTAATCAACATAAAAATGCAAATCAAAACCACAATGAGATATCACCTCACGCTTGTTAGAATGGCTACTATCAAAAAGACAAGAAATAGCAAGGATTGGCAAGGATGTGGACAAAACTAAGGATGTTTACTGTTGGTGGGAACGTAAACTGGTACAGTATGGGGGTTCCTCAAAAGATTAAAAATAGAACTACCATATGATCAGGCAATACTTCTGGGTATCTACCCAAAGAAATGAAAACACTAACTCAAAAACATATATGCATCCTCATGTTCACTGCAGCATTATTTACAATAGCCAAGACAAGGAAACAACCTAAAAGTCAATCGATGGATGAATGGATAAAGAAAATGTGCCATATATGTGTGTGTGTATGTATATATATATTATACATACACACACACATATAAAATGGAATATGACTCAACCATAAAAAAATTAAGCCCTGCCATTTGCAACAACATGGATGCATCTCGAGAACACTGTGCCAAGTGAAATAAAACAGAGAAAGACATATACCATATGATCTCATTTATACAGGAAATCTCAAAAAAATAAATAAATAAAGCTCATAGATACAAAGAATAGATTGGTGGTTGCCAAAGGTGGGAGTAAGCAAAATGGATGAAGGGTGTCAAAAGGCACAAACTTCCAGTTATAAAATAAATGTCTTGGGATGTTATGTACAGCATGGTGACTACAATTAATAACACTGTGTTGCATATTGGAAAGTTGGTAAGACAGTAAATCTTAAAAGTTCTCATTACAAAGGGAAAAAAATTTTACTAACTATGTATGATGATGGATGCTAACTAGACTTACTGTGATAATCATTTTGCAATATATATAAATATCAAATCACGTTGTACACGGAAAACTGATATATGTCAACAATACCTCAATTTTTAAAAATAGCTTATTTATGCATTCTGAAAAGTAACAAATTTTAAATTTGAACTACTTTCTACTCAATAGAGTATCATGGGCAATTCTGTAAAAATGTTTTTGATTAAAGTAATCCAACGAAATAAGGTTAGATCTTTATTTTATGAGCACAAGCCTTCAGTTTCCCACCTTACATAAAAATACTAGAGTCAATAACAAACAGATTCCTGAAATTTGTGAATCAAGGACCTTGACTCATTGTGCATGAATGGGTAAGTCTCTGATATAATTTTACATACAAGATGGAATATTAACTACAAAAAAATCAGTGTCTAATCCACTTGGAAAAGGTATTTAACACAGGAAATGGTTCAACAGCTTAGACTGTTTTTCCCTCTATTAGTAATGAAACAATTTAGATGAAAAATCATTCTACAAGCTCTCAATTAACATTCAGCTACTGAACTCCAAGTCTTTCTATGTATTACAGGGGGCAATACATAGTTATACATACATACATACATACATACATACATGGTATCTCAACAAATTCGAGCTACCAGAGGCCCCTCGGCAATTGTAACCCGACAACTAAACACCATATGGCTAGGCAAGCCTCTCTTCAGACAGTTATCACTCGGTGGCTGATTAATTTCAATGGCTTATTAGGCCTCTCCAGACTCTCCCTAGAGGAGGAGGAGGGGAACAGTCTGTTGTCTTCCCGGTGCTTTGTGCCTTCTAGGCTTGAAAGCATCCTGGTGACGGTGCTGCCATCATTTCCCGTGGGGGTAGCGGGGTCTTTTCTGCAAGTTTTTGTCTACCAGGTACTGAACCTAAAATCTCCTTGGTTCTCTCCCTTCCCACCGCGGGCTTCTCCCAGGAAGCCCGACGACCTCCCGGTCTCGCCCCTTCCCCGCACGCGCGCAGGCCCGGGGCCAGGGGGCTAAGACTTACCCGTGGGCGCGCTGTCCAGGATGCGCAGGTCGTAGGCCCCGGAGCAGCGGTAGTTGGCGGCGGTGCCGTTGTCCCACACCACCACCACCTCCTCGGGGCTCTCGAAGCTCCGGACCGTGCCCACATGACCCTCGCCGCCGTCCTGCTTTCCCCACTTCCAGTCCGGGCCGCGCACTACCCGGGCCCCGACCCCTTCCACCATCACCCGGTTATTCCGGGAGTTACTCATCGGGGCCCGGGCGGTGGGCTCCGCCGCTGCCGCCGCCGCCGCCGCCGGGGGGCCCGTGAGGGAGTTGGGCCCGGGCCGGACTCTCGGCGCCGGCGGGAGCGGCAGCGAGCCCCGGGGGACGTGGGAGTAACTCACGGGGGCGGCGGCGCGGTCCCCGCCAAGCCCACAACCGCCCTCCAGCCGTCGCCGCCGCCGCCGCGCCCCCCGCTCGGACTGGAGGCCGGACCGCAGCGGCTCAGAGGCGGCGGAGGCGGGCGGGCAGAGGGGAGGGGGCCGTGGGCGGGGACTCCCCCGCTTCCTCCGGGCTCCCCGGCCGGGCTACAGCGACGGCCGCCAGGAAACCACGCTCTCCCCCGGCCGGGAGCGCGGGGAGCGCAGGGGGCCGGGGGAGGCTAGCCCGGGGGAGACGGCGAAGGCGGCGGGGAGCAAGCTTAACTGCCGGCCTTTTTTCTCCCCTAGCCCCTCGCTCCGGGGTGGGCGCCCGACTGCCGGCGCCGCCTCCTCCCCCGTGGGCAGCGGTGGTACCTCCCGGCGTCCGGCGAGCGCCCGGGCCCACTGGCCCCCTTCTCTCTGCCCCCGCGCACGCCGCCGCGCTCCGCCCCGCCACAGAGTCCCCGCCGGGCGAGAGCGGCTCCACATCCGGATACTGACGCACCCAAGGCCGGAGCAGCACCTTCCCTGACTAGGAGGGGGAGCCTCAGCTACAGTTGGGCGAAAAGGGTTTTAGAGAGTCGCGCGACTGGAGAAAGAAAGGAAAAGAAAATCGATCCCTAAGCGTCTCTCCGGGGGCCCGATGAGAGTGCGCATGCGCCGGGTCCGGAAAGCGCGCAGGGGGCGGGGAGTGACGGCCAGCCCGAGCTTGAGGCGCTGGAGGGGCGATTCAATGGGGTTGTGGCCTGCGGGTGGTGCGGCGCGCCCCATTGGCTGTGAGGAAAGGGGCGGAGCAAGAAATCCGTCCCATTGGCCCGAAGGCGGGGCTGGAGGAAATCTAGATGAGGATGGGGTACGACACCGCGGGCACTGAAACCAGGTAGTTATTACGAGGTCAGTCTTTTTTTAAGTTCTAGTGTATCTAGGTGTACAGTGTGGACTTAGGATTCCGCGTTGTTTTAATCTTCTTTTTTAACAGGATCGGAAGTAGGACATAATAGCACAGATTAAGGGCAACGTGTATTTATGTATGTGTGAATTGCAAACATTTCAAACCCGAGTGGGTGATTAGGGATGTATTTTTAAGCTGAGTGAAATGGTGTTGAATGTGAGCTACGTGCAAAGTCCTTTGAAAGGTGTGTCTTGCCTTCCTGCGGAGTCAGGGTGCTAAGTAGACTCCAAACAGTACAAGCTCCTGAGAGAGTTTACATGTACCTTGCCCATCGATAACCCCCTCCACCCTAGATGTGATTCAGCCCTTAAATGCAAAAGACAACCTTGTAAGGAAAATAAGAGTACTGTAAGAGTGGCTTCTGGCTGCTGTTACTTAAATGACATTATGGTGTGTAGGATTTTTTTTTTTTTAAGATTTTATTTATTTGACAGAGATAGAGACAGCCAGTGAGAGAGGGAACACAAGCAGGGGGAGTGGGAGAGGAAGAAGCAGGCTCATAGCTGAAGAGCCTGATGTGGGGCTCGATCCTGCAACGCTGGGATCACGCCCTGAGCCGAAGGCGTTTACCGCTGTGCCACCCAGGCGCCCCTATGGTGTGTAGGATTTAAAACCATTGTTGTTCAGCCCACCATGGAGGCATTGCTAGCATAAACTGTTGCTTTTTCTGAGAGTCACAGGAGCACGAATACTCCAACAGAATCAAATAGCCAAGTGGAAAGACAATAATCAAGTGGAAAGAAAGGAGGTGTAAACTGTGACCAATTAATTATTATGTAGTAAAATATTCGTAATTTTTCATGTAAATAAAGCTGAGGAAAATACCAATATGGAATCCTAAAGACCAAATAGAGCTAATTTGAGAGACTAACCAAGATTTAAAATATTTGTTCAGAATAGGCCAGCCAAATTTCCAGTCTGTTTCAAAAATATTTTCACCCCAGAAATTTTAATGTGCTATTGCCAGAGCTACTCAATAGCAGCTATTCAATTAAGGGCACTATTAGTATTCCTGCTTTGCTAACTCTTCATTCTCTCTCTAGGATCTTTTATGGTTTCCTTCCTTTCATGATAACCAATTAGATTAATCAATTGAATTAATAAGCTGATAAAAAGATTTTGGAGGGGCACCCAACTCTTGATCTCAGCTCAGGTCTTGATCTCAGGAGTCATGAGTTAAAGCCCCACATTGGGCTCCATGCTAGGTGTGGAGCCTACTTAAAAAAAAAAAAAAAAAGATTTTGGAAAAAAATATAACTACTACACAAGTTATACTTATGGTTGACTTTGTAAAGTAAGTTGATTCAAGTAAAGGCCAATTCATCATAGTGCAACCTTACATTTTACATCAAGCACAGCATATTAATGGCTTTCCACATATTTAATTGTATTTAGCTCACCCAGGAGTTTTATACTTACTAAGACATAATCTAGTATTTAGAAAGGCTTTTGTTTTTGACACCAAAGATTAGTTATAAGAACTTTGAATTTTATTTGTCCTTAAAATGAAAAGGGATCTTAAGAAATGATCTGCATCTGTTGCAGATCAGCATCTGTTGACCCAGTGGTTTTCTTTTCTTTTCTCCCTAGCCACACCACAGACCCTGTTCTTATCCTGTACATTTGATCAATAAAGGGTGTTAGGTAGTGAAGCAATATAGCAAGGCTAGAGTCCGCCTGTAGTCTTTCCTTCCTCCCTTTGCAGGTGCTCTACAGGAACTATTCAAAACCTCTGGAGTATAAGTGAGCATAAAGTATGAAACCTCAAATTAGCCCCATCACCATATTCGATAAAAAGAAAATGAAGTCAGGACTGATTAAATAGTAGCTTGTCCAGGATTACCAAGGAAGTTAAGACATACAGCTCAGACTATAATCCGTCTGATACTGTATGTATTTCTTTATATTAAACACTCTCTTATCCATCCATCCCCTTACTAGATATATTGTGACTTTATAACACTGTCATGTTGCTACCTCTATTTCAAGACTACTAAATATAGTTTGCCAGGGGTCTCTAAATGATTTCAATTATATATCCTTTCAGTACAAAATTTTTGAACATGTACTTCCAATATATTTTTGAACATGTATTTTCATTGAACATGTCCAATATTTTTGAACATGTACTTCGAATATATGTAATTATGTATGCACAAATTATATGTGTACTACCATGTTATAGGTATAATAAAATATACTCAAAAATCAAAATTATAGGCATACCTCAGGGATATTGCAGGTTTAGTTCCAGATCACCAAATTAAGCAAGTGTTGCAATAAAGTGAGTCAAATGAATTTTTTGTTTTCCCGTGCATATAAAAGTTATGTTTACACTATATCGTAGGCCTCTAAGTGTGTGATAGCATTACATCTAAATAAATGTACATACCCTGATTTAAAAAGTACTTTATTGCTAAAAAAAAATGCTAACCATCATTTGAACTTTCAGGGAGTTATAATCTTGCTGGTGGAAGGTCTTGCCTCTACATTGATAGCTGCTGATTGATCGGGATAGTGGTTGCTAAAGGTTCAGGTGGCTGTGGCAATTCCTTAAATTAAGACAACAATGAAGTTTTCTGCATCTGTTGACTCTTCCCTTTCACAAAAATTGCTCGGTAGCATGCAGTGCTGTTTGATAGCATTTTACCCAGAGGGGAAGTTATTTCAAAATTAGAGTCCTCTCAATGAGCAGTAATATTTTGAAAGAAATCTTTTTTTTTTTTTTTTCTGAGCAGATCTCAAAAGTAGCCTTAATATTCTGTAAACCATGTTATAAACAGATGTGAGGTCATCCAGGCTTCATTGTTCCCTTTATAGAGCATGGGCTGAGTAGATTCAGCAAAATTCTTCAGAGCCCTAGGATTGTCAGAATGGTCAATGACATTGGCTTCAACTTAAAGTCACCAGCTGCAGTAGCCCCTAACAAGACAGTCAGCCTGTCGTTAAAAGCTTTGAAGCCGGGCATTGAGTGCTTCTCTCTAGCTGTGAAAAGTCTGAATAGCATCTTCTTCTGATGGAAGGCTGTTTGTCCGTATTGAAATATTGTTTGGTGTAGCCGCCTTCATTAATGATCTCACCAAGATCTTCCGGATCACCTGCTGCAGCTTTTACAACGGTACCTGCAGCTTCACCTTGCATTTTGGTGTCACGGAGACGGCTTCTTCACATAAACCTCATGCACTAACGTCTGCTAGCTCCAAACCTTTTTTCTGTAAGTTCCTCACCTCTCTCAGCCTTCACAGAATTGAAGAGAGTCAGGGCTTTGCTCAGGATTAGGCTTCAACGCAAGGGAATGCTGTGGCTGGTTTATTTTCTGTCCAGACCACTCACACTTTCTCCAGCCCAGCCATAAAGCGGTTTCATTTTCTTATCATTTGTGTGTTCACAGATTTAGCACTTTTAATTTCCTTCAGAAACTTTTCCTTTGCGTTCACAACTTGGCTAACTGGTGAGAAAAGCCTAGCTTTCAACCTATCTCAGCTTTCAACATGCCTTCCTCACTAAGGTGAATCATTTCTAGCTTTTGATTTAAAGTGAGAGATGTGTGACTCTCCCTTTCACTTGAACACTTAGAGGTCACTGTAGGGTTATTAATTGGTCCACTTTCACTATTGTTGTGTCTCAAAGAATAGGGAGGTGCCTAGGAGAGGGAGAGAAATGGAGGAACAGCTGGTCAGTGGAGCAGTCAGATCACACACGTTTGTCAATGAAGTTCACCATCTCTGTGGGTACAGTCTGTGTGGTAACATCAAAGGTCACTGATCACAGATCACCATAACAAATAAAATAATGATGAAAAAAATATGAAATATTGTGAGAGGTACCAAAATGTGACACAGAGACATGAAGTGAGCAAATGATGTTGGAAAAAATGGCACCAAGGGACTTGCCCAGCACAGAGGTTGCCACAAACCTTCGATTTGTTAAAAAAAAAAAAAAAAAAAAGGCAATGTCTGTGAAGTATAATAAAGCAAAGTGCACTAAAACAAGGTATGCCTGTAAAAGACGGTAAGATACAAAATACCCGGAAAAATTGGCATACTTTCTTTCCTTATTGCACTAGATCATCTTCTGTATCCCTAGATGTTTAAATTGGTATTCTCCAAAGTAGACGCACTCCACTTTGGAGACCCCTGTGTCATATATGTGTCTGTCACGTTTAGAACCCCGTTATTTTGCACATATATTTGTTTATCTGCCCATTTGTTCAGAAACATTTAGGGTCATTCAAAACTAGTCAAATTTTTATTCTAAACGTAAGTAAAATAAAATAAATAAATTCTTGCCCCAGAAATAAAGCGGTTTTGTTTTTCACCTACTATTCTTACTACTGTGAATGAATTTCTGGCTGCTTTACAATTTATAAAAATGTATAATATTTGGAGAGAAACTATATTAGTTAAAGTAATGCTATCTGCTACAACAAATAGACCAGCCGAAGGTATGCTGCTACTGCTGCTTGGCGAGAGCAATATGCTTGTGAGGCTCCTTGTCAAGGGTTACTGAGAAAAAAGCACTTGCCGCATCAACAGCTGCAAAAGCTGGGGCTGCAGGTTCATACGCTCCCTTAAAGAGGCCACATAGAAAAAGTAAAAATAAAGAGGACACATCTAAAACAGCTATAATTTAGTCACTACCTGATAACATTTACAATAATACACAAGAGCCAGCTTCCTTTCCAAGCTAAACAGCAGGTTCAATAGGGAAGTGACAGGAATCACTACCCGCATTTTTCAAGTCTCTGATGGTGGCTCCAATCTCTGTAATCCCTCCAGGAATGTGGTTAATGCTTCTGGTTGATTGTCGTGGTAAGAAAAGGCAATTACAGAACTTCCATTAGGACTTTCTACTATTATGTTTCACTCCATAGATTGGGGAGCCAGTATCCATATTCTTCCAGTTGCCGGGTTTGTCTATTCCAACTACGCATTCAGAAATCATACCATGTGGGGCGCCTGGGTGGCACAGTGGTTAAGCGTCTGCCTTCGGCTCAGGGCGTGATCCCGGCGTTGTGGGATCGAGCCCCACATCGGGCTCCTCTGCTATGAGCCTGCTTCTTCCTCTCCCACTCCCCCTGCTTGTGTTCCCTCTCTCACTGGCTGTCTCTATCTCTGTTGAATAAATAAATAAAATCTTTAAAAAAAAAAAAAGAAAGAAAGAAATCATACAATGATCCCAAACTGGATTAACCATGTGATGTTCATGACCACCACTCCGACCAATGGATTTTAATGGCTTGACCGCCCGCCCATAGGGATTGGCATACTCATAGCTAATATATACGAACATCTAAAAGGGAAATTTCCCTTTTCCTCAGGCCCCTAACTCTGGAAAATGATAGTTGGTTCCTTTTGTGAAGAAAAAACGGGGAAGGAAGATTATAGGATAAGGTTTTGGCTGTGTCACAGGGTCCGTTCTCACGAAGACCCTCCTTTTCTCCCTTCAAGGTCCTGTGAAATGGCTTACATTCATACACTGGATAAAAGGCCATGGCTCATGCGGTAACTCAAGTCAGGTCTCTGTCAACTAGAACTAGGATTTTTCTGATTGTACGGATAAAAAAATTACTTAAGGAAGCCGCCCACCTATTTAATTCACCATGATTGAATTGCCACCGCCAGCAACCTATGTAAATTAACACATTCTGATTGCCACTCTGGTCCTATTGCCCTTTTTAGTAACTGCATTCACCTAGTCTCTGATGGTTAAGCATTGATACCTGGCTTCTGTTACTCTGGCATGAAATCAAGGAACCCATTTCAATGGTGAAATCTCCCACCATCATCCCTGATATGCAGATGGAAGCTGTCAATGAGCTTTTTAAAGATGCTGGTGATCCCCTCATCAGCGCAGTTCTCAATGTCTTAATGAAGAATGTCCTCTGGGATAACTTTCCTGCTCCTGAAGCTTTTGGGTTCCTTCCTTGAAATATACCAGGGACGCTCTGACATCTCAGCCTACTGAAAGTAAGCCACCATTAAGTTCAGTTTTCAGTCAACCAAACTGCTGCTTGAGCGACACGTTGTATCAGAAAACTCTGATAAGTGCTCCCACGTTGATCAGTTCAGCCCAGTCCAATGTTAAGTTCTGTTCCTTTTTGTCAGCACTTAAAAAATTCATTCCCACACATATTTTCATGTCTCTGACAATATGAATTTCCAAAATCTTGCAATGGGAGGTGGGGGGCGGGGCTATCTTCTCCCAGGTCAGACAAGGAACTGCTTCAGATGACTAACCGCAGTGTCTTCACTCAAGGAGAGGCTAGTCTCCACAGACACAAGAAGAAGGAATGTTTTGGTTGGCAAAGAAGTCATCAGGAGAATGAAATACTATTGTTCCATAAAAAAGAACAAACAATGCACACAATAACTTGGATGGATCTTGAAGGGTTACATAGTGTAGAATTCCATTTATAGAACATTCTTAAAGTGACAACATTGTAGTGCTAGAGAACATATCAGTGGTTGCCAGGGATAGAGTTGTGGGAAGGGCATGACTATTAATGGCTAACACAATAGTTTTCTTGTGGTGATGGAACAGTTCTGAACCCTGGTTATGATGAGTTACTCAAATCCACACATATGATAAAATGTCATAGAACTGTACATCCATCAAGAAAGGAGTGCCTATAAAACTAGCAAAATCTGAAGGAGGTCTGTACCTGAGTTAGTAATATTGTACCAAAGTTAGTTTCCTACTTTTTACAGGGTACTAAGGTTATCATTGGAGGAAACCAGGCAAAGGGTACACAGGAACTCTGTACTATTTTTGCAACTTATATGAGTCTTAAACTATCTTAAAATAAGAAGAAAGAGGGATGTCTGGGTGGCTCAGTCAGTTAAGTATCTGCCTTCGGTTTAGGTCATGATCCCAGCGTTCTGGGATTGAGCCCCACATCAGGCTCCTTGCTCCGTGGGGAGCCTGCTTCTCCCTCTGCCTGCTGCTCCCCCTACTTATGCACTCACTCTCTCCATCTCTGACAAATAAAATCTTTTAAAAAATAAGAAGAAAGAAAGAAAAAAAGGAGGGAAGAAGGAAAGAAGGAAGGAAGGGGAACCTAAAGGGGACGTAGAGATTCAAGTTTCTCAGATTTATCTGAATTCACCCAAATGCCTTCATTCTAAGTCTCAGAGTCCCACTTTTTCCCAATCTATGCCCCAACTTTTACATAGAAGGGATTCTGGTCCTCAATGATACTGCATGAGTTAACAAACCCTGATACTTCCTTGCTTCTCTCCTTCTAGACTTCTTTCATATGAAATAATAAATATCCTTCTTGTTTAGTTATTTTTGTTACTTGAAGTTGACAACAGTCCTAATTCAAATTCCTGACTCATAAATAGATATATTACTTAACAAATTTACTCTTTAGTGATCACTCTTTAATGATACTCTTCCTTTTTAAAAAAAATTTTTTAAATTATCTTGAAGAAACAGACTCCACATTTTATTGACAGCCACTTTTTTTATAAGATTTTGTTTATTAATTTGAGAGAGAGAATGAGAGAGCACAAGCAGTGGGAGAGGCAGAAAGAGAAGCCCCAATACTCTTCCTTTCTAAAATTATTTTCTTCTGGGGTGCCTGGATGGCTTAGTCGGTTAAGCATCTGACTTTGGCTCAGGTCCCGATCTCAGGGTCCTGGGATCAAGTCCCACGTTGGGCTCCCTGCTTAGCGGGGAGTCTGCTTCTCCCTCTCCCTCTGATTCTCTTCCCACTGTGCTCTCTCTCTCTCTGTCTCAAATAAATAAATCTTAAAAATAAATAATTTTTTTCTAAACAAAACAAAACCTCAATTCAAATTGGCTTAACCAAAAAGGGAAAACTGTTAGGTCATATACATGAAAAAGATAAAAGTTCCAGATTAATATGTATATTGACTCAGAAACTCAAGCAACACTTTTTATGATTCAGGTTTTTTCCAGTTCTCATTTCTTTTTCCTTTTCTTGGCTTCCTTTATAGTCACCAACTAGACTCAAGCTCCTGGCTTCATTCATCTTACTGCTAGAAGTTCCAGCATAAAGAGGTCCCCCACTCTCTCCCAACAGTCTCAGCAGAAGTCTCCTTGTGACACAATGACTGAACAGATCACGCACCTAGCTTTGACTCAAAGTCCGAGGCCATGATAGGTCTGGGTTTCACGTCACTTTTTTTGGTGAAGATTTTCTTTATTTATCTATCTTCGAGAGAGAGCATGAGTGGGGGAAGGAGCAGAGGGGGAGAGAGAGGGGCAAGCAGACTCTGCGCTGAGCGCTGAGCACAGAGCCTGACACAGTGTTCCATCTCATGACCCGGAGATAACAACCTGAGCCGAAACCAAGAGTCAATGCCCAACTCACTGAGCCCCCCAGGAGCCCCTCATGTCACTCTTAAGTTTGGTGTGGTGTCAGCTCTACCAGAAGCACACGGTCTAAAAGTAGAAGCAAGGATACCAGTGCCAAAGAAAGTGAGTAAATGCTCAAGAAAAAATGTTTTGGAAAATGAATACTAATGATTATGTTGGAACATATCATGCAGTGCTTCAGCTAGAATTGCTCGAATTCTGAAACAGATTTAGAGGATATCATCTGATAGTTAGATCATGGCAGCCTTTTGATGTGGTAGAATGAAACAATGTGGTAGAATGAAATGAGGAAGTCAGGCGACTTTAGTTCTAGCTTAACACTGAGGCTTACCAACTCTGTGAGCTTCAGGAAATCACCTAAGTTTTCTGGTCCTCAGTTGCTTAATGTATAAGACCAAGGAGTTAATAATTTTGTACATATACATATAATGGTTCTTGGTTCATTTTTTAAATATATCCTACATGCATACTTTTGAGAAGTGCCAAGAGTTGGTGTCAGAGGAGTCATAGCAAACACATCTGCGGCCAAACTTGTCAGAAATGCAAGCATATCAGGGGCCATAATCTTAGCCCTGTGTGACAGGCTGGCTCTCGAAGGTGCTCTGCACAGAAATTGGAACAGTATCAGCCCCCCTACACTCCTTGCCTGTCAGGATCTGTCTCGGAGCTATGACAAACTTGCATCATTCCCACCAATTTGTACCAGCACCTCAGATCCCAAACAACAAATAAAACTTCTTTTCCTTGCCCTCCCAAATTAGATTTGCCAACAGTAAGAACTTGAGTAATGCAAAAAACTCTTCCGAAAGATTTGTTTTTTCCCACAAAGATTTGATAGAGCAGTTGTTCCCTTCCCGTTGGCCTGTGGTCAGACGTTCAACCTATAAATTTCAGCAATTCCTCATGTTACCATGAACCTTTGTGAGTGCTCCCAGGCATTCCATCACAGAAAAAGATGTGAACTGACAGAGTCCAATTATAATTCCTAGTGCCAAACTATACAAACTTTCTCTCATCTATAACTTCTTTACTTCTAAGATCTACCGCACTTACAACATTTCACTGGAATATTCTATCTAAGAGATGAAACTTTCTAGAGATGGATGGTGGTGATGGTTGCATACCCATGTGGACGTAGTTAATGCCACTGAACTGCACACTTAAAAAGAGTTAAAAAGATAAATTTAATGTTATGTTTTACTACAGTAAAAACAAAAATTACAATATAACCCAGCAATTCCACTCCTATATGTATACCCAAAAGAATCGTGGAGAGGGGTTGGGGAGTTGGGCAAGATGGGTGAAGAGGAGTGGGAGATACAGGCTTCCAGTTAGAGAATGAATAAGTCATGGGAAGAAAAGGCACAGCACAAGGAATATAGTCAATGATGTTGTAATAGTGATGTACGGGGACAGATGGCAGCTACATTTGTGGTGAGCATGGCATGAGGTATAAACTTATCAAATCCCTATGTTGTGTACCTGAAACTCATGTAACATTGCATGTCAACTATACTCAAATAAAAAAAGAAGGAAATTGAAAGTAGGTACTCAAACAGGCATTTGTATGACAATGTTCACTGCAGTATTATTCCCAACAGCCAAAAGGTGGAAACAACACATGTGTTCATCAATAGATAAATGATAAACAAAATGTGGTATATAGACACAATGGAATATTATTTTGCCTTAAAAAGAAATGAAGTTCCGGGGTGCCTGGGTGGCACAGCGGTTAAGCGTCTGCCTTCGGCTCAGGGCGTGGTCCCAGCGTTATGGGATCGAGCCCCACATCGGGCTCCTCTGCTGGACCCTGCTTCTCCCTCTCCCACTCCCCCTGCTTGTGTTCCCTCTCTCGCTGGCTGTCTCTATCTCCGTCGAATAAATAAATAAAATCTTTAAAAAAAAAAAGAAATGAAGTTCTGAATCTACAACATAGCTGAAACTTGAAGGCATTATAAGTGAAATATGCCAGAAAGAAAAGGATAATGTTGTATGTTTCCACTTACATTAGGTAACTATACTAGTCAAGTTCATAGAGACAGCAAGTAGATTAGAGATTACCAGGGGGATTGATGGAAGGGCAATAAGGAGTTATTGCTCAAGGATTACAGAGTTTCTGTTTGAGGTAATAAAAAAAGTTTTGAAATAAAAGCAGCGATGGTTGCACAACATTGTGAATGGGATTAATATCACTGAATTTTACCCTTACGAATGGTTAAATTGACAAATTTTTTATATGTATTCTATCACATATGATACATATAACAAAATACCACACATATTTACTACATAAATATGTGTTTATTTATAGATTTTTAAAATTTATAATCTGGGGCACCTGGGTGGCTCAGTCCATTAAGCATCTGCCTTCGGCGTAGATCATGATCCCAGGGTCCTGGGATCGAGCCCTGTATCAGACTCCCTGCTCAGCGGAGAGTCTGCTTCGGCTTCTCCCTCTCTCTTTCCCTCTCCCCCTGCTTGTGCTTTCTCTTTCTTTCTCTCTCAAATAAATAGATAAATTAAAAAAAATTATCTAATATACTAAAAGCCGTTGAATTGTACACTTTTTTTTTGAAGGGGAAGGGGCAGAGGGAAAGGGAGAGAAAGAATCCAAAGCAGGCTCAAAGCTCAGCAGCATGGAGCCCAACACGGGGCTTGATCCCACAACCCCAAGATCATGGCTGGAGCCAAAACCAAGAGTCCTATGCTTAACTAGCTGAGCCACCCAGGCACCCCTGAATTGTACACTTTAAACAAGTGAATTGTATACCATGTAAATTATATCTCAGTAAAGCTGTTTTTAAAAATAAGACAGAAAAAAAAAAACACAAGATAGAGATTGGCTGAATGGATTTAAAAAATAAGTAAAGGACACCTGGGTGGCTCAGTCGGTTAAGGTCTGCCTTTGCCTCAGGTCATGATCCCAGGGTCCTAGGATCCAGTCCTGCATCAGGCTCCTTGCTCGGTGGCAAGCCTGCTTCTCCCTCTGCCCGCCACTCCCCCTGCTTGTTCACGCACTCACACGTGCTTTCTCTCTCTCTCCGACAAATAAATAAAATCTTTTAAAAAAATAAGTGAAAAAAAAATCCAACTATATGCTATTTATAAGAGATTCACTTTAGCACCAAAGACATAAATAGGTTGAAAGTGAAAGGATGGAAAAATATATTCCACGTGTATTAGTTCCCTATGACAAATTACCACAAACTAAGTAGCTGAAAACAAAGGAAATTTATTCTCTTGCAATTCTAGAGACCAGAAGTCCAAAATAAAGGTTTCAGCCAGGTTAGCTACTTGTGGAGGTTGAAGGAGAATCCATCCCATGCCTCTCTCCTAGCTTCTGGTTACTGCTGGCATCCTCAGGCATTCTGTAGCTTATAGATACATTACTTCAATGCCCTCCTCCATCTTCACATGGCCTTCTGTGTGCATCTCTCAAATATTCCTTTCATTTCTCTTATAAGAATGCCTGTCATTGGATTTAAGGCCCAACCTCAGACCAAGATGATCTCATCTCAGAACCATTCACTTAATTATATCTGCAGCGAAGACCCTATCTCCAAATAAGTATGAGTGAAGACTTAGACATATCTTTTTGCAGTCCGTATTCAACCCACTATAACATGCAAATAGTAATCAAAGGAGAGCTGGGGCAGCTAGACTAAAAGCAGACCAAATAAACTTTAAGTAAAAAATCATTACAAAAGACAAGCAAAGACATATATTGATCAGGTCAATCCATCAAGAGGATACATCAGTTAATAAACATATATTCACTTTAAAAAAAGCCCCAAAATATATGAGGCAAAAACTGGCAGAATTGAGGAATAAATAGACAGTTCTACAATAATAGTTGAAGATTTCAACAAGCCATTTTGGCAACGGAGAGAACAACCACACAGAAGATCTATAAGGAAATGCAAAATTCAAACAACACTATAAGCCAACCAGACCTAATAGACAAATATGGAACACCACCTCCAACAACAACAAAATACATTCTTCTCAACTCCACATGGAAATTTCTCCAGGATAGACCATAAGCTAGTCCACAAAGCGAGTCTCAATGAATTTTAAAAGACTGAAATCCTACAAAGTATCTTATCTGGCCACAATGAAATGAAGCCAGAAATCAATAACAGAAGGAAATTTGGAAAATGCACAAATACGTGGAAACAAAAAAACACTTTTTTTTTTTTTTTTGCAAGCACACAAACGTGAACTGGGGTGGTTGGGGGTGGGGGCTCAATCTCACAACCGTGAGATCATGACCTGAGTCGAAATCAAGAGTCAGATGCTCAACCAACGGAACCACCCAGGCGCCTCAAAGCAACACACTCTTTTTTTTTTTTTAATGATTTTTTATTATATTATGTTAGTCACCATACAGCACATCCCCGGTTTCCCATGTAAAGCTCGATGATTCATTAGTTGTGTATAACACCCAGTGCACTATGCAATACGTGCCCTCCTTACTACCCATCACCGGTCTATCCCATTCCCCCACCCCCTCCCCTCTGAGGCCCTCAGTTTGTTTCTCATAGTCCATAGTCTCTCATGCTTCATTCCCCCTTCTGATTATCCCCCCTTTCTTCCCCTACCAATCATCCTAGTTCGTATGTTCCATAGATGAGAGAAATCATATGATAGTTGTCTTTCTCTGCTTGACTTATTTCACTTAGCATTATCTCCTCCAGTGCCGTCCAAAGCAACACACTCTTAAACAGCCTGTGGGTCAAAGAAGAAATCAAAAGAAAGATGTGAAGATAATTTAAAATGAATGAAAACAAACACACAACATACCCAAACTCATGGAATACAGAGAAAGCAGTGCTCAAAGAGAAATTGATAGCTGAAAATGCTTACAGTAAAGAAGATCCCAAATCAATAACCTTACTTAACAACTTAAGGAACTAGAGAAGAAAAACAGGTTAACCCCAAAGCAAGCATAAGGAAGGTAATAATAAAGATTAGAGCAGTGATCAATAGAGAATCGAAAAACAATAGAATTAATGAAACCAAAAGTTGATTCTTTGGAAACAACCACATGGACAAATTTTTAGTTAGACTGACTAAAAAAACAGAAGCGGCAAATAACTAAAATCAGATTGAAAGTGGGATCATCGCTGTGGATCTCACAGAAACAAAAAGGATTATAAAAGAATACCGTGAACAGTTGTAAGCCAACAAATTAGATAATCTAAATGACATAGACAAGCTTTTTAAAAAATTTATTTCAGTTATTTATTTGAGAGAGAGCACTGGCGGGGGTAGGGAGGGAGGATGGGAGAAGCAGACCCCCTGATGAGCAGGGAGCCCAATGCAGGGCTCGATTCCAAGACCCCAGGATCATGTCCTGAGCCAAAAGCAGACACTTAACCAACTGAGCCACCCAGGCAACCCGAAATAGACAAACTTCTAGAGAAATACATAATACCAAAACTGACTTAAGAACAACCAGAAAAACTTAACAGACCTATAACAAGAGAATGAGTCAGTAATCAAAAACCTTCCCCCTAAAAAAGCCGAGGACCATAAGCCTTCACTGGTGAATTCTACCAAACATTTAAAGAATTAATACAAATGCTTCTCAAACTCCTCCAAAACGTAAAAGTAAAGGAAGCACTTCCTGACTCATTCTGTAACATTACCCTGATACCAAAGCCAAACAAACCAACACAGGGAAACTAGAGACAACATTCCTTATGAATATAGTTGAAAAAATCCTCAACAAAATACAAGCAAACCTAAGCCAGCAGCACAGAAAGAGGATTATACATTACAGCCGATTAGGATTTATTCTAGAATGCAAGGGTGCTTCAGCATGTGAAAATCAATGTGCTACATCACATTACCAGAACAAAGGGGGGAAAAACAGGTGATCACCTCATTTAATACAGAAAAAGTATATGAAAATATCTCACACCTTTTCATGATGAAAACCTTGAACAAAGTGGGAGCAAAAAGGAATTTCCTCAACATAAGAAAGGGCATTTATGAATAACCCACAGCTAACATACTCAAAAGCTATGGCTACAGTCTTATCTGAGGTTCAGGGTCCTCTTCCAAGTTCACATGGTTATTTGGAGAATTCAGTTTCTTGCAGCTGTAGACCTAACTCAGGAGGCTTGTTTCTTAAAGGCCAGCAGAAGAGTCTCTGACTTCTTCCATGTCTGATTTCTGCACTCTCTTTTAGAAGCTTCACCTGATTACATCAGGCCCACCCAGGAAATTTCCCTTTGGATTCACTCGAAGTCTACTGCTTGGGCTTTCATTACATCTTCAAAATCACTTCACCTTTGGGGCGCCTGGGTGGCACAGTCGTTAAGTGTCTGCCTTTGGCTCAGGGTGTGATCCCCGCGCTCTGGGATCGAGCCCCACGTCAGGCTCCTCCGCTGAGAGCCTGCTTCTTCCTCTCCCACTCCCCCTGCTTGTGTTCCCTCTCTCCCTGGCTGTGTGTCTCTCTCTGTCAAATAAATAAATAAAACCTTAAAAAAAAATCACTTCACCTTTGCTATATAAAGTAGCATAATCACAGAAATGATATCCCATCATATTGTTAGGTCCCACCCACACTCAAGGGTAGGGGATTATGTAAGGCTGTGTACACCAGGGGGAGCAATATTGAGAAGCGGTCATCATAGAGTTCTACCTACCATAGGCTGTGACCTTCGATGAGGTAGAAAAGGGCATTGCCTTCACCTGTGTTTGGGACTCTTTCCCACCTGCCCCCTCTAGGACCATAACCCATCAGTCACACAATTGTGTATATCCAGGTAAGTTTGGAGGTATGCAACTAAGAATTTACTATTCTATTTTCCCTTTTTTGTTTATTTATTTATTTTTGTTACTTAAATGAGTTGGCCTAATAACTAATTTTAGCACATTCTTGCAGTGCTTTCACATGACCACTCCATACTTACGTACTATGGGTACATTTACTTGTAAATGAGCTACTTGAGAATTAACAAGGGAGGGTGTTTTCAGAGATGTCAAGGTGGCCAAAAATATTTCTATTTCCAATGATGTATGATCAGAAAGCTGCATCTCTGTCTGAAGGGGAATTCTATTAAAGTTCTATTAAGATAATTTTGATCTCAAACATTTCAAGTGGAACCCATATGATAGTTTCTTTTTCTGTCTGTCATTCCATCTTACACAAAATATGTAAGGAAGGAGGAAGCATCAACTTTATGTTCCTCCAGTTGGGTTAGTCTGTAAATTAATCCTCTCCACACAAAGGCATTCCCAAATGACTTCAGTTACCTTGGAGGAAGCAGGTTAATTTATCTCCCTATTATGGCTACTACTTGGCTGCCCTACCCCGAATCTAATAAACACAAATTAACCTGAGGGAAGCTTTATGCAGATTTTTGCTCAAGATTCCAGTGATAAGGGCACCTGTGTGGCTCAGTCAGTTGGGCGTCTGCCTTCAGCTCAGTTCATGATCCCGGGGTCCTGGGATCGAGTCCCAAGCCCCTGGGCTCCCTGCTCGGTGGGGAGTCTGTTTCTCCCTCTCCCTCTACCCCTCTCCCTCCCCCTCCACTTGTGCTCGTGCTCTGTCTCAAATAAATACATAAAAACTTAAAAAAAGACTCTAGTGATAAATCTGAACAGTACAAATTGGGACTGTGGTCTGGGGACCACAAACTTATCTGCCCCCTTGACCACTTCTGAAGTCTCCCAAGAATTCCACTTTTTTTCTTCCCCAGGCCTCCACTGCAGGAATGTCCCCCATGAACATTCCTCCTTTCCAACATGACTTTATGCCAGTTACTAGAGCCCTTCCTTACTTAAATGCCTTTTTTCATCCTGAAGGCTCTGGCCTCAGTTCCCAGGGTATAGTCTCCTCCCTGCCAAGATCAATCAGTTGGAAGTCAGATTGCTAGTGCTTAAGTTGGGCTTTGCAGTGTTAGGGATAATTGGTGCTAAAGACAGAACTACAGTTAGTGTATTAATGATAAGTATTAGAACTGAGGAGTTGGGGTCACAGTGGTGTATTAATAAATAATCTGGCAACATCCACAATTTTTATAACAATCCATATAGAATTATAATATTTCTTTTTAAAAAAGATTTTATTTCTTTATTTTTTAAAGTGGGGGGGGTCGGCAGGCAGCAGAGGGAGAGGAACAAGCAGACTCCACTCTGAGCATGGAGCCCAGTGTGGGGCTCAATCCCATGACCCTGCGATCATGACCTAAGCCGAAATAGTTAGACCCTTAACCAACAGAGCCACCCAGACACCCCAGAACTATAATATTTCTTTTAATTGAATGTAACCTAAAATTTTTATTTCATTAAGTGTATGCCTTGTGATTTTCAGTTCTGGCATTCTCCGTAAGTATAAACCATTCTGTCCTCTGCCTGATTTCTGTTGATGATTTGCCACAGATTTGAGGAGGTTAGGGGAATAGGGTGTTTCCTATTACAGACAGAGTTTTGTTTTATCCAAAAATTAAAGAGAAATAACCCAGAAACATTACCAATGAAGAGGTTTAATTCCTCCTGAAACCCCTCAGGGAGTCGATATTAAAAAGCTCGCCTTTTTTTCTGAACTTGTCTTTAACTTAATATGAATACAGATGGATAGGGGCGCTTGGGTGGCTCAGTCAGTTAAGCTTCTGCCTTCGTCTCAGGTCATGATCCCAGGATCCTGGGATCAAGCCCCACATAGGGCTCCTTGCTCAGCCAGGAGCCTGTTTCTCCCTCTTCCTCTGCCTGCCGCTCCCCTTGCTTGTTCTCTCTCTCTCTGTGTGTCAAATAAATAAAATCTTTTTAAAAATGCAGGTGGATGGATTCAAAAACAACTAGAGATATACATACAGATACAAGTAGACATATGTACACATGGGTTAGGATACATAGATATATTACCTAGTTCAGTCAGCTGAGAGGACCTAGACACAATGATACCCCAGTGGCAATGACCACATCAATGCCCAGTGAGCACCCAGTGCCCATATCTTGGTTTCTAAATGCCATTTCTCTGTTAAACAAAAACAAAAACAGGGCATATTACAATTTGTAAAGATGTGTTTCTCTATTTTTTAAGATTTTATTTATTACTTTGAGAGACAGAGAGAACACAAGCAGGGGCAGAGGAAGAAGCAGACTCCCCCACTGAGCTGGGAGCCTGACATGGGACTCAATCCTGGGACCTGGAGATCATGACCGAAGTCAAAGGCTGATGCTTAACCATCTGAGCCACCCAGGCGCCCTGAGATGTGTTTCTATTTAAAACTTGTTTTCCATTATGTCTTAGAATGTTTGGCCTTTCCTGCTTTTAGCTATATATCTTTTCACATTATTTTATTCCTTTACAATTAATTTTGTATGTTTTTAAATGACTTTTTTACTGTTTAAAAAGTAATAAATGTTCATTGTGACAATTAATTAAAGAGAAGTATAAAGAAAAGAATTAAAAATCTCAATGGGGGGACGCCTGGGTGGCTCAGTCAGTTAAGCTTCTGCCTTCAGTTCCGGTCATGATCCCAGGGTCCCGGGATCAAGTCCACATCAGGCTCCCTGCTCAGTAGGGAGCCTGCTTCTCCCTCTGCCTGTCCCTCCCCCTGCTTCTTCTCTCTCTCTTTGACAAATAAATAAAAATCTTTTAAAAAAATCTCAATGGGTTTCTTAACTTTGAGGATTTTTGAAAGAGCTGAAATCAGAGCACCTGGGTGGCTCAGTCTGTTAAGCATCTGACTCTTGGTTTTGGCTCAGGTCATGGAGTCCTCCCTCCCCCCCCTCCTCTGCCCTTCCCCCTGCTCATTCTCTCTTGCTCTCCCTCTTGCTCTAAAATAAATAAATAAAATATTTTTAAAAAAAGAAAGAAAGCTGAAATCTTTAACTTATTTAAAACATTTCTACAATAAATATGGTTGACTCTTGAACTGCACAGGTCCACATATATGAGGATTTTCTTTATAAATATGGTATGATACTGTAGATGGGTTTCTCTTTCTTAGGATTTTCTTAATAACATTTTCTTTTCTCTAGCTGACTTTCTTATAAGAATATAGCATAGAGGCGCCTGGGTGGCTCAGTCAGTTAATTGTCTGCCTTCAGCTCAGGTCATGATCCCAGGGTCCTGGGATTGAGCCCTACATTGGGCTCCCTGCTCAGTGGGGAGCCTGCTTCCCACTCTCCTCCTCACTAGTGCTCTCCCTAGCTATCTCTGTCATTATCTGTCTTTCTCAAATAAAGAAATAAAATCTTTTAAAAAACTATAAAAAACAATATAGTATATAATACATATAACACACAAAATATGTGTTGTTTATGTTATCAGTAAGGTTTTCCGTCAATAGTAGGCTGTTAAGTTTCTGAAGAGTCAACAGTTACACACAGATTTTTGACTGTGCAGAGGTTGGCGCCTCTAACCCTCATGTTGTTCAAGGGTCAACTGTCCATTGGTAAGCAAAAATGAGCCACTGATATTTATTAATATTTGAATGTTTTTGTAGGACTTTTCCATATTCTCTATTAGTTTCCTATTGCTACATAACAAATCACCACAAATTTAGCAGCTTAAAACAACACATTTACTATTTGACAGTTTCCATGGATCAGGGGTCCAGGCACAACTTAACTGGGGCTCTGCTCCAGGTCTTACAAGCCTGCAGTCAAGATGTTGGACAGGCTGTGTTTTCATCTGGAGGCTTGACTGAGGACGAAACTGCTTCCAAGCTTATTCAGGGTGTTGGCAGAATTCATTTCCTTGCAGTTGTAGGACAAAAGGCCCTACCTTTTTGCTAGCTGTTGGCGAGAGGTTCCCCCACGAGTCCTGGAGGCCACCACTAGTTCCCTGCTATGTGGTCCTCTCCAGCTGCAGTTCATATAGCTGTTTGCTTCCTCAAGGTGGCAGGAGAGCCTTTTAGCTCCACTCTGCTAAGCTAGAGTCACATAACATAATGTAATCACAGAAGTGGTGACATCTCATCACTTTTACTATATTCTATTAGTTAGAAGTAAGTCACTGGTCCTATCTGCATTCAAGGAGAAAGAATTATACACAGGCATAGACACCAAGCAGAGGAAGTTATTGGGGGTCAGGTTAGGGTCTGAGCTCTCATTTCCTCATCTAAACTGGAATAGTTCTTAAGGAAGTTTGTGAATGTTCTTCTAACAGCAAAGAAAGTTTGACATCTTCAATCTCAACCATCTTACTTTATAGACAGGGGATTGAGGCTCCGAAAGAGTAAATGGTTTGCCTAAGTTTGGTGGATGAGTTCAGAGTTGTTTACTCCCAGGTCAGCACACTCTCTACACATCATGATGCTGATGAAGTATTTTATGGTATTGTCACTTTCCACTTAAGCAAAATAAAATATATATGTATTTATGGGTACACAGGGCAGAAGGTGGGTGCAGGCATTATAAAGAATGTTGCATGCACATTGTCAAGTCTGGCAGCCAGCATGTATATTTGCATTTTCTGGGTGTGCTCACATGCAAGAATCAATGAGGGAAAAAGAATTACTAAAGCTCAGGGCAAGACCAGTACATACCTATTTTCATTTAGTCATCCCAAAGACTCTATAAAGTAGAAATTATTATTCTACAGATTAAAAAAAAAAAACAGGTTCATTGAAGACAACTAAAGTATTCTGGGTGCTGGCCACCATCAAGTTACAGTGACCAAATCAAGGCCAAATAAATTGTTCACTTCTGGCCCATCCCATTTCTCTATCACTAATTTCTATGATTAATTTACAATCCTGTGAAATTTTTCATAGTCTCTACAGTCCTTGCCTTTTTCTTTTTGCCTATTTAAGTCTTGCCACTCTTGGTACCTCCAGGTGAGAGTTCATAATAATAGACTGCTACATCTTCTAGCCCTTTTAGATGCCTCTATCTTCCGGTTTAGTCGTGTTGCCATAAATAAGCCTAGGAAAACCTACTTCATAAATGGTTTCTGGTCCCTACGTTAAGTAACTGTGAATTTCGGTAAGTCTAGAAGTTCAAAGCACTAACGAACCACAAATAGGCTTTAAAATTTTTTGAATCCCAGTTCCTTTTCTTGATCTCCTTATTAATTTTTGGTAACCACTTCTCACTTAAGGCATACTTAAGGAACTAAAAGGATTCAGAGGGATTTAAAGTACGAATAGCCTTATTATTGAATGTTTTATAGAGTATTTTTTCTCTTTTGATGTAGTTCAGGAGAAACACAACTTTTTGGGGGATGTAGGATTTTTTTTTCCCTACGCAGTGCATTCTTCTAACATATATTTGGCATTAACTCCCCCAAGTTTTTTCCGGGGCACCTTAAACCGCTAGTTTACAGTATTTAACGAAACCCACCGCCGTGCGGAATCGTTCAAGGTCACTGGAGCAGGTGCCCGGCCACGGACCGGAACGCGCGCACGGCCAGAGCCCATTTCCTTCTCCAAAGTCGGCCCTCGATCTCTGCCCACTTTTGGGGGTCACCCAGGCTGACTGCGACCAGACCGGGAGATCCAGTCCGCCTCCACGGTGGCCGCGCTTGGAACCGCGCCTCTGGAAGGTTCCTGAGTGGCTGACGGTGGGGGCGGCTCCAGGGAAGCTGGGGCGGAGCCGGCGGCGCCCGGCAGCGGTGCTACGCCTCCCGGGGCCGCTCGGCCGCGCCCGCTGGCGGAAGCTGCGCTCTGCCGGGCTAGAGACGCTCTGGTCGAGGGACCTCGGCGCTGCCGCCGCCGCTTTCGGTGCCTCGCCGGCTGACCGGCTTCCCACCGCAGGGCCAATGCAGCGCTTAGCGATGGACCTACGGATGCTCTCCAGGGAGCTCTCCCTCTATCTGGAGCACCAAGTCCGGGTTGGGTTCTTCGGCTCGGGAGTGGGCTTATCCCTGATCCTGGGCTTCAGCGTCGCTTACGCCTGCTATTACCTGAGCAGCATCGCCAAGGTGAGCCAGGGGTTAGCGCGGGCGCGGGGGCGCAGGGCCGCGGGCGGCTTTGCTGCGAGCCACAGCAGCCGGACAAGCTGGAACTAACGCCGCAGGCGCGGTTGGCTAGGGCCGTCTTGGAAGCGAGAATGCTGCTGCTCCCGAGTTGTTGCCCTTTCCCGGGCATCTGATGCATGCCCTTTGAGCGCGGGCGGGAAAGGGGACCAGCTCTTGTCGGCCTGCCTGTGCGTCCGGCCCGGGTCCTCGGGCAGCAGCCAGGACCCCGCTGACCTAGGTGCAACGGTACTGCCCTTTCCCTATTCGCTAGCCTGGCAATGCTGTAGCGCTTCTGATTCCCTTAACTCTTGCCATCCTCTAGAAGGGTTTGGTAAGTCACTCTTTAAGTCCGTTGTGACTGCGAATTATTTGTGTCAGGCTTTTCGAAGGAGATGTAATCGGAGGGAGCGCGCGCGAGAGGGACGAGTCTGCTCATTTCTGGTTTATGGTTGGCAGAAACTTTGTTCTGGACCCTTTACTATAATACTGGCTTTCCCCACAGAAGCCCCAGTTAGTGACGGGGGGTGAGACCTTCAGCCGCTTCCTCCAGAACCACTGTCCCGTGGTGACAGAAACGTACTACCCAACGGTCTGGTGCTGGGAGAGTCGAGGGCAGACACTCCTGAGACCTTTCATCACTTCTAAGCCCTCGGTGCAGTACAGGAAGTAAGTATATTTCCATTTGCAATCATTTCTTCAAAACCGCAGGGTTTTTTGCATACTCCCAGTCCTTGGGTAACCTTTAGTTAGTAAGCATATAGAAAAGAAAGGGGATTGAAAATGGAAGTTTTGCCCCCCCCCCAACACACACTCAGTTGCAGGAAAATATTTAGGCATTGCCTTTCACTGTGCGTGTGTGTTTGTGTGTGTGCGTGCATGTGGGCCTTGATGTAACCGGTTTATTTCTAGAGAAGTGTTTGAGGGTTACTCTTTTCCAATTTGGCATGCATCTGTCCCTGAGGACCTAGATCCTTTGATGATATGTACCAATTCACTGACGCTGGGAGTGGGGATGGGGTGGAGAATGATGCCAATTAATTTGGATTTTGCATGATGGACTCCCGTAAAAGGACTTCATATTAATAACCAAATGGGTTCTTGATGCTAATGTCCTTGGGGTGTTAAAAATATGGTCCAGAATTTATCAGTAACCAGAAGATTTAGATGGTGCCTAATATTAATTTCCCTGAGTCATCTAGTCTTTCTTGAGTTCCTTTTGTTGCCTGGAACTTGCACTATTTGGGAAAATTCTTTAAGTTCATAGATACTGTGTGAGAAGTACTTTAAAATATTTAAGAAGCAAATTTTATAATATACTCTGTGGGGAGACTGCGTTATTGAATCAAAGGGGCCAGAGCAGTGATCAGATCAGCACTTTATTTATTCATAATTCCCTGATGAATTATTTGGGTGACCTCAATCACATAGGGGTTAAATGCTGGATATTTTAGAGTAATGAGGAAATGCTTAAGATAAATATGTGAAGTACTTTGCAGATCCTTTTTATATGCTGCCTTTTTGTGGTGCTGCTGGAGATACTTTATGGTACTAATCTCATAGTATTCTTGTAATAAAAGAAAGTGATATAAGTGTGTATTAGTGAATGCTGAAGAAAAAGTTCTTTTCAGATGACCAAGTCATGTCATATATTTATAAAATTAAGACACTAATATTAAGACATAACTTGAAACACTTATTGAGTATGTCTTTTATTTCTTTCAGTGAACTTATTAAAACTGCAGATGGAGGACAGATTTCACTGGACTGGTTTGATAATTGTAATAGTAGATGTTATATGGATGCCACCACCAGACCTACTATTTTACTGTTGCCTGGCCTCACGGGAACAAGCAAGGAATCGTATATCCTTCATATGATCCATCTTAGCGAAGATTTGGGATACAGGTACCAATAAAAGATTTATTCCATTTTTCACGTAATTTGTCCTAAATGAAACACAAATAGACCTGTATGTTTGTTTCAGAAATGCTTGTTATTTTTTGCATGGATTAAGCAATTCCCTAGATGATTATTTTTCTCTGCTTCCCCTTTTGCCTTTCTTTTTCCCCCCAGGAAGATGCATAACTGAATCATCTCACAGGAAACAGCACTTAGCCTAGTAGACACTCAGCAGATTTGGGGTGAATGAATGAATGAAATTAGTATCACCTAGGAATTGACATAGGACCCAGGTCTGAGAAGCAGTAGGCCCACTGAAATAGAAAATAGCTATTACAAACCCCTGAGAGAGTACATGGTGACCCTCCTGTCTCATTCCATTTTTGAGCCCTGAATCCACTAATCTTGTCTCATTGGCTCAGATCTCAAATGTAAAAAATATTCAGAATCCCCTGGTAGGTGAGCCTTGTTTTTCCAAAGGTGATCCATGCCTCTTCTGTCCACCTGAGTTTGCAGATACACATAACTGATGTCCATTCGATGATGCCATAGTATTCTTTAGTAACCATTATTCAACTTAGTCACCAGGTACAATTCCATATTTTACAAGTGACTTAGCAACTTTAAGTTTCAGGTTCAGCTCTAAAATCTTAAAGCAGAGTCATTGTGAAAAGTACTGCTTTTTTTGTGTCTGTCTCTTATAGCTTATGGTAATTATTATAATGGAACATTCTGAGTTGCATTTAAAGTAGAGTTGTATCTTTTGTTAAACTTGAAACACTCTGTGTGAAAAATTGATGTAGGGTTTATATTAATAAAAACATTTTTGTGTAAATGGGGAAATACCATAAGAACTATTTCCATTTTAACAAGTTAACTCTGATCATTATAGATAAAACTTATTTTGTCCATAAAATGACAGTCTTTCAGACATTTTGATAGGTGTTCCAGAATTATTGTTCTTGTGAAATTTGCACTAATAGCAGGAATTCATGATTATTCCATGTTTAGCATCATCCAGTTAGATGTGAGGCTTGATTCCAATTTTTTGCTAAAACTTAGTCATGCTCAAAAAGTACAGATCATAAAGTCTTTTGTGCATATTTAAATTGCTGATTCTATACTTGGCCTGAGCTGTCTCCCAAGACTTAGGAAGTGCTTTTAAAAACAATGTAGTTGAACCTCAAGGACTAAATTTCATAAGCCCTGGAGTTGCCAGTACACAAGGCTTTTTTCCATCATTTGTAAAAGTTGCCACATTTTATGACCATGGCTATCATTACACTGTGCTTCAAAGCTTTTGGAAGATTCTGGCTCCCCTGAGAGTTAAAATCTCTTCTGTTGATTCAGAAATTTTATGGAGAATGTATGATATAAGGAAAGTTTTGTGCTAAACCCTATGAGGAGATACAAAGAGTTGAGAAGTTGTCCCTGCCACAAGGAGCCTGTGAGAGGGGTAGGCTGGATGGGTCACAATCAGCTGCTTTGAAGACCCACCTTATTTGGGTTTCAGTAACACTAACAGTGAATTAGACTGGACTTGAAAGTAGCAGAATACATGAATAATCAGTGGTCTGTAAACTTTTCAGTGGCCTTTGGGACTATCCCCTTTTGTTTTTAACTACAAGGGATCACTGAATCTAAGAGAGGGTGTATCAGTTAGCTTTTGCTGTATAACAAACTATCCCAAAACTTAGTAGCTAAAAACAACAACCATTCTGCTCACAATTCTGTGGGTCAGGAATTTGGGCTGAGCAAAGCTGGGTGGTTCTCCTGGTCTTGGCTGGGATCGTTCATGCATTTGAGGTCAGCAGCTAGGACAACTCCATGCATGGGGGCCCTCAGCAGGGATGACTCATCTCAGCTCCATGTGGCCCCTCATCCAGCATCAGGCTCACCCCGAGTTTGTTCATTGGGTGGCAGAGGGTTCCAAGAGTGCAAAAGTAAAAGCTACAAGGTGTCTTGAGGTTTAAGCTAAGAACTGTCATAATGTTGCTTCTGCCACATTCTAGTCCAAGCAAGTCATGTGGTCAACCGAGAGTCAAAGAGTCAGATAGGAAGGCCTACAAAATATTTTTGCAGCCTACCACAGACAGCAAGGTAGTTCCGAAGACCACTGAAGTGAAAAAAGAAAAAAAAAAAGTTCTGCAACTTTGGCAGAGACTTGGGTTGAGTCCTTTGAGGCTGTGTAATATAGGGGTATGCGTGTGGGATTTGGAGCTGGGCCTGGGTTCGAATGTTGGAACTTCTACTTACTGAGTGACCTTGGCAATTAATTTTCAACTTTACCAATTACAGTTTCTCACTACAGACAATTTAAATGAGTTAGAATATATAAAGTCCTTGGTTTAGTGACCTGAACAAAGTGGGTCTTTAGAAATGTTTATGTCTTCCTCCCTAGACCTTCTATTTCCCGATCAGAATAGAATACTTTTTACAATTTAAAGAGCAAGTACAAGCAAACCTGCCTCTTGGGAGATATAAACATCTAGTTTCCTTACAGGAATGCTTGGATTGTATTATCATGTCTCTTACACAGTAGAGTTTCATAGGCAGTACAAACGCCTCAAAACCTTGGGAGCATATTTGCCTTGTGTTGAGGCTGAATGTGTAGGAAAGGTCAGGTCACCAGGGAACTGTTGCTGCTTCGCTGCTGAATTATGATTTAGACATTAGAGAGAATTTAACTCCTGGCCTATGACTAAGTGAAACATAAAGGTTTACTATTGTTGCTGTTAAAAATTTTGTTTTTCCTGTACCTGAAAACTGACAAAGACACAGAACTTTTCTGTTGAGGTTCACCAATTCATCATTTACAGTAGATGGGATAGAAACTAAGCTGAAGTTCACTTAAGATCATTGGGAGCAAAAGCTTTACCAGGAAGTCAAACTGAAATGAATGGGGAATACATGGCCTACCTGCCCGTCCAGCTCCATTGGCTGCGTGCAGTATGTACTCCTTGGATAAACTTGCCCCTGAGGGGAGAAGAGAATTGCTGAACCAGACAACCCCAGTCATGCTTCCAAATTTTATCAGTCAGATAAGCCCTCCATCTCCTGGAGTATGAGTAAAGTAAGAAAGGCCAGGAGGCCAGGAGTATGTTTAGAGAGAAGCTTCCCTCATAAAAATCAGAGGACTAGAGAAAAAGTTACACCCATATGAAAGATAAAGTAGTTAGAAATCTTATCCATTCATTCAAGATTTTTTTTTAAATCTCTATTTGGTAACACAGCCTAATAGATATTATTTTATGTACCTGAATATTGTCTGTTTTCTTAAATCTTTTTCCCATTGCCTGAATTAATTTTTAGCACTACAACTAAAAAGGGAGAAAAGCTAACTCTGAGAACATCCAAATCATCTTCTACTTTGACCTCTTTTATTGAGAGCCTTCATCTACTATTTTGTTCCATCCCCAGCTAGTATTAAAAAGAGTGAACCATCCAGAATTATGTAATAATAAGTCCATTGAAATCTAGGTCAGTCATTAAGTATTTTTATCAGAACCTATATTCCCAAAGCGCATACAGTCTAGCCGAAGTGACAAAGAATATGCAGTAGTAGGGAAGAAATGCATTAGAGAGAACCAGGACTAGCTACAAGTAACAGAAAACTCAAAATAACAATGACTTGAAAAAGAAGTTAGACCAAGGCTCTATAGAGTCAGGAAGTGTTGCATCATAACTCATGGCTGCTCTAGCTCCAGCTATCACATCTGCATTCCAACATCCAAGAAGGTGAAAAAAAGACCAGAGAATGCACTATCTTTCTTTAAGGGTGCTTTCCAGCAGCTGTGCACACCACTTTTGCTTCTGTCACATGGGCATGCTCCTCAAGCCAGGCTTGAAAGTGACAACTTTATTTTCGGCAGCAACGTACTCAAGTGAAATTGGGAGACTCTGTAACAAGGAAAGAAGAGGAGGACGGATCCTGGGAGATAACTGGCAGTCTCTAGCACTGAGTGGTCAGTGTTGCAAGTGCCAGGATTCTGGAATATCAGACACTGAGTGAGACATTTTATGGAGGGAAGGGATAGGTCAGCAGTGCCAGAGGCAAGCAAAAGGGCAAGGAGAATGAGGACAGATAAAGCAAAATTGGAGAAGATTCGGCAGGGCAGTGAGGAAGGAAGCCCAACTCCTGAGGGCTGCAGTGACCTCAGGAGACAAGAGCAGGAGTGGATCACACATCTTGTAAGTTTGACAGAGGGAGGAGGAAAACAGGAGAGGGGTTAGAAAAGAACAGAAGGACGAATGGGGGGATTTTTCAAGATTGTGGATGTTTGCTTCGAGAAATTTCCTTCTTGCCGTATTTTAAAAAGCACTTACAGAAAGCACGGACTTTTAAAAGTGGTTTGACAGGATTAAGATCTTCTGTCTTTCTCTGCAGAGCCCACCTATTGGTAGTAAGGATGTGGTTGTCCAGCATTTACATATTGGCGAGAAACTGGAAGTGGGAGGTGATTTAAAAGTAGTTTTTAGTGTTCCTTTGCTTTCCAGTTTGGAGTTTGGACCTGTGCATTTTGGACTTAAGGGAAAGTATCACCAGTAGATAGGAAGCTTTAGGTGATGCGTAGCTTTTCCTGTAGTATCAAAAGGGCACTCGGAGGTCACCTACCCCGTTTTCCTGAGGGAGGAAGGAAGGGGAGGCAGCGGAACAGAAGGGTGAGTTCTGACCGCTCCCCAGTCTAAAAGCAGTATCTTTAGGTAAGAAGTCACTTTAAATTAACACCAGGATGTGTTTATCTAAAACTATTTTTTTAATCTATTTTTTGTTATTGTTGAAACAACTGGTCTTTCAAAGTTTTGAGAATGAGTTCAGTTAACTAATTATTTGTGAGGCTGGCTAGATGACACGGTACATATTAGAAAGCACTGGGGGAAGACCTAGCTTATTTAATGGTATTTCTGAAAAAAAGTTATGGTGGATACTGACAATGAGTCTCCTTCCCTGGGGAACTAATTGTTAGACGTTCCATTATAAAATGATACCTCAATTACCAAAGTTTCAGGGACAAAGCTTTTTTTTTTTAATCAGAGCTGACATGCACTCAAAGGGTACTCTGTGTTCAGAGCATTCATCTTCTTTGGAAAAAGAGACGATAATGTTACTAGCTTAGATAGCCCAGGGCCACAGAGTGAGGTAGCGAATTGGATTATTGAGTCAGGTCCGCTTGGATTCAAGTCACAACTTTGTTACACACTTCAGTGTATCCACAGACAAATTATTCAATCGATCTGTACCTCCGTTTTCTCCTCTGTAAAGATCACTAGACCTCATAGGACTGCAAGGATTACACGTATATATATGAAAAGCGTTGTCCTCCAACGAACATTTGAAAAAGTATTAGCTGTGAATCTTAAAGGAGCAAATCACATCTTTGGTGTAGGGAAGAGTCACACTCTTTTGGTCTGGTCAGATAGAAAGGAGGTCCTTACTGCCTAGGCCCTACTACCCGGCAAGAAAACATCCCAGGAGGGCCCAGAGACAGCAGTGTGCCTGGCCAGGCAATGAGTGGTACCGGGAGAAGGTAATGCCTTGCTAAGGTGGAACACATATACGTTTCTAACTCAGTTTTGGAACACATATACGTTTCTAACTCCTGGAACACATATACGTTTCTAACTCAGTTTTGGCTCATAAAGGTGCCTGCAATAATCTGTGACACTGAAATAATTCCTATTAGTTCATACTATTAATGTAGAACACTTTTGTTAGTAAGTGCTGTTTTCTGTAAGCTAGTGCAACTGGTCCTTTAGTTGACAGAATCTACAGAAATACCAAAGAGATCCAGCTAGAATTCAAATGAGTAAGGTAAAATCTGAGGACATCAGAAAGCAACATATACTCATATGTTAGGGAAAATGGGAGAGTTAATGGCGGGGAAAAGATTCTAATAAAATGTTATGAAGTTCTTGAAAGAGAACTTAGCACTAGCTGTGTAAGGTTTTTAGCTTCTTCACATGAGGGATAACTTTACCTCTTTTTTTCCCTTGTGGCTACTGGTTTTAAAATATTATACCTAAAAAAAGTGAATTGCATTAACTATTAACTTGTTGATTTTTTTTTAATTCAATGGGCCCTTCAGAATTTATGATCAGCAAGAGATAACCAGAATTGCCATTTTGGTTTACTATAATTAAATTTAGCTTTGTATAGTACTTGCCACATAGCACCCCAGGCCAGGTGCTATGCTTAAGTTGTCTTATTTAATATGTACTTAATTCCAAGAGATATATTATTATCCTCATTTTACCAACCAAAAACAAAACTACAGTGTTCATAATTTCACCAAAGTTAGACAGTTAACGTGTGACAAGGTTAAGATTGACAACCTTGTAACAGATAAATGCATGTGTTGTTTTTTTTTTAGGTTCTTTGAAATTTTGATCATTCTTTAAAACTCTCCTTTGCTTGGTGTCTCAGACTCTTGGCTTGCGTAAACTAGCTCCTCAAATCCCATGATTATTGTCTCTCAGAATAATGTAGACCTGTAGCATCATAGGACTCTTCCATCAGAGAAATTCAAGACATGACAGGCAAACAAGTCATGTTTCCTACTCAGGGAATAGATTTTGTAGGGAAAGAGTTGAAACCCAAGAGAATGAGGTTCTTGAATTATGAATTAAGTTTCACTGTTCTCCATTACTATGTGATAATCAGGAGTTGGGTGTGTAATACAGTCAATAATATATTCTTGTTAATTATTGTGTTTAATTTCTGATGCTTTACATTCTAGAAAAGGAACATGAGTTATATTAAAATTAATCTGTTTTAGTATCTTTATGATATTAGTGAGGTTGGAAATGTTCAAGTATCATTTTTTTATTGTGTAAATGTAAATTAGGGTAAGATAGTTGGTAGTGTTAATCAGACTATATCTTCATCAACTTTTTTTTGTCTTATTGATAGAAGGATGTTGAAATAAACTATGATTTTGGATTTTCTATTTCTCCATTAATTCTGTCAATTTGTGCTTCATGTATTTGGAAGCTCTGTTATTAGTCATATATATTTGCGATTTTTAGTGTTCCTATGATTTAACTCTTTTACCATTATGAAATGTCTTTATCTCTGGTTGTGATGTCTATCTGATATTACTGTAGCCACTCTAGCCTCTTATACTCACTGTTTACATGATTTTTTTCATACTTGAACTTTCAAAGTATCTGTGTCTTTATATTTAAAGTATATTGCTTATAGATAGCATATAGTTGGATCTTGCTTTTTTATCCAGTCTGACAATTTCTTTATTTTAATTGGATTTTTTAGTCCATTTACATTTAATGTAATTGTTGATATGGTGGATATGGGTTTGCAATTTTAGTGTTTGCTTTCTGTTTTTGTTGTTGTTGTTGTTGTTGTTGTTGTTGTTCCTTTATTCCCCTACCACTTCTCTTTCTCTTTTTGAGACTCTGAGTTTTTGTCTTTTTATCAACTTTGGAAAAAATTTTGCTATTATTTATTCAAATATTTTTCTGCTCCATTCTTTCTTCTTCTCTGGGACTGCAATTACATACATATGTGTTATATCTTTTGATAATATACCACAAAACACTGAGGTTCTGTTCTTTTTTTTCAGTCTTTTTTTCTCTTTCATCTTTATATTGGAACTATAATTTGCAAGTCAAGTGAATTTTTTATTCATATATTGTAATTTTCTGACCTAGAATTTCCATTTTTAATAGGTTTTATTCCTCTGCTGAGATTTCCTATTTTTTTAAATTCATTACAAGCTTATTTTCCTTTATGTCCTTTAGCATAGTTATAATAGCTGCTTTAAATCCTCATCTACTGATTCTAACATGTGGACATCTCAGGGTCAGTTACACTGACTATCTTATGAGTATTGGCATGTATTCCTGTTTCTTCATGATCTAGTAATTTTGGATTGTATTCTAGACATTTTGAGTGATCCATTGTAGAGACTCTAGATTCTGTTATATTTTTCCAAAGAGAACTGATTTTTGTTTGTTTCTCTTATCAGACAGGTAATTTGCCTTAACTCAAGCTTCACACTCTGTCTCCTCTGTGGCAGACAGCAACTGAAATCTCTTCGGTTTTTTATCCTTAATTTGACTGCTTGGAGCCTCACATCTGTATAGGTGAAAGCTTAGCCAGAACTGTGGGCTCAGTTTTTACCCAGAATTTAGGACTGTCCCTCTGTGTCTCTCTCTTTTCTGAAAATTTCCTTTGTTTTCTAGCTGCTGTAGTTGTACCAAACTCTGTTTTCTGGTTTCTCAAGCCCATGAAATAGCATTTCTATTTGACGTTTATCCATCATTGAATAATACCAACTGGTGCCTCCCCTCAGGCAAAAAGCTATAAAAAGAGGAGAAGCTCACCCAATGTCCTTTTTTTTTTTTTCTTCCAAGTGTCAGCTCTCATTTAGTTTCTACCCTGGTCATTCTCCATTGCCTTTAAAATTCATCAAGACTTTATAGATACTATTCTTTGGGAGGATTGGCCTAATAGGATCTACTCTGACATTTCTGGAAGTATAACCTCCTTGTCATCTTTTCTTAACCTGGCATTCAGAACCCTATGCCTATTTTGGTCCTAACCTATTTTTTTTTTCCATCCTTATTTTCTATCATTATACTCTATGTAGCCATGTTTCTGCTAAGATGACCTATTATCTCATCCCTTAGAAAATTTTATACATTCCTACTTTACATCTTTGCTTACATTGCTCCCTCTAACCCATATTATAACCCACACTTTACTTCTTCTGAAATCTTTACCATTTTCCAAGTCTCAGCATAATACCTATCTGGTTTTTTCCATGAATTCTTTCCTAATCAATTTTCCCCAACCTACACCATTCATTGGACATTGAATTGTACACTGCCACATTTATTGTAGTCACTCAACCAAAAGCATAATGCATTTCTTTTCAACCCAACTAGATTATACTCTTTTTGAGGCCAAGAACCTTATATTTATATTTCATTTTTCTCCTACAAGCTCTAACTCAGTCTTCAGTTCAATAAATAGTCTGCTTAATAAACTTTTGAGGGGCGCCTGGGTGGCACAGCGGTTAAGCGCCTGCCTTTGGCTCAGGGCGTGATCCCGGCGTTATGGGATCGAGCCCCACATCAGGCTCTTCCGCTATGAGCCTGCTTCTTCCTCTCCCACTCCCCCTGCTTGTGTTCCCTCTCTCGCTGGCTGTCTCTATCTCTGTCAAATAAATAAATAAAATCTTAAAAAAAAAAAAATAAATAAACTTTTGAATGAATGAGTTATTCCAATATTAATATTTATGTAAAGTGCCTAGAACATCAACTGGCACATAGCAAACAATGATCAAGGTTATCTGTTGTTATTATTATTATTATCTGAAATCAGCATATGTATGAATGTTCCTCTTACTCCACCCTCTGATTATTATTTCTCTTCTTAGATTCAAAGACTTGTGGAATCTTAGAACTAGAAAATATTTAAGGTCACCTGATAAAATCTCTTTATTCTGGCAGATCACTGGGCTTGAGCAGATTCAAGGCTTTCTGGTCCATCTCACTGTAACAGAGGTTTTCAGTCAAGGAGGCTATAGACAGCCACTCCTATTATTTGGTCCAAAATGTCCACAGCACTAAAGGTTGAGAAATCTGCTACAGTGCTACAGTAGCTCTATGCCCTTTATTTAACCTTCCTTAAAAAAGACTTACCTGCTTTCCTGGTTAACGTGTTCTGTTGTCACAGAGAGTTCTTAATACCAGATTTGTTCTTTATTTGGTACTTCTTTATTTATATTTCCCTGTGTTGAGAAGAACATTTAAATGGCTAGAATATATAGGAAAAATAAGTTTTGCAGAACAATTTTCCTCATATTTTGTAACTTTTAAAATTGTTTAGGAGAGCTTAGAGAGTGGGACGTACAGCTTGTGAGTGGACACCTTTGTTTTGCACATGACGAAAGAGTGATTTAAAAATGGATGATGTAGGGGCTCCTGGTGGCTCAGTCGATGAAGTGTTCAACTGGTTGTTTCGGCTCAGGCCATGATCTCAGGGTCATGAGATCAAGCCCCACATTGGACTCTGCACTCAACAGGGAGTCTGCTTGGGATTCTTTCCCCTCTCTCCCTCTCCCTCTGTCCCACCCCCTACTCATGTTCTCTCTCTCTCTCTCTCAGTCTTTAAAAAAATAAAAAATAAAATAAAAATGGGTGATATTGAGAAGGACAAGAATTTTGTTCAGAAATGTGCCCAGTGTCATACCATGGAAAACGGAGGCAAACACAAGACTGGGCCAAATCTCCATGGTTTATTTGGGCGAAAGACAGGTCAACCTCCTAGATTTTCTTACACGGATGCCAATAAGAACAAAGGTATCATCTGGGGAGAGGAGACACTGATGGAGTATTTGGAGAATCCCAAGAAGTACATCCCTGAAACAAAAATGATCTTCACTGACATTAAGAAGACAAGGAAAAGAGCAGACTTGATAGCTTATTTCAAAAAAGCTACTAAGGAGTAATAGTTGGCCATTGCCTTATCTATTACAAAACAAAAATATCTTATGACTTTTTTATGTGTACCATATAATTGATCTCATACACCGGAATCCAGACCATGAATGGCTGATAGAATATTTCTTTTGGACAGTCCTGACTGAAAAGATACGATCGTATCTTTGATCTTTTTGAACTTTGATAGTAATTCTGATTCTGCAAGTGCTGTCACTGTTTTTCCCTTCTAAAAATATGATTGGAGTTGATTAGTAATGTGCAGCTTTTCACAGAGATCGTAAATGCCATCTCTGAACTTATAGGAGATTGGTTTTATATTTAGATTTATATAACTGGTTATGTTAATGTATTTAAATACTAAGGAAATCCCTTCACTGTCTCATAGAACAACAAGACTCAGCTATGTTTCACGTTGTGTTCATTTGCCTGTTAAAGGCAAGGGCTGAAGATACGCTGGCAATGTCTACTTTATCTTTTTGGTCTTAATTATGCCAATTTAATGAAAATTCCCTGCATCTAAAATGTTGCCTTTTGCTTAATGAAAGGCATTTTAGTGTGGTGTATGTATAATATTGAATAAAGAATATTTAACACTTCTCACATTTTATAGATGATCTGTAAGGTCAGATGCTTTTAAGATTCAGTGTGACCATATAGCGGCAGACTTGGCTTGTGAATTCTTTACTAAATCAGACTAAGTTAAAATTCGGGATTGTCTCCTAAACAGCTATTCAAACACATAACTGTGTACTTAACATATACGCATGATTGGTAATGGTGCTTTTGCTGACTCATTAGAAGGGTTAAAATAGAGGAGATTCATCAGCAGTACAAATTTGTAAAGTATGGGATAAGGCATAAGATAATTGAAATCACAGATCAAAAAAAAATTGGGAGAAATTATAAAAATTATTTGGAGAGAGATGTTACAAAGTTAACAGAGGCTTATCAAATGTCTTAGTAATAGTAGTTGTACAACCAGCTCTTTTAGCTTTATATGTAGTGTTTCCTGATGACTGCCAGGGCAGAAAAGGGGTTAGAGGAAAGAAAAAGCTGGTTACTTGTCACCAACTGGAGTGGGAGAGAGAGACAGAATGGCAGCATTCATTCTGCCTTCCTCTGTAGCTGCTTTTCTTCTTCATTCTTCCTTATCTCTCTGCCCAATTTCCAAGGCTAGAAGTATATACAGTGATGACTGCTACTGACCGAACATTGTTAGGAACAAAGGCCTGTGAAGAGGTCAGTACATTTCCTCCTCTCGCGAGAGATACCAGAGCTGTGATCTACTTTGCAAAGTTGCCTGAAGGGAAGTACAAATATCCCGGTCTGAGTTGGGGAGAAAATCCCAGATGTACAGGCTGCTTTTTCATGAGTTTGCAGATCTTCATTTTCTGTGCCCTCACTAGTTCTGTTCCCTTCTCTCAGTGGCGGTCACATGATGACATCTTGCCTCGGAAGCCATTTTTATCCTTATGTAGTGTTTGCTCTCTAAAGATGGTTCTTGGCTGGATGATTAGGAGCTTCAAGGTTCAAGGTCACAATTAAGTTTAGCCCCAGTTCTTGTGTAACGTAGGTGCTGTGCATATAACTGCATGTGGCTTACTTAAATTTTGTGTTGAGTGTGTCTTGCCATTCTTTTTTTTTTTTTAAGGATTTTATTTTTAAGTGATCTCTACACCCAATGTGGGGCTCGAACTCACAACCCCAAGATCAAGAGTTGCACACTCTACCAACTAAGCCAGCCAGATGCCCCTGTCTTGCCATTCTTTTTAGCAAGAAAAGACTAAGGACTGATCCTACTCCCAACTTTTCTGCATGTTTTCAGAGTATATGTAAGATATTTCTTTGACTAGTCAATAAAATGTAATATTTCTAGCTTTTCTCAAATCAGATTTCTGGTATATTTTTTTTAATTTTAAAGATTTTATTTACTATTTGAAAGAGAGAGGGAGAATGAGCATGAGAGAGAGAGTAAGCACCAGTGGGAGGAGAGGCAGAGGGGAGGGAGAAGAAGACTCCTTCTGAGCAGGGAGCCGGCCATAGGACTGGATCCCAGGACCCTGGGATCATGACCTGAACTGAAGACAGATGCTCAACCGACTGAGCCACTCAAGACACCCCTGATTTCTGGTATTTTAAACATTTCCCTTTTTTTCAGTTGCGCCTAATAAAATTCTTTGTATGAACTTTCAGATGAAAGAAAAAATTCCTTTGCGGAAACATATCCTGAATACTACATTGAAATCTAACCCCTCCCCCCACTATAAGAGTTAGTTGTGTATGTTCTGTAAGGCAGTCAGAACCCATACAGTGATCAGCAACACCCTGGAAGAAGGGAATTAGAACCTTAAGTGGCCTTGATTGATTGGATAAGTATACAGACAAAAACAAAATTAATTTTAATCAACATGAATATAGATTCATTCAAAGAGAATCCTGTACACACGAGTCAGGATTTGGTTTGAGGGTGGCAAAAAATACATATCTGAGGTTCTAGTTGACTGAAAGTTAAATGAGAAATAATTTAAATGCAGGATGACTTCTTAAAGCTACCATGTCACTACAATTACCATTGCTACTAATAGCTAACTTTCCTGTATACTTACCACGAGCTAACGCTGCTCTAAGCCCTTTGCACATGACCATTGATCCAGGAGAGGCAAACAAGAGTATAGGAAACACAGTTTGTCTTTCTTCCCTGAGGTCAAATGAACACCAAGCAGTAGCCTGGTGGGGGCCCTTCCTCCCAGCTCAGATGCCAGGTTCCTTGCAGCTCTACCTGCGGTAATGTTTTCCTCTCAGGTAAAATTCCAGTCTCTCTGTTTGTCGAGTCTTGAGGGAGTAATAGCTATTTCTTAGAATAGGAATAGATATTTATTAATGTTACAAATAGAATAGATAGGGGACTTTTTTTTGTTTTTTTTGAGCCAAAAGCATTTCAATTTGGCTTGTACTGGGGCACCTGGCTGGCTCAGTGTGGGGAGCATGTGACTCTTGAGCTTGGGGTCCTGAGTTCAAGCCCCATGTTGGATGTAGAGATTATTTAAATACATAAATACATAAATAAATAGATTTGACTTGTAGAATTGTTTTAATAACATTTATTGGAGACCTACACATATGCATAGGAAGAAGTTGTAAAAATTCTGCTTTTCCTAGGAAAATTTAACATTACTTCAATATACAGTTTTCTGATTTGAACTCACATATCGAAGTTAGAGAAGTGGAAATATATTTTAATGCATTTAGATGAAATTGTCAAACATTCTCATGTCTGTGGAACAGATTTTTTAAAATCTCTTAATACCCTAGAACAGTGCCACTAAGGTGATTTTAATATGTATTATATTGTGAGCAAGAATCGTGTGTAAAAATAACAAACATTGCTTTCCTGGTTTTTAGATGTGTGGTTTTTAACAACAGAGGAGTGGCAGGGGAGAATCTCTTGGTAAGTAAATTTAAATTAATGACAACAGCTTAATTTTTAAAAGAATGATTTCTAGTTTTATAATGAAAAGCACATTCTTCTTTATTTAAACTAACTGTGTGTACAATACAAGTTCACTATGGAAAAATACAGTTAAGCAACAAGAAAAGGAAATTTATTAGACTCGTAATTATACAACCCGGGGAATCCCCTTAGCCTATGTGTATCTAGATTGTACATAAGTAAAATATACGTAATGTATTTCTATTTTTATAGAAGCTGAAGATCTATTTTATAACTTTTATACTTACTGTATTTTAACATCAATAGATATTAATCTATATGATTTTTAATGCAAAACACATTTTCTTTAAAAATTAACTGGTACAAAACAGATCAAACAGTACGGTGATACTTTTTTTTCACTTAAGAAATTTACTTTTGTCGTGAAATGGATTGACTGTATGTTATATGCCTATTTGCCAGCCAAAGTTTACATAGGGGAAATATTATTTAAATCTTTTTATTTACTCAGCTTTTTTCCCCTCTAACACCTTAAGTTTTTGCTAGAGGTTCTCCCACCTCTTAGAAAATCATCATTCTATCTGATGTTAAACCTGTGAGTTGGAGTGAGAACTCCTATTCACTGAAATTTTTTTGAATATTTTCAGCTGTTAATCCCTTACCACTCCAACAGGTCAAAGCCAATTCTACCAGAATTGAAAGGAACTTTTTTTTTGAGTCATTGATAGAGAATGATAGATATTAAGACTATAAACAAGTAAGTCATGCTGGAAATAAAAATGTCACTAATGTCAGTACTTTATGAGAGCTTGGGGGGAAAAGGGCTCTCGCACTTTGCTTTACAAGGACTTGGGTCCTGGAGGGAATTAGGATCAACATGATTTCAAAAACTAAAGTTATAAAATGTTTACGTTCTTTCTCAAGCACCTCACAATAAATAGTTTGATATGAAGGTTCACATTTCCTTATTTAGTCCAGCCCTTTAGAAATCTCGTAGACAAATGGCAGGTACTCTTAAAGGGAAAGATTTGAATTTGCCACTGTGGCCCTGGACCCACGAAATCATTTTTGAACAGCTCTTGTCTGCTGTGTGTTCTTCTAGGTGCTTCCAGGATACAAAAATGGGGAAGACATGGTCTGAGGCACTCAAGAAAATAATGTGCTACAAAGTAAAGTCCATTAGGTCTCATAGAGTGAGAGACAAAGATCTGTTCATTCAGAAAAACTGTTTTGTATGCCTATTAAATTAGACACTAGACAAGGCAATATGGTGAAGAGTGTACACGATATTAGATGCAACTTTAGCCCTTAGGAGCTTTTACTTAGGTTGCAGGACAGAGTTCAGATACTTGAAAACATATGCAATACAGTGCAAAATGTAATTGTAAGAGGATGTATAAAGATTGTTGAGCTTAAAGAGAAGGCATAACTAACTGCTTGGGGGAGGTGGGAGAACATGGTAGTGGAGGTAAATTTCAGTTGGATCTTGAAGGCTGTGGTACGGAACCAAGAGAGGGAATAGAGAGGCTTTCTCAGCATAAAGAGTGAGATATGTAAGAGCATGTACTTACTGGTGGAGGGATGATGATGAGGATGATTTTATCAAACGTTTACTGAATCCTTAGAATATATCAGTTATGTCTTTTTGTACTTAATGTTCAACAGTAGTAACAACACAATGATTTAGTTAAGCATAGCCATCATCACCTCCCCTTTACCAGCTGAAGAAAGTGAGGCACAAACAGGTTAAGAACATGCCCTAGCCAAACAGACACATGAAAAAATGTTCAAAATCATTAGCCATCAAGGAAATTCAAATCAAAACCACACTGAGATACCACCTTACGCCAGTTAGAATGGCAAAAATAGACAAGGCAAGAAACAACAATTGTTGGAGAGGATATGGAGAAAGGGGATCCCTCCTACATTGTTGGTGGGAATGCAAGTTGGTACAGCCACTCTGGAAAACAGTGTGGAGGTCCCTTAAAAAGTTAAAAATTGAGCTACCCTATGATCCAGCCATTGCACTACTGGGTGTTTACCCCAAAGATACAGACGTAGTAAAGAGAAGGGCCATATGCACACCAGTGTTCATAGCAGCAATGTCCACAATAGCTAAATCGTGGAAGGAGCCGAGATGCCCTTTAACAGATGACTGGATTAAGAAGTTGTGGTCCATATATACAATGGAATATTACTCAGCTATCAGAAAGAACGAGTTCTCAACATTTGCTACAACATGGACGGCACTGGAGGAGATAATGCTAAGTGAAATAAGTCAAGCAGAGAAAGACAACTATCATATGATTTCTCTCATCTATGGAACATAAGAACTAGAATGATCAGTAGGGGAAGAAAGGGATAAAGAAAGGGGGGGTAATCAGAAGGGGGAATGAAACATGAGAGACTATGGACTCTGAGAAACAAACTGAGGGCTTCAGAGGGGAGGGGGTTGGCGGAATGGAATAGCCGGTGATGGGTAGTAAGGAGGGCACATATTGCATGGTGCACTGGGTGTTATACACAACTAATGAATCATCGAGCCTTACATCGGAAACCGGGGATGTACTGTATGGTGACTAACATAATATAATAAAAAATCATTATAAAAAAAAAAAAAAAAAGAACATGCCCTAGCCAGGAAATTCGGAACCAGGATTCAGACCCATGTAGTCTGACTGTGTGCTTATGGTCTTGACCATTATGTTATACTCCCTCTCATTCAGGAAGTGACAGGGATTCTTCTAGAGGGTTGGGTGGGATTTTGAAGTCATGTGGAGAATCCAAGGGGTCTACTATTGAAGCATTGACATTTAACTTTTTTTTCCAGCTTTATAGAGGTATAATTGACGGATAAAATAATCTGATCACGTCCCTGTTTTAGAGAAGGAACCATGGCCGCAGTGTGTAAAAGAGGTGGAAGGGAAGGAGTCTGGAGTCTGGGAGGCCAGTTGGAAAGCAGTTACTATAGATGTACCCAGAGTTTAAAAACAGAGGTAGGAGGGAGAAAGAGGAGAGAACAAAAATGAAGGTTATTGACAGGGCAGAAAGAATATTAATTGTATTGCAGGAAGCAAAAAGAAGAAAGTCTAGGTCGACATTTCTAGGTTGGCTGATTGGTAAAAGGCCCTAATATTTGCCGAAACAGGAAATTTAGGAGAACTTACAAGATTTTTGGTATAAAAAAAATATTCAGTTTTGGATGTTTTGGGTGCTTTGAGATCATCCAGGTGGAAATTTCTAAAAAACAGTTGGATATAGTAGACAGGGCCTCAGGAGAGATGTACAAGCTACAGAAAGAAAGACTGTCAGTGCAGAAGTGAAACCTGGAGCTCAGAAGTGGTGGAGATTGCTTAGGGACGGTTTGAACAGCAAAAGGGGGAGGTCTATGGATAGAATCTTAGAGCACAACAAATAGGAAGGAGGAGAGAAAAGAAAGAGCAAGAGGCTCGAAAAACCTTCTACCTTAGCATTTGAAGTTAATTGGAAATTTACTTTGAAAGAATGTAGCAACCTAGTAACTTTAAGCCATCGTATTAATTGGTTTTTTGAAAAATCTCCAAGAACACCTCAAGTTCTCACAAAGGGATAGGATATAGATAAACATTTAAGAATTTTTATTTTATAAAACTTCTTTTTTATATTAAAGAATTTAGAGTTCTAAGTGAGAAGGTAAGAGTAGCTTGGTCTCTGGAGTCTTATACGGAGCACTGGCTTGAATCCTGATGAACTGTTACCTCCAGCAATTATCTGTATCACAAAGACTAATGTAATCTAATCTTAAAAAGAATTGAGATGTAAAATGACTGAAATGTAATTACAATCATATGCTTTAAAATACCTGCTTTAAAAAAGAATTGTAAGGGAGTAAATTAACCATAATTTAATATATACTTCTTATACTCTAAGAGGTCACAAAAATGAGACGCCAATATTGATTATTAGAGCTATCTTTGATATTTAGTTCCCTTGGTAATCCTTCTTTCTGCCCTTAGAGCTGTGAACAATTACTGTTTCAGACTAGAGGAACGCTCATGTTTGTTTATGCCTCACCTCGTTACAGAAAGGATTTAATGTAGCTCAGACCCAGAGTAAGTAAGATGTTCCTGTGGGCATAAGAAAGAACAAAAGATGAATCAGCAAAGATCAAACAGGAAGTCAAATTCTCTAACTGAAATTAACCCAAAAGAGCTAGCAAAGGTGAAATGGAATTTAGAGTAAGCAGTTCTCCTAGGAGTGGAAGCAATGCAAAAAGAAGAGTTTTGCTGAAATATGTTGGTGCTATACTTAGAATTCACAGGGATTACTATGACTCCTGCAGAGGAGAATAAGAAAGAAGTTTTCCACTACCATATTGTCCTCATTTCCAATTGCACATTGCAGAATTGTGGAAAAGCCAAAAGCCTTGCTCACTAGGAAATGAGAAGCCTGCACATTGCCCTCCCTGTGGCTGTTAGCTATAGGAGACGGAAAGTCCTAGTCTCTGTAGACTGACACTCAGATATTCCTGCAGGGTTCCTGGAGCCCTTGGAGTAGATGGTACCTTTTCTTGCTCTCTGCAGATGGGTTTTCAAGGATACAAATCCAGGAATCCAAGTTATCCACAAACTCCCTAGTATTATTAATTACTTTATGAAATATTATGCTTCCAGCTTAGTTTAGGAACGATAATTTACAAAGGCAAAACTGAGTTTGTTGAAAGCTATATAGAGGCCCCACTTTCTTTTTAGTTACGGGGTCATACAGACTTCTGTATCTCTAGGCACAATAAGAAAATAGCCGCCTTGGAAAATAGTCTGGCACGTTCTCAAAAAGTTAAACATAGAATTATCATATGACCCAGCAATTCCACTCCTGTGTATATAACCAAGAGAAATGAAAATATATGTTCATACAATAACTTAACCACGAATATTTATAGCAGCATTATTCACATTTAATCAAAAGGTAGAAAGAACCCAGATGTCCATCGATGGACAAATGGGTAAGGAAAATGTGGTATATCCATATCACTGGATATTATTCAGCCTTAAAAAAAGAATGAGCTACTCATACATGCTATAACGTGGATGAACTTTGAGAATATTACACTAAGTGAAAGAAGCCAGTCACACAAGATCACATGTTATATGATCCCATGTATATAAAATATTAAGAATAGGCAAATCTCTAGAGACAGAAAGACACTATATGAGTGGTTGCCTAGGGCCGGGGGAGGGAGGGTGACTGCTCATGGTGGCAGTTTCTTTTTGGGGAGATAAACATGTTCTGAAATTGTGGTGGTAGTTGAACAACTCTGAATATACTAAAACCCATGAATTATACATTTTATTTATTTTTAAAACATTTTTTAATTTAAATTCAATTAATTAACATGTAGTATATTATTGGTTTCAGAGGTAGAGGTCAGTGATTCATCAGTTGCATATGGTGCACGTGGTGCACATTGCATCACGCGCTGTCTTAATGCCCATCCCCCAGCCACCCCATCCCTCCAACCCCCTCCCCTCCAGCAACCCTCAGTTTGTTTCCCATGATTAAGAGTCTCTTATGGTTTGTCTCCCTCTCTGGTTTCGTCTTTTTTTTTCCTCTCTTCCCCATGATGAACTGTACATTTTAAATAGGTGAGTTTTATGGCATGTGAATCATGCTCCATGAAGCTATGAAAAAGAAAAGCCTCCTTCGGGTACTTTCCATTCAAGTTAGAGCTAGTTCAGCAGGTAAGGGAGAGCCAACAGGGGGAGCAGAAGCTGGACTATATTTATTTTTTTTTTTAAGATTTTTTATTTATTTATTTGACAGAGATAGAGACAACCAGCGAGAGAGGGAACACAAGCAGGGGGAGTGGGAGAGGAAGAAGCAGGCTCATAGTGGAAGAGCCTGATGTGGGGCTCGATCCCAGGGCCGGGATCACGCCCTGAGCCGAAGGCAGACGCTTAACGACTGAGCCACCCAGGCGCCCCTTGGACTACACTTTAAAGCAGGTGCTGCTCAAGTGGATCAGTTCTGCTTCTCAAATTATCTGATAGCAGCCCCTGACACGACGAGGACCGCAGCAGAACGTAAACCACCTTCAGCTCCAAGCACGCTGGGGAAGAGAGCTGATTTGGGGGGAGGGGTGCATAGCAATATTCTCTCGGTGAGAGAAGCAGCATGCTTATTTTACATTCTGACACCAGCGCTTATCTCATCCCGGCCTGGCACTTTGCTTCCGAGATCCTCTAATCCTGAAAAGCTCATTTTTTACATGAGGATGCCTCTGGAAAAGTGGGGTGACAGGCCTGAGGTCATAAAACTGATTAGTGGTCTCAGGGCAGGAACTCAGGCTGTTTGCTGAAATGTCCTTACCTTCCAGCGCTGGCTTTAAGTCAAGTCAGGCTGAAAACCTGGGGTTAGAGATAAAGGGATTTTCAACAAGAGGGTTCTTACCTCATCGTCAGGTAATGCATGGTTCATTAAGGACTCGGATCTAGAGAAATCTGCTCTTGCTTCCTACTGAGGGTTTCCACCTTAGCTCTGGAAGCTAATGGGATGGGAGGGATGTAGTGCTCTTTCCCCTCCTGAGTTCTGTTTTCAGAAGTAGGCGTTCAGAAGGGATTAAGGACCTTCCTTACGGTCTGAGGGAGGAGAAACATATAAGACAGGACCAATCAGGGCACAATTCAGTGGTCAGACTCAAGACTTGCAGGCACTGTCTTTCCCATACCCGATACCTTCCTACTGAACACCATTGTGCCCCATCCAAGTCTGCTCTTTCCTAAGTGCTCCAAAAATGACCTCCCTTCCTTCCTCCACCCCAATCAGAACAACCCAGGAAGGCTGATCTCAGCCAGATAGGGGTATGAATGTGTTGAATCCTTTAGAATTTTTTCCTAACATTGATAGGTCCAGTGCAGGAATACCGACTCTTGTAAGTGGTGGGTACACAAAAGTTTGTACAATTCTCTGTAGTGAAACAGTTTTCAAATAAAGAAAAAGAATGTTTAGATAATTAAAGAATTTCTGGGAATAATAACAATAACTTAATAGCTCGCTACCATTTATTGAATGTTTAGTATGGGTCAGGTGATCCTATAAGTTACGCGACGTTTGGCAGCACTCCCCTGTGCGCTGCAAGGAATTCCCACGGCACTAGATTTCCCTCTTCCCAAGTCAGTCTAGATCGTTATCATTCTTGTCACTGCAGCCTCCTCCTCTCTTGGCTCAGCTCTCACCCTATTTATTCTTCTCCTCTCACCCTGTTTCTCTCTATTCTTCTCCTCTCCAAGCAGTTGGTTCTCAGCCCTGGCTACACATTAGAATCCTCTGGGAAGCTCTAAAAAACACGGATCCCTGGGCCCCGACCCCTGCCCCCCCACCCCCGAGATCCTGATTCATTTGGTCTGGGGTGGAGTCCAAGGTTCTGTGATCTGGCTTAACATTCCCCAGTGAGTCTAAAGTACGAGCAGGGCTGAGGACCGCTGTGAGGTGGCAGCCTCCCTTCGAACCCTGGCCCTGGAAAGCCACCTCTGACCCCAAACCCACCAGGGCAGGCAGGGCATGAGACTTGCTTCTTAGGTGCCTGGACCAAGGCTAACTCCTGTCTACCTGGCCGATCTGCTCAAGCCGCCAACAGCACTGGGGACATTTATTGGTGTCACATTTATTGGAGTGCGTATGCATGTGAGCCATATAGAAATGAGTGGGAATGTGGCACCTAGACCATCTTGGCCTCCGAGGTGGCCGGGATATTCCTTGGGGCCCTTTGTTTTGTGGCTAGTTATTTTAAGAAACGGTCAAAGTCCCGGGCACTTGTAGACCCTTAGTCATTTTACGTGTCTTATCAATGACTAGGTAAAATGCTTAGTCATAAAGTGCCAGTTTGATTTATGTATGCATAGTGTCGTTTTCTCTGACTTCCTATTTAACGAACTTGTCTTCTAAAAAGAAGATCAATTTTCCTAACAACTGGGGCAGATCACTGGGTACTGGACCGGGGGTGAGTGGAATGAAAACAAGACAGCAGCAACAACAAAAACGTGCTGCAGAGATCAGTGAGGAAGCACGACTGGTACTCACGAAAGGACGACTTCCTCTGGGGGCCTACGTGCACGCAAGAACCACGGTTCCTTTGAGCAGTGTCTTATCCAGTATTTCAGTACAGACCTTTAAATACTTGGGAGCGGAAGGCCGTAAAATGAAATATTCTAAGCTCCCGATGATTACCAGACATTACAATAAAATAAAAGTGAAATTGAAATTATTATTATTATTTTACTTGTAGCAAAAATGACTGTCAAAGTCCACTCACTGAGCCAGAGACCCTTGTCGTGGTAGCGAAAGACTGGCCCCTCGTGTATCACACTACCTACACTTGTCAGTTCATTGACCAGCCGAAATTGAGATGATTGTTTCAAAAGAGATGTAAGTGTCTTCTTCAGTTTTCATTTTGCCGGATGGAAAGCTAAAACCCTCGCTGACCCAGCTCGGTATTGAATGTGAGGCACCCCAGCCCTGAGAGAAGGGTCCTGGGTTATGGCTTCTGCTGCAGATTAGCAAATTCATCTCCTTCCAGAATAGCCAGGGAGAGTCAGGCTACCTGATTAACAGGGTGAATTTTAATTTGTTTCTAGACCGGACAAAAACAAACAAACAAAAAAAAAAACAACAACCACTTTTTAAATGAAAATTTGCATTTTAAAACAAATGACCTCTAAACCAGGGCAGGAAAATTCTCTTTCAGGTTAGGGAGAACTCAGTTTGTCTACTTTTTTGGAAGTGAATTAAGAAGGATAGATTATATGTAGTTCATAGATGAATATAAAATATATGCTTTACTCTTTTCCTATCTATTATGTGTGAATAATTAAGAATTAATTTTACTTCATTATTCTCTTCAGTGATTTTTTTAAAAATGAACCTCTAAAAGCCATTAAACAAATTACTATTGTTTCTCTCAGATCATAGCTGCAGGTGAATAATTTGAACAATCTTGGTTTGTAATTATTTTCAAATTATTCTAACTTATAAAATATTTATGCCCAAACATCTGCCGGAAGCTTATCTATCTTTTAGATTTTCTTCATCTTTCCAGAATACCTTTCCCATCCTCATCTCACTGTAATAGGAGTTTTTACCACCCAGCTGAATGCTGCAAGGTCTCTCTTAATCCCTTTCTCATTAGATATGGCTTACTCTACCTCTGTTCTGGAAGCATGGAAAAAGACAGGAATTACTGCAATAGGATTAGTTGCTGGTTGCATTAGTAGCCCTAGCAACTGAGAATTAACTAATGTTTTGCCTAAAAAGCTGCTAGTTAAATTTTTAGACCTGAAGAAAATTTCTGCCAGGCCTATGAATTCAATGTATGGCCCCCATTAGTGTCTTTGCTGTGTATCCTTGATGAATCCCTTCTTTAGTAAGTCTCAGGTCCTGTAAAGAAAGAAGGCATATGATGTTTCCTGTTGGAACCATCAAGTAGCAAGAGGTCACGTGATATAACCACATAGTTTTGCATATCAGAAGTTATTAGTCAGGCCTTCTCATTTTTCAGTCCTGTATATTTCAGTTCCATTCAACAAGTATTTATTGACTATCAGAGAGAGAGAGAGGTAAGATAGTAGTGGACAGACAGGTAATAGATAACGTGGGCCAGGAGCAGACTGGCTGGGACAGTTGGGGGTAGAATTGGGAAAGGCTGTGATGTCACGGAGACCAGAGGCCACATCTTGGCCTTTTACCTGATATTTATTACAAGGCATGATTTCAACAGGCAGAGTCGATGGTGAAGGACACTTGGCAGATGAAGTGTCTACACAAGAAGCAAGGATATTATGAGGCCGGCACACAAGACAATAGTGGTGTGTCATTGATCACACTCTATACTTATGGAGAAATGATAAAATCCAGAGCTGGAAAGGTTACTTGGCATATTGTGGAGGGCCTTGAACACTTGGCAGAAGAATGTGTCCTTAATTCAGCCAGCAGTGAAAAGCTGGTGAAGATTTTAAGCAAAGATACTGCCATGATGAGAGCTAGAGATGTTCTTTAGGAAGATTAATTGCCAGTGAGTGGGAGATATGATTAGGGGTGGTTATGAGCAAAGTCTGGGAGTTACTAGTTTAGTGGTTATTGCAACAGCCCAAGTGAGAGGTGAAAAGGCCTGGTAGCAGAGACTGTTGGTGCCACACCCTTGTCACATCCTTACCTCTGTGACACTTACCATTTCCATGCATGCCTTACCTGATGGCTTTGACCTGCAAACGCTCACATGTCCTGAGCTGGGGCCTCTCTAGCCACTGGAGCCTGCTGGACCTGTGCTCAGGGCCAACCAGGAGTACCAGCGAGTGACCGTCCTCCAGGAGCAGTCTTCAACCAATGGCTGAAGGGAACTGGTGGAGCCCAGTTGCCTTGCCACTCATTTGGGATAATTTTTAACCATATTCACATAGTGTCCCAAAGTGCCTCAAGAGGACTGGGTCCCCTGTTGCCCATAGCCACAAACTACTTGGTCCCATAGTCTTCACTGACTTCCTACCCTCCCTGACTCAGTTCACCATTCCCCTACTGGTGCTTCCTAGTATCACCTTCCAAATGAACCGCTTGCACTCACATCCTGGCTGTCTCAGGGGCTCTTCTAAGAGAATCTAACATACAGGCCTTTACTAGAGTGGAATGAAGGGGTTTCTGGTGTTTCCTGCAAAAGACACTGAGGAGGAAGAAGCTACAGGACTTGGCAGTTTATTGGCTGTGAAATTAAGGGAGAGGGAGAAGGCAATGTCACCTATAGTTTTAACTAGGAAAATAAAGGTGTCATTTATTTTTAAAAAAATGGGAAGTTAGGACAAGCATTATAGTGTTCATAAAGAGAAGAGTTTACTTTGGGGCATTTTAAATTCGGAGTAGTGACAGAACATGACAGTGAGCGTGCCTGCTAGAACTTGGAAATTTGGATCTGGAGCTCAAGATCAGGTGACAGGGTGGAGAGTTGGTTTGGTCGTTGCCTAGAGGTGGTTTGATGAAGCCAGGAAGGTAGGTAAGACCTTCAGGAATCAAGTATTGACCAGAGAAGCAGATGCATGCCTAAGACAAATTTTTGGGAATGAGTATTCACATCGGGGTTGTGGGGGGAGTGACAGGAACCCGGCAGGAAATGGAGGAGAATGGGATAGCGCCATCAGCAGGAGAGAATGGGATAGCGCCGTCACGGATGCCAAGGGAGCGGCTGGCAGGATCCTGGCTGAAGGCTCTTGATTTGCTGAATTTCAGAGTTGTGGCAACTTCAATCCATGCCAGTATTATCAGTTTTGATCTTAATGGAATCCATCTGGAAAAAAAGCATTTACAGAAAAATCAGTTCCTATATCTGAGGGTACCAGATGCTGATTTATTAAGTAAATCCCTCATGGTATCCTGGTGCTTTACAAGAAGTCATTTACTTATTACAAACATGAGATCCAGGCTCTGCTACTTGGTGACCTTTGGCAAATTACTCAACCTTGCTGAGCCTCGATTTGCTCTTGTGTAAATAAGGAACCGGGTCCTTCCTGGCACTAAGATTCTCTGATCTTAGTAATTTTCCACAGGCCATTTTTCTCATTCCCTGACCTCTGTGTGTATCATCGTGTGTTCCCATGTGTGTGCATGCATTGACGTCAAGCCTGCATGACAAGAGTACGTGTCGGTGACTGTCACAGATACTTCAGAAATGTTAAAACGATGCAGTGTGACTAGACTCACATGTAATAAAAACCCCATGTAAGGGTTTCTTCAGCTGAATCCCTGTGACAAACTGTGCAGTCACTACAAATGAGCACGGCAGTAGGTATTATCCCATTTAGACTTTACATTGAATTTGTGCCCCTCAAATGCCTTTAATCACAAAGGATTTTTTAAAATTATCTCAGCTTAGTCTCATATTAGTTGGTAAGATGTGCCAAGAGTCTTTTAACTTCTCTAAATTCAGTTTCCTATATAAAATAGATAGAATAATGGGATCTTCCTCAGGGTTTTGTAGACACAAACCTAATTATTTAATAACTTAGCCGCCGTAAATCCTATCAGGTTAACATTTGTCTTTGGAGAGTTTCATATTTGCAGACCTCAAAAGGAGGTAGGCAGCGGGTAGTGTTTTAGGCTTGAGTTTAATTGGAAGGATCATTAAAAATTGCGGTTGGCTCAGGCTTCTCATTAGCGATCGCATGGTGGGTGAACATAACCTTACTATCGCGATCACGGTATATTGGAACAGGAAAGTCAAGATGGTCCAGGTCACTGTTTGTGTTAGAGCAGTGTTAACCAGATTCCTCCCCGTATTATTCAGTTTCTGGTTATTTTATCTCCCATATACACACTCTCACATTGATTCTACAGAGAGGATTGCCCTCTCCTCCCACAGCTCAAACAAAGCATTTGTGAAGCTTTCCTGCTAGGAGCAAAGCCCTTATTGATGAACTTCACATGAAAACCATTCGTTTTAATGTCTTATGTATTGAGGCGTAATCAGCTTTACATATTTTAACATATTAAGTGTCTGCTCTGTAGTGCAGCTGGGGCCCTATGGATATATTATTGTAAAAGAACGTATGTAATTAATAAATGCAACTGGAAATTGCCTTATCTAGAGCGAAGGCAGTGCCAGAAAACCACACCCCCCCCCCACTGGTGGACAGCACTCGGGATAAAGAAAACAGTTCCCCAGTTAGAAACCAGCCGCAATTTAAAATTTTTGTGGCATTCTTGTAAAGTCTCCTTTGCTCGCTTGCTTGCTTGCTCGCTTATTCTTTTAAATAAAGAATTAGTTCGGTTTTGTCAGGCATAATTTTTTTTTCAAAAAAAAAAAAGTGTAATTCTTCACTTTTTCTTCCTAAATTGACTCTGTTCTTGTTAAGTTGAAGACACATTTGAATACGGTATTGTGTATTCTATTTAATTTAAGGTGTTTGGGTTGGTCTTGCCCTACTTCTGTCAAGCCTTCCTTGCATGACCAAAGTCTTTTGGTTAGTGCCAACTTGGTTAGTGTTGCCTTTAAATGGCATATGCTGCAAGATATGAATGTGATAGATCATTATTACTCAGAGTATGTGCAAGCAAAGGTTATTTTCTCCTATCTATGTCTTTTTGCTCTTTTTTCATTTCTGTATTATACAAATCATGAACCTCATAATTTTAAATTTAGTGCTTTACTTGTCTCTTCTTACAGACCCCAAGGACTTACTGTTGTGCTAACACTGAAGACCTGGAGACAGTTATTCACCACGTGCACAGTCTGTACCCTTCCGCTCCTTTCCTGGCAGCAGGGGTTTCGATGGGAGGGTAAGGTTTTCTCCTTTCCAAAATGTGTGAGAGAGAAGTGGTCTTACTGACTGCTTCTTTCAGGAGGCTATAAGCTACAAAGACATTTAAAAATAAATGATTATTTTTATCTTATTTTACCATGGTTGAATGACTGAAGGAATTAATCCAGGTGAATGTTAATATCTTCCTTGACAACTATGGCTCTGTTGTGAAAAGGATACAAGTATCTCTTTGGGTTACTCAGGGTTTTGTGAGCCTGAAGGCTTGTTGGAACCCTATGACATTGATTTCTATCATTCAGCAGCTGCCATGTTGACCTTCAGATTCCCTGATGTACTCCCAGCTGTCTCTGTAAGTGTGTCCTCCAGCACCACACAGGAAGCTGACCTTGTAGGCTGACTTTCATCACTCCAGTCATAGAAATAATCGCTTCTTGCTCTCTCCAGCTGAAAAGGCCTTCAGAATTTTTTTCTCCAGGTGGTGGTGTTTTTGTTTGTTTTGTTTTGTTGCTGGGCAAATGGACCTACCCTGGAATGCTCTCCTAGAAACTCTGAAGTTTTATTGTTAACCCTTACTATTTTAAGCATATGAATATCATTATAATTTGTGCTTCTTGCAGTTACATTGGGGCTTAATTGGAACATTTATGCCATATTTATTCATTTCTACTAATCTTTGTTGATATTTTTCATTCCAGCGATTATGAACTTAATAAAATCCAAAATTTTAATTATCTGGAATTTCACCATGCTTAGATTCCCTAAACTCTTGTCCAAAACTACTTTTTTAAATCAGCAAACACATGAGATAGAAAATAGTATTTTTTTCTTAATTTTGTAATTGATTTATCTGCCATTTCAATTTTCAGAACATCTTAGGAGCATATTTACTTGAAAATGAACAGGCTTTACAAATGATAGATGCTGAAAAATAGTCTTTAGCCACAGCTTTTTAGATTCTGATAAACATAAAGCTAAAAAGAAAGGAATACATTTCTTACATTAGCATGGAAGGTCTGACTTGACCTAGTAAAGGAAGAAATCTAAACCAGTGCAGAAAACCCAAGCAGAATCTCCGAATCGTGCTCAGTGTATTTCTCTTTCCTTAGCCCCATAATGTGAACTGTAGAGGACAGGATGCCAGCTAAACTTTTTCCCCTAATCATATAAATTCTTGACTTTTTAAAGGCCAGCCCTTACGTAAACAGGCCCAGATTCTCTATTCAGAAGCTCCTGGGAAATGCCTATTCATGTAGCTTTGAAGCCTCGGTGCCTGAAGGCAGAACTTGACCATTAGCCTTTGCAGCTGGTTGAATATTAATGTCTTGTAAATTGTTTGAAGGAAGCACCCTTTCTAGTTGCCTAGCACTGTGACACGTTCCCAAGTGGGCTTACCACTTGGGGATGTGTTTTATAGCTTGACACATTTTTTTTTCTTTTGGAAATGCAACAGACAAAAGCATAGTCTGTTGAAGATCCTCATGTCCAGTGCCCCTGTAGACTGGGGTAATCCCCAAACCTGTGATGCCCGGGACCAAGTAGGTGTTTTACGCCAGAACGGAGTCTAGCCAAGGAATCCACACCATGCTAGCTAGACCCAGTCAGGTTTCAGTCTCCCAATGAGTTGGTAAACAAGCTTTAAAGAATGTATAGAAAATTCTAAGTATATATGAAAGGGAAGAGTGATCATGATCCCACATACATACTAACCACCTGGCTTCAATAATAATCAACCCTCTTCACACAGCTTCAGTAATTATCAACTCACAGATAAACTTGTTTATCTCTATTCCCCCCAACTCTGATTATCTTAAATAAATCTCAGATATCATTTATAAATATTTTAGTAGGTATCTCTAAAATGTAGTCGCTCTTTAAAACACACACACACACACACACACGCACACACACAGTACCATTGTCACGCCTGACCAAAACTAACAGTAATTCCTAAAAATCATCAAATATTTTGTCAGTGTCACATTTCCCCAATTGATGGTTGGTTGATTGGTTGGTTGGTTTTACAGTGTGTTTGAGTCGGGAACCGGATAAGGTCTGTACATGGGGGTTGATATGCCTCTTAAGTCTCTTAACTCCTGGATTCTTTTTCTGTCTGTCTCTTTTCTTTTGGTGAAAAAATGGAGTCCTTTTTCTGTCAAAATAAAACATCCTTTTTTGAAGTAACATCTTATTATTTTTCTCCCGAATAATAGTCCAGAAGTAACCCCCTACATACTTGGTCATGGATACTACTGGTCCTTCCTACTCCTGAGAGCTTCCCTTCCAACCCTTCCAATTTGTCCATTAAACCAACTTCCTGGCACTCTTTTCCAGCCAAAGAATAGGACTACCAAAACTAGGACTCTAGAATCAACGCTTTGCAGGAGAGCAAACACTGTTCTTTAAATGACTTAGTGAACCACAGTACTGTATCCCAGGAGTACAGTCATTAATAAGTCATTTGCGGAGGGGCGCCTCGGTGGCTCAGTCGTTAAGCGTCTGTCTTCAGCTCAGGTCATGATCCCAGGGTCCTGGGATCGAGCCCCGCATCAGGCTCCCTGCTCAGCAGGAAGCCTGCTTCTCCCTCTCCCACTCCCCCTGCTTGTATTCCCTCTCTCGCTGTCTCTCTCTGTGTCAAATAAATAAATAAAATCTTAAAAAAAAAAAAAAGAGTCATTTGCAGAAACAAAATTTCCACTTTTGATCAAAAACCTCATCACATTCACTCTGCAAGCCACTTGGACGAGGAAAGAGAAGGAGACAGAATTTTCACCCATTTCTCCTATTTCAGAACCTTGGCAATTGGAGAAATAAAGAATGGAAAATATGACAAACAGAATTTAGACTATCATCCTTTCTCTTAGTTGGTAATGTTAAACTTAGATTACATTAGTGTTAGATTAAACCCCATTCTTGTCCCTCTTACCAAAATAGAACTAGATTAAAATCAGGAAAATTGATAGAACCAAAGAAAGGGGAAAATGTGTGATAATTTAGGACAAAAAACAGGAAAGAGTAGGAAGAGAAAACAAGTGACTTTGAGGGCAAGGGGCTCTCCCACAACTCAGAAAGTCTAACTCTATGCTAGGGAGCCCTTTAGAGACTTACTTTAGGGAGCAAGGGCTCAGAGGCAACCAGGATGCCCACTCAGACCGATTACTCACAATCTCCTGGCTTAAACCCAGATGTCTGTAATAATTTTGAAAGCTCCCCCAAGTGATTCCAATGTACAACCATGTCTGAAAACCACTCCTTCATGCTCTTTCATCTATGCCACGAGTGCCATACCACAGCCCTCAGGCCAAATCTGACAGTCTGTCTGTTTTTGTCCAAGAGCTAGAATGGTTCTTGTATTTTTAAATGGTTGAAAAAGTGGTGCCTGGGTGGCTCAGTCAGTTAAGCATCCAACTCCTGATTTCGGCTCAGGTCATGATCTCAGGGTTGTGAGATCGAGGCCCATGTCAGCTCTGCACTAGGAATGGAGCCTGCTTAAGGTTCTCTCTCCCTCTGCCCCTCCCCTTGGCTCACACATGCTCTCTCTCTCCCTATATAAATAAAGTTTGTAAAAAAAAAAAATTAAATGGGGCATCTGGGTGGCTCAGTTGGTTAGGTGTCTGCCTTAGGCTCAGGTCATGGTCCCGGGGTTCTAGGATTGAGCCCTGCGAAGGAGTCCCTGCATAGTGGGGAGTCTGCTTCTCCCTTGCCCTCTGCCTCTCCCTGGCTTGTGTGCTCTCTCACTCTCTCTTCTGCTCTCTCTCAAAGAAATAAATAAATAAATCTTTTAAAAAAATTTAAAATTAAATGGTTGGAAAAAAATTAAAAAAAAGAATAGCTTGTATCATGTGAAAATTACATGAAATTTAAATTTCATCTGTATATAATGTTTGGTAGGAATACAGCCATGTCCATTCATTTATGTATTATCTATAGCTGTTTTTGCACTACAGTCATAGAGTTGGGTAGTTGTGACGGATACTATATGGCCAGCAAAGCCCAAAATATTTACTCTGTGGCCTGAAACACTCCTCACATACTAAATCATTCACCTAGAAGCTGGGGCCCAAGGATTTGCATATTTTTAATAAACCCCCAGTATCATTTTAAGAAAAGAGAAAAGGAAAAGAAAAGAAAAGAAAAGAAAAGAAAAGAAAAGAAAAGAAAAAAGCAAGGCAAGGAAGGAAGGGAGAGAAGGAGGAAAAAAACCCACTCTTACAGGGGATTTCTCTTATATTTTACTTCATAGAAGGTTATGCATGTAAGTAATAGCTGTATGCCTTGTCCCATTCCCAATATGGTCTGCAAGATAAATAAGTATATGAATGTAAGGAAAGAATGAAGATATTTGCATGTTTTTCCAAGATAAAGGCCTTAAACATGGGTTTATGTTTTTCTTCTCCATAGGTAAGGTAAAAGCCATAGATGGAAATGAAATGTCTTGGGGCACCTGGGTGGCTCAGTCGGTTAAGCATCTACCTTTGGCTCAGGTCATGATCTCAGGGTCCCTGCTCAGTGGGGATCCTGCTTCTCCCTCTGCCCCTCTGTTCGTGCTATCTCAAATAAATAATTAAAATCTTTAAAAAAAAAAAGTTGTATCTTGAGATAAATTCATCACTAAGTTTCCTGTTTCTCCCCATTTTAGAATGCTGCTTTTGAATTACCTGGGCAAAATTGGGCCAAAAACTCCATTGAAGGCAGCTGCAACTTTTTCAGTTGGTTGGAATACTTTTGCTTGCTCTGAGTCGTTGGAGAAACCACTCAACTGGCTGCTTTTTAATTATTATTTGACAACTTGCCTCCAGTCTTCAGTTAATAAGTGAGTCGTCTTGGGGCACCTGGGTGGCACAGCGGTTGGGCGACTGCGTTCGGCTCAGGGCATGATCCCGGCGTTATGGGATCAAGCCCCACATCAGGCTCCTCCGCTATGGGCCTGCTTCTTCCTCCCCCACTCCCCCTGCTTGTGTTCCCTCTCTCGCTGTCTGTCTCTATCTCTGTCAAATATATAAATAAAATCTTTTTTAAAAAATTTAAAAAAAATAAGTGAGTCATCTTTAAAACCTGATGTCTCAGAACTTTTTGGATTACATTCCCCAAGAACAACAACAAAAGTTGTAAAGTATAACGCTGCTAATTGTATATTATAGGCTTTTGCTACTGTTTATATTATATGCTTTTGCTACTGTACCCAAATATTCTTTGTTATCAATACATACAAAAATAAAAAGATTTTAAGGATAAGCTAAAAATGTAGATAAAGGTTGTAATGTTTTCTTTCTGTATCTCAGTGGTACAACCCCTAGGATACGTGCCCCCACTTTGAAGACCATGTTCTGTCCCTATTCTAAATTATTCCAAAAGAGTAAAAATGTTAGCATTGACTGTGTTGCATAACATGAAGGCTATTTCCCAGATTTTCTACCTCTTGGTAATCTATTAATACCTCATTCTTTCCTGGGCAGTAAGCAATGCATTGTTTTTACCGCAGAATAATATAGTTTCTTAAGCATATGCTTACAAGCATAGTATGTTTTAGAAGCTTAGGACAATGCACTTCACGTGGGTATTCTCAGCCCCCACAGTTCTTAACGTTACCAGAATGCTATGTTTGCATTAGGTTTTCTGGAACTGTTTGTATATCTTCTACCATTTAAATTCATGTGCGGGGCGCCTGGGTGGCCGAGCGGTTGAGTGTCTGCCTTAGGCTCAGGGCGTGATCCCGGCATTCTGGGATCGAGCCCCACATCAGGCTCCTCCGCTGGGAGCCTGCTTCTTCCTCTCCCACTCCCCCTGCTCGTGTTCCCTCTCTCGTTGGCTGTCTCTATCTCTGTCGAATAAATAAATAAATAAATAAATAAATAAATAAATAAATAAATAAATCTTTAAAAAATAAAATAAATAAATAAATAAATAAATAAATTCGTGTTGTACCAAAGAACAGAGGTGTTTCTGTTTCTATTTTGATAACTGTTACCATCCGTCTTTTAGGTGAATTGATCAGTGTAATACAAATGCTAAATAAAAAGTCCAGTTAATTTGTACAGGACTTATCAAAACCCACAGATACCCCTGAAGTTGACATTAAACATTGGATCAAACTTAGCCTATTTATTAAATTACAGATGTTGATTATAAAATATTGCCTAAAATATTAAAAAGATCACTAATTACTTGTCACTGAAATGTAGGACAATAGCAAGAAAAGTGAAGAGAATGATTTGGGAATTAAAGTATTGATTATATAAGAAAAATGACCACCATTTAGGGGTGCCTGGCTGGCTCAGTTGGTAGAACATGACTCCTGATCTCCAGGCTGTGAGTTCAAACCCCACATTGGGCAGAGAGCTTACTTAAAAATAAATAAGATATTTAAAAAGAAAGAAAGAAAAGTGACCACCATTTAAAATATAAGAATATAAAAGATGAATTTTAATTTTCAACATAGCAATTTAAAAATAATGTCTTCAAGTGGTTTATCCAGTTGAAAGCCTCTAGCTTAAGTAAGGCCTTTTTAGCTAAATTGGTTTAATAGTAGCAGTGTGTAGGTACAACTTGTTATGAAACAATACTTACGTTTATTATTACAAAATTAGTTCAGTGTCCTTCAAATAAGAAAAAAGTACTTTTGGGGCACCTGGGTGGCTCAGTCCTGTTAAGCATCCAACTCTTGATTTTGGCTCACACATCATCTCAGGGATGTGAGATCGAGCCCCATGTCAGACTCTGTGCTGGGTGTGGAGCCTGCTTAAGATTCTCTCTCTCCCTCTCCCTCAGCCCCTCCCTCTCACTCTTTCTCTAAAAACATAAAAGTACTTTTAAAAAATGTCTTCAGGATAAATATCAATGTACTTCTGCTGAGTCTGATTAAGTAAATATTTATTGAGTACCAACTTTGTGCCTTGTGTTAGACTGTTTAGTTATTTATTATTAAGTACTTCAGGTATGATGGAGATAGCACTAACCTTAATTTGTTTTTTCCCTTCGCTTTTTACCTTTGAAATGATTTTGCTGTAGGCACCGGCATATGTTTGTGAAACAAATCGACATGGATCATGTCATGAAGGTAGGAGAGAAACTTTGTGTAATATTTTGATTTCCTCTTTGGATTCCAAGAATAGAGATAATCTGTTTTTATATTTCAGGCGAAATCCATCAGAGAATTTGATAAGCGATTCACTTCAGTCATGTTTGGATACCAAACAATCGATGATTATTATACTGATGCCAGCCCGAATCGTAGACTGAAGTCAGTAGGAATTCCAGTGTTGTGTCTGAATTCTGTGGATGATGTTTTCTCACCAAGTCATGGTAACATGCACATATTTCTATACATTTTGACATGAATTGGCTGTTTTAAAATACTAGTGTTTTTTAAAGAAAATACAGTAATGAGAAATTAAATGTCACCTAAAATGTTTTCCACTGTAATAGAAAAAAGTAGCTAGATCCTCATAATTTAGTATCTAAATGGGTGAGGTCACTTTACATGCTTTCACAGACCCTTATCTAGTTCATTGAGAGGCTTCGAGTGAACTATGACTCTGAATATTTTGCTTGTTCTAATGTTTTATAACTTTTCCTTCTTATCAAATACACTGTTCTTTGGACAGATTATGTCACAGAATCTTTGCCTCACAAGTTCATTGTCATCACTTGCCTTTTCTTCCCTAGATTCTTAAGCAGAAAGCTTTGGAATTTTTCTCCCCTTTTAACCCGGAAGAAAACTCGAGACTTTATAAACATCATGTCCTTGAATATCTCAATGAGTGTAGCACATTCGGTCACATTTGAAGGGAAACAGTCTTTGCTTTTCCCTGGATACTGTATAAAAGAAAATTATGCCCAAATTAACTTCCTTGCTCTCTTATTTTAAGAAATAGGGAATGGTAACAAAGATATACACATGTGTGCATACATTGAAGCAATATAAGACGATTAGAAGTCATCATAAGGACCAGCAGACTTGACCTCTAATTCTTTTTCTAAAGAAATTTCACAAAGCTTTTTTCTTTTAAAGATTTTATTTATTTATTTATTTGAGAGAGAGAGAGTGCGTGTGCACATGAGAGAGAGAGCATAAGTAGGGGTAGCAGCAGACGGAGAAGGAGAAGCATGCTCCCCACTGAGTAGGGAGCTCAACCGACTCGACCCCAACCCCCAACTCGGGGCTTGATCCCAGGACCCTGAGATCATGACCTGCGCTGAAGGAGACACTCAGCCTCAACCAACTGAGCCACCCAGGCATCCCTAAAAAGCTTTTTATAAATTTTTTCTCATTTCCCCCCTAAATACTTTAAAAACATTTTCCCCAAGTACTTCATTTAAAAAAAAAATGGTAATCTGACTACAAAAACAACATATATGTATTGTCAACATTTCAGAAAGTCCCCAAAGTATGTAAAAAAAATTAACCTATCATTTTATTGTGTGATTTATGATTAATCACAAGTAACTTTAGATGGCTAGAACTTTTTGGCCTTTCACCACAAAGCAAGAAATGAAACTGTGAACTTCAGTATTAGTTGAATTATGTGGTGGTCATTTAGCCTACTTTCGTTGGATTAAGAAAGTATAGTTCTTCTCCTTTTTAAATATTTCACAGACCCTTCTTTTACCAACCAAAATTTCTCAGCCTGTTAACCTGCCCCACTTGGTTGAAATTTAAATTCATTTATTCCCTATTCTTTCCCAAGCCCTTAAGATAGTCTTGCCACACTGAAATAATAGGCAATTGTCTGCATTCTGAGAGCGTGGGCAGCCAGCATCTTTCACGTGACTCAACGTAGCATAGCCTTTGTTCTTCTGATAGGACTGTAACTATCAGTGTTAGAAATTCTTGAGTGTATCCAGAGTGTGAAATTGGGACTCGTATTCCGTCAGAGGCAAATAAAGCATTCTAAATCAAAGCCTTTAATATAAAGTGAAAAAGGAAATACAGAAATAATATGTTATTTCACCTGCCCCTCCCCTCAGTTTACATACCTTGTCCCAAGATAGGAGATACTCTTCTTGAGGTGGGGCTGGCTAAGGATGTGCGTTCAGGACCCCTTTGAGCAAGGGCTTGACTTGCTGGGTCTTGATTTACGATCTTGAAGTTTATTCTTCAGGGAGGATTGTGAGGGGCTCAAACTAAGCACATCATCTGACCAGGCAACTTGGGCACGGCAGCAGCTCCATCTGTAAGGGTCTCAGTTCTAGAGTGTGTCAGCTTCCTTTCCTTCAGTAGGAAGGTGTGGGGTAGGAGATCTTACCTTTAATCAGCTTATTTACCCTTAAGACTCTGTCCAAGATATGAAGGTCTAGATACTGCAACAACCACATTACCTTAACTAAGGAGATAAGATTTAGCAGTACCTGAAATTAAAACACTTTTCATGCCAGGTTGTGATTCATTATAGATCTTAAATCAAAATATTTTCATTGTGAACTCGAAGCATGGGAGAAAAAATAAAAACAACTTCAATTCACATCCTTTAGAGTGAAGATTTTACTCAGGATGGGTTTCGTAGAGTATGTGAAAAGGTTGTCATTGCTACAGAGTTATTTAAATTAAGCAGCTATACTTTCAAAATAAAATTTTTCTTTCTCCTGACTACAAATAGGAAGTCAAGCCCCTGGGTAGCTCGGTTGGTTAAGCGTCTGCCTTCGGCTCAGGTCATGATCTCAGGGTCCTGGGATGGAGCCCCAAGTCAGGCTCCCTGCTCAGCAAGGAGCCTGCTTCTCTCTCTCCCTCTGCCTGCTGCTCCCCCTGCTTGCACTCTCTTGCTCTCTCTCTGCCAAATAAATAAATAAAAATATACTTTTTAAAAATTCAGATCACAAACTCAAAAAAAAAAAAAAGTCAGACAAGGAAGAAAAAGAAAAAATAATCACCAGTGTTTAACCACCCAAAGATAAACATTATTACCACTTGGGAGTATTTCATTCCACTCTTTTTTGCTATCTCTATATATTTTTACTATATAAATTATTGTATAATTTTGAGTCCTTAATATGGCCAACAACTGGCCCCTCAGGAATCTAACTTCATGTAATATTAACCAAAGTCCTACGTAATGAATTTATAATTCTCACAAAGGTGATAAGATTAGTTGTTGTTGCTTTCCTGGTGTAATACCTAAGTGGGGATCTTATAGCATATTGTAAGCATTCACCATTCCTTGAATTACCTTACTTCATTTTCTCAAAACAAGCCTGGGCCTTTTTATGCTTTGATGTTATGGTATGGATTGATTCTTCCAAAAATGGTATTTCAGTACATACCTATAAACATGACCTGTTGTAAGAATATAAATGGTTGATATAAATTAGACTTATTCCATTAGCCATTTTCATTACAAATATTTATTTATGTAATGGTGTTTCAGTTTATAATGATTGGAAATGATAAAAGCATGCACTTATCCCTAACAGAAACCGGTAATAATTATGTATTTTTCTTTCTCCTTTCCTTCTCTTACCTCCCCTCTTCCCTCATCTTGTTTTTTCCCCAAGCTATTCCAATTGAAACTGCCAAGCAAAACCCTAATGTTGCTTTGGTCCTTACTTCTTATGGAGGCCATATTGGTTTTCTGGAGGGACTCTGGCCAAGGCAGTCCACTTACATGGATCGAGTCTTCAAGCAGTTTGTGCAGGCCATGGTTGAGCACGGACATGAACTCTCCAGCATGTAGCTCTTTAGGTGCATTTTGTCTGAACCACTGTATGAGGCAGCTCAGCTTAGTGCACAAATCTTTACTGTATATAAAGCGGATAAGCCAGCAGGTGGTAAAGAGGTCCAGAATGACATGCAAAAACTACTTTTTTGGGGAAACAAAACAACTTTTTAGCAAGACATGAGATATAGATTTAGATCATAACGTATGTAGATTTTATTTTTACTATGCCTTACCAAGTATGACCTTAAATGAAGTAGTCAAACATGGAATTGCACTTAACCAAAACTATTGTGTAAAAAAGATTTTAATTCCTCAGGGTTTTAATTTAGGCTGGTATTTTTTTAGATTACTCATTTTAGGGTGACTTAATGGTACTTTAATAACTGTTAAGAGATTTTGGTTATTTGAATGTAAGTTATAAGTTGGCACATTCCTAAGGGTATTTATACCTAATGATGATAATGTGAAAACTGAAATAAGACAAAATATAACACACTAAATCTTTTATGTATTCTAACTTCAAAAGGCAACTGTAACAATGTTAGACTGACGTCTATACATGCTCTTTTACTCTGATAATAATAAATTAAGGCTGATTTATGTTTTATAACGATTATAGTTTACATGCTTATTTTTAAAATAGTATATGTGCATACATATATATCAATATATTAAAATAAATTCTATCATTTTAAATAGTTTCTTTGTGAGTCTCTATCTATAAAAAAGTAATCCCTAGAAATTAATTTATGCTAATTTCATGAATGCATTAGTAAGAAATATTAAAATGTTTTATTTCACTGTTTCCAGAAAATAGGGTTCACATCATTTGTACCAATTAAACATACTTTCAGCTTCAGGAAACCTGCCTAAGAGTGACTTAGGAATTAAGTTATTTAATTATTTTGCATAATAAGAAGTCTCCAGGCTGGTCAGGACAGGGGTTTCCATTGTCATCAAAGACTCAGGCTTCTTTCTGTTTCCACTCCGTTTAGCAGGGTAGCTAGTTATCTCGTAGACACAGGATGTCTGCGGCAGCCCAGACATCACATTTGTGTTCAGAGAAGGAAAAGGGGGAAGGAGTGGGGCCCGACATATCTGATGTAAGACTTGCAGTTATATGTCCACTGGCAGGAACTGTGTCACATGGCCACCGTGGTTGAGAAGGAGGCTGGGAAATCAAGCATGTCAACTTTTCCAATTGTCGTGTAGGCAAGGGAGAGGGGATTGGCAACGGTTGTTGAGCTGGGCAGCTCAGAGTGGTAGCTTCCATACCATTCAACCTCTTTCCCCCCTCTTTTTTTTTTTCTTCACTATTTCCACCTGTTTATAAAATATGTACATTTTTGCCCAGGTATCACATTAAGAGAACCATGTACGCAAAAGCATATTAATACTGAATTGTTTACTAAACATGCCGCTTTTTGGAGAGTTCCTAATAATGTACTTGTAGACTTCCTTATAACCGTGTCTAGGATGATAACACCAATAACATCAGAGCTTTCTTTGTACAGCATATATTCTGATTCAATAGTAATAGTTACTTTCAGTCTGTACGGTTCATGTGGGACTGATCCTTCCTTTCAGAGTTATCTTTAAATTTTAAACAAATTGCATCAAGAAAACTGTCGACCCATTGGTCAATGCTAGAATGCAGGAGGTAACGCTTCACCTTCCTCTGCATATAAACATTCATTCCAGCTAGGGTAAAGAGAGAAACAGTTTTTTAATCCATAAAGGCACCAGATGAAAACATGGGAGGTTATTTTCACAGTTTTAGAGTGGAGAGGTACATCTGAAGCAAAATATAAAATTGAGAACCCACATAGAAAGAAAGGAGAGATGTGACTCCATAAACATAAAAACTTCAGTTCTACAAAACCACCATGAACAAAATTAGAATAAAAGTGACAGAGAAAACCATTTACAGGGGCACCCGGGTGGCTCGGCCAGTTAAGCATCTGCCTTTGGTTCAGGTCAAGATCTCAGGGTCCTGGAATCGAGTCCCGCCTCAGGCTCCCTGCTCAGCAGTGGGCCTGCTTCTACCTCTCCCCCCAACTCGTGCTCTTGCTCACGCTCTGTCAAATAAATAAATATTAAAAAAAAAGAAGAAGAAGAAGAAAAGAGAAACGTTCGCAATATACAGTAGGTTAGTATCCCCCAAAGCTGAAGAATTCTTAAAAATTGGTAATGAAACACCTGATAGAAAAGTGGACAAAGATACATAAAGGACACCCACAGAATAGCAGCCAAAGGGCGACCCATTCAGGACCCCTCTCACTCGACGGCTCTTTCCTTTCCGTTCTTACCTTCACTTAATATATTTTCACTTTACTTAAAAAAAAAAAAAAAAGAATAACAGCCAATAAATTTATGAAAAGTTGGACAGTCTCACTAGTAGTTTAGGAAATGCAAAATTTAAAAACAAAGAGATCTGAACCAATACTGCGCTGTATGTTAACTAACTAGAATTTAAATAATAAATACATAAATACATAAATAAATACAAAGAGATCTGTGACCATGAGATTACAAGTTTAATAACATCAGGGTTAATAATATATAGTGTTGGTGATAGTATGGGGAAATAGTTATTCAAATGGTTGGTAAGTTATGCAAAAGAACAACTTGTTTGGAAGGCAAAGAATTTTGACAGCGTAAAAGACAAGAGCAAACATCTGGACATCCCATTTTGAAGAATCTCTCCTATAGAACAGCCGGCAAGGGTATGTAAAGATACAAGTTTGTCACAATGTAGACATTTAGGATAACAACCTGTTTAGTGAGAAATGAGTAAATTATGACATTCACACTTATATAACCATCAAAAAGAATGAGATAACGCTATGTGTATTTATTTTAAAGATTTTATTTATCTGTCAGAGAGAGAGAGAGAGCGCACAAGCAGGGGGAACAGCAGGCAGAGGGAGAAGTGGACTCCCCACTGAGCAGGGAGCCCGATGCGGGACTCAATCCCAAGACCCTGAGACCATGACCTGAACTGAAGGCAGACACTTAACCGACTGAGCCACCCAGACGTCCCTATGTCTACTTATTTTTAAAGATATTTCTGATACATTATTTAATGAAAAACAATTTGTTGATTCATATGTATGGTATGATCTCATTAGTATAAAACAAAAAAATTAGATACAGCTATCCAGGCAGGTGCTTGTGTGTTTAAGTTATCATGAGATGAGATTTGGGAGCATTGATTCTTCCACATGGAGGATAGACTCTTCTCCCCAGCTGTGTCTCCAAACAACAGCAAGCTCTGAGAAAGAAGGGCTGTGTTTTAATTATTTCTACGTCCCACGCACTTAGCATATTGCCTGAAACAGAGTAGGTTCGTAGGCAACACTAACTAATAACGGTATAGGCATGAAAATACTGCCTTGTAAGCCAGCCCTGTTTTAAAAAGTTAACTTCATGTTTATGTAATTTTCTTCTCCCTAGCTCTTCATGTTTCTATTGCTGTTGTCATCACCAAACATCTATGCAGAGACTTCTTACAGAGCATTGTATTCACAATAGAAATACAAATGGATCCTGTGGCTTTCCTTTCCTTTTTTTTTTTTTTTTTAAGATTTATTTATTTATTTATTTGACAGAGATAGAGACAGCCAGCGAGAGAGGGAACACAAGCAGGGGGAGTGGGAGAGGAAGAAGCAGGCTCATAGCGGAGGAGCCTGATGTGGGGCTCGATCCCACAACGCTGGGATCACGCCCTGAGCCGAAGGCAGACGCTTTAACCACTGTGCCACCCAGGCGCCCCCCATTTTCTTTTTTAAAATGAAGATCTTATTAATTCTTAAATCTGGGGTGTGGGTGTATGGGACTCACTGTATCATTCTCTCTGCTTTTGCGCATTGATTTTTTTTATTACTTTTAAAAAAATTACTCTAAAAATGCCCTTTTAAGACCCACTACTGGGTTGCAACCTACAGTTTGAAAGACTGGAATTCTAGAAGTTACTAAAAGTTAAGAAGTCACTGTTGTCTATAGCCGTTGTCACACTTAGTTGTAATAGCTTCTTCTGGGCTCTCCCCCATCAGCCTATAAATACAGTGAAGACAGGATACATATCCTCTTTGTTCTCCATTTTATGCTCTGGGGCCAGAACAGTGTCTGCCTCATATTAGTTTTATTATTAATTAATAAGACTTAATAATACTTAAACCAGGTCCTGACCCTGATGGCATAGTAGGTCTTACATGCAAATCTAGAGTGGGGAGAGGAAGGATTTTTGCAACGACTCTCTCCACATCAGAATATGTGTTAAAGCAACCTGTTTTCCCTACTGACTTTGCAGTCAAAATGGTAATTTGTAAAATCTCACAGTTGCTCTGAACCTAACAAAGCCCTGGCCACCGGGTAAGGACTCAACTTCTTAGAACTTAATGTGGAGTCACTGAGAACAATTCGCAAGGTTGGATGATAAGGAATACTTAGGAAATAGGCTATTTCAACTCCAGTTCTCACTTAAGAGACAGTATTTTGGACCTAAGCTTTTCTGAAAACAAGCTAAGACATAGACTAGAAGCTGGTATTCCTTCTCCTACAATACAAAATCGACACCAACAATGATACCCAATGCAGTAAGAATTGTTGCATATCATCGATTTTATTGTTTTACTCTTAAGTTTTGCCTCTAAACGAGGAGAGTAATATTTATATATTCATGAGCTTTGTGATGATAAAAATGTTTTCTGCTTTCGTCATATGCATTTTAAAGCTGTGAATTATTCACCCGTGCTCAACCGTGCTATAATGCAACTAAGTAATATTGTAATGCTGTGACTAAGTAATACTTTCTCTGGCTTTATCCTTCAACCACCTAAATGCGGGAATTATTTTGAAAATAGTGAAAAACAAGAATTTGACCAGAATAATTTACTTCTCTGAATATCTTTTTAAAATAATTTAAATAATTCGGATCAAATAGGGACACCTGGGTGGCTCAGTCGGTTAAGCATCTGCCTTGGTCCCGGGATCGAGTCCCACATCGGGCTCCCTGCTCAGCGGGGAGCCTGTTTCTCCCTCTCCCTCTGCCTGCCATTCCCCATGCTTGTGCTCACACTTTCTCTCTGACAAATAAATAAATAAAATCTTTTATATAAAAAAAATTTTGGATCGAGTAATGAAGATTTCAATTTCAGTAATGATCATGACTCAGTATTAATGTATTACTGGACATTGTATATTTTGTGCTTTCTAGAAAGTGTTATCTTCTTCCCCACAATGGGTTAGATACTGGTACCCGAATTTTGCAAACAGTACAATAATCATATCTACCTCATTTGTACTTCAGGTTTACTGTTGATCATATTATAAGGACTCAATACCAGCTGGGCATCGACAGACAGGCTAGCTGTGTATTTACAGATGTAAATGATCACAAACGAGCATTATTCTGCTTTATACTGTCAACCTATTAATTGGAGCCTGTAAATTTTGTAGCCAGGCCTATTTTTAAAAATTTATTTATTTACTTATTGTTAAGTAATCTCTACATGCAACATGGGGCTCGAACTCAGGACCCAGAGCTCAAGAGTCACAGGCTCTTCTGACTGAGCCAGCCAGCTGTCCCCAGTACCTGTAAATTTTAAATATCCACTTTAACTGCTTTACTTTACCTATAAGCAGACACAAGCATTTTAGAATTTTTCTCTATTTTTTCCAAGCTCAAAATGAAGCATGCAAAGTACTTAATTCCTGGACTCTGAGTACAGTTTATTTCTCCTAATGCTATACAGAGATCTTCTAATACGGCCTTTGAAACCTCTAGGTTATCTAATCAGAGGTACAGGAACCCTTTGAGAAACATGATATAGATATATCTATTACTATATCTAGTATATATATTTTCATGATACATATTCTTAAATATATATAAAAATTTTAAAATGCCTATTATTCTCTATAGTTACTTAGAGCCATTTATAATCATTAATTATGGTTCCTAGTATTTTAAAATCATTTCTTGGGAAAGATATTGGGACTTGAATTCAGAGCATTTGTGCTGGATTCTTGGCTCTGCTACCAATCCACCATTTGATCTGAAGCAAACCATTTATCTATAAAATACAGAATGTTCAGAGTTAGTACAAGGATTAAAGAGATCATATGTATGTGAAAGTGCTTTGCGAGCTATAAAGTGCTATAGAAATGAAAGATGTTTACTATTATGTACCACTGACATGTTAGTAGTAATGTAGCTTTCTCTATCAAAAACACATTGGTGGGGCGCCTGGCTGGCTCGGTCCATAGCACACGTGATTCTTGATCTCCGGGTGGTGAGTTTGAGCCCTAACAACACATTGGGCTCAGGGGAGGGGAAAAAGTACACATTGATCTCTGTGGTCCCGTTAGCTTGGATCCCTTGGCTAAGGTGGTGGTGGTGGTGGTGCTGGGGAGATACTTTGAAACTCTGCAAATATCCTGTTTCTGTGTTAACTTGCGCTCACTCCTTGGTGGATCTTGCCTGCGGCAATTACTGGGGTGCTCTGACGGTGACTTTCTAGCGCCCGTATTCCTTCTATATTTAAAACTGAAATTCTTCTGAAAGACAGAGTTGTCACTTCTCTCTCCCCCAACTCCATTTCTTTTTTTTTTTTTTTAAGATTTTTTATTTATTTATTCGACAGAGATAGAGACAGCCAGTGAGAGAGGGAACACAAGCAGGGGGAGTGGGAGAGGAAGAAGCAGGTTCATAGCAGAGGAGCCTGATGTGGGGCTCGATCCCATAATGCTGGGATCACGCCCTGAGCCGAAGGCAGCCGCCTAACCGCTGTGCCACCCAGGCGCCCCCCCCCAACTCCATTTCTTTATTGATTCACTTACTGATAGGAGTATAGACTCATGGATACTTGTTGACCACTGCTAGGCAATTTTCCCAAAAGAAATGAAAACATGTTCATACAAAAATCTGAAATTGCTTTATCTGTTTATGTTTATTGTAGCTTTATTCAGAGTCACCAAGAATTGATGGTATTATAATTCTTCGGGTTAGAATTCAATACTATGGTTATTTTGTTATTTTCGTTGTTTCAGCTTGGGATTTTTCTCTGGTTGATGTGTCTCTCTGATATGCCTTTGTTTGTTTCTACGCACTCTAGTAGCACAAGATTCTCTGGGCTCATCTTGTATTCTCGCTATTCCAGCCCTGGAATCAATTAATTCTCCAAGGGACAAATCAAGTGTTCCTTTCTTTAAAGAATACCATTTAAGGGGAGCCTGGGGTGGCTCAGTCGGTTAAGCGTCTGCCTTTGGCTCAGATCATGATCCCGGGGTCCTGGGATCGTGCCCCACGGCTTACTTCCTTCCCTCTGCTTGCTGCTCCCCTGCTTGTGTGCTCTCTCTGTCTCTCTGTCAAATAAATGAATAAAATCTTAAAAAAAAAAAAAAAAAAGAACAGCATTTAAAAACCAAGACCTAGGTGCTGGATATGCTCATTGCACTGGGGCCGCACTGCTAGTAACCCCTCTCAATGGAGTTAGGGAAGAATTAATATATAATGCATATACATGTCCATCTAATGTATCTATCATCTGTAAATAAACAAGAGTCCATATTGATACCTCTGACTCCAACTTAGCAACACGGAATTAATTCTAGCTTCCCCCTCTTTCCTTATCTGTAACTCCTTTCTCCCAGTGAAATACATGTCTCTGATTATCTGTAATATGTTTACTTATTTGTTGAACCATACAAATAGATTATAAATAAAGCAGTTTCAGAATTCCTAAACTGTACCCCGTGACAAATTTACTGACTAGAGTACATTTTTTTATATAATGCTCTTTTTGTCTTTACAAAAAGACAAGTGTTACAATTTCCATTCGAAACAGTTTTTCAGTTACTTAACTCCTTTCAGTGTGGTTATGTGACTCATTTGTAATAGAGTTAAATTTGTCACCATGTGTGTTTCATCCTCCTCTCCACGTCCTGATAGATTCTGAAAATTTATATGAAGTTTACTCTTTGTGGCAAACATTTCAAATACACAGAGTTGTGTGTCCACCACCACAGTCCTATATGCAAACTTTTCATCACCCACCTAATTCTGCCTTGCTAAATACTTGTCGAAAACCATTCCTCCCACTCCCACAGACCCTGGTAACCTCTGATCTATTTTCCTCTCTATAGTCTTGCCTTTTTCAGAGTGTTGTATAAATGAGATCATGCACTGTGTAAACCTTTTGGGTCTAGCTTCTTTCTCTAAACAAAATGCATTCAAGATTCATCTATAGTTTCTGGGGTGCCTGAGTGGCTCAATTGGTTAAGCCTCCAACTCTTGGTTTAGGCTCAGGTTATGATCTCAGGACTGTGGGATCATGGGACCACTGCTGGGCTCCATGCTCAGCAGGGAATCTGCTTGAAATTCTCCCTCTCCTTCTGCCCCTTGCCCCACTCGTGCTCGCTTTCTCTCTCTGTCAAATAAATAAATAAATAAATCTTTAAAAAACCCAATTCATCTGTAGTTTCTAATTCGGAAATTCATTCCTTTGTATCTGAGTAGTATTCCATCATATAGATAGACCACTCTTTGTTTATCCATTCCATTAGTTGAAGGATATCTGGGCTGTTTTCAATTCTTGGTGATGATGAATAAAGCTACTATAAACATTTGAATACAGGTTTTTTGTGGGGCACCTGGGTGGCTCAGTCCGTTGAGCACCTGACTCTTGATTTCGGCTCAGCTCATGACCTTAGGGTGGTGAGATCAAGCCCTGCGACGACGGGCTCCACACTTAGCTGGAAGTCTGCTTAGGAGTCGTTCTCTCCCTCCGCCCTCCCCCCCAATCAATCAATCAATCAATCTTTGAACATAGGTTTCTGTGCGAACATAAGTTTTCATTTCCTTTGGGAAAATAGCTAGGAGTGGAATTGCTGGGTAATATGGTGGGTGTATGTTTAACCGTATAAGAAACTGACAACGCATTTCCTGAAGTGTCAGTACACGCACATTCTTACCAGGAATTTGTGGGAGTTCCCGTCACTTTGTATCCTCACAGCATTTGGCCTTCCTATTTCTTTTTAGACATTTTAATAGGGGTTAAACAGAAAGGTATTAAAGTTAAACAAGTCAGCTTAAGATATTCAAACAATGTAAATGTGTGAATTTTGCCATTATCTCAAAATGTATCAAAGAAACGTGTGAAAATATTAAGAAATGTCATCAAATGAAAAGCAGAGGAAGGCATGGGAATAGTTAATTTGAGACAGTTATTTATATACTCTTTTATTTTCTTTTTATTCATTTTTCATATTCAAGCTGCTAGAAAGATAAATGGTATCTTTGTAGTGTAATGGTAAGAAAAGTCATCTGCATAAAAAGATAAGAAAATTGAGCTAATCATTCAAATATTCAGCAACAGCAGGAAGGCTAGATTCAAGCTCACTTCTATTTTCCCAGTTTCTCATAACACCAAACATTGGGCTTTTTGCCTACAGAAGGTAAGGAACAAATGACACCTCCTGGGGCGGGAGGGGGGAGGCGCGGAGGCCCGCCAGAGATGCATTTCCTTATTATCAGATAAAAGTGGAAATGCCTGAAGTGTCAAAAACAAAAGTGGTATATCCCTCTCAAAAACAGGCAAACATAAGCTATGCTATTGGAAATCAAGATAGTGAATACCCATTGGTAAAGAATAGTGACTGGAAGGAAGTAGAGGTTGCCAAGTTGCTGTTAATGATCTCTTGATTACATATGGCTCACATATGGTCTGTGTACTTTTGGGTATGTATGTTTACAGAAAATTATGTATACATTCCTGACACTTAAGAATGGTGGGTTGAGGGGCACGTGGGTGGCACAGTGGTTAAGCGTCTGCCTTCGGCTCAGGGCGTGATCCCGGCGTTATGGGATCGAGCCCCACATCAGGCTCCTCCGCTGGGAGCTTGCTCTTCCTCTCCCACTCCCCCTGCTTGTGTTCCCTCTCTTGCTGGCTGTCTTTATCTCTGTCAAATAAATAAAATCTTAAAAAAAAAAAAAAAAAAAGAATGGTGGGTTGAGGGGCGCCTGGGTGGCTCAGTCAGTTAAGCATCTACCTTTGGTTCAGGTCAGCAGGGAGTCGGCTTCTCCCTCTTCTTCTGCCCCTCCCCCCGCTCATGCGCAATCTCGCTCTCAAATAAATAAATAAAATCTTTAAAAAGAAAGAAAAAGAATGGTGGGCTGAGAAAAAAATGATTGCCAACAGGCTGCTCTTCCTGTCTACATAATCCTTGTCTTCTATTTCATCTTTGGTTTCACCCAGGAATTAAATTAAGAGGAAAGTAAAATTCTCTTATGTTTTAAACAATTGTTTATGGTTGACACTTGAAAAATACAGATTTGAACTGCATGGGTCCACTTATATGCCAAGTTTCTACAGAACAGTATGTAAATATATTTTCTCTTCTTTATGATTTTCTTTAAAACATTTTCTTTCCTCTAGCTTACTTTATTGTAAGAATACGGTAAATAATATACATAACATACAAAATATGGGTCAATCGGCTTTGTGTTATTGGTAAGGCTTCCACTCAACAGTATGCTACTAGTAGTTAAGGTTTTGTTGTGTTTTGTTGTGTTTGTTGTGTTTTGTTTTAAGTAGGCTCCACGTCTAGCATGGAGCCCAATGTGGAGCCAAGCATGGGGCTTGAACTCACAACCCTGAGACCAGGACCTGAGCTGAGATCAAGAGTCACACCCTTAACTGACTGAGCCACCCAGGCACCCTGAGTAGTTAAATTTGGGGGAGTCAAAAGTTATATTTGGATTTTTGACTTCTTGGGGACTTGGTGTCCCTAAGCTCTGCCCTGCCCTCGTTCAAGGGTCAAGTTGTATAGGTCTTCAGCTATACTGAGACTATAAGTATTAAATGGAATGATTTTGTGGAAAAAATTGTAAAACTTCCTAAGGAAATAGAAAAAAAAAAAAAGACTTGAATAAACCAAGAAACATGTTTCAGTATAGCAAAAAAAAAAAAAAAAGAATGTTGTAAACTGTTTCCAAATTAATTATAGTTTTAATGAAATTAAAATCCAAGTAGAATTTCTTTAGAAATCAATAAAGGAATTCTAAAAGTTATCTACAAAAAGAAACAGAAAAGAACAGTCAAAAATATTTTTCAAAGAGGGAAGAAGTTGCATTATCAGAATTGAAAAGTGAATTACGTTGCTGTTTAAATAGTTATTGTTGCAAAGTTTTTCAGATCGCTAAAACAAAATAGAGAACTAGAGAGAGACTCTAATATACACTAGAATTTAAGAAACCGAAAGCACAGTGTGGAAAGTGATCAAAAGCCATGGATATACAGTAAACATAGATATACAATACATGTAGCTCTTACAATAACAATGTTTAACCTCTCTCATAAATGATAACTAAAATTATGAAATATTTTTATTAATCTATCAGATTGGCCACTATTTTGAAAAGTATGATAATACCACATATTAGCAACCATGTAAGGAACTAGACCGTCTCATACATTGCTGGAAAATGTGTTCATTGGTGGAAATCTTCCAACTTTTTGATTCAGAAATTCACTTCTAAGAATTTATCCTTCAGAAACACTAGTACATGTAAAAGAACAAAATAATAAAGGATAAAGTTATTTAAGAAGATATTGTTTGTAATAGCAAGGGATTGGAAACTATAAACACCATTAAGGGAAAGGTTAGATTAAGATTCATTCTCGCAATGGATTAACATGCAGCCCTAAATTAGAAACACGCTTGTGTACTACTATGAGGTGGTTTAGTAGAGGCGAAAATTTTGAAGAAGCAGGTGGGGGTAACTGCTGGATTTAAGTCCCTGAAGACGTAGAAGAGAATGTGAACTAGAGCAAAGATGTGGGATTTGGCCAAAGAAAGAAGCAGAGGACACCGTTTACATTGTAAAGAGAGAGAGAAGAAAGAACCAAATGCAGAACAATAGAGCTAATTGTTCTCTCTTGGCAAACCTTCTGTCCTTCACTGCAGCTAATCCAGGGGTCTTCCTTTCCCTTCCCTTTCTGAAATTCCCATTTCTCTAAAAGCTTCCAGGCTTCCAAAGCTTTTTATTGACATGTCCAGTCTCATACTATCCAAGAAAATACAATTAACAATCATTTTAATTTAATATGGATTTATGGAGTTTAAGTATGTGCAGAATATAGTATCAGGCTGTGATGGACACTGAGAACCATGATATTGGTGAAGTCAGACACATCTATACACATTAATTTACAAATGGTGATATCAAAATAGGTTTTGTTTTGTTTTGTTAAAGATTCATTTATTTATGAGAGAGAAAGACAGCGCGTGTGCATGGGGAGAGAGGGAGAAGGAGAGAAGCAGAATCCCCACTGAGAGCGGAGCCCCATAAGGGACTGGATCCCATAAGCCTGACATCATGACCTGAGCGGAAACCCAATTGACTGAGGCACCCAGGCGCTCCCCTCAAGGTTGGTTTTGATAAATGTTATAGCAGATATACAAAGTGCTCTGGGAATATAGAAGAGAGAAAATATTATTACGATGAGAGCAAGGATTAAAAGGGGCTTCACAGAGAAAGTAATACTTGAATGAGACCTTAAAGGAAAGATAATATTTTCTGAGGGGTACAGATGGAAGCAGAGGGATTCCAGAAGGAATGTTTAAACTAAGTTACAGAAAAGAGGGAGAAAGCAAATTAAAGACAAATCCATTTAAATCATTTTCCTTCTATAAAAATTGTATTCTTCCAACTCAGATAAGTCAATTATTCGTCCAGCTTGAGTTTTGGAGAGGGGAGGGTTCAGTCTCAACCTCATGTCTCAGTGACATCTGGGTGACTTTCTGCAGCTTCTTTGGTACAAAGAAGGAGGACAATGTAAATGAAATTCTAGTTCCTCAGAGCAACAGGGAGGATGCGTACCTTTGGAGAACCCTGAGCGCAAGATTTAGTGAATCTCTCTGGAGGCAGAAATTCATTTGTTGTAGTTTCTCATTAGTTCCCGTTTGTCCTTCCTCTTATTCCGCTACTAAAAATAAAATTAAGAAAAAATTAGCAACCTAAATTGAAAAGTGGATGTGGTTGATACCAGTCATAAAACATAACCAGGGCAAATTTTAAACAGCATTTGAAAATTAATGTGTATCTTCTCCCACTTCTAATTTCGCGCCATGTCAGTGGAAAGAAAACAAAACTAATTCATGGGCATTAGTTAATGTTATAGGTATGTTTAATGTACCCGTAGTTCACTGTTCCATTGCTTATCTGTAATCATGGTTTTCATCAACAGTATTCCTAGAGAAAACCAATCACCAGGAAGTGAGGGAAGGACAAAATGGTTCTCTGATTCATGAACTCATTAATATGATTTTTAGGTTTATTATATTATAAATCATATCTTTTGCTCAAATTGAAGAGTATTTGGAACCCATTCATTTGCTTGAACCAAACGCAAACTACTGAAATAAAGGGAATTAGGTCTTGACTGGAATGTTAGAATATTTTGCAATTATGTATTTTGCACCACTTACAAGGCATTTGGCAAGTGGAGTTGGAAAGCCTGGCTTTTAGAAAGGTCCCTCCCCATCCCCAAACTTTAAGCTGAAACCATTATGAAGTTGATGTTAAATAATTTGTAATTTCTATTCATACTTAGTTCTATAGACTTTCTACTCCATTTTCCCTTTACTCTAATTAAGACAAGCTCTTGTAAGAGAATCTGACATAGGCAAAAGCAATGCCTACGTCTTGTATACATCCGTAACTGGAAATATTTCCCATGTTTTCACCTTACCTGATTCTTTGGGAGTGGGGCAGAGAGCAGTGGGCGGTGAGTTATGGTGGTACGAATGTTCCCGCATCCATCCCAAAGTCCTCCAAAGAAAGTTCAGAGTAGCTGACCTGCAATCAACTCCAAGAGCAACAAAGGGTAGAAGCATCTGTTCAGAATTCAAAATTGCTCATTCAAAGGTGAGAGCTGGCTGAACCACCATGGTATTCACCAGTCACGTTAGTAAGGCTGGGTATTTTGGAGAAGCGTCATATGATTTCACAGTTCCTAAAAACTCTCCATTGTGGCCAACTAGGCAGTGAAAAGGATCCGTCAGTTAATTACTGGAATCAATCTATTAGAGTAGCCTATTATTTTTCTCCAAACAGCATGATAGTGTTGAAAAAAATTCCAAAATGGAATGGGAAACCAGATGGAAGATCTGTCCTTTTCACTTATGAGCTGTGAAACCTACAGAAAGATATTTAACCTCCCTGAAGTTTACTTTAGTCGTCTAAAAATGGGCACAATATGCCATGCTACCACTAAGGATTATGAGCATCAAATTATATCAAGTACACGAAATTGTTTATTAACCAGCAAAGTGCTATTAAAAATGTAATATATTGTTAGTTATTATTACTGACTGATGTATTAATACTCCAAAAAGTAATATTTATTATCCTTACTTTCTGAGTGTCAACTTATAAGAAGGAATTTATAATAACTTTTACCAACATCTCACTTTATGCCAAATAGTATTCAAGGTGTTTTACTTGTATTTATTATTTTATTTTTAAGATTTTATTTATTAGTTTGAAAGAGAGCACGAGCAGGGAGGAGGGACAGAGGGAGAAGCAGACTCCTCATTGAGCAGGGAGCCTGACGCCGGGCTCGATTCCAGAACCCTGGGATCATGACCTGAGCCAAAGGCAGACGCTTAACCAACTAAGCCACGCAGGTGCCCCATATCTTGTTATTTTAATCCTCCCAACACAGCCTTCAGGTTTGATGGATGAGGAAACAGAAAGTTTAGGTAACTTTTCCATGGTTCCTTAAAGAGTCAAGGGCAGAGCTAGTATTCAAACTCAGAGTCTGGCTCGAGGACTTTTTAAAAAATCATTTTGTTACATTGTTAAGAAGCTCTAAAGAACACAAGAATGAAAACGAATATGAGTGCCACTTATGAAATATTTTTAACGAAAAATTAAACTTGAAGTAGACCAATCCCACTGGATCAAAAATAGGAAATTCAGGGGACAAAGAAACATGTTAAAAGACCACATTGGGGTGCAAACAGCAAAATGAAGTTAGGAGACTTTTTTTTTTTTTAAGATTTTATCTATTTATTTGACAGAGAGAGAGAGAATGAGCACAAGCAGGGAGCGGCAGGCAGAGGGAGAGGGAGAAGCAGGCTCCCCACTGAACAGGGAGCCCAATGTGGGGCTCAATGCCAAGAGACTTTATAAACTACAAGGAATAAAAACAAAATGAAGTAAGAAAACATTAACCACTGCAAATATATCATTTATGAGGCAACTGGAGAAATCAAACACTGCCCAGATATTTGATAGTTTTTTTTTTTTACATGAGAATGATACTATGGTTGCATTTTTAAAATAACCCTTATCTTCCAGAAATATATACTGAAACATTTGTAGATGAAATACCTCAGATTTGTTTCAAAATAATTTTGGGTTACAGTGGGGGCAAGGGTGGGGAGATGGGTGACAGCACAGATGAAACAAATTCGTCTAGAAGTTGATAACTGTTGAAGATGGCAATAACTCTATGGGGGTTCAATGTACCATTCTAACTTGCTTATGTTTGAAAGGTATAGCCATAATGAAAGTGCCATATAATTTCACTAGTGGATACCTATTCTAGGGCAAATATAATTAATCATCATCTACCAAACCCCTTCAAAATCCTGTTGAGAACAGTCAGTGTGGCAATACGCTGAAAACTATTAAACAAGCAGATACCAAGCACATCCCTGGTGTTTACAGGTGCCTCACTCCTTAAAGCATGGGGGATGCATTGTCACAACCAACTTGTTCTGCTATAAGCTCATGTGCTCTTTGACACATATGTGAAGTCTTGCCAAACTCGAGTTAAACATTTAATATTACATAGAAAGGGGGAGCCTGGGTGGCTCAGTCGGTTAAGCATCTGCCTTTGGCTCAGGTCTCGATCCTTGTGTCCTGGGATTGAGTCCCGAGTTGGGCTCCCTGCTGAGTGGGGAGTCTGCTTCTCCCTCTTCCTCTCCCCTCCCCCTTGCTTGTACGTGCTCTCTCTCTTAAATAAATAAATAAATAAATAAATAAATATCTTTAAAAAAATAGTATATAGAATCATTATCTTAATGATTCATTTTGTCCCTACTAAGGTTAGCGGAACAAACAAGATGGGTAGAAATAATCCTATAGCACAGTGCTCTTTCTTGTTAGACCCCATTAGGGCGCCTGGCTGGCTCAGTCAGAACATGTGACTCTTGATCTCTGGGTTGTAAGTTGCTGACATTGGCTCAACACATCAAGGCCTGGGATTCTTGGACTTTTCCTCACTGATAAAAGAGAGCTGCCACATTTCCGGTCCTCTCATCTGTGACTCAGGGGGGAAGGCCAAGAACAAGATGGGCAGGTCAATAGAGCTTTAAACGCTGAACATATTTCTATTTCCACCAAAATTGGATTCTGTTGGTAAGAGCAGAGATGGATATTGGGTGTGTGACTAACAGTGTTGCTATACAGCCCACTTAACCTGAGGTCTCCAAAGTTCTGTATTCTCAATGTTCTGGCTCATAGTTGACCTCAATCCATCTTTAAATAAAGCAGGAACCCACACAGACAGATAGATGTATGTATGCATATGTATGTCATGAATATGCATCAGGAATCTGTGACCAAATTTATTTATTAGGATCCTATCTATAATTTGATGTTTTGGGGTTTCAAGAGTGCCAATTAATCTTCTCCGGGTTTTGAATCAAATTGATTAAAACAGGTGGAGTTAGATTATCTGTTTTATTAGTGGTAAACTAGATCAAAGAACATAGTTTAGATTGGAAGATAAACTGGAATGCCTTTCTCCCCTCAATGCACACTTGAGGACAGGTTTGTGGGAATAACAATGCACAGAGCACATTTACCCAATTTGTGGATCAAACACAAAACGGAAAGCCACACAGTGTGGAGAACCTCCCTTGCCTGCCTTTTAGCCACTGCCCCTGGCGAATGTCAGCACAACACAGGATTCCTTGGAAAGTGAGGTACACAAAATGACCAAGCCTCTTGGACCGTCAATATTGTATGGGCTCTATCCTATATCATGGACTCAGGCAGGAATGCAGAAAGAGAAAGACACATTGCCCTGATATGAAAGATAATTTTTGGGTTACAGCTTTCATGGATGTTCCCTGAGGGATGTCATTTTATGAGAATATTTAGTAAAGATTAGGAACCTATTAGAAAAGTATGCTTAGGAAACTCAAGCACATGATTTCTTACTGAAATATAATCCACAATAAATCCAAAATAAATGATCCAGAAAGACCTTGGCCTAGATAAACATGCTTCTCATTGAAGTACAGTATGTTCCTAGCAGAAAGTTTGCTTTTTCTAAGTTGGTTGCCAACAAAACATCTACACACACAGAGACTGCCAATGTTACACACAAAAAAGTGTAAATATACATAGAAGATACACTCTGAAATGGAAGATTGCAGTTTAGTTTGTGGGAGAAACTAGATCAGAGGTGAAGGTGACTAGTGGTAAGAAGTAGACGAGATGATCAAGATAGAAGATGTAAAGGATTGGTCTCTGTGACGGTGAATTTTATGTGTCAACTTGACTAGGTCACAGGGTGCCTAGATATTTGGTTGAACATTACTTCTGGGTGTATCTGTGAAGGTGTTTTTGGATGAAATCAGCAACTGAGTAGAGAAGATTGCTCTGCCCAATCTGGGTGGACATCATCCAAGCCATTGAGGGCCTGAATAGAAGGTGGAGGAAGCTAAAATTTGCTTTCTTATTGATTGGGCTGGACATAGGTCTTCTGCCCTCAGACTGGAACTCACACCATCGCTCTTCCAGTCCTCAGGACTTTGGACTTGGGCTCACACCAGTGGTTCTAACTTCTTTGGACTCAGATTATAACTACACCACTGGCTTTCTTAGGTCTCTAGCTTGCAGGGAGCTGATCATAGGACTTCTCAGGTTCCATAATTGTGTGAGCCAATTCATTTTAATACATCTCTTTTTATATATAAGTATCTTTTATTGGTTCTGTTTCTTTGATGAACCTTAATAAGGTTTCCAGAAAAAGCTTATTGGTTTCCTTTAATCTATGAGCACATTAAGATTCCTATTAGCCAAATCTCTCAGATGACTTACACTATTTCCATCAAGAAGAATCAAAAACAATTATCAAATGCTTTAATTGTACACAGTTATGGGGAAATACTCAACAACAACAAAAAAATGCCAGGCGCTGGCTCACGTCTTAAAACCGCAGAGTAGAGCCCAGATTTAGATTACGCAGAGCTATAGATCAGTCTGACAAGCAGATGTGGAAGTAACTCTTGTTTAATTGGAAACACCCATATCTTCCCTGAAATTGCAAAATCTCCTCCCTGACTTGAAAGGCTCTTACTGGAAAAAAAAAAAAAAAGCTGCTGAATGACCATTAACTGCCCACGGATGGAGACAAAAAGAAAACTGAAGCTCTAGGCTTGGAAACCCTTGTCAGTTGCCTTCCTATAGTTTATTTTGGCTTCTAGAATGAAAATGTTTCCTTGTTGTGGAGAGAAAGGTTCATTTTTTTCAGATGAATCAAATTAACCCAAGAGGTTCCCCAGAGTGGAAGCGTCAGGGACAGCTCTCTGCCTCAAATGGCCAGCTCGGGCACTATGAAGACCGTTAGTAGTAAACAGCCGGTAGACGATTATTATGAGATTACGGCAGGGATTTGGAACAAGAGCTGATGAGGTTTTGTTTCTGAAAGCAAAGAGCTTGTTGAAATCCTATTTCAGTCATCAAGTTATTAGATGTCGTCTCACGTCCTCTCCCAGGGACAGGCCTACCTAGTTCCCTACCGGAGTATTCCTGAGGTAGATGTAGGTAAAAAGCTAATTGATGTTTAATTTTCCTGAGCCTCATTTTATCGAGGTAGAAATGCAGTCTTATAGTGATTTTATTATGATCGTCATGTTTTAAAATGTAGCAATGTGCTTGGAGAGAAAAATTGCCATTCAAAGCCGGCAGGTACAGTGTTCAGTCTCTTTAATTTGGCACAAAATGAATATTGTGTTTCCTATTGTTATGGTGACACAGGATAAAAATATTATCCAAAGATAATAATTACGTGTTGGTGATGCTGTGGAAATTGGAACCTTTATACATTTTATACATTGTTGATGGGAACGTCAAATGTTACGGCCACTTTGGAAAATAGCCTAGCAGTTTCTCAAAATGTTAAACATAGTTACCATTCAATCCAAGAGTTCCATTCTTAGGTGTATACACAGAAAAGTTGAAAAAGTGTCCACAGAAACTTGTACATGAGTGTTCATAGCAGTATTACTCATAATAGCCCAAAGCAGAAGTAACCAAAATGTTTGTCAACTGATGAACTAATAAAGAAAACGTGGCATATTCATACCATAGGATATTATTCAGCAGTAAATGAAGTACTGGGGTGGGGAAAAAATAAATGAAGTACTAACACATGCTACAACTTGCCTGAACCTTGAAAACAATGCTAAGTCAAAGAAGACATTTATACAAAATGTCCAGGATAAGCAAATTGAGACAGACAAAAAGTAGATTGGTGGTTGCCAAGTAGGTTAGAGGCAGATAAGGGGAGATTGTAGGTTGATAGCTAAGGGGATGGGATTTCTTTTGGGGGGTAATGAAATGTGGTGATGGATGCACAATCCTGTAAATATACTAAAAGCCATTGAATTGCATGCTTTAAATGGGTAAATTATATGATATGTGAATTATATCTCAATAAAGCTGTTTATTAAAAGAAAACCCAAATGTCAATAACAATTCAGGCATATTCAAAGAATTAAAAATGAAATTTCAGAAAAAATAACGTTTAAAATATAAAGGAAAAAAATTATAGTAAGATTACTCAGAATCAGCTATTTAGGTATATTAACTTGAACTACAAAGTATTTTCCACCACTGAAATAAATGTAATTCCTTATACCAAGTCAACTAATTTAGTTATCAATTGCAACAAGTTATCCCCAGAAAGAGGTACTACTTACAAGTCCACATTCTATGGGTGTTTACTGTCATTCATCCATGGATCCCCAGTGCCAATTCTCAAATGGCATTTCCCCACATTCCTCAGGAATGTGACTCCTAACACTTAACAAAAAACAATCATATTCAAACACAACTTCCAAATAATGCAAAAATGTTGTTGTCATTCTGTACTTCAAGAGATATGTCAATATACACCTTGGTACACTTTCAACTTAACTGCAGTGAAAGGTATTGGCTTTTGCTTCTCTGTTGTAAAGCAGGCAGCCAGAGGGAGCAGGGTGGGTGAAACTCACAAGGCAGAGGCGTTAAGAGGATGAGAGCCACACCAAACCTGCCTCCAATATCTGCAACTTCATCCTGTCAGGACCACACCAAGAGGCCGACTTTACCAAACCAGATATGAACAATGAGCTGTTAATCTTCAAGCAAGAAAAGATAAAGTGGAGAGGACGGGAGGTGGGGAGATGGTCAGGGTGTGCAATACTAGTATAAAAGAGCCAAATGTCAAAATTTCAGAAATGTGAACTGGTTGACAACATGTTAATAGTTTGAAATTGCCATGGTAGTGGAATCAGCAAATGTGACAAATTGTTTAACATTTACCAGCACACCACAGGCCCATGGGGTATGAGTCCCTGAAACTTTCCTAGCAAGCCTTAAGTTTTACTAACCGAACACATAGCACAAATACTCACCTCTTGTGCCTACACTCACCAGTGTCATTTTCAGAGATAACGTAGCTGAAGTGATAGTACTTATATTAATAATTATAAAAATTATATATTATAATATATAAATTATATATTTACATATAAATATATCTATAAATGATACATTATATTATAAAATATTATATTAATATTTATCTCCTTTAGCCAATTATTTTCCTTTAGCCAATTTTCAAGCACAGCTTTGAAAATCATATTTCCTTTTAAAAATGCATAGAAATAGGGGCACCTGGGTGGCTCAGTCAATTATCAATCATTCTTGCGCATGTTTCTAAAACTTAACCACTTGTCAGCATCGTTAAAGGTTTATATGCCTCTTGTTTATATAGTGACATCAAGCTGTATGTATTTTGCTACTTGAATTACTTGCTTAATATCCTGAGACTCATCTATGTTGATATATGCAGCTCATTTTCATTGATGTATTTTACTATACAGAAATTTAACAACTCTTCCTGTTGGACAGTTAGTTAGCAATTTACTATTACAAAGAACACTACCACATTCTTAAATATATCCCCTTGGGTAAATGGCCAGCAAATTTTCAATTTTGCATTCCCTAATTTTAGAGGTATTAGGCATTTCCCCCCACATTTTTATTGGACATTCCTCTTATGTGAGTTGGCTATTATTTTTAAAGTTACTTTTCTATTGGACTGTCTCCCTTGCTAATTTAAGGGAATATTTTATAGATATTAATCCTTTATTGGTCATATGCTTTACGAGTATCTTTTCCCAGTCAGTGGACTCCAGAAACACTTTTTTTTAAAAAAGATTTTATTTATTTATTTGACAGAGATAGAGACAGCCAGTGAGAGAGGGAACACAAGCAGGGGGAGTGGGAGAGGAAGAAGCAGGCTCATAGCAGAGGAGCCTGATGCGGGGCTCGATCCCACAACGCCGGGATCATGCGCTGAGCCGAAGGCAGACGCTTAACTGCTGTACCACCCAGGCGCCCCTCCAGAAAGAAACACTTTTATGATGGTACTATAGTGTAACTCAGTGATTGGCAAACTACGGTCAGCAAGCCAAATCTAGCCCTCTGCCCATTTTTTGTAAATGAAGTTTTGCTGGAACCATGCCCATTCATTCACCTATTGCCTATAGATGCTTTGAGTGGAGTCGTATAGTTGAGACAGAGACTGTATGGCCCTTAAGGCCTAAAATATTACTATCTGGCCCTTTACAGATAAAGTTTGGGAACTCCTGGTCTATTCTTCAGTAATTTACTTAACCATTCCTCTAATTATGGACATACAGTGCTTCCTTTTCAATTAAGAAATTAACGTGATGAAAATCGTTATGATTAAACATTTGTCAACTTTTTTTCCTTGGGACTCAAATGGAATCCTGGATCAAAGTCAGAAAAAAATCTTAAGGCTTTTGAGATAGCTTGACAAACCACTTGAAAGTTTTCACTTTCCTTCCCGTTAGCCTACTCTACACACTCTTCTTTCCTAGCAATGGGCACTATTACAAAATGACTTGATCAAAGATGAAATCTGGCTGAAAATTGCATGAGTATCAAGATAAGTTCCTCTCAATGTTTTACAATGTTTTGTATCTCATAAGGCTAAGTTCTTCCACTCTTTTCTTTTCCCTAGAAAAATGATGTATCTCCTACGGCCTCTTCATTCTTCAGAATGAACATCAGAATCAATACACCAGTCAAGAACAAAAGGTTCTTGGACAGACTTGCGTTTAAATTCCAGCTGCTTAAAAACCATGGGACTTTCAAATTGTGCTTAAAAACTGTGGGACCTAACCTTCTGAAAACAGCAAACACCATCTGCTATACACGGTTATTCTGAGGGTTAAAAGAAATAACATGTGAAGGGCTTAGCATAGAAGCTGATTAAGCACTTCAATATTTCACAAATAAGAGTAGCACTGTCCACTAAAATATTCCTTTGTGGCAATTGCATTACATCTAAAAATAATCGGAAAAACCTGGCACAGAATTAGCATTTAACATACTATCAACAGAGAAGTTATTTAAAAATTCAGCAGGGGGGCTCCTGGGTGGCTGTCAGTTGGTTAAGAGTCCAACTCTTGATTTCAGCTTCGGTGGTGATCTCAAGATCATGGAATCCGAGGCCCCCTTCAGGTTCTGCACTGGGTGTGGAGCCTGCTTAAGATTCTCTCTCCTTCTGTCCCTCTCCTTGCTTGTGCACATGAGTGCTATAAATACATTCATTCATTCATTCATTCATTCACTGGGATAGGGTCAATCTGGCTGGCTCAGTCAGTAGCATGTGACTTTTGATCTCAGGGTTGTGAGTTCAAGCCTTACATTGGGTGTAGGGATTACTTAAAAATAAAATCCTTAAAAAAAAAATTCACCAGGATAATTGCATTAAACTTACTAATGGGGGAATTCACATCTTCACACTGATACGTGGCACGTCTTGGTTTTGAGACTCGGGAATTTTTTAAAAAGCCAGAGCTGATTTTTGCCACTGTTCCACAAGTGCTTAGAGCAAGAACTTCTAGAAAACATGGAAAACCTTTAAAGACAAAGTGGATGTCGTAACTCATAGGTTCTACTTAAGTCTTATAAATCACACTATTTTCTGTAGTTCATTGACTCTAAAACACCGAATTTTAGATGCACTTGTTATTCTACACACTAACAAACTTGATTTGCTACCAAACCTTAATTTATACCATTTAAGCAGCATTTCAGTTTCAGAAATCTTGAAGTATACTTTAACAGTACATAAAATACTTTGGTATAATCTTAACAGAAGGTTAAATATGGTCAATTCTCTTTATTCATGGATTCTGTATTTGGGAAGTCACTTACTTGCTAGAATTTGTTAACTCCAAAATTAATCCTTACGGTCCTTTCGTAGTCATGCATGAACATGCATAGAGCAGCAAAACATTATGTCACCTTATACACTCATATTCCCAGGTGACTTTGAACAAAGTGACACTCTGCCTTGTTTCAACTCTCACTGTAAACAAACTTCCTTTTTGTGGTCTAGTCCCACAATTTCTTATATTTTGTGCTTTTGTTGTTTAAAATGGCCTCTAAGTATAGTGCTGTCTCATGTTCCCAAGCACAAGGTGGCTGTGATGTGGGGCACCTGACTGCCTTGGTTGGTAGAGCATGCAACTCTAGACCTTGGGGTCATGAATTCAAACTTGGGCATAGAGATAGCTTACAGGGCGGGGGGTGGGGGGGGAAGAATGTGACGTACCTTTTGGAGGAAATGTGTTAGAAGAGTTTTGCTCGGACATGAGTTATAGCGCTGTTGGTTGTGAATTCAATGTAAAAAAACCCAATATATATTAAATAGTGTCTTTAAATACACACATAAAACAAGATTATGTATTGATCCATTGATGAAAATGTGACCAGAGGCCCACAGAAACCTACCCCTTTATTTTCCCGATGAGCAATTGTTCAGTATCCATTAACTCAGGGTTCTCAGTGACTTTGTACAACAGACCTACTGTAACAAGAATCAACTGCACTTGACATCTAGAGACTGCTGTTATTTTTGTAAAATCAATCGCTGGTATTATATATTAACCTTATCCAAAATAAATGAAACACATAAGCAAAACTTTAAAACTTTACTGAAAAACTTCAGATAAATGGAACACTACACCATGTTCCTACACAGAAAATAGTTAAATATTGCAAAATTTCTCTTCCTTTTCAAAAGGATTCCTTATTTGTGGATCCATGAGAACATTAAATAATGAAGACCAGTATTAGACATTCTTTTCTATTGCTGTTTTAGTTGACGTATCTTTGGAAAATGTCTCCTATTGAGTTTCTTCATCATGTTAAGGAAGTATCTTTTGGTTTAGGTTTTCAAGAACAAATGCTGTATGTTAACTAAGTATTATTCTGACATCTGTTATAGCGGATCATGTAAATTTTGACTACTGCCTATATTAATACCTTTCAAAATACTAAGCCATCTTGCATAACCCAACATGATTACTACAGATTAAAACATACTATGAAATGTGGTTTTCTATTATTTCCCTTACAGTTTTCTACCTAAACTCACAATACATTTCATTAAGAAAATTAAATTTCACATACAAAATTATAAGCTTTAAAAGATATCATGTATGTGCAAAATGCAGTAACACTAAGTTCCCGTACACTTTTTTCGGAAAAGAAGTCAGGGAAACGTATCACAGACTGGTCTGTATTCTATTCACACTGCAGTGCTTCATCGTTAATGGCAATCAGTTCAAACAGCTTTTTCATACAATTTATTTTCATATAAAAATGAAATAATGACCTCTAGTGGAATAAACACAATTTTCCCCGAGAGAGGCAGTGTGAATGCAAGTGCACACACCGGGGAGGGTGGGAGCTGGGGAAGAACGAGGGGCAGAAAAGGAGGGAGAACCTTTTTTTTTTTTTTTTAAAGATTTTATTTATTCATTTGAGAGAGTGATAGAGAGTGTGAGCAGTGGGGAGAGGCAGAGGAATAAACAGACTCCCTGCTGAGCCAGGAGCCTGACCTGAGGCTCAATCCCAGGACCCGGAGATCACGACCTGAGCCAAAATCAAGAGTTGGATGCTTAACTGACGGAGCCACCCAGGCGCCCCAGGAATAAACACAATCTAGTACGGATTGTGCTTTAGTCTTACATTTAAATTATGTTTTTAGACTCACACTGTAAATATCTAGATGTTAAAATTTTCACAATTAAAGTTAAAAATCTTTCATTAGTTTGGTATTTGACTTAAAATCAAAATGAACTGCCAATATAAACGGATGAGATACTGTCAAGTATCACTAGGGCATTCACAATTTGCAATTACCTACTGATGTTTATTTAACTCTGCTTCTCTTTTAGCCTATAACCTCCATGAGGGCGGAAGTCAACTCATGTTTATTCACATGTGCAAAGTCTGTTCTGCGAGTCTGCTCTCCACCACGTGGCATCACTGGGTTCCCTTTCCTTCTATGTGGGGTCAAGTAATAGGAGCACTAACAGATCTGAGGATGGAAAATAATGAGACATAGCACACACAAATGCACTTGCTATCTCCCAATTTATGTAACCCTCTTATGGAGCCTAAACCCTTTAAGATAATCTTTGCAGAAAATTTCCTTCACATTCAAAAAAAAAAAAAACCTCATGTACATGATTAAATGTAAATACAGATTTAGTTCCCCCCACTCCTCAGGTTTTTTTCCTTAACATAAAAATAAACGGTATAAGCTCTGCAAAGAACTGCATATGCTGAGAGGTATTCTCTAAGCTTAACCAATTGCAACAATTAAAAAAAAAAGACTTACTAACAACTGGGAAAGAATCTAATTTTGCTGTCAAAGTAGGTCTTTTCGGGGTGGGGGAATGGGATAGGCTGGTGATGGGTGATAGGGAGGGCATGTATTGCATGGTGCACTGGGTGTTATACGCAACTAATGAATCATGGAACTTTACATCAAAAACCAGGGATGTACTGTATGGTGACTAACATAATGTAATAAAAAAAATATTATTATAATAAAAAAAAAGTAGGTCTTTTCCTTTTCGTTCTTAAAGGACTTCTTGAAAAAGTACTTGATAAAGGAGCCACTGACAGGTACATTTCACATTAACAGTTTTTGACACTGCTCATAACTGATAATCTAGTGAACGTTATCTGCAGTTTCAACTCCAGAGAATGTAAAATTACATTATATTGAGAACCTTAAAAAAAATCCATTAACAAGTACAACAAAGTCTACTACTCCTGAATTGGAAGAGGACTATCACCTCTTACCAAATACCCAAGTTTCCATAAAAACTCAGGAAAAAGGGAATCAATTTTAGACCCCAATCCACAGGACGTTAGTTTCTGACGTACTAAAAAGAACTTATTTCACTCAGAGGTTGGTTCCACAGAATCAAAGTAAAACAATAAAACGCATATTCAGCGCATGTGAAGTAAATAGGTATATATTCTACATATTCATAAAAAAGTTTTAGTTCAAACATTAAAAGCCTGATCTAAGAATGAAATTATTCTGGGTTTGCCGAGTACCAATACTTAGCTCTTACTATGAAATACTGTGAATATATATGAACTATTAAAATTTAATTTGACAGTCAACAGACAACTCTGTCCTACATTTCTGTTTATTAAAAACTGACATAAACGAACAAAACCTGTACAAAAAATATCCCCAATCATGTATCACTTTGAAACAGGAATCCTGAGAGACATTATCGCCTAGGACCCCCTCTTCCTCTACCCCGGCCACGTCCTCTTCCTCTTCCTCGGCCTCGGCCTCTTCCTGCAACTAAGAAAAGAGAAAAATAAAGCAAGGTTAATTCTCTTCTGCACTGATTGTTACCTGGGCCACCACAAACAGCATCTACAGTAAAGAAAACTTTAACCCGGCTTCTCTCAAATGGGACCTCACAGGCATCCCTTCCAACACATTATCATGCAGAACCAAAAACTGCTGGCTTACAAAGATAATATTTGTTCCATTTGATTTATTGAGAAATTCATCAAGTTTTAAAATATCTTATCATGTCTCAAATTCAACACAAAATAAAATCCAAATGATCTGAACCTTACACAAGATGGAAGAGATCGTATCAATGGAACAGAACATGAACACCATGTACTAGATTTTTTTGTTACTAAATAGAATCCAAGCAAGTTGATTCAAAGCTAAGAAAGTTTACACTACATTACATCAAGCAACCTTGTGACTTTTTAGAATCTGAAGACATTTGACCCAATCATAACAAAGTATTTTAATCATTATAGCAACATCCCTGTGTCAGCTGGTCTTGTAACTCTACTTGAATATTATACTGACAGAAAACTCATTTTTCAAAGAACTTATTTTCAGTCTTCAGAGAGCTATGAATATTAAAAAAAATCCTGACATGAAGTTCAAGTCAGTCACCTTCTAAACCTCTACCCACTGTCGCCAAACTTGTCAATCAGAGAAACAGAGGAAGTCTAGGACTTTCGTTAAAACAAGGCGGCTTAACCACATTTATCTTCAATTCCTTCTGAAATATTACTCATGACAGAAAAGGAGTAAAAATGGTAAATAACCATAAAGAAAAAGAAACAGGAGAGGGAACACAATAATTGAAAAATTTCAATAATTTTTTTAGTCAGAAAGTAGACTAACAACTGTAAATGTTTAATAAAGAAAGAATAACCCTTAGAGGACCTACGACCCTAGAAGCCAAGGGTGAGATGAAGTAGGCGGCAGAAAACAAACAAAATGGTTGACAAACATGTGCAGCAGAAGACTCGTCAGTCCTCTCTTCCCCACCTTGCAAAGCTAATGATTATTTCCCTGACAGGTAGGGAGGAGAGAAAAGGTAAAATAAACCTGAAGACACTGAAGCAGGAAGGCTTCAGATTTGAAAATAAATGCAAAGTGGAGAGCAGCAAGAGGCACAGAACTGAGGCGAAGGGAAAGAGGAATTAATTTAGCATTTTTCAAGCTACACGTTGCAACCTAAATTTTTTTTTTTTTTTAATATTTTACTCATTTATTTGAGAGAGAGAGAGAGCGCACCAGCAGGGTGAAGGGCAGACCGAGAAACAGACTCCCTGCTGAGTGGGGAGCCTGATGCAGGGCTCAATCCCGGACTCCAGGATCATGACCTGAGCCAAAGGCAGACACTTTACCAACTGAGCCACCCAGGCGCCCCTAAATTTTTTTTTCTTAACTAAAAGAGCATAAGAAACACATAGGCATTTGCATGTATTAAGACTTAGTAATTCTTCCTGAGATTTTTGTTTCAGTTTTATGCATGAATGGGCCATGATGCCAAGAATATTTCTTAGTGTGGGTGGAAAGCAAAAAAGTCTCAAAATCACTGTATCAAGTGACCGTCTACAAAACAACCAGCCCCTTTCTCCTGCTCTGCTCCTATAATGCTGGCTGCCAGGCATGTATCTCCTACAGTAGATGACAGGCATCTTTTTATTTGGTGGGGGAGGGGCTTGAAAAGCTCCAGAAATGACTCGAGATCCTGAAATATTTGGTCTCCTCAGTGAAGAGGCCAACTCACTTCTGTACTATCCTATAGTGAGACTCACCAGCTCAGGAGTCCAGCCTCCCCTCCCAGAACTTCTCTTCCTAGGGTTCTTGTTAAATACTAGATGGCCAAAGTACAAGATACTCAAATCAAGCCTACAACATAAAGATCACATAAAGAGAGCAAATATGGGGGGGGGGGGGAGAGAGATCACTCCATCAAGAAACAAACTCTTAACTATATAAGAGAACCAACCGATGGTTACTAGAGAGGAGCGGGAGGAGGGATGGGTAAAATACGTGATGGGGATTAAGGAGTGCACTTATGATGACCACCAGGCCACATATGGAATTGTTGAATCACTATACTGTACACCTGAAACTAATATAACAGTGTATGTTAACTGGAATTCAAATAAAAACTTAAAAAAACAGAGGGAGCAAATAAAGAGAAACCCCCCAAAAAACAAACAATGCCAAGTACAAAATAAAACTTAAATAAAGAAAAAGCACTAATATCTTATGAATTAATATCCTATCCAGTATTTTTCAGATAGAGAACAAGATTCTGTGAAAAAATATCACAGAACAGGAGGCCTGAAGATTAACTATATGCTAGACTGGAAGATAAAGTGAAAGAAGTTCCTCAGAAAACAGAAAAACAGGAAAAAAAAGAAAAAAAGAAAAAAGACTTAGACAATTACTCAGAAGACCCAATTATTAAGACTTCCAGGAAGAAAGAACAGAACAAGTAAAAGAGAAGAAATTTATTGAAACTATCCAAGTATATTTCTTAGCTTTAAAAGGCAAGAATATCCATAATTGAAGGGGTCCAAAAAATAGCGAAAACAACAAAATGGAGGAAAACATAGGGAGAGCAAGGAAAGACCCAATGCCAAGTCATTAAGAAATGTCAGAGTAACAGGAATAGTCAAATCTCCAAATCTTTCAAAGTGCAGAGGGTGGGGGACTAGGCCATGCAAAGGGACAAAAAGAATGGCATGTCTACAACAGCAACACCAAGAATTATTAATAAATACTATATGCACTCACGGCAAGTACAGGGAATCAAACAAAAAAATGTTCAAAAACGTTTATACTCTTTTTTAAAAAAAAGATTTTATTTACTTAGTCGTTAGAGAGAGAGACAAAGCATGCGTATGCAGGCACATGAGGGCGGGGGGAGAAAAAGGGAGGCAGAAAGAACCTCAAGTAGAATCTAGGCCAAACACAAAGGCTGACGCAGGGCTCAATCTCATAACCCTGAGAGCGCGACCGGAGCCGAAACCAAGAGTTGGATGCTCAACCAATGAAGCCACCCAGGCGCCTCACAATGTTTATATTTTGAGTAGGAGATCAAAGTAGAAATATACATTCACAAAAACGATTATAATTCTTCAAACTTACCAGCTTCCCTTTTCTTAGATTTCACCTTTGGTTCAACATCCACAAGTAGTGTATCCAGAGGTAAGCTGTCTGGTAAGATAAAATATCGAATGTTATTTCCTCGAATACTCAGTGTTTCCAGCTGCACGGGTTCTCTATTCTTCAAAGTCATCTTCACAGCTTTCAGATGGGTATTCATGCTGACATCTACACCTAGAAGGAAAAAAAATAGAGGGCAATTATTAGCATGATAAAGAAGGCAACCAGTTAATCTACCAAGCCACAGTATTCACAAAAGAATACTGTCTGTTCTGTAACAGTGCAAGTTTCTATGATAATTTAGTACAATTGCTTAATGGGTGAATGTCAGTATAAACCAGAAATCCCTCCTTCAGAGACTAACCCTGCACATTAATAATTTTTGCATGGTTAGGTATGCTTACAGATGTGAATGCAGCAAGCCACGGAGGAACCCTGAGTGGTACCTGACTCATTCCCACTGTACCCAGGTATTCTCATCTCAGGGTTAGCAATGTTTATTGCATGGTTCTCTCATTATCTCCATAACTTCCTCATATCCTATTCCACCATGCTATAAGCCTTGTTTTAAATACAAAGTCCTATATATACTATAGTATTTTCCTTGTTACTAGGAATTTAACATGTCTTTTTAAACTACTTTTTTTAAAGGAATTCTACTGTTTTTGTTAATACTTTAATTACCAAGTTGCACTGGTTTTGAATGGTCTGCCTCAGACTATTTTTCCCATTGTTTTTAGTGTGAGATTTTGCAAAATAAAAGCACAATTTTCTAGAATGAATATATGGCATTATCTTAGAAACATCCAATTACTGGAGCCTTCACCAATATATCTGAACAAACAGGATAACTAAAGATCTAGTTAATTTCTGCTCCTAGGAAGTCAGGCCAGAAAACATGAATTCTCTCAACTATCCCAACATCCATCTCAAATAGCAATTACACTTCCTCAGTGTTACATGGTCACTAACCATATGGTATTGAAACCATACACTGTACTGGTTTCTTTTCAAAGCAGTTGCTGTTGCAAACATGAGTATACTCAAATACAATCAGTTTAACACTGTATATTTCTCTTGGTTTACTCAGATGCTGGATCTACACATTAAAAAATTATTTATAAACTTACAATTTAAATATTTCAGAGACTGGGACCGCATACTAAAATAGCATTTTCATTCATTTGGCTCAGCAATTCTTTTGCAATTTTGTGGGGAACACCTACTATAAATGAAAAATCGCAGTAGCCTTAAACTACACATACAATATCATTAAAGCAAGAAGTTAGACACGAAAGAAAAAAGAATGAAGGAAAATACTCTCCAATAACCCATTTCCCATATATATTTTTACCCAAGGTAATCAAACATGAAAATCCCATCCTCCATCTTCAAGGACTTAACAATCTAACAGAGGACACAAAATTCTAAAAAAGAGTAAAATATAGTTTGGAAGATGCAACATTCTAGGCAGAGGAACACACACAGGCAAAAAGCTCAAAAGGCTTTAAAAACAGGAAAACAGGGGTCACACGCAGGATAACCTGGGAAATTCAGTTTGGTCTTAGCACAAGTACTTAAGGTAAGGCTTAAGAAGGTCAATGAAATAATCCAAGCAAAAAGAATGAGATGTCTACTACAATAATGTTCATTAAGTAACCAGAAAAGAATTCTGGCCTTAAAGGTGGAAGACGTGGGGGAAAAAAGTGTTAAAAAGCTATCTAATTTCCACACCTGTGATTGTTCCATGGACCTGTGTTCCATTCTTTAATTCGATGGTTACGGTTTCGTGACTCAATTTCATCAGAAATCTGTAAAAACAGTGGGAATAAAGTAGTAAGTGTTCACCTTTAACATTTTACAATCTTTTTAAGTCAAAGGGTGAAATTTCTAGATGTTCAAAATCTGCTATAGATACTATAAATTCCTATTAATAATCTTCAAACAATATCAGCTTTCCTTGAATTATACCCTCAATATTTATGAAGCATAATAATATCAGGAGCTGTCATATGGACATTTCTGATTCTCTAAACCATTATACAGTTGAACCTCCAATCCATGCATACAGATCCTAAAATCATTATAATTCACACAATTGAAATCAAGAAATTATATGAAAGTGGTCAAAAGGTACAAACTTCCAGTTATAAGGTAAATTAAGTATTAGGAACGTGACATACAACATGATGACTATAGTTATTAATGCTACTGTATGGTACATCTGAAAGTTGCTAAGAGAGTAGTTTCTGAAAGTTCTCATCACAAGAAAAAAAACCCATTTTTTTCCCCTTCTCTTTTTTGGTATTCATACTGGATGATGTATGTTAACTAAACTTACTGTGGTAATCATTTTGCAATGTACATAAGCCAAATCATTATGCTGTACACCTTCATCATTCATTTTCTAATGAGAACATTCTCCTACGTAATCATAATACCACAATCATATTCAGGAAAATGAACAATAATCCTGCAATATGATCCAAAAATATACTTCTTATTTCTAATTTATACTAAATTAGAAATTTATAATGTATAGTAAAAATTTCTGATTTATAATACATATTTTGTACACCCTATCATAGCATCACACTAAATGATACGTGTAGAATCACCTATTTTTCTTTCCCACTGGACTACTTCAAGGATCAAGACCTTTATATCTAATCCTGGGTGTCAAAGGGACTGAATAACAGTTGGCTGAAATGCTTCAACATTAAAAGGGAAGATAATCTTAAAATACCACTTTTTTAGTGGCACAGCTAGCCATCCAAAAGGGGGACACTTGGTTTGGGACATATCAAGTCCCAAATTTTAAAAAGTTAATCTGTCCTTGTATAAAGATCCATTTATTGAATTCTTTTCATATTTGTTGTCAAGAAAATAAAGTCTCTCTCAATAAACCGTTAATGCTTTATTTCACCTGACAAAAATTCTTTATGCTCTAAATTTAATAACCACTTATAACTATATTAGCTTAGAATTTTCATCTAACAGTTTCTTTCCATTATCAAGCTTTGGTTTTTAAAAAATCTTTTACTTTAGGGCACTTGGCTGGCTCAATAAGTAGAACATGCACCTCTTGATATCCGGGTCATGAGTCTGAGCCCCACATTGGGCATATAGTTTACTTAATTAAAAAATCTTTTAATTGTCCCCCTCAGTAATAAGGTTTAACTTTTCTTAAAGAACATTTATTTCAGAGAGAGAGCGCGCGCACAAGCAGAGGGAGAGGGAGACAAGCAGACTCCCCACAGACTGTGGGGCTCAATCCTAGGACCGAGATCATGATCTGAGCCAAAATCCAGAGTCGAACACTTAACCAACTGAGCCACCCAGGCGCCCCAACATTTAACTTTTACAGAACTTCAGGGGCGCCTGGGTAGCGCAGTCGTTAAAGCGTCTGCCTTCGGCTCAGGGCGTGATCCCGGTGTGCGGGGATCGAGTCCCACATCAGGCTCCTCCGCTGTGGGCCTGCTTCTTCCTCTCCCACTCCCCCTGCTGTGTTCCCTCTCTCGCTGGCTGTCTCTCTGTCACATAAATAAATAAAATCTTAAAAAAAAAAAAAAACTTTTACAGAAGTTCAAATCATTTGTGGAAATAGACAGGATTGAAGTAAAAATAAAATATTTTAGTAATCAAACAATCTACCATACGGAAGTAAAAAGGAAAACCAAAGTAAGCAAACGATTTCTGAAGGAATCAAAATACGTTTCAGCAAGCCCAAGGATGTTTCTTTGACAAATAATATTTATCATTGTGTGGTAGTCCCTGTACTTGTCAACGAGGATTAAAAATGAATGACGAGGAGCTCAAACTCTAGTGGAAAGGACACATAGAAAATATTTAAAGGTAACTACATTTAAAAAACAATAAATATATGCACAGGCTTTTGCCAGGAACATAATGTAGCATGGAGAGGAGGGAGTCAGAGCTTAGTGAACTTCTGGTAAGAAGTCTGAAAAGTTGGGGTCACCTGGGTGGTGCAGTCGTTAAGTGTCTGCCTTCGGCTCAGGGCATGATCCCGGCGTTCCAGGATCAAGCCCCACATCACGCTCCTCCACTAGGAGCCTGCTTCTTCCTCTCCCAGTCCCCCTGCTTGTGTTCCCTCTCTCGCTGGCTGTCTCTCTCTAATAAATAAATAAATAAATCTTAAAAAAAAAAAAAAAAGAAGTCTGAAAAGTTGGAAATAATGCAGCAAAAAGAGACAAGAGCAAAGATTTGGGAGTAACAAACAGCACAACACGAAGAGAAACTATAGGTATACTACCAATGGATTATAAGTCCCAGAAAATGAGTAGAGAAGAATTAGGTAGGTTCCTTTCATGGATAGCCCAAGCTGTTAAAGAGCTACTGAGGGGTTTTCATCAATGAAGTGGAGTGCCAGGGTCATATTCACACTGGAAGACAAGTAGGTGGCTAGAGCAGTACACAGGCTAAAGTTACAGGTATCAAGACATAGGAACAACAAACAGATCAATGAAACAGAATAGAGTCCAGAATTGAACCCACATTTATATAGTTTAATTTTCTACAAAGGAGCCAATGGGACTGATAAGCACTGCAATCGGCAAAGGAAAGCCTCTTCAACAAATGATGAACTCCATGGTAATACAAGTTTCTATTACCTAAGAATATGGAATTAACTGGAAATCTATGAAGAAAAAATGAATCTGGACCTCTAACTCACACCACTTACCAATATTAATTCAAGACAGATCACAGGCCTACACATAAAATTTAAAATCATAAAGCTTTAAGAGAAAAACACAGATTAACTTCATGGTTTGAGGGTAGGCAAAAATTTGACTGTACACAGAGAATAACCATAAAAGGAAAAGCTGGTAAATTAAAACTTCCTCAAAATAAACTTCTGCTCACCAAAAGAAGTTATTAAAGGAATGAACAAGCAAGTCAAACTGGGAGAAATTATACCTGACAGAGGACTAGCATGCAGGACATATAAAGAATTCCTACAACTCAATAATAAACACAATCAAAACCAAACACTTCACAAAGATACATGAATGGCCAATAAGCAGGTGAATAAGTGTTCAACATCATAAGTCATTACGAAGATGCAAATTAAAGCCATTAACAAGATACTAGTACACAAGCACTGAAATGGCTAAAATTGTGAAAACCTGGCAATTTATCAGATTATCAAGAAAGACGTCAAAGACAACTTGTATGTCTGTTTAGAGTGACAGTAAGGATGATAGTGCCACCAACCTTCGTACAAAAATAAGTCAACCGAAAATGCAAACCAGTTAGACAAATACCCATTTTCTTGGTACAAAATACATTCTCCACAAAGAAGAAACTTTATTTCCATCGTCTAAGACACAGAATAGGATTCAGAAGAGCCTTTAAAATTTTCAGGAAAACTGTGTCACAACACGCAATATCTTTAAATGAGACAAGGTGATCCCAAAGAGTCTGACACAGAACTGTAAGCAGATTCAGACGGGCAGGTATTGAGAAATTGCGAAAATATACTTTAAATTCTGGGGCGTTTTTCTCCAAAGTTACAGTTCAAATAAAAACAGACTAAAAGTTAACCTTAAATGCCTTCCCTATAAACTCTGAAAACACATTCAGGGTTTTATATGTAATTTCAATCAGACCAGAAATTATCTACTTGCCTGTCTTCACAAAACAGAAAGTTCCAAGAAGGCAGGGACCCCTCCTTTAAAAAAAATCCATTACCAGCGCACAGTATAACAGGTGCCCAATAATTGATCGCAACTGACATACCTTGATTCAGACAAGAGACTAGCTACATATATAATTGCTAACTTAATCAAACATCCTCTACGTTCTAGGCTCTCCGCCTCAAGGAAAAACACCAAAACCGTATCTATCTGCAGGTAGTTTAGAAATGAATTACTCAAATCAGTAAACCAGTAGGCTCAACTAACCGATGGAGATTAAACACAAATAAAACAGAATAGCGATTATCTGCGTAATCAGCCACAATCACGTAAACGGATTCTGCCTCACGTTGGGAGATTTTTTCCTGAATTAAAGTCCTGTTTTGAAGGGATATGTGAGTTGAGTAATCTTAAATCTAAGGAGTTATCAAAATATAAACAAAAAAAAAACCCCTAATGAAATCAGAAGTCCAATCCTGAATTAAAACATTTCGGAAATGGGTTTCACTATTTCCAGATAAACCCCTGCAGCTTCCAAGTACATTTTAAAAGCTCATTAGTTTAACGCAATGCATACAATTTTTCTTCATGTCTCCCACGTCTCAGGGAACCTACACTTAGTTATATTTGCCGGTCCTGAGAGCCGAGACTGCCCAGAAAAGTAATCTAGAATACAGCACGAGTTCTAATGAAATGAACATCTTCAACTAACCGAAAGGGCTTGTAAGCCTGGCACTGCACCTTTAAGACCTCTAAGACACTAGGTGGGAAGAAACTGCCAGGATTTTACGTCCACTTGTCTGAAGACACGCGGGATCCGCGCGCCATCCAGTCCAAAGCCCTGGCTCCAGCGCCCACGGCGGCGCCGCCAAGATGGGGCGGGAGCAGCGGGCGCGGGAGGTCGTTAGCAGGCCGCGCGCGCACGCGGCTTTCGCGCCTCCCGCAACGGGGCAGTCCGGCCTCCCGCTCCCGGCCCAAATCGTCACAGCCCTCACCCCGCTGGTTTACCTCCTCACCTCACAAGCTTCATCCTAGCGGCGCCGTCACTCCTTCCGTCGGATAGTGCACAAAATCCGACTACCCAGGTCCGAAAGACTAGGAGTATGAATGGCCGGAAACGCTACTCCTTAGGCTCCGACGTAAAGAGCGCGAGGAGCGCTTCGGGCGCAAAGCGGAAACGGCGAGGCCACGCTGGGCCGCACTCCCTTCCGGCTCCGCGGAACGTCACTACGGCCCCTGGCGGCTGGAGGTGTGTCTTGCGACTGTTGAGAGCGTCTAGAGCTGGTCCAGAAGGAAAATTGCAGTAAGTAAGTGGGTGGGGGGATTTGAGGAGATTAGATCCGATTAGTGCGAACTTCGGCCCGTTGGGAGCCATGTGTTATGCAGCACCAAGTATACCCGTGAAGGAAGGGAAGTCCTGAGAAAGCCTAAAGAATTATGCTAATTCTGCTCCAACACCAGGAATGTACATGAAGAAAATCAGTTTAGCTGATTATTTTTACTTTATTATTTTTTAAAAGATTTTACTTATTTATTTGTCAGAGAGAGAGAGAGAGAGAAAGAGTACAAGAAAGGGGGAGCGGCAGGTAGAGGGAGAAGCAGGTTCCCTACTGAGTAGGGAGCCTGATGCAGGACTTGCTTCCAGGACCTTGGGATCATGACCTGAGCTAAAGGCAGACGCTTAACTGATTGAGCCACCCAGGCGTCCCTATTTTTACTTTAAATTCTGGTCGCAAACCTCAAAAGGGTACCCTACACTGTTGAGAGATCGTGCTGTGGTTCTCTAATAAGCTCACAAACTATTTCATACCTTCTTTCTTCTCTCCCTCTGAAATCTTCTACACTGTCTTTCTCAGATCACTCTCTGCTAGTATTTCTTACTTGAAAAAAACCAGAAGCCACCTTTTCAGCTTTTCTTCCAGTTAGAGGGGTAGAAGTAGACAAATTCCTCTTCATTGTAGTCTGGATCCCATCTCTCCTTTTTTCAAGAATTTCACTCCTTCAGTTATCTCCTAACTTGAATCATTAATTTCTCCCTCTTCAGGGAACTTTTTAAAAAATAATATAAATTTATCTTAAAAACAAAGCAAAATTCTCCTGTGATGCAGCTCCAGCTACTGCTAGATTTCTTTCACATAAAAACTTCTTGAATGAGTTGTCTACACTTGTTTTATTACCTCTAATTCACTCTTCAAACTCTGTTCATATTGCTTTTCTAAAGGTCATCAAAAACCTCAATACAAACCTCTATCTTTATCTTACTCAACATTTCAGCAGCACTTAACAGAAATACTACCCTTTTGAAACACACGCCTCTCTCTTGGCTTTCAGGATGCCAGCCTCACCTGGTGCTACCCTATGCCAGTAGTTACACTTTCTAGGTCTCAGCTGCCTCATCCTCTACTGAGCCATTACCCTAGGTGTAGTCTTCTTATGGATACTTTCTCGTTTAGCCTAGGTGATCTCCTCTAAAACCACGGCTTTAATTTGTATCTCCAGCCTGATGTCTTCCCTGGTTATCAGAACTCTTTGATGTGTAAGGCAATACTCATCAAACTTTTATGGGCATAGGACATACCTGAGGAAACTTTAGAATGAAAATTCTGATTCAGTTGGTATGGGGGCTGAAATTCTATATTTCTAAAAGCCTTCAATTGATGAAGATGCCCCTAGTCTATGAACCATAATTTGAGTAGCAAGACCGTAATGTTCATTTGTGTGCTGCCTTCTCAGTATTTGTCCATCTCCCTTCCCAACAGTTCCTAATAATCTGATGATCCTCGTGATCCCAATGAAGCTGACTCTATCCTTGTATCAATCATCACATTCCATTATTTGTCCACAGTGGGTTTGGAATGTAAACTGATTCAGTCAGACCTTTGCAGGGAATTCTCTTTCCTTTTGCATGTGAATGAAGAGGTAGTAGCCTCTAGAGTTTTATTGGGAACTCCCTTAGAACCAAGAAAAGAATCCGTTGTGGGAGAGAGTTAAAAAAAAAAAAATCCATGATGATATTCACAAGCCGGTGGAAACTAAGATTAAGGAGACACCTGGGTGCTCAGTAGGCTAAGTATCCAACTGTTGATTTAGGCTCAGGTCATGATCTCACGGTTGGGAGGAGTCCCGCATTTGGCTCTGCTTAAGATTCTCTCTCTCCCTCCCCCCTCCCCCACTGCATGCACTCTTACGTGTGTGCTCTCTCTCTCTATCAAAAAATTAATCAATTAAAATTAAAGCTGGTGGGGGATGGGCAAAAAAATTTAAATAAAATTAAAAACTGAGTTCCTCAGTTGCGATACTCATATTTCAAATGCTTAAGAGCCCTGTGTGGCTATGGCTACCCTTTGGGACAGTGCAGCTATAGAACATTTGCATCATCACAGAAAGTTTGATTAGTGCTACCCTGTTTATTACCATATTTGTTTCCTTCTTTGCATTTAATTGTTTTTACCTGTTTATTTACTGACTTGAAAAATGTACTGTCCGAAGGCAGGGTTTTTTTTTTTTTAAGGTTTTATTTATTTGACAGAGACTGTGCACAAGCAAGGGGAGCAGAAGAGGGAGAGGGAAAAGCAGACTCTCCACTGAGCAAGAAGCCCGATGTGAGGCTCGATTCCAGGACCCTGGGATCATGACCTGAGTCAAAGGCAGGTGCTTACTGACTGAGCCACCCAGGTGCTTCTGAAGGTAGGGATTTGTATCTGTTCTGTTCATTTCTGTATTCCCAGTATCTAGAATAGTGAGTTGCACACAACGTGTCCTTTTTACTGGGATCAGGTTGGTGTGAGCTTGTATAGTCTTTGAAAGCTCAGTCAAGCAAGATAATTTATTTGTCGATTATGATTTCTTTTAGTAGATAACCAAATCAAATGAACCAAATTCCAAAGTTTGTAGACAGATTGCTCTAAATGAAAACTATTGATAGAAAGCAAGACAAATTTTGTCAAAAATGACATTACAAGTGTGCCTGGGTGGCTCAGTCGGTTGGACATCTGACTCTTGATTTCTGCTTAGGTCATGATCTCATGGGTTGTGGGATTGAGCCCTGCATAGAGCCCTGCATCAGGCTCTGCTTCTCTTCTTCTCCCTCTCCCTCTGCCCTTCCTCTCTCTCTAAAATAAATAAGTAAATCTTTTTAAAAAATGAAATTACGGGATAATTAAGATTTAATCAGACTACAATTGAGACTTCTGGCATTGATGAATCAGAAGTGAGGTATCTTTTAAAATGATAAAGAATAATGCCCAAGAAAGTTTATTTTTCCCATAAAAGCAAACTATTTTATAAATATTTTTATTGAGACATAATGGACCTATAAAACTGTATACCTTTAAGGCATATAATGAGTTGATTAGATATTTTTATAGATTGCAGTTATGATTATCATCTTAGCAGACACCTCCATCACATCACATAATTATCATTTCCTTTTTGTGGTAAGAACAATTAAGACTTAGGGACGCCTAGGAGGCTCAGTCGGTTGGGTATCTGCGTTCTGCTCCATCGTGATCCTAGGGTCCTGGGATCAGGCTCACTTTGGCCTTTGCTCAGCTGGAAGTCTGCTTCTCCCTCTGCCTGCTGGTCCCCCTGCTTGTGCAATCTCTTTCACTGTCAAATAAATAAATAAAATCTTAAAAAAGAACAATTAAGATCTAGTCTCTTAGCAACTTTGATGTTTATAATATGGTATTATAAAAGCAAACTATTTTATACTTTCACAGCATGTTTAAGAAGCTGACTATATTTGGTTTTAGAAAAGAAAACCTGGAATAAATTGCAGACATGAATTATACATCAAATATGATATACTTATATATCAAAAATAGGTACATATGATTTTGCATGGCATGGCATTTATAAAGATTCCTATGCTTCTGACTGTGGCCAATTCAACAAGTAGAGTGGAATAGATTCCTCAGAAGCAGAGGCCTATTGGGTGCCTGGGTGGCTCAGTTGGTTTAGTGTCTGCCTTTGGCTCAGGTCCTGATCCCAGGGTCCTGGGATCGAGTATCCCATCAGATCCGGCTCCCTGCTCAGCAAGGAGTCTGCTTCACTTTCTCCCTCTGCCCCTCTGCTCATGCTCTCTCTTGCTCTCTTGCACTCACTCTCTCTCAAATAAATAAAGTCTTTCAAAAAAAAAAAAAAAAGCAGAGGCCTATTTTGTGGGAGTGGAAACTTGTAAATATGATTTGTGTGTGTGCATAGGATTTGAGTTACTAAAAATAAAGTGGTTTACACAGGAAAAGAAATCCCACCAGTTGTCTGACAGTCTAAAGGTGAAGGCAAATATAGGTGAGATAGTCTGGTACATAAACCACTTTAATCAGGTTGCAGTTTACTCCTGACTTGTCTCCCCTCTCCCCCGATTAAAGTCATTTGGCATATGCCATTAAAGTATATATATCAGGAACAGGGGATGGGGGTGGGGCATAGGCAGGTTTTTGCCAAGTAACACAATGTATGGTGATGTGGGCAATGGCCTCACCCATCAATACCTCTGGTTTTGGTTTAACCACAGACTCTTTCCAGACGAAACTGACAAGCAGCTCGGCAAAGTTTTAAGGAAGATGTATTGTCAGAAAATCAGGCTTGACATCAGGCTTGATAAACTTAGAGCACATTTTGATCGTACTTAGTTTCATAAAAACAGGTCAGTTAAGGGGAGAACCCACGTATGATCATCTCTCTTCAGATTCTCAGAAGCTTGAGTACCGGTTTTACCTAATCTCACAGTTCTGCAAATAAGAATGGCACAGTAAGCGTGTTGAAGCGTGTGGGAACCACGAATACTAGTTACTGAAACCTGTGTTCTATCTTTAGAGGCTTCTAAGAGCCAAAGCTTTGTCTGAACACCCGCCATGACTAAATCTAGTAGAACACACTAAGTTTTTTGTCGACTCCCGTGCGCCCGCACACAAGGAGGAAAGTGTGTAAGGATAAGGTGAAGCCCTGGATTTTTTGGAGGCGCTGGAGGGCAGTGCAGCGAAGAAAAGAGAAGGGCCAATTGCCTCCCCTTTTCTTTATATTGGCTCCTGTCAAGGATTAAAGGTACCTGAAATAGAGGTCGCCGAGAGCAGTACCGCAACCCACAGAGGGACCAGCGGCGAAGCATTTACAAGACAAACCACCACAGCTGGGGGCGTGGGCGGCTTTATTAAAGGAGACATCCCAGGGAAGGGCCAGCGGCCGCCGCCGGGGGGCGCCGCCGCTTCCCGGCAAGGTGCCCACCCGCGGTGCGTGCACGCGAGGCCTCCCACCGCGCCTGCGCTGAGGGCGTACGTTGGCTTGCTTTTCCCCGCCGCCCAGCCGTCCGGGCCGGGGTGAAAAACTGGGCGACACGCAGCGAGTGTGGCGGCCATCTTCCTCCTCTGGGCACGTCAGCTGAGCCTGTGACGGCTGAAGAGGAGCGTTGCGCAAGCGCGACCAAGACGGTCACAGGTAACTCCCATCTGACGGGCGAGGCGTCGCCGTCGTCGCCGGAAGTTTGGCGTATCTGCGCCGCGGGAGAGGCGGCGGTCGCGGCAGAAGCAGCTGTCTTCTGATACCCGGATGTGAGGCGATCTGCTGGCTCGCGTTGGACCCTCGGCCAGGAGTGAGGAAGGTAGGCTAGCTTTCGGACCGTCCACGCCGCGTGCTGTCGCGCCTCCTATGTCCCCACCTCTTTTCTGCTAGCCTCTCTGGAGAGCTGGACGATTCCCCACCCCCCTTCCTGTCCCATCTTCTGTGTCGTTTTGCGTCGTACGCCTCTTCCTACTCCTCTGGTGCGGGCTCCTGGAGCCCCTGAGAGGGAGTGGGCGGCCCGAAGGCAGTGTCGCTTGAGGTAGGCTATCAGCCTGCGCGTCTCGGCTGCCCGGTCGCCTCATCACCTGCCACTGCTGGGTAGGCATAGGTAATAAGGGGCCATGACCGAGGACCGCGGGTCAGGCCAGGGCTCTCAAGACGGCTGAGAGGGCATCGACAACCCGGAGGTGGCGTGTAGCCATTGCGACTACTGGGGCGGTGTCGTTGCTGGCCGGCAGGTAGCCCCCGGCCTTATCCCCGCCCTCGGCGTCTTTCCTTCTCCGCGTTTTCCCGGAGCCAGCCCCACCAGCCGTCGCGAGTGGTGGTTCCTGCGGCTTGTTCCTCTGCCTTCCCCCGGCCGCTGACCCGGCCTGAACCTTGAGGCCTCTGCAGTCTGCGGTGTGTGATGTGGGGATCTTGGAGGGGAGCAGTGGCCTGGGTCCAAGGTCATGGAGTAATTCAGGTTGGACCTGAAAGTCCGGGCACAGGTAGGGCTGCTGTGGAGTAGAAATGCGTGCTTTGAGGGCCATAGTGAAGTTTATAGGGATAGGTGCGAGCAGAAGGAATTGGGTCCTCTGTTTTTGTCACAGTTCATAAGATTATTTACAACGGGAGTTTGTTTTACTGTGGCAGAATGGGATAGCGAAGCCAAAAATTAGAGAATTCTCCCACTCCCACCCTCTCCCCATCTCCCAGCCCTCACCTCCCCACCCCCCAGCCCTCACCTCCCCACCCCCCAGCCCTCACCTCCCCACCCCCCCAGCTCTCACTTCCCCACCCCCACCTCTAAATGTTGAGTTCTGGAAACCCTGCTGCAGGTACTGTATTTTGGGGGTTGGGGAGTCGGGAGCACAGCGGGGGAGGAGGAAGGAGTTAAATCGTTGTGCCTTGAGAAGTAATGTGAACCTTCAGGTAGTTGAAATGGGATTCTTTCAGCAGGAAGTAATTGCAGTACACAGTATTTAACTAGTATTATCACATGATATTTCAATAAATAATTAGCCCTCACAAAAACCAATAAAAGTGCTACTTGGTGGAATAGTAAGATGTGGGTCGGTTTTGTTCCCCCCCTTTTAATTTTTAAAAAGCTGGGTAATACGGATTTCAATTTAAAACCTGGTTGCAGTGAACTCTGGTATAGTCAGTGGCTTTTTTTATGGGGTCCTTAGTTTCTGCTTTTCATAGGGCATCTACGACAGTGTAACTGTTTTTAATTTGAACTTAAAAATTCTCACTATGGAATTAGGTAGGAGAGTAGGATGAAAAGTGCTTAAAAAGCATTTAATTTGGAAGCTGCAAGTTCAGGCCTGGAGAATGTGAGGAAATGAGAAAACTCTGACACTTACCCTTTTAGGCAGAATGCAGTTATATGCCCCTTAGGTTAGATATGTGACTTTGGAAGTACCCTTCTTAGAACAAAACTTGCCCTGGTTTATGAGCTTCTGTTCACCTTAATCATCCTGGCTCAGGAAAATTTGCTATCATTTCCCATTGATTAGTATCATAATTCTGTAATGAACAATAATTTTTTTTAACATCAGACTCATACAAGGTTTTGTGCTAGGCATTTAAATCTATAAATTATGCTTCGAAAGGGAAGGAAAAAGGGCCCTAAATAATGACTGCCTTTACCCCCCATTGCTGGATGGCCTTTTTTAGCTTGGTAATTTATTACAGCACAGTCTGATTGTATTTATTGTAATAATGAAGGTAACTAGCATCGCACAATTCAAAATGTTTTTTTTAATAAATATTTTTCCATGACTTTTTTTCGGGCAGATTTATGTTCCATGTAGAGTTCTATAATTAACCTTTATTGAAGATGATCAGAAGTTTAAATGGTAGTTTGAAATCCACTCCAGTAAAATTGTTATCGTAGGTAATTCACTTAAGGACTATGTTACCCCTTCAGCAGCCCAGATTTTTCTGTGCATCTTTTTCTTGGCACAGTGAAAGTTCTTTGGCTTTATTTCTGCATAAGTTCTGTATTACAGCTGTGTCATACTACTGTAGTTACTTTTGGCAGATGGATAATTCTGTTAACTCGACCATCCTTTTTTCTTTTTTGAGGGGGTTATACCTTATGCTTAACTGAATTATAGTATATCTGAAGAAAGCAAGATTTATGTCCTCTGCTTTCTTCAGCTTACTTTAAACATTTATGGCTGCATATGTGAGATTCACAGAGATGAAAACTCAATGTAAATAAAAGTGGGGTATTAATATAAAGTATTACTTTAAAGAAGTGGTTCTCAGACTTTTTGGTTAGGATCCCTTTACACTCTTAAAGATGTAGGACTCCAAGTAGCTTTTGTTTATATGGTTTAAATCTATTGGTAATTATTGTCTTCTAAGTTAATTTAAATATATTAATTCATTTAAAAATAGCTAATAAACTATGTTTTTTAAAGATTTTATTTATTTATTTGACAGAGACAGCCAGCGAGAGAGGGAACACAGGCAGGGGGAGTGGGAGAGGAAGAAGCAGGCTCATAGCGGAAGAGCCTGATGTGGGGCCCCATCCCATAACGCCAGGATCACGCCCTGAGCCGAAGGCAGACGCTTAACCGCTGTGCCACCCAGGTGCCCCCAAAAATAGCTAATAAACTATTTTTTATGAGAAAAACAACTATTTTCCAAAACAAAAAAAATTTAATGAAAGAATGGCAACTGTTTTACATTTCTGTAAATCTCTTTAATATTTGGCCTGATAGAAGATAGCTGGATTTTTCTGTCAGTTTTTACATTCAGTTATATGTTGTTCTGGTTGAAGTATATGAAGAAAATTCAGCTTCACATATATGTTGGGAGGAGTATTTTAATAATCTTTTCAGATAATTGTGATATTCTTCTTTGATTCTACAACAAAACTCAACAAGTGGTAATTTCTCAAAGGTTAGTTGCAATGTGGAATCTGAAATTACCTCTATATACTTTCTGTACAGTGTTAAAATTCATTGGTCTGTTTTGCATTTTGATCTTTTGTTCCAGAATGATTTGATCTAATGAACCCCCTGAAAGGATCTCTGGAATCCCCACAGTCCCCATATCACACCTTGAGAACTATTGCCTTAATGTAAATAATTCAATAGTTTAGAATTAATGTAGTTACTGAAGCTGAAAGGGATAATGATAATACGGAAATGAAGTTGTCAAGTAGTTAAGTGAAACCAGGAGAAGCTAAGGTAAATATTTTCTTTTTTTATGCTTTTTATAAAAATATTTATCAGTAATATTAATTCTTATAACTAATGATTTGTGCACTTATGATGTGCCAGGAGCTCTTCTAAGGACCTTTTCTTTTTTTTTTTTAAGATTTGTTTGAGAGAGAGCACAAGCAGAGGGGGAGGGGCATAGGGAGCAGGAGAAGCAGAGCGAGAGAGGGAGAAGCAGACTCCCCCCTGAGCAGGAAACCCAATACGGGGCTCCATCCCAGGACCCTGGGATCATGACCTGAGCTGAAGACGGATGTTTAACTGACTGACTCATCCAGGCGCCCCTTCTAAGGACTCTATATTAGGAAGTGTTTCTTTTGTATCATCTTTAGTGATGATTAAGAGAAAGGCAAATATAATTTATTTTTTTCCCCTACAGATAGTACAGTCTTTCTGATATGTTATTTATAATGCAGATATAGTTCCATTTTATTTTATTTTATTTTATTTTTTAAAGATTTTATTTATTCGACAGAGATAGAGACAGCCAGCGAGAGAGGGAACACAAGCAGGGGGAGCGGGAGAGGAAGAAGCAGGCTCATAGCAGAGGAGCCTGATGTGGGGCTCGATCCCATAACGCCGTGATCACGCCTTGAGCTGAAAGCAGACGCTTAACCGCTGTGCCACCCAGGCGCCCCACCATTTTATTTTATTTTATTTTAGTTTAGTTTTTTAAGTAAGCTCCAGGTCCCAACATGGGGCTTGAAGTTAACCACCTGGAGATCAAGAGTTGCATGCTCTCCTGACTTAGCCAGACAGGCGCTATCTATCTATTTTTTTTTAAATTAATTAATTTCAAGTAAGCTCCAGGTCCCAATGTGGGGCTTGAAAATCACCACCCTGAGAGGTCAAGAGTCACAGTATAGTTCCATTTTAGAGGATATATAGTATTTAAATAGCTTTTCTGTGAGGTTTTTGAGGGTAGGGAATATGCCTAGCCTCAGCATCTGTCAGTGTGTAAAAAAGATAGTCTTAGAACATTCAGCTCAGAAAATTAAGTTACTGAATAAAACAAATACTAGGAAATTTGAAAAGATAATCTTGTTAACATGGAAATTTGAAATTTATTAATTAATTTATTTTAAAGATTTATTTGTCAGAGAGAGAGAGAAAGTGCGTGCGGGCATAAACAGGGGCACCGGCAGGCAGAGAGAGAAGCAGGCTTCTCCCTGAGCAAGGAGTCCAACCTGGGACTCCATTCTAGGACCCTGGGATCATGACCTGAGCAGAAGTCAGATGCCTAACTAACTGAGCCACCCAGGCACCCTAAGTGAGACTTTTTTCAAGAACAAAAATAGATAATTTTCAGAAGACAAATTTAGGCTTATTTTAAAAGTTGGGTGCATATTAAAATCTTTTTTTCATATTCACTTTTCAGTAACTGCTTTATGGAGATATACCCTACCCTTAATAGAGTTCAGTAGTTTTTAGTATATTAACAGAATTATGCAACCATTAGCAACATCTAACTTTAGAGATTTTATTTATTTATTTGAGAGAGAGAGAGTGCATGAGAATGAGCATGGAGCATGAGCTGGAGTTGGGGGTCGTGGGGGGAGGGAGAGGGAGAAGCAGACTCCCGCTGAGCAGGGAGCCTGGGATCATGACCTGAGCTGAAGGCAGATGCTTAACCAGCTGAGCCACCCAGGTGCCCGTCCAATGTCTAATTTTAGAATATTTTTATCACCCCAAGAAGAAGCCCCATGCCTATACTAGTATGTCACTCCTCATTTCATTTTCTTCCTAGCCTCTTGCTACCACCAATCTATCTGTTACTATAGATTTGTCTGTTCTGGAAATTTCATATAAATTGAATCATACAACATGTGGCCTTTCGCGACTAGCTTCTTTTACTTAGCATAATGTTTTTAAGGTTAATCCATGTAGCTTGTATGAATACTTCATTCTTGTCTGTGGCTAAATAACAATCAATTACATGCATATACCACGTTTTGTTTATCCATTTATCAGTTGATGGACATTTAGATTGTGTTCACTTTTTGACTATTACAAATAACGCTGCTATGAATATTTATGTACAAGTTATGGTGTAGATGTATTCAGATTCACTTTCGAGCTTTATAAGATATTTTACATAGATATAAACAGTATATTTTTTATTTCATAGTGGATAGGTATGTTCATTTTTGATGTGAAAGATGCAAACATTGTGTAAACATACAAGTAAAATGTAAAAGTATTCCTTCATTCTTTGTGTGCTTTTTCATCTCTATCTTTCCCACTGTTTATGTTTTAATATGTTTTTAGTGTGTTTTCTCTGTGTTAGCACAGTTGCATATGACACATTCATCTATCTCTTTTTTGAAAAATTATATTTATGCAGTTTGTATACCTTTTATTTCTAATGATTATCAAAATTCTTTTTTTTTGTTTTTTAAAGATTTTGTTTATTTGAAGGAGAGAGAGAGAGCATGAGCAGGGTGAGGGAGAGGAGCAGAGGGAGAGAGAGAAGCAAACCTCCTGCTGAGTGGGGAGTCTGACTTGGGGCTTGATCCCAGGACCCAAGATCACGACCTGAGCTGTAGGCAGGTGCTTAACCGACTAAGGACCCAGATTATCAGAATTCTGTGTTGGCATTTTATTTTTCCTTTTTTTGGCATTTGGGCTGTTTTGGGTATTTTTGTAATGTAAATGCTGCTTTTTCATCATTGCTGTCATTATATAGATTGTCTTTTTTTTTTTTGGCTTTGTTTTCCTGATGTGGGTGGATGGTGGTGTAATAAATTGTGGAGGATGAACATAGTAGAATGACAGTTGTGTTCAAGGTGCTTTTAAGAAATCAGGATAGAGATGTCCAGTAGTCTGTTGGGTATCTGAGTAGCACTAGGGGTGGAGATTTTCTTGGGGATATGAATTTGTATCTTAAGAGCTTACAGGTAGTAATTGGAAGTATGTGTATAGAAGAAATTATCTATTGAGTGTCTTTTATGATGAGAGGATAATACCTTGGGGAATGTTAATTTATAAGAGGTTGGTAGAGGAAGAGAATTTTAAAAATTAAAGTTGTCCGTGCCTGGCCTTTTTTTTTTTTTTTTTTGGTAAGTTCTGCGCCCAGTGTAGGGCTTGAACTCACGATCCCAAGATCAAGAGTTGTATTCTCTACCGATTGAGCCAGCCAAGGCATCCCCTCCTTTTTTAAAGTATACTCTAACCCCAACATGGGACTCAGACTTATGACTCCAAGATCAAGAGTCCTATGCTCTACCGACTGAGCCAGCCAGGTGCCACCATGTCTAGCTTTTTTAGAGTTTGAACTAATGTTGAATTTTACTGAATCACTGTTACCAGTCTATTGAGGAAATTACAGCAGTTTTACGATTTGTTTTTCTATCAAGATGACTAATTCTAAGGGGCGCCTCGGTGGCTCAGTCGTTAAGCGTCTGCCTTCAGCTCAGGGCGTGATCCCAGCGTTTTGGGATGGAGCCCCGCATCAGGCTCCTCCTCTGGGAGCCTGCTTCTTCCTCTCCCACTCCCCCTGCTTGTGTTCCCTCTCTCGCTGGCTGTCTCTCCCTCTCAAATGAATAAATAAAATCTTAAAAAAAAAAAAAAGATGACTAATTCTGAAAATAATTTTTACAGTGGTATTTCCGCTTTTTAGGATAAATGTTACTTGTTGATAGTGGCTGTCTTGTTGCTAAAATTATTGATTGGGGCGTATAGTCTTTTTTTTTTTTAGTTTTGTTGTTACTAAAGTTTTGATCCCCAACCATATATGCCACTTAAAATGAGTTGATGAGCATGTTACCCACATGTTCTGGAGCCATTTGTGTAATAGCTAAAGCTTTAAATGTTTGGAAAAATTTGTTAGGGGGAGTACCTTGTGTTATTATTTTGTGTGTTTTCTGTTGCATTCTCTGTTAATGGTCTATTGTTGCTTCAGTTGTGACATTTTTTATCTTTTTGGTTAGCGGTTATTAGTTTAAACTTTGTTACTTAAAATGTTTTTTAATCTGTAAGTATTTTTGGGTGTTTTATAATGTGAGAAATACTTGGATTACCTTAAATCGTGGGTGAATGAATTGGCAGAATACACAGAGAAATAAGAAAGAGAAGACTCCATTTATAGAGCCAAATTTTGTGGAAGAACAGAACAGGAATCACCAAACACTAAGCCTTACAGAAACTTGAACATAGTGCAGGACTCAGAAGGTTGATGAGAATAGTGCAGCTCCAGCCTTTGGCTTACATAGCAGACACTACTGCTAGAGGAATTAAAACAAGGTAAGCCAAATGCTCAAATAGGGGTGATTTTTCCTCTCAGTGGCCATTTGTTATTGTCTGAAGAATATTTGATTTTTAGAATTGAGGGTGGAATTGAAAGGTGTACTGAGTTGGATTCTACGGTAAATCTTTTGGTGGAGTTAACTGCACTTTGAGATGGCTAGAAGCTTCCAGTGATGTTTGAGATACCAAGAACACATTGGGTAAAATAGTCCTAAGGTTGTTTTATTTTATGAAGTGTTTTTCTGGTGAGGGGTTACATTGATGTGATAGTTATTTTTATTTGGTTGATGCCCTCTATTAATAGAATTCTTAAAATTCAGTCAATCATCTGTATTTTATCAGTTTTACTTGGTAGTGGTAGACCATTTGGCTATGCTCATGTTCTGTTAAAAATGCCAGTTTGCTTTAATTTAAGCTTTTCATATTCTTTTTGTATATGAAGTGTGTGTGGTGCATGTGTGTGTATACTACTTTTGGTAGCAAAACAAATTTTTGTATTATTGTGGGTAACTTGTCTTTTACTGCATTCTGGAACAAAAAAATGTATCAGTTCTTTGAAGGCAGAGCTGTTCCCTTTGTCTGGGACACTTTTTAGCCTCAGGTGGGAATATGCTTAATGCATCCAAGAAATAATAGCAAGGGAGCCAACTAACTAGAGCAGAGTGAGTAGGGACAAAACTAGGAAGTAGTAGTTAACATTGAGCCTTTGCTTTTAACTCTGATTGAGATGAGAAGTCACTGAAGGGTTTTGAGCAGAGAAATAACAGAGCCTGATTTAAATTTTAAAAGATCACTGTAGCTGTTGTGTGGAGATGCTGAAGCCAGGAGGAAGTAGGGAGGGAGGAACAAGGCTAAAGGCAGAGTTAGGAATTCAGAAGCTGTTGACAAAAATCCAGGTGAGGGGTAAAATGGTGACTTGGACCTGGGTGGTAATGGTAGAGATTCTAGGTGGTCAGATTTTGGATGTGTTTTGAAGATAGACAGGATTTACTGATGATGAATTGATTATATAAGTTTAAGGAAAGAATTGGGGATGATTCCAAAGTTTTATTTTTAGACACTTAAGGTTGAACTTGCCATTTACTGAGATGAGGAAAATCCTTTGGAAGCTTTAGGTTTAGGAGGCAAGATTAGGAGTTCAGATGTTAAAGTTTCAGATGTTTAGTAGCCCAGTAAAAATCTCTCTCTGGGTAGTATTCCTATTTAATTTTTTTGTACTTAAATTATATTCTCTTGCATTTCTAGACTTAAAAAAATCTGTTCTGATCTCTTTGACTTATTGAGTCAGTTGGGATAAATAATTTTCAGAACTTTAATTTTGGTGAGATTTTAAAATAGATTGTACACTCTAAATTAAAAAAAAAACCTTTATATGTCAATAAAGCAGACCTATTGAATGCCAGGATACATTGGTAGAAATGCAGTAAATTGGAGAATTTTCTCAAAATTTTCAAAGTAAATCTTGTGTGTTTTTAAAGCCAAACTGCACTAAAAGCCTTATAGTGACAAATATCATTCCACCCCTAACCTTTCCCCATCTCCTAGTACCTTTCTCCAGAAGCTATCACTTTTTTTTTTTTTTTTTTTTAGATTTTGTTTATTTATTTGACAGAGAGAGAGACAGCCAGAGAGAGAGGGAACACAAGCAGGGGGAGTGGGAGAGGAAGAAGCAGGCTCCCAGCGGAGGAGCCTGATGCGGGGTTCGATCCCAGAACGCCGGGATCACGCCCTGAGCTGAAGGCAGACACTTAACGACTGAGCCACCCAGGCGCCCCAGAAGCTACACTTTTATTCTTCTAGCTGTTACTCTTAGTATCTAGCTCCATATTTTTAGTAGTATGCAATAGCTGCTGTATTTAGTAATACGCAGTAACGGCTAAAAATTTAGCTCTCTTACTTTCTTCCCTATATCCACTTAAGAGAGTTCTGTTTCAGTTATTGGTTAAGCCACTAGTGAGTGGTGCTATAATTATGTAAATATTGTTTACTGCTGAGCTAAGTATTCTTCTGTAACTGTGTTCCCCTCCCCTTTTTATTGCCTAGAGTTAATAATTGCCTTTCTTTTCTTTTTTTGAGATTTTATTTATTTATTTGAGAGAGAGTGAGCACCAGTAGGGGGAAGGACAGAGGCAGAGGGAGAAGCAGGGACAGACTCCCCACTGAGCAGGGAGACAGATGAGGGGCTGACGCCTGGCTTGATTCCAGGACCCTGGGATCATGACCTGAACCAAAGGCAGACGTTCGACCGACTGAGCCACCCAGGTGTCCCTACCTTGCTTTTCTTTTGCCTAATTTTTTAAGATGCTAGGGCAATTTGTCTCCCAAATGTCATATGCCTGGCAGTAATATTTTTCATTCTCAAAATGAAGTCCAGTCGCTTTTCTTTGTACATCCCCACTAGCCTCAAGGTTCGTTTTGGGATTTGTCAGCCATCTGTTTCATTACAGATTCGTTGCTCTTTTGGCCCGTTCTCCAAAGTGTTTGTGCAGTTGATACTGCCACCAGCAGCACTTTAGCCCACATTCTTACCAACACTTTGTCTTCTCTAACTTTAAAATTTTAGCCATTGTGGTGGTTGTCCATTGCCCTATTGGATTTCTTTCTCCTCCTCCTTGTTCTATTTTTTTTTTTGTCTTGTCTTTTTTTTTTTTCTTCAGTTGGCCATTTCATTGATTTGTAGGATTTTAAAAAATATAATCTTTGCATACTAATCCTTTGTAAGTTCTGTTTCATCTTTCACATTTTGTGTCTATAATCAAGCTATTTGGCATTGACTTTAGTATATGGTATGAAGTAGGGATCCATTTTTACTTTTTTCCCCTCTATTTGTTCCTGCACTGTTTCTTTTAAAAATCTATTTTCCCAGCTTTGTGCTATTTATCATAAACCAGTTGACCAGGCATTCTGCTTTGTGTCATTGGTCTGTTCCATTGTTCTATTTGTCTGTCTTTGAATCAGTATAACACAATACTATGGCTTTATTGATTTTATTAATTGTTGATGTCTGGTATGGTAAGTTCACCTATCTAATGGTTTTTTTTTACAGTATATTTCTTATGCCATGTAGAATAGATTTTCTTAATTTCCAAATGTGGGTATTTTCTATTTAGAGTTTTGGGATTATTCATGTCTAGCAGATTGCATTGTGATCAGAAAACCTGTATGGTATCATTTTTTAGATGTTTGTGGAGATTTGCTTTAGGTCCTATATTTGGGGTCATTTTTGTAAGTGTTCACTATGTGTTGAAAAGAATGTGTTTTGCCGTTTTTGGGAAAATACTGTATGCGTATCCATTAAGTCAACTTTAAAATTGTCTTGTTTAGATATTCTGTATAATTAGTGGGGGTTGTTTTGTTTTTTTGTCTGCTTGTTTTATCAGTTGCTGAGAAGAGTGTGTCCAAGTGTCTCAGTTATGATTTTGGATTTCTCCATTTTTCGTTGTATTTGTCAATTACGGGACTACATATGTTAATTTGAGAATTGTACATTTATTTAATTATCTTAAAATATTTTATTTATTTGAGAAAGAAAGTGAGTGAGAGAGAGAGAGAACAAGTCGGGAGGTGGGGGGAGGGGGGAGAGGGAGAGGGAGAAGCAGACCTCCTGCTGAGCAGGGGGCTTGATGGGGGGGGGTCTCTATCCCAGGACCCTGGGATCATGACCTAAGCCGAAGGCAGATGCTTAACCAACTGAGCCACCCATGCGCCCTGAGAATTACATATTTCTAGTTTATGTATTTCTAGTTTATGTTCTTAGATGTGTGCAGTTTGAAATTGTTAATGGCTTCCTGTTAAATTGAACCCTTTATCATTATGTTCTTTAATATTGCCTTTTGTCTTAAAGTTGCTTTGGTATTAATGTAGATATACAGACTTTACTTCGGTTTAATATTTGTATTCTCTATTTGTCCTTTATGCCTTTCTTCATTTTTATGCTCTAAGTACATCTCATAATCTTGGTTTATCTGGAGCATTTGATCCATGGACATGTATGTGATTTCTGATATATTTGGGGTTAAATTTCTGTTTTTATTTTGTGCTATTTGTTGTATGTTTTTCTCTGTCATTAAAATCTTACTGGTTTTGGGGGGTAATGTCAATTCAGTCATACTTTTCACCTGCGACTTAAAATATTAGCTACCACCTTTGCCTTTCATATATGGTAAAGGAGGAGGGGGGAAAGAAACAACATAAAACAGCTGCTATCTGTGAGCCTCTCTTCTGCAAGTGGTCAGGAAGCCTGAATTAATAATAGTTACCAATTGAGTCACGGTGTTGTACATCTGAAGTTAATATAACATTGTATGTTAACTATAATAAGAAAAATTTTAAAAATACAAATAAAAAAATAATAGTGGTCACCTTTGTTACTTACCTATTTCATTTGGTGTATGCCAACACTGGACTGGATGAGTTGTTCTCACTTTAGTTGGGGATATTCATTCTGTGGGATCTGAGATCTTTGCAGTCCTAACTTTGTTGTTCTTTGACCAAGGTATTAGATAAGAGAGTTCTAAGAGGTGCCCCAGTGATTCTCTTGGGTTCCAGAAGTAGTCCTCCTTGTTCTCCACGTATCAGTTAGACATGACTGCTGCCTTTGCCTTTTGGTGTATTGGTATGAGGACCCCCAAGTGAACAGTGCTCAGTCTTGGCATCCAGTTTTCAGAACCATGATGGTGTTTGCAGATTTGCCCAGGAGTATGAATTAGGGTGTAGCCGAGCCAAGTGATCGGAGTAGATTCAGTCTTACAATCCTGCCTCCTTAGCCATTTGGATTTCTTCAGTATACCTGGGAATGTGGGCATTTCTGCCTCGTTGACTAGGCCATTATTGAGTCTAAGTTTCACTTAATCAATTTGACAGACTATTTAGTTCAGCTTCCATGTGCTCAAGAGCAGGAGTTGGTAAATTTACTTTGTCACTTAGGCCAACTTTGGCTCCACTCCCCCATCCCCAAAATGGTTTAACATATTTTTAAGGGTTGTAAAAAAATAAAAAAACAATCTCAGTTTGGACTAAACCACATTTCAAGTGCTTAATAGCTACACATGGCTAATTGATAGTCATATTGGACAGTCCAGTCTAGATTACTCTTTCTCAAACTGTGCTCTTCAGAATAGCTTCAGAGACTACTGTCCTAGTGGGCAGATGTTGACTAAGGTATGTGAGCTTGGTGGGGAGTGAATAGCGACAGCAACTTCTCGTCCTCCCTTCTCCTTGTTCCCATACCCCTTCTTTCTAATGGTTTTATATTTTTTAGGTAATTTTCCAAGACTAAAATATTTAGAAAATTATTGTCTATGAGTAGGTTTAGTGTTGAATTTTCCTTATAGGTTTTGAGGCAACTGTTCTTGAGGCATTTTGCAGTTTTCAGATGCCAGTAGATAATGGGCTCGCCAACTCTAAGATATCATGGCTTTTTTTGTGGTCAAATCCATCATGTGTAAATTGACAAGTAGTTACTATTTGATAACTGGGGTCCAAAAATGATTTGAAACTTAAAGAGGAGGACATATGTTACATAAACATACTTGCTATGTAACTAATCCTGTATTTAGAGGTATAATAAACATTTGTGTATTGTATAAAGTGCTTGTTGGGAGCCTAAAAAAGAAGACACTCTTCCTCAGTGGAGGAAACGACTTTTTTCCCTGAATACATAATATTACATACCTGGTGTGATTTGTTCTGTTGTGTTTTGTTTTAAATTATTTTTTTATTGGGGGGGGCGCCTGGCTGGCTCAGTCAGTAGAGCATACAATCCTGATCTCAGGGTTGTGAGTTCACCACATTGGCAGTAGAGCTTAGTTTAAAGAAAAAAAAAAGTAAGACTTAAAAAAAAAAAAGTAAATTATTTTTATGTGCTGTACTTAATGTGAAAATACTTGCACTTGTTAGGTATTGCTTTTGTTGTTTTGTGAAGAGAAAAGCTTATTATTTATTAGTAATTTATATTTAAAAGCCAATCAAGGCCATATCGTATTTAATATTCATAATTTCTAAGAAAAAGATCTCCATCCCTGTAAGCATTAAAAATATATATATATTTTTACAAAATGGCTTTTTTGAAGTATATTTTACATTTAATATCATGCACAGATTAAGATTGTAAAATTTGATAAGTTTGGGCATATAAAGACTTGTGAAGCTACCACTCCAAATCAAGATAAAGGACATTTCCATCATCCTTATAAGGTACCTTGGAACCTGTTCAAGTATGTTCCTGACTCCACTTTGGGTAATTACTGTTGTGTTTTCTGTCATTATCGGTGAGTTTGCCTGTTCTGGAACTTCATGTAAGTGGGATTATGCAGTGTGTACTATTCTGTGTTTGACTTCTTCTCTTAACATAATGGTTTTTAATTTGTTCCATGTTGTTGCATAAACAACATGCTTATGTGTCCCCCCCCCCATGAGTGTTCCATTGCATGCAAATGCCACAGTTTATTTTTATATACCTAATAATTGATGCAGAGAGTCACATCAATATCTTGGCTATTATGTGTAAAATTAATAGAAACATTTTTTTTTTAAAGATTTCATTTATTTATTTGACAGAGATAGAGACAGCCAGCGAGAGAGGGAACACACGCAGGGGGAGTGGGAGAGGAAGAAGCAGGCTCACAGCAGAGGAGCCTGATGTGGGGGCTCGATCCCACAATGCCGGGATCACGCCCTGAGCCGAAGGCAGATGCTCAACCGCTGTGCCACCCAGGCGCCCCTAATAGAAACATTTTTGTATAGATCTTTTTGTGGTCACATGTTTTTATTTTGGGGGTAAATAATTAGGACTGGAATTTGAGTCAGAGGGTAGGTAAAATTTAACTTTATAAGAAAGTACCAAACTTCCAAAGTGTTTATTCCATTTCATCCTACCAGCGGCATTCTTGGAGTTCTACACTGTTCCGCAGCCTCACAAATACTGGATTTTGTCAGTCTTTTTAATTTTAGCCATTTTAGTGGGCTTGTAGTAGTGTCTCATTGTAGTTTTGATAGGTATTTTCCTGATGGCTCATGTTGAACACTATTTTAGATCTTTATTGGCCATTTGTAAATTATCTTTTGTGAGGTGTATGGTCAATTCTTTTGCTGTCTAATGTGGCTGTATACTTTTTGTTCCATTGATTTGCCTTTTTTCAAATATAATGCTCTTTAATTACTATAGCTTCCATCTTTGTCATTTTCTTTGAAGATTGGTTTTGTTATCTAAGATCCTTTCTATTTCCACATAAATTTTAGTATCATCATATTGATTTCTTCCAAAAACTCTATTGGGATGTATATTTGGAAATATTAAATTTGTAGGTCAGTTTGAGGAGGTTGGATAGTTTGAGAATACTGAGTTTTCTAAATGTGGTATATTTCTCCATTTAGGACTTATTTAATTTCTCTTTGTAATGTTTCATGGTTTTCAGTGTAGAAATATTTTTTCGTCTTTTAACCTTATTTAAGTATTTACTGTTTCTGATGTTCTTATAATTTGTGTTTTTAAAAGTTTTTCCAATTTTGTTTTGCTAGAATATAGAAATGTAATGATATTATTTATTGGCTTTTGTTCTGTGACCTTGCTAAATTCATGTATTTACTCTAATAGGTTTTTAAATAGATCCTTAGTGTTTTCCACTTGAATAATCATGTCAACAGATTTTTCCTTCTTGTTTTTCAGTCTTTGGGCTTTTCGTTTCTCTTTCTTGCTTTATTGCATTAGCTAGGACGACCTCAAGTACAATATTGAATAAAAGTGGTAAGAGAGGACATCTTTGCCTTCTTTCTGAACTTAGGAGAAAGCAGTATTTTACTATTGTAATGTAAGCTACACGTTTTCTTGTTAAAAGCTTTTTATGAGATTGAGGGATTTTATTATTAGGGTCAAGATAAATCAAGTTCTAACTTTGATTTTATTCTAGGACCCTTAAATTTGCTAATTTCTGTTTGTCCTTAACCTTTTGATTAGGGAACATTTTAATCTGTTCATAAATAGATGGATGCTACTGCCCCTGTTAATTTAACTTTCTGTGTTTTGAGGCCTGTAGCAGAAATGATCATGATCCATTGAATACTAGGTACAAATCCAAGACAGTGGCTGTAAGTGGAGGACAATCACATTTTTTTTCCTCCTGTGAAAATTCCACTTCTTCCAAGTGCATCTTACACTTTGTGTTGCATAGGTATAATGTATTGCCTGCTCTGTGTTCTGAAATGAAAAGTGACAGAATTGAAGAAAATATCTGTAAGTGATGCATTTGCTGAGAGCCTAATATCCAGATAAGAACTATTACGACTCAATAATAAAAAGAAAAACGACCCATTTTAAAAAAGGAGGAAAGGATATGAGTGTATATTTCTGCAGAGAAGAAATACAAATGGCCAATAAGCTTATGAAAAAAGATGCTCACCTAATTAGCTATTAGGAAAATACGAATCAGAAGTATAATGAGATACCACTTTACACCCAAAAGGATGACAAAAATTTAAAAGATAGTAAAAAATGCTGACAGGGATGTGGAGAAGTTGGAACCCTCATACATGGCTGGTGGAAATGTAAAATGATACAGCTGGTTTGGAAAACAGTCCCTCCAAAGTTAAATATCATATGGTCCAGCAGTCATACTATTTTGTATATAACCAAGAGACTGGAAACCTGTGTTCACACAGAACTCATTAGGGTTGTTCGTAGCATTATTTGTGATAGCCACAAAGTAGGAACAATTTCAAACATCCATGAACTGATGAATAGTTAGAACAAATGTGACATGTTCGTACAGTGGAATACTATTCAGCCATAAAAATCACAGGGCATTAATGATACATGCCATGTTATTTGAGTCTTGAAAACATTATGTTAAGTGAAAGAAGCTAGTCACAAGAGGGCATATGTTGTATGATTCCATTTATGTGCAACATCCAGAATAGTCAAATCCATAGAAACAGAAGGTAGATTCGTAGTTGCCAGGGGCTGGAGGGGGAGGGGAATAGGGAATGACTTTTAATGAGCATGTTTTTTTGTTTTGGGGGGATTTTTTTTGAGGTCATGAAAATATTCTGGAATTAGATACTGGCAGTTGTTACACAACTCTGAATATACTAAAACCCACTAAATTGTATACTATAAAGAGGTGAATTTTATGGTAAGGAATTATATCTCAATCATAAAATTTTTTTTGATGTTTTAAAAATTTATTTCAGAGGTGGGAAGGGCAGAAGGAGAGGGAGAAAGAATCTAAAGCAGACTTCCCTGCTGAGTGTGGAGCCCAACTCGGAGCTTGATCCCACAACCCTGAGATCATGACGTGAGCCGAAATAAGAGTTGGACCCTCAACTGACTGAGCTTCCCAGGTGCCTATTAAAGTATATTGGGTGATGTACAATCTAAATATTTTTTTTCCTTCCTTTGTAAAATTTTTTTTATAATCATGGGGTGCCTGGATGGCTCAGTCAGTTAAGCTTCTGCTTTTGTGTAATGCTAGATTAGTGATGGTTTAGCGTGAGGGGCAGACTAGAATTGAAGTGGTCCTTAGCACACCTTGAACAGGTGATTGACAAATACTGTTGAGTTGTATATCAGTTTATCTCTTTTATAAGGTAGGTTCCAACTACCAAATGTATTAAAATACTTAGAAATTGGAAGGAGTAGATAGAAGAATATTCATCATTTTAAAAAATTATAATCACTAGTGCTAAAGTACTAAAGGAATATGAATGAGGTTTTTTTTTTTTTCTTTTCTTTCTTTTTTTTTTTTTTTGTTATATTTCTGGGGCTTAATCTTTGGTAAGTTTAGAGCTTCTCAGAAAATAAAAATTAATTGCAATATGTATTAGCTATTGCTGTATAAGAAATTGTCCTAGAACTCAGTGGCTTAAAACAGCAGTTAATTATCGATCATACATCTGCAGAGCAGCTGTGGGTTAGGTGACTTAGGTTAGGCTTGGTTGAGCAGTTGTGGGTGTGGGTGGGCTTTATTTCTTTCTCACTGTGGGTTGGGCTTGGCACCTCATTTGGGGTTTGGCTCAGTTCTCTTTATGTTTATTCTGGGGTCTAGGCTGAAGGGCTGCTGCCTTCATCTGCCTGGTGAAGCTTTTCTCATGGTGATGGCAGAGGTACAAGAGGGCAAGCCCAGCTGCTCAAAGACATTTCAAACCTCTGCATCATTTCTGCTAATATACCATTGGCTAGAGCAAGTTAGATGGCTAAGGTTATGGGGGCAGGGAAGTATACTCTGCCCACCATGAGGCCAAAGGAAGGCTTATGGCCAAGCTTAGCATCAGTTGGGAAGGGAAATATACTCCCTTCTGTGGAGTGGAGGTTTGGAGGTGGTGATTATATTTGAAGAAAAACCTAATCTATTATATGGTGTAAAAATGAGATACGTGATGCTTTACATTGTTATTTAGACAGTTGTTTAACTTAGTCTAGCTTAGTCTTAAGTTGTTTTAATATATGAGCTAGTAGACAATAGTATTTTTATATTCTTATGTGTTTTAATAGATTGTTTTACTTTAGTTATAAGATTTTTTTTTTTTAAGATTAATTCCCAAACACAAGAAGTTGTTAGAAGCATCATTCATTGGAAACATCAGTCAACTTAAAGAAACAGTGATATGTGATTTCTGTCTCAGTAAGGTAAGTGGCTTATGCTTTTATAATTTAGTGCCTTCCAAGATGAATTAGTCAGTGTGCCAAATATAACTTTATATTTTCAGAGAAATATAACTTATATTTTAATTTTGATTAGGTTTATGTCTACATAATAAAACATTTGAGTGGGTATATAGTGAAGAGTAAGTTTTTTCACACGCCTGACACTTGGTTTTGTAGTTCTCTTTCCCAGAAATCTTCACTATTATATTTATTATGTATCTTTCCATACCTGTTGTGTGCATAAGCAAGCGTATGTTTCTATGCATTTCCTTTCTCCCACTCTTTTTCTAAAAAATTGCTATTTTTACCCTCTTCTGTACCTTGCTGTTTTTTGGCTTAACAGTGTTTCTTGGTTGCAGGTGTAGGTCCATTTCAGTTACTTACAGCACTATTTTTTTTGACAGCTTTATTAAAGTATAATTTATGTACAGTAAATTTCACTCTCTACAATTTGGTGGATTTTGACAGACATACACACTCTTGAAACCACCATTACAGTCAAGACACAACATCTCCATCACTTCCAAAAGTCTGTCTCTCCCTCTTCTCCTGACCTTAGGGAATGACTCATCTGCTATCTTTTACTGTAGATTACAGTTGACCCTTGAACAACATGGGTTTGAATTGTGTGGGTCCACTTATGTGGATTTTTTTCAATAAAGGTATTGGAAAAATTTTTTTGAGGTTTGTGACAATTTGAAAAAATCTTGCAGACAAACCGTGTAGCTTAGAAATACCAAAAAAAATTAAAAAGTTAGGTGTTTCATGAATGCATAAAATATATGTAGTTTATTACTTACTACCGTAAAATATTCACAGATCTGTTATAAGAAGTTAAAATTTATTAAATGTTTGCAAACACTTACCCTACATTGCATTATTTACAGTAAAAAACTGTAAACAAACATAAAGATGTAATATTTAATCATAACTGTATAAAATTAACTATAGTATATACTGTACTGCTGTAATAATTTTGTAGCCATCTCATGTTGCTGTTGTGGTGAGCTCAGGTGTTTGAGTCCGCTTAGAACACCGTGTGATGCTAATCATCTCTGTGTGAGCAGTTTGTCTTTGCAATAAATTGCTTATCATAGTAAAAAGTGATCTCTGCAGTTTTTGCATATTTTTCATCATGTTTAATGAAATACTGTAAACCTTGAATAACACCATGGGACCCATTTGAAGTGCCACTAGTGATGCTGAATGTGCTCCCAAGAAGCAGGGAAAAGTCATGACATTACAAGAAGTTGAATTGCTTGATAAGTACCATAGATTGAGGCCCTCAGCTACAGTTGCACAGCAGTTCAAGATGAATGAATCCAGTGTAAGGACCATCGTAGGAAAAGAAAAGGAGATTCATGAAGGTGTTGCTGCAGTTATGCTAGAATGCATCAAAACCTTGTACTTTTTGAAAATACCTTTTTATCTTCTATTGAAAATGCAGCTTTTATGTGGGTGCAGGATTGCTGTAAGAAAGGCATACCTATAGACTCTAATATGATTTGTGGAATGATGAAGTCATTATAGGACAACTTAAAGCAAAAGGAAGGTGAAGGGTTCTAAAGCTGGAGAATTTAGTGCCAGCAAAGGATGGTTTGATAAGTTCAGGAAAAGGTTTGATTTTTAAAATGTGAGGAAAACAGGAGAAGCAGCTTCTGCTGACCAAGAGGCAGCAGACGAGTTCCCAGATGCCATTAAGAAAATCATTGAGGAGAAAGAATATCTGCCTGAACAGATTTTTTAAATGCATACAAAAAGTGCCCTATTTTGGGGGGAAAAATACCACAAAGGACATTTATTAATAAGGAAGAGAAATGAGCCTTAGGATTTAAGGCGGGAAGGGATAGGTTAATTCTACTGTTTTGTGCAAGTGCAGTTGGGTTTATGACCAGGACTGTCCTTATGTAGAAAGCTGCTAATCTCCAAACCTTGAAGGGAAAAGATAAATACCAGCTGCGCGATGTTTTGTTTTTTGTTTTTTTTTTTTTATAAATCTCTACATCCAAGGTGGGGCTCGAACTGATGACCCTGAGATCAAGAGTCTCATGCTCTACTGACTGAGCCAGCAGGCACCCCAGACTTTGTTTGTACGACAAAAAGATCTGGACAACCAGAATCCTTTTTCGGGATTGGTTCCATCAGTACTTTGTCCCTTAAGTCAGGAAGTCCCTTGCGTGTAAGGCACTGCCTTTTAAAGTTCTTTTGATCTTAGACAATGTTCCTGGGCACCCAGAACCTGATGATTTCAACACCAAAGGCATCAAAGTGGTCTACTTGCCTCTAAACACAACATGTCTAATTTAGCCTCTAAATCAGGAGGTCCTAGGACCTTTAAGGCTCATCATACATGGTACTCTCTAGAAAAGGATTTTCAACACTATGGAAAAGAACCATGAAAGAATATCATGAAAGTCTGGAAAGATTGCATCATTGAGGATGCTATCATTGTTTATAGAACAAGCTAGGAAAACCATCAAGTTCAAAACAGTAAATTCCTGCAGGAGAAAAATGTCTAGAAGTTGGGTATGACTTCACAGAATTTACAACAGAGCCAGTCAAGGAAATCGTGAAAAAGATTGTGGATATGGCAAAAAAAGGTGGGTGTGAAGGGTTTTAAGATACGGATCTTGGAGAAATTCAAGAGCTAATAGATATCACACAAAAGGAATTAACAGAAGATGACTTGATGAGGATAAACACATCTGAACCAGTGCCAGACGATGAAGAAGATGTGGATGAAGCAGTGCCAGAAAACAGATTGACATTAGGCAGTGTGGCAGAAGGATTCCAATTATTCAAGACTGTGTTTGACTTCTTAAAGGATATGGACCCTTTTGGATATGGGCACAGAAACTAAAGCAGGTGGTAGAAGAAGGATTGGTACTGTATAGAAACATTTTTAAAGAGATGAAAAAGCAAAAATGTCAGACAGAAATTACAGTGTATTTTTGTAAAGTACACCAAGTTGGCTTGCCTCTCCTGCCTCCCTTTTCACCTTCACCTCATCTCTCCCTGATACGCCAAGACCAGCCCCTCCTCTTCCTCCTCCTCCTCCTCCTCTTCCTCAGCCTGCTCAGTGTGAAGAGTCAAAACAACAAGGATGAAGACATTTATGATGATCACTTCTAATTAATCACTTCTAGTAAATAGTCATCATACCATACAGTTTTATCTGTTGTGTGTGAGTGTCTTCATGTGACAATCTAATAACTGTATGGCAAGAACTGTCTGAGACATTTTCTGTCATCATCATCATCATCATCATTGCTTAAGTATTCATCGTGTAGAAAATCATGTACAAGACTTGTATGGAAGTGGATAGCCTATCCTTACATAGGAGTAAGGTGAGTGATATTTAATATAAAATTAATAATGTGTTAGTTTTCTTACTGTTTTACAACTTTGCTTTCAAAGAATTACATTACTGTACAGTATGCTTCTCTCTCGTAATTGGAGAAACTGTATATCAGCCTATCATCACAGGTAAGTGGTGTTTAGAAAAAAATGTGTTTGCAGTGTTGTGTTAATGAATATGACTGTAATACTGTATGACATAAAAATTGTATAACGATTCATTCATTAGTGTATAGGCTAGTCCAGTGTGAAGCAATTGATCAGTTACACTAGGGTACTGTAAAGCAGTTATATTGCTCCTTCATTATCAGTGCGTGAATTGTTATATCTGTAAGTAAATACAAATTTCTTTTTCACATCTTTTCATTTTTGCTGTCTAGTGTTGGTAATAGCGTATAATATTTAAGGTGTTTTGTATTATTTAGGGCAATATTGACGTAGGTCCTGACTGATGATGCATCTTGTAAAACAACGATGTAAACTTACAGTATCAATACAGTACAGTACTGTAAATTTATTTTCTTTTCCTTATGATTTTCTTAACATTTTCTTTTCTCTAGCTTTATTTTAAGAATACAGTATATAATGCATATATCACAAAATATGTGTTAATTGTTTATGTTAAGGCTTCTGGTCAATAGTAGGCTATATTAGTAGTCACATTTTTGGGGAGTCGAAAGTTGTATGCAGATTCTTGATTGCACTGGGGTTCGGCGCTCCAACCCCTGCTTTGTTCAAGGGTCAACTATAGTTTGCTTTTTCTAGAATTTCAAGTGGAATCATACATTATGTACTCTTTGTGTGCACCTTTTTTCACTCACCATAATGGTTGTGAGATTCATCAGATTGTTCCAATAGTTTGTTCCTTTCGATTGCTGAGTATTTTTCTGTTATGTTATTGATATACTACATTTTACTGATCCATTCACTTGACCTTTTTTTTTTTTTTTTTTTCAGATTTTGGTTATTGCGCATAGAGCTGCTTTGAGTTTTTTTTTTCTTTCTTGTAAGATTGATATATTTAGTAGAGAGCACGTGCACAAGAGAGCACAGTGGGAAGGGGGAGAGGGAGAGAATCTCAAGCAGACTCTGCTCACCATGAGCCTGATGTGGGGCTTGATCTCTCAACTCAGATCATGACCTGAGCCAAAATCAAGAATTGGGCACTTAACCTACTGAGCCACTCAGGCGCCCCTGCTCTGAAGATTTTTGAACATGGTTTTTACATGGTCATATGTAGAATGAGTAGGAGTCTTGCTTAAAAAAAAATCTTTGTCTACACTAAAGATTTTTGCCTTTGTTTTCTTCTTGAGTTATAGTTTTATATTCATTTCTTTGGTCAATATCAAATTGTTTTTGTGGGTTGTATGAGGGAAGGGTTGATGTTCTTTTTTTTTTTTTCCTTCTCTTTAGATTTCCAGTAGTTCTAGCACCATTTTTTCAGACTTTGTTTTCCCCATGGATTTGTGTTGGCACTTTTGCTGAAAATCAATTGATCATAAGTGTATGGGTCTGTTTTTGGATTCTCTATTCCATTGATCTCTGCTTCCTTTATTAGTATTACAGTGCCTTCATTACTGTAGATTTACAAGTCTTGAAGTTTAGTAGTGTCAGTATTGCAAAAAAAAAATTTTTTTAAGGCTTTGACTGTTGTACATAGTTTTTGCATTTCCATGTAAGTTTTAAAATCAGGTTGTCAGTTTCTGTATAAAAAGACTGGAAATTTTGCTTGGAATTGAGTTGATGTGATTGCGTGGTATTCTGTTGGGTGTATATATAATTGGGTCAATTATATAAGTAGTTTATAGTGATGGCTGTTTGCTGGGGTATTCAGTCTTTTGATATAGTGTTGCAATTTTATATTTCTTTGTGTCTTTGAGCACTTGTAAATGGGTGTCTGTAATATAAAGTCTTGGAAATGGAACTGTTTGAAATTTAACATTTATAATTTTGATAGGTACTGCGGAATTGCCCTATCTAGACATTGAATTATCTGCACTAATGGAAGAGTACCTGTCACAAACCTTTGCTAAGACTGTGTTGTTAAACTTCCTGACCTTTGGCCAGTCTGATAGGTGAAAAATTGTATTTTGTCTTGGTGTAACTTAAATTACTCTGTTATTATCAGACCAGCCATCTGTGGTTTCTTTCCTGTTAATATCGCATGGTAATTAGCTTTTGCTGTTTCTTGCCAGTGTATTTTCCTAGTTTTGTTCCTCAAACCTGGCTTCTGGATTTTCTGACAAGGCTTGAAAGTTTTTCCCCACTCTGAAAATAAATATTAAAATTCTGCCACATTTTAATTTGCTGTATTTTAACTTCTAATTAATTTTTAATGATTAAATTTTTCCTGGATATAACCTCACTCTTAAACCAGAATTACCCAGATGGTTACCTACTTGTCCTGACACAATTTTTTTTTTTTAAGATTTTATTTGACCTAGAGCTAGAGAGGGCACACAAGCATGGGGAGTGGGAGAGGGAGAAGTGGGACTCGATCCCAGGACTCTGGGATCATGACCTGAGCTGAAGGCAGTTGCTTAACAACTGAGCCTCCTAGGCATCCCCTGTCCTGGCACAAATTGTTGAATAATCTTTCTTTCATTAATTTGAAAGTAATTAATACTGCCTTTATATGTACTAACTTCCCTTACACACTTGGGCCTATTTTTGGAGTCTCTTTTCTCTTGTCTATTGATTTGTTGAAACTAAATTGCTAATTATTACGACTAAGTGACACAAATCTACACCCCATTACTTTCTAAGTTTGATTTGTGTATGTGTGTGTTATAAACTGGTATGTGGTGTTTTCTTCTATTAAGTATTTCAGCTGATTATTGTTTATTTAAAGCTTTTGATTTTGATTTTTAGTTTTTAAAAATTCATTCTCCTTTATAAATTCACATACTAAAAGTTTTTTGGTGGTTTTTTTCTTCCTTGCAAATAATAATTTGCATGTATAGTGTGTACGTGGTCAAGATTTTTTCCCCCTCTCTAGAAGCTTGAGGGTCATCTTTTTGTCCTCATGATATGCTTTTAACATCTTTTTTTTTTTTTTTTAAGATTTTTAAAATTTATTTGTCAGAGCCAGTGAGCACAAGTGGCAGGCAGAGGGAGAAGCAGGCTCCCCGCTGAACAAGGAGGCCTGCGCTTAACCTGACTGCACCACCAGGCACCCACCTCTCTTCTAATGCTTTTATTGACTTTTTCATTTCTTTTATATTTTTAATTTTCATGTGTTCCTTTTTTACTGTGAATGTTCTTGTATATTTGTTTCATGGGTAGATTAACTTATTTTTAGTTTTTGGCTTCACATAGTTTGTTTCTGCCAAGCTATTTTGTTTCCTGTTTTGTTTTGTTTTCATTTTAAGGTTTTCCTCATGTATTGTGATTCTTGTTTATTTGTTCAAAGTTACAAGTGAGACACTAAAAACTGATTTGGAAGTTTTGTATGTTTGGATGGTGGGTGCGCTGGTAGTTTCTTGACTGTAGGGTGTGAGTGTGTGCGCGCGCACGTGCCTCTGCATACTTACTGGGTATTTTTTTAGTTCTTTTATCTCTAGGCCTGTCAAATTCATTAAAAAATGGTCTTCCAGTTTCCTTCCAGGAAGGTACAGTCTTGGCTGCTTCCTTTAGGAGTTTCTTCATTAGGCAAGGAGGACTTTAGGTGGAGGGAGTTGGTTTCAGCACTGTGTATACTCCTACTTATTCTGGAACTCAGTCAGTATGATACTTCTCCCCCCACCTGTCACTTTTGACCCCCCCAGACGAAAGACCTTTTGTTACACTCTTTCCAGAGACTTATACTAGGGTCTTCAGGGATGCAGGCAGTTTTCTGGTACCAGTAGTTGGAATGGCAGTCTTGGAATCTTTCTGCTTTTTTGCGTCCTGTTTTCATCCTCATCTCCTGTGGAGCCTGGGACTGGCAATTCTTGAGTTTTGGAGAAGTCTGTGGTTTTAAGTAGAGCTGCTTCTCGGCTTTCCCCATTTCCAGCTTAGGATTCAAGTTTTCTTGAGTCTAGAGGTTATTTGTCATTCTTTGTAGCTTCCGTATTTTTTATTTTTACCATTTACTCTTTTTCCTTCGGGTTATGGTTTTGTCTTGTTTTAATCTCTTGCTTTTTTAAAGTAGGTTTTACGTGAGTGTAGAGGAAAATGTGTGTGTGCTTAAATCTGCCTTTTAAGGGCTCCTGGGTGGCTCAGTCGTTAAGTTCTGCCTTCGGCTCAGGGCGTGATCCCGGCGTTCTGGGATGGAGCCCCACATTGGGCTCCTCAGCTGGGAGCCTGCTTCTTCCTCTCCCACTCCCCCTGCTTGTGTTCCCTCTCTCGCTGGCTTTCTCTCTCTCTGTCAAATAAATAAATAAAATCTTTAAAAAAAAAAAAATCTGCCTTTTTAACTGTGTGTCAGTGTTTTTCTATGTACATGTAGTTAATGTGCACTCTTTTCCCTCAAAATAGGATTTTACTTTCTCAGTTTAGCCCATTATGTGTATGTATTATGAATTGTGTTTTGTATTTTAAAACTTTTTTTCTACAACATAAAATGGACCGTTTACTTCAGGTTAGAAATACTAAAATTAAGTGGTATTATCAGGTGAGTTCTGAAGATTAATGATAGGGCAGCATAAAATTGTGAAGTGTTATATTTGATGAGTAGTGAATGAATAATTTACATCTTTGCACTTTTTAAACATTTTAAAAACTTTTTTTTTTTTTTAGGTGGTGTGTAATGTGTTAAGAGGATACTTTAAGGAATGATTTTGCCAAATTTTCATGAGTTATGGTGGCTGAAAGATCAATTCTGTCTTGTGGGAAAAGAGTTGTAAGTAACTTCAAGGAATAAAACTGATTTTCGACTATTCTGTGCTTATATAAAACAAGTTATTGATTACTTATAAGAATGTATTTGGGATACCTTATTCTGTTAGCCTTAAATATACAGACTAAATAATTAAAAAGGAGAAGCTAGGCTTATATAAATCAATATTATTTCTGTATAGTCTTAGCATTGCCATATTTTTTGGATTGTACAAAATTTAATTTTAATTTTTTTTAATTTTTCAGAAATGGCAGCACAAAAGGAAATCTATATTAATAGAGTATTATATTAAACGAAAGAGGTTAGATAAGAACTTTAAACTAACAGTCTCAGCAAACAAGGAAAGAAACCTGTTAGCTGTAAGACATGTTTCAAATGAATCGAAGTCCAGTAACTGTAGACTTCAGAAGAAAAAAGTTTTCAAAATCTTTGTCAAAACAGGTCAGTGATAAATAACTCCTCCAGTAATAGGGCTAGGCCTGAATACCATTATTAATTGAAAAATTAACAAAACAGATTGAACCTGAATTAAGTTTTTTTCATAAAAAGTTCTAAAAATATCTAATTAGAATTAAATTTTCCTCAAATTTCTATTGCCTTGTCCAGAAGTAAAGCAAATATCTTTCAGCCTTCATACTAGCTTTTCTCATGTCCTAGGGATGACCGAAACCTTACTTGAAGCAAACTAGTATTTTTGTTGAAAATGTACATCAGCCTCAAAGTTGATTTTTAAGACCTCCTCAGTAATAATACTAGACATTCAGCATTCACCTACCAGGACACGAAAATCCTCTCAAAAACTACTCAAAAGGAGGACCTTACTCAGGAATGATGTCCATTCAGGAGAAATCAAAAGAAAATTCCTCCAATGTTATTAAAAAAAGTGAAGATAAGAATTTAGAAACACAAATTCAAGGTTCTCAAACGAATCTGGCAAAAAAATCGGGCCCAAAGGAAACTGTAAAATCACTGGTTAAATCTTATAGTGAGAGTAAAATAAATCAACCTGAATTAGGAACATGCATGAGTACAAGGTCAGCAAAAGCTGCATCCAATGATAAAAAAGTTAGTAAATCCATTAATAAAAATATGGTGACTGTGAAGGGACATTCACAACAAGAATCTACAAAAAAGAAATTACCTCAGAAAAAGTCAGTGCATGGAGCTCCTAAATCAAATGAACAGCTTAACCGGAGATCACAAAGACTACAACAGTTAACAGAAGTTTCAACAAGGTCTCTACGTAATAGAGAAATTCAGGGTCAAGTTCAAGCAGTTAAACAGACTTTGCCACCAAGAAAAGAGCACTGTAACAATTCTCAAAGTAAATCTTATAAAGTTAAAACAAATCAAAAACACGTGAAAAGAAAAGTACCAGAAATAAAGTCTGATTCTAAAGAGGATGAAAATCTAGTAATTAATGAAGTAATAAATTCCCCCAAAGGAAAAAAACGCAAAGTAGAGCATCAAACAGCTTCCACTTGTAGTTCTCAGTGCATAAAAGGATCTGAAAAGTGTCTTCAGAAGAATGCTAGAAAAGAGGAAACAAAATCTGTGCCTGTAACTTCTGAGATAAAAAGATCAAAAATGGTTACTTCAGCAGTCTCTAAAAAGAATGAGGTGAAGAAGTCCGTTTATACGCAAGTGAATACTAGTGCAAAATCCCAAAAAAGTCCACAGCCATCAGTGCCTGAACAAAGTGTAGATAATGAGCTGGAGCAAGTTGGAAAGAGCAAACGAGGTAGCATTCTTCAGCTCTGTGAAGAAATTGCTGGTGAGATTGAGTCCGATACTGTAGAGGTAAAAAAGGAATCTTCACAAATGGAAAGTGTAAAGGAGGAGAAGCCTACAGAAATAAAATTGGAAGATAATGAAAGACAAATACTTCATCAAAAAGAAACAAATCAGGATGTTCAATGTAATCGTTTCTTTCCCAGTAGAAAAACAAAGCCTGTGAAATGTATATTAAATGGAATAAACAGCTCAACTAAAAAGAACTCCAACTGGACTAAAATTAAACTCTCAAAATTTAACTCTGTGCAGCAAAATAAGTTGGACTCTCAAGTCTCCCGTAAATTGGGCTTAATACGAACCAGTTTTTCACTCCCAGCCTTAGAAATGCATCATCCAGCGACTCAAAGTACATTTTTAGGGACAAAGCCACATAATGATAAAAATATAGCTTGCCAGCAGGAAGAAATGAAAGAAATTAATTCTGAAGAAGTTAAAGCTAATGATGTTACAGTCGAAGTTAATAAAACCACAAAAAGGGCTCCTGAAAATTGTCATTTGGATAATCAGATAAAACCACCTCCTGACCCACCGTTGGATAACCAGATGAAAGAGTCTTTTGAATCAGCACCAGATCAGGTAATTTATTTTCATTATGCTCAGTAGAGGTACATGAGTACTTTCTATTAAGTAAGTTTTTACAGCATATTTTAGCTTAAGAGTCAAGTCATAAAAGACAGGAGTCATTTGTTAAGGTATCCTATTCAGTTGTTAATAGTGTTTTATTAACTCAGTCTTATAGTGAGTGATAGAACTTACTGGTTTCTTTAGATTTCTGACATTTACATAAATGCTTCTCATTGCTTCCTTATTTTCACCTTTTTTATTTTATATGAAGCATAAGCCTGTTGAATTCTAGCTTTCCTTTTTCTTTTTAAAAAAGTTTTGAGTGTAATTGACACACAGTGTTATGTTAATTTCTGGTGTACAGCATAGTGATTTAACATCTCTACACTTATGCTTTGCTCACAAGTGTAGCTACCATCCATTATCATACAATGCTGTCATAATATCATTGACTATATTCCCTGTGCTCTACCTTTTATTCCCATGACTTATTCATTCCATAATTGGAAACCTCTCACTCCCCTTCACTCCTTTTGCCCATTCGCTTACCCCCTAACTTTTCTTTTCTTTTTTTTTTTTTTTTCTTAAAGATTTTATTTATTTATTTGATAGAGAGAGACAGCCAGCGAGAGAGGGAACACAAGCAGGGGGAGTGGGAGAGAAAGAAGGGAGCCCGATGCCGGGCTCGATTCCAGAACCCTGGGATCACGCCTTGGGCCGAAGGCAGATGCTTAACGACTGAGCTACCCCCCAACTTTTCTTTCACACACTGATTTGCTTTTTCTTTAATTGGGACCACAGAAACTATGTTTCATAGTGGCTAAAATACAGAAATTAAACTTGGGCCTTATTTTGACCAAATTGTTAAAATTACTTTCAGCTGGCACATATCGACCCCTTTTTTCCACCTGATAAAATTGAAAAATTAAACATTTCTAGTAGTAGGGATGCCTTTTAAGTTTGACTTGTGTGACCATTTTGAACTGTTGGGCAAATAAAATGTCTGAAAGATGTAAATAATTCAGTCTTCAGTTTAAGAATAAAGTTGTAGTGGCGAAGGATTTTTCAAAATGGAAAAGTAAATTGAAAAACAATCTAAAAAAAGTAAATGGAATCTAATAGCTAGAAGAAACTTAGTGATTATCTGAGGAAGTAGTTTGAAACTAAAAGCAGCTGAGCCAGTTTTTTTTTCAAATTGAATCATAGGTTAAATCCCAATATATAAACCAATAAGCAGAAATTTTTTATGCATAGAACCATACAGATTTGAAAAACTTCACTAATTTGTTTCAGGTGTTTAGTTTGATAATGAGGAAACTGAGCGCAGGCGAGGAATGTAATTTAGGTCACATGTTTGAGGGCAACAAATAGGATTGAATTTTCAGGTGTTCTGATTCTCAGCCCAGCATTTTTTCTGCAGTTACGTACTTTGAACATTAGGTCATTTGAGAAAAAAATCATCATGAGACAAGAGAAAAGTCAAGTCATCCTAAAGTTTTGGGAATGATTTAAAGTTCTCTTTAGGGAGAGATATTTTGTTCTAGGAGCAAATTCGAATGAGTGAGGAGTCTGGGCTTTATGCCAGGAGCCATGAAAATAGATCATTGTCTGTTCTCGTGGAGTACAAATCAAATTGAAGGGAACAGATACCATATGGTACTCTTAGATTTTATTTTCTGAACAAATGGGAATGAAAGTATCAATTAGAAGATAATTATTCAAATCGTGATAGTAATTAGAAGTAAGTAGTGAGTGGTAGTGTAACAAATGTGGCTTCCATCAGAGATGGGGTGGCTTTCTATTCAGGGTATGTTTTGTCAGCAGATTAATAGCTATACTCCAGGTGTAGCTGCAGAGTTTATCTTCTACTCCTTGCTACGTAAATACCTGTCAAAACTCAATTTGTGAAGTAAGTCATGGGAGTAAAAGGTACAGCATAGGGAATATAGTTAGTGATATTGTAGTAGCGTTGTATGATGACAAATGGTAGGTGCACTTGTGAGCGTAGCATAATGTATAGAGAGGTGTTGAATCATTATGTTGTACAGCTGAAATTAATGTAACATTGCATGTCAACTAAAATAAAAATTAAAAAGAAACCCTCAGTTTGTGGAGAATTATGTTGAAGAATAAGAAATGTAATCCTTTGTAGTAAACTACTAGAATAGAGATGCTTACTTAGATCACATTATTTTGACCTATAATATTGCTTTTACTGGAATGTACTTTGGATTTGTACAGTCCCTCTCTCTTGAGGTGTATTGTGAGAAACCGCCCTATGAAACTTGTGTTAAAAATTTTGTTTACATTTGTAATTCTTGAATATTTCAAACATTCAGAATACTACAGAAACTAACATTACACTTGTGTCTACCACCCAAATTTGACAAAAACTAACATTTTATTGAATTCAGGTCTTTTAAAATAAGAAAAGTACGTTACAGGTACAGAAAAAAGCTGTATCTCCCTCTTCTTTCCATTCGGCTCTCTTCCAGAGTTAAAAGTGTTTGTGAAATTGGTGGTAATCTTTTTTTATTTTTATGATATCACTGTGTATGTGTATATATATCCATAAAGAACACTTAGCACTGTGTGTGTTTTATATGTGTTCTTAATGTTATAATGTTTTAAGTGTTTAAATGTTAAACGTGTTTTAAATGTTAAATGCTAACATAGTTGGTGTGTGTGTGTCTGTGGTTTTTTTGCAACTTGGTTTTGTGCGGTCAACATTTGATACTTACCAGTACATGGGTATTTTAATAGCTGTAAATGAGTATACCACAATTTATTTAAAGCCCTTTCAGGTTGTTTATATTTTCACCAGTACCAGTGATGTGATTGCTTTCACAGAGTGTCAGGGAATGTGGTAACCATGTCAGTTCAAGACATAGTTGTGCCTGCTGTGTCCAAGACATTGTGCTAGGGCTACAGAAGAGGAAACGTTTCCTGCCTTTAAGGAATTTCCATTGTAGCAGTCACTTAAGAGATTTTCTTGCCATAAGCACCAAGAATTGAGGTAGCTTAGTTTAACCATCATAATAGCTTTTGGTTAATGACATAATAGCCTTTGGTGAACACTGCCTCTTTGTTAGTCAAAGGAGAGCTTCATAGAATTGTCAACACAATCTACACTGTAGTTTCTCTTATTACCTGCATATTACAGGTGAGGAGAATGAGGCTTAGAAATTTAAGTAACTTACCTGAGTGATTTACAAGTGGTAGAGCTAGGATTTAAACTGAGATTGACTGGCTTCAGTGTTTAGCCGGGTTATACTTGGGAAGGAAGGAGAATATAAAAACAAACCTTACATCATACGAAATCTTTTTCTGTGGCTGCCTGTAATTTCTATGTTAGTTTCAGCAGTACTGAGAAATGATGATGGTTGATAAGGCTAAGCATATGGTAGGCCTTCTTTTAATCCTTCGGGCTGAATTTAGATTATTTGAACATGGTGCACCTGGGTGGCTCACTGGGTTAAACATCAGACTCTTGATTTTGGCTCCGGTCATGATCTCAGGGTTCTGGGATCAAGCCCCTTGTCAGGCTCCTTGCTCAGTGGGGAGTTTGCTTGAGATTCTCTCTCTCTCTCTCTCTCTCTCTCTCTCGGCCCCTCCTCCCACTCTCACATGCTCTCTGTCTCTAAAATAAATAAATCTTTAAAAAAAATTATTTGAGGGGCGCCTGGGTAGTGCAGTCGTTAGGCATCTGCCTTCGGCTCAGGGCGTGATCCCGGCGTTGCGGGATCGAGTCCCACATCGGGCTCCTCTGCTGGGAGCCTGCTTCTTCCTCTCCCACTCCCCTGCTGTGTTCCCTTTCTTGCTGGCTGTCTCTCTGTCACATAAATAAATAAAATCTTTAATTTAAAAAAATTATTTGAACTTTATGAATTTTAAAGCCCAGTTATTTTATGATTTGTTTTTTTAAGCCAGTAACTTACTAAATTCCTTCCTTTTTAGTGGAAATTAATTAGTAATTTGTCATTGTTCTTGTCTTTAATTTTTCTGCTTTTTCAATGACAAAAAATGTTCACTTTTTCAAAAATATTCAAAAATAATGTTACATGTTGAGTGTAATCACAATAGAGATACAGCCAATGTTAATAGAGTTCAGAGTATTTTTTGGTAGTTACTGAGTATCAGCTTTGACAGTGTTATGAATTAGGGGATCTTGGGAATACAAAGATATATATAATATGGTCTTTGCTCTTAAGAGGTACAGAAGATGAATCAAAAACAAGTAACTAATTGGTAATAGTAATAAGGACACAAAAGAGGTAGAGGTGAAATAGATGGAGAATTATTCCAAAATTGGGAAAAGGGCATGGGGAAACTTGGAGAAGGCTTCATTAGAAAAGGTTAATATTTAAGTAATGAGTTGGTACAGGGGGAAAAGTTCTAGATCACTATCCAGTAGAAATGTAATGTGAACCACATATATTATTTAAACTTTTCTGGTAGCTACCTTAAAAAGAATAACACTGGTAGAATGAATATATTTTATTTAATCTATCATATAAAAATACTATTATTTCAGCATGTAATTTTAAAAATTGAGATATTTTACTTTTTTGATAATAAGTCTTAAAAATCTGGTGTTTTATATTTACAACATAATCTCAAATCAGTCATACTAACAACATTTTAAGTGCTCAGTAGTCAGCTGAGGAGTGGCTACTGTATTGGATAGTGCAGATTTAGATAGATTAAATAGGCATATAGAATACATCTGGGGATTTGCAAATTTTTCAATATAGCATGAAAGAGAATAATGGGAGCTGATGCTGAGAGGGTAGCTGTGGGGAGATCAAAAGACTTTTAAGGCATATCAGTGTGAATTACTCCCAACTATAAAGTATTATCTTAAATTTTCTTAGTATGCTAAAATTCACTGAAAGTTTCTTGGGATGAGTCCCAAGGTTGATATGAAGACAAATATTAACATTTTGAATTTTGTATATTCAGAATTTCAGTCTGTGTTTGGAATCCAAGCTTGAAAACAATCCAGTGGGAAATGCCTCTACTGTTTCAACTCTGCTCAGTCAAGCAAAAATTGATACAGGGGAGAGTAAATTTCCAGGTAAAACTTTGAAAATATTATTTGGATTTCTCAGTGTTCAGAGATATTTTTGTCAGTATGATAGGAAACAATACTGATTGCCAAGTAGGCCAGTTAAATCCTTTTGAACTATTGGTGTGTGTTTTTCAAATGTGTGATTATCACCATTCTTTTTTGTTTTTTGTTTTATCTTTACTGCCATTCTTAGGGGTCGAATTGCTTTTCTTTCGTACCTTGTTTAAATTACTTAAGTATGAAAAAAAATAAAATAGCCTGGATGATCAATAACATTGGGTCCAAAACAAAAACAAAGCACATTAGCCAAACGTCAACTCACTTGGACAACTAACTTTTCCTTTAGAAAATCCACTGTTTCTTTATGGTTTTTGTTTTTTTTTTTTTATAATTTTTATTTTGTTATATTAGTCACCATACAGTACATCCCCAGTTTTTGATGCAATGTTCCATGATTCATTATTTGTGTATAACACCCAGTGCACCATGCAATATATGCCCTCCTTAATACCCATCACCGGCCCATCCTAATCCCCCACCCCCCTCCCCTCTGAAGCCCTCAGTTTGTTTCCAGAGTCCACAGTCTCTCATGGTTCATTCCCCCTTCTGTTTACCCCCCCTTCATTCTTCCCTTCCTTCTGTTTCTTTATGTTTTAAATGTTTTCCCAAAACATTTTTGGGGAACAAAGTATAAAAACAAAGTACCAGCTTACATATATTGATAAATTGTAATAAATAAATAAATAAATAACTTATGATTCTTTGACTCACTACCAAAAGTTCTTTTGTTTACTTTAAATCTTTTATTTTGCTTATGATTTACTTTTTGGAGAAGTTATTAATGAATTGTGTAAGTAAGTGGTAGGAGCTTATTTTTCAAGTACAAAGGCTATTTGTGTTTTTCCACTTCAGATTCTTTAACCCTCAATTACTCAGTTTTTCATGTTAGTGATTCTGTCTTTGAAAGGATTTAGTAAATGCTGCAGGGGCACCTGGCTGGCTCAGTCAGTGGAGCTTACTTAACAAAACAAAACAGAAAAACCCTGCAATTTGGGCAGTTATGCCATACAAAGTCTTTTTTGTGTGTGACCTTGTAAAAAAAATTTTGACAATATGTTGTTTGAGCTATTAGATGGGGATTTGCTCACCTATATCAGATGAAGCCTGAGGGGATATAGAAAAGAAATTCCTAATTTCTGTTTCTCTCTGCTAAAGGAAAGATACTTGGAGCAGTATACTGAGGTCAGATAATGTCTTTTATTGCATATCATTTAACCTTTTCTCTTAGTGGAAGAAAGAGAAGTATAACATAAATATGAGAAATGTACTGCTTATTCATTAGAAAATGAAATGATTATTGCATTATTTGTGTGATTAGAAACAATAAAAAAATTCAGTATAATTATATTATACTGAATTTATATTAGTTTCAGGTATACAGTATAGTGATTCAACAATTCTATACATTACTCAGTGTTCATAAGTATACTCTTAATCCCCTTCACCTAGTTCACCCATTCCTCTACCCACCTCCCCTGTGGTAACCACCAGTTTGTTTTCTATATTTAAGAGTCTTTGTCTCTTTTCTCTTTCTTTGTTTTGTTTCTTAAATTCCTACAGATGAGTGAGATCACATGGTATTTATCTTTCTCTTGACTGACTTGCTTCACTTAGCATTACACCCTCTAGATCCATCCATGTTGCAACTGGCAAGATATCATTCATCTTTATGGCTGAGTAATATTCCACCGCATATATGTATATATACCACATCTTTTTTATCTGCTCATCTATTGATGGACACTTGGGTTGCTTCCATACCTTGGGTGTTTTAAATAATGTCGCAGTAAACATAGGGGTGCATATATCTTTTTGAATTGGTATTTTTGTATTCTTTGGGTAAATACCCAGTAGTGGAATTACTACTATTTTTAATTTTTTGAGGAGCCTTCATACTGTTTTCCACAGTAGCTGTACCAATTTGCATTCCCACCAACACTGCAAGACGTTGCTTTTTCTCTATATCCTCACCAACACTGTTTCTTGTAGACTACAATTTTTTTTAAACAAAGAAATGTTCCCATTTCCATGGCATTTACACAGTTTGCTTTATTGTTCAGTGCCAGTGATTGGTGAAACTAGATCCAGTCTATCATTGGAACCCTTTGTGGCTCTGTAGAGCCTTTTTCTCCCTCTTTTCTGAAGATAATTTCTAGAAAGGAGCTCTAATATAATCAGATGGTTTTTATTAATAATAAAACATTTAATGCATTCTTCTCTTTTTCTTTTTTTCTTTGTTAATGATTTTCAGCTATTAGATGGGGAGGTAGTACAAAGCTAAATGTATAACTCACTTTCTTGATTAAATTACAGGTTCAGCTCCCAAACAACATACTGTACTCAGTAACCAAACATCTAAGACCAGTGATAACAGGTAAGACATTAGTTTAATACAAGAGTAAATATGAGAACTGTTACAAGATAAACTGAGGCTTTTACAATTTTTGTTTATTTGAACAAAAATCAGTTCGAATTGGGCAGTATCCAATTTCTCAGAAAGGAGCTCCAAGGAGCTATAATGTGAAAGACTTTATAGGCAGAAAGGAGTGGGAATAAGGAAGCTATAACTGGCAAAAAAGCAGGTTGATTATTGCAGTTACTTTCCTTTGGGAGAGATGGCAGAGGCCTTTCAGGCAGATTACCTAACCTAGTGATAATTAGGTGATTCCTGACTGGTTTAAGATTCCATTTCTGGAAGAACCAAAACAGTCTGAGTTTGGTAATACGGGGTTTAGCATAAGCAACTCCGTTTTGGACCTGTTGTCTTGTTTTTAACAGAACTTAAGGATTTTATACTTACACCTTTCAAGTTTGGGGTATTTTTCCCTAAAAATTTGTGCTAGTAATCCTCAGTTTTTCATGTAGAAGGAATGTGATATTCACAAGTTCTGTTTTCATTTTACTTTTTTTTGTGGCTATACGTATGTTTTATAGCTTTTGGTTTTTTTATTTACAGTATTATGAGCATCTTAACTACCTCATTCTATTAAATCTATATTAGATTTCATTGTGTGAATATTCCACTGTTTATTTAACAGTTTTCCACTTTATAGACATTTTGGTGGTTTCTAGTTAATTTCTGTCCAAAAAAAAAGTTCTGCAATAAAAAACACAAGCATCTTTGCCCATTTGTGTTACTATATCTAGGATAAGTTCATAGCTGTAGGACTTAGCCTGCATTGCCGTATTTTCCTCCAGTATGTCTTTTTATACTTCTAGCAACAGTGTTTTGAGAATGCACCTTTCTGCAAACCCCTTGAAGTACTGGGTATTATCAACATGTAAAAGTGTTTTAAGTGTTTTAAAAGCATTCCATACTCTTTAGTGGCAGAATAAAATTAAATCTGACTTATTTTGCTTTACAGATTACTGAAAACAGTATTTAGGACAAACTGTAGTAACTCAGGTGGCTAAAAATTACCCAAAAAACTCAAAACTTAGTCAAATTATAGTAGGCACAGCAGTTTTTTATTTTTTAGTAGTTTTCTTGGGCTTTCTCCCCTTGATTTTTAAAAGGTTATTTTTTTCCCCCTTTGGAGTTGAAATTTGTGAGTGTTGTATAGAAAACGCTTTTTTTTCTTTTTAGTGATTTGACGTGATAACAGCTTTATAACATTGAATGATGTGATTTTTTTTTTTTTTTTTTTTTTTTACTTAAAGGGAGACACCACCAAATCATTCTTGGCCTAAGTGTAATTCCCATTTGGAGATAACAATTCCAAAGGACTTGAAACTAAAAGAAGCAGAGAAAGTTGATGAAAAACAGTTGATCATAGTAAGTATCCAACTTGACCTTTTTGGTGAAGGGTTATTATAATCATCTTACTTATGCACATTGTTAAAAAATAACTTCATCTTCTTTTTCAAAGAACCTTTTTTGTCACCATAAATCATTATGGAAATATTTCTGATATCATTACAAACGCCCTTCTGGCCCCCCAGTAGTGAGGCCCTCCTGTCACAAAAACTCAAAATCTCCATGCTTTTAGTTTTATTTATGACAGATTGATACTTTATCTTACATTTCTTTATTTTATCATTTGTTTACTTTCTTAAATATGTCATTTGATATACCTTGTTCTAGTAGTTTATATATTAAAATAACATGGAGCTTAATACGTAAAATATCTGTATTTTAGTGTATTTTGTAATTTTAAAACTTTTATTATAAGGAAGAGAAACTAGTAGTTAATTTGAAATAGAACTTAACCACTCTACAATTTGGTGGCAAGTTGTAGAAGAGAGGGAGATACTTTGATTAAAAAATCTAATTTGAATGAGTGAGCATACTATAAAAAAATGAAGGGGCCCAAAGTAATAGGAAAATTTAGTGTACTTCAGTTAACATTATCAATAGGATTTTTTTGGAGTAGATTATTGATTCTAACCTTAATATAGGGGAATTACTTTGTAAGAATTATCTGGAAATTTTGAGAATTTAATCAGGAAAAAGTTTAATTGAATTTAATAACATTTCTGTTGTTAAATCAATATGATAGTGAAACAGGGTTAGACTAGTAGAATCTAGAGCTTCACTGTCCAATATGGTAGCCACATGTGGCCATTTAGTATGTGAAATGTGGCTCATCAGAGCTGTGATACACTATAAGTGTAAATGTATTTACTGCATTTTAAAGACAAGTACAGAAAAGGGAATGTAAAGTATTTTACTAATAAGTTTTTTTTCTATTTAGTATATGTTGAAATTATAATATTTGGGATATGTTTTGAATAAAATATTAAAATTAATTTGACATGTTTTTGCATCCCTTAACATGACTACTAGAAAATTTAAAATTACATTTGTGGATTGCACTTCTGTTCAGTTGTTCTGGTCAAGAGTTGATGATGATGATGTTAATGATCATGATAGCCCCTAATACTTTTTGAATACATTGTTTTATGTACTCCACTCAGATTAACTTAATTAAGCCTTAGTTTTTAAAGTATGAGGTAGGTACTATTATTTCCTATTTACCAGTTAAGATACTAAGGAAGAGATATTTATTCATTACTGTGAATACTGCCTGCTTGAAGAGATGTTTGTACACTGGTGCTCATTGGTCATAATAGCCAAAAGATGAAAGCAGTCAAAGTATCCATCGAGCATGAATGGATAAACAAAATGTGGTGTATGCATACAATGGAATATTATTCAGCCTTAAAAGAGAAGAAATTCTGACATGCTACAACATGTTTGCACCTTAAGGACATTTAGCTAAGTGAAATAAGTCAGTCAGAGGAAGACAAATACTGCATGATTTCACTTCTCTGAGGTGCCTAGGGTAGTCAAATTCAGAGACAGAAAGAATGGTGGTTTCTAGGAACTGGGAAGGAAAGTGAATTGGGAACCTATTGTTTAGTGGATATAGAATTTCAGTTTTGTGAAATGAAAAGAATTTTGAAGATTGGTTGTACAACAGTGTGAATATACTTAGCACTACTGCACACTTAAAAATCGTTAAGATGGTAAATATTGTTATATATGTCATACTGTGATTACAAAAAAAATTTTTTAGCTGCCTGAAATAAATTTCATGTAACAATTAGTGAATAGTTTGAATCCTTTAGAGTGAACTTCCCTTAAGTTCTATACACAATCTTTTATTTACCATTTGATTTCTCTTTGCTACTTGATCCTAGTTCTAAGACACTAGAGATCCATTGTCTTAGATCTTATTTTTTGTAGTAATTCAAATTGCACAGTTTTAGAGTAGAAAGAGTAAAGGGATTAGTAGTTAATTCTTTTTAAAGAGTTTATTTATTAGAGAGAGAGAGAGAGAGCACACAAGCAGGGGGACCAAGAGAGGGAGAAGCATGCCCCCTGCTGAGCAGGGATCAGCTGAAGGCAGACACTTGACTGAGCCACCCAGGTGCCCTAGTTTATTCTTTTTTTTTTTTTTTTAAGTTTATTGTTATTTATTTATTTAGAGAAAAAGAGAGTGCACTAGTGGAGGGGCAGAGGGAGGGAGTGGGAGGGAGAGAATCTTAAGCAGGCCCTGCACGGTGGAGCCCAATGTGGGGTTCAGTCTCATGACCCTGAGATCATGACCTGACCCGAAATCAAGATTCAGGTGCTTAACCGACCTGAGCCACCCAGATGCCTCTATTAGTTGATTATTCTTAAGACTTAGACCATACTGCTAAAAATTTCTTGTTGAATAAGAACAAGAATAGAAAACATTTTGTGAACAGTTACTATTCTACAGAACAATTATGAATTACTGGAGAATAGATTATTGTAATTTGTACTTTTTAAATATGAAGATAATAGAAAAAATTAATATTACCTTTTCTCAGGAGTTTCTGGTGACATCCAGATATTCTTTCTAATATCTATAAACTAGAATAAAACCATTAAAAAGAACATACTTTTAAGACATTAAAAAAATGAGTCTGTGAAAAACTATTTCCTCTAAGCTTTAACAGTGTAATTATTGCAGATACAGAATATATCTTTGTTCTTATTTGTAGAATATTTCCTGTTTGGTGCTTTAGGACTAAGATTGTAGTGTTAAAAGATATTTCTCAGTTCTTTTCAATTATTAAATGCTGTGAAGCAAGTGATCAGATTACTAAAATGGAAACAGTTCTTAGTAAAATTACACACAGATTTCACGGATTAATGTCTTCTGTTTTAATCAACACTATTTTTTGTTATAGATTAAATACTTCTCACTTTATGTTCCCATTATAGCTATAGAGGCTGTTGTGGAATTATTCCTTTGGAAGGGGAAAAAACCCTTTTGTTTGTTTTTTATAAATAGGATGCAGGACAAAAAAGATTTGGAGCAGTTTCCTGTAATGTTTGTGGCATGCTTTACACAGCTTCAAATCCAGAAGATGAAACACAGCATCTGCTCTTCCACAACCAGTTTATAAGTGCTGTAAAATATGTGGTAAGTGGAGTTCATGGCTTCTAAAATGCAGTATCAGATAACTAGGTCAGGATCTTAAAGAGATGAATTGCAAAATTTAAGACATTAAAAAATTTCTGTTTTTAGATAAGTGATAATTTATACAAAGCCCTTGTATATATGCTGGCTTATTTTAAAACAAAACCAAACATAAAACCAGCTAACTTTTTCTGCCTGGTTTATGTTGTGGGATTTTTTATTTAAGTTATAATATTTAAAGTAATTATTGTACCTCACCTCTTCTAACAATGCTATTCAGCTTGAGTATTTAAAAATTTTTCTTTAATAATTATTAGCTGTTGATAAGCCTATTTAATATTCATAATAGCTTAGCTCTTTTTTTCTGAAAGCTGCTAATGATATATATTATACCAAGTAGATGGTTCGGAAATTTTTCTTTACCTTCTCTTTGCTATCATGAGAGTTTTTCTTTATAAAATTAAAGAAGAAAAATTCTCGAAGGTTAAGATCTCAGAATTTGCTGTATACTTAAAAAAAAATCCCACAAAGTAAATATGTTTTAGTATATATTTTTTTAATGTACGTGCATTTGAGGCACAATGTATGTGCAATTGAGGTACTATTTAATAGTTATTTCTGGAAATGGCAAAATTTTGAATAATTTTGAACCATTTCAGATATCTTGTGAAAATAGTAATTTAATGTAATTGCTGTTTACCCATATCTGAAATGGAATCTATTTTTATTCTATACATGTTACCTTCAGTACTGTACACTCACATTAATAAGACCTCCAGGATATCTGAACTGAGATCACCAATTCATTTCATATAGGCTTTTACATAAGCAACACAATGTTGGATTGTTTAAAGATTTTTATTGGCTTCAGTAAAATTTGTATCCTTACTTTTGGTTGAAGGGTTCATATTCATTGTTTCATTTATCCAGTTACTTCTACCCAAGATAGGTAGGGTTTTCTTTTTTTGCTTCTCTACTGTGGTGATCCTTTATACTCCTTATTTGATCTGCCTTTTCCACACACACCCCCTTCTGTCACTTAACTAAATGCAGTATAAGCTGTGTGGGCATAAAATATCTATAGCTAGATATTGATTTATTGTTTGAAATTTGTACTTTTCCAATTTCACTATATCAATATCCTTACAACTTGAAAACAAAAATAATTCTATCAGTGAAATTACAGAATACTTGGGGCAAAAACATTTTATTTAATATACATAAATCTGGTAGAAGTTAGTTTAAATGAGTTTTCAGTTTACATCATTTGATTCTTGTGATCACTTTTATATTAGATTTAAAAGGCTTACTTCTTCATCTTAAGGTTTGTGAGAGTAATAGTAAAGAAATTAATACGGATATATGTAGCCTGCACTTCCACAATACCAAGGGAAGCTGGTTTATGGAACAAGATGGAGTCATCACCTTCTAAACAGATTCTGGCTCTTGCAAAACTATAAAATGGTGTAGCAACTTAGGGAGGATTGATTCCTGCCCCAGCCCTCCTCCTCCTCCTCCACCCCCCCACTTTGATGGGACAGAGCTATGGGTTATTTTATTATTTTTGAAATAAGCTCAAGAGAAGGAATTGAGTTTAGCAGTTGGCCATCCTTTGCTGACATGAGGATCAAAATTCTTATCTTTTGCTGTTTTCAGATATAGGTATGCATAGTCTAAAGTAGAAACTCCTCCAAAACATTGTAGCATTCTTTTTTAGTGTATGGAGAGAGGATGAAAACCTATATTACGTTAAAGGTGTTCTGCTGTGATTACAGCTCTGGATTTGGGGTTGGGGCATTAAACATTTATTGGGCACCTAGTGTGGTGCTTTTCCTTTGTGTGCATTTAACGAGCAGCCAGTATTGTGTTTTTGCATTAAGCACATTTTTCCTTCTTTTTAAAAATTGATATATAATTGAAGTTTAAGCACTCAGAGTGTTTGAGAAAACATCTGATTTTAAAATGTCAGTTTTATCTGTTTATGTTTCCTGGAGAGAAGCACATAGAAAAGAAGTCATTTGGTGTTATTTTAAAATGAACAATGTTCGGGGACTGAAAATAAAGTTTTGATCTACTTAAGACTATTTAAAAATAGAATTAATTAGATCCCAGTGAGTTTTACTTTTTAAGTCTTAATCAAACATTTTTAAGAAAATAAATAGCTTTTCCTTAGGGTAAAAATTTTCCCTTAGACATGGTAATAATCTGTAACAGTTAAAAATGGCTAAAGACCTTTTCAAAAGATTAAAATCATATTTAAATTACTTAGTCATCATAGAAATTGATGCCCACTGAGCCTATTTTTTTTGGCTGGCTAAAATATTTTTTTTCCTTTTCTTACCCTCTTTGGTAGGGGTAGGGTAAGAGTGATGATGCTTTCTATTCCTTCATAGTACCCCATCTGCCTCATTGAGGCCATTTGAGGAAATGCATTTTATCTAACTTACTAGAAGCTTTTTAGGAAAGAGCTTCTTAATGCTTCAGGAGGAGCCTGGACTCTGGTTTATTTATTTATTTTTATAAAGATTTTATTAATTTATTTGACAGAGAGAGAGACAGCCAGTGAGAGAGGGAACACAAGCAGGGGGAGTGGGAGAGGAAGAAGCAGGCTCCCAGCAGAGGAGCCTGATGTGGGGCTCTATCCCAGAACACCAGGATCATGCCCTGAGCCGAAGGCAGACGCTTAACGACTGCGCCACCCAGGCACCCCGTGGACTCTGGTTTAGACCTACAAACACCAGTTTCCCTTGATCAGCTGGGAGTACTCTTTGCTAAAGATGTAAAGAGAAAGCAGGAAAAACTCCCCCTAGAGCACTGAGGAATGTTGCCAAGCCTGGGGCCTATCTGGAATTCAGCTATATTTTGAACTTTTAGTAATGTAGCCAAAGAATCATGTTTGGGTTCTTTGCAGAGAAATTCCTACCTTAATCTTTTTTTTCTTCCTCCTTCCTTATCGCCTTTGAATTAATTAACATCTGACTGAATGAATGCTCCGTGGAGGGCTCTACTCCCCGGTGTATGATAAGCCCTTGCCTTCAAGGTTAGGAGCAAAGCCTGAAAGCGATGAAAAGTTAACAGTAAGACTTACTAAAGCAGTAAGTCATTATTAATTATTTAAAGTTAATTATAAATTAGCTTTACAATTCAGATGTGATAATTAGTTTGGTAGAGCAGTGATCAAAAGGGTTTGTTTTCTTAAGATTTTTTTTTTTTAAATAGACACAGGAGGTCATCTCTTATTGATAGCATATTATAGCTAATGAGAAAGCTTAACATCCTTGTGGGGAATAATGAGTAAATTTTTTTTTCTTACTGAATCAGATTTTTATAGGTAATAAGAGCAGAAAAATGCATCAGATCAGATTGTGATACTTTGGTTTTGATGGCATTTGGGCTTTTTTCTTTCTTTTCTTTTAGATACCGAGTTTTGAGCATTGTAAATGATATAGTTAAGTTGAAATAATGTTAAAATGATGTTCTGGTGGAATGTAGGGAGAAAAATAATATTTAAAAAAATTTAAATTTATTTATTTATTTTTTTAAGATTTTATTTACTTAGAAAGGGAGAGGGGCAAAAGAGAGGGAGAGGGAAAGGGAGAGAATCTTAAGCAGGCTCCATGCTGATCTCGTTGCCCCATGTGGGGCTGGGCTCAGTCTTCGACCCTGAGATCATGACCTGAGTTGAAGCCAAGAGTCAGATGCTTGACTGAGCCACCCAGACACTCTGAGAAATAATATTTTAGTGACATAAAAAGAGAGAGTAGTACATGTAGTGGTGAGTGTGGTATTGGATTACTGTGGCAGTGGTAGAAAAGGGGAAATTGACAAGAAAAACTGTAGAAAGATTTGACAGATTCCTGATTGGCTATAGAGCTACACTCTCCAGTACGGTAGTTCTAAACCATCAGAGTAAAAATGCTGTTCCTCCTCATGGGGATGAAAGGTACAGCATAGGGAATATAATTAATGGTATTGCAATAGTATATGGTGACCAATGATACCTACACTTGTGAGCCCTGCATAATGTATGGAGTTGAATAAACTTGTTGATTCACTGTGTTGTATACCTGAAAGTAACGTAATGCTGTGTATCAACTATACTTCAATAAAAAATAAAAGAGAGATATTGTTACATATTTCAAAAAAAAAAGTGCTGTTCCTCACTCACACTAGCCAGTATTCAGTAGTCAAATTCACATCTTGCTGGAGGCTACCTTATTAGTTAGTAGATGTAGAAGATTTGTATTGTCAAAGAGAGTTCTCGTTAGTGCTGCTACAGGAAGCTGAGTCAGGGAAACCATGATCCAGGAACTCTTACTTAATCTTTAATTACTTTTATATGAAATTTGAATACATGTTAACGTACTTCTACATAGTTTTTCTGTATTCTTTTTGAAGGTGATTAGGCAAAAGGAAACTGGGTGTTAAAGAAAAGAGAAGTAATAGAGCAGGAATAGAGATTTTATTTATCTTTTTAAAATATTAATTTATTTGAGAGAGAGAGTGAGAGAGCACAAGTGGGGGGAGGAGGGGCAGAGGGAGAGGGAGAAGCAGACTCCTCATTGATCAGGGAGCCTGACACCTGGCTAGATGGGGATCATGACCTGAAACGAAGGCAGACTCTTAACCTACTGAGCCACCCAGGTGCCTCAGGAATAGAGATTTTAAAATCTTGGGAATGGGAAAGGAGTCTGAAGCAAAGCTGCATTGGCCCTTAGAACTGTACTCTGGCATCACTGGGGAATAGGGAGCAGGTAGGTATATTTGTAGGAGGGACTGAGAGCCAGGTTAGAGAATGGTATGAGTTTTTTTTTTGTTTCCCCGCTTACAAGTAAGTCTATCATACCCTGCGTTGAAAATTGAGAAATAGTCTTTAGAAACAGGTAGGAATTTGTTACATAGAAATTACCAAACAGGGGCGCCTGGGTAGCTCAGATGGTTAAGCGTCTGCCTTCGATTCAGGTCATGATCCCAGCCTCCTGGGATTGAGCCCCACGTCGGGCTCCTGGCTCGGCAGAGAGTCAGCTTCTCCCTCTCCCTCTGCCTCTCTCCCTGCTCATGCTCTCTCTCTGTATCTCCTTGGGTCAAATGAATAAATTTAAAAAAAAATCTTTAAAAAAAATTACCAAACATTTTGTATCTCAAGTTTTTGTTTATCTCTTTCCTGACCCTGATTTTTAAATTTTCTACTTTGTTGTATCTTAAAGACTTAAAATATTATGATACATAAATATAGAATGGGAGCAGCACTTCCAGATCTTAGTCAGAAATTAATTTTGCTTTGGTATGGAGGGCCACATAGTGGAGGAAAAATGCCTTTAGAATGTTACATGCAACATGTTTTCACATTTTTAAAAGACTTTACAAACTCTGGGGAAGGGAGAACCTATAACGTATCTAGTGGCAAATAAAAACTTTTAATCTGTTCTTCCTCTACTTTTCCCAGTTCTGGAAATGGTGCCACCATTTAACTCATTTCCTCAGACTGAAAACTTGGAATAATCCTTCAGTTTTCTTTTTGCACTCCATATACTCAAAGAAGTATACTCAAAGCATACTCCTATACTTACCATTAGTAAATCTCACCTTCAAAATGGATTCCAAATCCTCCATGTCCACTGCTTCTACTCTAAACCAAGCTGTCATCATTTCCTGCCTAGTAATGCTTTCCTAACTGGTCTCCCAGTTTCCATTTTTGTTTCCCTATGGTCTTTGTCTCAACCATCTTTTAAAAACTTAAATCAGATTATATCCTTCCTTTATTTAAAATTCTCCAGTGAATTCTCATCACACACACACTAAAATCCAGGGTATTTACTGTGGCATCAAGGCCTCACATACTCCCGCTTCTCTAATCTCATCTCTCAACACTCTTACCGATACTTGCTATATTCCATTCATATATATATCTTTTGTCCTAATCACTCTAGCCACATTCCATTCTTAGTGTGTTTGTATTTACTTTACCTTTTCCTGGACTGTTCTTCTCTCACATCTTTACATAGCAGCTCTCTTCATTTAGGTTTTACAGTCTCAGAGATGCCCTCCCTGAACACCCAGTACAAAGTGGCTCCCTGTCTCCCTACTCTAGCAGTAGTGTCATTTTCTTTAGATCATTTTCCACACTGTGAAAATTTGTTTGGTCTGTCTCCCACTGGAGTAGAAGCTTTGTCAGAGCAGAGTCCTTGATACTCTGTTTATCACATTTAAATAGCACCTGCCAGTGTGTAGTAAGGGCTCAACAAATACACTGAATTAAAGAGCAGATTTTGATCTGAAGCCACAAAACAAGAGTGTTTGAGTCTCAGCTATCTCATATAAAAATGATATTAGACCAGAACATTTTTCTGGGCTTTGGCAACTCTCATCTTCATTGACTGGGAATTGATACTCCCCTTCTGGGGGAGACATGAAATATATTGTGTATATTTGATACAAGTTAGGCAAAATAAAACTACTAGTAATGTACTTCAAAGTATATAAAAGCAGCCCAAATTTGAATTCACTGTGGCAGGTAAAGGTTTATTAACTAGGTTTGCGTATGGAATTATATACCTGACTGAATTTTGGTGCTAAAGTGGTTCATTCCTCATTCAGAAAAATAGTGAAAGTAATTTAACTTCTTTTCTTATAATATGTAAGAGGTTATTATAGATCATCTTATACCAGTGGTTTTTCTTCAGTTTCTTTTCAAAATTTTATGTAAGATACATTTTCCTTTATGTATATGAAAGTAATTCTAATCTTTCTATCACGGCATGTACATTTTTGGGAGTTTCAGTTTTTCTGTGGAAATCCTTTTCACATAGTTTGTCTACCTCCTTTTTTTTTTTTTTTTTTTAAGATTTTATTTATTTATTTGACAAAGAGAGCACAAGCAGGAGGAGCAGCAGGCAGAGGGAGAGAGAGAAGCAGCAGGCTCCCTGCTGAGCAGGAAGCCCGATTCGATGTGGGGCTGGATCTTGGGACCCTGAGATCATGACCTGAGCTGAAGGCAGATACTTAACTGACTGAGCCACCCAGGTGCCCCTAGTTTGTCCAAGTTGTCCTTAAAAATCTTTAAGATTTATTACAGAAATTTTCAAGTTCTTTTCTGCTAATTCAAACATGTGGGTCATCACTGGGCCTGATTCTATTGACTTTTTTCTTCTTGATCTTGGATCATAATTTCCTAATTATGTCCATGGTCTCATTAAATTTTTTTAATAGACTTTTATTTATTATTTATTTATTAGTGCTGATAAAAACTTTTTTATTATGTTCATTTAGCCAGCATATAGTACATCATTGGTTTTCGATGTAGTGTTCAACGATTCATTAGTTGCGTATAACACCTAGTACTCATCACCACGGGTGCCCTCCTTAATACCCATCACCTGGTTATCCCATTCCTCCACCCCCTCCCTTCTGTAACCCTCAGTTTGGTTCCTGGATCCAGAGTCTCTCATGGTTTGTCTCCCTCTCTGATTTTTTTCCCATTCAGTTTTCCTGCCCTTCCCCTCTGGTAATAGACTTTTTAAAAAAAGATTTTATTTATTTATTTGAGAGAGCTCAACAGAGAGCACAAGTCGGGGGAGAGGGTGAGGGAGAAGCAGACTCCTCGCTGAGCAGGGAGCCCAGTGCAGGGCCTGATTCCAGGATGCTGGGATCATGACTTGAGCCGAAGGCAGACAGACGCTTAACCGATTGAACCACCCAGGTGCCCCTTAATAGACTATTCTTTAGAGTAGTTTTAGGTTCATAGCAAAATTAAGCAGAAAGTACAGAGACTTCCCATACATTACCCTTCCCCCGTCACACACATGTTCAGTATCCTCATGCCAATACGTTTGTTATAGTTGATGAACCTATACTGACACACCATTATTATTTCAGAGTCCATAGTTTTTGTTAGGACTCACTCTTGGTGCTGTTCCATGGGGTCTGAAAAATTTATAATGGCATGTATCCATTATAGTATCATACAGAATAGTTTCACTGTCGTTAAAATCCTGTTCTCTTCCTGTTTACCCTGGCCTTCCTACTGACCTCTGGCAAATACTGAGCTTTTGTACTATCTCCATAGTTTCACCTTTTCCGATTGGTATATGGTCAGAATCATACAGTATATAGTTTTCTTCATAATTGAGTTCTTTTACTTAGTAATATGCAATTAAAGTTACTCCATATCTTTTCATGGATTGATAGCTTGTTTCTTTTTAGTGCTGAATAATATTCCATTATCTGGATATACTATATTTCATTTATCCATTGACCTACTGAAGAATATCTTGATTGCTTCCAGGTTTTGGCAATTATGAATAAAGTTGCTATAAACATCCATGTGCAGGTACAGGCTTTTGTGTGGAGACAAGTTTTCAACTCCTTTTCATAAATACTGAGGAGTGTGATTGCCGGGTTGTATGGTAAGAGTAAGTTTAGTTTTGTGAGAAACTGCCAAACTGTTTTCCATAGTGGCTGTACCATTAGGTATTCTCACCAGCAATGAAGGAGATTTCCTGTTGTTCCATGTCCTTGCCAGAGTATGGTATTGTCATTGTTTTGGGTTTTGGCAGTTCTAATAGGTGTAGTGGTATCTCGATTTAATTTGCATTTCCCTGATGACCTATGATGTGGAGCATTTTTCATATGCTTATTTGCCATCTGTATATCTTGTCTGGTGATGCATTTGTTTAGGTCTTTGGCCCACTGTTTAGTTGGTTGGTTGTTTTCTTATTGTTGAGTTTTAAGAATTCTTTGTATCTTTTGGATAATAGCCCTTATCAGCTATCTCTTATTTCCCAGTCTGCAGCTTGTCGTATCACGTTCTTTTTTTTTTTTTTTTAAAGATTTTATTTATTTATTCGACAGAGATAGAGACAGCCAGCGAGAGAGGGAACACAAGCAGGGGGATTGGGAGAGGAAGAAGCAGGCTCATAGCAGAAGAGCCTGATGTGGGGCTCGATCCCAGATCGCCGGGATCACGCCCTGAGCCAAAGGCAGACGCTTAACCGCTGTGCCACCCAGGCGCCCCTGTCGTATCACGTTCTTGATGGTCTCTTTTGCAGAGCAGAAGTTTTAATTTTAATTTTAATGAAGTGCAGGGCCTTTGGTGTTATATCTAAAAAGTCATTGCCATACTGAAGGTTATCTGGATTTCTTCTTTGTTATTATCTAGGATTTTTATAGTTTTGCCTTTTACATTTAGTTCTGTGATCCATTTTGAGTTAATTTTTGTGAAGGGTGTGAAGTCTATACCTAAATTCATTTGTGTGTGTGTGTGGATGTCCATTTGTTTCAGCAAATTTTGTTGAAAAGACTGTCTTGTTCCTGTTGCGTTGCAGTTGCTTTTTTATCAAAAATCAGTTGGCTGTATTTATATAGGTCTATTATAGGGCTCTCTGTTCTGTTCCACTGATCTATTTGTTTCTTCTTTCACCAGTATCAAACTGTCTTGATTACTCTAGCTTTATATGTCTTTTTTTTAAATGATTGATTGATTGGTTGGTTTTTTACAAAAGTTTATTCTTAAATGTCCAACAGGATCTAAGACAACACTTCATTGTAGTTGTAGGTGGCAACAGGTGATTACAGATGTTTAAACAGGAATGGAATTAAGGATCACCATTGCCTCAGGCACAAGGAACAACTCGCTTCTTGCCAGATTGCCTAATTCCCCCTGTAGCCAGTGTCCCTTCCCCATGGCCTTTGCTTTAAGCTTCTGGAGTTTCTTCTGCTCCTCTTTCTGTTTCTGCTTGAATGCCTTATCTCATCCATTTCCTTGGTCTGCTTCTTGGGCTGCTTCAGGGGCTTCTTCTTGCCACCTTTGTGGCTGGACATAGTGCCTTCACCCCTTCCCCAGACCTTGCCACCGAAAGTGCGCTTTATAGTAAGTCATGATGTTAGGTAGCATCAGTCTTCTCACTTTGTTCCTGTCCTTCACTATCGTGTTGGCTATTCTGTCTCTTTTGTTTTTCTATATAAATTTTAGAATCATGTTGTCAGTATCCACAAAATAACTTGCTGGGATTTTGATTGAGATTGAATTGAATCTGTAGATCAAGTTGAGAAGAACTGACCTCTTGACAATATTTAGCTTTCCTATCTAGTCTCAAAAATTTTTATTGGGCATTTTTATTGGCATTGTGTATGAAAGGATAGTAGAGACTGAAGTAGAGCTTTCCCTTTCATTTTCCCCAAGATTTTAACCTTTCTGCTATCCTTTAACCTATCCTTTGTCAAGCAGTGGGGGCTGGTCTCTTAGATCTAGTTAAGAATTGAGTTGGGGGGCCTGGCTGGCTCAGTTGGTAGAGCATGTGACTCTTTTTTATTTTATTTTTTTAAAGTAAATTCTACCCCCAACGTGGGGCTCGAACTCATGACCCCAAGAGTTACATGCTCTATGGACTGGGCCAGCCAGGCACCCCAAGCATGTGACTCTTGATCTCACAGCTATGAATTCAAAACCCATGTTGGGCGTAGAGCTTACTTAAAAAAAAAAAAAAAAAAAAGAATCAAGTTGGGATGAAATTTTAGTTTGTTTTCCCATCTATTTCTGTTTTTAACGTTTTGAGGTTGGGATCAGGTGCCTCTCTCCAGAAGAAATTGAGAATCTAAACTCGACAGTACACAGATCTCTCTGTACCTTCCATCTCAACTCAGCAGATGTCCCTGTGAGATAACTGGTGGAGAACTGTCTCTGTGTTTGAAGCTCCTCCATATTTCAGATAGCCATGCTAACTCAGTCGTTAAGGTTTTGATTTTTCTTGTCCCACAGGGCACTCTTCTCCTTGTCCTCTGCCTATGGCAGTCTTTCTTTCTTGCTTACGCTCCCAGGCTTGGTCAGTGTCTTAGGATAAAAATGGCAGCTGGTCTCTGCTCACCTAGAAAGTGTTAGTTCATCTCTGGAAATCAATCCACAGCTCTTCAGTGCTTTTAAAGAAAACATGGCTTTTAGTTTATTGGTTATTTTCTTATTAAAAGAGGAATAGTGATCTTCTGTGACATGCTTTATCCTGCTTGGGACTGTAACTCCCAAAGATATACATTTTGAGAACATTTTTCAATAATGGAGGCTCTTTATATTTGGGTATAGGAGTGAGTGGAGTTTGGACCGTGAGTTTTTAAAAATGATGACCAATATTGAAGAGGTCCGTATATTTGTGTCCTAAGCCCCACATAACCTTGAGATAAGGTTTACATCAAACAAAATATTTTTTACATACTAGAAATGTACTACTACATATGTTGAAAAGTGCTAAACTAAATTGGTGAATCCTAATAAAGAGCTGTTTAGGATTCCATAGTATTTGAGAATGACAGGAGAGAAAAGAAACTCATAATTCCTCTTGTTTGACTTTGCATTAGTTCTGACCCAAGGATATCTTATGAGAAATATTATCCCTATAGTAATAGATTTTGATGTTACAATTATAGAAGTTCTTTTAACTGACAAAATTGGGAGAATTGGGTCAGTTAATCAGAAGAGCTGATTCAAGTGGACCTTTGATATCAGAATACCCGAATAACCGCTTAAATCATAAGGCTATGTATTAAGAAGTCTGGAGGTAACATAGTTTTAGGGTTGTTCATCCAGCAGTTCAACCATGTCATCATGAGTGCTGGCTATTTCTCATTCAGTGCTCTCCTCTCCTAAGGTATTGACTTTTTGGCTTCATAGCTATGAAGGACCACTTCATGATCCTTAAAGTAGACTGCTGTAGTCCAGATACCATGTTTAAATTTAAAGCAAGAATGTTAGTCAGGGTGGGTACCCTATCAGATAGGGTCTTTCAGGTGGCTTTTTCCTTTTATCAGTGAAGGACAGCATTTTTCCAGAAGCTCTTACAAAGTTCCTTTCGTTAGCTGCAAAGGAGGTAGGAAGGCAAGAATCTAGCAAAAAGACCAAAGATAATGATAATTGGTTTATGCCAGTGGTTCTCAAGGTAGGGGAATTTGATGTTTGTTACGTAACTTCTATTAGGTAACATCTGGAAGTATGTGGAGAATATTGTTGACATTTCGTGGGTAGGGGCTAAGGGTGCTAAATTTTTTGCAATGCAGTTACAAAGAAGGTAGAACATCTAGCTGAAAATGTCAGTAATAGCCCTGTTGAGAAACACTTAGACTAATCATAATTTATGCACATATTACCATACAAAATAAAACAGGGCAAAAAAAAGAATGGGAGAGAATGGCTGTATGATGAGCAGAGGGAAATGTTTTCTCGATGGCCATTACATAGTTTAAACATTTTACTGTAACTTGAAGCATATACATTTATATTAAATGTAATTGCTATGGGGAGACTGTTTCTTTGAGTATGGATCCACTGATTAGCTTTGGGTTTTTTTCTCATATAAATCATACTCCTAGCTATTCTCTTTGATATACTTAAAAAAAAAATAGAGCAAGAACTTAGACATTGCAAAGCAATCCGAGAATCTGGGTACAGAATTATTCTTGTTATATTTTTGATTTTTAAAAGAGACGTTGCCTATTTTGCTTTTTTCCAGAGTATTCTATCTATCTTCATTAAAACAACTATCTTTCCATTATTTAGCTAATATTTGATTACATTTTATAGTTAAAAATAATAAATGGGGGCGCTTAGGTGGCTCAGTCGGTTAAGCATTTGCCTTCGGCTCAGGCATGATCCCAGGGTCCTGGGATCGAGCCCTGCTGTCGGGTTCCCTGCTCAGTGGCGAGTCTGCTTCTCCCTCTCCCTCTCCCTCTCCCTCTGTGCTCTCTTTCTTTCTCTCAAATAAGTAAATAAAATCTTTAAGAATAATAATAATAATAATAAATAAATTGGCATAAACAAGTTTAGGAACAAATGATACTTGGTAATCCTGTCTCACTCAGGTGTGGAATAACAAGGTAGTTCACTGGTCCTGAATCCAGTTTCTGTTACCCAGGGAGAAGAGCATTAGTTAATCTAGCAAGTTAATTAGGTGGATATCACTTAAGTAAGTTACCAATGTATATTAAAATACCTAATAGCGCAAATTAAATTCTAGACTCTTCCAGAATGATAAATTGGGTTACTTTCTTAAAGACCAGATTCCTTTTTTTTTTTTAAGATTTTATTTATTTATTTGACACAGAGACAGCCAGTGAGAGAGACAGCCAGTGAGAGAGAGACAAGCAGGGGGAGTGGGAGAGGAAGAAGCTGGCTCCCAGGACTCCGGGATCACGCCCTGAGCCGAAGGCAGATGCTTAACGACTGCGCCACCCAGGCGCCCCAAAGACCAGATTTCTTAATCTGAAACTGTTAACTTCAAAATAGTTTTAAGACTCTATCATTTTATCTATGAAAATGTTGTGCTGTTCAGAACATATAAAGCACCTCTCATGAAAACCTATTTCTTAAGACTTAGTTTTCACCATTTCCTGAGAAAAATTTATTTTTAAAAAATGCATACATATCAGGATGTTTGAGGAATGGGAAATAACTTAAAAAATAGATGTTCCTCTCTAAATCATTGAGTGCCTTCCAAAATGCTTTTTTTTAAAAAAAAAAGATTTATTCATTTTAGAGAGTGCGTGTGCATGCCGCTTTGGGGGGGGGCAGGGGGGAGCATCTCAAGAAGACTCCCTGCTAAGCGCAGAGCCCACAACCCTGACATCATGGCCTAAGCCAAAACCAAGAATCAGATACTCAACTGACTGAGCCACCCAGGTGCCCCCAAAATAATTTTTAAAATTGCATTTCAGTATCATATGGTCTTTAATTATTAAAGGCATTATTGAGAATTTTTTATTATATATTATCATTACCTATTACTCACAAGAAAGAACATTTAAATACTTTTAACTTGTTCTTTTAAGAGCATTTGTTCTTCAGACTTTTACTGTGGAGAAAATTTTCTTTTCACATTCTTTTCCTTAAAAAGATTATAATTTAGGTAAATGAAAGAGTGGCCTTCAGATTTTTTATTCACCTTATTAAAAATTTATAAAAAGCAGTGTATATAGCCAAAAGTGAAAATTCCACCAATTTTGTAAGATATAAAATGAAAAGTGAAAGCCTCCTTACGTCTTCTCTAGTTCTCGTCCCATTCTCCAGTGATAAAGCACTTTTGTCTGTTTACAGCATAACTAAGAAAATCAAGCTGTGTATGTATAGCTTACATTTATAAAGCTATATAGAAATGTGTGTGTAAAATCTTTTCTTCCAATTTTTATTATATTTTTGTTTTTAGTTCTGTTGATTGCCTTTAATTTTAATGTTGATAAACATTTGACTCCTTGATGCTTCCAGTATTCCCCTCTCAACCTTCCAGTTTCTCAGTTGTAGTTAATTATTGTAGGTATTCTGTAAATATTAACTTACTTAATTCACTGTTAACCATTGAAGTAGTTTTCATTCCTCTTTTATGGATTGCAAAACTGAGGCACGGAGGGATTAAGCTTTTGGTCTCATAAATAGAGGCTTTTGTTCTTCAAGCATGCACTATCCATTCAAAAATAAATATTTATTATGTACTTGATTTACTGTGCTATGAACTTGGGATATTAGTGGTGTGTCAAATGAAGTCTTGGACCTGTTGGAACTTATGGTCTGTGTGGTATTTCTCATTTTAAATCTTGACAGCCTAGTCATCCTAAAACTCCAGGTCCCTGTAGTTTTTAGCATTCCTAGATCAAAAAGAATTGGTCCTAGAATACAGGATTTACCAAAACAAATAGTTTTACTGGAGGAATAGAAGTTTTCAGGGGTTCTAGCTTTTATTCATTCAGCTTAAATATTGCAGCAAACCAGAAAAATCTTGCTGTCATAATATACCTAGAAAATGAAAAGTCCATAAAGTGCCTTTAGAATAGACTCAGATTTTCCTAATGTAAAACTTAAATTCCTATAGAAATTATTTTGCGTTTAGGAGAAATAGTAATAACAGTATCACTAGCAAATGACATTAATTAAAGGCTTCCTGTCTACCAGGGGCTGATCCAACTTTTTAACTATATGAAACTCCTTATTTCTTTTAGGAAATCATGAAGGTAGTTACAGTTAATTTATAAATGAGGAGATAAGCAGAAAGAAGGATATGTATTTGCCTAAAGTCACATAGATACTAAGTAATGGAATTGGCTCCAGAGTCCTTGAATAATGAACTATAGGTTTTTACTTTTTTACTTTCAACAAAATATATTGTATGTAAGATATAATTTAGTTCAGAGAAATAAATTGACCCCATATGACCAATTCTGGATTCAGAAACATTGAATTCAGGATATAAAAAGTTTAGTTTGAATCAAGGAAAACTTCCGTTCAAGCATAGAGGTATATGGATTGTACCTTCTACTACAGACATTTGTATTATTTATTTATCCTGTTCGATTTGTTAGGGTTCTTGAGGTCAGTGTGGCATAATAGAGAAGAATGTGAGTGAGCTTATTAGTTAAATTAGATGAATCTGGTTTTCTAGTGAGCCTCTTATTAGTTGTATGACCATAGCAAGTTAACTAACCTTTTTGCACTTTTTTTTTTAATCTGTAAAAAATGAAAAAAAAATCTCATGAGTAGGTTTTTTTCTAGGCTTCTTATTCAAACATTATTAATTACTATGTTCCGTAGTTTAAAAGTTATTAAAATTATTATTAAATTTTAAAAATTACTATTAAAAAGATCGTTTTTTCCATCGTGTAAGATCACAGGGAGCACAAGGGACAGATAGATAAGTAAACATATCTAAATCCTATAGAAAGTGCTAGAGTAGTAATACATACAGGGTACTGTCTGAATATAGAGCATCAAGGATATCCAACAAAGATTGGAAAAGTGAGGTTAATACTTGAGTAGAATCAGAAAGAACAAGTTAGGAGTCCTTTGTGCCCAGGAGAGTATGGGGCAGAGGCATTGGACCAGAGGAACAGTATGTGTAAAAGTTGGGATATTTTAAGTATTACGAGCTGTGACTGGGTCATGTGTTAGGAAAGCTTCAAGAGAGGAAGCTTGAAGAGGTAGGTGAGGATCCAGATCACAAATGACCTTGTGAAGTTATCACAGATGAGGGCGCCTGGGTGGCTCAGTTGGTTAAGCATCTGCCTTCAGCTCAAGTCATGATCCCAGGGTCCTGGGATCGAGGGCTCCCTGCTCAGTAGGGAGTCTGCTTCTCCTTATCCTTTACCCCTCCCCCTGCTCGTGTGCTCGCTTGCTCACTCTCTCTCTCAAATAAATAAAATCTTTAAAAGGTATCACAGATGAAAAAAACCTACAAGAAAATGCTGTTAACATAATGATAGTAATAGGAGCTATTATTTATTGGGTGTATATTATTTGTGTTAGGCACTGTGCTTAATATTTTATCATGTTTTCTCAGCTTCTCAATAATTTTGTAATAGAGTTTTTGTATCCATTTTATAGGTGAGGAAACCAAGGTTTAGAGAGGTTAAGTAATTGGCCCAAGGCAACACAGCTAGTAAGTAGCAGAGTGTAGATTTGAATCTTGGTCTTACTGATTTTTAAAGTCTTATCACTTTGGTGTGCACACATGATAGGTGGTCAGTACATATTTCTTGAATTGACTGAATTTTTCCATGTAATTATTTGACTTCTCATACTTTTTAAAGTTCAGTAAAGGTCACACTGAGTATATTATCAGCACGATTATTTTTGCAAAAAAAAAAAAATGTCCAAACATGCACTTAAAACCAGCTGCTTGGGATAGTTAAGTATATTAACACTTCTATTATACGATTTTCTTAAACTGGAATAACTAGGAAATATAGATAAGCTAAAAGGAAAAAAACAAAGTCACTCAGATTTAAAAGATGAAAAGGTTACTGTTTTTTACATAGAAGTTATTTAAAGAATATAACACCTTAAAAAATCAGTTAATTCCTTAATATCAGATATTTCCTTAGGGTTCAAAGCTCTCCAAATAAAATTTCTATATTGTTTATTTGTTTGAATTAAGATCCATATATTGCATTTGTTGGTATATCTCTTAAGTCTTTTAATCTTAAGGTTCTCCCTCTATGTCTTTTTTCTTACAATATTGTAATTTTTTAAAAAGCTGGTTGTTGGTTTTATTTCTCAGGGTATTCTTTCATGGGTATTCTCATTCAGCCTCTTATGAAAGTGATTAGTATGAACTTTAGAAATTGGGGTATAATTTGCATACAGTTAAATGCACAGATCTTAAATGTTTGTCGGTGAATTTTGACAATTCTATACATCAGTGTATCTGCCACTTAATGTATTTTTTTTTCAATTAACATCTTTTTTAAATGGAAAAAGAGGAGAAATCCTTTCCATTCTTTAGATTCTAAAGTCGAGAGTAAGTACAGTGGCAAGGAACGATAAGTAATCATTGATTGCTATTAGGAATATAAAGCTTTCACAGCCAGATGGGTGAATTAAGAAAATTTGAGGCTTGGAAACAACTACTCACTAGCAGAGAGATAATGAGTAACATGTTAGAGCTAAAGGTGAGAAGTAAATGCACTGCATTGGAATTTATATCTTTGCAGAAAGCTGTGGCTGTTTGTTTATTCCTCTAAATTGTATGTACCCTTCCCCCACAACCTTCTCTGCCTCAGTTTCAAGCAGCAGATAGTCTCCTCTAAACTTTTTAGTTGGGAGGATCGTGTGGTTATTAACTCCAAGAAAGAGATAACTAACTGCAGTTGAGGCATATAAATGTCTTGAGTATGTTATATGACAGATATGAGCCAGCATGCTTCTTTCATCTGTCTGTGATGTTGTATTTGACTTTGGGGACTTTTATTAATTACCTTGTGTTTTCTTAGAGTGGTGCACTGATCTTAGCTTGATATCATTAGGAAGGTAAAATGGAAGTTGCTGAGTGGCTGCTCTATATGAGGAATTATCTTAAATACAACCCTTTTTTTTTTTTTTTTTAAGAAAAATAGAAGGTCTATTTTCTAGAGAATGCTGAGGAAAATTCTAAATAATTTCGGCTTCATGTCCACAATACAATATAAAAATATATGGCTTTTATGAAATCATGCCAGGAAATTACAAAGAAAAAAAATGTGATGACAGGGTCATGAAACCAGCAGTTAAATACAGGGTAATCACAACCAAAGCAGGCCAGTAAGTCACACTATACATTCAAAAAATTCAAGTAAGTTTCAAAAATTAAATACAACCCTCTTAACAACTAAGTGATGGAGGTGATGACAGCCATTTTGTACATAGCCTAGATCAGGAAAGAAGAGTTTGTGATTTGCGAAAGGTCATATAACTAGTAACAACAAAACAAGGCTTTTAACCCTGAAAAAAATATTTTAAAGATTTTTAATTATTTATTTGACGGAGACCACAAGCAGGCGGAGTGGCAGGCAGAGTGAGAGGGAGAAGCAGGCTCCCCGTTGAGCAGGGAGCCCAACTCGGGGCTCATGCCCAGGACCCTGGGATCATGACCTGAGCTGAAGGCAGTTCCTCACCTGACTGAGCCACCCAGGCATCCCTAAACCCTCAACTTCTACTCCAGAACTCTTAAATAGTTTTCACTAAAATATGCTGTCTTCATGAAACTTAAAAAAATAGTAATCTGCCCTTTGCAAATTCCTGCTGCTTATATGTACATGAAGAAACAGAGGCATATTTAAAATATAAAATTATGTCAAATCCAATTGTGATGTGATTTTCTGTATGAGTATGCAAGTGTCAAGTTGTTAAAAGAGAAAGTTTAATACTAAAAAGTTAGTAAAACAAAATAATTTTTCCAGTGCCTATAGTGCAATATAATGACGTTAGACCAGCATTTTTGTTCTTAAAGATAATAGAAAAATAACTTACCAAATTTTCTTTAGATAATTCAGCTCAGGAACTATGACTTTTTTTTTTTTTTTAAAGATTTTATTTATTTATTTGAGAGAGAGAGAGAGAAAACACAAGCAGGGGAAGCAGGAAAGGGAGAAGCAGGCTCCCCAGTGAGCAGGGAGCCTAATGCGGGGCTAGATCCCAGGACTCTGGGATCATGACCTGAGCTGGAGGCAGATGCTTAACTGACTGAGCCACGCAGGCGTGAACTATGACTTCTTATAAGTGGAGGTTAAATTTTCTAGTTCTTCATTGAATTTGTAATTCAACTTCTAAAATGAAAAGTCTCCGTTTTCATTTTATTGAAAATGGGTTTATTTTAAAAGCATTTCCCAAATTAACATATTAATAAAAATTTGTTTTTAAAGAGATGATATCTTTTAAAAATTGTTTACTTAAATTCAGATTTAATTTCTAATTTGAAAAAAAATGACTTCTGTGGCTGTTGTTTCTGCTCCCTTTCAAGCCTTGAGAACTTTTTAACCAATCATAATTATAATCACCTGAAGTTTACTTTATCTTTGGGTGCTCTATTTTTTAAACAAATTCTCATTTTAAATACTTCAGATCATTACATTTACCAAGCTTATTACTAGACTTTTTGTCCCCAGGATTCTGCCCCTCTCCTCAGAAAATCATCCTAAATTGTTTAAGAAAATCAGCCTCTTCTCTGACTTGCCATAATATTTTTAAAAAATGTAGTTACTTTTTTCTTGGTTTTATTGAGCTTTCATAGTTTTAAAAGATCTCAGAAGATCATGGTTTTCTGTAGTAGAAGTATGTATTGCTTCTTGAAAGGCCCTTTTTCTTTCTTTCTTTCTTTTTTTTTAATGTAAAGTTGGTTGGGTAAGACAAATGAAACAACCAGTTAAGCTCATTCCTTCTGTACACTATTAACTTCAAAGCTCCTAGTTTTAACCTCTGGTTCAGTCCCATCTTAACTAGATTTAAGTGGCTTTTGTTTTGTTTGTTTTTTCATGCAGGTTCTGCTCATTAATCACCACGAGTGTGGATCTGAAGAAGAGTTTATTACCTCTCTTTTTTTGAGTATGTTTAACTTCAGATACACACAACGTAGCTTCTCCTTCCCTATTAGATTCTTAGAAGGTAGTTATATTTTTATAGTCTCCTTCTTGTGACTTTGATAGTGTGATCAATAAGAATAAAAACTATTCCTTACTACATATTGGGCTACTGCATGCAAATCAGTTCATTTAAAACCTCCTGGAGGTCTTTGGCATGCCAGACATAAAACCATGAGTGTTTGTTTGTGGAGGTAACCATGTTCCAAAGAAATTGAAGAGTAAAATTCTTTTATCAAGAAACTGGGAGAGTTATCTTTTAGGGTCTGGGAATCACTGACTTTTAAGGGGCTTGTTTTTGGTGCGTGGTTTTCAAAATTAATTTAAAATGGGAAATGATAAGAATATTCTTGTGGTATTAGATTTCCGAATGAGTAGTATAGAGAAATTAGTTTGCATTGTACCTACTGTATGCTTGACAAAATAGCTGATTCATCATATCTTATTAGTTAAACATTAATGAGAATATTTTTCCATACTTGCAATTTTTAGATACAGCAATGTTTTTCTTCTTATAGTGAATCTAATAAATGAAATATGATAACATAAAATTCATTCATGTTTTTTATATCTAGGGTTGGAAAAAAGAAAGAATTCTGGCTGAATATCCTGATGGCAGGATAATAATGGTTCTTCCTGAAGATCCAAAGTATGCTCTGAAAAAGGTAAATGTCCAGTGAAATTTCATGTAGAATGGATAATGTCTAAATTTTATTTGAGAGAGAGAGAGTAGGGGAGGACAGAGGGAGAAGGAGAAGCAGGCTCCCCACTGAGCAGGGAGCCCGACAAGGGGCTCAATTCCAGGACCCTGGGATCATGACCCAAACCTAAGGCAGATACTTACCCAGCTGAGCCATCCAGGTGTCCCTGGATAATGTAATTTTGTAGTCACTTTTAACAGGATAACGCATTACTGGCATAGCATGTTTAAACACCAGCTCTGAAAACAAGAAATAAGCATTTAAAGAATATATTTAAAAATTATGCTTACACTTAAAATGTGTCTGAGATATGTGAAATAAATTTTTAGTGAATTGATTACTGTCCCATATTACCAGTAATTTGAGTGACGGAGTAAAATGCATGCTAGTTTATAATGCCACGTAAGTGACTTTAAGAATCAGAATTACAGGGGCTTGTGGCTGGCTCAGTTGCAGGATCGTGTGAGTGTTGATCTCGGGGTTGTGAGTTCGAGTCCCACATGGGGTATAGAGATTGCTTAAATAAATAAAAAACTTGAGGGTGTGCTTGGGTGGCTCAGTCGGTTAAGTGTCCGACTCTTGATTTTGTCTCAGGTCAGGTTCTTAGGGTCATGATCTCAGGGTTGTGAGATCAAGCTCTGTTGAACCCCATGTTGGGCTGCTTGCTCAGTGTAGAGCCTGCTTGGGATTCTGTCTCCCTTCCCTGTGCCCCTCCCCCTGCTTGTGCTCTCGTCCTCTAAAATAAATAAATCTATTAACAATTTGAAAAAAGTATTACTTTCATTAAAAAAAGAATCAGAATTAAAATTTGACAGTAACTTAGAAAATTAAAATTAACAATTATAAAGTTTCATGTTGAGAGTAAATTTTTAAATAAAAGCATATTTGTAGAAGAAGATATAATAATAGGCTATAGAGGGTCACGTGGGTGACACAGTCGGTTAAGCATCTGACTCTTGGTTTTGGTTTGGGTCATGATCTCAGGGTCATGAGATCAGGCTCTGCTGGGAGTCTGCATAAGACTCTCTCTCCCTTTGCCCCTCCCCCTACTGCTCTCCTCTTTCTCTCTCTCATAAATAAATAAATCTTTTTTAAAAAGTCATAGAAGTTCTGAAATTAAACATGAGGTTATTATGTAATGTTAAGAAAAAAGATACATTCTGATTTATAGTTATAAGGTAGAAAATTTAAAGAAATCCTCTTATCTGGTTTGAGCCAGGCTTAGTCCAACTTGGAGTGCCATACTTTGAAGGTTCAGAGAGATAATCAAGTCTGGAATCATTTTATTGTATTGAGTATCTTAGAAGGCAGGAAACCATAAGATACACTTATTTCGAAATGACTTAATTACGTTTTCAAATAATGTGCTCAAAATGTTTTTTTCACCCTCCATGTGCTTTTTCATAAGTACCTTATAATGTAAAGCATTGGGTCCAGCTGTCTTTTGAAAAACTTAGTTTCACAAGAGTGTTTCTAAAATGTCTAGGAAACACAAGGAAAATGATTTATTTATTTATATTTTTAGGTTAACAATTGGACCTCTTTAAATTTAGGAAAACTTCACTTGAAAGGGTTACCCTATTATTTGAAAATATAACTAACATTTTACTTTATCTTGTTTTTGATTTTTCACATATCTTCTATTATGTATGACTGGACAATCCCAGATAACCGAATAAGCCCCCATACTACCAATGCCTAATAATATAGGCAATAACATTTAGAATAACACATAACCATGTCACCTGTCTTGTATTTGAAACATTGATCCTTGCCACAAAAACAAATACTTGCTAATTAATATTGGGTTAGTGATTGACTAAATGAAAATTAAATTATGTAATTTTTGGAATTCCAACTAGTACCATTGGAAATGAACAGTGGGAACTTTGCTACACCACATATGTGGCATTCAGACTTAACTAAGAATCTTCAGTAAATGCTAACTTCCTCATTTTAGTTTCTCAGGGCAAAATCTTAGTAACAGTATAGTATATTACTAGTTAGTAATCCATAATGGATTAAAAATTAAAATCTAAGGAATTGTGAGTCATTTGCCTTTAGGAACTGAATGAATTGTGAGTTGTGTTATGGGATGCTGTTCTGTGAATAGGTGGACTTGAGTTTTCATCACGGAATAAGGGATGTATTACATGGTATTCTGCATGTCAGAGGTATGAATACTTAACCCTCTGAGGGGTTATCTTCATTTTAAACTTAGTAACACAGATGAATGTTGGACTGAATGTTTGCATTTTACTGTTTAACTGGGGAAGGAACTGATGATTGAGTACCTACAAAAACCTTTGACTTTGAGCCTCCAGAAACTCGAGCTTAACCATCTTTGACCTTGACCACAGTCCTAGGAGGTAGACTAGAAGCAGCACAGTTTGACGCCATATCAGCATTATGGATTCAAAGCTCTGCTCCTTGGTTTTCTAGATGTCCAGTATCTGACATGGGAAAATTACCTTTGAACTTTCTTTCTTGCATATGTAAAATGAGGGATCATAGACCCCAAGAGATGTTGGATTTAAGTAAGATAATATTTATAAAGTGCTTTGCGTAGTATCTGGCTAGTGGTTGTTAAGGAATAAACATGTGTTCCTCTCCTCTGCGCCCACTTCCATGTTACTGATGAGAGTACTAATTAAGGCCTGGGAAGAAAAGTGCCTTGTGATTCCAGTGAAGTTCTTTCCAATTCTCAAACCAATGATGCTTCTAATGCTTTAATAAGTTCTTATTGTCTGTTGTAGGAGCTCTCACTGTTCTTGTTATTTAGACTGCTGGGCTTGGCATTACTGTCCAGTTCTTTCCCCATTTTGCACATTGTTCCACAGGCCTTGAAAAACAGTTATTGGTTAGCATAATCATTGCAAAAGAACTCTTCTTTAGGCGATATTCTGCTTGGAATAATATACTCAACTTACTGAACTGAAATAGTATGTTTTAACATGTATACAGTGCTTTCTTTCATTATTACAAAAAATACTGTTCTTTATTTGGCAGGTTGACGAGATTAGAGAGATGGTTGATAATGATTTAGGTTTCCAACAGGCCCCACTAATGTGCTATTCCAGAACTAAAACACTTCTCTTTATTTCTAATGACAAAAAAGTAGTTGGCTGCCTAATTGCGGAACATATCCAGTGGGTAAGTGACTTTTAAAGAGTGTTCGTATGTAATTTGGTGTCTAACAAGTTTACTGTGTAATCTTGAATAACACAATCCTGGTAAATTTACAACATTTATATAGGGAAGCGTGTGAGTGTTGGAATTGCCGTGTGTAAGCTTTTACTAAGCAGAATTGTATCTTGCATGGGCATTAGTTTCTCAAGTCACTATATAAAATAAGAATTCTTTAAATCAAAAAGTACTGCTAAATTTTGTTTAGGAAGTTCCCATGTTGGATACTAACGTAATGTTTGTCATCATTACTTCAGCACTGGAATAAAGGAAAGGTTGGCAAACTGTTGCCCGGGGCAAAATCCAGCCTGTTTTTGTAAATAAAATTTTATTATAATATAATTACAATATAATATATAAATACAGTATAATATAAGCAATGCCCGTTTGCTTACATACTGTCTCTGGCTGGTTCACACTAGACTGAGTTGAGTAGTTGCAACAGAAACCTGGTGGGCTGCACAGCCTAAAATACTCTGTTTTATAAAAAGTTGTCCACCCTCAGAATAGATCATCACTTCTTTGCTTGAGCTCCAGGTGAGAAACTGACTTGTATTTAGGAGCCAAAGTATACAAGAAATAAAAGAATCACAATAAAAGAGGTATATATTCACATTGGGTGAGTTCTGTAGTAACAGACCAACTTACGAGAACAGAGGATTCTAGACTCTCTAATCGTTGCTCATTTTTAGGAATACCTCATCTGACATCTGTCTTTTTTCAGCTGAGCTCTTGTTTTTGAATTCAGTGCACATTGGATTTGATTTTTGTTCAGTTGGTATCTTCTTGTATATTAATAATTTCCTGCAAACGTATGTTTTATCATGAAATTTTCTTAGAAAAAGTCAAAGTCTTCAGGTTAATTTCTATATGTTAATTTAAAAAATCAGTCTTAAATTGTGTAGCTTTATGAATCTTGCTATTTATATTAACAAAATTGATTTAAATGAATAGCTGTGATAAGGTAATTTGGGGATGTAAAGATATAAAACAACTTGTAGAGTTTACCATATTGAAATTGAGTTAATTTTACATAGTGTACCCTTGCGTTTTTTAAATTTCTGTTCTACCTAGTTCCAGAGATGACTTTTGCAGTGTTTAGAAGATAGCTATGTAATGTTTGTTTGTTAAATCTTCATTGTATGTCTAATTGTTTTAAGATTTGTACCATGTTCCGTCAGGCTGGCTGTTGTCCATCTAGACTGGTAGAGGAGATATAGTATGTTTTTTAAAGCACTTTAGTTTTGTTTTTTTTTTCAAAGAGATGCAAATGTGGAGAAAGCAGCTTTTTAAATTTTTGATTCTTCTGCCATTCTAGTCCTTATTCCTGCAGAGGTGTGAACCCTAGAACTATGTCATCAGTCACAGAAATAGTTGTTACGACTGCTGAGTTCTTGACATGTACTTTTGCTTGTCTTTAGAATGTGGGAGGTAGAGGGGCGCCTGGGTGGCTTAGTCGTTAAGCGTCTGCCTTCGGCTCAGGGCGTGATCCTGGCGTTATGGGATCGAGCTCCACATCAGGCTCCTCCCCTGGGAGCCTGCTTCTTCCTCTCCCACTCCCCCTGCTTGTGTTCCCTCTCTCGCTGGCTGTCAAATTAAAAAAAAAAAAAAATGTGGGAGGTAGAGAAAAAAATAACATTCATTGCCATTATGGACCATCCATGATGGGCAAGATATTTTGTATGTATTATCTTATTTAATTTCTCTACAGTTTTCTGAGAGAAGTAGTAGATATCTCTAGTTTATAGATAAGGAACCCAAATCTTACTTTGTTAACTGCTGTTGTGGTCACATAACTAGTAAGTGAATTAGAACAGAATGTAGATCCAGGTCTGTTTCCTAAAGTGGGAGTGAAAGCATAAGTGGCCCCAATAGCTTGTTAATCCAGACAAATGTAGCAACCTCACTAAGGTCAGTACTAGCTAATTAATATTCTCACTTTAACATTTTTCCCTCTAATTTTAGGGCTACAGAGTTATAGAAGAGAAACATCCAGTTATCAGGTCAGAAGAAGAAAAAGTCAGATTTGAAAGGCAAAAAGCCTGGTGCTGCTCAACATTGCCAGAGCCCGCAATCTGTGGGATCAGTCGGATATGGGTATTCAGCATGATGCGTCGGAAGAAAATTGCTTCTCGCATGATTGAATGCCTGAGGTAACTTGAATGTAATTCTTCAAGTTGTTTTCTGTAGTTTTAAGATTTTAGCAGATTTTTAGTATTAAGATTGGCATTTAATCTTAAATGTATAACCTTTATCTTAATTTAAAATTTGCAAGAGATTGTCAGTGTATTTGATCTTTGTTTTTTATGTGAAGTTAATCTGCGGGGGGAGAAAGCACTATCAGTTAAATACTATTGAGCTATTTTTACTCACTTGTAACTGTGATATTAGGCCAAAATAACCCAGTTATTTCAAAGTGTTCAATATTGGAGAATTTTAAAGATAACCAAATAAAGTGGGAAGTTTTGTTTTTTTTTTTTTAATTTAAAATTGCTTTTAGAAAAATTGGTCTTAATTTTTTTTTTTAAGATTTTATTTATTTATTTGACAGAGAGAGGACAGCTAACGAGAGAGGGAACACAGGCAGGGGGCGTGGGAGAGAAAGAAGCAGGCTCCCAGCGGAGGAGCCTGATGTGGGGCTCGATCCCATAACGCCGGGATCACGCCCTGAGCCAAAGGCAGACGCGTAACGACTGAGCCACCCAGGCGCCCCAGAAAAATTGGTCTTAAATTAAGAATATTATTTGTAAATTAAGTCTCCTTCTAGTTTTTCTTTTTGCTTTTATTGCTTGATTTTAAATTAAAGGTGTAGAGGAAAAGACTCAGATAAATTGCATGTTTTGTTTTTTGTTCTTTAAAGCACCTTTGCCAAAGGATTAATGGAGGTTCAAATTAATCACGCAGATGAGGTGTTTATGTCAGTCTTTTGTTTTTGCTTCTCCCTAGGATCCCTGTCTGCTATTATCTATAGATACAGCTTTCAAAGTAATCCATCATCGTAAGTGAGATCCTAAGGCTCTAGGAATCTTAGAACCTTAATGTGTTTCTGGTCCTTCCCTCTTATTTTATTGTAAGTAGTGATCCAGGAGGACCTAGGTCTACCTGCCCTTTTCATGACAAGAGGCAGGTCTATTTTTAGCTCTTTCAGAACTAAACCTGGAAAATGCAGCTACTTAAATAATAGTCCTAAATATGAGGGCGTTGCTCCTCCAAGTCTTATAAAAATTTACGTCTTAAGACAACCCTAAGATGGTTCTAGTTTATAAAAACATTTAACAGTATAGCCATTGCATTTGTTCTGTGTGATAGTAAGATGTCCCTATAAGCTTCCGGTGAAAACTTCTGTAGAGTTTCTACTTTTTTCATTTATTGTTCTTTCTTATGCACCTAGCTCACCTTGTTAAGATTACAATGTGAAAATTCTGATAGTCTGTATCCTGGCTAAATTTTTAAAAAATTCTTTTGAAATAACAGCTTTATTGAGATATAATTACATAGCATAAAACTCATCTCTTTAATTATACAGTTCAGTGGGTTTTAGTATATTCAGAAGGCTGTGCAACCATCACCACTATCTCATTCCAGAACATTTCTGTCACTGTCCCCCAAAAACGCACACCCATTAGCAGTCACTCCCCATTTCCCTCTCCCCCACCTTCTGGCAATCACTAATCTACTTTCTATCTGGACGGATTTCCCTATTGTGAACATTTCATATAAATGGATTCCTGTAAGATACGACCTTTTGTGACTCATTTCTTTTACTTAGCATGCTTTCAAAGATCATCCATGTTGTAGCATGTATTCCTGTGCTTCATCCCTTTTTTTTATTGCCAGATAAAATCCCACATTTCGTTTATCCATTCATCATTTGATGAACATGGTATGGGGTGGTTGCACTTTTTTGGCTATTATGAATAATCTATGAACATTCCTGTACAAATTTTTGTGTATTTTTATTTCCCTTGGTAAGTAGAGAAGTATTTGCATGTTTTTATTTCCCTTGGTATATACCTCGGAGTAGAATTTTTGGGCCATATAGTAACTGTATGTATGACATTTTGAGGAGCTGCCCAACTGCTTATCGAAGCAGCTGTGCTATTTTACAATCTCACCAGCAACATATGAGGGTTCTAATTTCTCCACATCCTCACCAGCGCTTGTTAGTGTCTGTCTTCTTAATTTTAGCCATCCTAGTGAGTATGAAGTGGTTATTTCATTTTGGTTTCGATTTACATTTTCCTAATGGCTAATGAGCATCTTTTCATGTACTTATTGGCCATTTATGGATGTTCTTTAGAGAACTGCCTATTCAAATCCTATGTCCATTGTTAAATTAGTATATCTTTTTTCTTATGTAATAGTTCTTTATATATTCTGGAGACAGATCTCTTATCAGATATAAGATCTGTGGATATTTTCTACCTTTTCACAGCTGTCTTTTCATCATCTTGGTGTCCTTCAAAGCACAAAGGTCTTTAATTTTGGACTCCAAATTATGTATCTTTTTCTTCTGTCGCTTGTGTTTTTGGTGTCCTATTTAGAAAGCTATTTTAATGTAAGGCTACAATGATTTATACCTGTATTTTCTTCCAAGAGTTCACAATTTTAGTTCTTACATTTAGGTCTTTGATCCATTTTAAGTTAATTTTTGTGCATGATGTGAGATGGGATCCAACAGCATTCTCTTTTTCATGTGGATATCCAGTTGTCCTGGTGCCGTTTGTTAAACTGCCTGTTCTTTTCCATTGAATGGCCTTGGCACCCATGTCAGAAATCACTGATTGTGAGGATTTATATCTGGACTCTTCAGTTCTATTCCATCAGTCTGTTCTTATGCCATAGCACACTGTTTTTAGTTCTGTAGCTTTGTAATATGTTGCAAAATAAGGATGTGTGAGTTCCTTGGTTTTGTTCTTTTTCAGGATTCTTTTGACTGTTTAGTGACTCTACCAATTTCATATGAGTTTTAGGACCAGCTTAATTTCTGCAAAGCCAGCTTTAGTTCTTGTGATTCATAAACATGGCATGTCTTTCTATTTATTTAAGTTTCCAGATCTTGCATTTCTTTTGTTAAAACTTAATCCTGAGTATTTATTTTCTTGATGTTATTATAAATGAAATTGTTTTTAAAATTTCATTTTGGGGGCGCCTGGGTGGCACAGCGGTTAAGCGTCTGCCTTCGGCCCAGGGCGTGATCCCGGCGTTGTGGGATCGAGCCCCACGTCAGGCTCCTCCGCTGTGAGCCTGCTTCTTCCTCTCCCACTCCCCCTGCTTGTGTTCCCTCTCTCGCTGGCTGTCTCTGTCTCTGTCAAATAAATAAATACAATCTTTAAAAAAAAAAAAAATTTCATTTTGGATTGTTAATTTCAAGTATATAGAAATTCAGTTAATTTTTAAATATTGCTCTTGTATCCTGCAACCTTGTTGAACTCATTTTTAATTAGATCTAATAGTTTTTTTGTGTGAATTCCTTAGGATTTATATATATATAAGATCATCCAAAACTATCTCCAGAAAGAGGTAGTTTTACTTCTTCCTTCCTAATCTGCTTTTTAATTTCTTTTCCTTGTCTAATTACCCTGGGTAGAGCCTGCAGTAAGTACACTGTTGAATAGAAGAGGTATAAGCAGATAGCTTACCTTGTTCCTGATCTTCGGGAAACAGTTTTCAGTCTTTCACGTTAACTTTGATGTTCCCTGACAGTCTTTATCAGGTTGAGGAAATTCCTTCTACTCACAATTGTTGCATATTTTTATCATGAAAAGGTGTTGGGCAAATGTTTTTTAAAACCATTGTTACTTTCATAAAAAAAATTTTTTACCTCAGATTATTAATAATCTAAATTATTTTCAACAATTTTTAGAACATTATAACATTACCTAAAAAATCTTATTGGTCAAATTTTATTTGATAGAGTTTTCCAGTTTTAATGATAAAAATATTAATTTCTTTTTTTTACCCTTCCACACCCCCCCTTTTTTAATAGGAGTAACTTTATATATGGCTCATATTTGAGTAAAGAAGAAATTGCTTTCTCAGATCCCACTCCTGATGGAAAACTATTTGCAACACAGTACTGTGGCACTGGTCAGTTTCTGGTATATAATTTTATTAATGGACAAAATAGCACCTAAAACAAATTCGTGCCTGCAGTACTAGAAGACATCTACTGAAGAGAATGGATTGGTTGCTGACTTTAACCAGGAACTAGGGCCATTTTTATTACAATGAACTCAGGACTGGCAACAACCATGAGGTTGTTCCATTTTCATAAAATTGGAAACAATGCAGTAATAGCTTATTATTGTTTTGTTTTTTAAAGAAGATATTTTATTATCTTTTACAGAAATTTATGATTGATGTATTTTATCTATAGTTATTTAGACATGTTTACATGCAGCAGATAATTGTTCATAGTGGACTGAAAACTAATGCAAGGACTATGGTCTCAGTGATAAGTATATTTTGAAGTTCTTAATATGGAAATATACCAGTGTAGCTTGGTACTGTATTTTTTTATATTGATCTGCTGATACCAGTTATAGTTTTAAAGATTGTATTTTTACAGAGCGGAAACCAATGTTTTTGGTTCTTATTCAAGGAGGGTGCAATATTGCATGTTAAGGAATTCAAAGCTAATTCTTAAAGGGCCTGAAATACATTTTGAAGGAACCCCTGCAAAAAAGCAAAGTTTCAAATAAGCAGGAAGAATTCAGAATATTGAGCTTTTTCTTCCATTTCTTTCTTTCCTGTTCTAGATGCACGAAGAAGTGGAAGGTGGTAAAGAATTGAGGCTTTTCTTCTTGGAGAGCCTATAAAGTGACTAGAATTAGAAAGTACCCTCTAAAGTTTATTATTCTTTTCATTGTGGTTTTATTTCTTAAAATAAATGGCACTTGGGCACACTTAGGCTATTAACAAATCCCAAAGAGGTTTATAAAAACCTGTGGAATAGTTGTAAGCTAACTATGGATGACTTGGTATCTGCTTTGTTATTCCTCAGAAATACTACACTGAGTATATGCCCACGTTACTGGACTTCATTTTGATACTTGTCTATCCTTCATAGTGCCCTCTACTTTTAAAGGGTTTATATGTTGAAAAACTGCTGTGGCCTTTTATGACCTGTATATAATGTAGAATAAAATAATAAAATACTTGATAGCTTTTTCTAAGTGACAAATGTGATGATAATGTGTTGTCATTTGTGCTTTTTCAGGGAGTTAAGTTTGATACCTTAAAATAGAATTAAAACACTGACTTCTTACAAGTTTCACCAGTTTGCCAGAGGACCAGTATGTCTGTAACGATTCTGAACTTGGTCTTCAAAAGGCAAAATCCTAACAGGAGAATTTTTCTGGTCTTTCAGAGAAAGAAAGAGCCATAGCCCAAGAATGAAGCATCACTATGGTTTAACATAGATTATTTTTATGAGCTGAAATAATCCTATCTCCATTAAAAACCAGCTAAAATTTAGGGCTTTAAATTAGCAGGTGTGTATTTTATCCCCCTATAGATATATGTTTTTTAAACATACAGAGTGGTGTAAAGCTCTGTACTCTGTTTGTAGGGGTGTAAATATTTCCCTCTGACTCATCGTGATAGTCTGACTTTTGACACTCCCTTTCCCTTTGTACTTGAAACTATTCTAGTCATCCCTGGTGTCCTCATTTGCCTGACAGGGAGCGTAACTTTTTAAGAAGAGGATGACATTTTCAGGAATAATATAGATGCTCTAGTAGGTGTTAACTTCATAATATAGACCTAATTTCCATAGAAGCCATAGTATGCTTCTTTGTGGAGCCAAACTTGGTGGTTTCAAGGAGACCTGGGAGTAAAGAATATACATTGATTGGTTGGTTTAAATGTTACAGTTATTAGGAAAACCATTATTTTCATGTTTATATTGAAGACACAGCCCCTCAAATAACTTTTATAATCTAGGTATTTCTCTAAGGATAGTATTAATGACTTCTAACTTTTGAGTGTTTGCTTATGTGTCACACCTTCTGTATGGTGCTGCATTATTTTCTTATCATGACAACTCCAATGAGGAATCTGGAGCTTAAAAGGTTAAGAGACTACTGTAGCGGTCTGTGAAAAATGTTGAAACAGAACTAAAGCTGTGATGTGTTAATGAAGATGAGACAGATAAACTTGGAGAAGATACAATTGAAGAATTGAAAGAGTTGATAACCAACTGGAGAAGGATCATGGCAAAGAATCTAGGGTAATTTGGAATTTTGACTTGGTAACTAGACAGATGGATTGACTGAGAAGGGAATACTGGAGAATTATGTTGGGAGGATTGGACCAGAAAGGATGAGCTCAGTTTTGGTACAGATTTTGAGGTGGTTGCAGAATCTCCAAGTGGAGATACCTGTTTGGTATATAACTGGATATGTTGACCTAGAGTTTGAGAGAAGTTTGAACTAAGGAAATTTATTAATGTAAATATTCAAAGGTTTAGAAGAGATGTCCCTACCATGGGGTTTGTAAAATGACAGGATGGGAGAGAGTTGTGAGGAACACCATCATTTAGGAGTCTCAGAGAAGAGTACCTGGGAAGAGGTAACAGGATCAGAAGAGAATGGTAGAAACCAAAAGAAGAGTTTTAAAAATCAAGAATGGTCAGCACTATCACATCACATTTGAAGGCTGAAGAATGACACTAGAAAAAGAAGAGCAGTCTTTTCGGAGTGGTGGAGGCAGTAACAGACACAGTGAGTATACACTAATGGCCACAGTCAAACCTCAAAAGAAGTGATTCTATAATTGTGATTGTATAAATATGTCTATGAATTTGTCAGCTGCCCTCGAATAGTTGTTGGTTCATTACAAAAATGTCTGGAGCGCCTGGGTGGTTCAGTCAGTTGAGCATCTGACTCTTTGATTTTGGCTCAGGTCATGATCTCAGGGTCGTTAGATCGAGCCCCGCATCAGGCTCCACACTTGGTGGGGAGTGTGCTTGAAATTCTGTCCCTCTCATGTCTGCACGCATGCATTCTCTCTCTCTCATTCTCTCTCAAAAATCTTAATAAAAAAAAAATGTCTAGTATATAGACATTAAAGGAACTACAAGTATAGATAGGATTCACAAGGTTTTACGAGTTATGCCCTTTCTACATGGACATGCATTGGTTTTATTATATATTGCAAGAATTATAAAAAATCATTTTACGAATGAAGCATGACTGTCATAAGGACAATAAGTACAATAGACATGCAGTGACATTTTAATTGTTCTGGCTTACATCGCATGGCTGCCCAGATACAGTTATCCCTAGCTGTATCTCACCAGGAGTTAAGATTGCTGAGTTGGTTTCTGGAGAGTGACTGCAGATACACGTTTGTCTTCTACCTATTCTCATGGCTCTTGGGCCTTTGGCACATAAAGGGAAGATACTGTCTTATGATAACCCCTCCTCCTGCCACACCATTCTAGTAAAAATAAAATACACTACTTACAGAACAAAGAAGTGGTCAGAAAACATACTGTTGCTTTCTCTTTCTTCTAACTTACTCCATCTGCTGTCATAGTCACTGAAGTGGATGCTTTCCTTAGCTCAGTACTTGACAGTAAAGAGCAGAAGGAATTTACTGTGTGAATGGCTTTAAACCTTGGCCTCAGTGGCCCTTCCTGAAACCACGTTTAGTGATGGTTTCTGTCAGTAAAACCAGGGTCTCAGTGTTAGAGCAGTGTTCTAGAGAAAGCTTACTGGTCAGTTTCCGTAACTAAAGAGAGGCCTGAAGAGGATTTGTTGCCTAGATGTTGTTCCAGCATTAGGTAGTTGAATACAAGGGTATGGCGGTCCGAGTTTCATGGCTTTTTGGTCCTTCCAATGGAGCAGCTGCTTTGGAATATGTAGTGGAACACTGGCAGTTTCTGCTTGCTTCTGAATCTGTCACCACACTTAACAAATGTTTATCGCCCTTCCTGTAAACGGCGAAGGGTCCTTGTCCTAGAAGAGTGTTTTCATGGTTCTTTATCAAAGTCTACTGTGCTAAGCAGTCTTTACATAATCGAACTGACAGGCATTTTTCTGGAATAACAAAGTTATTCTTAAAAGTAGGTAGTTGGGAAATAATTTGGAGAGTGACACCTTCTGTCATACTACACAGTTCTCACAACACAAAGTTCTGTTTCTGAGGATGCCAAAATAAGTGTAGTTGCCATCTATAAAAGATTGGGGATATACAATTTCTAATATCTCTAATAATAATTTGTAGATCTGTCATCCATATTTAATTTGGAACTCTGCAAATGGGCATGGTGTATAGATACTTTATATTAAAGTGTGTATATCTTTTTGTATAAGCTACAGATTTTCATTCAACAAATATTTATTTAACACTTTCTTGGACTGTTAGGCCAGAATAATCAAATCTTAGAGTCATCCAACCTGTGATATGTGGACTTTGTGTCTTTTTTGGACATTGCCAGTGGTAGGGAGCTCATTCCACTTTTGAACATACTAGAAAATTAGTGAAAGGAAAACAAACTTTGTCTTTTTTGGGGGGGGGTGGGAGAGAATTTTAATACATTCACCAAATTAAATGAAAGGACAACATACTGTAGACACAACTTAAGACAATTTAGAATCATAAACAAAATGTGAGGTAGACCAACTAGTGAAATTCACCAAATTTTGGTTAAGAAAATTTTACAGTAACAAAGTAACACAGGTGCCTCCTTTTCTAAAAATCACAAAAAGCAATTGCATAAGTTACAGCCAAAATAATTGAATACAACAATTCTCATTCTAATTTTAGTTTACATTCAGTATTAACCTGTGTGAACTGTCCTACATGGCAAGGTTCAACAGGTCTATAGATCAATTATTATGCAGGCCTAGCAAACACATTCATACCACAATGTTCTAAAGGATGGCAAGGCTTGAAGCTGAACACACCAAGGTATGTATTAACAAATCATGGTGTCCTGTGCTTGTGCAATTTTATCCTTAAAGGAGAAGGACTTAACATTCTCTAAAGAATTACAGATAAGGGGATTTTAAAAGATCCAAACCTTAGTAATATAGGCATTGAAAAGAATAGGCAGGTCAGTTGGAATTCTCCATCATTGGGGTTATGGTCTTTTGGCTTTTTTCTAGCATTTCTCTTCCATGGGGTTAAATAGTATATAAGAGATCACAGTTACTTGATTTTTCAAAATGCAGCCATGGAGTACCTGCATCTAAAGTTACTACTTTAAAAAACATGCTTTAGACTTTGAAGCCATAAAGCCAGAAGAAACCCTGAGAGGCCATCTGCCCCAGGTACAACTGTTTTGGAATTATTTCAAGTATCTTATTTGTTCTGTATAGTAAATGTTATTGGAATATTGCACAAACAGTGGGTTTCTTGATATCATCTGCATTAGGCCCTTTCAGCAAAACAGGAACAATTGAAATACATTCATATCTAAATCAACCTGCTTCAAAACGTACCTCTTTACCAAAACTTCTGCTGTACTAAAATTAAGGAGTATTTTTAAAGAATACATAAGGCAGATCCTCTTTGAAGGACAATTTTAAAAAATGGGGTTTAAAGGAATTGCTCATTTCAAAATACATTTAAAGCATCATAAGTAGCTATATTAAAAACCAAGAGATCTGCAAACCATTTTCAGATTAGTACATTCCATCTTTTCACTACTGTAAACTCCTTGTTATCACAGGCCAATAAAGCTGGTCAGTTAACATTATTTGTTCTAAGTAAATGCAGGCCTAGGCAGCCCCCTCTCAGTAGTTTCAGGCCACAGGTAAGACATCCGTTCAAGTAAAAATGGCCATTTTAAGTGGTACATATGGGCTAATAAGAAAAATGTCAAAAGAGATTGTTTAGTGATGAGAACTGGAGTAATTTAAGCATAAACTTCCAATAGACTTAGTTTGTTCTTGAACATTTTCTAAAAGTCTGTTTTTGATTAAAATATATTGGTGAGAAACCTGTAGAAACTTATACTGTTGATATTAAACAAACATTCCCTGCTGATTTTAGTGAGTCAGAAACTTTGGGAATCTTTCTCACTTCTCACAGAGAGCATCACTGGTAGGATTAAAACAGTTGTCTCTCTTCCTCTCCGGCTCTGTTTCCCATTTCAGCAGTTTTTATCTTGTCGTCAGTATAAGGGAGCTGATACTCATTTGGTATGTCTTTTAAAGGAAGCGTTGCTTGAGGCCCTGAAAAGAAACAAACTACTTCTACTCTGCACAGAACCATAGCCTGACCTTTAGCTTTCCTGGTGCCAGCTGCTTCATTCCAACCAAACAGGGTGGGTATGGTGACCGCTGAAAGCTCTTTCATTGGCTCAACTACTGAATTAGGTTCTCCTTGTACAAGATTAAACTCTGTTCCATATTCTCATAGACATAGTGTGCTTAGAGACTGGAAACATTTTTAAAGAGGGAAAAAAGCAAAGGAATTTCAGCAAGGAGAAGCTGCATAAATGCATACAGTGCCTGCTCTGCATTTACTGATTTGTTTGTTCAGTTTAAATAGTAAACTTTTAACTCCTGTGGAAATTTTGCCAAAAGTTTCAATACATATAAGATTATAAATCTTAAACTAACACTGCACAGAGAAAGACAAAGCTACTTCTTTTTTTTTAAAATACAAATATCTTCTACATTCTATCATTTCAGACCCCTGAGTAATACTGTACCAAAGTACAGATCTGAAGAGAAACTGAGGGTTCAGGCCTCAAACGTTAATCTTCAATTAATTCCACACCAACGGTGTGAGTCTCATGTAACACATTCAGGCTAGCTAATGCCGAGAGTCCGTTTTCCCCCTAACATAGTGTAGTAGAAAAAACAATGCAAACTCCATGTTCGTTCTCCAAAGTATATCCTCCTCAGGCTCCCATGGCAGACCATGTCTTAAGTAATTGCATAACTGCCTAGGGTGGAGTTAACCTGAATTTAAGGTCCTGACAGTGGAACTGAAAGAGAGTGGTACCCCCCAAGACCTGGGTCAGATTGGGGTTGGAGGGGTGGATTTCTTTGGAGAACAAATATGTTGCACTTTGCTCCACAGTGATTGTACTTTAAAGGAAAAAAAAAATCCTAAATAATTGTTTCTGCCCCACCCCACCTAGGCATCCCTTTGCTATTTTTGGTCTCTTCAAAAGCTCATACATGGCGGCCAGTGAGAAAGTAGAGGGGCTTGTCATCGCTGCTATTAGCGGTTTGAAACTCGTCCCGGAGGCGGAACTGCCACTCATCCTCTAGCTCTAAGCGGACAATTGTTTGGCGTAAGGAGCTTCTGTCTTGGCAGATGACACACAGGGTAGCACCTTCAAAAGAAAGACAGAAATGCATCTTAGGCTCAGGGATTGAAATTATAAAGAACCTACCATCTTTTTCTGATTATATCGTCTAAGCTAAGACATCTAAGAACCAACATATAGGTAAGTGACCTATCACAATTATTCGTTCTAATTTTATTTTTTATTTAAGTAGTATTACAAATTCAAAAGTTTAAGAGTGCAAAGTGAAAAATCTCCCCTTCCCCTGTGGTGACCATTGGTAAAACCAATGTTCTGTGTTTCTAGTCCAGGGCTTCTCCATCTTAGCAACACTGGATAATTCTATTATGGGGGATGTTCTGTTCTTGTAGGATGGTTTAGCAGCATCCTTGGCTTCCACTCACTAGATGCCAGCAGCACCCTCCAATGTGGCAATCTAAAATGTCTCCTGATATTGCCAAATGTCCCCTGGGAGGCACCCCCCCCCACTCCAGGTGCATTTTATGCATATATAAATACACACAACATCATCTGTTCTTAAATTCTACATACGAGTGAAACCTTACAGTATTTGTCTTTCTCTGACTTATTTCACTTAGCATTATATACCCTCTAGGCCCATTCATGCTGCTGCAAATGGCAAGATCTTTTTTATGGTGGAGTTAGTCCATTGTATATAAATACATCTTCCTTATTTATTCATCTGTGGTGGGACACTTGGGTTACTTACATATATTGCCTGTTGTAAACAATGCTGCAGTAAACATCGGGCTGCATATATCTTTTTGAATTAATGTTTTCATTTTCTTTGGGTAAATACCCAGTACTGGAATTACTGGATCATATGATTAATCCTATCTTTAATTTTTGAGGAAACTCTACACTGTTTTCCACAGTGGCTTGTGCACAATATTCTGAATCCTCCTTTATTCACTGACCTCAGAGGTCATTTTGTCATGATTGTGATGCTTAATCTGCAGTGTGTTCTTGGGCACATCTCTTTTGTATAGTGCATACCTGTTGAAGCCACTTTAGCTTCTATACCAGAATCACAACTCTTAACCTGATTTTTATTAAAATTCGATTATTTGAGAAGCATTATTTCTGCTTACATTGCATCATTCCTTTCTAAAATTAATAGTGGCAAAAACAAAATGTGGTCACATTTCTTGTGGTATATCTGCATTTTTGTCCTGGCATAACAACAACTTGATTCCACCTCCACCCCAGTTAAGAAAATTGTGGCCCTGGTTTAAAAGCAAGGTGTTCAACTTACTAGTAAAAACGATTGTTAAAGTGCTTTTTTATATGTTTCACCTCCCTGTTTTGTCTGGGGGAACAACGGCATTCACAAGGAAAAGACACTAAATTTGACTTACCTTTTAGAAACTTAAATTTCTTCAGAAGATCAGCACCTACAAAAGAGTCACAGAGGTACAAGAGAAGTCCACTGAAAAGCAGCCCTTTACAGCTGACATTGCTGGAGTGGGGCCTGGAGCTGACGTAGCATATGGCCACCTGGAATCATCAAGCAGACATAGCATGGGCATTTCAAAAAGCAAGCAGAACATCTCTATGTTAGCTGAGTGAGCCAGTGCCTTTCTCTTTAGCTGTTTCAGGATAAGGTAAAGGAGGTAAATTTTCTATTGAAACTTAAATAGGTTGGTTATTTAAACTCTGCACCTTTTTTTTTTTTTTAAAGATTTTATGTATTTGACAGAGACAGCCAGCGAGAGAGGGAACACAAGCAGCGGGAGTGGGAGAGGAAGTAGGCGGCTCCCAGCAGAGCAGGGAGCCCGATGATGCGGGGCTCGGTCCCAGGACCCCAGGATCATGCACCTCTTTTATTTAGTGTGCCAAGTTTGAACTTATTTAAATCTTGTTTCTCTTAATGAAGGACAGTTGAGAGAATTAGTGGTAAGAAACAAAACAGGCCTCTCCACCTAAACGTCTTCATAAAATGAAAAACTACCTTCCACAAAAAGGTATATTTAGAAAAGATTAAATGTTTTGATGAGAAATTTTTTAATTCTCATCAATAAGGTAATCAGCTTTTCATTTAGGTACACTTAAATTTTCAGTCAGACAGAAGCTTCAAGCAGTACATATTTTAAGTAGGCTCCACACCCAGTGTGGAGCCCAGTATAGGGCTTGAACTCCCGATCCTGAGATCAAGACCTGCGTGGAGATCGAGTCAGATGTCTAACCAGCTCAGCCGCCCAGGCACCCCCAGCAGTGCATGATTTTTAAAATTTAGCTCTGTATGGCTTGCGTGTACAGGATATAATGTTACAGAAATTACAGGGAAGTAAGATAGTTGGGGAGACCTTGAGAACAGTGAAATGGCTTAATGTGTGGACCTGACCACTGGGATCCAAATAAGTGGTTCCTCTGCTTAGTAGCTAGTAGGTGACTTTGAGCAGCTGCCCTCATTTTACCATACCTCAGTTTCCTTGTCTGGAGACATAACAGCAGTACCTGTTTCATAGAACTGTTTTGTGGAATAAATACTGTAAACTGCTTAGTAGGTATTCAGTGAGTATTAGCTGCTGTTAGACAACATAGTCTTTACTACTACTACTACTACTACTACTACTACTACTACTACTACTACTAACGTCTAGAGCCCTGGGCCCTGGGGTGGAGGAGTTTGGAGATAACATAAAAGGCACTATTACACCTGATGGTTTTTAAGGTTCCTTCTGCCTCTAAAATTCTACAATTTATGGTCCAACCCACAGTGTAGATTACTAAAATTTCATAAGAATGAGAATGTAAAGTGTTGATGCTATTTGAATTAAAAATCTGTTCCCGGGGGCACCTGGGTGGCTCAGTCAGTTAAGTGTCTGCCTTTGGGCCAGTCATGATCCCAGGATCTTGGGATCGAGCCCTGCATTGGGCTCCTTGCTCAGCGGGGAGCCTGTTTCCCTCTCCCCCTCTGCCCCTCCCCACTGCTTGTGCTCCAGCTCTCTCAAATGAATAAATAAATAAATCTTTTTAAAAAAATCAGTTTTCAGAATTGAATACAGTTGTATTTCAGTCTGAGAGATTGTGTACGTCAATACAAAGAAAGGAAATAAAGTAAACCAAAGTGTTAACTGTTTCCATTACAAGTGATTTTTTCCCTTTATACCTTTTATTTTTTAAAAAATTCTTTACAAGGATATTATGTTAATGAATAGAATAAAATATTTTTAAAAGAATATTAATAATCATAGGGGAAAGCTTAGTGGTGGAAGCCCTTAAAAAGTTCCAAAAGCCATCAGTGGTCTAAAGATGCAAGTGACAACTTTTTTTAAAAAACTAAAACTGATGGAGAATTTGAAACAAACAAGAGAAAGAATGAAAAATAAGTTAACAATGGGAAAAAAAAAAGAAATCCAGGAATAGAAGGTAATGAAGTGACAGCTATATAAAGGTTTCCTGTGATCCCCTAAATCGTTCAGCAATCACCGAGCTCCTTTTCTGCCTAAAACAGTGGTGAAGACACAGTGTGCCTCTGAAGAACTGTGTCCTGGGAGACATCATGTGATTATAATATGGTCTGATACACTGTAAGACAGCAAGCAGCTGCTTCTGTCCAAGGTCATGGGTAGGCTTCTCAGTGGAACTGACCTCTGAGCTAAGCTTTGCGTATTCACTGGCTCATTGTGGAGAGCGGAAGTAGTATGGGGAGGGACAGTTGCCATCACATCTTGTGTGAGCCTTTGCAGTATATCCCAGGCTCCTTTTTTGTCTCCATTCAAGCTTTCGAATGGGAGCTAAAAGGGGAAAGAAATGGATGGAAGTGGGTAAAAGCACAGTACTAGCCCTCTTCCCTTTACCTCTGGTCCAATGTTAAGGTAGCAGTCAACGGCCAGCACAGGACTCTTGAAGTTATGGATGGCTTTGGGGAAGAGTTTGTAGGAAGCGTGCTGAAGGAACTTCTCCAGGAGAAACTGCGCAGGGGCTGCCAGTAGTGTGTGTTCACTGTCGGGAGCACAGACATACTGAAGGGGCAAGATGGGTGCTAAGCTCTCTGACACCTGAAATCAGAGCCGAGATTATCATGGGAGATATGTCTGTCACTGGATGAAACGGGCAAGGAAAAACTGCATTGCATGCTAACGGTCCCCAAATAAGAGCAGTAGCACAGTGACAGATGCTGGGCTCAAATGTAAGTCGTTCTTGGCTTCTGAAAAAGTTCTGTCCCCTTGGAAATAGGTTGGGTCTAACTTAACACATGGCAAGGGCAGGAGAAATGTAGGCTTCTTTGAAAGTTAGTGCATTTAGCAACATTGTGAAGGCCCACAGGAAGCCTTTCACAGCGCTGCTGGATGTGGATGGGTTAAATCGCATCCCACCAGATCCAAAAAATAAAAGCAAAGAGGTTTCTAAGCTTCACTGGGGAATTCACATGTTAGAGATGATTAGATACCAGTAAATCTCTTAAAAGAAATGGGTAGGTGCATGGAATTCACTCTCAACAGGTGTTGATTGGTATTATTTTCCTTAAAGAAAAAAACGTGGCAAAGGAACAGACAAGCATCTTAATTTACATTTCTCTTATGTATTAAAGAATGTAAAAATGTTAATTTTGCTAGTTCATGAAGATAGAATGTTAAGTTTGAAACTGAAGATTTGATGGAATTGTTAAGCCTTAAGTCTTTAAAGAAAAGTAGATCTGTTGACTTTTCACATCTTATGTTTTGCTCTGGATGAATCCTCAGTAAGGGGAATGAGACTGCAAACTTGGCATTAGGAACTGACTGCCTTGTGCTATCTCACTTCCCAGTCAAGTGCCAAGTGCTTAATGCCAGTGCCTAGTAACAAATAAATATTAGTAAGAAATTGTCTTAATTGTCAACAGTAGAATCAAGCTTGCAAACTTACCATGATCTTTGGTTTAATGATAAAGTCCCTTTGCCCTCCAACCTGAACATGTTTCTTCATGAGACTGAAGTTATTAAAGCGGCAGATGAGGAGGCCACTGCTGTTTGTTCTCAGGTTAAAGTCAACATCTTCACAAAAATACCTAAATCATAATCACAGGGATAGGTCTCTACCTGTCACATCTGAGCCATGGTAATCACACACAAATGCATCACAGCTGTTAGGAGACAGACTTGGAATCAACCTTGCCTGGAGCTGGCCCTCTTAACACTGGCCTGTGACTCCCCTGAATTGGGCACTGCAGTCGTTAAAAGGAGGAGAAAGTGAGATGGCTTTGGCCCTAGATATCCCAAGGGGCCTTGGGTATTGCTGAACTGAAACAGGACTGCACATAATACATACTCTCGTGGGACACGAATGCAGAGGTGCTCCCAGTTTTAAAATCCTGGCTGCAAACAGGATGAAACATTTGCCAAATTTAAAACAGACACGAAATAGCTACAGCATATTCTAATAGCTACAGGGTTGGGGGTTGACATAAGAGGGACTTTATGGTCCCTGACATTCCTCGCTTGGCCATCTCAGATTTTCCAGTATGGGGATATTATTTATTCAGGAGGCATGACCAGGGCTAGCCTGCTCTATTGCCACCCGCTGGCTCTTCCCTAAAGGATCCAGACCTCTGGATTTTACTAACATTTAGGGAAAGGATTAACTTCTGAGTTCTGAGGATGAAAGAGTTCACCTTCAATGGGTTATTGGTCCAAGGACTGATTTGTGTTGACATAGTAGTTTTTGTCCCTGTTTTAGTTCTTGTTGAATATTATTTAAGGGTCTGGGTCAGTTTGAGGGATTATGAAGGGGCACTTTAGGGGCTTGTGATCCCCCCGCTCCTTGTCCACAAAAAGAGATTCTCAGTTTTTCAAAGACCAAGTCAAAGGAATAGACACATTATAGGGGTCAGAGTTGGACAGAAGCAATCAGTATTTGCCAGGATTACTTGCCTCCACGAGGCCTGACTTACCTGTTGAAGTCGTACTGCACGTTCTGAGTCAAGTCTATGTTGAGGAGAATGAAGTCATGCACATGGCACCTAGAAAATGGGGCTTTCAGGCTCTGAGAAGTCAGCTTGCTGCTCCATTTCTGTATGCCCAGGATTGCGTAGTGGATGATTTTTGGTGTTGCTTCAATATGCTGCAAGACACTCTTCAAGGACACGTTCTTACTGGAAACTCCTGCTTCCATGGGCTGGCTGTGAAATGTGAAGTTGGTTTAAATAAGAGATCAATAAATACTACTGAGGGTCGTTTAGGAAGGGCTAACACTACTATACAGTATTAATATCTGTAAAGGATATAATTAGCTGGTTTACTTTATATTAGCCTGGAATAGAAAAAATGTCAAGCCTAGTTTCCATGCTGCCTGTCACTGCTAACTTAAGGAAGCTCCCTTTTGGGAGTGGGGCTTACCGCATTAAGGCAGAGAAAGAGACCCAGCCCATCTCAAAGTGAATAATGAACAGGGAGTTACCGAGAGCCAGAGGTTAGAAGCACATAGGTATACCTCCCAGTGTGGTAACTACGGTATAACAGAGGAATATATGAAAATGTCACTGGCTTCACTACTGCAAGTGGAAACAGACACAATGTGAGAGCTGGAAGGTCACCTGAAAGTGTTTCAGTGGGGGGTGCTCCTGGTGTTTGGGGGCCATTTATTGCATAGGACTGCTCCAGGTTTAGCATTCTTTGGTCCTCATGGACCCCCTTCACCACTGTCCTAGGAAGGAGAACCACTGATACTGGCTCAACCCTCATTTTTACAAGTGATGGAATTGAGACAGATGAAAAGACTTTCCCTTTTCATCCAGGTAGTTACGAAGCAGAGCTGGGGTTAAAAAGCAGGTCTGATTCCGGAGCCAGTGGACTTTCTAAATCATAGCGCCTTTCCAGACTTTATAGCAAACCAAAGCCGTGATGCAGAAATAGTCCAGGAATGTAATGGCACACTGAGTATCTAAATTTAAGAGAGAGTGTAGTGAAGGTAGTCTCCTGGATCATTGTTTTGCTCTGGAAAGCTGTACCTCTCTCATTTACTTCCATCCATAACTGTAGCCGAGGAAAGGGTCTTCTTCCTAGCATTAGGTCATACTCCCCTAGAACTGCTTGGCAAGTACTACTACCTGCTCTGATCCTGAACACTGTGAACGTTCCACAGAACACACGAGTCGTCCATCACAACGATGAAAGGCCAGACACACTGGCGTTTAACTCCCAGTTCTTCCAGGCGGTTCCTCTCCAGTTCCAGATTGTGATAGGACAGCTCCTTAATGAGAAACCTGGCAGCACCTGGAAGGCAACAACCACAGCTGTACATCCTTCGCTCAGGCTTGACCCAAACCCCTTAGACAGCTCACATTCCACAGGCATGCCTGTTCACATGGTGACCATGCAGGGTGGGAGGGTCAACCAATTGTTCAGAGCAGTGGTTCTCAAACGAGTAAAAATAAGAATCACTGAAGGAGTCTGTTTAAAATGCTGACTCCTGGAGCCCATCACCAGAGATTTACTTTAGGTCTGATAAAGGGCCAGAAACCAGAGCAGTTTTTGATGATGCAGATGATTCATGAACTACATACACTTTGAGGGCTTCTGCAAGAATCCATTTTCCCTCATGGGGAAAAGGATACCACATAGAGGAAATGCTTATTACTGGTTAGGTCCTTTTAAAGCCGTAAGACGTGCTGTTAGTCTTAGAAGCAGCCACTTGCATGTCCTGCTGTAGGGAGTGGCCAGGTTTGCAGTAAGTGGGTATGCTGCTTATACTAATGTATCCCCTGCTTTAGGAGATTGACAGCAATGTCTTCTTTGAAGAAGATTCTAGAAAGTGGCATCCTTTGCCTAGATGGGCTTTTTTGCAAGAGGCAGTATGGTATAGTAAAAGACTGGAGCCATGCTGGCAACATAAATCCTGACTCCACCCCTTTCTAGTTGCGTGACAGTGAAAAAGTTAACTTCCCTATGCCTTGGCTTCTCCACGTGTAAGAAGACAGTGATAATGTCTACTTCACAGGATTGTTTTATGGTGCTCAGGACAGTGCCTAACATGTGGTAAGTACTATTAGAGATTATTAAGATGACGATCATCAGATCCTCCGTGTCGTTGCAAATGGCAAGATTTCATTCTTTTTCTGACTGAATAATACTCCATTGTGTATATACGCCACATCTTTATCCTTTTTCATCTATCAGTGGGTACTTAGGTTGCTTCCATAATTTGGCTATTATAAATAATGCTAACTCAAACAAGCCAGTCAAAGAAAGACGAAGACCATATGATTTTACTTACAGGTGGAATTTAAGAAACAAAACGAATGAAGAAAAAAAAAAAAAAGACAAACCAAAAACCAGACTTAACTATAGAGAACAAACAGATGATTACAGGGAAGGGGGGTGGAGGTTGGGTGAAATAGGTGATGTGGATTAAGAGTACACTTGAGCACTGAGTAATATATGGAATTGCTGAATCACTATATTGTACACCTAAAACAAATATAACACTATATGTTTACACTGGAATTAGAATTTAAAAAAATTAAAAAGATGATCATCGCAGCCAAATTTTATGAGTGGGCCACCCGAAAATGAACATGTAGGTAATGAAATGAAGAGGCTAAAAAAAGCGATTAAATCTGTGGAGGAACTAGAAAAACAGTTTGAATAGATCAAGGGTACTACTAGAGATTTAGGAAAATCTACCTTCCAAGAGCATGTGTATAATACTTTGTATTCTTGGTGGAGTAAGGACCATATATGAAAAGCCCACAACTAACATTGTAATGGTAAAAAACTGAAAGCTTTTACTCTAGGGTAAGAACAAGACAAGGATTGTTCCATTGTACCATTACCACTTCTATTTAACACAGTACCGGAAATCCTAGCCAGAGTTGGTTAGGCAAGAAAAAGAAAGAAAAGGCACTCAGATTGGAAAGGAAGAAGGAAAATTATCTCTTTGTAGACAACATGACCTTATATGTAGAAAACCATAAAGATTCTGCACACACATACAAACGTTAGGAATAATAAAAGTGAATTCAGCAAAGTTGCAGGTATAAAACTAAAAAATCAGTTGTGTCTCTACACACTAACAATAATCTAAAAGGGAAATTAAGAAAACAATTCCATTTACAGTGGCATCAAAAAGAATAAAATACTTAGGAATAAATGTTTAACCAAGCATGTGAAAGACCTGTACATGAAAAAGTACAAAACATTGCTGTAAGAAAGTAAAGACGACACAGGTAAATGGAAAGACATCCATGTTCATGGATTGGAAGACGTAATATTGTTGAGATGTCAATATCACCCAAATGATCTACAGATTTAATGCAATCCCTCTCAAAATCTTAATGATTTGTGTGTGTGCAGAAATTAAAAAAAAAATCCATCCTTAAATTCATATGGAATCTTAAGGGACCCTCAATAGCCAAAACGACCTCGAAAAAGAAGAACAAAGCTGGAAGTCTCACAGTTGGCTAATTTCAAAACTTAACTATAAAATGATAGTAATGAATGCAGTAGTGGCCTAAAGACAGACATATAGGCCAATGGGATAAGAATACAGAGCCTAGCAGTATGCTCTTGTGTTTTTGGGCCAGTCCTAAGGGACTGTACAGTCAAGTGATTTTTTGAAAAAGGTGTCAGGACCATTCAATGGAAAAAGGACAGTTTCTCCAACAGATGTTATTGGAAAAACTGATATTCACATGGAAAAGAATGAAGCTGGACCTGTATCTTACATTATATAAAACTAAAGTGGATCAAAGATCTAAATGCAAGAGCTAAAACTATAAAACTCTTAGAAGAAAACAGGTGAAAAGCTTGCTGTTGTATGTAGCAGTGACTTGTCGGATAGGACACCAAAAGAACAGCCAGCAAAAGAAAAAAAAAAGGTAAATTGGACTGCATCAAAATTTAAAATTTCTGTGCACCCATAACCATCAAGGAAATTGAAGCAGTAATCAAAAATCTCCCAACAAACAAGAGCCCAGGGCCGGATGGCTTCCCAGGGGAATTCTACCAAACATTTAAAGAAAAATTAATACCTATTCTTCCGAAGCTGTTTCAAAAAATAGAAATGGAAGGGAAACTTCCAAACTCTCTGAGGCAAGTATTACCTTGATCCCAAAACCAGACAAAGACCCGACCAAAAAAGAGAACTACAGACCAATATCCCTGATGAAAATGGAGGTAAAAATTCTCACCAAAATACTAGCCAATAGGATCCAACAGTACATTAAAAGGATTATTCACCACGACCAAGTGGGATTTATTCCTGGGCTGCAAGGGTGGTTCAACATCTGCAAATCAATCAATGTGATACACTACATAAATAAAGGACAAGAACCCGATGATCCACTCAGTAGATGCAGAAAAAGCATTTGACAAAATACAGCATCCTTTCTTGATTAAAACTCTTTGTAGTGTAGGAATAGAGGGAACATCCCCCAATATCATAAAAGCCATCTATGAAAAACCCACAGCAAATATCATTCTCAGTGGGGAAAAACAGAGCTTTTCCCTTAAGGTCGGGAACATGGCAGGGATGTCCACTCTCACCACTGCTGTTAGACATAGTACTAGAAGTCCTAGCCTCAGCAATCAGACAACAAAAAGACATTCCAATCGGCAAAAAAGTCAAACTCTCACTCTTTGCAAATGACATGATACTCTGTGTGGAAAACCCAAAAGACTCAACCCCAAAACTGCTGGAACTCACACAGCAATTCGGTAAAGTGGCAGGATATAAAATCAATGCACAGAAATTGGTTGCATTCCTAAACACTAACAAGGAGAGGAAAGAGAAGGAGTTGATCCCATTTACAATTGTACCCAAAACCATGAGGTAACTAGGAATAAACCTAACCAAAGAGGTACTCAGAAAACTATAGAACACTCATGAAAGAAATTGAGGAAGACACAAAGAAATGGAAAAACGTTCCATGCTCATGGATTGGAAGAGCAAACAGAGTTAAAATGTCTATGCTACCTAGAGCAATCTACACATTTGATGCAATCTCTATCAAAATACCATCAACTTTTTTCACAGAGCTGGAACAAATAATCCCCAAATGTGTATGGAACCAGAAAAGACCCCGAATAGTCAAAGGAATGTTGAAACAGAAAACCAAAGCTGGTGGCATCACAGTCCCAGACTTCAAGCTCTATTACAAAGCTGTAATCATCAAGAGAGTAAGGTACTGACGCAAAAAATAGACACATAAATCAGTGGAACAGAATTGGAAGCCCAGAAATGGACCCTCAACTCTGGTCAACTAATCTTTGACACACAGGAAAGAATATCCAATGGAAAAAAGTCTCTTCAACAGATGGTGTTGGAAAAATTGGACAGCCACATGCAGAAAAATGAAACTGAACCATTTCCTTAAACCATACACAAAATGGATGAAAGACCTAAATGTGAGACAGGAATCCATCAAAATCCTAGGAGAGAACACAGGCAGCAACCTCTTCGACCTCAGCCGCAACTTCTTGCTAGACACGTCTTCAAAGGCAAGGGAAACAGGCAAAAATGAGCTATTGGGACTTCATCAAGATAAAAAGCTTGTGCACAGTAAAGGAGATAGTCAACAAAACCAAAAGACAACCGACATAATGGGAGAAGATATTTGCAAATGTCTTATGAAATAAAGGGCTAGTATCCAAAATCTATAAAGTACTTATCAAACTCAACACCCAAAGAATCCAATCAAGAAATGGGTAGAAGACATGAACAGACATTCCTCCAAAGAAGAGATACAAGTGGCCAACAGATCCATGAAAAAATGCTCCATAGCACTTGGCATCAGGGAAATACAAATCAAAACCACAATGAGATACCACCTCACACCAGTCAGAATGGCTAAAATTAATTCAGGAAGTGACAGATGTTGGCAAGGATGGGGAGAAAGGGGAACCCTCTTACACTGTTGGTTGGAAACGCAAGCTGGTGCGGCCACTCTGGAAAATAGTATGGAGGTTCCTCAAAAAGTTGAAAATAGAACTACCCTACGACCCAGCAATTGCAGTACTGGGTATCTACCCCAAAGATATAAATGTAGTGATCCGAAGGGGTACCTGTGCCCCAATGTTTATAGCAGCAATGTCCACAATAGCCAAACTATGGAAAGAGCTCAGATTTCCATCAACAGATGAATCGATAAAGAAGATGCAGTGTGTGTGTGTGTGTATATACCTATACCTATACCCGTATATATATATATGTAATTATCATATGATCTCACTGATATGTGGAATTTAAGAAACAAAACAGAAGATTATAGGGGAAGAGAGGAAAAAATAAAACAGGATGAAATCAGCGAGGGAGACAAACCATAAGAGACTCTGAACTGTAGGAAACAAACAGGGTTGCTGGAGGGGAGGGTGGTGGGGGGCTGGGGTTACTGGGTGATGGACAGGGAGGGCATGCGATGTAATGAGCACTAGTTATTATATAAGACTCATGAATCACAGGCCTGTACCTCTGAAACCAGTAATACATTTATATGTTAATTAATTGAATTTAAATTTAAAAAGTTTTTTAAAAAAATAAGAGCATACAATAAAGAATATTACTCAAAGATCTAAAAAAAATAAAAATAAAATTTCTGTATAAAGGATATAATTAACAGTGGAAAGCAACCCATGAAATTGGAGAAAACATTTACAAATCATGAGGGGGTTAACATCCAGAATATATAAAGGACTCCCAGAAGTCAACAACAAAAAATCTAATTAAAAAATAGGGAAAGGACTTGAATAGATTGTCCAAAGGAGATATACAAATGGCCAAGAAGCACGTGACAAGATGCTCAACATCACTAATCATTAGGGAAATGCAAATCAAATCACAGTAAGATAGCATCTCCTACCTATTAGGATGGTTATTATCAAAAGACAAGCAAACAAAAGATAAAACTCAGAAAATAATTATTACTGAGGATATGAAGAAACATGTTGCTCTGTTGGTAGGAATATAAAATGGTAGAGCCATTATGGAAAGCAGGTCAATTCCTCAAAAAATTAAAAACAATTACCATATGATTCAGCAACTCTATTTCTGAGTATATACTCAAAAGAACTGAAATCAGGGTTCCTGAGGATATGTTTGTTATGTCTATGTTCATAGCAGCATTATTCACAAGTGTCCCATCGGTGGATGAACGGCTAAAGAAAATGGGTATACATACAATGGAATGTTACTCAGCCTTAAAAAGGAAGGAGATTCTGACACATGTACAATGTAGATGAACCTTAAGAACATTTTGCTAAGTGAAATAAGCCAGACACAGAAGAACAAATACTGTATGAGAAGCTTACATGAGGTACCTAAAGTAGTCAGATTCACAGAGACAAAATAGAGTGGTGGTTGCCAGGGAAAAGGGGAAATGAGTTAATTTTCAATGGTATGGAGTTTCAGTTTTGCGAGATGAAGAGAGTTTTGGAGATTAGTTGCAAAACAATGTGAATATACTGAATGCTACTGAACTATACCCTTAAAAATGGCTAAGATGGTAAATTTTATGCTGTTTTTTTCCCCAAAATAAAAAATTAAAAATAATTTGCATGTATTTCATTTGCATATATGTTAGTTTCTCCTCAAATTATTGCAAAAATGGCAAAAGTGCCACTAAGCAAATTCAGTCAGCTCTGGGATGAGGAAATTCCCCTAAAGATCTGTAAGGCACAGAAGGGTAACTTGAGGATCGTATTCATATGGAGAAATATTTGAGTTAGTTTGGGGATATGTGGTTTTGGAGAAGACAGAGAACCAGAAATATGGAAAAGCCTTAATTCACTTGATATAAAGTGATAAACATGGAAAATAAAATCAAAACTAGTTTTTGGAAATATTTTCATCCCATATTAAAGCTAAGGTTTAAGGACATGAAAAGGAATGGAATGGAGAACAAGAAGAGAAGAGACTCAAAAAGGAAGGGAGAGAGATGGACAGATGAGCGGAGGGAAAGATGGGGGCGGGTGTGAGGGAAGAGGATACCCTGGAGAGAAGGAATGGAGATTTAGAGATTTAGAGAAACAACTCAGGTCTGCATTCGCTCTGGTTCTGGGCTGGATGTTCCTACTTCCCTCTAACGTGTCAATTAGCTGCTGCTGATGTTCAGCCCTTCGGAGACTGCGGTGGGTCAGACACCCACAGGAGCGGATAGGGAAAATGGTTAAGAACTACGATTCAGGAAGTGACCAGACACACAGCTCTGAATCCAATTGGAGGTCTCCTGCCTCCCGCAGCTCTATCACGCTCAGATAACCAAGTGCTCCTTTGATAAACTCAGCCCATTGCTCTTAAACTCCATGGGGAAAATTGGAAGGACTTCATCCAGGTGCTTTTAAGATGACTGCCATAGGCAGTAATGATGCTTCCAATTTCCTGATGTACAGAAACCCCCTTAGAACTTGCCATGTGCCTTTACAATGATTAGCAATGACTCGGGGATACCTCCAGACCCCTCCCGACCACAGTGAACTACTAGCTTCGCTCCACCTCACCATCCCATTCCTGCCGCAGCAGGCCCAGCCCGGGAACATCGGCAGCTCACACTGGGAAGATTCCCAAACCCTTCCTGGGGCGCTCAATCTACCAGTGACTTCTTTAGTCACTAGCCCTTGGAAGTTAAAATTCTGCAAAACTGCAATAAAGGGAAAGGGAAATTCAAATTTAAAGAAGAATCAAAGTCCTCTGGTCAGGCGGACAGGACTCTTCCTAGAGGCAGGGGAACCTCTGAAAGTCTCACGTGCAGGGAATGGAGCTCACTTGACGTTTCAGCCCTTCTCGGCGCCCCAGGGGCCCCTTACCCACGCCTGCGTTATTGAACATCCCGGGGAGCACCAGCATGATGTGGTTGGGCCAGTACTTGCGGTACAACGGCATCTCGTATTCTTTGACCACCAGAAGATGCAGGTGGCTGATGCCCTCCATGGCGTGGAAGAGGTTTAGAAGTCCGTGCTCATGGCGACCACTGGAAGGAGTGAAAATAGGGCTCTTGACTGCATTCAAATTCTGCTGAAAGGGAAAACAAAAAAAGAAAAGAACCAGAGACCCAAAAGGGAAATTAAAACCCTTAGATTTCAGAAGTTCGGAGAACCCAATCTAGTACGTCGGGACTGTTAGTCCGAAAGCAACGTTTGCATCCAGACACTGTCACCCACCTTGTCTGAAACCAGGGGCAGCCGCATGCTTTCCAGGTGTTTGCCCTGCTTGCTGAAGACAAAATGACTCTCTTTGGATTTGGGAATGATGAAATAGAGCTGCACCTCTTCTCCCAGCATAGAGGAAGAGAACGTGAACGCGTGAAGGGTGGAGTCGGACATCTGTGTTTGTAAAGAAGAAAGGAAGGGGATATAAGCTCCTGGTTGGCAAACTTTTAGACCACTCGTTAAGGTTGTTGTTAAGAGAGGCAAACTAACCTGATCTTCTACAGGCCACCAGACCTGGCTGTGCCTGCAACGTCGGAAGAGTTGGAAAGGCAAACGCTTCATCTTTCAGTAGCTACCACCGACAGGAGAGCCAAGCGTCTCGGCCCTACACAGCCTCTCCGAGGGTGGGGACGTGTCTGTTACTTGGCACTGTTTGCATTCTTCATGTTCTTAGAACCACTACTGCTCAGTCTCATGCAGAGGCTAAACATCCCTGGAGCATGTCCTGCTCTCTGAACATTTTCAAAGGTGCCCAGTTATGGGGGGGGGGAAATCAATGCCATTTATGTGGATCCGGCTAAATGAATATCATTTGGCTAAGTAAAATATTAGGGCCGACATCATTAAAATGCCTCTGTGGCCCCATCTTTCCTAGCTACAGTAGAAGCTGAAGAAGTCTGAACAGTCACTTAGCCTAGAACTCTGGCTTCCAGGAAAAGACCACTTGACTTACTGAAGGCAAATATAAATCTAATATATATTTTTAAACCACCAGAAAGTTGGGGGGCACCTAGCTGGCTCAGTAGGTAGAGCATGTGACTGTTGATTTGGGGGTCATGTTCAAGCCCTATATTGGGCGTAGAACTTAAAAAAAATAAATAAATAATTTTTGCTATAAAGTTCACATGCTTGGGGCACCTGGGTGGCTCAGTCAGTTAAACAGCCAACTCTTGGTTTTGGGTCAGGTCGTAATCTCAGGGTTGTGGGATCGAGCCCCACTTGGGGCTCTGCCACTAGGCACGGAGTCTGCTTGGAATTCTGTTCCACCCTCTCCCATTGTCCCCCCCACCCCGGTCAAAATAAATACATCTTTGAAAAAATAATAAAGTTTGCATGCTCTCTCAGTAACGCAGCTCACTGAATAATTGCATAAAGGTCTTTATGTGCTTTACAACACAGACAGTATTTGGCTTCATTAAAGGATAGCATCAATTTTCAGCAGCAGCTAGAAATCAGGTAGATTTCCCAAGAGTTTTAACCTAAATGTTACATTTCATAGGAAAACAGTATTGTAATTCTTCCCTTAAATTCTAGTTCATTCTGTTCATAAGTGTGGGAATATACTACTTAGTACTATAATCATAGAAACTAACTATATAAACAGAGGATTTTTAATAACTTTTCTAAAAGCTTATGATTTATAGACCGGGGACTTGAATCTTCTATATTCTATAAAGCATTGTGAGTGGATTACAAACTAGCCCACCGAAAGTCTTCAAGAACACCAAGAAAATAAATGGGGCATAAAAGATAGCTTGTATTAGAAGAGCAGAATGACCAATCCAGTTTTTCAGTATATCCCTTCTAGCACCTTGTGGGAAAAGGGTGAAGACTTGGTCCTCCAGAGCAGAAGCAAGTTTGGGGAAAGTCCCATCAGCGCATCCTATAGGAAGGAAGAGTTGTTCTAGGCGTTCAGAACCAAGTCATGAAAATCAAGAAGGTAAAGTGGGAGAACGCAATATAGAACTTATCCCCCACCTGGGCTCTGGACTACTGTGTTTACAGATGCTCTGGCCAAAAGGAAGCCAGAAACTATGGGGTATTGGCTCACCTTCTGTGTTTCTACCTCTCACTTCTCTCTAAATAAAAGATAACGATTGACCCCTCCGTATGCCTAGTGATCGAAACCACCCCACACTGGAGTAAGAATATGATTCGGTTGGTGCAGATCAGCAGGCCTGTTCACAGCTCAGAGTGCACACCCAACTGACTTGTTAGATAAAAACACCATTTTTGTCAACAACCCAAAGGGTAAAGGCCCTTTCACCAAATATACCATCTCACTTTTTCAGGATCACAGATAACAGCTCACCTAAACACGACACATGTAACCATTTCGATGAAGTGACTTCAGACGCTAAAACTCAAGTTTCTTTCTCTCCCCGCTCCTCCCCCTGCCCACAATCCTAATAAGCTCAAAGTAATTTTAACTAATTGCTTCCCACATTCTGCTCACAAATGAGCGGCTCCATCTCGTAAATCAGGTGTCCTCTGTCTAGGTCCTGAAACTGGGAGCCTTATTTTTCAGTCCTGACACACAAGATCCACGCTGGGCAACAGGCAAGGACAAGGGGCCACACCTGGGAGGCAGAGGTGAAGTCCATGTACTGGTGGCATTGCTCGCAGTGGTGGAAGGTGTTGTAGGCCGCGTACTTGGTCAGCATCATGGACACGGTTCCTCGTTTCCTCGGCTCCTCGGCTTTGGCATCCTTTATTGCTTCTGCGTATCAAGGGGCAAAAAACCTTGCCATGATATGCACGGAGCCCCTACTCCTGGGAAGAGAGCCCCACACTCCCTGAAAGGCTCTTCCAAAGATTCTGTAATGTATGCCCGGAAAGTCAGGTATGAAAAGTAAAAGGTGATCAGTAGGTGTGTAAGAGAAGGGAAAAGCAGAGAGGAGAATTCCTTTAAACTGCTCTCAATGATTAAACTGCCCCAAGCTTCCTGCCTTGATTTAGGTGTCCCTTGACCTGCAGAGGTACGCCTAGCTCTGCTCGCACTGACCTTGTTTGACCGCCGCCAGCTTCTCTGTATACACCAGGCTCATCAAACTGTACTTGGGATCGTGCACGCTGACATCAAAGGGCATTTTACTGAAACTCTCGATGTCCGGCCAGGGCTCTCCCTCCGACTGGCTGACTTCATTGCTTTCACTGTGACCTAAAACACGGAGAAAGGAAGTGCGCAGAGCAGCCAGACTGACCGGCCTCCCAGCCTCCCTCCCAGGTGTCAGGGACAAGAGGTTTTAGGAGACATGACTCCCAGATGGGTGGACACAGGCATTTCTGAAAAATAATCTCCCATGTCCCAGGGCAGAGGGGCCCAGAGTGATCCCTTCAGGCCCATGCCGGCGGGGACTCATGCCCTCGCTGACCCCAGCGTGAACCTCTACAGATCTGGTCCACCAACTCCCACATCTAGGAGATCAACTAGTCTCCCATCCCAGCTCCCCAGATTGCCTGAAAAGCTTGTTTAGTTTGGGGTGATCTAAGCTCTCCCTCAGTTTTCGTCGTGGGGTTTTAAGATATTGACAGCCTAAGCGACCATAGGGATGCACTCAGCAAGATTCCCGGTGTCAGCCGCCAGGAGAATCACCTGGGAGCTTGTAAGACAAAATCCCCGTGCTTAGGCCGCCACCCCACAATCTCCTTTAGTTCCCAGACACCTGTTATGGCAGTTAAAGCTGCTTAGGTGGCCCCAGTATGCAGTCGTTTGAGAGCTAGTAACCCCGGATTTGAACGCAGACTGCCCCTTCTGACTTCACACCTGCACCACCGCGCTACCCCGGTTATTGCTAAGAACTCCAGATGGTGCACTGAAAGTGCTCGGGCATGGCAGGCGTGGGGGGGGGGGGTCCAATAGAGAATATTTATTGTTATTATTGATAAAATTCAGAAGATCCAAAAGCTTAAGAAAACTTTCAAAGGGAGAAAGAGAAAAGCTTTAAAAGAAAAAAAAGCCTTGAGACTATAAGTACAGCTATTATTTTTTAACACAATATCATTTATTTTTATATCCCTGAGCTTAAGTTTGCATTTTATTTAAAACCCAAAGCTTGGGGCACCTGGGTGGCTCAGTCAGTTAAACGTCTGCCTTCAGCTCAGGTCCTGATCCCAGGCTCCCCGCTCAGCAGAGAGTCTGCTCCTCCCTCTCCCTCTGCCCCTCCCCTGCTCGCGTGCACGCTGTCTCTCAAATAAAATCTTTAAAAAATAAATAAAACCCAAAACTTACTCTAGTTTAAAAAAACAAAAAAAGCCTCTCCAGAGCACCATCGCATTCACCTGCACTAAAATAAGGTAGAAGGAATAAAGCCACGCTAACGGCCCCTCTCACCACCAGCGCCCGGTTTGCCTGTCACACCAGCTGCCGTCGATTCTCTCGCGGCTCGTCACAGATTAAAGCCCCAGAGCAGGGTAGCGGGCTCTGAGGGGACCGTTAAAGGTGTCGTCGTCTTTGGAGCCCAGGGGCTTTAGTGGGAAGGTTGGTGAGATGACAGGTCCCTCATTCCTTGTCTGTCTGGTTCTGCCTTTGCCCTCTTGGTGCCAGGCCCCTCCAGGCAGCCCCGAGTGTTTCGAGGCCAACTTGGAGCTCATGGGTCCCCTCTGTGTTGCGCCTGCGGGTCTGGGGCAGCTCAGGTGGGGACACAAACAAGGAGAGGTGGGTGGGAAGATGGGCCTGTGTGTGTGTGTGTGTGTGTGTGTGTCTGCAATCACGGATATGGGCTGGTAAGAAGTGGAGATATAGGGCCGAAAGTGATAACGAAATGATTAAATATGGCTGGTTTTGCTTAGCCTTGCTCTGGGCTGAACGGGTCCCTTGGGCTTGTCACAGAACACGTCCGACTATTTAGGACAAACATGTGGGGTAAGATCTGAGGGCCAATGGGACAGAAGATGCCAAGGCCTTTCCCTTTTCCAGACTCATCTTTGAGGGGCTTGGAAGAGCTTCCGCCTGATTACCTCTACCGCCCCCCCCCCCCCCCCAGCACAGGCCACCGCTCCAAGGTGTGACGCCACAGTTTGGAGGCCAAGCTCTCCTTAGCTACAGAGCTAATGCTGGCTGACCCCTGCTCACGCTCACTCTCCGGCTCCGCCGGACCGGCTACCGTGGAACCCTCCCACCGGTGACAGCTGGCGGGGAAGGGCTGAGAAGGGGGTTCCAGGAGGAGGAGGATGGGAGATACTCTGTTTGAACACCAGCCCCCACAGCCCTGCCAAGCACTAGCTCCGGCATCTTCCTGCAAACGGGCAGGGGGTTGTTCAGGGCGCGAGGTGGCAGTTCTGCCCAGAGAAGTTTCCATTTCCTTAGAGCGATCCATACCCCTTCGCTCCGAGCCTGCGGTGAAAGCAGAAGCAGCCGGCGGCGCCTACCAGACGCGCCTGGACCCCAAGCGGAACACCGCAAGTGACCTTCAAACCCATATAAGCAATAATCCCCCTGGGAGGGCTTTGTGAAATGCCTCTTCGCCTGCCACCCGCCGGACCTGAGGGGGGGCCGAAGAAGTGCAAGTCGCCACCCGAACTTACAGAGCTCAAAAGTGGCCGCGGCGTCCTGGCAAGCGTTTGGCGCCCTTAGCGTCCCGATAACCCTGCACGTCAGGCACGGGGGAACCCAGCCCTGCCGGGGCCGGAACTCACCCGTGTTGATCTCCCCCTCGTCATACACGTCCACCTCCAGGAGCCTGATGAGCATGCGGAAGAGGATCCTAAGGAACTGTAAATAGGAGCCGGTCTTTCCCACCTGATGCAAGTGTTTCATGGGAGGGGGAGGGGAAGAGAGGGAAGAAGAGACGAGATTTCACACCTGAGCTCTGGCATCTGTCCTGCCCCTGAGAGGCCCGAGCGAGGACCTCACCGCTCTGGGTCCCCCCCGCCACCTCGCGCGGCTGCCCGGCTCCCTTCCTTCTTGGGGACCGCAGGGCCTACCTGAGGGGGGCCGGTTAGCAGCAGCCGCCGGGGGTGGCAGGTGCGGACGCCCGAGGCGGGGTCCGGCTGGTTGCTGAAGTCGGCGTGGTGCTGCCGAGCCGAGGTCCACTGCCGGTAGTAGAGGGACTGCTCCTCGCTGCTCATGTCCTTGTGCAGCAGCGGCCGCAGGGAGCTCACCCAGGCCACGTCGGCGTGCGGCAGCAGCGAGGAGGACGCGGGCGGCTTGCCTCCCCGCTGCGAGCCCAGGAGGCTGTAGGCCGCCTTCGATAGGATCACGATCGGGGGCAGGGCGGCAGGCAGGCCCCTGCAGCCCTGGGGCGGCTGCCCCGGCCACGGGAGGGCCCGGGGGCCCGACGAGGAGGACGACGACGGCTTGGAGGTGGTGCTGCTGGCCATCTGGGGGCCCAGGGAATCGCACTCCTGCTTCAGAGTGTCGCCCGCTCCCGCTGTGCCCGTGGAGACCCCTTCATCCAGCCCCATGCTGTTGGCCGGGCTCTGGAAGCTGGGGGTCAGGGACAGTTTCTGGGACTTGTCGGCGGTGCTGGAAGAGCTCACCCCGTTCTCCATGATGGAGCCTGAAAGAGGACGGACATACCGATCAGCAGGGCTCGGCTATTTACTCCCTGGCTCCCTCCCTGCATGCCGGCCGGGCTAGACGGTCTTTCTCCATGAGGGCTGTGCCCTCTCCAGCCCCAGACGCTGCTTCCTCTGCCAGCTTCCTTGGGCCCAGGGTGCTCAGGGCGCCCTGAGGGTAACTATACCTCGTGCTCCTTTTCTAAATCCTACCCCTGTCTTTGTAAATGGCGTGATGTTATTAAACCCTCCTCGGTAACCTCATTTGGATATGCCACCCGATTCATTCCAGGACCCTGACCAATACAGGCTCCGCGTTTAAGTCCTGCTCCAGGGCACCTGCCACCTCCTGGGGTCCCAAGGGTCTCACCCTTCTGGTTGTGGAGAAGTTCCCCAGGCCCAAACCAGCATGGGGGAATGTCTCCACATGAAAGAGGATGTCAGGCACAATCTACACTCAGTGAGGTCTTGCTTTCGTCCAGAGATCCCTGTGCATTTGGCCAATTCACTTCAGATACGTGTTCCCCTCTGATGGGTCAGCCACTCTTTCGCTTGCAGACAAACTAAGAGCTCACACCTTCAGGACTGTAGGCCCTCCCTGAGCTCAGATCGGTGCTCCCAGGCATGTAGGTCAAATCCCAACCTCAGGAGATCCCAGGGGAACAGCCAGAAACTGGAGGTTTTGCAACCAAGTCACTCCACCTGCTCATTGACTTTTGTGTCCTTCCATCTTGTATGTCTGCTTTCCCCCTCACAGCCCTGACCTTTAGAGCCGGCCCACTTTGGGCAGTGAGCTTTTCCAAGGACCCCCCGAGTCAGCCCAAGGGCTGAGGGATGTGTGCTCAGTGGTGGGAGCACAGGCAGGTTGGGTTGTCCCTGGAGGGAGGGAAACTAAGCAGCAGAAGGCAAGCCATGACCTTTGTGCCAGGTAATCGGAACAAGGCCAAGACCGTGTGAGCCTTGTGGGGCAGCTCTGGAAGTGCAGGGAAAGAGGGGTCTGATTAAAGAGCTCCAGGAAGGAGGTGAACACCCCCTCGCCTCTCCCTCACTGATGCTGGTATCCAGAAACTTCCAGATGTAATAGTTCCCCTTCCCTTCTGTTACTTTTTACTATCCCCCAAACCTCTTGCCCTTATTCTGAACTGGTCTCAGAGAAACAACTGGGGAGCCTGGAGTTGGGGGGGTGGTTGGAGGAAGGTAGAGCCCTGACCCCTGGCTGAGGCGAGCAGCTGGTCACACCCAGTAGAACAGTCCTCACGCTCGTCCAGGCTGAGGGTCCCGATCAAGACAGAAAGCCCCATAGATGCCTGCCTCTTCGATTCCCACAGCAGCTGCCAGCATGAGCAGACACACCAGGGCTGCTTTCGACCTGAAATCATATGTGTGTTTGCATGTATGTGTTACGATGACGGAGGAGGGGAGACGTGGGAAAGAAGAACGTTCATAGTGGTCTTCTCTGGTAGTGGGGTTTTCATTTTCATTTTACTTATTTATTCATTTATTTTAAAGATTTTATTTGAGAGAGAGCATGAGTGAGCATGAGCTGGGGAGGGGCAGAGGGAAAAGTGGATTCCCGCTGAGCAGGGAGTCCAATGAGAGGCTCGACCCCAGGACTCCGGATCATGACCTGAGCCCAAGGCAGACACTTAACCAACTGAGCCACCCAGGTGCCCCCTATTTATTTTAAAAGTAATCTCCACCCCGAATGTGGGGCTCGAACTCACAACCCCAAGATCAAGCATCTCATGCTCTACTGCCTGAGCCAGCTCAGCACCCTGGGGTTTTAATTTTTAACCTCTTCTCTATCCTTTGTTACATTCTCCAAGTTTTCTATGTTGAGTTTTATTACTTTCCTTGTGAGAAAAAAAAAGTGGAAACGGTGCTGCATTTGCTGTAATATAATTTATCATTAGTTCATGCCGGGCACTGCCAGAGGCCATTCGTAACGCTCCAGGAGAGGGGCTGGCGGGCTGCATGGTGGGTCAGCACAGCCAGGGGCCCCAGAGTGGCCTTCGGTTGCCATTAACTGCTTACAAAAGCCATTCATTCATTCATTCATTCATTCATTCAAACAAGTAAACACTGCGCCAGGTACTAAGCTAATGCGCACAAACTTCACAGCTTTCGGATCTAGAAGGAAAAGAAGGTTTCTGTGCAAATATCAGATGTATAACATCCATGAGGTGATTAAGGGTGGAAAAGACTAGGGAAAACAGTGCAGGCTGGGGTTGGTAAAATGTATTTATTATACTTAGCTTATGACCACGCTCTTCATTAAATGTTTACCCAGAGAAGTATTCTGTGGCTGTTCAACAGTTATGTTTTCCAAGTACCTCTCCTGGGGAACTGAGGTCTGGACCGGATGCTCCAGTCACCGAGGGTGCCTCTGACATGCTTGAGGGGTGTGAGTAAATGCCTCTGCTTTCCCGATGCCTCCCCCCTCCTCACTCCCGTCCCGCCCCTGCAGAGAGAAAAGGAAGCACTGACCCGACGTCCCAGTGACAGCACTACTGTTGCTCTGCGGCCTCTCCAGGTCCATCAGCAGCTCATCGGCATCGTTCTCGCTGGCCGTGGCTCTTTCCTGCTCCTTCCCACTAAGGTCCAGGGCGACAGCGGGGCCCCTGATGACCTCTTTTGAGACATAGCAGCACGCCAGACCCACTTCCTGCTCCAAGGCTGTGCGAGTTAAATAGCTTGAGTCGATGAGCCGGAGGTCACAGTACTTCAAAGACCTGCACAGACGTCATGATGTTTTGGGTGAGTCCATCTGGCCTTGAGTCAAACCTCAGCTTTGTTGCCTCCTTGCTGTTCTGACCTCGCACTAGCCACTTCCTTTTCTCCAAGGATGAAAGAGAACAACAGCGCCTGGCTTGTGTGTTTGTTGTAAGGAACGAACGGATGGCACAGGGAAGGCATTTGCAACAATGCCTGACGCACAGGAAGCATGCAGCTTGTGCTGCCATTATTGTCGTTACCGCCTTCCTGTCCCCAGGCCCTGGGCCCTTAAAGGGGTTGGGAGCAGCAGATGAAGAGACACTTCATCCAAATAAAAAAAACCCAGTTTAGGGCGGATGCTTTTCCTCCCTGCCTCTCTGGTGGCCCTGCTTTGATACAGAAACACTTCTCACCATCACTACCTTCCATTCCCCCAAATGCTAGGCAATCTCAGGAAAGTCAAAAGAAAGAGTCCAGGAAGGGTGTGTGTCTTTTCTCTTCGAGGAAAGCGATTCTCTTCCTCCTCGCCCAGTGAATGCAATAGCTCAGTGTCAGCCAAGTTTTAGCCATCAGCTTAGCTGGGCAACTAATGAGAAATGAGAACCGACCGTTCACATCATACCTGGGAAAGGTTTCTCCAAGAGGATCTTTGCCAGTTAATATCACAATACAAGGCAGACCTTCTAAATCTTGGTATGTCCGAGGGGTCCACTCTTCTGGTTCATTTCCTCTCCAGGTCTATAGAAAGGGATCCATATGATAAAATTAAAACCGCTTATTTAAGTTTCCACTTTTTAAAAGGTTACTAGGTCCAGATTTTAGATGCCTTTGTGCTTCCAAATGACTTCCAGTGTGTGTATGTGTATGTGTATGTGTGTGTGTATACATACTACATTGCTACTAAAAAGCATAACAAAGCAATCTCGAAGAACGTGGCCTTCGGTTTTATCTCAGGAGGACAAAACGGGAGATCTTGTCCTACATCATGCAGTGGCCACACGGGCCAAAGAAGCACACGAGGTGAATGACCCTGGTTACACCGCCTGGCTCGAGGCTCTTAAATACACTTTCTTCATGTAATGGACAGACTCTCAGGACAGACTAACTGAAAAAGACAGCTTCAGTTATGAAGGACTAATAAAAGCATCTCAATAAAACTCCCCGAGAACAGACATTTTCACCAAAAAAATCATGAAGTTAGTTACCCTTGATGGTTATTTCCCCTCTTTCTTTCTATATTGACTTTCAAAATAAGTGACAAGTAACAATTGGCTTGGGGCTTTTAAAAGTCTCTTTTAAGAAGGCTTAAAAATAGAACCAACTCTGGACCAATTAAAAAAAAAACAAAACACCCTGCCCCTTACTAAGAAGAGCAATGCAATTAGCTTATGGTTTCACAAATAACCCATGAAGCGTCAACTTCTGATGTAGATTAACACGTATATACACAAGTACGTGTATCTTTAATAAATGGAACGCCAATCGGGGAGAAGAAAAAAAATCCCATCAACTTGAAAGATGTTCAAAAGATCTTATAGATTTTTATATTTTAGAGCAGAAAGAAAATAGGCTACCTCTTAAGTAGATAAGGTGATTTCTACTACTTTTTATAAAGTGTCTAGCATCTAACTATGCTCTTAACAGCTTTCTATCAGGAGTTATGATAGGAAATAAACTGACATTTCTGATAATGCCGTAGGGAACAGAGAGTAAGAGGTGTTAGGTAATGCATACATTTTATTTTAAATAGACAGGTACTTCTTTTGCTAAACACAAAATGGGATAAAAAGAAATCTAATAGGCAAGAAATAATGTAATAGGGTTTGATTAATGATTTGTTGGTGTCTAGATAAAACAGCCTTTAGAAATGAATATACCCACAATTATTCGAATAAAATGTATGTAATTTGTAAAATGGGAAGCACTCTAACCTTGTGGCCCAATTTTTTTCATCATATATTTGCATACCAAAGGGAAATGAATGGATCTATATAGCTGTTTACGAATTTGAGAGACTTTTTTTTGTCTTAGAAAATCAATCTATTCAGGTGCCTGGATGGCTCAGTGGGTTAAACATTTGACTCTTGATTTCAGCTTAGGTCTTGATCTCAGGGTTGTGAGTTCAAGCCCTGCATTGGGCTCCACGCTGGGTGTGGAGCCTACTTAAAAAAAAAATCTATCAAAAATATTTTTTTAAATATTAGAAGAAAGGTACCTACAAAAATTCAATTTTCCATACATTGTCATGTCAAAGTGAATGTAATAACACTTTGATTTAGAGTAAACAATTATGAGAACAGGAATAATTTTACTTATATAACCTTCACATTGGACTCATGATGTCCCTGACACTGAGGTTCTCCCTGAATGGATTGCATCTCCCAGAAACCATCCACTGGTCATGGTTCCACAAATAATGAGGTAGTTATAATGATGAGATAAGGGATATTATGTTTTACTGTACAAAAAGATTAATTTTTAAAAGACTATTAAAGAAATCTTGCTTTTCCTCTTGACCAATTAGAGCTTGCCAAACCACCACAACATGCTTTTCCATCCCTCTGCTACTTCTGATGAATGATGGCCACAGTTCTTCAATGGGCTGACCATGCCCTCAGGATGATTTCACTGCAGAGCGTTTAAAACAACACAAAAGACTGGGTGGGCACTGAGTTCAAGGAAAATATGTGGCTCAAGGTCAAGGAAATCTGATGAAAACTTCACAGGCCTTTTGGACGAATTGATTTATTTAGGTTTAAGCCTTGTATCCTTCCAGTATGCTTGTCCTCACTTATAAGTTAATCACAAGACACAGCGGGGTGATTCAGGAGAACCACGAAAATAAGGCCATCCAACGGAAGAAGAGGCAGACGATGTTACCCAAGACTACAGAGAACAGGCACACCCACCCACCTGTGCCGCCCTGCCAGTGATAAAGGAGGTTGGTAACTTAGAGACAAACATGTGAAGGGGGCACCTGGGTGGCTCAGTTGGTTAAGCATTTGACTCTTGATTTTGGTTCAGCTCATGATCTCAGGGTTGTGGGATCAAGCCCCGGGTTGCACTCTGCGCGCAGTGGGCAGTTTTCTTGAGGATTCTCTCTCTCCCTCTCCTTCTGCCCCTCCCTTCACTCGTGTTTTTTTTCCCTCTCCCTCTCAAATAAATAAATAAATCTTTAAAAAAAAAGAAAAAGAAATAAATGCATGAAGCAGAAATCACCTGGCAAGTGGCAGTCTTGCTTAGGATACGAACATTTCAGTGGGATTTCATATTTTTACTTCTACACAGAGAAAGGATGGATTGATGTGATCCACCACTTTTGACAATATGGAACTCTCTCTTATGTGGTCGGTGCCTGGCAGCTACTCATACAAATTGAGATATAACTGTTCTGAGAATTACCTGACCTGAATCACCTGAATTACATTCAGGTACGGCACTCTCAGAACAGTACTCACGGAACAACTGCTGTCTCACGGCCCTGAAGGTGATTCCTGATGTGCTAGCAGCCAGTTAGGACTCTTGATCTCGGGGTGGCAGGTTCAAGTCCCACACAGGGTGTAGGGATTACTTACGGAAGTTAAAAAAAAATGATAATAACAACGTACCTCAGGTCTTGATTTTGGTTTTCAACCTATGGCCCAGAGGGGTGAATTATGTAGGACCTGCTGATTTATACTGACTTAGTGACTGGCACTTATGACGACTCTGAATGACCTCAACTATAGGTGGCTGCACTCGATCAGTGTCATGGAGACCCAGAGAAGATTCTGCAGCCTCACATCGTCTTCAACCATCTCCCTGCAGATTATTTGCCTTTCCAGATTCTTCAACCATTAGTATCATTCAAATTGTCTCAAGACATTGTCTCAGTGAATTATACTGTAAGAAGAGTTTCAGGACTCTCATTTGTTATTCATCCTAGAAATCTCACAGTTATGTGGTCTATAACTATAATCTTGAAATTATGAACATTATATCTACATATGACAGATAAATGTTTCAACTTCCATGAAATATAGGGTTTCTATTTTTAGACAGATTTATTTGTTCCAGTTGCTTGTCAAGCTAATATATTTTGTTTGCATTTCAGATTATATTCAATTTAGGTTAGCTAACAGAATACAATAAAAAGGTTAATGTTTGCAAAATGCTTTATGGACGCTGAATAACATCCTCAAATTAGAGCTCTCTGAGGTCTTACAGTCCAACTAGTCTCTCATTTTGCAGGTGGGAAACTGCAGCCCAGGGTAAAAATGAAAACTGTGTTTTCTTTTCATAAAATTTGTGCCAAACTAGATATTTCTTTTCTTTTTTTAAAAAAGATTTTATTTATTTTCCAGAGAGAGAGAGAGAGCGAGCACACAAGCAGGGGGAGTGGCAGGCAGAGGGAGAAGCAGCCTCCCTGCTGAGCAAGGAGCCCAATGCAGAACTCGAACCCAAGACCCTGGGATCATGACCTGAGCCAAAGGCAGACGCTTAACCGACTGAGCCACCCAGGTGTCCCAAACTAGATTTTTTTTTTTTAAGATTTTATTTATTTATTCGACGGAGATAGAGACAGCCAGCGAGAGAGGGAACACAAGCAGGGGGAGTGGGAGAGGAAGAAGCAGGCTCATAGCCGAGGAGCCTGATGTGGGGCTCGATCCCAGAACGCCGGGATCACGCCCTGAGCCGAAGGCAGACGCTTAACCGCTGTGCCACCCAGGCGCCCCACCAAACTAGATTTTTCTTAACCCAATTTAGCTCAGTATTTAGTGTGCTGGTCTAGTTCAGACATACACTACTTAGCTTGGTATCATGCCTATATATATATATATATATGCAGTTATTTTATTAAATGCTTCCAAATGGCTAGGACACATTAGATTATAAAAGTCCCCAGAAAAACCTGAGCAGGGCATAAAGTAGGGAGTTAGCTGAGCTGATTTAGGAATTCTGCCCGCCCCCTCCATGCCTACCAGGGGGGGTTTAGGAAAAGCAGTCCCGCTGGCCATGCGAGGGGGTTGGCCCGTGCTCATGCACTAATCCCTCTGCAGCGGGCTTGGAGAAGTCAGACCAGCAAGCCTCAGGGCTGGGCATCAAGGCGAGTTCAGTGAAACAACAAACGGTTGAAGAATCCACAAGCAAGAGGGTAGGGAACAGCTCTATATGAGTACTGAAGAGAAAACAGAATACTTTACCTACCGACTCTAGACCTGAGCTGACAGGCTAGGTAGACAGAAAAGAATTAGTGAATTGATGTCACTTAAAGGCGAACCCACAGAGGTCCGAGAGAACAACTTACCTTTTTTTCTGAGAAAACGGATGGCCGTGGGCTAGATGCATCTTGAACAAGGTCAATAAACATGGGGTCAAATTGGGTCATCTCATTTTTGCACCTGCAGTTGGAGAGCATGGAAGACCATGCAGGCACATGCTAAAAAGGGGGCTCGGCAGAATCTTAATAACCTGGCTCCAGTTAGGGAAGCGTGTACGTCCCTTGGTTTAGCCTTAACCCTGTCATGAAGACCAAATCAACACATGTGCAAAACTCAGGCCTCTGAGCCACCTATGTGGGGTTCCTAGAAAACAGAAACAAATGGTATATCAAAGGAGAGATGTCCGACCACTGCTAACCTTTAATCTCGCCACAAAGTGCGTTGCGACACTGAGTTCGGAGGCAGGGTTCCCGAGGATGATCTCAAAGCGGTACTGCAGCCCCAGCTTGTCGCGCACCTCCTGCAGCCGCTCCTTGGCTAACATCGCCAGCTGCACAGAGGGCACCCTGATGATGAGCATGTGTCCCCGCCCACTTCTGGTTTTTCCTGGGTAGCTGATGAGGTCATCCATAATGCTGAGCGTCTCCGGTGTGCTGTGGTCTCGGAGTGACGCCATGGTGGTGAGAGCCATCAGAGCCTCTGAGTACTGCTGGATGAGAAGGTAGCAGCGGACGACCATGCTGTGCAGCCTGGGGTACCTTCAACAGAACACAGGGAGCTAGCACTTGGGCAGCGGGACCAGCTGGGACAGCAAGCTCTGTGTGGGAGGACTGCAGATCCCGCATGGTGGGAAGGGGTTACTGATCAGTGGTGGGCTGGAGCCCTAGTGTGACCTGGAGCCCACATCGCTGGAGGGAAAAGAGGAGCTTTCAACGCTTGTGAGTCAGAAACTGTTGGGATAGGTACAGAGAGTTAAAGAGGTTTAGGGATGGTCTAGTGACCCTAACTTCTCTGGTTGTGATCTGTGGACCAGCAGCTTCTCTGAGTGTGGCTGTGGACCAGCAGCTTCTCTGAGTGTGGCTGTGGACCAGCAGCTTCTCTGGTTGTGATCTGTGGACCAGCAGCTTCTCTGAGTGTGGCTGTGGACCAGCAGCTTCTCTGAGTGTGGCCTGTGGACCAGCAGCTTCTCTGAGTGTGGCTGTGGACCAGCAGCTTCTCTGAGTGTGATCTGTGGGCCAGCAGCTTCTCTGGTTGTGATCTGTGGACCAGCAGCTTCTCTGAGTGTGGCCTGTGGACCAGCAGCTTCTCTGAGTGTGGTTGTGGACCAGCAGCTTCTCTGAGTGTGGCCTGTGGACCAGCAGCTTCTCTGAGTGTGGCTGTGGACCAGCAGCTTCTCTGAGTGTGGCCTGTGGACCAGCAGCTTCTCTGAGTGTGGCCTGTGGACCAGCAGCTTCTCTGAGTGTGATCTGTGGACCAGGAGCTTCTCTGAGTGTGGCTGTGGACCAGCAGCTTCTCTGAGTGTGATCTGTGGGCCAGCAGCTTCTCTGAGTGTGGCCTGTGGACCAGCAGCTTCTCTGAGTGTGGCTGTGGACCAGCAGCTTCTCTGAGTGTGGCTGTGGACCAGCAGCTTCTCTGAGTGTGGCTGTGGACCAGCAGCTTCTCTGAGTGTGGTCTGTGGACCAGCAGCTTCTCTGAGTGTAGCTGTGGACCAGCAGCTTCTCTGAGTGTGGCCTGTGGACCAGCAGCTTCTCTGAGTGTGGCCTGTGGACCAGCAGCTTCTCTGAGTGTGATCTGTGGACCAGCAGCTTCTCTGAGTGTGGCTGTGGACCAGCAGCTTCTCTGAGTGTGATCTGTGGGCCAGCAGCTTCTCTGAGTGTGGCCTGTGGACCAGCAGCTTCTCTGAGTGTGGCTGTGGACCAGCAGCTTCTCTGAGTGTGGCTGTGGACCAGCAACTTCTCTGAGTGTGGTCTGTGGACCAGCAACTTCTCTGAGTGTGGTCTGTGGACCAGCAGCTTCTCTGAGTGTAGCTGTGGACCAGCAGCTTCTGAGTGTGGCCTGTGGACCAGCAGCTTCTCTGAGTGTGGTCTGTGGACCAGCAGCTTCTCTGAGTGTGGTCTGTGGACCAGCAGCTTCTCTGAGTGTGGCTGTGGACCAGCAGCTTCTCTGAGTGTAGCTGTGGACCAGCAGCTTCTCTGAGTGTGGCCTGTGGACCAGCAGCTTCTCTGAGTGTGGTCTGTGGACCAGCAGCTTCTCTGAGTGTGGCCTGTGGACCAGCAGCTTCTCTGAGTGTGGTCTGTGGACCAGCAGCTTCTCTGAGTGTGGCTGTGGACCAGCAGCTTCTCTGAGTGTGATCTGTGGACCAGCAGCTTCTCTGAGTGTGGCTGTGGACCAGCAGCTTCTCTGAGTGTGATCTGTGGACCAGCAGCTTCTCTGAGTGTGGCCTGTGGACCAGCAGCTTCTCTGAGTGTGGCTGTGGACCAGCAGCTTCTCTGAGTGTGGTCTATGGCCCAGTAGCCGCACCACCTGGGAGCTTGTTAGAAATGTCAAATTCCCCCACCCCAGCTATCTGAATCAGATCTCACATCCTGACAAGATCCCCAGGTGATTTGTATGCACATTAACTTTTGAGAAGCACTGGCCTAGTCAGGTTATTTGTTGACAGAGTCATAACGGATCATCCCTGGATCCTAAACTCTTATTGGTGACACAGAATGGTGGTGTTGTCAGTTTATTTCTCCGATACTTAAGACTACAGTAAAGAAAACTGAAACATTAGTATCATGTTTGCAAAGTATCAGACATAAAAAGCATAAGTATTGTTATTAACAATTGATCATTTGAGGGCAGCCCCACAGATAGCAGTAACTGTATCTTCCCATAGAACGTGCCTTGGTTCCCAGAGGAGACTTGGAGCTGACTGGAGAAACAGCACCCCCTGGTGGTGCAGCTTCCTATCACCCGAGCCCTGCTTAGTCAAGGAAGCCTCGCAAATAGGGGTGTCCTTGCCTCCTCCCAACACCCACTGGTACTCCACCCCTACCCCGCCTTGACTGCCAAGTCAGAGGATCACTTTGTTCAAATTGGCACTTTTTACAGCTATAGAGCAGGCAGAAAATTTATTTGTGAGTTATTCCTCAGAGAGCCAGGCCTGCTGGCAAAGCGAGTACACATGGGCAAAGAGGACCCCTTTGCAGGCACAAGGAGGTGCTGGTCAAGAAAAGAGGTGTTGGCAAAGTGAGGATGAGCCTGTGATGAACTTTCTGGCTGCCAGCTGGGAGCACAGGCAGCCGCCTAGCAGCTGGGGAGGCCATGGGGTGGTTCACCTTTGTTCCACTTCATAATTCTATTTAAAGTAAAGCAAGTGGTCTGCCAGCCTTGCACACAAAAGCCCAGGGTCAAATACCAGTTAGGGTCATCAAATGAATAACGTGGTTTTGAAGTACTTCAGAGTTGGAAAGGACCCTGGATGCCCCGGTTTTGACCACTCCCCCCCCACCAGAAGGAGAGTGAGTTAAGCAGCTGAGAGACCTGGCTACTCGCCTAAGATCATGCAACCGGTCAGGGACAGAGCTGGGTCTAGATTCATTCAGGTCTCTGATAATGTCTCCTTACATTGCAAGGATTTAGTAGTTGGGGAAAAGTGAAGAAATCCTTCAGTTCACTCAATCCTGATCCAGTTCTTCAAACGCTCAATAAATCGCAGCTATTATTAGCTTGAGTGACTGGGTTGGAAGAAGTGAGCACACAAGATCCTTGTTTAAAGCTTCATGTTTTTTGATGGGCCAGCTAGGTAGGCCAAAGTTAGAACACGGTAACTTTGATCTAAGGCATTTAGATCTCACACTCTGAAAGAAGTATGAATTTAGAAGTGAACAGTCTTCACAACCTGTTCTGTTTGCACTGAATTGTAATTATTATTCTGTAAGTATTACCAGAGTTGTAAGAGAAGTTGACAGGACTGATTCTGAATGACGCTACCAGAAGAGAGGGGACGTTCCAAGCCGGTGGAAGCAGCAGGTGGGTGGGAAACACTTAAAAGGGAGACTCATGGGATGATTTTGGAAACGTGAGATCACATGTGCTATGAAAAGATTAATGTCACAGTGTCAGTTAAGTCTTCTTAAATCCAACAGCTGCAAAAATATAAAACCCTACTCTGAGCCTGCTCCTTTTGTTGGTGCAGCATAATAACTCACTGGAGAGGATACACCCACCTGTCCTCACTTTCAGTTCTCTTTCTTTTTTCTTAGCAAAGTTATAGAACAGGTTGTTAAATAGGCAGCTCGCGGTCAATTGGAGCCAATTTGAAGAACGAGAGCTACTAAAAATTAGAATGTGCCTCATCAAAAAGAATCCACCTGCCCCCGTGGCTGGACGGTCAGACAGACGACTGCAGTGGAGGGCAGGGGGACCCTATTCCAGGTTATGTAAGTTCTTTTTTTAAAAATTAATTTTCTTTTTTTTTATTTTAATTTTTTTTATTATATTATGTTAGTCACCATACAGTACATCCCTGGTTTCTGATGTAAAGTTCGATGATTCATTAGTTGCGTATAACACCCAGTGCACCATGCAATACGTGCCCTCCTTACTACCCATCACCAGTCTATCCCATTCCGCCAACCCCCTCCCCTCTGAAGCCCTCAGTTTGTTTCTCATAGTCCATAGTCTCTCATGCTTCATTCCCCCTTCTGATTACCCCCCTTTCTTCTTCCCTTCCTTCCCCTACCGATCTTCCTAGTTTGTATGTCAGGTTATGTAAGTTCTAATGCCTCTGTGACGCTTCGAGCCTGTGATTCAAGATCAGAGGGAAAAAACAGGGAAACCCTTTACTCTTCTGGAGTTTGACCAGGACTTGGGGAATATAAAGAAAGCAGATGAGACAGAAAAGTCATGATCTTTAGCTCCCACGTCAGGGACTGGAGGAGGCGCGTTAGGAACTGAACTCACTTCAATGATCTAATTGCTCTTAATTTTCTCCAGTCTACACTCCAAATCTCTCATAGTAAAGTTCAGTTTTTACTGAGTCACCTAAGGGTACTTGCCTGTGGTGGATAGAGGGGAAAGGAGAAAAACGAAGACGTGTAGGGCGTACGGTGGGGGAGGCCACATCTCAGAGGAATGGTCTTTAATCAGTACATCCCTCTGTCTATCTAATCCCCTGGTGGTAGCAGTAAAGCATGCTTGGGAGATGATTCAGAGCATGGCAAGTGGTTCTAAGTCCCACTCTGTGTCGCTAGTTTCCTTTGTTAGTCTTGGATGATCACAGAAAACCTATATGAGTAAAAGGTCATCTTAGGAGAAGCTATTTTTATGCTGCCTTTGCATAAAAGGCATCTGCACAGCTGGGCCTCCACAGAACTCCCTGTGACAGTGACACAAGAGACTTTTGGCGATTTTAGACACACAAGTACCGCTAAGGTAAAAGCTGAAGGTCCTTACTTACCTTTCCAAGAGCGTGTTCACCATTTTTTCAAAAGTCTCATCACATCTCAGAAGGGGGCTTGTGATTCCCCACTGTAGAGACTTACTGTATTCATTCAAGCCGAAATACAGCTTCTCCTGGCGGCTCATGTCCTCCTGATTCAAAAATAGAGCCAAACCCAGTGAGGACGGATACAACGTGTCTTGTTTTCTAGCGGTGGGGGGAAATCCCTGCAATATGTTATTTGCTGGAAGGTTAAAAAATTGTGAATAAACAAGAGGGACTACATCAAACTAAAAAGCTTCAGCACAGCAAAAGAAACCTCAACAAAATGAAAAGACAACCTAGATTATGGGAGAAATATTTGCAAGTCATATATCTGATAAGGGATTAATAATCAAAATATATTTTTAAAAAGCTCACATAACGCAATAACAAAAAACCCAAACAATCAAAAACGGGCCGAGGAACTGAATAGACATTTTTCTAAAGAAGACGTTCAAATGGCCAACAGGTACCTGAACTTGTGCTCAACACCGCTAATCATCAGGGAAATGCAAATCAGAATAAGGATCTAATGTACAAGATGGTGACTATTATAATGGGATATCACCTAAACACCTGTTAATTTTTTTGTAAAGTAATCTCTAGGCCCCATGTAAACCTGAACTCACAACCCCAAGATCAGGAGTTACATGCTCCAATGACTGATCCAGCCAGGTGCCCACCTCACACCTGTTAGAATGGCTGCTATCAAAAGGAAAAAAGATAACGAATGTTGGCAAGGACGTGGAGAAAAGTGAACCCTCATGATTTGTTGGTGGGAGTGTAAATTGGTACAGCCACTGTGGGAAACAATATGGAGGTTCCTCAAAAAAAATTAAAAATTGATCCAGTAATTCCACTTCTGGGTATTTATCCAAAGGAAATGAAAATAGGATACAGAAGAGGTAAATGCACTTCCATGTTCATTGAGCATTATTTGCAATAGCCAGGATATGGAAGCAACCAAGTGTCTGTCAATGGATGAAAGGATAAAGAAGACGTAGTATGTATACGTATACGTTCACACAATGGAATATTATTCAGCCATGAGAAGGAAGGAAATCCTGCCATTTGTAACAACACAGATAGACCTTGAGGGCATTATGCCAAGTGAAATAGAGAGAAAGACAATACTGCATGGTTTCACTCATATGAGGAATCTTAAAAAAAAAAATCATCAAACTCATAGAAGCAGAGAGTAGAACAGTGGTTGCCAGGAGCGGGCTGGAAGGGTGAATAGGAAGAGGTTGGTAAAAGGGTACAAACTTTTAGCTATAAGATGAATAATGTCTTATAGGCTAATTGAACATAATAAAAAAAGATGAATAAGGTCTGAAGAACTAATGTATAATATGGTGACTATAGTGTACGCTATAATATGTAATTGACATTTGCTAAGAGAGTAGAAATGAAATGTTCTCACCAAAAATATATATATAATACACATAAGTATACACACACACATATATACACACACAAACATATATGCAAGGTGATGTTTGTGTCAATTAACTAGAAAGGAGGAGTCCTTTCAAATCATCACAATGTACACTTTAAATATCTTACAATTTTACAGAGACAAAAAAGAATGAAATCTTGAAAAAAAAAATAAAAGAGAGAGGGACAGGCAAATCAAGAAACAGACTCAATTACAGAGAACAAACTGATGGTTACTGGAGGGAGGCTGGGTGGGGGGATGGGGAAATAGGTGATGGGGACTAAGGAATGCACTAGTGGTGATGGGGACAGGGTGATTTATGAAAGTGCTAAGTCACTATATTGGACACCTGAAACTAATATAACACTGTATGTTAACTAACTGGAATTAAAATAAAAACGTAAAAAAACATTAAAAAAATGAGGCTTTGCCATTTGCAGCAACACAGATGGAACTAGAGGCTCTAAGGCTAAGTGAAATAAGTCACACAGAGAAAGGCAAATGCCATATGACTTCACTTATATGTGTAATCGTGAAATAAGTCACACAGAGAAAGGCAAATGCCATATGACTTCACTTATATGTGTAATCTAAAAACAAAATAAATGAGCAGACAACAAATAGACTGTTAAATATAGAGAACAAAAATAAATAGATCAAGCAAGCAAGCAAAAGGTGGTTGCCAGAGGGGAGGGGGATGGAAGGATGGGCGAAGTAGAGAAAAGGCATTGAGAGGTACAAACTTCCAGTTAAAAAATAAATAAGAAAAAAATTGTGTTTTGTTATATAACCTGATATCAACTCTACAGTTATCTCTGTGGCAGAAACCAAAATTTCTTTTCCCTTCAAATGAACTTTAATATGTGGTTAATGTTGACATGCTTTTTTGTTTTTTAGAGGAGGGCGGGAGGGGCAGAGGCAGAGAGAGAATCTTAAGCAGGCTCCACACCCAGCACAGAGCCTGACATGGGGCTCAATCTCACAACCCTGAAGCATCATGTCTTCTGGGAAAACGTCCCTTCTCTTACAAAAAAACCCAAAAAACAAAAAACTCCCTCCTCTCCAAGTCCTACCCTCCCAGAGACCCTCACCCTGCAGCTCTCCCTGTCCTCTCGCTGCGCTCCTTGCTTCTCTCCAGCCAAACGCTCTACTCCGTGGACGGTCACCAAAGACTCCTGAATCCAAATCCAGCGGCCTGTACCTGTCAGTCCTTGGCCACTGCCTTCTTGGCAGTTCTCTTCATTACCTTCCTCAACGATTTTATCCACACCAGCTGCTTCTGTGATCACTGTTCTTGACAACATATTCCAAATCCATATCATAAAGCCCCAGGAAAAATCCCGAGCTTGCATTTATATCTGCACACTAGCCTCAGCCTTAACTCGTTCAAAATCCACCTCCTCTGTCCTCCGCAGATCACTCTTCCTCTTGGACTTGCTCCGGCTAAAGGCATCACCTCAAAGAGATCTCGGACTGTTCTCTCTTCTCCAGTAAAAAAATCCTAGAAAGTTCACCATTTAGCCCATACTTTATCTGGATAGGACCACTGTTTCTGTGTTTGTTAATTTGAACCTGAATTATCAGAAAAGCCAGATGACTGATCCCCCCATGTTTAATCACTTTGACTTAACCTCTATCATGAATGAACTGCTTTAAAAGGCAGCCTCTCGGTATCTCCTAGAGCTGAGCATATGCGTTCATGCCCACATATCCACCCCCCAAAAATACATACCTGGGTCTACTAAAGGGCATGTGCTAGAATGTCTATAGCAGCACTACTTGAAATAAATGAATGGGATGGATAAATGAATTGTGGTCACCGGTGTAATCTCTATACAGCAATATGAGTGTTTTAGGACTTACGCAAAATAAAGAAGAATCTCACGATCGATGCTGAGCAAAAGACGCTAGAACTCAAGAGTGCATACCGCGTGATTCCATGGATATCAAGTTCAAAACCGGGCAAACCAAACCTATAGGGTAAGAGGCCAGAAGAGTGTTGCCCTCTGGGGGGCAGTGTCTGTTTTCTGGTCTAGTGGTAATGTTCTATTTTTTCATCTAGGTGCTGGTAGTTCTACGGGTGCTTTCATTTGGTGAAAATTCATCAAATTGTACGTTTACACATTTACATTGTTAGTATAAAAATAAAAGATATATATTTTGGTAATATAACTAACTTTTTTTTTTTAGAGGAAAGCGATTCTTTTTTTTTTTTTTTTTAAGATTTTATGTATTTATTTGACAGAGAGAGAGACAGCAAGCGAGAGAGGGAACACAAGCAGGGGGAGTGGGAGAGGAAGAAGCAGGCTCCCAGCGGAGAAGCCTGATGTGGGGCTCGATCCCAGGACCTTGGGATCACGCCCTGAGCCAAAGGCAGATGCTTAGCGACTGAGCCACCCAGGTGCCCCAATATAACTAACTCTTGAACAACATAAGTTTGAACTGCGTGGGTCCACTTATATATGTTTTCTTTCTTTCTCTTTCTTTCTTTCTTTCTTTCTTTCTTTCTTTCTTTCTTTCTCTCTTTTCTTTCCTTCTTTCCTTCTTTCCGTCTGTCTTTTTTTCCTGCAAAAAGCTTTATTGTTTCATTTGGTGCAGGGCTTGGGGGAGGGCTCCAGGGTAGTTAAAAAGCTGCCAAGTGGCTGCAAGGAGAAGCTCAGGCAGAAGCCCAGACAACCAGGGGGAGGCAGATGGGCCCCTCAAGGGCCATTGGGCTCCAGAGGCTCCTACTTATCATGCTTGAAAGTGAGCCTTTGGAAGAGATACTCACCCAGCCCAGGCTTGGGGGCCAGCCAGTCTGCAGAGGTGAGTCAGATAATCGCCCAACTTCTCGATGAGTTTCACCTCCTCATCTAGGAAGTGGTTCTCCAGGAAGCCACAGAGATGGGGGTTTGTGAGGCAGAATCCAGAGCAGGCAGGTCCAGAAGGGCCTGGTTCAGATTCTTCTCCAGGACCATGGGTGTACCCCACTTATCTTGAGAGGCCTTCCACATGTCCTGAAGAGTGAATGGCTGCTGGGTCGATCTTGTATCTTCAGGAGACCCTCGGCCCTCCTGAGCCACATGGCTGAGGTTGGAACAGAAGCCCAGGGAGAGGTAGGCATTGGAGCCCTGCGGATGCATGTTGGCCAGGCAGGTGAGGACGGCCTCCACCTTGATGGAGTCTTTCTGATGAATCTGGGAGCTCATGGTTGATTGGCAATAAGGACCTAAGCTCAAAAACTGTTGATGGCTAGTTCTAGAGCCAAAGGATGGCTGAGAAGATGGTTCTGAGGTTGCAACTGGAAAAGAGGTTGGAGGGTAGCTGGAGGCTGGAAGAAGGGGCATCCCTGGGTCTGTTCTGTCCAAACATTGTTGAAGCAAGAAACAGATCTGCAGGACCATCAGTCGCTCTGCCTATATGTAGATTTTTTATAGTACAGTCCTGTAAATGTCTTTTCTTTTCCTTATGATTTCCGTAATGCTTTCTTTTCTCTGGCTTACTTTATTGTAAGAATACAGTATATAATTATATAATATACAAAATAGATGTTAATCAACTGTTTATGTTATCGGTAAGGCTTCCAGCCAACAGTGGGCTATTAGTAAATAAGTTTTGGGGGAGTCAAAGTTATATGCGAATTTTCAACTGTGCAGGGGTGAGTGCTTCTGACCCCTGTGTTGTTCAAGGCTCAACTGTATTTTTAATAATATTATGCCCCTATGAAAAAATTGTTAATGCCTATGTAATAAGTGTAAACTTTGCCAGCCTGGCACTTCAAGCCTCTATCTGTGTATCTTCAGGTTTCTTTTCATCCCCTTAGTGTTCTCTGAAAAATCCCTGTGTTTCCTCCTCTGTGAAGCTCCCCAAGCTGTCCACTGCCAGGAGTGCCTGAGCCCAGTCCTTCCATTCTTGCAACACCCATCCGCCGCGTTCTCTCTGTGTCGCCTTTCCTAGTGCTCTCAGACGGGTGGCACTTCTCCCTCCTTCCAACCCCCAGAGCGTTTTTTTAAAATTGTATTATTCTACTCGTTGTTATTGTTTTTGCAAATAAAAACTGTACATATTCCAGGTGTACAACTTGATATTTTTTTAAAAATTGAGATGCAATTGACATGTAACATTGCATTAGTTTTCAGGTATGTAACATAATGATTCTATTTATGTATAGGGATACCTTGTAGATTTGAGGGTTTGGTTCTAGACCACCACAATAAAGCAGGTGGCCAATAAAATGAGTCAAATGAATTGTTTGGTTTCCCAGTCCATACAAAAGTTATGTTTACACTATATTGTAGGCTATTAGGTGTGCAATAGCATTATGTTAGAAAACTAATGTACGGGGGCGCCTGGGTGGCACAGTGGTTAAGCGTCTGCCTTCGGCTCAGGGCGTGATCCCGGCGTTGTGGGATCGAGCCCCACATCAGGCTCCTCCGCTATGAGCCTGCTTCTTCCTCTCCCACTCCCCCTGCTTGTGTTCCCTCTCTCGCTGGCTGTCTCTGTCTCTGTTGAATAAATAAAAAATCTAAAAAAAAAAAAAAAGAAAACTAATGTACGTATCTTAAATTAAAAGATACTTTATTGCTTAAAAATGTTACCCATCATCTGAACTTTCAGCAACCATAATCTTTTTGCTGGAGCATCTTGTCTTGATATTGATGGCTGCCGACGGAGCGGGGTGGTGGTTGTTGAAGGCGGGGGTGGCTGTGGCAATTTCTTAAAGTGAGACAACAGTGAAGTTTGCCACATCAATGGACTCTTCTTTTCATGAATGATTTCTCTGTGGCATGTGATACTGTTTGATAGCATTTTACCCACAGAACTTCTTTCAAAATTAGAGTCAATCCTCTCAAACCCTGCCACTGCTTTCCCAAGTTCATGTAATATTCTAAATCCTTTGTTGTCATTTCAACAATCTTCACAGCATCTTCAACAGGAGTAGATTCCATCTCAAGAAACTACTTTCTGTGCTCATCTGTAAGAAGCAACTTCTCATCTGTTAAAGTTTTATCATGGGCTTGCAACAGTTCAGTCACATCCTCAGGCCCTACTCCTAATTCTAGTTCTCTTGTTATTTTCACCACATCTGCAGGGACATCCTCCATTGACGTCTTGAACCCTTTAAAGTCATCCATGACTTTGGAGTTAACTTCTTCCAAACTCTTGCTAATATTGATATTTTGACCTCTTCCTATGAATCATGAAAGTCTCAATCACCTAGAATGGTGAATTCCTTCCAGAGGTTTTCAGCTAACTTTGCCTTGATCCATCAGAGAAATCACTATCTATTGCTACTATAGCCTTAAGAAAAATGTATTTTCTTAAATCATAGGACTTGAAAATTGAAGTTACTCCTTGATCCATGGGCTACAGTACGGATGTTGTGTTAGCAGGCATGAAAACCGCATTCACCTCATTGTACATCTCCATCAGAGCTCTTGGGTGACCAAGTGCATTGTCAGTGAGTGGTAATATTTACTTCACATTCTTACATGGATGTGGCATTATGCCACAGTGCTGAATCTACTAATGTGTTTACAATAGTAACATCAAAGATCAATGATCATAGATCACCATAATAAATATAATAATGAAATATTGTTATGAATCGAAATGTAATGACATGAAATATAATGAATAATAATGAAAAAGTTTGAAATATTGAGAATTACCAAAATGCGACACAGGGTCATGAAGTGAGCAAATGCTGTTGGAAAAATGGTGCCAACAGATATGCTTGATGCAGGGTTGCCACAAATCTTCAAATTGTAAAAATGAAATACTTGCAAAGTGCAATAAAGCAAAACATAATAAAATGAGGTATGCCTACAAAATGATTACCAGAGTGAGTCTCTCAGACCATATATTATAATTTTTTCTGGTGATGTGAACTTGTAAGATCTTCAGTGACTTTCTAATATGCCATACAATATTAACTGTAGTCACCAATTACATCCCCAGGACTTACTTATTTAAAACTGGAAGTTTGTACCTTTTGACCCCACTCATCCATTTCACCCATCCCACTCCTGCCTCTGGTAAACACCAAACTGTTTTCTCTCTGTATATCTTATTCTACTTTTATAACAGTGACTTTAATATGTACTTTGCTTTCTCCTTTAAACAGTCAGTTCTCTCTGTGTGTTCTTGGAAAGATCTAACACAAGCCCACAAGTGCTCAGTATTTTTTGAATTGAATTACTCTGCTTTTCTCAATTTTCCCTTTTTGAGGACATTGGCCTCAAGATAACGAAAGGAAGCTAATGGTTAGGAGCTTCTTCCCTAATGTGTAAGGGTGTTGTTGTAAATTAGATTCAAAGTTTTTACCTTTTTTCTATGCTGATCTCAGTTTCATACTGATGATTTTTAAAAAACCTTAATTAGAGCATAATAACACTCCACCCCTTAATTATTGTGATTAAATCCTGGGTATCAAATCTTTAATTCATAAATACTTCACTATATGCCTCTCAAATAAGAAACCTTTAAAAAATATAACCATAGTACCATTATTATACCTAAAAAAGTAACCATAATCATAGGAATGACTTTTTAAAAAATATTTTATTTATTTACTTTAGAGAGAGAGAGAAAGGGAGAGAGAGTGTACAGGAGTGGGGAGAGGGGCAGAGGGAGAAAGAAAGAGAATCTCAAGCTGACTCCATGCTCAGTGTGGAGCCTGATGTGGGCCTTGATCCCAGGACTGAGATCATGACCTGAGAATCAAGAGTTAGATGCTCAACTGACTGAGCCACCCAGGTACCCAGGAATGACTTTCAAGGAAAATTATTTTCAGCCTATTTCCTTTCATGTTAGGAGAAGGGAAGAAGCTTTGAGTCCTTCCTATCACTGGTGTGATCCCTTCTGGAAAAGACTACACCAAAGAGGTAAGTTAGGATATTTCTCTCCCCCCACCAACAAGATATTTAAACTTAACATTTAATAGGAAAACTGTTGGCTTAAAAAACAATTTCTCCCTTCACAAGTTTTATTGGCAATCCTGTTCCACGTCAGGGTAACTACTTGGGTAGCCTATAGGTGCACCCTACACTTTAGAGGCAAAGGAACTGAGCCAGCCTCTTAATCTCACCTGTAACTTGACATCCAACTGATGAAGATGGCAAAGAGAAGATACTAACAAAGTGAGAGCTCAAAGCAATCTCTGTGTGATAGTGAACTCACGAGATAGTTCTCACAAGGGAGGCATGGCTGATGCCAACATGATTCAGTGACCTGAGCTTACTTGACTGCAAAGAACAAATCAATACTCACAAATAAGAGCACAAGTCAGGGAAAACTTACCTACTTCATAACAGAATGAAATGTACTGGGTTGATAAATGAATAAATGTTATTCTTTTTTTTTAAGATTTTATTTATTTGCATGAGAGAGAGAGAGAGAACAGCAGGGGGAGCAGAAGGAGAAGCAGGCTCCCTACTGAGCAGGGAGCCTGACTCGGGCTCAATCCTAGGACCCTGAGATCATGACCTGAGCTGAAGGCAGATGCTTAACCGACTGAGACACCCTGGCGCCCCTAAATATTATTCTTATGTAAGACATATCTGGCATCTTTTATTTAAACATATTTATTTAAAAATATCCATTATGTTCAATATTTTTAAACAAAAAATCCATTGATTAATGGCTAATTTTCATTGTTTTTTATGAAACACGTATTTCTTTTCCTGGATAGTATATTTATTATACACTGTATAGGTCATAGAAAATATTTTGCAGGTGTTAGGGATTGGAGCCAAAAAAACATACAGTCCTGAATATGTACAACTTTGAGATGGCTTCCCTCAACACAGTAAGTGCTACTACTGAGTAATTTAAAATAAGACTGAGAACTGATTGCAAGAAAAAATCCAGTTGCTGGGAGAAAAATGAGCATAACTTACAGTCATAGATCAGTAAGACTGAAATATGACAGAGGAGCCATTCAAAAGGACAATAAAATTTCCACATTTCAGATTGGCATTAATCATTTATTTTTTTAAGATTTTATTTATTTGAGAGAGAGAGACAGAGATAGCAAGAGAGAGCATGAGCGGGGAGGAGAGGTGAGAAGGCGGCTCCCCACTGAGCAGGGAGCTATACAGCAGGGGTGGGGGTGCGGGGCCTTGATCCCAGGACCCTGGGATCACAACCTGAGCCAAAGACAGATGCTCAACCTAGTCACCCAGGCGCCCCTGAAATTAATCATTAAAGGCATAAAAACAATTCAGGCTATTGGTAGCCATATAAGATAATATCACATTTTTTGGGGGGAAAACTATATAGGATGGAAAATTTTGTATCTGCATGATAACCTAAAAAAGAACATAATCAGATTTATATAGGACACTACTCACTAGTTTTTAGTCTTATAGTAAATTGTAATGATACGGAACTTTTAGGAGATAAAACTTCATGTTAGATTTTTGAAGTCTTGTGTTATTTTACAAAGCGATGACCATATTTTATTACAAGATTCTGCTCCCTGGGAACTGAGAACATGCCTGTGTATCAGAGAGCAGAACAGAGACTCACCATGCTGTCCAGCTGTATCCAGTGAACCTCATTGCTGGAGCTGATCCGAGACTGTTGGGTCTGTAGTGTGTACGGGAAGGAGCTGACCTGGAGCACCAGCAGGTTGAAAGCTTCCAGGACTTCCCTGCAGTTAATGACTCTATCAGCCAATCCATGACTGGGTTCACCATGTGACAAAGAACCCGAAATGACACTGTAGAAATATTGAAAGTCACATTAATACCTCCTAATTTAAGGGATTAGATAAGAAGCAGATACCAAAATGGAGATAACGTTTTCATTTTTATTTTTCTAGTTCTTTTTAACTAGGAGCAGGATTAGAGGCAACCAACATTTAATTTGAAAAAGCAATAATTACACTCCTTTTTACCACTTTCAGACAGATCTCAAAGATATTTTTTTCCTGTTTCCGTCTGCCTCTGATATACTTCAAGGTGTAAGTCAGTTCTACAGGCCAAGGATACCTAAATCTGTAGCTGAGATGGACCACTTTGATCTGAAATCTCATCTGGATGAGAGTTTCTCCATCAAAACATGATGCTTATAACTGCAATGACGGTTACACCAGAAAGGCCCCCAAACTTCGAGGGATCCCCTCTGTCACTCTCCTTCCTCCCTTGAGCATGTTAGACTATGGGGAGGTTGTAGAGGGGCCACTTACCCCTTCCTCCCCATGACCAAAATTTTTATATCCGAATCGTTTTCAGTTCTGTTCAATTTGGATGTACCAGGTTGCTATGCAGCCTCAAAACCACATATTTTTTTTGTCAAAGAAATAATCTCAGTGCCCTGAGGAATTAAATAGAGAGAGATCCAATATACATCCTCAGAGCTATTACCCCAAACTTTCAAAGATGAGATATATCAGGTCACTGAGCTATTTTTGCTCATAGAACACTAGGAGTAACTGAACAGCATCTGGGCAAAGTTCTTTCTTTCTTTCTTTCTTTCTTTCTTTCTTTCTTTCTTTCTTTCTTTCTTTCTCTCTCTCTCTCTCTCTCTCTCTCTCTTCTTTCTTTCTTTCTTTCTTTCTTTCTTTCTTTCTTTCTTTCTTTCTTTCTTTCTTTCTTTCTCTTTCTCACTCCTTCCCTCCCTCCTCCCTTTCTCCGTTTCTTTCTCTCTCTCCCTCCCTCTCTCCTTCTTCCCTTTCTTCCTTCCCTCCCTTCCTCCCTCTCTTCCTCCCTCCCTCCTTCCCTTCCTTCCTTCTTTTTCTTCCTTCCTTTTCTTCCTTCCTTCCTTCCTTCCTTCCTTCCTTCCTTCCTTCCTTCCTTCCTTCCTTTTAAATCTAACGTGCTATGCAAGATCTTATTTATACCTACATATGCCTTTAGAGTTCAGATGTGGAGTGCCAAATACATTCTGGCTTTTGAACAAGTGCTTTTGCAATTCTGATATTTCTACAACAGATCCCAAATCTTTCATATTCTTAACCTCAGTGTGTCCTGAAGAAAGGAAAATCTCTGAACACTTTGATGATGCCTGAACTTGCCTTTTTAACCCATAAGATCAAAGATACACCCTAACAGATAATTACTGTAATTTGGTCTGGGAGCAAAATTGGCTCCATCATGCCACATTTACTACTCTTTCACTGTAAACCCACCTGAAAAATAGAATATTCTCTTGTTTAAACTGGTAAATTGGGAAGGTGTCAGACTTGCTCTCAGATCTTTATTATTATTATTATTTTAGAGTTTATTTATTTTTTTTAGTAATCTCTACACCCAACGTGGGGCTCAAACTCACAACGTCAAGATCAAGAGTCACATGCTCCTCTGACTGAGCCAGCCAGCTGTCCCTGCTCTCAGATCTTTAAGTGGCATCTTTAAAGGTATGTGGGTAGATAGAAAGGCAAGGAAGAGGAGCAACAGCAGAAGAGGAAAGAAGAGAAGAAGAAGGGGTAAAAAGGGGGGGAAGAACTGAGGAGGAAGAAGGGTGGAGAAAGGAAAGCACATGGCCCTTCTGGGAGCTCATGAACCTCAACCTTCCTGCTGTTGCCCTTTCTCTGAGGCAGCTGAGTTCTATAATACCCTGAAGACAGCTTTATAACAGGGATTTCTTCCTTCCTCCCTCCCTCCCTTCCCCCTTCTTTCCTTCTTTCTTTCTTTCTTCTTTCCTTCCTTTCCTTCCTTCCTTCCTTCCTTCCTTCCTTCCTTCCTTCCTTCCTTCCTTTTCTTTCTTCCCTCCTTCCCTCCCTCCCTCCCTTAAAAGATATATTTATTTATTTGAGAGAGAGAGGGAGCCCATGAGCAGGGGGAGGGGCAGAGGTAGAGGGAGAAAGAGAAACTTAAGCAGACTCCCCACGGAGCATGGGAGCTCAAGGCCAGGCTCAACCTCAGGACCCTGAGATCATGACCCTGAGATCACAGCCCTGAGATCACAAATGTGAGCTGAAACCATGAATTGGCCATTTAACCACCACCTTGATGCCCCTTTAACAGGGATTTCTAAAGTCACTCACAATATAGTTGAAATGAAAGCAACACTAAATTGGTAGGGAAAGTTGAGAGCGCAGGGAAGGAGGAGGAATGAGTTACCAATAAGAAGGTGCCGAGTGTTAGGTTCTCTGGGATTTTCAGGAATTTATGATAAAACCATTGCTGTGCTAGAAGAAACGCTATATTTGCTCACTCTGAAGCAATCACCTCGTTAGTTCCACATGGGAGTTGTCATGAACCAGCACAAACAGTGTGTACGGGTTCTGTTTTACCCTTCTCATAAAAACTTCAAACTTGGTTTGAATCTCATTGTCTAGACGAACAACATATTTCTCTGCTCTCTGATAAGCTGTCCCATTTTCCTCCAGACCCAAGTCTACAAGGACACCTGCCAAGAAGAAAAAAAGAGTTTATCTTTTCACATACATATATATATAAGTGAAATAAACTGAAGTTCAATGTGTGTAAGTTTACAGAGCAGATATTTTTTTCTTTTGCATATTCCCCACCATAATTTTGATGAGGAAATATCAGATTTCTTTTCCTTTAGAACCCCCTACTCCATCTCCTACACCTCACACAAAGGGCAGCAGGGAGCCAAAGATCGGATACATTAAGTAGAAGTGGTCGAATGTATGAGGCGTCTGTCTAATGAAATTCTATTTATATGGAAGTGCTGCTGCTGACAGCTACCGTAGGCCACTCAGAGCTATAGCAAATTAATATAACTACATAAGCCTTCTTTATGCCAAATTCAGCAACAAAACATATATAAGAGAAAGGAAAATAACATAAATGTCCAAATATATCATAACTAGCCTGTGAGACTATCAGGGTAATATTTACTCATTTTATATAGTGACAGTTTTGCACAGTATCTAGAGTACAGGCAGTCTTCAATGAATGTTGGATTATGTACCAAATTAATAAAATGAACTGAATTACCCAAGATTACTATATTCCAAAATATTAGAAATGGAAACTTCAGTACTGTATCATTATCTCTGTCTATAATATAATTACGTCTACATTCAAACATCTAAAAAGTTCGAGGCACATGAAGGTATTGTTGGGATAATCCGTTAAAACACAAAATTCTCCTTCCAAATGAAGAGACAAAATGATAATTATGTGAGGTGAAGGATGTGTCAACTAACCTTATTGTGATAAACATTTCACAATATATACAAGTATCAAATCATCAAGGGGTACCTTGTACACCTCAAACTTATACAATGTTAGTGGCAATTATATCCCAATGAAGCTGGGGGAAAAAAACCCCAAACCAAGGGCAACCCCGTCTTCCAGACCTTTAGCTGCATGGGGGGAAGAACTAACGCCCCCGAGATGAGAGCCTTGTGACTCAAGCCCACAGCCCTTCAAGAAGGAGAAGGAACCAGAAGGCTAATTTCAGAGTTAGATATGTCATGGGGACCTTGAGGATTAGCTTGGGCTACAGGGTATCTATTTAGCACCTAATATCAGCCAAACTCACCAGCCACAACTATGTGAAAAAAAAATTAAATTAAAAAGAAGAAACAAGTTAAATTAAGAGAATTTATAAAATTATGTTGACTTAGTTTTATTTATCTAGCTTTTCTTTTCAGATAAAATCAGCTCAGTTAACAACTACATGCAATTAACATCTAGATGCTGTAATAATAATAGCTCTAAATGGTATAAAAGAAAAAAGGAAGAATGTTTTACTATATGAAAAATTCATTATACAAGAAAAGGTGAACAGAAAGCTCATTTTGTTTTCAAACATTTTTCACAAGAAGCCTTTACCCAATTTCCACCCAAATGTAGCCAAATGTTATTGTGATTATACCTGAAAGCGATCAAACATTTAATGTAGCAGGTATTCTGATTTTTCTGGAAGTGGATTGCTTGTAAAATGCATTCAACATTCCATAGGGGTTTACTGGGCATCCATTATGTACCAGGTACTATGTCGGGTATTGTGCTAGTCATGGGGACGCACAGGAGAGCAGGACAAATGTCTTAACCTCCTGGAGCTTATGATGGAGAAGATGGATAATTTTGACAAATGTCATGATGGGAGACAAGTATGTACTATGGAAGGAGGTGATAGAGGAGGTAAGCAGAGAAATAGAGAACGTACTTAGTCTCTGGGGGTTTCTATATTCTTAATCCGTATAATAGGGAGAAGAGTGCCAGTTGGAAATTAGTCTATGTTTCCTAAGTTTATCCCTAGGAAATACGCAGTGCAAGTTAATGGTAACTTACTATGAAAAGATCATAAATAATTCATAAAGAATAAAAATATTTCTTACGCGGGGATGTACTGTATGGTGACTAACATAATATAATAAAAAATCATTATAAAAAAATATTTCTTACGGATAATTAAGAGTTGACTACATTTCAAAACAAACGAATAAAGACCTTTACACGTCAATTTCATACATGCCCCAATGGAAAGACAAAGTTCCATGAATCTAAGAAGTTATTCTCTTAGATATAACATGTGTGTTGGTCCGTAACTATGTGGCCATCTGTCTCTGCAGTGGTGAATGTGGGTGGGGAGCAGGCACATCATAGGTACTTGATTTTTCATTTCTAACTGGTCATTTTTAGTAGGCAATCCTTACCTTTAAAGTTTGTTTTAGACTTGCTTTTATTTTTAAGTTTTGTTTCTTTCCTGGTTATGAAAGTGATAGATACTCATCTTGGAAAAACTGGAAAGTATAGAGATATATTAAAAAGAAAAATTTATCCATAATTCTTTAACTCAAAATTAGCTACTGTGAACATTTCTGTGCATTCCTTCCTGTGCCTTTTCCTATGCATATTGTGCTACCTAGCATTTTGTAATTGTATATTCTGATACTTTTCACTTGTAACTATAAAATAAGAAACAAAACTATCATTATTTACTAATAATATGTCTGTGTAGAAAATGCAAAACAATCCACAGATAAATCAAATATAAGAATTTGGTTGGCAGAGTCAATATCAATTTATAAAATTTAACTGTATTTCTATACATTAGCTGCAAACAGTTAAGAAGTATATATTTTTTAAAAAACATTTACAATAACATAAAAATATTAAGTATCTAGGAATAAGGTGTATAAGATCTCTAAAGAGAAAATGATGAAACTATTAATGACATTAAAGACCTAAATAGAGCTATATCATAAAATATAGTTAAAAATAAATTCTCCTCAAATTTATCTAGAGATACAATGTAATTCCAATAAAAATTCTAACAGTTTCCTTTTACCTTGAACAATTGTTTTAAAAATGTATATGGCAGAGCAAAGGACCAAGAATAGTCAAGACAGTCCTAAAGGACAGATTTGCTTTCCCAGAGACTAAGAATTACAGAGCTGTATTAATAAGACAAAGAGATTTTAGCACAGGGATAGACCACAGAAAGAGACCCCCATACATATGGAAACTTGGTTAATGATAAAGCTTGCATTGCAGATCAGTGGTAAAAGCATGGGATCTTTAATAATTGGTGAAGAACGAAGAAATTATATTGGATCTAACCATACCCCAAAATAAATAAATACATAAAATCAGGTGGATTAAAAACTTAAATGTAAAAGACAAAACTCTAAAACTTTTAAATGACAATATAGGAGAAAAACTGTATGAACTCACAGAGGATTTCTTAAGCACAAAATTCCAGGCATAGATAAATTAAACTTAAGAACTCTTCATCAAAGACATTACAAATAAAATGACAAGCCTCCTAAATCCATAACAAGTATTACTAATGAAGGATTGGTATTCAGGATACATAAGTTACTCCTGCATACCCAAGAGAAAATGAGCAAAAAAAGTTTAACAGACATTCTCTAAAAGAAAAAACCCAAAGGCTATTCAAAATATGAAGAGATGTTCAACTTCATTAATAATAAGAAAAATACAAATTAAAACCACAACAAAATGGAACCATATCAGTTAAAATTTTTTAAAACAGTAAAATTCTAAGAAAGAAGTGGATGGGAAAAAATCCGCATGTATCTCATTTCTGCAAAAGAAAGACCAGAAACTAAAGAGATTAATTACCGATAGGTGAATGGGTGGAAAAGTGGTAGAAAGGAGAGAAAGGGAATGGGGTAAGTATCAGTGTGGACAGACACTTCTCCAAATATATACCATTTTTTTTTTATAGCTTTGTCTCTTAGAACCATAGCAATAAACAAACAAAATCAACCAAGGATCGGGGCAGGGGATGCAGAGGTAGGCAAAATGGAATCCAAACAATAACAAATGAAACCTAACATAACCACACTGAAGGGGATGAAGATGAAAAGAACAAATGTAAGTAAAGTAAATCAGTGTTTTGGCTGGGTACTATACTGCTAAAGACAAAAAAATTGTGCTAAAAAACTTTAGTTAGCATATCTGTTTTTCACAGGCATATGGGTTAACAATTGCATAACTGTTAGAAAAAAAATCAAAGAAGTGAATATATTATAGTTAAGGAGAACTACATTTCCCCCTGTCATAGAAAGAAGTTACAAATAAAGGGGAAAGACTAAAATGAACTTTCAATGTTCATACATCAGTACCAACTCATATTTTTAATATAGATATATAGATAGATACAGAAATAAAGAGGGGTTGGGGGGCACAGGTTAATAAACATACATATATTTTCTACATCTGTCTACTAAGTGAGCCCAGGAACAATGACACTCCAGTAACAATAAGCACACTTAGCCTAGATTTTGGTTTCTTTTCTTTTTCTTTCTTTCTTTCTTTCTTTCTTTCTTTCTTTCTTTCTTTCTTTCTTTCCTTTCTTTCTTTCTTTCTTTCTTTCTTTCTTTCTTTCTTTCTTTCTTTCTTTTTCTTTCTTTCTTTCTCTCTTTTTCTTTCTTTCTTTCAGACTTTATTCGTTTATTTGACAGAGAGAGAGAGAGAGCACAAGCAGAGAGGAGGAGGAGAGGGAAAGAGAGAAGCAGATTCCCCACTGAGCAGAGAGCCCAACATGGGGCTTGATCCCAGGATCCCAGGATCATGACCCAAGCTGAAGGCAGAAGCTTAACAGACTGAGCCACCCAGGTGCCCCCAGATTTTGGTCTCTAAATAGCGTTCTTCAAAAAAAGGAATCAGAGTTCTTTAGAGAAGAGTTTAACTCAAGGTTTGGGGCAGGGAAATTAAAAATAACTTTGGAATGTCTGTGGTTTCAGAAAATAAGGAAGTACATAAAAAGGGATAGTGACATATTATAGGAAAACAAACAAAGAAGACTCATTAGTTATAATAAATGGACCACTCTGGTGGGGAATGTTGATAAGGGAAGAGGCTATCCACATGTGGGGGCATTGAGTATATGGGAAATCTCCATACCTTCCCTTCAATTTGGTTGTGAACCTAAAGCTTCTCTAAAAAAATAGTCTTTAGGGGCGCCTGGGTGGCACAGCGGTTAAGCGTCTGCCTTCGGCTCAGGGCGTGATCCCGGCGTTATGGGATCGAGCCCCACATCAGGCTCTTCCGCTATGAGCCTGCTTTTTCCTCTCTCACTCCCCCTGCTTGTGTTCCCTCTCTCGCTGGCTGTCTCTATCTCTGTTAAATAAATAAATAAAATCTTAAAAAAAAAAAAGTCTTTAAAAAAAGAAAAAAAAAAAAAAGACAAAAGAGCCTACCCAAAAGGGTTTCCAATGGCCAAAGTAAAAAATTTGAGACCAAAATAAGTAATGATAGTGTTGGAAATGACCCATAGAATAAATGTTCACAAATCCATGTTGATATAAATAAAGGAGGAAAAAGAGTTCCTCCTTGCAGAAGGATTCAGTTAATAAATTCCCACTAACAAGTACAGGAAAAATGATAGAAATGCAAAATCATCATTACGCAAATACCACAATAAGCTGCAGGCAAAATCCACTGATGTTAAAATTCATGATTGAGGGTATATTAACATAATGTCAGAGTATTCTCCCAGTATTTTTATCAAGTACCAAGAGGAATGCACTAATATTACAGTGGAGAAACCTGGCAGATACCACCTTAATCAAGAGATCCAGGTTAACATCACCAACAATAAGGCATATCAACATCATGTTCCCCTGATATCATGCACTGAGAAGGACACAATATCACTTTTGTGGTCTTCTCGACAAATACACATATCCTCAATCTAATTGTGAGAGAACATCAGACGTTCCCAAATTGAGAGATTTTATACAAAACAACTGATTAGTCTTTGCCAAAAAGTGTTAAGGTCATGCAAAACAATGAAAGACTGAAGAAATGTCACATTTGCAGGAGACTAAGAGGACACAATAATGGCATGCAATGTGGGATCCTGAATTGGATCCTGAAACAGGAAAAGACATTAAGGAAAAACTGGGGAGGACTTCAGTTAATAGTATTGCTCCAGGACTGATTTCCTGTTTTGATAATTGTACTACAGTTATGTAAGTGATCAACTTTAAATGATGGTAGTGAAGGGTATATGTGAACTCTCTACTATTTTTTTGCAAATTTATATAGTTCACATACAATTCACTCATTTATAATGTACATTTCAATAGCTTTAGTATATTCACAGAATTGTACAGCAATCATTACAATCAATTTTAGAATATTTTCATGACCTCCAAATGAAAGCCCATACCCTTTAACCATCACCCCTCAATTCCTTCTTGAGTCCCCCAGCCCTAAGCAAGTACCAATCTATTTTCTCTATAGATTTGCTTATTCCAAACATCTAATATAAATGGCATCATAACAATATATGATCTTGTGTGACTGGCTTCTTTCACTTGGAGTAATGCTTTCGAGTTTCATCCATGTGGCATGCATCAATACTTTATTTCTTCTTATTGCTGAATAATATTCCATTGTATGGATTATCACATTTTATATATCCATTCACCATGGACATAATGGACATTTGGACTCCTTCCACTTTTTGGCTATTATGAGTAGTACTGCTATTAACTTTTACGTACAGGTTTATATGTGAACATATGTTTTCACTTCTCTCTCATTTCATATCTAGCAGTGGAATTGCTGTATTACATGGTAATTTGTTGTTTAAATTTGATGAAATGCTAGACTGTTTTCTAAAGTGGCTATGTCATTTACATTCCCACCAGCAGTGTATGCGGTTCCAATTTCTCCACATATTCAACAACACTTACTGTCTCTCTTTTATTATAGCCATTCTAGCGGATGTGAAGTAGTATCTCATTGTGGTTTTGATTTTCATGTCTCCTTTGGTTAATAATGTGGAGCACCTTTTCATGTGCTCACTGGTCATCTGTATATTTTCCTTGGGTAAATGCTTCTTCAGATTCTCTATACCCATATCCTCATTAGGCTATTTGTCTTTTTTATTATTGAGTTATAATAGGCCTTTAAATGGCGTGGATATAGGTTCTTTCTCAGATATATGATTTGCAAAGAATTTCTTCCATTTTCTTTTTTAAATGATAATTGTGTTGTCTTTTTATTTTTGCTTTTTTTTTTTTTTTAAAAAAGATATTTGCAAATTACCTATCTGATTAAGGGTTAGTATCCAAAATATATAAAGAACTTTTAAAACTCAAAACTCACAAAAATGAATAATTCAGTTTAAAAATGGGCAGCAGACATCAACAGATATTTCTCCAAAGAAGACATCTGGTTGGCCAACAAAAAAGATGCTCATCATCACTCATCATCTGGGAAATGCAAATAAAAACTATGATGAGTCAGTTAGGCGTCTGCCTTCAGCTCAGGTCATGATCCCAGGGTCCTGGGATAGAGCCCCACATCTGGCTCCCTGTTCAGCGGGGAGCCTGCTTCTCCCTCTCCCTCTGTCACTCCCCCTGCTTGTGCTCTCTCTGTAAAATAAATAAATAAAATCTTTTAAAAAATTGATGAGATATCACTTCACACCTGTCAGAATGGCTAAAATTAACAACACAAAAAAACAACAGGTGTTAGTTTGGATGTGGAGAAAGGGGAACCCTCTTGCACTTTTAGTGGGAATGCAAACTGGAACGGTCACTGTGGAAAACAGTATGAAGTTTCCTCAAAAAGTTAAAAATTGATGGGGCGCCTGGGTGGCTCAGTCATTAAGCGTCTGCCTTCGGCTCAGGGCGTGATCCCAGGGTCCTGGGATCAAGCCCCGTATCGGGCTACTCTGCTGGGAGCCTGCTTCTTCCTCTCCCACTCCCCCTGCTGGTGTTCCCTCTCTCACTGGTTGTCTCTCTCTTTCTGTGAAATAAATAAAATCTTTAAAAAAAAAAGTTAAAAATTGAACGACCTTACAATCTAGCTATTGCACTACTAGGGTTTTACCCAAAGAATACAAAAATACTAATTCAAAGGGATACATGCACCCTGATGCTTATAGCAGCATTATCTACAACAGCCAAATTATGGAAGTAGCCTAGGTGTCCACTGACTGATGAATGGAAAAAGAAGAAGTGGTATATACCCACAATGGAATATTACTCAGCCATAAAAAAAAGAATGAAATCTTGCCATTTGCAGTTACATGGATGGACCTAGGGAGTATTATGCTGAGTGAAATAAGTCAGTCAAAGACAAATACCATATGATTTCACTCATATGTAGAATTTAAGAAACAAAACAAATGAGCAAAGGAAAAAAAAAGAGAAAGAGAGAGACAAACCAAGAAACAGACTCTTTTACTATAGAGGACCGATAGTTACCAGAAGGGAGGTGGCTAGGGGGATGGGTTAAATAGGTGATGGGGATGAAGGGGTGTACTTGTTGTGATGAGCACCAGGTGATGTATAGAAGTGTTAAATCACTATATTGTACACCTGAAACTAATAGAAACACTGTATGTTAGCTTACTGGAATTTAAATACTTTTTAAAATTAAAAAAAATAAATTTTCCCATTTTGTGGGTTCCCTTTCACTTTCTTGATGGCGTCCTTTGAAACACACATTTTAAATTTTGATTGTGTCCAGTTTATTTTTTATTGTTTGTGTTTTGGAGTCAAATGTAAGAAATCATTGTTTAATTCAAAGTCATGAAGATTTTCACCCATGTTTTCTTCTAAGAATTTTTAGTTTTAGCTCTTATATTTAAGTCTTTGATTCATTTTGAGTTACTTTTTGTTCATGAGGTGGGAGTCCAAATTTATTCTTTTGCATATGGATATTCAGTTGCCCCCCACCATTTGTTAAAAAGATTCTTTCCCCATTGAATGGTTTTGGTACCTTGGTCAAAATTCAGTTGACCACAAATAAGAGGGTTTATTTCTGAACTCTCTCAGTTTTATCCCATTGATTTATATGCCTATCCTCATGCTAGTATCACAGTGTCTTGATTACTGCAGCTTTGTATTGTATGAATTTTAGGGTCAGCCTGTTAATTTCTGCAAAGAAGCCATCTGGGCTTTTGATAGGGAATGCACTGAATCCATAGATCCATTTAAGGAATATTGCCATCTTAATAATGCCTTCTAATTCATGAACATAGGATGTCTTTCCATTTATTTAAGTTTTCTTTAATTTCTTTCAACAATATTTTCTAAGTTTTATACTTATTTTGTCAAATATATTCTTAAGAATTTCATTCTTTTTGATGCTATTATAAATGGAATTGTTTTCTTAATTTCATTTTTGTATTTCTTATACAGTTTCTGTGACTTTTTCATAGATCAAAATTATTTTAAAATAAAAAAAATTGTTAAAGAAGCATGACCATATCAAATATTTGCAACTGAAACACATACAATGCTGATGGGAGTGTAAATATAACCACTTTGGGGAAAAAAATCTAGCATTATTTAGTAAAGTTTAAAATGTATATAACCTAGGCTACAACAATTCTACTTTCAGAAAAACTCTTTTATTTGTGTGCTAGCACTGTTTGAAAAAGTGAAAAACTAGGAACAACCCAAATCGGTAGTAAACTGATTTTTAAAAAATGTGTGATATAGTCATGTAATAGAATACTAAAAAACAGTAAGATGAATGAATTACAGTTACATATAACAACAGGATCAATCTCAGGGATGTAATGCTGAGTGTAAAAAGTAAATTACAGACACATGCAGAGATTCCATTTACAAAAGGTCTAAAGGATGTGAAATTTAGCAATGTATTGTTTAGGAGTTATATTGCTTATGTATTAATATAATTAATATAATATAGGTTAATATATAACGTTTAGGAGTTAGCAAAACCATAAATAAAACAAGGGAATAATAAACAGAAAATGCAGAATAATGGTTACCTTTGGAAGAAGAAAAACATTAACATCAGGGAGGGAAACAAGAGTTCAGTGTTCCTTATTTTAATGGGTACATAAATGTTCACTATATTGTGATTTATAATATCTTTTATAAATTTTATAAATTTGATTTATTCAATATTTAAAATTTCTTAAAAGGGAAGAGTGCAAATATCCTTCCATGGTTTAGAAACTATTTGAAAACAATACCTATACTAAACTCTATCTGATGGACATATCATCATGAAAAGTGACCATTTTCCCCTCATTTTCTATTTTGAATACTATAGAAAAGACCAGTGCAATACCCTTCAATTAGATTTGCCAGTTGTTAATATTTTGTTGCATTTGCTTTTTCTCTTTATTACTTTTTATTATTACTGTTACTGTTATTGCTGAATAATTTGGTAGTAACATATCATAATATTTACCCTAAATACTCCAATATGTATTTAATAAAAGCAAAGGTAGTTTCCTACATAACTTTATTATCTCCTAGGAATTAAACTAACACTGACACAATATTCTCTAATACCAACCCACATTTGAGTTTCACTAAGTGTTCCAGGGCTGTGTTTCTTCTTTTTCTTTTTAGATCTAGGATCTAATCAAGAATTAAGCATTGCACTTGGTTGCCATATTTGTTTATTCATAATTAAAAGAGCCCCTGCCTTTTTTTCTTTTTGGTCTTTTCACTGATTTTTTTTAGATGCAGGTTAATTGTTTTGTGGAATGCCATATAATCTGAATTTGTCTGGGAGTGTCCTTGTCATTAGATTCAGGTTAAACATTTTGGGCAACGACACCTCATAGGTGACACCGTGTACTTCCCTTTGATCATAATGTCAATCTGTCCTATAACTGGAGAGGGTAAATTTTGATTACTTGGTTATGGTAGTGCCTACTGCTAAATCTCTCCATTGTAAAGATACATTTTCCTTTGTGTAATTTTTCATATGTAGGATGACATTTTGAGACTGTGTGAATATTTGTTCCCAAATGACATTTTACTTAATAATTTTATTTACTTTTTAAAGATTTATTTATTTATTTTAGAGAGAGAGCGCATACATGTGGGGGGAGGGGCAGAGGAAGAGGGAGAGAGAGAATCCTCAAACAGACTCCCCACTGAGTCCGGAGCCCGAGGTGGGGCTTGATCCCAGGACCCTGAGATCATGACCTGAGCCCAAATCAAGAGTCAGATGCTCTTGATTTTGGTGGGTCGGAGGTAATGTAATGATTTTTAGTATCTCTTGATGATACTTGTCATAATCAGTAATTACATTGGTAATGCAAAATAGAGATTTTCTAATTCTATATATTTTCCTACATTTATTAGCTGGTACTCTTTTGTAAAGAAGGGTTTGCTGCCAACCCCTCACATCTCCTGCGCCATTTATTTATTTATTTATTTATTTATTTATTTATGTTACCTATGGACTCCTGGATTTAAAAAAAAAAAAATTCAGTAGGTTACAATCCATTAGCATCATTCTTTGTGATACTCAATATTACCAAATTTGGCTAGGAAAAACCCCCTCAAGCAGGTTACTATATCCTTTTGAAATGTCCCCATCAATCTTGGAGCATTTTCTCACTTTCTGATATAACAAGATTCCAGACTGTTCCCACCTTAGAGCTGAGACAGTGGAGAATGGTATTTATAAGCCAAGATCTATCTAGATGCTAAGCATACATACTGATACTGAGATGTCACTATTTTTTTAAAAGATTTTATGAATTAATTTGTCAGAGAGAGAGAGAGAGAGAGAGCACAAGCAAGGGTAGCAGCAGGCAAAGGGAGAAGTGGGCTCCTCACTGAGCAAGGAGCCTGATGAGGGACTTGATTCCAGGACCCTGGGATCATGACCTGAGCCGAAGGCATATGGTTAACTGACTGAGCCATCCAGGCATCCCTGAGCTGTCCCTATTTTTAAGACCTTTCAATTCAGAGAGTTAGGAAACATTTTTAATTTTTTTCAGATTATGAGTTTATACTTATATCCAATCTAAATCCCAAAGGAATATTCCTTTTCCCCATTCCATATTTGAGGCTCCCTTCTTTCATGTGAGAACCCTGTGTTCAACAACATTAAATATTTACTCATTTGCTCTACCCTGTGATATACACGAAATAGTTTTGAAATTATCAACAGGACTCTCAACAATATATGGATTAAAATTCAAAATTCATTTTCAACTTTTTGTGCTCTTAGGATATACTACATTGAGAGTGCACACAAGAAAACTGTGTTAAAATACTTGAATTAATTATTTTTGATGTGTGACTATGTTATTAATTCAATAGGTAGTTAGGTTCATTTACTTCTGTTTGCATTCAATATTAAGTTTTTTCCCATTTTAATTTAATTTTAATTCATAATTCATTTCTAAGGATCAAAAGTTAAAACTCTATAAATAAAGTTATACTCATCTCACCTGTGTCTCTTCTACCCAATATAGATAATGTTTCACTAGCTTCTGGTTTATGCTTCATGTTTTGTTTTGTTTTTCAAAAACATGCACGGAGGTGTGGAATCTGAAAATGTCAGAAGTGCTAAGAAAAGGCTGGTCTGAGAAAGGTCCCTTTCTATCTTCTTGATAATTTATCAAGGTTATATGGGATTAAATAAAAGTGTATATTCCAATAAATCATGAGCAAATCTGTCACATTTTTTCAACTCCACAGTAAAAAATGGACATCAGCAGGGCCCACCTGAGAGATTCAGGGTCATGTCTGCTTAAATAATAAACCTTACTCTGAACATGAATGAGGAGTTAGAAGGCATCAGTAACTTCTTATTTTGCAACTCACTGAGTTCTAGAACAGAGCCAGTGGTGGTTGGGAATCACTGTGTTGCCTAAAGTTGATTAATCTGAAGCTGGGGTCACCAGAGGCGGTGCCTCAGTCGCGAACATCTTCCATGGAAATAACCAAGTTGAAACATCCCTGGAGAGGAAACTTTCTGGACGGTCAAGGACTTCAAGCAGCTTGTTGCCATTTGCGCCCCTTCTCTTTACTGAAGGCTATAGGAGCCAAATGTGCTTAAGGAAAACTTGAGCGCTAGCCTGTTTTCCCCTCTATGGGATTAAAGAGAAACAACGTCATGTCTTCTGAGGCCATTACTCTAAACCCTTTAAATGGGGAGCAGCAATTTTTATACCACCCGAGGGTCTTGAAGGCGAATAAAACCAAGAACGAACACACCAAGTCCCTTTGGTCATTAGTGTCAAAGACCTTTCCACAGAGATGGAAGGTCTGAACGAATGGCCAGCAACTATCGCTAGAAGTAGCTAATCAGGGGCGCCTGGGTGACGCAGTCCTTGAGCATCTGCCTTCAGCTCAGGGCGTGATCCCGGCGTTATGGGATCGAGCCCCACATCAGGCTCTTCCACTGGGAGCCTGCTTCTTCCTCTCCCACTCCCCCTGCCTGTGTTCCCTCTCTCGCTGGCTATCTCTCTCTCTGTCAAATAAATAAATAAAATCTGAAAAAAAAAAAAAAAAAAGAAGTAGCTAATCACCCAATATCACATCAAACTGATAATGATCAGGGAAATCTGAAACGTCCAGGTATCATTAAGGATGACCCAGTACTCAAACCAATGCCCCACTGCACTGCCTGTTAGTTTGGAGAGAACGATGCATCTGGCTTGTGTGGGTTTTTTTCTTTCTTTCTTTTTTCCCCAATATTTTATTTATTTGAGAGCGAGAGAGAGAGCAGAGAGAGAGCGGGCACCCAAGCTGCGGGGAGGGGCAGAGGGAGGGTGAGAAGCAGGCTCCCTGACATGGGGCTTGATCCCAGGACCCCAGGATCACGACCTGAACTGAAGGCAGACGCTTAACTGACTGAGCCAACCCGGCACCCCCAGCTGGTATGTTTTTATCCCTTGATGTTTTATAACACAATTTTATTTCTAAACTTTTTATTTCTAATTTTTATTTCTTGCTCTTCTCATCAAGAAGATATTCCAAAGAAAAATATAAGTACTCTCAGTTTTAGCTGTTCATTTTCTCTTTGGGTGGGATTAATTTCTCCAAAGTTTTGGTATGCAAAAATAACTCTACTGCTTAAAAGAATATGAAAATCAAGAAAATATTAAATCATTAGAGCATGCTGAGTTTTTAAGTATCAGGATAACAATGGGCATTCCTTCACCCTGGCAACCTCTTTTCAGCAGATAAATAACCTCCAGTTGAAATACCTGGTTAAAATCCCCACTGACTGTTTTCAGTGCTCACTGCATTGGGTTCCTTTGTGTCTTGGTGGCCCAGCTGGTTCCCTTCTGTCCTCCTCCCAGAAGGAATTCTTTAATCTGGGTTTGTTGCAGTCTTGTCTGTGCGAGTATATACTACCGTGTAGTTTATTTGGGTGAAGGAAGAAAGCAGTACTAGACCTGCACAAGAACAGTGTTCTGAACACACAAATACAACTTCAGAGCCTGTGTGACTGACAGACACACCTAATATATATGCATCGAAGGCCTTTCCTTGAAGCCAAAGTAGATTTCTGAAATATGTTTTTTCCCTTTCTCATTTAAATTGAATCAGCCAACATATAGTACATCATTAGTTTCAGATGTAATGTTCAATAATTCATCATTATATGAAATATGGTTTTAATGACCAAATTTGTTTTTGCCAGAGGACTACCAAATCTCCAAGACTGCTTCTACGGCTTCCTTTTAAAATAGAGTTTACCTTAAAATTCAATTCATCAAAACGGTACAAAAATTCAGTTCAATAAATATTAAGTGTCTGCTGTGCCATTCATAGAGATGTTCCCTGAATGTTTTCCTTTCTAGTGGCAGAGAAGAGCAGTAACAAACACAGCCACAACACAGTGTTGAGTGCCGGGAACTGGAGCACTGCAGGGGGTACTAGGTGCGTGAGGGTGTGGAAGAAAAGCTGCGTAAGCTACAAAGAACTTCTCAAACTCAATACACGAGAAACAAATAAACAAATAAAAAAATGGGCAGAAGATATGAACAGACACTTCCAATGAAGACATACAAATGGCTAACAGACACATGAAAAAATGTTCAAAATCATTAGCCATCAGGGAAATTCAAATCAAAACCACACTGAGATACCACCTTACGCCAGTTAGAATGGCAAAAATAGACAAGGCAAGAAACAACAATTGTTGGAGAGGATGTGGAGAAAGGGGATCCCTCCTACATTGTTGGTGGGAATGCAAGTTGGTACAGCCACTCTGGAAAACAGTGTGGAGGTCCCTTAAAAAATTAAAAATTGAGCTACCCTATGATCCAGCCATTGCACTACTGGGTGTTTACCCCAAAGATACAGACGTAGTGAAGAGAAGGGCCATATGCACCCCAATGTTCATAGCAGCATTGTCCACAATAGCTAAATCGTGGAAGGAGCCGAGATGCCCTTCAACAGATGACTGGATGAAGAAGTTGTGGTCCATATATACAATGGAATATTACTCAGCTATCAGAAACAACGAATTCTCAACATTTGCTGCAACATGGACGGCACTGGAGGAGATAATACTAAGTGAAATAAGTCAAGCAGAGAAAGACAATTATCATATGATTTCTTTCATCTATGGAATATAAGAACTAGGATGATCGGTAGGGGAAGAAAGGGATAAAGGGGGGGTAATCAGAGGGGGGAATGAAACATGAGAGACTATGGACTATGAGAAACAAACTGAGGGCCTCAGAGGGGAGGGGGGTGGGGGAATGGGATAGACTGGTGATGGGTAGTAAGGAGGGCATGTATTGCATGGTGAACTGGGTGTTATACGCAACTAATGAATCATCGAACTTTACATTGGAAACCGGGGATGTACTGTATGGTGACTAACATAATATAATAAAAAATCATTAAAAAAAAAAAAAAAGAATGTGTCTTGGAAGCCAAAGGAACTGCAGTGTTTAAAGGGAGAAATGGAGGTCACCTGTGTTATCAAGAGTTCAGATAAGACTTAAAAAGGTCATTGGTAATGTTGGTGAGAGTGCTAAAAGGGTGGGGGTGGGAAGTGGAGGCTAGTTGGCAGGGTGCTGAGGAGTGAGTGGGAGATGAGGAAGCAAGATAACAATAGACAACTCTCTCCATAAGTGTGGCAGTTAACCAGAGGAGGGTTAGCTGGAGGGTTAGGTAGGATTAACAGAGGCTTGTTTTGTCTTTGAGAGAGTGGGGGCAGGTTTAAATGGATGAAATGAGCCCCAGGAAAGAAGTTAAGAGATAATTGATAGTGTGAGGTCCATGAGAATGAGAAGGTGGGGGTGTCAGGCTTACATATAGAGCTCTTTCACGGATGAGGAGGGAAGGGGAAAAGGTAGGTGTGTATGCAGTTAGGTTTCTAAGTTTGGAAACAGGAAGTTTTTATCCGACCTTTTCTTCTGGGGTTGGGGAAGGGGAGAAGTACATGGCATGGTGGTTTGCTAAGAGAGAAGGATGAAGACCCATGTTTAGCCAGCCACTATGGGGAATGGGAGAGAGATCCAACTAGAGAGACAAAAAAGAGTTTATGATGGTATCATTTGGAAGGGTTGACTTTCTTTCCCCTATAGTGTCCAACACTGTGAGTATATGTAGGAAGAAAGTCCGTGGTCTGGCATTGGGGATATTGGAACGGCTGGTTCTGGGATCCAGCAGGGTCTGGGATATGACTAAGGGGCAGGTGGTTGCAGAGAAGTATGGGTGAGGGGTGCAAGGTACTGAAGCTAGGATACTGGATGGACAGGCAGCATCTCCAGACAATGGCAGGTTGGGAGGCAGAGGCTGGGAGGCAAATACCAACATCTACAAACCAGGGTCGGGCACTGGGCAGCTAACTACGTGGTTGGAAATTGATTTTAAGAATGTTAACTTTAGGTACTTGTCTTTGTACAAACGAATCTCTAGTGCTTCCCTATTCCACCTCAGCACAGAGAAGCTTCCTAGTACTTTCTTCTCTGGGATCCTTCTCCTTCCTGCTTGTCACTGACCAATACATAGTTTTTTTCTATTAAAATTTTAGGTGACTGCCAAGGTGGTATGAGGTTGATGAGACCAAGAAAATCTACGTTAGAAAGTGAAAATGCCTTCCACTATCTCTTCACTTCCACTCCTAATCTCTTCCACTTTCTTAAAATCCTTTTACTTCTGTATGGGTAGAAGGAGCTACCCACATATCAGCAGACAGAAATGTTTCTCTGTTTCTTATATAATCAGGTATGTGTTGAGGTATCAAATTTGTGTCAGTTCCCTGAGCATGATAAAACTTCCTTGACTGGAAACTGCCAGATCTGCTCCCACTCACTGGGGACCCCCAGAGTCACTAATACTTCCTGTTGTCACCCCAACCACCTTGAATTGAACGTGGCTTGCATTTTGATCACACCGATACCCTAGTGTTCCAATTTCTAGAATTTGGGGTCTCCTTAGAATTGAAAGAATTATGCTACCACATCGAAGTTTTAAAAAATGACATTAAAACAGAAGTATTTCCTATAGTCTAAAAATTCCTTATGCTGCTTCTCCATTGATCATTCCAGCAGTTACAAATCCATTTTGGGCAAACTTGAAACATGTTTAATTCCTTTCATTTCTTTTTTTAACCTTCATATTCTTTCCATAATGTTTTCTTTTTCTTTTTGTTTTTTCCTCTCTGCCTCTCTTCCTTAATTAGAATGTGAGTGGAGGTATCACATGCTTTGCCTTAGCACTGAGTCTGCACAATGTGATGGTTTCTGTTTTCACGTTTTCTTTCAGCTACACAAGGGCTGCCAAGGATGTGGCCTTTCTGCACACCCTGGCTGCTTCTCTCTGCCAGGTGCTTTCCTGGCCAACTATGCTTCCTTTAGGCAAAGGCAAATAGAACCAGAAAGCAGAGCACTTGGACACTGTTTTCCCCTCTGTCTATCCCTCCACTCCCTCCCTCCAGCCCTCCATTCAAACATTAGTCAAGTGCCTCCTTCCACCCAGCTGGAAAGAGGAACAAATGGGGCACAAGGCATGCAGAAATGAAAAAGCAGTTCTTGTCCTCAAGGCACTGCCCTCTGTGACCTTAGGCAAATGAAGCTCTCCAAAGAGTCACATGGTGAAATAGAAGGAAACTGAACCAGATGATTTCTTGAGAATCCTTTCTGCTTTCACAGCTCTGACGTTGAGTTGCATTAGTGGTTAGTCTCCTGCTTACTGCTATGCTGTGGACAATTTCTCTTTACGCCTTAAATGTGCTTGCTCTTCTACTATCAATTGTTATGTGTTCCAAGAATATGAAGGTGTTTAAATATTAAAGCAAATAAATTTTGGTGCCATACATGGAATACTACATATTTATTAAGAACGATGCTCATAAAGGTTTTTAATGGTATAGAAAAATGTGCGAACTATAATGTCAGGTGAAAAAACAGACACAGGCAGAGAAGGAAGTCTGAAACACTAGGTATTAGGTCACTTGTTAACACCCAGATTTTAACAGTGGTTATCCTCGAATAGTGGGATTATAAATGTTTAAATTTTCCTGCTTTGGTTCTTCTATTTTTTAAAAATAAAGAATGCAACTACTTTTTTAATAATAAAATGAACAAAGTTATTTTTGAATATATAGAAATGATTGCTTTTGCAGCATAAAATTCAGTATGTAAGCCAAAGCCAGATGTGAATAATTTTTAAGACATGCTTTGCCTTGAATTTTCCAAATTTGTCCCTAACATTGATTTTTCTGGATTCCAAGCTTATGTAATTGGTCAAATTCTGGTACCTTTCTGAGGAGTTATAATCGTACAGTTCTCACTTTAGAAAAAAGAGCAGTGAGAAGGAAAAAGGAAGGAGCTATACAATTTCTTCATCTGTCAAAAATGCAGGGTTTTATTTAGGGTCTTGCATTTATTAAGAAAGGTGAAAGTATAGGTCACCAAGAGGTTATTTCAGGAAAAGGCTCTGCAGAGAGCACAACTGCTGACCATGGATGATTTCACCACTTCAAACAGGTGCTATGATGTGTTTGCTCAAGCATGATTTCAGATATCAGATCACAAACTCAGAAGGCCACAAAGGCCAATTGGTAGAAATAAAACACCTATCAGAGAAGGCACTCCCTCCATGGTAAGGAAGTGAAAATCTATATAAAAAAAAAAAATCTGGTGAGTGCTTGGTATGAGTATAGCCTCTCCATTTCCCACAATGGGAGCAGAGAGAAACACAGAAATGGCCAGTAGCTGAGAAAGCCGAGAACTCACTCTGGTGAGCTGTAAGAGAAGCCTCCCGATCTTCTCCAGCTAATCACCCATATGTCAATATTTACAATAGGTCATTTTGTAATTTGTCATTCAGAATTTTAGAGTTTTGTTGCACTGTTTCCCAGGCCCCTCGGCCTTCAGAAGGTATGGAAAGACTTTACATGTGTCAGTCACAGGTAAAGAGGAAAAAAATCTATTGTCTGTCAGCTCATTTGGCCCATGGACCTAACAATGGAAGATTTCTTATGGAGTATGCTATTCAAAGTGTGGTCCTCCTACCAACAGCACTGACATCCCCTGGGAGGTTGCTGGAAATGCAGAATCTGAAATAAGTCAGACAGAGAAAGACAAATACCAGATGATCTCCCTTCTATGTGGTATCTAAAAAATAAAATAAACAAAAAACAATGACAAAAAAGCAGCTCACAGATACAGAGAGGAGACTGATGGCTGCTGGATGGAGTAGTGGGGCATGGGTGAAGGTGGTCAAAAGGTACAAACTTCTAGCTGTAAAATAAATAAGTCCTGGGAATGTAATGTACAGCATGGTGACTATAGTTCACAATACTGCATTGCATATTGGAAAGTGGCTAAGAGAGTAAATCTCAAAACTCTTCATCACGAGAAAAGAAAAAGAAAAAAATTTCTGTAACTATGTATGGTAACAGATGTTAACAAGACTTATTGTGATCATTTCACAATACATACAATTATCAAATCATTGTTATACACCTGAAATTAATACAAAGTTGTCAATTATACCTTAATTAATAAAAAAAAAAAAAGAAAGAAATGAGCTCACCCAGGTCCACTAAGAGGAATCTGCATTTTAACAAGATCCCCATATGATTTATATGTGTACTAAAGTTTAAGGAGCACTGTATCATAGCTATGAAACATATAAACTACATTTTGTCACATATAAACTACATTTTAGGCTCTTTTGAATTTTTCTTCTTCTTACTTACTCTCAAATATATTGAAAATAAAATTTTTTACTGTGGCAAAAAGATTCATCCTCCAGCTAAAAACCGTGTGTGTGTGTGTGTGTGTGTGTGTGTGTGTGTGTCTGTGTGTTTCTCTCAGCTAAGGTACTTGGAAGCAATTTGACATTTGTAATCTCCTTTTCAAACTTGGCTTACAAAGGCAAGTATTTTCAGCTGTCCCAGTTTCCTAAATTATTTACTGCATCTTCTAATTTTAGGCAAATTTTATGCTTGAAAAAGATACTATTTACCACAAACTTCTAAAATTTTTGCTCCCTAGCTTTTTCCATTTTCTGGGAAAAATATTTTTTCTTCCATACTCCTTCTCTGAAAGTCATTAGCAGAAATTCTAACTTTGTATTTTTTTTCAACTAGGCTCCATGCCCAGCATGGAGCCCAAAGCAGGGTTTGAACTCACAACCCTGAGATCAAGACCTGAGCTGAAATCAAAAGTTGGACGCTCAGCCAACTGAGCCACCCAGCTGCCCCTACCTTTGTATTTTTCCAGGGAGGTGTTATCTTTGTTCACGTGGGGAATGGTGATCTGGTTTCTAGTTTGAAAACGTGCTGGTAGTGTACCAAATATGCAAGAAGCCATCTATGAGAATGTCAACTATCCAAGCCATAGAAGGAGCTCAGGCGGCACGGACCCCATCACCTCATGCAGGGCTATCCCTGACTTGAGAAAATTTCTCTTCATAAATGAATGATCAGTTTCTAGTCCACCAATTACATCACAGACTTAACAGTATCAGGCAAACACACACATCAATTTACCCTTGACCTAGGAGGGAAAAAGGTCAGAGTACTTTGAGGGAAAACTTACAGATAAATTTGAAATAATGTTTAAAGTGCTCTTATGATTTTGTATTACTGTAGGAAAGGATGGAATTGTCCTATAAACATTTGGATTAAGCAAAAGCAAGAGGCAGAGGGTATCTAAGACTGGATCTCTGTAGGGTCTTCTTTGAAAGTTCAGTCTCACCTGATTGTCGAATCCGTTGAAGAGTTTGCTGGACCAGAACCTCCGATCTTGGGACAATGATGATAAAGTCCACTTTGCTGAAGTGGCCGAGGTCCAGACTCTGGCTGCCGCTGTCTGCTATAGCACACACCTGGGATAAGAGTTTTCTGGCAACCGTTAGCTGTGGTTGATAAATTTGGAAGGTTTCATTATCTAAATCTAAAATAAAAAAAGTCGTAAGAACAAAATTAATTCCCTTCTGTTGATGGCCACTATGAATCCATAAGGGGGACACACAACATATGTACAGTTTTGCTCTATACGAAGCATTCTATTCTCACTCTGCATTGCGTTTTAATAGATTTGCTTATTTTCTCTGAAAACTTGGCTGAAAGGATGTGTTCAAGAGTGGGTGTGGTAATTTTACAAATGTATTCTTTTAAAATTGACTGATCGTCTCACAGATCACTCCTCAACACCCCTCCCCCACCCAGAAATGTTGGGACAGACTACACTCTCACAGTGGGAGCTGGGACTCATCTCCGGAAAGGGGAAGCAGGAGTTTCCAGCTTTCTTTAGGACTATCAGCACAGGTCAGGTGCCCAAGCCCAGACCGAATTCAGGGAAGGAGGGGATGCTGTAACCATACTAGTGCTGGATTCCTTTGACCTTTTCTGGACAGCACTACAGTAAACATTTCCTCTCCAACAAGTCAGTTGCAACATGATTTGAAATTCTTCTCCCCAGGGACTGCATAACACAGGTCACAGAGACACCCCTTCACCTTTCTTCCCACTTGACTTGCCAGTACTTATGACCTGGCAGTGGTAGGTGGCTGTGGCCAACTCCAGCGCTGACGCCTGTACTATCTGAAGAGACCTGACTCATGACATGGACAGCGGGCCACTCGAGAGGTGATGCATTAGGAGAACATTGCCCAGACACTCTAAACATGCCAGTGGCTTTTTATTACAAGTTATAACCAAGCAATCAATTTCATACGTGCGTCACACACACACACTAGACAGGCTTAGATGAATCTTTAAGCAGGCAACATTTAATACTTTTTTATGAGGCTGCTTTTCATCAGGAACACATGAAAAAGTTTGACTGGAACACACAAGGCCCCAATTAACCTGCACTAATTAATATTTTCCAAAATCAAATTGCATGGGGTGCGTGGATGGCTCAGTCAGTGAAGCATCTGCCTTCAGCTCAGGTCATGATCCCAGCATCCTGGGATCGAGCCCCGCATTGGGCTCTCTGCTCAGCAGGGAGCCTGCTTCTTCCTCTCCCTCTGCCTGTTGCTTCCCCTGCTTGTGCTCTCTCTCTCTCTGTCAAATAAATAAAATCTTTTAAAAAATCAAATCAAATCAAATCACAATGTGGCCACGGTAAAGACGGTGGTCAGAGTACCCTAGCCATAGGTGCTGACAGTGAGTGGAGATATATACAGTTGGCTGAAAGAACCCACTAGAAAAGCCCAAAGCTGCAACTTTTAATAGCAGAATGTTTTTTGACCCACAAAGATTACCAATGAAAATAAATCTGTCTTTTGATAGGCTATTATTTCTTTCATGTCATAGGTTAGATAGGTGGGGACTAACCTAGATGATAGCATAACTTTGGAGAATTTAACTTAGCAAGTTTTGAACTTCGAGGAACCATTAAAATATCTTTAAGCAATATTTCTTAAACAGGGAATCAAGAATATGATTGTGGAAATCTGGATGTACTCAGAGAATTTTAAAATTCTAACTTTGTTAATAATTCAAAAATAATAAGAACACATTTTAGATCATCCAGGTGATTGCTTTATCATCAAATAATGTGTAGAAGTAAAAAAAAATGTATTGTGGGGGCACCTGGGGGGCTTAGTTGATTAAGTGTCTGACTCTTGATCTCAGCTCAGGTCTTGATCTCAGGGTGGTGAGTTCAAGCCCTATGTTGGGCTCCAAACTTGGGATCGAGCCTACTTAAAAAAAAATATTGCATGCATTTGAATTTGTTTTTTTGACTGAGCTAACACCAAGCTGTGCTACTTTATTGCTGAGACAATCGTATGTATAAATGACACATTCCTATTAAGGCAAGGGCTAAAGGCTGTCAGCAGCAGGTTTATGGATCTGTTTCATGTCTACCCTTTGTCCTATTTTTTTTTTTTTTTTGTCCTCTCCTATGTTGTCCTTATCAAATGGGGAATTGGGGAAGGAATCTGAACATAAAGGAATCCAATCTAATGATGGAACTCCTCAGTCCTACTCCCACCATCCCCCCTTTTTATTTTTATTTATTAAAGATTTTTATTTACTTATTTTAGAGAGAGTGAGAGAGAGACAGAGGGAGAGGGAGAGGGAGAAGCAGGCTGCCTGCCGAGTGGGGTGCCTGACTTGGGGCTTGATCCTATGACCCTGAGATCATGACCTGAGTGGAAGGCAGAGACTTAACTGACTGAGACACCCAGGTGCCCCCATTCCCCTCTTTAAAAAAAAAAAAAAAAAGATTTAGTTATTTATTTTAGTGAGAGTGTGCAGGGGGCGGAGAGGGGCAGGAGAGAGAGAATCTGCAGCAGACTCTCTGCTGAGCAGGAGCCCACTGCAGGGATCCATTTCAGGGCCCTGAGATCATGACCTGAGCTGAAATCTAGAGTTGGAGGCTTAACGGACTGAGCCACCCAGGCGCCCCTCCCACTCTCCCTTTTTGCATCCTGGAAGCTTGTAGGGCAGATGATGTGTTGGTATTGCTGCGTTATCTGCCAGGGTTCCCTTGCTATCCCTGAGATAATGTGTGTTTTACAGATCAGGGAGTTAATGAAGGGCGTGGAGAGCCAGGAGCCCTGCACGGACTGCATTCTACATTCTTTCAAGCAGTTCTTTGTAGCCCTCAGAGAGCACCAACAGCTCTCTGGGCATAACTGGTGGAGCTAAGGAAAGTACACCAAGGACCCCAGAATTTTTTGAGGAACAAAGAGAGTCTGCTTATCATAAAGTCTTCAACTTTGATTTTAATTCTAGGAGACATGTACTAAGAACAAGGTGTTGGATCCATGTCCCATCCTAAGGCATTTTTAATTTGAGCCATATTTATCACGTAGATAATAAGGAAAAGCCTGTCACAGTCTGCGACTCTTAACACAGGACCTCAAAACCCTCCGAATGACTTAGCTTCTATTTCCTCCTTTTGGTCTGAGGTGACATTACCCAGGTTTTGCGTGGGGATCATAGCAGCAGCCTCCTGAGCTGACACACACTCGTTAAGATCTCCGTTGAAAGGGGTAACCACGCTCTCTCCTCTTCTCTGTTGCATTTTGTCTAGCAACTTGTCCAGGTCGTCGCCTATCACATAATAAAGCGGAGATAAGAAGATTGCAAGGAACGATACATTTGTATCAGTCTCTGAACTAGGCACTTAAGCTGGGTTCTCACCAAGATTTGTCAGTCAGCCAGCTTTTCATGGCTGAGTGTACACTTGGTCATGCCTCTGGCAGTATCTCTAAAGCCAGAGCTACCCTCGTTTATATTGAGCTTACGATTAACACGCTTTCACATGGTGTATCGTTCTTGACCTCCATAATGCTCCAAGCAGGCAGGATGCGATCATTCTATCTCTATGTGTCATATTAGAAAACTGAGATCCGGGGAGGCAGAATCTCTCCCAAGGTCACACCCCTAAGTCGTGGCTGAGCTGAGGTCCCCCATCGTTGTGCCTTCCTCTGGACCCCTTGCTGTGTTAGTAACAAAATACTGAGGATGAACCATTCCAAATGAGGGAAGGTCAGCAGGCAGGTTTAAGCTCCACACTCATCTCCTAAGGCTAAGATTTAAATTCAGAGAAATCACACAGCTAGAGGCTGGCAGTGTTGCTGAATCCTACAACCACTCACCTAATGATGTGGTTTTGAAATGCGATGCCAGGAAACTGACCTTTCCTGTGATGAGCTCATAACTAATTTCTTTCAAAAACTCACTTGTGGTGAGCACGCTCTCTGCCAGAGCTCTGGACTGATGCTGACCTGCAGAAGAGAGGGAGAGGAGGGGATGCACGAGTGAATAAATGTTCACTGAAATATTCCTAACAGCAAAAACCGGAAAGAATTAAAGCATGTAACTATAGGGATTTGGTTAAGGAAATTATGGCACACCCAAGGATGGACAATTACTCAGCATTTAAAATGACTATTTTAAAAAGGAAATGTTTATAATAAAATGTTAGATGATCAAGGGCCAAAGTGATATCCCTTATGTTTGTAACTGTGGAAACATACTATACATGTGTTTAAAAACTAGGGAGGAACACGGAGGACCTTTAAAATTGTGTTTGCTTGGTTATTATGAATATGTCTTAAAAATATAAACTTACGGTGTTTAGTTATTTTTATAAATGAAAACTGAAAAAATTAATATATTATACTTTCTGATGAAGACTTCTGAAAAAGATTTGTCATAGAGAGATGGGCAGGCAAGTTTTTGCCAAAGTGAGGGGGTTTGGCTTCTTTGGTAGGAACAGGTGAGAATCATCACTAGAGAAGAAAAAAGCAAATTTACTCCAGATGGCTGGCGACTCATGATGGTGCCTGATAGAAAGTCAGCACAAGAAACAAAAACACATTTTGTAATGTTCCAACTTTCTGGACCTTTTCTTTAGAGTCAGTGTTATAACATTAAGTATCCTCTTCGGTGAGGAGGTGAATATGTGAGCTGAGTTCTTGGCAAAGTTGATTCACTGGCTTAGGCCACCTGTGGCAATGGCTTTATCACATGCTAGAGTGGTAACATTTCCAAAACCTTTTAAGCATAGAAGTTACGTGAGACAAGCATATCTATTACTAGGACACGCTTTGAAATAAGGCTCCCACAACCAGCTGACAGGGACACCAGCCAAACTAAAGGCTACACAAATCTGATATGAGGAGAAAACAAAAGTTAAAATTAGGAGGAAGAACTCAAGTGGGAGCAATTAGAGATTGATTACCTGGATGCTTGAAACACGCAATAAATAGTTTTCAAATGGACAAATGATTGAATCAATGGATTAAAAAAAAAAAAACCAACCCAAAACATGACTCACCTAACACTACCACACAAAATTCGTTTCCTCTGATTTTTGATGCACAAATCGCCACAACATAATCTGGAAGTCTTTGATAGTGTCTCATTTCACTGAGAGTTCTCAATGTCTCTGAAATGCCCTCCGCCAAAGAGTTCTGAGTCACAATCACATGAACCAGGTCTTGAGATACGCTGGCGATTAGTCTCGCGAGCCAGGGGAGTTGTCCTGGCGACACGGGTGTGCACTGAGCACCCATCTGCAGGGCTTTCTCTCTCAGAGTAAATTCCTGCATGGCTTTCAGCATGATTTGCTCAAATTCTTCCCTGAGAGGTATCTGATCGGGACCTAAATTGAAGAGAATTGCAGCTAGAATTTTTAAAAAATCACAGCTAGAAAAGAGAAACACACACACACACACGTTAGTGTGTAGCCCTTCTAAGCCCACCGTATTCCACGGGCAAAAGAGCTCTTTTCCTGTTGTGGCCGCAAGTATGGAGCCCCTACTGACCATCTGCAATTGTGAAATGACCTTCTCTCTGTGTCAATATTAAAAACAAATGCAGGCCTCTGTTCTCGTTTATGATTATCTTGGTATTTTTTAAAGAGGATGTGTTCAGAGTCAGTATCAATTCTGCTGTATGCCTTAGGGGACGGTCATGGAAGGTGGTATATTTGTTGAACTGTTAAGCTTGTCATTACTGACACGAGTAATGACTCATGAAGGAAGACGCTAACCTGCCATATAACCAATTTTAGGTTTCACTCATTTCTCATTTTGTTTATAGCTACTTCGAAAAACATTTTAACGTATTGCCTCTAATTCCTAATTTTAGGAATACCGTCCATAAGAAAATTAAGTTTAACGACTTTTCACTTCTAATTTGTATTTAGGGAGCCTCACACTTTCCCTCGCTAGAGAATGTCACTGTCATCTAGCTATTCCCCAGAATTCTGGGTTAAGGATGGCATTTGGTCCTCTCCTCCAGCTGTGGTTACGGCTAAATTTATATGGGTGACCTACAGCCCCTGGAATTAGGGGGATATTGTTTCTCTGATTCTCTTTAGAAACTCAACCGGTTTTTAGAACAAAACAAGCAAGTCAATGCTTGGCATGCAAGTGACTCAAATGAACTCCTACATTTAGTTTAAATTGGAATCAGTTAGACTATGCTCACTCCCACTCTTCAGTCATGTCTTTGGCTGCACAGACCTGAGATTTGAAAGTCAGGCTCTGGTAGAGTGTCTGTGACCTGAGATCAAGCAATAACTTCAGAACTCAAGGCTAAAAATCCCCTTGGAAAAGAATACAGGTTTAAGAGACTGGATTTCCGGGGGCGCCTGGGTGGCTCAGTCGATAAACGTCTGCCTTCGGCTCAGGGCGTGATCCCAGCGTTATGGGATCGAGCCCCACATCAGGCTCCTCCGCTGGGAGCCGGCTTCCTCCTCTCCCACTCCCCCTGCTTGTGTTCCCTCTCTCGCTGGCTGTCTCTCTCTCCGTCAAATAAATACATAAAATCTTAAAAAAAGAAAAAAAAGAGAGAGAGAGACTGGATTTCTGTATGAGAAGGAGGAACCTTGAGTGAGTCAGAAATCTTTCCTTCCTCACAGGGATTTAAGTGGCTTCCCAGGCCCCCACCCATATTCTCTGGGAAAGTAAGAAAATGAAGGTTTAGTCATATTTTTAGGATATGGAAAAGTAAATAAAATATTATATATTTTAAAAATAATTTAAATTGGAGAAAATGCATTTTTCCATGATTGGTTGGAGGCTAGAGGAAGGGAGACTGAGATCCTCTCAGAGTTTTTTCTGCTGTCCATGGAAAGAGGGCAAGAACCCTGCAATGCTTACATCGTGTTAATATTTCTTATTTCCTTCCCAGTCACTTGCTAGAGGGAGGTGGATGCCTTCTTATCACCTGGGAGCCGCCAAAGCTTCCGTCTTCATTTTGCTTAATCAAATTAGCATCATGGTTAGTGGTCACTAGATACATACTAGGTAGTGAGCTCCAAGTGTATAGATTTGCATTGAGTGTACAGATGCACAGCACAAATGAGATAAAGGGAAGGTGGCTGTCTGTCTAAAGCTTTCTTCCATCAGAACAAATGACAACTCAAAAGCAAGTGGCTTTGCTGCCATTCCCTACTGCCTCTCATAGACCCCCTGAAGGTTCAGAGGCCTGGTGAATCGGTGTGTCTGTAAGACCTGCTCCAAACCATGATTGAGTAACATGTTCTCAGTGTAATTAATTTCAAATATAAAGGCATTCTGGGAATATAAAATTATGAAACATGCTCATAGCATTTTCCATTGCCTTAAAACTAACTTTTATGGAGTTTTGACTGAATTACTGTTAGGAATTGAGAAACAGGAAAATGTACCAAAGTTTAAATGAGGCAAGAGAGAAAAATGCCTTGCTTCCAATCACCTCCTATCATTTCTTCATCTTCAGCCTTTATAGCTAAATTGCAGGAGCTTTTTCTCCACTTCCCACAAGCTTGATCATAGTAATTTTTTTCCCATCAACTGCTGATCTGTAGGAACTCAGCTTAGCCTAGACATCATTCTGATTGGCTTTTCAGATAGGGCTACCTTAATAAGAGGAGACAAGGTTCCAGCAGACTCAGAGCCCTCCAATAATCACCGGATTTGCTGATTTCACTTTCTACTTCAAAAGATTTTCAGGCTGTGAAATAGCAGATTGATTTTTTTTTTTTTTAAAGTAACTGTAGTGGAAAAGCCTCTTTCTTCTGAAGAATCTTGCTTTTCTCCTTCTCTATTATGTCCAGGTAACTGAGCCATCAAAGTATTAGACCTGTTCTTTTAAAAGCTTGGATTTTTTAAAAAAGAAGTCTATCAATAGGGGCGCCTGGGTGGCTCAGTCAGTTGGGTGTCTGCCTTCAGCTCAGGTCATGATCTCGGGGTCCTCGGATCAGGCCCTGCATCTGTCTCCCTGCTCAGCAGGGGTCTGCTTTTCCCTCTCGCTCTCCCTCTGTGTTCTCTCGCTCTCTATCAAATGAGTAAATAAAATATTAAAAAAAACAAAAAATAAATAAAAGTCTATGATCTGTAGCATATGTAACAAATGTTCTTTTGCCTTCTTCAAAACCTTTGGAGGCAAAACAAACACTCAAGGACGCCAGAAGGAGAAAGTTGCTGAGGGGGTGTCCTAACGTACAAAATTTAGATTAAAAATAAAAATAAAAAGAAATACCCATTCATGTTGCACATTGAGAGATATATTAATTGGTTGCCAGTAAAACTCTAGAAAGAACTGATCCCACAAGGCAGAGAAGAGAGGTCCAACTGAATGGAGATTTTTCTTTTTTTAAGATAAGAACTTTAAGTAATTTGAGGACATGTTGTTTTGACCATTTAGTTTATTTAATTAACTTGGACTTTGATATTTTAAATTGTTATTAAGATTGAAAAAAAATGCTGTACTGACCGGCTTGGTTTGCCAATAGCATTACCCTATGCAGGCTTGTTTTACTAATTCTGGATGCATGCTGGTTTTAGATCTTGGAATATAGTTGAAAATCAATAGATGTAGCAATTAAAATTATGACATCAAATGAGCTGCAGACACAGGTGGTTTTTATAATTTTATTACCCACTCATCAGCATGATTAGCAAGTCCTAGGTTTATCATCAAAGTGGCTCGTGAGATATCCGAAGCCTTCCAAGTTTCAAAAGCCTATGTCAACGCAGGCCTTCAGACTCTCAGGGCACCAAGTCTTAGAGCTGCACTTGCTAGCTGATGGTCCAAAGAATCTGGCCAGCGGAAGCTTTTGTTTTGTTTTTAACATTGTTTAGCCCAGTATTTTCATTATTTAACATTTCAGTATTTTCAAACACTAAAATAATTCACAAGAGTGCAGATAAAAATTTCTTATGTGTAATTTTACACCTTGAGCATTTTCCTAAGTAAATCAGTGGCTTGAAGTCCTAGAGTGAGTGTATAATTAGGCTGCATATTAGATGACCTGCTGCAGTTTGCAAAATAAAGGACATTGCAATGTAAATGTTGTGGAGCATTGTCAGGGCACCTGCATACACCCACTGTGGAGCTCAGGAGGACATATCAAATAGAGGAAGTGAAGGGTTCATGACCTATGTATCCCCCTTACCCTACAGCCTAAAGAGCCTTTCAGGGAGGTCCACAGATACTGCCTCAATGAAGGAAAACATGATGAGACTACATCAAAGAGGGGTAGCTGGAGAAGAAAAAAAAAATGGATGTAGGGACAGTGGCTAAACAAGATAAAAAGGCTAAGTAGAAAACTGTAAAATAATTGTCTAAGGCAATGGTTTCATTTGCATTCCAGATGACAGCTGCACTTTCGGAAGGGTGGCTTGGCCAGACTCCCCAAGGAAGGAGGGTGCCCATGGCACTGCCCCTTGAGGTTCTGCCTGTATGAACTATTCTAGAGACTTTAGGACCATCATGAGACTGGACACTAGGTGGCGCAATTTATCTCTTCTAGGACCCAAAGAGGTAAGCAAGAAGCTAGGGAGATCACTCAGATAGGAGAGAAATGGGGGGAGGGGGGAGGGAAGCAAGTGACAAAAAGGAGTAGAAAAGAAATGGGAAAGGAAAGGGAACAGAGACAGTGGGGTTGAAGGAAGGGACTATTAGAAATTAAAAGGGGAAAGTAAGAGATGGACAAGTGGATAAATGTGATAAAGTGGGGAAAGGAAAAACGCATGATGCAAAAAAGAATAAAAATTATCACCACCAAATAATTATTGAAAATCGCTTACCTAGCCGCACAAGATACTGTATCGTCAGAAGAATCATGTTTTCCACGCTCAGGAGTTGGCTGCCAGTCAACCCTAAGTGTTCCAAATCTTTGTTTTCCAACTGTGGAATCTTGTAGCAATTCACCAGCAGAGGACTCACAACAATGTCACCAACATTTCCATAGAAATAGGGTAAAGTGCCATAGCCTGCCCCAATAGAAGCAGGTCAATAAAGTTCAACATTTCTTTTTGAGGTCCAACCAGGTACACGTGCCCAGCTAGGATCAAAGATGCTTAACAAAGTTTCCTGCCCTCTGAGATGGTTGCCAAACAAAATCACTCGAATATTCTAGGGAATTCCCTCAGATGCTTCCGAATTCTACCCTTATACTTAATCAGGTGAGCAGGAAGCAAAAGACTCAGATGATATCATCTCTGTTTTCCACAGAGGAGGCATGTTAATATTATATCTGCCACAGAGGATTGATGAGAATTTGCAAAACATCTCTGTAACCTTTCGCAAAACTGCAATGATAAAATATTTTCCAATAGAATTCTTGATCAAGTTTCTTTAAACACAAGAAGCCAGAAAACAAACCACAATAACATATTTCATTTGCTGAGGTTTTCTTAAACATTTTAAAAAGCTAACAAACTCACTGATAACCAGCAATATTCTTCTAGTCATAGGTACTTGCAGGTTCCTACTCTTTGTGCTATCTTTGTTATTTTTATGTTCTCTTCTCAAATGTCGGTAAATAGCCTCAAATTACATTAGAAGTAGATAGGACAAAAATATGTTGAAAACATAACCTGTTTTGGTGGCATGGTAAAAAGAGGGGCAGTTCCTCTGTGAGACTTTCTAAAAGGCAGACACCAAAGGGTCCCCATGTTCTACATATCTTTCCAAGACTTAGCTCCATTATGCACACTACTCAAATGTTTAATAAAAATTTCCTGACCATATTGAATTTAAACAACTGGGATTCTTCCAGTGCCTATAGGCCCAGAAGCAGGGGATAGGACAGCCAGATAAAGGATAGGGCTTGAAGCAAAACCAGCCATGTCGGTAGGCTCAAGTCAACCAAAAGAAGCAGGTAACACCTCATATAGACATACCCTAAAGATCCAGTGGGGCTTAACCATCCCATCTATTTAGTCCCAAAGGTAAAACAGGAAGCCTCCTTCTGACCTAGGATAGTCCCCGAAAGAGGTAATTCTTGATGGGGGTCTGAAAAGCACGAAATTAGTCCTGGATTCTAGGGACCTCTAAATTTCTACACCTCCACTTATAGACAGTTTGGAAGGACTCAGACTCTGTAAAGATAAGCGATTCACAGATGCTTCCCCATGCAACTCTGGGACCTCGTGGTTCTCCCAAAGGGGGCCTGTTAGCTGGTTCAGCTCGTTTCTTTTCTCTGTGGTTTGGCTCCCTTTGACCAGAACGTCCCTTTCCATTCAGGACCCAGCTGAAACATCACCTCTGACAAGTCTTCTCAGACTCCCTCCAGGCAGAGTTAAGCTCTCTCTCCTTTGAGTTCTTGGAGTTGTTGGTTGTGAACCTCTACTAGCTCAGGTCTCACAATATTGTACTTATTCCCACGACAGACTCCGCACTAAACAGTGCTCCCTGTGGGCAAAAAGGCTCTGCCTTATTCCCAACTTCTAGTCACATGCTTAACAGCATGAGGGAGCTGACTGATAAAAGATGAAAGAATCGATATATGGATGAATGAATACATGCATGAACACATGGATAAATACACGAACACTGAAATGGAGAGACAGTCCTAGATCCCAGCACACACAGGCAACTTGAAATTCCTTTCCCTTACCTATCAGAATTACTGGTCTAACTCCTGAGTTACTCAGCAGGTTTTCAGGAACAATTACAGTTTCCCCTGCAGGAATGGGTCGAGGTTGTAAAATTCCAGTTAATGGGGTCTGTGGAACTGGGGCAGATAAAAGGGACTCTGGAAAAAAAGTTGTTTGACAAGAAGGATTAGACATGAAAGCTAAATGAAATACCATTGAAATCAACACAGTCTTAATACTTTTAATAGAGAAGTTTTAGAAGTGTAATGGTTTGTTTTTTTTTTTTTAATTAAAGCAATTCATGTTTATTGTATAAAATTAGAAGTGAGAAAAACAGGAGGAAACAACCCCAATCATAATCACATCACCTGGAGATAACTACTGTTTAGCATTTTCATAATTCTTTCTTCTAGTTGTTTTTCCACATGCAATCTTTTGGATTCTGTTTTGTATTTAGTTCCCTCCATCCCCATCCCAATTATCATGGCTTATTTACTCATTATAGAAAATTTGAAAAATACAGAAAAGAGTGAAGAAGAATAAACTCATCATTAATCGGTATTATCTAGAGGCAAACACAGTAACATATTGGCATAATTCTTTGTATATACTGCATCTCTATGTAGTCTTTAAAACTATTTAAGCAAACTTAAATTTTTAAAGAATCCCAATTATGCCTTAGAAATGATATATTTACATTTGTCTGTGCTTAGTACAGCAGGGTAGACCAGTATTTAAAGAGTTACCAGTAGGTACCCAGTGGCCATGGTTTGGCTATTCTAAAGGAGAACCAGTTGGCTTTTCAGGTTTCTAGCCACAGACTAAGCTGTCCAGGCCAGAAATAAAAGGTGCGTGTCACATAAAGGAATCAGATAATAGGAAAACACATCTAACACCACAGATGGCAAAGCAAGCGCATTTGTGCCCTATGATGGTGGGTTAGTTGCATCGTGCCCTATGTAAAGAATGGTTTATCGATACTGTAGACCAAAACAAAGCCAGATGGTGAGTTAAGATCTGTTGTGATGGCACATGTACTTTTAGGGAAGGCAGATGTGATGGGGACAAAATATCAGCTACTATTAATTTCCTTACATAATACTGGACACAATGGTTGGATAAGGAAATTTATCTTCAAAGGTTCAGGGAAAGAATAGGAGAAGATACCTCTGCTAATTCAAAAAAACTGAGAACCCATCTTCTGTTGAAATCTTACCAGTTCTTGAAAGAGGGCGAACTGTTGGAACAGGTACAACTAAACCAGGTTGTGGGACAGGTGACCCAGGATACCATCCCCGGTGTCGTTTCTTTGGTGGCCCAGAAATGAACATGGTAGCTGAAGGCAAAAAGAAAGACGAGCCTTGTCCTTAGTAGTGGAAGAAAGGAGAGAATTCAAAGTAACATAGAGCCTTTAATCTGATTATACTCAGAAAGTCTGAGCCATTCTTCTAGAGGTAAAGATAAAATTAGAAAAACTCACCCTAACAATACCACCTAACATTCGTACGCTGTTTTACCATTTACACTTTTACCCAGATTATTTCATTAAGTTCTATCAATAACATGGTGAAGTTGTAGGATAAGTATACTGTTATACCCATTTTGTAGATGGCGAAATGAAGGCTCAGATTTGCCCAGGGTCATGCAACACAGAGGAACCTTGATTTCTGTCTTTGGTCAGCAAAGCTCATGGTTTCCTTATATATTTGTTTCAACTTTTTTTTCTAGCTAGGCTCATATATCACCAAGACTTTTAATCATCATTGTTCACACCAATCATAAACCTTCGAAACCTTGGATGAGAAGCTAAGGAAAAACTAGGAGAGCACTGTCAGATAATTCATCATTCCAAATGCCATAGCATGTCTTCCATAATTAAGGTGCATTATTTCAAAACTCTAAGATGGGTATTGTACCTTGGTCTCCTGATGCATAGCTAGGTCTTGGTGACAAAGAGTAGTTCCCTGGGCGGGCCAGGGTGGAGCTGGATGCATTGCTCTTCCCTCCATGGCTACTGTTTCCATTAGCAGCATCTGTGGCACAGGAGAGGAATATTCAGAACAGGGGCTGAGCTGCACACTGCGTTCCATGACGCTGCAACCATACCATAAATGCTCCAGGATTCAAAGACGTCTCACTGACAGGACAGTCCCTTGTGTAAAATGGACTACAACCATCAGAGTAGTACCCTCTTTAAAATGAAATGTCACCTAAAAATAATTTTCTAGGATCCCAAGAGATCTTTTAGAATCACTTTCAGTGATGTCTTTGGAGATGGAGGGTGGAAGAAAGAGAAAATGTGTTGCTGTCTTTTTTTAACTTTGTATCTTGAAAATCTCCAAGAAATTTGGAGAATGGTATAATAAACCACATTCCTACCACCCAGCCTCAACATTTATCAACACAGGGCCAATCTTGCTTTAGATAAATATAAATCAAGACACTTCCTCTTCACACAACATAGTCACAGACTTGCTCTAGATTATCTTGAAGTGAACTTATTTATATTCTTTCATCCATAAATATTTTTGTATGAGTTTCTGAAAGAAAAGAACTCCTAAAAATGTAACTGTAATATCATTATTATACTTCAAATTAATAGCGATTAATAATTTCTTAATGCCAAATATCCCAGTAGTGTTCAAATTTCCCCCCTGTTATCTCAGAAATGGTTTTTTACAGTGGACTTCCTCAAATTAGGGTTCAAAAAGGATCCACACATTGAATTTAGTTTTTATGTCCCTTAAACCCCCTTTTTAAAAGCTCACATTTATTAGTATAATAAAAATATTCAGTTAGTGTTTGCATTTCATGGACTGTCTCACAAATTTTAAAAATAATTTGCTTGAATCAGGATAAGGTCATACTGCAACGAGATTTAAGATGATGTCATTTTTGCTGAGACGTTTTCCAGACTCTGTATAGTGTCAGTTGCATCCCTTTTCCCCCCTCCTTGAACCTCCTTTAATCTATAGGATTCCCCTTCTTTTTTCTTTCTTCCAGTTAATTTGGTGAAAATCTGGCAGAATTTTTTCATTTTCTGAATTTTGCTGATTGGTTATCTTTGGCATCATTTAACATCCCCTCTATTTCCTACATACAAATTATTAGATATAGAGGCTTACTCAGATTTAGGTTTGGGTTTTTGTGCAAGAGCATCTCATAAATACTCTCATATGCTTCCATTAGCAGGCACACGATAACTGGCTTTCTCTCTTCTTGTCACGTTAAGATTGATCAGTGGGTTCAAGAGTTGTTAACCTAATCCTCAAATTATAAAGGTGTCCATCATTGGGGCACCTGGGTGGCTCAGCAGGTTAAGCATCTGCCTTTGGCTCAGGTCATGATCCCAGGGTCCTGGGATCGAGTCCCACATTAGGCTCCCTGCTCATCAGAGAGCCTGCTTCTCCTTCTCCCTCTGCTGCTCCCCCTGCTTGTGCTCTCTCTCTCTCTCTGTCAAATAAATAAATAAAATCTTAAAAAAAAAATTTGTCCATCAGCCCTTCATCTGATGGTTTTAGCAACCATGCTGGTTACTGCCAGGATTCATAATTTGATTAACTTTTTTAATACTGCAAAAACTTGGATTCAGTTTGTTCAAGTCTGTAATCTAACCAGAAGGTGGATCCTGCAAGAACTGTTGGAACAGAATAAGAATAAAAGTGGTCACAATAAATTATGATGCTTAACTGCTATAAAATTTCCAAGAATGATAGGCTCATTCTTCCTCTACTTTTCTGACCATTTCTTTTCCTTAAACACTAGCATCTTCTAAAATGTTATCTTTAGTTAACAGCTTGCCTTACCCAACATTTCTCTTTAGCAGATCCTATTTACCCTGGTGATTTTAATCTCATGTACAATAAATTAGATGACTGCTGAGCTACTGCCCTTGGACATTTCATGGGTATCTCAAATTCAACATGTCCACCATTACTCACAGTTGAACTCTCCTCCTTCTTCTGTATTTCCTGTCTCACATAATTGCATCACCATTAGCAGACAGACAGGTACAGACCAAGACCCCTTCTTCCGCTTCTTGCTTACATTAATCAGCCAAATTCTGCTGATTTTACTTCCTGAGTAGTTCTCCAATCTGTTTCCTCCTCTCCTACCTATTATTACCGAAGTCAAGGACTTCATCATTTCTCACCTATTGAAATGACCTCCAACTAGTTTTCTACTTCTTTTTTTTTTTTTTTTTTTTTTTTTGCTGCCAAAGTGATCTAGCTCAAGTTCAGATCAGATCATGCTACTCCTTTGTCCCATAAGTTACAGAGTAAAACTCGTGCTTCTCTTGCCCACTACTTGCTCCCTGCCACTCCCTGAGTTTTACATTTTACCATTCTAACAAGTCCAAACCACTGGGAGGTTCCTGCACACATCATGCAGCTTCTTTTCTTTCCTTTCCTTTCAAGCTTTGGTCCTGGATTTCCCCTAAATTTTTTTTTTAAGATTTTATTTATTTATGTGACAGAGAGACAGCCAGCGAGAGAGGGAACACAGCATGGGAGTGGGAGAGGAAGAAGCAGGCTCTCAGCGGTGGAGCCCGATGCGGGACTCGATCCCGGAACGCCGGGATCACGCCCTGAGCCGAAGGCAGATGCTCAACGACTGAGCCATCCAGGCACCCCTCCCCTAAATTTGAAAGATCTTTCCCTCACTCCTCCGTGTGTTGAATATCTCTTCATAATTTAAGATCAAGCTCCTCCAAGAACTCATTCTTCATTACTCTCTAAAATGTTGAGCTAAAACTCTCTCCCTCCTTTGTGCTCCCCCAGCATATTGTATTTACTACAATACACTGAAAATACTTTCCTATAATTCTATCTTCTCTACTAGATTATAAGTGCATTAGAGGTCAGGAATTGAAACCGGGGATGTACAGTATGGTGACTAACATAATATAATAAAAAATCATTAAAAAAAAGAAATTAAAAGCAATAATAAAACCACAAAAAAAAGAGGTCAGGGATTGAGCCTTATTTATCTTTGCATCCTCGGTTCCTCAAAATGGCAGGTATCCAAGAAATGTTTGCTGAATAGAACCAACCTGCTCTGTCTCCCCATGTGCTAAATGTCATTCTTTGACTCTTCTGGGTGGAGCATACGGAATAAAAAGCTTTGTATAATGATACAATATTATAGACAGCCCCACTTCTGTCTTCAACTGGCAGGAAAAGAGCGTCTGTTTTCTTCTACCAAATTGTCAATGAGATTTCACACAAGTCTTTTATAGACTACGTATTTACCAAAGAAGTATAAGTGAGGAAAACATCACCTGCAGCAAAAGTCTTCCCTACAACCTGCAAAGATAAAGCCAGTGGCTTCACAACATTCTTATTCCGGGTCAGGTCCTGAGCTCCACTTAAATTGATTGCAGAATTAGCTGGACTGAGAATCGGCGAATCTTGAAAATGAAAGAGGTTGTTCAAATTAGAAACTATTTTATATGCAGGAAGGGAGTTAATTCAATAAGAATGAGGTGAGAGAAAGCAGATGGTTAAAATTTTAGTTTTATCCTTAACCTATTTTAAGAAAGTCAGTTTCTCTGTGTTCAGGGTTTTTGTTTTTGTTTTTTTTTTTATGTGCTGGGTACTAGTCTAAGGACTTTAAATACATCAATTCACTTAATCCCTATAAAAACTCAATGAGGTAGGTAGTACTACCTTAAGGAGTAGTTGTCATTTAACTCAGTCAAAGTCATATGTGGCATCGAGGATATCATTATGTGCCATATTAAAACTATCTTCACAGTTCCCCTTAAAGTCGTATTTTAATGAAATATATTTATCCCTGTCCAGATGACTTTGTCATTTAAAAGGTGCCCTGAAAACTAAGTCATTGCAATGGAGGAGAAAGCACTTTTCTCTGAAGGAAAGTTTGTTTTAATTTTTGGAATAACAAATTAATTAACTAATTAATCAACTTACCTATGTAATACCAGGTACACCCAAAAGAAGGTTTCTATTCAGATTCAGAAAATAATTCAGCCCAGAAAAACCACATGCCATTTTAGAGACAGGCTATGGGGAACATAAACACAAAAGCCAACTAGAGTTTTCCAAAATGAGTATAGACCCCCAATTCCTGACTCCATTCTGCCAGAACAGCTTAATCAATTAATACCAGCAAGCGTCAAAAGGGACTGTTAAAACCCTCTGAGAGTTTGAAAAGAAAAAATGCTCTAAAAAGCAGGATATTCGTGGTACTACATTAGAAATTATCTCAAGGGGCGCCTGGGTGGCACAGCGGTTGAGCGCCTGCCTTCGGCTCGGGGCGTGATCCCGGCGTTATGGGATCGAGCCCCACATCAGGCTCCTCCACTGTGGGCCTGCTTCTTCCTCTCCCACTCCCCCTGCTTGTGTTCCCTCTCTTGCTGGCTATCTCTGTTAAATAAATAAATAAAATCTTTAAAAAAGAAAAAAAAAAGAAATTATCTCAAAAATAAGTATTCAGGGACGCCTGGGTGGCTCTGTCAGTTAAGTGTCTGCTTTTGGCTCAGGGCATGATCTCAGGGTCCTGGGATCGAGTCCTGTGTTGGCCTCCCTGCTCAGCAGGGAGCCTGTTTCTCCCTCTCTCTCTCTGCCCCGCCCCCAACTCATGCTCTCTCCCTCTCTCAAGTAAGTAAATAAAACCTTTAAAAAGTAAGTATTTGGGGCGCCTGGGTGGCACAGCGGTTAAGCGTCTGCCTTCGGCTCAGGGCGTGATCCCGGCGTTGTGGGATTGAGCCCCACATCAGGCTCCTCTGCTATGAGCCTGCTTCTTCCTCTCCCACTCCCCCTGCTTGTGTTCCCTCTCTCGCTGGCTGTCTCTATCTCTGTCAAATAAATAAATAAAATCTTAAAAAATAAATAAATAAATAAAAAGTAAGTATTCATACCACAGCGTGAGTCCTGATACTTCTAATCGATGCTCCTCATAAGAACTCAAGAAATTGAAATGGTTCCTCACTGGCTCAGAAGAGTTAATGTGCCTCTCTGAGGGCGGGACTTTAGCACTAGGGAGTGGTTCTGAGTTCTACAGGAAGAACAGACACCAGCAACTGTACATATAACATTACAGTGTTGCAGGAAACTGGAAGACAGTTTTTCATGTCTTAATAGAGAATCTTATAGGATAGGAATCCCAGGTGACTTTGCTGTGCTATTATACAGGTTGGTCATTATGTTTCAGGCCACGATTGTATTGTTGGGGACAAGGCTAGCAACTTATTACAGTAGTTTATACTTATAATTTTAGCATATTTCTAACTGCCCAGGTAAACATATAGGTAAAAGGTAGTTGATAAATTACGAAGGGTGGTGATTTGCCTTATTTTTTTCAAATCACTGAATTCAAATTAGCAGAAACCAATATTTTTATTTTTTATTTTTATTTTATTTTTTTTAAAGATTTTACTTATTTATTCAACAGAGATAGAGACAGCCAGCCAGAGAGGGAACACAAGCAGGGGGAGTGGGAGAGGAAGAAGCAGGCTCATAGCGGAGGAGCCTGATGTGGGGCTCGATCCCATAACGCCAGGATCACGCCCTGAGCCGAAGGCAGACGCTTAACCGCTGTGCCACCCAGGCGCCCCAGAAACCAATATTTTTAAAGTAATGAAAAGGAACAAAGTCAATGTACAGAAATCAATCTTCATATCTATAACAATCTATAGCTGGATAAAATGCCTAGGAATAAGCTTAATAAGAAATGTACACAACTATATGCAGAAAACTTTACAGTACTTCTTACTATAATGTCTGGGATTTGTTTGAACATATTGAGGGAAAGAAGGAGAGAGAAAGTAAGATTAAACAATAGTGTCCATGTGCGCTCATAATTTTGAAGGTGGGTGATAGGTCTATGGTGTTGGTTCATTATATTAGTCTATATTTTAAGTTTTTATTTAAATTACAGTTAGTTAACATACAGTGTAATATTAGTTTCCGGTGTACAATATAGTGATTCAACAATTCCATACAATATCCAGTGCTCACCACAACATGTGCACTCATCAATCCCTATCACCTATTTAACCCATCCCCCCACCCACCTCCCTTCTGGTAACCATCAGTTTGTTTTCTATAGTTTCTTGGTTTGCCTCTCTCTCTCTTTTTTCCTTTGCTTGTTTTGTTTCTTAAATTCCACATGAGTAAAATCATATGGTATTTGTCTTTCTCTGACTTATTTCACTTAACATAATAACTCTAGCACCATCCATATTGTTGTAAATGGCAGCAGACTCCTCGCTGAGCAGAGAGCCTGACACGGGGCTTGGTCCCAGGACCCTAAGATCATGACCTGAGCCAAAGGTAGACACTTAACCGACTGAGCCACCCAGGTGCCCCTGACGATGTTCTTATAAGAAGAGGAAGAGAAACAAGGGATACACACACACAAAGGAAGGGCCATGTGAAGATACGGAAAGAAGGCAACTATCTGCAAGTCAAGGTGGGAGACCTCAGGAAACACCAATTGTATGGCACCTTGATCTTTCTTGAACTTGCAGCCTCCAGAACTTTGAGAAATTAAATTTCTGTTGTTTAAACCACTCAGTCTGTGATATTTTGTTATGGCGGCCCTAGCATACAGATATTTAATTAGATTACTCAGATGAAATGGACAAAAAGAAAATACTAAGGAAAAGACTACAAAATGACTAGGGCTAATAAATGAGTTCACCAGAGTTTCAGGATATATCAAGATTAAAAGATCGATGAATAGCACTAAGAGTCCAGAAATAAACCACTGCATTTTATGGGCAATTAAATTTTGACAGGAGTGCCAGGAAAATTCAATGGGTTAAAAAAACAGTATCTTCAACAAATGATTATAAGACAACTAGATATCCACATGCAAAAGAATAAACCTGGATCTCTTCCTCACACCATATACAAAAATTAACCAAAAATGGATTATAAATCTAAATGTAAGAGCTAAAACTACACCACTCTTGGAAGAAAACATAGAAGTAAATGTTCGTGGCCTTGGATTAGGCAAAAGTTTCTTAGTTGTGACACCAAAAGCACAAGCAACACAAGAAAAAATAAATGAATTGAACTTCGTGAAAATAAAAAAAAAATTGTGCTTCAAAGGACACCATCAAGAGCGTGAAAAGACAACCCATACAGTGGGAAAAATATTTGCAACTCATATATTTGATAAAGGACTTGTATCCAGTATATATAAAGAAGGGTTACAACTCAAAATAGAAAGATAAATAACCCAACTGAAAAATGGGCAAATGATTTGTATAGACATTTCTCCAAAGAAGATGTACGAACAACCAATAAGCACATGAAAAAATGCTCATCATAGCCGTTAGAGAAATACAAATCAAAACCACAAGATACTACTTCATGCCCACTAGAATGTCTAAAATAAACAAAAAAGACAATGAAGAGTATTGGTGAGGATATGGAGAAATTGGAACCCTCACACATTGTTGGTAGGAATGTAAAATGGTACAGACACTTTGGAAATAGTTCCTCGAATGGATATATATAGTTACCATACGACCCAGCAATTCCACTCACAGGTATGAAATGAAAAATAAGTAAAAATGTATTTCCACACAAAAGTCTATACACAAATGTTCGTAGCAGCATTATTCCTAATAGCCCCAAAGTGGAAACAACCCAAAAGTCTATACACTGATGAATGCATAAATAAAATGTGGCATATGCATAAAATGGGATTCTGTTCAGCAGTAAAAAGGAATGAAGTACTGCTACATATTACAACATGGATGAACCTTGAAAACAATATGCCAAATAAAAGAAACCAGTCACAAGAGGCCATATGTTGCATGATTCCATTTATATGAAATGCCCAGAACAGACAAATTCTTAGAAATAGAAAGTAGATTTATAGTTCCCAGGGGCTGGGAGTGGAGGGCTGAAATGGAGAGTGACTGATAATGGATACATGATTTCTCTTGGAGTGATGAAAATGTTCGGAAGTTTATGTGGTGATGGTTGCACAATTCTGTGAATATACTAAAAAAACATTAATTGTACACTTTTAATGCGTAGATTGTAAGATATATGAATTATATCTCAATAAAGCTGTTATTTAAAAAACACTATAAGCAAAATTATAAACCAGGGATAATATTTATAGCTCACTATTACCCTATATTCCTATTAACAGAAGTCAATAAGAATAAAGGTTACTGTTGGAGATCCTTTGTTGTCCCATACCCTTTCCCTTTGGCCCATCTTTGATTTCAGTAGGAGCTATGGTGGACAGTTTTGTGTGAGTTCAGATTCTTGGGGGCAGCATCTTACCTCAAGCTCATATCTAGCATCTTCGAGCTTTTTATCGCAGGGCCTTCTTCAAGGCCATCAAGCTCTTAGCTTGTGTGTGGTCCAAAAGTGTGAGGAAGTGTTAACAACTCTGGGGCAGCCCTCAGCTAATGGAGGACTAAGAATAAATGTCCTAGCTTTCCATTCTTTGGAAGGATAATTCTGGGAGGCATTCTGCATGCTTCTTAGAGACCCTGGTAGATTCAAGCCCTCTTGGTTAAAGCAACTATACAGAAAACACACTCTTTTTTGGCTTACTCCTCCTCATAGGGATCACTTCTCAAATAAACTACTCACACCCAAATCCTTCCTTTGGGCTCTGATTCCAGCAAAACCCAAACTATGACATACAAGTCAAGGGAAAGGAACTTTAAGTTTACAGATAAAAGATGCAAATAGTTTTTGAACAAATGCAAAGATGCGCAATATCAACAATAAGGAAAATGCAAATTAAAACCACACTCAGATATTATTTTTCACCCATCAGATTGACAGAATCCAAAAGTTCAAAAATAAACTTTGTTAGTGAGCCTCTGTGGAAATGCAAACTGACACAAATGTACTGGTAGGACCTTTATGGAGAGTAATTTACAGCATTTGAATGAATGAATGAATGTTTGATGAATACAAATGAATACATGTTTGATCCAGCAATTCCGGGGTATTTATATACATGTTTAAACATATTTATTTATTGTTGCATCGTTTGAAAACAATATAAATGCCCATCAATAGGGGATAGGGTAAATAAATTATGGCACATCCACACAGTGTGACAGTATGCAAGAGTAAAACATAATGAGGAAGCTCTTATTGATTTGAAAATATTTCTAAGAGATAGCTATATGAGAAAGTGAAGTGCAGAAGAGTATGTACAAAATGTTGCCTTTGGAGTAAAAAAAAATGTATAAAAATAAGAATACATGCTTGTGCCTGGTTGAATAGATATAAAGAAAGTCTAGAAAGATGCATGAGAAACTAGTGACAGTGATTACCTGTGTGGTGGGGGCATGTAGAAATGAGGGGGGATGGAAGAAAAACTTCACTGTGCATATTTGAATACAGCATATATTGATGTATGCATGTATATTTTTCGAAATGTAAATATTTCAAAACAGTGTAATAAGTAAATTTTTTAAAAAATAAAGATAGAAAACAGTTATGTGGAGACAGACAACTGGCATCAGAAGTACTTAATTGTACAAAGTGAGCATTTACTTCAGTATTAGATTACACAGAGCGATTTTACTTAATTTTTAAAATATTTTATTTATTTATTTGAGAAAGAGAGAGCACAAGCGGGGAGAAGGATCAGAGGGAGATGAAGAGGCTCCTTGCTGAGCAGGGAGCCTGAAGGAGCCTGACAACACAGAGCTGGATCCCAGGACCCTGAGATCATGACCTGAGCCGAGGGCAGATGCTTAACCAAATGAGCCATCCAGGTGCCCCTACACATAGTGACTTTAAAGGGTAATTCCATTTCAACGACACTGCTTTTGCCAAGTTACCAATGATCTAATCCCCAAATCCAGGAGACACTTTTCAGTACCTAACATACTGAATCCCACTGCTGCATTTATTTATTTATTCAGCAATTATTTATTGAGCACTTACCATGTGTCAAGAAACTTGCTAAGATCTATGGGTTAAATGGTCAACAAGATGAGCACTGTTCTTGTGCAAGTTTTCCTCTGTCTACTAAAGTGTTGGTGTTCTGCACCCTTTTATTTATCTCAAGACAATCTGATAAGACCCCCCGGTTTCATTCTGAATTTTTGAAAATTTACTTCATGTATGTCGTTTGTCTTATTTCATTAACAGACAAATTTTGGAACATACCAATTATAGAATAATCAGAAAGCACAGATGAGCATTAGATAAGGTCAGGGTGAACTTTCCAAACTGTAAATCCTATCATGTTATTCCCTAATCTTTACCACCTTGCACATGCTTCTATTGTTAAATTTATCATGGATGGTGGACACTGGCATATTTAGCATTTAACACTAGTGGTTTTGATTATTTGAAAGTAGCCCCCAATGTCCAAAATGTGACAGCCTCTGATCCTGCTCATACTCAGACATGGGTTCAAACCCTGGGCTGTTGTATAGTACCTGGTATTTAAGTAATCAGTAAGCAGCTGATTGCCTGATTCTCTCTACTAGTGATTTCATATCCATTTAAAGGAGGAACTTGTAAGCACTGGAGGAATCACAGACTCGGAAAGTTCCTTGAGCAAGTCACAGCTCTGCTCTCTACGTTGTGGTCTGTAATTTCTTGTTTCTCCTACTAGGTCATGAGCTCCTTGAGGGCATTCCCAGCTCCTGGCACAATGTCTGTCATATTGTGGCCAAAGAAATAAAATAGGGGAAAAAAGCCAAAACAATCTCCTTATCCTCTTTATGCAATAGTTCAATAACTCTCTGTTAGCCCAAAATCACTGGGGGGAAAAACTTTCTAAAAAAAAAAAAGGAAGCCATTTACGTAGTAAGTAGAAAGAGTCTGAATTCCGATTTTTCCATTTACTAGCTCTTTTCACCAAATACTAACCCTTTCTCAGATTCTGTTTCATGATCTGAAAAATGGTACCTACCTCACCATAACGGTTAACATGTTTAGCACAGTGTCTAGAAAACAGTAGATATTCAGTAAATACTCGTTTTGCTAAACCTTTTTTTTTTAAGATTTTATTTATTTATTTGACAGAGAGAGACAGCCAGTGAGAGAGGGAACACAAGCAGGGGAGTGGGAGAGGAAGAAGCAGGCTCCCAGCGGAGGAGCCTGATGTGGGGCTCGATCCCAGAACACTGGGATCACGTCCTGAGCCGAAGGCAGACGTCTAACGACTGAGCCACCCAGGCACCCCTGCTAAACGTTTTTTTTAAAGTAGGTTCCACACCCAGTGTGGGGCTTGAACTCATGACTCTGAAATCAAGAGTCGCATACTCTACCACTGAGCCAGCCAGGCACCCCTATTTGGCTAAATCTTGTTAAGGGTTTTCCAGATGACTGAGAACTTAAATCTTTACTATCACTTTTTCTGCCCTTGACACCTGCATAAAATGTGGACCACATAATTAACTTCTTTCCCACGTAAAGTACACTGGACCTATTTTCACATTCAGACTGCAATTAATGTTCTAATAAGACACCATACTCCTATTAGCACACTATGAGGCTGCATTAGTTATGTCAGCTGTGTTTTACTTTTGACTCAATTGAAACATAAGTCCCCCTAAAATTAATATTAAACAAGATACTTCTTAATCTGTTCTTATGCTTTTGATTTTTTAAACAGCTTTAAATATAATTAACAATAAATGCACATACTTAAACAATTTGGTAAGTTTTTACATATATATATGCCTGTGAAACCATCACCACAGTCAACACAGTGAACATATTTATCACTCCCAAATCTTTTTTAATTTTGTTATTATTATTTTTTTTAAGGTTTTATTTATTTATTTGACAGAGAGAGAGTGTGTGCAAGAGAGAGCACAAGCAGGAGGAGTGGCAGGCGGAAGGAGAGGGAGAAGCAGGCTCCCCACTGAGCAAGGAGCAAGATGCAGGGGCTCAATCCCAGGATACTAGGATCATGACCTGAGCTGAAGGCAGATGCTTAACCGACTGTGCAACCCAGGCAGTGTACTGTAGTTCCAATTCCTCCATATCAATGCTTGGTATAGTCAGCCCTTTAATTTTAGCTATTCTAATAAACGCGTAGTGATATCTCATCATTTTATTTGCATTTTGCTGATGACTAATGGTGTTAAGTATCTTTACATGTGCTTAGTTGCCAACCCATACATCTTTGCCCATTTAAAAAACTGGTTTATTTTCTTATTATTGAGTTCTCTAAAAGTCTCTCTTCTAAATACAATTCCTATATATCTTTTGCAAGGATTTTCACCCAGGCTGTGGCTTGTCTTTTCATTTTCTTAACAGTGTCTTCTAAGAAGAATTTCTTAATGAAGTCTAACTTACCACTTTATTCTTTTGTGGATTTTGTTTTTGGTACTATATCAGAGAAATCTTTGCCTAACCCAGGTCACAGATACTTTTTCCTATGCTTTCTTACAGAAGTTATATATTTTGTAGTTTTGCAGTTAAGTCTATGATCCACTTGAGTTATTTTTATATGTGATGTGAGATATAGATTGAAGTTCATGTTTATGCATATGGATATCCAACTGTTCCAGCACTATTTGTTAAGAAGGTTATCCTTTCTTTAATGCATTGCCTTTATGCCTTTGTTAAATGTACATATATGTGTGAATTTATTTCTAGACTTTCTATTCTGTTCCACTGATCTATCTGTATGTTTTTACATTAGTACCATGTTGTTTTGATTACTGCAGCTTTATAATAATTCTTCAAATCAGGTAGTGTTAGTTTCTAATTTTGTTCTTCTTTTTCAGAGTTGTTTTGGCTATTTTAAGTCATTTGTATTTCCATATGAATTTTAGAATTAGCTTGTCAACTTCTACCCAAAAAAGCCTCTGGAATTTTGGTTCGGATTGTGTTGAATCTACAGGTTAATTTGGAGAGAACTGACATCTTAACAATGTTAGTTTTTCAACCCATGAACAAGAGATATCTCTCCAATTTATTTAGCTCTTCTTTACTTCCTCTCAGCATTGCCTTCTAGTTTTCGGGCTATAGTTTTTTCACACCTTCCATCAGATTTATCCCTAGATATTTCATATTTTTATTATATATAATATTGTATGTTTATATGTATTATAAGTGGTACCATTATTTAAAATTTTTAAATTTTTGATAGTTTGCTGTTCGCATATAGAAATATAACTGATATTTGTATATTGATCTTATAATCCTGAAATATTGCTAAGCTTGCTTATGAGTTCTAATAGCTTTTTTGTAGATTTCACTGAATTTTCCACATAGATCACCTGTGGTCTATAAATAAAGACAGTTTTACATCTTCCTTTCTAATAAGGAAGCCTTTAATTCTTTTTCTTGCCTGACTGCACTGCTAGAATCTGCAGCACAATTGGATAGAAGTGGTAAGAGCAGACATACCTGTCTTGTTCTGATCTTAGGGAGAAAGCATTTAGGTATGCTAGCTGTGGCGTTTTTGTAGATGTTCTTATCAGGCTGAGGAAATTCCCTTTTTTTTCTAATTTGTTAGAAGTTTTTATCAGAAATAAATATTGGATTTTGTCAATGTTTTTTTCCTGCATCTACAGAGATAATTAAATGGTTTTATTTTTTAGTTTGTTAACATGGTAAACATTAATTGATATTCAAATGTTAAACCAACCAAGCATTCCTGGGATAAACCCCACTTTGCCATGATACATTATCCTTTTAACATATTGCTGGATTCAATATACTAAAATTTTATTTAGAAATTTTTTATTTATGGGGTGCCTGAGTGGCTTAGTCAGTTAAGCATCAGACTCTTGATTTTGGCTCAGGTTGTGCTCTCAGGGTTGTAGATTGAGCCCCATGTTAAGCTCTGTGCTGGGAATGGAGCATGTTTAAGATTCTCTCTCTCCCTTTCCCTCTGTTCCTTCCATTTTCTCTCTCTCAAAAAAAAATTTTTTTTTTTGGTATTTATTTCATGAGAGACATTGGTTTGAACTTTTCTTATAATGTCTTTGATTTTGGTATCAAGATAATGCTGACTGGAATGAGTTAGGAAAGTAGTCCATTCTTTTCTATTATTTGGACGAGTTCATGTCAAATTGGTACTATTTCTTGTTTAAATGTTTGGTGGAATCTACCACTGAAGCCATCTGGGCCTGGAGGGTTTTTTTAGGAAAGATATTAACCACATTTTTAATGTATTTAAGAGACATAGGGCTATTCAGGTTATCTATTTCTCTCTCTTTTTTAAAAGATTTATTTATTTATTTGAGAAAGAGAGAATGCAAGTGGGGAGCATGGCAGAGGGAGAGAATCTCAAGCAGATTCCCCCCTGAGCACGAAGCCTGAGGAGAGGCTCCATCTCACAACCCAACAGATTATGACCTGAGCTGAAACCCAGAGTCAGACACTTAACCAACTGAGCCACCCAGGTGCCCCAGTTATCTATTTCTTCTTACGTAAGTTTACGTAATTTGTCTTTCAAGGAATTTGTTCATTTCATCTAAGTTCCCAAATTTTTTGGTATAAAACATTCCTAACATTCTCTTATTATCCTTTTAATATCATTCAAATGGATAATGATGTCACCTCTCTCAGTCCTAATATTAGTAATTTGGATTTTCTCTTTTTTTCCTAATAGTGTGGCTAAAGGTTTATCAATTTTTTTGACTTTTTCAAAGAACTAGTCTCTAGTTTTATTAATTTTTTTCTATTGTTTTTCTGTTTTCTATTTCACTGATTGCCACTTTGATCTTTATTATTTCTCTTCTTCTGATTACTTTGGGGTTAATTTTCTTTTTCCTAGTTTCTTAAGGTGGAAGCTGAGTTCATTGATTCAAGATCTTCCTTATTTTTTAAAGATTTTTTATTTATCCATTTGAGAAAGATAGAGTAAGTGATAGCATGAGGAGGGGGAAGGGCCAGAGAGCAAGAGGGAGAAACAGACTTCCCGCTGAGCAGAGTACCTGATGCAGGGCTTGATCCCAGGACCCCAGGATCATGCCCTGAGCTGAAGGTAGGCGCTTAACTGACTGAGCCACCCAGGCGCCCCCCAAGATCTCTCTTGTTTTCTAATGTAGGTTTTAGTGCTGTAAATTTCCCTCAAAATACTGCTTTAGTGGAATCCCCAAAATTTTGTTATTTGCTTTTTTGTTTACATTCAATTCAAAATATTACTGATTTCCTTTTAGGTTTCCCTTTTGATCCATTGATTATTTACAAGTGTATTATTTTAGTTTCCAAATATTTGGAGATTTTCCAGAGCTCTTTCAGTTATTGATTTCTAATATAATTACATTTTAGGTAAAGAACATAGTTTGTATTATTTGAATCCTTTCAAATGTATTAAGACTTGTTTTATGAGCTTTTGTGCAGCAAAGGAAACCATCAACAAAACAAAAAGACAACTTACTAAATAGGAGAAGATATTTGCAAATAATATATCCAATAAGGGGCTAATCTCTGAAATATATAAAGAATGTATACAACTCAACACCAAAAAAACAAACAGTCCAATTTAAAAATCGATAGAGGACCCAAATAGACATTTTTCCAGAGAAAACATATGGATGACCAACAGACACATGAAAAAATGCTCAACATCATTAGTCACCAGGGAAATGCAAATCAAAACCACAACTAGACCTCTCAGCATGGCTAAAATAAAAAAGACAAGTGTTGCTGACGATGTGCAAAAAAAGGAACCCTCGTTCACTGTTTGTAGAAATGAAAATTGGTGCAGCCACTGTGGAAAACAGTGTGAAGGTTCCTCAAAAAATTAAAATTAGAAATACCAGATGAGTCAGTAATTACACTACTGAGTATTTTCCCAAAGAAAATGAAAACACTAATTTTAAAAGATATATGTACCCTTATGTTTACTGCAGTACTATTTACAATAGCCAAGATATGGAAGCAACCCAAGAGTCCATCAATAGATGAATGAATAAGGAAGATGTGGGGTGTGTGTGTGTGTGTGTGTGTGTGTGTGTGTGTGTGTGAATACACAATGGAATAGTGTGCAGCCATAAAAACCAATGATATCACGCCATTTGAGACAACACGGATGGACCTAGAGGGTATTATGCTAAGTGAAACAAGTCTGACTGATGAAGACAAATACTATATGATTTCACTCATAAATGGAATCTAAAAAACAACAACAAAAACAAATGAATAAACAAAGCAGAATCAGACCTATAAATACCAAAAACAGACTGATGTTTGCCAGAGTAGGTGGCAGAGGGCTGGGCAAACTGGGTGAAGAGAAGGCTTCTAGTTATGGAATGAATACATCATGGGAATAAAAAGCACAGCATGAGGAATATAGTCAATAATACTGTAATAGCAATGTATTGGGACAAATGGTAGCTACCTTGTGGTGAACATAGCATAATGTATAAACCTATTGGATCACTGTATTATATATCTGAAACTAATGTAACATTATATGTCAACTACACTAAAAAAAAGACTTATCCTATGGCCCATAAGCATGATATCATGATTATTTTTGTTCTTCTCTATGTAACATTTCTGTTTTCTTTGGCTTGGTAAATGTTCTATGTGAACTTGAGGAGGATGTGAAGCTTGCTGTTGTTGGGTGGAATGTTCTAGAAATGACAATTAGGTCAAGTTGGTTGATAGTGTTGTTCAAATATTCTATATTTTTTTCTGTTTATCTGTTGTATCAATTGCTGAGAGAAACGTATTCAAATACCTGGCTATAATTGTGTATTTATGTATTTCTTAAAATAATTCTATCAGATTTTGCTTAATGTATTTTGACAGAGGTCATTAGGTGCATAAATGTTTAAGACTGTTCGGTCCTCGGGGGCACCTGGGTGGCCCAGTCAGTTAAGCATCTGACTCCTGATCTTGGTTCAGGTCTCAATCTCAGGGTCATGAGTTCAAGTCCATGCCCAGCATGGAGCTTAATTTAAAAAAAAAGATTGTTCTGTCCTCCTGATTACTTGATCTCTTTATTATTATGAAATTACCTCTTTAATCTCTGGTAATATTCTTTGCTCAGAAATCTATTTTGGCTGATGTTCAATAGCCACTCAAACTTTCTTTTGACTGCTGTCAGCATGGTACTTTTTAAATACTTTTACCTTTAACTTATTTGTGTTTATATTTTAATTGAACTTTATGGTAGCACTTAGAGCTAGATCTTACTTTTTTCCCCCCAATCTCATAATATTTGCCTTTGAAATGAGGTGTTTGAACATTTACATTTAATGTGATTCTTGATGTGGTTAGGTCTGAGTCTTTCATCTTTTTTTGTTTGTTTTCTACTTGTCCTATCCATTCTTTGTTCCCTTTTTCTTCTTTTCAGTCTTCTTTGGGATTAGTAGAGTATTTTTTATGATTCTATTTTATCTCCTTTGTTGTTTATTAACTATAACTCTTGGGGTTTTTTAGTGGTTGCTTTAGGGTTTATAGAATATGTCTTACCAAAGTCTAATCTTAAATGGCACTATGCAACTTCACATATAGTACTAGAACTTGATAATAGTATACTTCTGTATCTCCCTTCCTGTCCTTCATGCTATTGTCATGCACTTTACTTTTCCATATATTATAAACCTCACAATATATTATTATGTTTGTATAAGTCAACTATCATTTAAATAGACTTAAAATAATAAGAAAAAAATTGTATACCTGTACCCATGTAGTTATCACTTCTAGTGGTTTTCAGTCCTTTGTAAAGATTCAGATTCTCTTCTGTCTGGTATCATTGTCCATCTACCTAAATGATTTCCTTCAGCATTTCTTGTAGTGTGAAACTGTTGGTAGTAAATTTTTTCTTATTTTGTAAGTCTGAAAATATCTTTATTTCACCTTCAGTTTTGAAAGATATTTTTGCTGAGTATAGAATTCTAGGTTGATAGTTATTAGCTTTCAGCTCTTTCAAGATGTTGCTCCACTCTCTTCTTATGTATTTAGAAATGTGATGTCATGCTTATATTTGTTCCTCTGCATATGTCTTTTTCTCTTGCTGTTCTTAAGATTTTCTTTTGGTTGGTTTTAAGAGACTTTATTATGATGTGCTTTGGCGTCTTTTTCTACATGTTTCTTGTGCTCGGGGTTCATTGAACTTCTTGGATCTGTAGGTTTATAATTTTCATCAAGTTTGGAAAATTTTGGCCATTATTACTTCAAATATTTTTTGTCTCCCACACCCCCACCTCTTCAGGCACTCCACTTACCAGTATATTAGGTTGCCTGTAGTTGTCCCACAGCTCACTGATGCTCTTTTTGTTTTCCTTCATTTTTTTTCCCTTCCCATGTTTCGATATAGATAGTTTCTATTATTAGAAACCTTCAAGCTACTAATCTTTCTTCTGCAATGACAGATCCATTGTTAATCCCAATCAGTGTATTTTTCATTTTAAATGCTGTACTTTTCATATCTAGATGTTTGATTTGGATCTTTTTTTAATTGATCCTATTTTAATTTTTTTATTACTTATTTATTTTTAAATAATCTCTACACCGAATGTGGGGCTCAAACTCACAAACCCAAGATCAAGAGTTGCATGTTCTACCTACTGAGCCAGCCAGGTGCCCCTGGATCCTTTTTATATCTTACATGTCTACTTAACTTTTTGAACATATGAGATATAGTTATAATAACTGCTTTGATGTCCTTCTCTGCTAGTTCTAATATCTGTCAGTTCTTGGTTGGTTTGGTTAATTAGTCTCCTCAGTATTAATTGTGTTTTCTTGCCTCTTTGCATGCCTGGTAATCTCTGCTTCGCATTATTAATGTTCTCTTGTTAGATGTTGGATTATTTTTGTATTCCTGTAAATATTCTTGAGCTTGGTTCTGGAATCCAGTTAAATTACTTGAAAACCATTTGATCCTTTGGGGTTTTGTTTTTTGGTATTTTTAGGCAGGTCTGGAGCAGTATTCAGTCTAGAATGAAGTATTTTCCCTTACTGAGATAAGACCTTCCTAAGTACTCTATCCAATGCCTGATGAACTATGAGGTTTACCTCTAGCTGGAGGGAATAGTCCCTGTTCCTGGTCCTGTGAGAATGCTGAGCACTGTTTCCTCTCATCCTTTTGGATGATATTTTTTACCAGCCTTGAGTAGTTTCCTTACATGTGTGCATCAATCAGTGTTGTGTTCAACATTTGAGGGGACCCTCTGCACATTCTGTCTGTTCAACTCTCTCTTTTCTGGTCCTTGGTCCTATGAGCTCTGGCTATTTTGGTGTCCCTGTACTTTCAAGGAGAGTTCCTTCTACTCAACTTAGGGAATCTATGGTGCTCCCCCACAATTCCCTTCCTTATAAAATGGTCTGGAAACTCAAAGCACTGAGCTGAGGTGATGGTAAGACTCACTTTGTTTCCCATCTCTCAGGGATCACTGTTTTTTTGTTGTCTGATATACAGTGTCTTAGAAGTCATTTTTCACGTATTTTTGTCTGTTTTTTTTCCTTAGTTATTTCAGGTAGGACAAATTCAGTCCTTTTTTATTCATTTTGGCCAGAAGCAAATCTTAAGTTGGTCTGCTATTGATTTTTCAATCTAGGTTCTCCCCTTCTTCTTCTCCCACACCTCTGTCCCTTACTCTTAAAATCTGAGACACATGAACATTTTACAGAATTCTATGTAGAGATCACTATCATCTTTATATTCCTGATTCTAGTACTCAGTAATTGACCAATAATATTGTCAGTTGTGAGCAGAGAAATTTCAAATTCTGGTTCTGTTGCCTTCTAGCTGTATCTTGGACTTGTCTATGCTAAGTACTGGCCCTTTTTCCCCACACATGCATAGAAAGTTGAAGAGAGATCAGGAAAAGCAGATATTTTCTACTGAGCTATATATTTGGCTTAAACCTGAGAATTTTTAAATGTTTAACTATGAAAAATATAACATAAAAATTGAAAAATAGAAACAAACATGCTAAAAATCTCACTTCTACAAACCATTGCTTTTTTTGTCAGTATATACCCTTTTATGTTTTGTCTGCATCATATTTTGTACATGATATAACAAAAATACACTTTAATACTACTTTTTTAAAGATTTTATTTATTTACTTTAGAGAAAGAGAGTGAGCAGGGGGGAGGAGTAGGAGAGAGAGAGAGAGAGAGAGAGAGAGAAGCAGACTCCCTGCTGAGGAGGGAGCCTGATGTGGGGCCCAATCCCAGGACCTGGAGATCTTGACCTGAGCCTGACCTGAGATCATGATTCAGTTAACCCACTGAGCCACCCAGGAGCCCCATTACCTTTTTTACTTAATAGAATTACATTCTACGTGGTTGCATAGTGCCATAATTATCTTTTTAAATATCTTTGTCATGTAAGCGTGCTATGATTTATTCATTTGTTTCTATACTAAGGTAACTTCTCCTTTTTTAGTTAATATAAAGAATAACTTCAGTGACTATCTTGAGTTTCCTTTTAGGTTATTTTCTTGGCTAATCCCCTAAAGTGAGATTACTAGAGTAAAGGATATAAATATTTTTAATGTTCTTGTTATATTGCCAAAAAGCTTTTTTAAAAGATTGTACCACTGTTTACCTCTACCAGCCTGGCTGACAGTGTCAGTCTTAACATATCCTTGTTAGCACTGTATATTATCAGTTAAAAAGAAATGTGGCTAACATAACTAGTGAAAATTACTTCTCATTGTTATTACTTAGTATCTTCATTTCTACAAAGTGGGCCATATTCCTTATACTTGCTAAATAGTGGCATTTTTTTCTTCTGTAGGCGAGGAAGAGAGGTCTCACAAACATATTCTTGGCCCCGGCTTGGAGGGGTATGATCATTGGTTTTCTTTCCCCTCCCCCCTCTGCATTCATTCATCAAATGTTTATTGAGCCTTTTCAGCAGGCCAGGTACTATGCTAGGCTCTGGGGATAGAATTAGGAGAAGAAGGCAAAGCCACAACCCCTGCCCAAGAAAGCCTACATTCTCAATGTCTGATTGGGAGTAGGCAAATCTGTCAGCCAGTGTTCCCACCACATTTGGAAAAAGCAGATTGTGTTTTGGTAAAGCATAAACTTGAATATTTACAAGAAACTAAGTTTAGAGAAACCTACCAGAGGAACTTTTGATTATACTGACCTCAACAAAGTTTAGCAGCTAAAGAAAAACAAATCTAAAGAGGAAAGGGACAAACAGGTACATTTTAGGGACAGTTAAATGATACGTTCTAATGGAAATGCTTTCTAAATGGCTGTCACCAGGGACAAAGAAGTTTTACTGGGAGACAGAGGAGGGGAATGGAGACAAAATAAGAAAACTACGTGAGCAAGGCAGGCATCATGAAGTATTCCGATGGCAGCATAAGAGCTCTAAACTCTTAGAAAGCAAAGAGGAGGCCGAGAGTTTGCAGGCAAGGAAAAAAATTGAGCATGTAGAGATTTTTATTAGGGTTAGTTCTGCCTCCTCCCTTCCTGGAGACCAAAGTCAGCTGAGAGGCTCCATACTGCAGCTCTACCACTATAGCAACCACCCCATAGTAGAATCCCTGTGGGAAATATAAAAACCCAAAAGAACCAACATACTATTATTACACCATAGCATCCCTGGCCTATACCACTTACTCTCAAAGTGTGAGGGCTGCATACATTACATGTGTGTAGTCTGAGTGGGTAAATCTGCCCTTTTTCCCTATTGAGATCAAAATACAAAAGAGTATGTGAAATAGTTATGGATTGTTTGAAGAATAATTACAAAGCAAATACCTATGTAACTAACCACCATCTAAGTCAAGGAAAAAAATAAGATGAAATCTCTCAGCAGCCAGTACCCTCCTTTGTGTTCTTCTCCACCCCTTCACTCTCCCTTCCCTCCAAAAGTAACCACTGGGCTGTGTATGTATTCCTTTTTTTTTTTTTTAAAGATTTTAAAAATTTATTTATTTGAGAGAGAGACAGAGATAGTGACAGAGATAGCAAAAGGGAGCACGAGCAGGGAGGAGAGGGAGAAGCAGGCTCCCACTGAGCAGGGGACCCGACATGGGGCTTGATCCCAGAACCCTGGGATCATGATCAGAGCCGAAGGCAGACACTTAACCAGCTGAGCCATCCAGGCATCCCCTATATTCCTAAAATAGTTTAGTTTTGCCTGGTTGTAAACATAATAAAAATGACATAATAATGGATGAGTTCTTTTGTAAATGCCTTTTTTGCTCATCATGGTGTTTGTAAGATTCCTCTATTGTGCTGCATGTAGATACTGCTTGTTCATTCTCATTGCCAAATGATATTTCATTATATAAATGTATCACCCATTCTACTGTTGATGAACACTGAGTTGTGTCCAGTTTGAGCCAATTGTGAAGAACACTGCTATGAACAGTCTCGTATATATTTCTTGGTGCACACGTGTAAGAGTTTATGGAGTAGAACAGCTGAAACATAGGCAATGCACATTTTTTACTTGGCTATATGTTGCAAATTACCTGCTAGGTTGTGGCATCAATTAACACCCCTACTATCAGCAGTATTCTTGTTGCTTGAAATCTTTGCCAACATTTACTTGTTATACTTCAACTTATTGCCTGTTTGGTGTGTGTGTAATGGTACCTCATTGTATTTTTAAAGTAATTTCCCGACTTGCCAAAGTGGTTAATCATCTTTTCATGTAATTTTTGTCCCTTTGTATTTTGTCTTATGTGAAGTCCTTGCTCATTGTTTCTGTTAATGTGTCTTTTTCTTATTGATTCATAGGCATTCTTAATATGCTCTTCATACTCATCCTTTGTGAGTTTTCTGTGTTACACGGCTTCTCCTAGTTGATGACTTGATTTTCTCACTCTCCTCATGGTGCCTTTTAATAAGTAGAAGGTGTAATTTTAGTGTAGTGAAATAGTCTTTTCCTTTATGTGCCGCACTTTTTGTCTCTACTTTTAAGATATCTACAATATCTAAGATATTCTACAAAAACTTCTAAACGTTCGATAGTTTTGCCTTTAACATTTAGATCTTCCAACTACCTGGAACTGATTCTGTGTACGGTGTGAAATAGGAATCCAGTTTTATTTTTTTCCACATAAGATATCTGAATTCTGAGCACCATTTATTGAAAGAAAAGGTCCCACTGAACTGCAAGTCACTTCTGTTAAGGATGAAATATCCATTATGTTATGTGAATCTGCTTTTTGGACTTTCTACTCTGTTCTGCAGCTCTGTGTCTATTCCTGTTCCAGGTCCATTCTGTCTTTATTAGTAAAGGTTCATGAGCTTGATGCATTACAGGGCAAGTCCTTTCATTTGTTTTTAGTTCTTTAATACACAAGATTAAGATAGGGCTTATGTTCCTTTGGGCCTATCATGGCTCACAGAAAAGAAAAGCCCATTTCATGGACAATACCTCTGTCTCCAATAACAGGGCCAACTTCCCCATTAGGCATACAAGGCGCAGTGCCGTGGATCCATGATACTTTCAGGGGCTCATGAAAATGTTTTAATTTATCTTAAAATCAAAAGAAAACAATGAACTTTTGGTTGAAGAAAGTATTTTAACATATAATACTAAATAGCCATTTTTATATCAACACAGTCATAAAACATATTTTTAAATATGTTTTTAAATATGTCATTTCTAGGGAGAAAGGGCCCACATAGGCAAATGGGCCCAGGGCCCATAAAGTGGCCCTGCCTGATATTGCTCTTAAAAAGTATCCTATTAGGGGGCGCCTGGGTAGCGCAGTCGTTAAGGCGTCTGCCTTCGGCTCAGGGCGTGATCCCGACGTACCGGGATCGAGTCCCCCATCGGGTTCCTCCGCTATGAGCCTGCTTCTTCCTCTCCCACTCCCCTGCTGTGTTCCCTCTCTCACTGACTGTCTCTCTGTCACATAAATAAATAAAATTAAAAAAAAAAAAAGTATCCTATTAGTCTAAGGGCAGAACTTAGGTGGCATACCCCTTTACTGCCATATAGGCTAGGGCATAAAAACATGTTTCCTCTTAATGACAGATGAGCATATCATCTTCATTTGGAAAAATTGTACACACCAGTAAATTAATAATTCCCCAAATGCTAACTTTAAATTTGAATAAAAATGGAATACAAATAATATTTATTTTCAGGTATTTGACAGGGGGTACAAGGATAAACAAATGAAATAGAGCTTCTAGCACACAAGAGAAATACAGACAGTTAATAATTATAATTGAGAGGAATGTCACACAAATAGAAGTATGGTAGCAAGGCTGAGTTAATCCTTAGTGGCAAAATAGGTGTTATTTTTGGTTTATCAAATTAGGAAACAAAGGCACAGAAGTCACTTATCCCACGTATCAGTGCACATACTCAGATGTAGTATTTGAATTCCAGGACTCTGACTCCAAGCCACGTGTTGTTTACCATTTTATGATAAACAGTCAATAAATTAGAGTATATTGTACTGAATAAGAAATAGAAATGGGATAGAAACCAAAGGGTTTCTTCTTTCTCTATTTAATCCTTTTCCCCATACCTTTATTTAGGTATATTTTACATATCATAAAATTTACCCTTCTCAAATGTATACGTCAATGATTTTTTAGCAACTTACCAAGTGGTGCGACCATCATCGTTAATCAGATTTAGAACATTTTCATCCCCCCCCATAAGAACCCGAATGCCCATTTTCAGTTAATTTCTATTCCCATCCCCTGGCCTAGGCAATCACTAATCTATTTCCTGTGTCTATAAATTTGTCTTTTCTGGATATTTCATACAAGCAAAATCATACAGTGTATGGTCTCTGTTGTCTGGTTTCTTTCACTTAGCATAGTGTTTCTGAGGTTCATCCACGATTTAGCATGTGTCAGTAGTTTGCTCTTTATTATTGCTTAATGGTGTGCCATCATATGGATACATCACATTTTTGTCTGTCCATGAGCTGATTGACATTTGGCTGTTTCCAAATTTCAACTATGACCAATAATGCTGCTAAGAACATTTGCATGCAACTTTTTGTGATGATGTATCTTCACTTCTCTTCAATACTCAGGTGGAACTGTGGGGTTCTATAGTAGTTTATATTTAACTTTTGAGAATCTGTCAAACTGTATTCTAAAGTGGCTGCCATATTTTACGTTCCTACCAGCAATGTATGAGGGTTCCAATTTCTCACATCCACAGACTCTTACTGTCATCTGTCTTTTTGATGACAGTCATTTCAGTGGGTTGAAGTGGTATCTCAGTGTGGTTTTGATTTGCATTTCCCTGATGACTAATGGTGTTGAACATCTATCTGTTCATGTGCTTATTAGCCGTTTGTATGTATTCTTTGAGGAAGTGTCTATTCCAAATCCTTTGCCCATGTTTTGACTGTATTATCATCTTATTACTGGGTTATAAGAGTTCTTTGTAAATTCTGGATACAAATTCTTTATTAAATATGTGTTTCACACATTTTTCCCCATTCTGTTACTTGTTTTTTCATTTTCTTGATGTTGCCTCTTTAACTGTAAAAATCCTGAATTTTAATGAGGTCCATTTTATCCATTTTTCCAGAAATAAATCCTTATATTTATAGTCAATTGATTTTTTTTAAAGATTTTATTTATTTAATTGAGAGAGAGTGAGTGAGTGGGGCAGGGAGAGAATCTGAAGCAGACTCTGCACTGAGCACAGAGTCGGACACAGGGCTCAAGCCCACAGCCGCGAGATCATGACCTGAGCCGAAACCAAGAGTCGGACACTTAACTGACTGAGCCACTCAGGCGCCCCTACAGTCAACTGATTTTTGACAAATGCAATTCACTGACAAAAAGATAGTCAGTTCAAAGATGGTGCAGGAACAACGGGATATCCACATGCCAAAAACGATGAACTTAGAAGGTCACTTCACACCATACACAGGAATTAATTCAAAATGGCTCATAGGCTTTAATATAAGAGATAAAACAATAAAACTCTCAGAAGAAAACAGGAAAGAGAAACTCAAGATCCTTGGTTAGGCAAAGATTTTTTCATTGATTCTTGAATTCTTGTCCTGATTAAACACAATACATGTACGTACATATATGTCTGTATGTGGTATGTGGGTATCGTGTAGGTAGGTAACTATATAGCCACTTTCAGTCAAAATGATAAACTATTTTACTGGGATTATTGACTAAAATTTGAATTATTGACGACATAAATATGCTGAAAACAATATGCAAGGGAAAAGCAGCGAGCCAGCCAGAACAGAAAATCCAGAGCTTGGCAGGTAGAATTCAAGACAAAACTGCGTAAACAGTAAATCAATCCCTTCTTCAAATACTATGCAACTACATTTCAGGCTCAGAAATGTTGATTACAGGAAGTCACTGAAGATTAAGAAGAGAATCTCCTCTAGAAGGATGAATCTCTACCAGCTCGGGAGATGCTGCATACTCTAAGGTTTGCAATAATTTCGTAACACTAACACGAAATTCTTAAAGCCGATCACTCTCAACATGTGCAGGAAGAAAGAAATTATTGTTGAAGACTCATAAACATAATTCATCAAGAGGAAAGTTTTAAATACAAAGCCTCACTTTAAAGTACTTTCTTCACAACACGTGCCCTGCTTAATACCCATCACCCATGTTGTGATGAGCACTGGGTGTTATACACAAGTAATGAATCGTTGAACACTACATCAAAAACTAATGGTGTACTATTGTTGGCTAACTGAACATAATATAAATAAATAAATAAATAAATAAATAAATAAATTTCCATTAAAAAAGGTAATCTCTTCTATTGAATTCTATGGATTGCACTTAAAATTGCCTTTTTAAAAAGATTTTATTTATTTATTTATTTGACAGAGAGAGAAAGAGAGAGACCACAAGCAGGGGAGGTGGCAGGCAGAGGGAGAGGGAGAAGCAGGCTCCCCACTGAGCAAGGAGCCCAATGCAGGGCTAGATCCGAGGACCCTGGGATCACGACCTGAGCTGAAGGCAGATGCTTAACCGACTGAGCCACCCAGGTGTGCCTGTCTTTTTTTTTTTTTTAAGAGTTTATTTATTTATTTTTGAGAGAGAGAGCACGTGCACGGTGCGGGCGGGGGCAGAGGGAGAAATGGACTCCCTGCTGAGCAGGGAGCCCAATGTGGGACTCGATCCCAGGACCCTGGGATCATAACCTGAGCCGAAGGCAGATGTTTAACCAACTGAGCCACCCACAGGCACCCACACTTAAAAATTGTTAATAACTAATTTCATAGTCAAATAACCACTTTCACCTTTACAAGGGATACACAAGAATATGGGCATAAATCTTGGCTACCTGTGTCCACCGTGAGTCAATCAGTGCTTTGTCTGTGTCTTTTCATGGCAGTTGACAGAGCCTTTGCTAAAGCCTGCATCTTGATTTCCTCTATTTCAGAGCAATATTTATTTTCAAAATATATTTTCTAATATAACTAAAACTGCATTACTGCTTATTAACATTTTAATACATTTTCATTATTTTCAGGTACAACTGGTTACTTATATATCTAATTGTCCCTTTGAGGAAAAGTAACATGTCATTATACTTTTATCCCCTGTATGAGTGGTTTCTAAATCATTAGAGCCATTGGTCAAGTGTTGGAACCCTGCCTTCCAGCATCTGACAAGGGTTTTAGGACACAGTAAATGCTTCATATGTTTTTATTGTAATAAAGTACATATCCATCTTTTAAATATTATAGTTTTAAAATCACGTTTCCCTAGGCCCAAGGTCTAGTGGAAGAAAATATACAATGAAATCAACCAAATTACTAAAATAATATTCGAGGAGAGACATACAGGTTTATCATTATTGTGATGAAATGTGATTGTAATGAAAGCTAATTAATTTCTCAATGCCAAGAGCCAAGTGCTAACTTTTTCTTTCTTGTATACCTAGTAACACGATGTTCTCTCCTTCTAAAGAGATACGCTCTCTCCTCTTAGATTAGAGCCTCTATCTAAATCTCTCAGACAATTTAAAAATCAGACTTTTAAAATCCTGGATGAAGTAGACTCAGTTGAGTGCAGACACATAGCAAGAAGAGCCCCAGATAAAGTTCGCCTTTTTTTATCATAGCTATTGTTGCTAACATTTTCTAATAACTACTTCTTTCTTGAAAATAAATAGAAACAATTTACCAGCTCATCAGGATTTTACATGGATCTGAAAGAGGAATGCTAAGTCGTGAAATAAATGAAGACAGCCTTTTTCAACTTGTGGTTAAGAGGACACTGGCAAAGCACCTATACTGTGAAGTGTGCATATCAGATGAGTAAAATGGGTACTTTACAAACAAGTGAACTGAAAAACAATTCACAAATTCTTTTAAAATACTTTCCTTCTTGCCTAAGCTACAACCTAGACTGGTTCTAAATAATTTTCTCAAATACTATCTGCAGTGATCTTTTCAGTTACAGCCCTCCAGCCCTTCAGCCACCTGGAAACATCCCATCCCACCTGGAGCCTTATCCTGCCCTTAGGGCCTGGGCCAGTGCAGTCCTCTATACTGGAGGAATTTTTAGAAGCCTCAGACTAGCAATTTATCTGCTCGATATCAGAGTGGCCATTCTGCTGATCCTGCTCTGATACCGTAACCTAGTTTCAGGCACTAAAATTTTATCTGGTTATTTGTAATCAAGCCTCTATCTTGAACCACTAGAAACTTGATCCTGGATTCTTCCATTGTGATCCTTAGTCCTACCTTGGGACCTTAGTATTCCAGTTGATGCAATACTCCCTGTAATGTTTTGTGGGCTGAGTTGAGAGCCCTACCCTGGAACTCCAGTCTTCTTGAGTTATGTCCCCAATACACGCCACTGGATAGCTAGGACGCAGACTTTCCTCATGTCTGGATTTCTACCTATTGCCCACTGTCAGACTCTTCTAGAGACAGGTCCTATGCTTGAGCTAAATTTCTTACTCTAACAGTAACTCAGGTAATACCACTGTTTTAAAATATTTCTATTCAAACAGTAAGTTTTAAATGCATCACTAAATATACATCTGCTGCTTGAAATTCCAAAAGAAAATATCCCATACCTGTCTGAATGAATCCTGATTTGTATCCATTAGTTGTGCCATTTTCCGGAGTCACAGTTGACGATACTGAAGAGTTTGGCTTCATGGAGTGGCAAGTAGCAGAGGATTGTCGGCTTCTACATTCTGGGAAGGAGTAAGATCGTATTATGGGAGGAGACCAATACTCTGTTAAAACAGGGGATGGGAACACAATCCATAAAACCTCTAAAATAAGCTGCTGCCCCTTAAGTGGCAACCACATTCCTTATCAGAGGTTCCCCCTCCTCAAATTCTGATTCCAACAGAATGTTCGAGATGGTGAATTCACTTTGTCTTCCTAAGGTCAGATGTCATGTTTAGAAGGAAGAAAAAAAGATCAGAATTTTGTCCTTCGTTGATTAGTAACCAGGGGAAAAATTACTCATAACCAATATAATCATGCTAGCTTTATGGATAAGACTGAGGCTAAAATATGGGTAATTTATTTTAAAAAAACCAGTAAGCTTTCAAATGCCAGTTAACCTCCTATCAGGACTGATTTAAGTGTGGAATAGGAACCCAGAATCCATGTCGGCTGTCTTCAACATTCTCACCTCGACCTTAATTTATGTCCAAAAGCTGAAGCAAAGAAAAATTTATGGGTAGAAGAGAAAAATTAAAAATGCTCTAATTCTTAATATTCTTAGTTTTTATTAAAGGAAGTAGATACATAATATTCACGGTGATTTCTGATCATGCAACACCAAGCTTTATTTTAGGCCAATATTAATGGAGCTTTCCTGTAATACTTTAATAATATTTTGAACTGAGTCAGTTAGATAGCAAATACTATGACACCCTGTGGGGCTATATCTTCCAACTAAATTATACTACATGTTATACTGTATTAGGGTTTAAAGGTAGCATGTGAAAAAGAAATATAAATGGTTGCAAATGACAGTTAATTATAGAGGGTCTGTTAGAGAGTTTCCAAGTTTATCAGATATGTGCAAGGGCTGGAAGCAATGTTCTATAACCTTCATTGCTAGGACCTTCCATGAAGAGCTACTGTACTTTGGCCTAAAAGGATATCTCCACGTATTTATATTGATATTATATGTCTGCATATCTGCATGTCATTTCAAATGTAACCAAGAGTAATTACAGTGGAAGACTTAGAGGAAAATCTGCAGCTATAATTTAGATTTATTTTGCTATTTCTCATGGTTAGACCAAAATCTTGCACAGACCACAAATGAAAACATTAAAGACAATTATTATATCGCCTTTAATAATATTAATAATTAAGAAAAATCTCCGCGTCTATGTAACTGCTCAAAAAATAAGGATTAGATATTCCATTACATTAATGAATAAAATTTGTGGCAAATCCTATCAATCATATGAAGATGTGAGGTTTCAACTGGATTCAGTTCTATAAATAAGTTATTCTTAACTTAAACAAAACTCACCAACTTAATAGTGCATTTCCCCAGGTATTGTGAAGAAAGCATTATTTGTTCTAGTATATGTGTAATGAAAACAGAAAACTATATATTCATAACAATTACCAAAGAACCTAAATAAAGTAGAAAGAGCATCTAATCAGGAAAATGACATTTGGAGGTCCTCTCGAAATGACCGAAGAGCTGGAAAGAGTCTATCTGCACTCTACCCTCCAAAGAGACAAATACAAAGAGACATGCACTTTTCCCAGATAGTCTCTATTAAAAATAGAAAAAAGCTAGTCAAATAACCTGTCAGAGAGCTTTACATCTTTGGATAGCCTTCTGAACTTGGGATATTTATCTATATATACCTGAATTCTGAACCCTGTACTGGCCACTTGTTATTACTGTAATATCCCCCTTCCCTTCCCTTCCCTTCCCTTCCCTTCCCTTCCCTTCCCTTCCCTTCCCTTCCCTTCCCTTCCCTTCCCTTCCCTTCCCTTCCCTTCCCTTCCCTTCCCTTCCCTTCCCTTCCCCTCCCCTCCCCTCCCCTCCCCTCCCCTCCCCTCCCCTCCTGTCCCCTCCCAGAAGCTGGTGCTACCTTTCCAGCAGATAAGAGGTCCCTTCGACAGTACACCCTGGGAGCTTCTGACTAGGTAGTACTTTAAGTGCTTCTGCTTCTTTGGCTGGGTGGTGAGCTTCAAGTTAATATGGTTGGAAAATTCCGTGAAATACCGAAATCCTCTTTCTCCACAGCCGATACAGTTTCCAGAAAACCCTGAAAGAAAGAAAACCAAAGTTACTGATGAACTTGTAAATTGATACAATACTTTTACATACAAAAAGTATAGAAATATTCAGTCTTTTTGACCCAGTAATTTCTCAATTTCAAGGAAAAAAACCCAAATTTTTTAGCAAAGTTATTTATAAAGACTGACAGTAATTTAAATTCTGCTCTAAAAGGATAATGGTTAAGGAAACAGAGTGGATAGTATCATGTGATAGAGTTCATATGGTTGTCTTAAAAATATGAATAAGTTTGGGGCGCCTGGGTGGCTCAGTCGTTAAGCGTCTGCCTTCGGCTCAGGGCATGATCCCGGTGTTCTGGGATTGAGCCCCACGTCAGGCTCCTCTGCTGGGAGCCTGGTTCTTCCTCTCCCATTCCCCGATTGTGTTCCCTCTCTTGCTGGCTGTCTCTCTCTCCATCAAATAAATAAAATCTTTAAAAAATATATGAATAAGTTTGATCCTTGAGATGTCCATTATTCCTTTCCCACACACTCCCTTCTTAAAGAATCTGCTGGCCCTGGTTCTCTACCCCATGCACTATGTGGACTTGCATTCATGGCCACAGCTGATTAGACTGTGCTAATATCTGACCCAGTCTGGGACAGTCAGAGTCTCCTGGAATCTTAAAATAAATACAAAAAGAATCAGTCAGATGGTACTAGGCCCTGGATTTGTAAGGTCTTATAAAATTGGAACCCAAGTTAGGGATACGTCCAACCGCCTGTCAGCTAGGGACGGGAGAGCACAAACTGAGAACTGTGAAGAGGAAGCGGGTCTGCAGATAGGAAATGTGGAGAGTGATGGGTAAACCCAGGCCCCGACAACTTTCCAGTTTCTATGAGATCGAGCTATACTTTCTCACATGAGTTCCCTGAGAGTCCCATTTCCTCTTTCTTCACCTCCCTATACTCAAACTAGCTTATTATTCCTTTAGATCTAATATCCAAACATTTTTTGCTCAGATTATTATTCCAACAAAATAATACTTCCAGTGACCCGCTTAGATCAGGGGACACAGAAAGAAGAAGAAACGGAGAAGACCAAGAGGATGAGAGGCCATCCTTTGCTCAATTGGAAATCAACCCCCTAATACACAGAGGAAAGTTGCACAGACAGAGTGTGAGTTCCTCTGTTGTGGCTGAGGAGGACACAACAAATGTACTGCATGTAGTGAACAAGGACAAAAAAAGCTGTAAATGAGAAAGGACATTCCAAACTCCAAAATCCAAACATACAATATATTTCTATATACATAACTTAAAATAAATTTACTGGAGTGCCTGGGTGGGTCAGTTGGTTAAGCATCTGTCTTCAGCTGAGGTGATGATCCCAGGGTCCTGGGATCCAGCCCCTCATGGCGCCCTCCGCTCAGCAGGGCTGCTTCTCCCTCTCCATCTGACCCTCCCCCCACTTGTACTCACGCGCTCTCTCTCAAATAAATAATCTTTTAAATATAAGATAAAATACATTTACTGATAAAGTGATACACTCTTTTTAAACCCCAAAACTACCTGTTACATAATTAACAAAGATATAGACGGAAAGGAGAAAAAGGCCACCAGGATTAGAGACAGAATATTTCACAATGTATCAATCTCAGAATGCTGACAATCAAGTCCGAGCATTTAGAAATGGCAGTCCAATTTATTATTATTTATTCAGCAATTATTTATTGAGCATCTACCTATATGCCAGGCATTGTGTGAAACTGGAAAGACAGAAATAGTTGTAATTTCTGATCAGTTACATAAAATTAGTAATTCTATGTAATTAGTTTATCACTGTTACTTTACAGAATTATAAACATTAATATAATTTCATAAATTATTTAAAATACATTCAGAGATGGTTTGCATTAGAGAGCATTTGGCTATCTGTCCAATACCTTAGAGCTACAGGCCAAAAAAAAAAAAAAAAAGTTGTCAGGAGCTGCCTACTTCACCAAGTTCTCAAGCCATCCAACCATCTATCTCTCCATGCATCCATGCATCTAGCCAACAAATCCATCCATCCATCCAACAAATACTTGTACTCCATCATGTGCTAGGCACTATTTCAGGTACCAGGTTTCCAGCACGGAACAAAGCAGACAAAACCACCACTTCCATGTAACTTACACTGTGGTATGACCATCATGCCTTGATGGAAGAGTGCCCGGTTTGCAAGACGGATGTAGCACCCAAACACAGTAAAATGATATAAGAACACTTCAGCAAAAATAATCAGAGACAGTGCCCCCCAACAGATCCTAGTAGATCTACTGGATAGATCTAAGTAGTTCACAAAAGATTAGTGTGAGAATTAGAATTAACAAACTACTGAGGTGAGGTTTTGTCTTTTATCTTTTGTTTTGCCTGTTCTCTGAGGTGAAAAGCAAGAGAGCATAAGGAGAAAGAAAAGCAAACCAACTGGATAGTCTTCAAAGAACAGAAATGGCACATTAATGATAAGAATAGTATCAAAGAGATAGAATCCTACAGCTCATTTTTTAAAAACTCTGTATGGCCTCAGTATTAACCTTGGTTCAAGAGACATTTTATTTGCTCGAAGTTCTTATTTTCATCCTCAGAAAAAATAGCGCTTCTTACAGCCAAATTACTTTCTAGTTTCTTCGTCAATCAAGTCTTCCAATTGTATGGTAGATTTGGGACACATGAATGAACTGCCAACTGAAGATATATTTTTTATATATATATATTATATATATATAATATATAATATATATATTATATATATTTAAAATATATATATTTAAAAGATTATATATATTTATTTAAAAGATTATATATATTTATTTAAAAGATTATATATATATTTATTTAAAAGATTTTATATATATATATATAATTTAAAAGATTTTATTTATTTACTTGAGAGAGAGAGGGAGACCACAAAGGGAGAGGGAGAAGCAGACTCCCCGCTGAGCAGGGAGCCCATTGCAGGACTCGATCCCAGGATCCTGGGATCATGAGCTGAGCCAAAGGCAGATGCTTAACTGATTGAGCCACCCAGGTGCCCCGGATCAATATCTTTTTAAATCAATTCCCCCACAGTCTTTTGAATCTGCATAATTTATAAAAAAGTTAGACAAATTGATATTGGAGTCTACTGTGATTCTAGTATATTTGAAGCTTAAAATTTTTCCCACTATATCTTAATGCATACTAAAATAATCTATCACAATAAGAGTGTTGGAGGGATATTAACTTTTAGACAACAGAGATTGAACATATAAAAATCTCAACAATGTACTTATCTAAGAGAAAACTTCAACCATTTTGTTGCACTACACTTTCAATTTGGAAAGTGGTTAACAAAAAATTATGTCCATTCACAAGGCTAGAGAAAGTAAGCAAAATTCCATTTCTATAAGGGCAATAATAAATACGACAGAGTGGCAGAATAACTGCCATGTAAAGAACAAGTGTTCTGTTCTAGGCGCTATGCTGGATGGGTGCCTTATAAACATCATCATTTAATCTTTACAACCCTGCAAGGTAGGCATCATTGGCCTCTTTCTATAGATGAGGAATCTGAAGTTCTGAAAGTACTAAGTGGTAAATCTGGCATTTTAATCTCAGTTCCAATACCCGATACCCATGGTTTTTGATCTCATATACCTGATTACCTATAATTATGAAATCTATTATTCTGATAGTGTTTGTTGTGTCCTTTCTATGATATATTGTGGGATTCCTCTAGTCATGAAGAATCATTGAACAAGAAGGCATCATGAGAGATTTTTCTGTGTTTGTGGTCAGAGCCACATGTTAACTATTCCATTTGATGACACTCTGATGCTTTTATTTTTTTTAAGTTTATCTATGTATTTATTTTTAGTAATCTCTACACCCAGCATGGGGCTCAAACACACGACCCTGAGATCAAGAGTTGTGTGTTCCTCCAAATGAGCCAGCAAGGCACCCTGACCCTACGATGCTTTTAAAATGCTAAAAGGAAGTTTCCCAAAACTGTTATAACACAAGCCAACTAGGTTACTAGTTCTATGTCTTATCATTTTTGTGTCCCCACATCACAGCCTAGCATGGCTTTTGTCACACAGTACATTTGGAACACATAGTGTTGGATAAATTAGTGAACAACTGAAGACTTGGAAACTTCTTCGCTACTGTAGTTCAATGTATAAACTTTACCATTAGGCTTCCATGTTAAACCATCTATTCAAAATCATTAAAAGAAAAGAAAATTAGCATCTTTTTTATGAAAGCCTTATGGAAATCACTTCTTTGCCTATGAGCCAAAAGAAAGCTTTGAATTATAATGTAAGGAACCTTTATAAAGCATGGGCAAGGTTACTTTCTGACTCAAGATACTGATGTATGTATTCCCTAAACATTCTGATAATACTGTATAACTAGGAAAAATGCACCAAACTAAACAAGCACAGCTTAGAACCAATACAATTCTTGAATTCTTTGCCCTCTTCTCTTTTTCATTTTTATTGTTATTTGCGCCAAAAGCATCTATCTGATGGCATCTATAGTAAGAGAAATTCTGAGAAACTAAAGAAACTCCAGAGAAACACAGCAGCAAAGAAAGCAACAAATCTCATGTGACATCTTATCTTCTTAATTATTAAAATTGATTAAAAAATAAGTCCACTCCTTATTTCCCATGATGTAAGGAAGCTAGGTTGTGAAAAATGCACAGATTCAAAGTGAGACCAGAGAGCAAAACAATTCTGAGATACAGTTATACATTTTACATCATATGTCTATTCCTAGTTATTTTGGTTGAACTCATGCTAAATATAAAATGAGAATCACATCAATCAAGCGTAGTTAGGAATAATGGGTGGTATGGAGAAACTGTCAATAACTTACAGAGTGATAATCCACAGTTGAATAATTGAGAGTTGACTTAACATCAAGTCCAAATCAATGACTCTATAAAGAGTGAATCCTACTTTACTTTACAAAATATTAATTTTTTAAAAATATTTTTTTAATTTATTTGAGAGAGAGACCATGAGAGAGAGAGGGCGCACAAGCATGGGGGAGGGGCAGAGGGAGAGGGAGAAGCAGACTCCCCGCTGAGCAGGGAGCCTGATGCGGGACTCAATCCCAGGACCCTGGGATCATGACCTAAACTGAAGGAAGACGCTTAACCGACTGAGCCACCCAGGCACCCCCCGAAGTATTAATTTTTGATAAATCTCATGCCATCTTTTAAGCCTGGTTTTAAAAGGTCTCTTCAAGGTGGATGTTTTGAGAATGAAAAAAAAATAAAAGGTAATTTTTAAGAAGTTACTAAAAGAAAAAAATGTTTCACACTTGAGTTAAACTACTGAATTCCCAACTAATTCTGTGGTTTTTTTTAAAGAAAATTCTGTGATAATTTAAAATAAACTTGTAGTTTAACTCCTTCATTTAGAAGGAATTTTTTTTTAAAGATTTTATTTTATTTATTTATTTATTTATTTATTTATTTGACAGACAGACAACCAGTGAGAGAGGGAACACAAGCACAGGGAGTGGGAGAGGAAGAAGCAGGCTCCCAGAGGAGGAGCCTGATGTGGGGCTCGATCCCAGAACACCGGGATCACGCCCTGAGCTGAAAGCAGATGCTTAACGACTGAGCCACCCAGGCGCCCCTTAGAAGAAATTTTATAAGTGTGGAACACTCACCTAAAAGTGCATTTTTCCCGTGATCATCTGGTAGAAATCGCTTGTCTACAGCACACACTAGGATGTGTTCAGGAAGATTGGGAGACTTGGCCCCCACCAGGAGGAATCCTGCTGGGATGTCGATTTGTTCCATACACAGAGATACCAAACGTAAATCCTTTCCCGCCTGACAAAAACCTAAAAACCGGTAAAAAAGGACACAGTGAAATATTTAGAAAGGTTCTATCTTCTTATCGCCCATTTGGAGCAGATTTACCTGTGGGAATCACTATTAAGGACTAAATTTAAAGTCCAAAATGCTCCAATCAGAAGCCAAATCTACCTTATGTGCCCCTCTGAGTGGAGCTGAAAAGACAAAAAAGGAGGTATTTCTAATGGGTTCAGCCAACATTGATGACTTTATAGTTTCTGATCCACAAGTAAGCAAATGATAAATATACACAGCAAAGTTGGAAAACTGTATGTAATTTTTATGTGCATATAATACAGTATTTTTATACTTTCAATGCAAGTTCACTTCAGTAAATGGTGACTGTCATAGAAGAAGGAGGCTTTCCATGCCACACAGGAAGAGACTGTACCTCTGAGTTTGGTGGCTCATACGTGAATGGCCAGAACTAGAACCCAGAACTGTGAGGACAATCTTCACAGGCTACAACATGACAAAACCTTACATAACCACTTTGTGTACCATATTACACTAATTCATTAGTTCATCATTTATTAAAAATCACTTGTAACAGATGCTGCCCTAGGTCAGGGGATAAAGTTGAACAAATATACCTTCCTCTAAGAGCTCACATTATAGTAATTGAAAGAATGTATAAGGAACCAATAATCACAAAACAATATTACAGAGGATAGGTATTTTCTGCTGCAAAGTACCTACTTCACATCTTCTGGGAGATAATCAGACCTCCCTGAACTCTAATCAGGTGATTCCCCCTGGAGAATTGTGATATTCTAGACTGGCTGGAGCTGGCACCTGGTCCCAGCTGGCCACTATAATATCCTGCCTTTCCCGCCATCGTTGATTAGTCAGAGGCACCTGACACAAACTAGGCCAATCAAAGCCTTTTCTCTAGGAATTCTGAACATGGAGCCAGAGCATGGCTTAGTTTGGTTGTGGCAGCTCAGTCCTTTGCCTTGTGCAAGAAGTCTGTCAGCACTGTCAGCAGACAGGAGGTTCAGGGGGAATGTTCTGGCAGTGTGTGGGCCCCTGAAATCCAGCGTATGTGCCTTTCCCATGGTTTGACCGTGAAACATTTTGCTTAGGAATTCTCCAAATAACTTCTTCATTCTACCTAAAGCTAATCTCAGTTGGGTTGGGTTTCACTTGCAACCAAAAGAGGGTGAATAAAAGTATGATACACACTATTTCAGAGAGTTGTGGAAGATAAAGGATGGACATATAACTGTCTGCACACAAACCTGAGGAGACCATCATCATCGCCCAATACAAAGTAGGGAATAACCATGCTAAATTCTTCCAGTATCAATTCATAGTATGATGTTAACCAAATGCCAACAAACAATGGGATGCAATCAGTTAGTATATAAGAAATAGTAAGAAAACAACATCCAAACATTGTGTGAAGCTGTAGTGTACATAAATCTGCTATATGGTTCGGCTCATCAAATCTCAAAAGCAAACATAATGGAATTGGAAGAAGTCAACAGAAGAAAGACTAAAATGATAAAACAATGGGTTCAACCATTTTAAGCTTACTGGTCCCCTTTCAACACAAAAAACTTCCCAAATTTAATTTTAGTGTTTGTGAATTGAGAAAAACAATAGCAGAATGTTATTGTGAATTCTTTAACAGTTTTGAATGAATCTATATTTTATTATTCACAATATCATCTATATGTACTTGAAAAATAGTCATTTATACATGTGAGTCATATTATTTATTTGGTTTACAAACATTTTTGGGGGGAAACTATCGAGACATAAAACCTCTAAAAAATATTCTGCTGCCCTCCTCTCATTTAAGGGACAGGACTCAGGCTTGAAGGTGGGAAATGCTGCTGCTGCTGCTGATGATGATATCGATGGCAGAAAAACATATGGAGCACTTAACATAATCGAGGTACAGTGCTAACCACTGTATAGATTATCTTTAATCCTCTCAACGACTACCAACTCCTTTCCAAAGATGGAGAAATCGAGGCTCAGAAAGGTTAGGGAACTTGTCTAAGGTTATGTAATGAGTTCAGTAATGTCAGGGATATAAGACATGGGAAGTTTACCATATAACAACAGACAAAAAGTATACTACTCGACTTGGCAAAAGAAAAGCTAAGAACAATTATAATCCAGATCTAAAACCATGCGAGGTGAACACAGACATTTAACCAAAGTCTAAAATGTTAAATCTAGGAGGCATTTTAAAGTCCTGAAAGAAGCACTAATTTCTTTAATCAAAGGAATTATTAGTTTGTGTAGACAGTAAACTTAGAAACATATTTCCCATAAGAAATAGCACCTTCATCATGTCTTATTCCAAAAGGCAGATCATAGATCTTCCCAAAAGGTATAGATAAATTCAGTGATAAGAGGTTCATGATTACCTATTGATGAAAAACAGGATGCTTGGGGAGTTGTCTTTGTCAATAAGAAGTAGTAATACAACCTTTCAACAGCTTTGACTCACACCACATTAGAAAGAATGGACTAGATGAAATGATGAATCTGTACCAATTTGCAAATTATTTTAAGCTTTTTAGAACATCAGAGCTAGACAGAACCTCAAGAACATCTGATACAGCATCTCCCAACAGGTACGTTATCAAACTCCCAGGGATTTATAAAGGTATTCCATGATTCTTGGAATTATAAGTCAAACTCAAATAAATACCATTACTAGTTTCTAAAGACTAATAAATAATCATTCTAATATTCTAGTTTTAAAACAGAATGTTCTGAGGGCCTTCTCTGCTACACATGTAGGGACAGTGGAAACCAGTTGAATAAACTCAGGATTCACTTGTTTGAACCCCATATCAGTGTGTAGCTTTGATTTTCACACAGTTGTTTTTATTATCAGCCATATGTATTGATATGGAGCTTAATATATACTTGTAATACACTGTTGGATAATGATGGGAGCAATGATTATGTAAATGAGCACAGTCATTTTACAAATGTGTCTAAAGATGCTCTTGCTAGAAATGAAAGTTAGATTCAATCCCAACCCCACTCATCAAATTATAAAATTATATAAAATGCACCAATATGTTTCTAGGACACCAAAAAAAAAAAAAAAAAAGCAATGTCAAGGTAAAATTTAGTGATGATAATCCAATTTGTAAGAGGGAAAAGCCGACCTCATTCTGCAAGCAGCAGAAATTTTTTAGTAGCAGAAATTCTGCAAGCAGCAGCCTGAATCCTTTCCATCATATAGAGCAAAAATGCAAAAATTATAAAAATATACGAGTATACCCTTGGAATCCTAAAATATAAAAATTCCAAAATTTGGGTATTAAAAGCAGATTTTTGAACTGAGGACTTCAGAGGGGAGGGGGGTGGGGGAATGGGATAGACCGGTGATGGGTGGTAAGGAGGGCACGTATTGCATGGTGCACTGGGTGTTATACACAACTAATGAATCATCGAGCCTTGCATCGGAAACCGGGGATGTACTGTATGGTGACTAACATAATATAATAAAAAATCAATAAAAAAAATAAATTAAAAAAAATAAATAAATAAAATAAATAAATAAAAATAAAAGTAAGCATTTCGTTGGAATTCCACCTCCAAAAAAAAAAAAATAAAAATAAAAGCAGATTTTGACTTTTTTTTTGATGCTGGAAAATATTTAAATACACTTAGCCCCCGAAGAGCTATAATATTTTATTTTTGAATTTGTCAATGAAATATGCTTTTTCTTACACATCCAATTTTAAATAAATTAAGTAGCAATTACTGAATAATTAAATGTAGATAATTTTTTCTCATATGCATGAATAAGATCAAAGAGTATATTAACATACTGGTCTAAAATAAATACTTTCTACTTAAAATCAATTCTTTGTCACTACATTACAATGTAGTGACAGAATTAGGTTTTAAATTCCCAAGGAGTTCAAAAGACTACATATTACTATAAAAGAAATTTGTGAGTCAAAGATTGGGTAACACTAATCTATTTAGTACATAAACGAGGACACTAGGGCCCATAAAGGTTAAGAAGATGGTCCAAGTTCAAATACTCAGGGACTGGAAAAGGGGGAACTAACACCCATCTTGACTCTAAATTGACGCTCCCTCATCACTGACGTTAACATCTCTCTGACTCATGTAATGCTTCACCTTCCCTTGGGCTGATGTAGGACACTCTCCTATTGTTTCTTCCTTGCCTTTTTTTTTTTTTTTTTTTTTGCTGAGTGCTACTACCCAACTTCCCAGGCTGAATCCCAGGGGCACTTTCCACGCCATGGTCTATCAGCACCCACCTACTTCATACTTGCTGATGAATCCTTAAAATTCATGGTTTTTCTGATGAGATTTCTAAAAGCAATACATTGCAGCAAAGGGAGATCAAGGGGGAAAGTACAATTTTGGTTCTGGGCTTAACAGATATAGAGTGAAGAGGACATAGTGGGGAGAACATCTGAAAAAAAGCAGGATTTTCTACGGAAGAAAGATGATTTCACAGTGATTTCTGTGGCAAAAAGAGAAATACAGTCTGCTCAAATTAAGTACAAATAGTTTTCAGTATTCCAGCCTTTCAGGGTTTTCCCACTTATGACTGGAGGACACCTAGAGGTCAAAAGTAATAATTATTGAACAATGATTGGATTCTAGGAGAAGCATTTTTCTACTACTCTCCTCCTTAAAAAAATTTTAAGGGGTGCTTATGACAATGAAAAGAGAAAATGCCCTATTTTATGCTTTAAAAAAAGCCGTAATGATGAGAGTCTGTAAAAGGGGCACAAGAAACAACTGAAGGTGCTTCCAATGTCCAGAACTAGAACAATCTGAGGGAAAAACTGAAGTAGTACTGGATTATAACTCAACATAAAATAAATATCCAGGAGTGCATAATGATATAAATGACTGAACAAACTGATAAGTGGGGTGGGGGAAAGAGAGAATACGCATGGACAATTTTGAATAATGTATGCAGATACTCTGCCCTCAAGCAGGTGGAGCATAATTCCCCATTCCTTAAGTGTAGGCTGAGCCTGAGCGAAGTGACTTTCTTCCACAGTACGGAAAATGGGGGAAAGAATGGAGATAACGCTACCTCCGCCAGGTGATCTAGGTCAACACCAACAGTCATAAACCGTGCTGATAGAATGTCCCCTTGCTATAATATGATGAAAACGGCACTTTACCTTTGTGATCTTCCTTCCCCAAACCCATAACCCCAGTCTAATCAGGAGAAAAACATCAGACAAACTCCAGTAGAGGGTTACCTACAATATTCCTTACCAATAATTCCTAAAACTGTCAGAGTCATCAGAAACACGGAAAGTCTGAGAAACTGTCATAACCCAGAGGAGCCTAAGGAGACATGATGACTAACTAATTTAGTATCCTGGTGAGCTTTTGGAACAGAAAAAGGATATTAGGTAAAAACTAAGGAACACAAATAAACTATGAACTTTAATTATTATTAAAATTAATAATAGGGGCACCTGGGTGGCTCAGCCGGTTAGGAATCTGCCTTGGGCTCAGGTCATGGGATCAAGTCCTGCCTTGGGCTCCTTGCTCAGCGGGGGAGTCTTCTTCTCCCTCATCCTCTGCCCCTCCCCCCTGCTTGTGGGCTCTCTCTCTCACTCAAATAAATAAATACAAACTTTAAAAAATATTAGCAATAATGTAAGATGTCAACAATAGGAGAAACTGCAGGGAAATACTCTATACTATTTTCTAACTTTTCTTTAAACCTAAAACTTTTCTTAAAAAATAAAGTCTATTTTTACAATGCCCTATTTTATCTTCTTGCCTCCATGTTACTCGCCAACACAAGCCACTCCGCCAATTCAATTAAGAGGAAAGAGAATAGGAGGGAAAGAGAAGGCAAGGCTGAGTCCAGCAACAGGGTCAGGAGGAAATCGATCCAAGGCCAGAAACAGTTGCAAAATCAAGAAAAAGTTCTTAAGTTTAGTTTGTAATTATTCTGAGAAGACACTCACCCGGCAAGGGTCTGGCCTTTTGCTGTGATACCTTTTTAACTGCTTCCTCTAAACCCTCATTCTTGGGATTCAGATCAGCTAATTATATACAAAATATATTATCAGGGATCCCCAAATAAGAAAAAACATCATGCAAAGAGCAACGTTTAGGTTTTTTTTAAGATTGAAAATAAGCTCTGTGTGTCTGTAAAGAAGAGTGGGCAGCTAAAGAATCTATGAAATGCGATTATATTTGAAGGTCTGCAGGAGCCAAATATTTGGTGCAGCAGGTAGTTCTAGTCTCTAGAAATATGTCAGATTACTACTATAATAAAGATCAATTATTCAATCTCAAGTAAAACCTCGAACAAAATGAAAAGAAACCTTATTACTCCCCTGTAGGGTAATTTTGAATCACATCTGAACTAATCCTGAAAGAAACAATCTTTCTTTTAGCGGCTTCTGGAAGACCTGGGGAAGAGTGCCCTAAGGAAGGATCTAAGCCTGTTTACTGTATGCAGGGAAAGAAAGATAAGTTATCGACGTGGGCACACGAATAACAATTGATTTGACAAACTTGCCCCTAAGTGGCTTCATTCTTTGAGAGCAATACTGAAATGCCGTCTTAACCCCAAGACCTTTGCAGCAAATTATTTTAATTAAGAAAAGGAATAATGGTAGAGGGCCCTTCTTTGTAAACTTCATCTGCATTTCCTTAAGAAAATAGCCAAGGTTTTCACTTCACAGAACCAGATTTGCATTCTCCAATTATCTCCAACTTGAAGGTTACAGAGTAATCTAAGCGGGGGGGAGGGGAACGTTTACTGAAACAGCTGTCAACACAAACTAAAGTAATCAAAGCAGTATTTGGAGGCCTCAAATTTGGTTGCCCTTCACCTCTTTAGACAATCAACCGCCTCGCAGCAGGGTGGGAACCTACACTATTCCAATAATTTACATAAGAAATTAGCAGCCTAAATTTACATCTGAATGGTAACCCCCAGAAGCCCATCAGGTATTAAGTATCTGCTTATCTAAATTGCCTCTAAAAATAGCTTTCCCTTCCTTTAAGTTTTAGGTAAATAACAGGATTTCCCATGAAGGGAAGGTGGTATGCTAAGACAAGTCCTGGCATTATATGGCCCAAATTCACCGTCATTTCTATAAGATAAATTTCAGGACTGCTCTGTCTTGGAGTGAGAGGGCTCTTGGAACTACCCTAGAATAAGCCAAATTAAAAGGGCTATGGACAAACTTTACACTATCAAATTATAACCTATGCTTTTTGTTTTCAACAACCACCTTCAGGTGAATTAAAAGGGGAAAAATATGGATATGTAATTAATTATAAGAAACCAAAGTAGCTGAGGTAGGAATCTACGTGTAGGACTAGTGTTTTCGGGTTGTTTTGGAACGTGAATTTATGCTTGGGTGGGATCTTTGTTTTTCCCCCAGGAAAACTGCACCTCCAAGTCTCATCCTTCATCTCTAAAATTAACTATTACCCTTCCCTTACACTTCACATAACTGCCACACAGTAAGAGTAGTGTTCTTATGTTTTAAAGTTCAAGAAATAGTTGCTATCTGTTAGATCGCAGTGTTTCTATCTGGGTGGGCGCTAAACAGCTTTCTACACCTGATTGTTAGTAGTAAGTGTCAACGTCCCAAAAGGCAAACTAAAAACATATTCAGAGCATAGGAAAAACAGGGGAGCCCCTCCCCTATTTTTGGTATAAAATTTGATGCTTCAAAACTATCCCCTAAAGCTTTTACTCTGATTCTATTTAATTCTTACATACAACAAGATTCTCAATGACAATCCAACAATATTTTAAGCACAATTTCAATGTCTGGTTGTTAACTGTTAAGTATGACTTGACTGATTAAGTAAAAGGCACAAAAATGGATATAAAACAGCTAAGTGGAAACCCAATCTGGTCACCTTCTACACAAACATAAGCTTAAAGGCCTATATTACCAACAATAATGAGTAAATTGATATATATTATATTAAATCTGGGCAAAAGAAACCAAATACATGTGGAAGAAAATTTATAAGGAATGATGTCCTACAGGCAGGCCCAACAGACTTATAGTGAATGAGGTGTAGATAAGCTACTCAGACTAAGGATTTTGAGCTTTTTACAATTTATCAGATTCTTTTGAGAAGGAAAGAAAAGAAAGGTGAGGAGAGAAGAGAGGAGAGGAGATGAGAGGATGGGAGGGAAAGAGAGAAAAGAAAAGAAAAAGTCAAGAGATAATCAAACTTTCAAGCAATGCACACTCATTTATCTGGATTTGCACATTTGAATCGCTAGTTTACCCCAGACTATTTGCACTCCAAGCTTGGTAGGGAGAATGTCCTGGAATCTTACCCCTCTCCTCCTAGCTCCTCAGCCTCAAGATTTGCATGTATTGTAATCACCCCGGGGTCCAAGCAGGTCTGGGTGTAAAAGCTGTACTTTGGCTAATATGGATAAAGTAGAATCCACATACTAATTAGACTGGAATAGCCAGAAAACAGCATATACACTAAATGGAGGGAAGAGAGTATATTTTAAGTTGTGACATCATCAAAACCACGAAATACTGAGAATGTTTTATATTTGGATTTCCTTTTTAAAGTGTTGGTTGAAGCCTTAGTGGAAAAGGAGGTTGACAAAATAAATAAAATGGGGTTATCAAAATATGTACATTTTTATCTTCTACAAGTAACACTACACTGTATGACTTCAAAATAAATGGAAAAGGTAAAGATAAAATCTCTGATATATCCATTATTGTTTTTGAGGGTGCAACAGAAAGAAGTAGGAAGACAGGACACTTTGAAAGTTCCTAAAATAGTAGTATCCTTGCAGGAAAAACCCTAATCTGGGCCTAGGCTTTCTTTTGCCACATATCATCTCAGAGAAGTCCTTCAACTGCTGTGAATCTCACTTTCTTCATCGAGAAGATAGAATGATAGTACCTGTCTTTCTTATAGACACCTGCCGTGAAGTCATAGGAGATAATGTCAGTGCGAGCATAATAATTCCTCATTCCTTTCTGTAATTACTGGTTTCCAGCCCTGAGCACACATGCAGTGATTGGAAACTAGCCAGACAATAAAGAGGGATCGGGAAAAAACAAAAATGAAACCCACCATCTGTAGTGCAAGACCCTTCCGGGGCAGGTTTTTGTGAATAGGGAATTGGTGGGCTATTTGAATCAGACATTTCTTCATCATCTTCATCATCTTCCATTTCATTAACTGTTAGATTGTTAGAAAAATCCAGGCTTCCATTTTGAGTGTAGCGGTGTACCAAATCTTTATCCAGATCCTCCACCTTGGGTTTTACATCTGGGTGAACAAATAAATCACAGCTAAGTTAATAAAAAGATGCTTATGGAAAAATAACCAAAAGAAAAATTCATAGTTCTGAAAGATATCAGAGGATAGGGAGACGAGCAATATCTAACATTTAATCAATTTACTTCAGAGATCCCCAGATTTGGAATTTCTACTTCTTTTAAAAGGAGTCTAGAAATGTGTAGGGTTGAGAAACTTACCTGCAGATGAGAAAGGATGCTGGTCAGGGTCCAAGTACAGCTGAGAAAAAATTGGCCGTGGTACCACACTACTACATCTGAGAGAGGCTTCTATGGAGTTGTGGAGAGCTTCCTCAAATTGAGCAGATTTCAGTTGCCCAGCATATGAATTCCCCATGGTCTACACCACCCCCCACAAAGAGAAAGAGGAAGAAAGGAAAAAATTGATATAATTAGAGGACTCTATGTCTGCAAAGTACACGAAGGGCTGATATAAACTACACCCATATATCTTGTTAAGATTCATACATGAACTTTACCTATATTTCTTAAGACAATTTCTATCAGTTATCTGTTAACATCACTTTTGCCTTCTGTCTTTATAATCCAAACCCATTTAAAAAAGACCCGTTAGAGGATCTTATACCTGAGAATCAAACAGTAATAAATGCTTTAAGGTTCTCCAACCAGTAAATCAAGATTGACCTGTCAATTGTGAAGCCGAACATGGTGATAATGGGGCCACACCTCCTCCTTAAAACTAGTGGATTACCATAACCCTATACCAACTCTATCAGTGCTTTTAGAGTAAACCTCTAGTTACTTCTCTCTCTACCTTCTTACCCTTGCACATTGGGGAGAGATGCTTCTCTGGGGAAAAAAATGAAAGCTTTGTGATAATATGTTTAATTGACAAATTCGTGAAAGAAAGATTTGAGCCTTTTAAATCCAAAGAACTCATTCATGTATTATTAGTATTTATTTTTTAAAAAAGTGTTTTTTTTTTCTTAATCTGAATCACAATCTCATTTGGGACTCTTTAGGAAAGTATAATGTAGGAAGTTCTAAAGTCATGGCCTTTACTTCTCATAGCTAATACTTGTATAGTTCTTGCTAGTTACAAAAATCTCCATGTATATCACTAATAACTACAATTCATGAGGTGCTAACTATTGGCTACACCAACAATTCTCAAAGTGTGGTCTGAGGTCACCAAGAGGTGACCTTTCTGGGGTCCATGAGGTCAAAACTCTTTTCAAACTTATTACTAGGATAGTATTTGCCTTTTTTACTCTCAGTCTCTCATATGTGTATGGTAGAATTTTCCAGAGGCTGCAGGATGTATGATACTGCAACATGCTGAATGTGGAAGCAGACAGACCATGCTTCTTGCTAACTGGTATAGCACAAACTTACTGTCAGGTTTCTCAGACTTATATGCTTGAGCTCCATAGGAGATTTTGGTGGCTCTGAGCTGCCTCTGTATAGCAAAGAAGGCCGTTTACATGATTCCTGGAAGCAGTGATTAGTATTCAGAGATTTCCGTCAAAGTAGCTGAGTTTATCAAATCTTTGTTAACGATACTTATGATTTGGAGGAAAAGCTGAAATTCTATTTTGGCAAACTCTTCTCAAAATAGGTAATAAGAAACTAAATGCCATACATTTAAATTAGTAGGTTCCTCTTTATAAGGAAAAGAAATTTTGTAACTATATGAGGCGATGGTTAACTAAACTTATCGTAGCAACCATTTTACAGCATATACCAAATCATCATATTGTACACCTAAAACTTACACAATGTTATATGTCAATCTTATCTCTATAAAACTAGAAGAAATAAATTACTAGGTTTCTTTCAGTTACCAGCTTTCTTTCTTATAAAAAGTACATACCCAAAAGTGTATGTATGATACTCAAAACTATAAGCAGAAGAAAAATCAACAAGGTCTGTCAAATAAAGTTCTCCTGAAATACTAAGTTTTTGCCCAAGTTTCTAAGACTCCCCATTAGTACAACTATAAACAATTTTAATTTTCTAAAACTCAAAACAATTTATTTTTCGATAGAATCACATGTGATCAAAACAGGGTGGGGTTGCAGGAGAAATACGCTGTGTCAGCAGTTTACGCATGTAAGTCAAAATTCAATAGCCATTTCACCTCCTTTCTTCTTCGTAGAAGGGAGAAAACTACCAGCAAAGTCAACCATGGGATTTCTTAACCCTGGAGAACAATGGAATAACTTCAAAGGTGGCCCTTTAGCCTTTCTCCAGAGCACCAAATGCCTGAAAATCTTGCCTCTTCTTAACTATACCTGCTCAACAAGTTATCTTCCTTTTATCATTGAAAACCTTGAGGACTATATTCTCTAAGAGATCTTTTTAGTTTAATAAAGAAATGCCCAGTTGTGCATGGAAGACATAATCTCAATCTCCTCGATTTATAGTTTAAGGAGCAATATAACAGATACATATATGCAGGGCAAATAAATGTTGTGCTGAATAAAAATATTAAACCAGGCGTGCCTGGGTGGCTGTCGTTAAGCGTCTGCCTTCGGCTCAGGTCATGATCCCAGTGTCCTGGGACTGAGCCCCACATCGGGTTCCCTGCTCAGCGGGGAGTCTGTTTCTCCTTCTCCCTCTGCCCTTCCCCCACCCCCCCACTGTGTCCCCTCTCTCGCTGTGTCTCTCTGTCAAATAAATAAGATCTTTTTAAAAAAATATTAAACCAACATAAAAAAGGGTGATCAAGTTTCACCATCATAGAAGATACACATAATCCAACAAGAGCACTAGCAATATTCAGATGAAGACAAAGGGAAGTACCCATGAAACAGCTGGAAGAGTGAAAGGAAGTGACTGAATATCCAGATGAAAACATAACCAGGCATTTTTTTAAATGATAACAATAATGTGAAGAGTTATAAAACTGACCCTAGACTTCTTTAGTGCTGAGTATGGAGTTCTTCCCTTTATTAGTTCAAGTTCAGTGTTACCCAATTTCCAGTTCAATGCTACCGAAAGAAAGCTAGAGTTCAAGGAAGAAGCATTGTTAGTGCAATGTATTCTTAATATCATATGCTATAATATTTAGAGTCCCTGAAACTGTTGGCATTATCTACCTAAACTACCAGTGTTCCTTTCCTCTGAATCTCAAAGATTCCCCAGTGCCTGAGATGGCGTAACATTCCACTGGAAGTCAATGTGAATAAATCCAACTTCAGGTCAGAAAACAGAGAACTACTCGGAATTTTCAGAATCAGTTGTTGAATCAAACACAATAAGAAAACAAACTTGCAATTTCTACATACACATGCGTAACTTATGTATCTGGCTTACACTAAGGACTACGGACCTCTGAGATGCTGATAGACACTCTTGTGATGTTAAAGAAATCTCTAAGAAAGACATGGTACACAATATGGGCTCTTTCTGCACCACTAATACTTCTTTTTTTTTTTTTTTAAGATTTTATTTATTTGAGACAGAGAGAGCACACGGAGAGAAAGGGAGAAGTAGGGTCCCTGCCGAGCAGGGAGCCCGATGTGAGGCTCCATCCCAGGACCCAGAGATCATGACCTAAGCCCAAAACAGATGCCTAACTGACTGAGCCACCCTGGCACCCTCAATGATTCTTTTTGAGAGAAAGGGGTGGGGAGTGGCAGAGGGAGAGAGAGCATCTTAAGCAGGCTCCACACTCAGCAGCATGGAGCACGATGCGGGGCTCTATCTCATCACCCGGACATCACGACCTGAGCCGAAATCAAGAGTTGGATGCTTAGCTGCCCCATGCACCACTAATTAATTGTTCAAAATGCAAGTGGGATCAAGTACAAACCACCACACCATTGTGGTTTGGTGTTTTTATGCTCTAGGGTTTCCCCTTTTCTACAGAAAAATAAAAGGCCTGGAGTAGAACAGTTAGCTTCCATCACTGGTGGCTTTAGGAATAGGGACTGAAAAAGTAAGGAAAAGGGTAGCCTGGGAAATAGGTACCTGCTAATGGCTCCATGGCCTCTTCCAAATTCTCCTTTTTCTGTTGAAAAGGAAAAGGAGAAGCAATACAATTTGAGGGAGACTACTTCTTGATCTGTAATGTTTTTATTTCCCTTTTGTCAAATGTTTCATGGTTAATAGTTACTGTATTATTAATACAGTAATTACTCTTGCAGTAGTTGCGAAGTACACAGGACAGAGGAAGAAAATTTTCCTTTAACTTGCTCCCCAAAGACTTACTACAATTAAAGCATTAGATAAGGGGCGCCTGGGTGGCCCAGTCAGTTAAGCATCTGCCTTTGGCTCAGGTCATGATCTCAGGGTCCTGGGATCAAGGGTCGGGCTCCCTGATCAGCGGGGAGTCTGCTTCTCCCTCTTCCTCTGTCCCTCCTCACAGTTCATGCTCTTTCTCACCCTCTCTCTCTCAAATAAATAAATATAAAATCTTTTTTAAAAAATAAAGCATTACATAAGATTTCAGAATACATATTCTTGTTTTTTAAATGTTAGCTTTAAGTTATGCGTGAAGCACATATCACAATGATAGGCATCTAACAGGCGGGCGATAGACTACCAGTTGGTGCTATCGTTATTACTACTAGTGGTGGTGGTGGTCCTTGTTGTCATCGTCAAGAAATGTGAAAGGAAACATTCTTCTTTGGACAATGACAATACTAGTAACATGGACAGCTTGCTAACTGCCAGGTAAGTACTCTATTGCCTCCATTTTTAAGAGAGCTGAAGCCTAGAGAATTTAAGGAACTTGCCCAAGGTGAAACAAAAAGGAGACGGCAAAGACGAGTAGAATCCAACCAGTCTGGCTATAGCAACAGCTCTCTTAAGCTATCTTAATCACTGAGACCATTCAGGTGTTTAAACACCTACAAAAATAACCTAATTGGATAAATGGATACTCTATAAAATATTACTAAATTGCCAAGGCAAATGAAACAAAACGAAATGAAACAAAACGAAACCAAAGCAACCCAAAGAAGATTTTTTTGTTTGCTGATTTGTCCTTGTCTCTATATGTCACGGCTGCAAGGTAAGGCTGAAAAAGGAGTTCTAGCTAAAGATATGGGGCTAATAGGCACAAAGTCAAGCAACAATTTTAAAAAGTCAAAACAAAATAAAACTACCCCTCCTCAATAAAAAGACCCCAAAACTTACTGTATTAGATGAAAGGGAAAGATAAACAAAAGGCAAATTATTTAACAAAGAATAACTAAATATACACATACAGGGGAGAAAGCATAGGCTGGCCCTTAGACTCCAAAGCATCTGATGGATGGGCTGCAGTCTCCTGATTTTGAGAACTCTCTTGTTCATACCCTTTTTCTCCCCATTGCTTCCAACTTTGGAAGACTAGGTCATGTTTCATTAATCCATTATGTGGCAAGTCTAGAAATCAAAAACATTCTTATCAACTCTCTAAAATATTAGGAATAGTTTATATAACTTAGTTTCCTCCAATATTTTCCCCTGTCTGAAAAAGTTTTATTTTCTATTAAGGACAAGAGAAAGTTTCCTAAAACTCAAATGATAAAAAGAAAGAATGAACTTGAGAGTGTATCTTCCTTGGCTTTCTTCTTACACCAGATTAAAAAGTACTGGATTTGAGATATGGCCCAATCTATTACTTTTGAAAAAGTAACACAATTTCATTTCTATTTCCCTCTTCCATCTGTGACAGACCACTTAATCTAAGAAGGTAGAAGTAAAAAAGAAATTTCTGACATTAATAATATGATATGAATTTACTGGAAATTTTAAAAACACAATTTTTCTTGTAAAGATGATATTGTTACAAGCAGAAAAAAGCTGAGAACTACACACAATAACGTGTTAATAATGTTTATCTATTGATGTTGTGTTGTTTTTAAACTATCTTTTTTGGGGGCCCCTGGCTGCCTCAGTTGGTAGAGCATGTGACTCTTGATCTCAGGGTCCTGAGTTTGAGCCCCTCATTAGGCACAGAGCCTACTTAAAAAAAAAATAAATTATCCTTTTTTCCTATTTTCCAATTTTTACAGTAATGAACAGTCTTACGGCATAATATAATAAAGGAAAGGAAAATATCGTATAATGAGTGAGCTAATCCCAACTCTAGGACTATCCTTGAACAAGCAGTTTAAAACATAGGCTTTTTACTTAACAACCGGATTTGCAAAGTGAACATCCCTCCATCCTTTCCTGGTGCTTCAAGATTCCAGGGAGAATACAATTCATTCCAGTGCTTAGACTGAGAACATCTCTTCAAGATTTGGAGTTTCCACTACTACCTTCTATCATAATTATTCTAAACTATTTCCCCCCAGTTACAATATACTTGTATTGGCCCAACCATCTCCCTCAACAAGTTCCTCTTCTGACCAAAGATAAATATTTTCAAGGTACTACACTTGGGCTATTTATAAAAGTTGACTTTTATTTATTTGTTTGTTTGTTTTGAGGGGGAGGGACAGAGGGAGAGGCAGAGCATGGAGCCTGACATGGGACTTGATCTCACAACCCTAAGATCATGACCTGAGCCAAAATCAAGAGTCAGACGTCCAACCTACTGAGCCACCAGGCACCCCTAAAAGTTGACTTTTAATACCAACCATCTGGAGAAGATAAACATTAACTTTAAAATAAACAGGGGAAGAAAGGATCATTACAGTTAGTGACAACAAAGAACGAGAAAAACAGTGATTAAAAAAAATCGTGTACATGCTAAAAGAAAAGCTAAGGTACTACTTCAGGGTTAGTCTAGTTTTAACAGGAAGATTGGCTATGGAGAAGGCAAACAGGAATATATATTTTTAAAGTAATAATTCATTTTAAAAATATTTCAGATTTGTATTTCCAAGCACTGTCTACTGAAAAGTCTGAGAGGCAATGACAATTCAATAACAATAAGCACTTCCTAGTACCCTGATTGTGGTTTTCTACTACCGTTCCCCATTGAAAAGAATCAATCCTCCTTGAAATTATGGCCAATTCCAGGTCTGGGGCAGGAAATACACTTGAACATAGAGCAAAGAAGCTATCAAGGGGTAATGGATCATGTCGAAAGACATGAGTCAATATGAAATGTTCCCACAGGCCAAAGACTAGAGAAATTGAACATAAAAGAGGAAAAATGCAATGCAATGAAGCATATTTAAAATATAAAAGCTCACAAATTAATTTTGCTACTCAAGGGAAAAAAGAGAGAGCTCTTCTTGGAAAAAACAAACAAAACAAAACAAAACAAAACAAAATAACTCAAAGCATCTACTTGAATGCTGCTAAAAGGAAGAGGGAAGAGGGAAATATTTATTCTGCTCTTCCTGTACTTCAAAGTAACCAAATAGTCCTGGTTATTGAGAGTTTTAATATTTTTAATGAAGAACTTCAGATAATAAATGTGGAAAGAATGACAGAATTATAAAATTACCACTTTGCAACACTTACTGCAAAATTCATTTAGGCAATGATAATAAATGAGGGAACTTTATAATGCAGGGATCAGGCTGACACTTCCTGAACCCACTGCTCAAGTTTAGCGTCACTGATAGTGAAGCAATGAGACACCAGGAGCCTCCCCATAAGAGACAGTAGGAAGCACACACACTACGTAGGAAGTATTTCTGCCAATGGGCGTATTGAATGTAGTCAAACCCCTACAGCTAACTTCCATTTATAGGATGGAGGAACAAATACAGAAACAAGCAAACTCAGGATAGGGATAGGTAGAGAGACCAACTGGTCTAGTTTCTGCAACAAGTCAGGGTTATCTGGTTTATAAATTTGGAACTAGGATTCAAGTTTAGACTAAAAAGTCCATGTTTTTTCCCCCACTGAGACATGCTATTTGATGTAGAAACAAGGTGGGTGTGAAGATGATACATTCTGTTTGTGGTGTGTGTGTATAGTTGGTTTTGGCTTGAAGTTTTTGTTTTTAAGGCCCAATTTATTGTCTGTGTGCCAGACATAGTACTAAAAAAGACAACTTTGTGTACCTTGTCGGTTTTCTTACTCTATAGATGTTGTCACTTACTCTCCAAACGTTAACAGTCATCCACCCAGCCAGGCAGCATTTATAGAAATTCTACAACTGAAGTGGGTAAGCACATAGGTTGTAGAGTCAGATGACTTTAATTCAATCCTATACCCCCTACCCATATGATATTGGGAAAGTTACTTAGTCTCTCATCTGTAAAATGGGGTCATACAACCACTATCATAGGTTTTTGTGAGAATACCTAAGAATTAACGGATATATAACATTTTTAGAATAGTGCCTGGCATAGAATAAATGTGAAAAAAGAGTAGTAATAGGAATGCCTGTGTGGCTCAGTCGGTTAAATGTCTAACTCCTGATTTTGGCTCAGGTCATGATCTCAGGGTCCTGGGATCGAGCCCCGCTTTGGGCTCCACACTCAAGGTGAAGTCTGCTGGAGTGTCTCTCTCTACCTCTGCCCCTGCCCCCACTCACGTGTGCATGCACACGTGAGCTCTCTCTCTCAAAATAAATAAATAAAATATTTTTTAAAAAAAGAGTAGTGATAGGATGGTTTTTTTTTTAAACATTGTGCTACATTGAAGATACTAAGAAAAGTATGATTTATTGATTAAGAAATTTTATAGTCACATATACAAATCATTATTGTCCCTCACAGTTATCAGATTCTTTGTATAAGAAAATAACTTATAGTGATGAATCACTAAATTCTACTCCTGAAACTAATATTACACTATATGTTAACTAGAATTTAAATATAAACTGGAAACATAAAAAAAAAAAAGAAAGAAAATTACTTGTTATATAGCATACTGCTCACACATTTTTTCTCTATTAAAAATATTCACTGGGGTGCCTGCATGGCTCAGTTTGTTAAGCGTCTGCCTTCGGCTCAGTCAAGATCTCAGAGTTCTGGGATCAAGCCCCACATGGGGCTCCCTGCTCAGTGGGGAAACTGCTTCTCTCTCTGCCTCTGCCCCTCCCCCTTCCTCTGCTCATGCTCATGTGCTCTCTCTCAATTAAATAAATGAAATCTTTTTAAAAAATTTCACTGATAAGAGTGATAATAGAAATCAAACATGGTTCTTTCAAGTTCTTGTAATCTATAATCCAAAATTAAAAGCAAGAGTTTATTTTTTTAAAAAGCAAGCATATATTCACATCTCTCTCTCTCTCTTTTGTGCTCTTTTTGCATTTCATTTATTCTTTGAAATGACATTTGTTGCATTTGATTATAATTAGTGAGTCTAGTGTCTGACTCCCCCATTAGATTGTGAGTTGTTAGGGGAAATATTTTGTTTAAAACTAGAATGAGTAAAAAAAGAAATAATGAATACATTGAGCTTTTTGTGTGTTTTTTCTAATTATACATTAAATGAATTTGAAAAGATATTATCTCTTCCCAAGCACATTCCAAAAAAAGCACAAAGCTAACCATGCATTCAAAACAAAAGTGTGTTATTTCATTTTTATTCATCCTCTTTGCTGAAAATCTTTAGAAAATGCAAATAGATTAAAAGACAAAATTTCCAACCTCTTTTATTTTTATTTATTTTTAAAAAAAGATTTTATTTATTTGACAGAGAGAGAGAACAAGCAGGGGGAGTGGGAGAAGGAGAAGCAGGCTCCCCACCGAGCAGGGAGCCTGACTGGTGGCTGGATCCCAGGATGCTGGTATAATGACCTGAGCCGAAGGCAGACACTTAACCACTGAGCCACCCAGGCACCCCATCCAACCTCTTTTAATAGTTCTGTATATTTAAATCTGAATGAGGGGTGCCTGGGTGGCACAGTGGTTAAGCGTCTGCCTTCGGCTCAGGGCGTGATCCCGGCGTTGTGGGATCGAGCCCCACGTCAGGCTCCTCCGTTATGAGCCTGGTTCTTCCTCTCCCACTCCCCCTGCTTGTGTTCCCTCTCTCGCTGGCTGTCTCTATCTCTGTCAAATAAATAAATAAAATCTTAAAAAATAAATAAATCTGAATGAATCTCTTTTGATGGTTTCTGAAGTCAGAAGTATTTTAGGTACTGAAATAAAAACCCAGCCCTACTAACTTTTATTCTAAAATTAACCATTTCTACCAATATACTTATGGATATTCAATATGTCTTAAATTGTTATGGAAATAATTACTGTAATATGCCAACTAATTTTCATAATAATTATTAAAAAGTCATAATTAAAAGATAAAGTACGATGCTATTTTTTCTTTGCAACGAAGAGGTACATGTTACTACTGGAAATCTTCACTTTCTTCCTTGAAATACCAGAAATTCTTCTGTAAAATAAACACATCTCATCAAGACTCTCTGGAACTAGTATAATTACCAGAGGCAATCCCTGTATAAGATCAAAGAAGCAAAACAATAATAGGCAACGTGTGACCTCGACCATGTCACCAGAGACCAATTTTTCAACAGGGAGAAGAGTCAATAATCCAGAACAGAAAACATTAAATAACCAGAAATGCCTCCAAAGTGTGGTTTACCACATCCATCAAGGCTGCCACACTCTGAGAGTTCAGAGTCTCTATGGTTTCAGAGAACAAACTTGTGGGGATTTATCACAGCCATTATTTAAATCTGCATAAAATGCCAGAGGCAGAAAACCAATTTCCCAAATGCAGAGTGGAATTTCAAAAGAGAACCACAATAATTTTCCAGATTCATTGGATGCTTTAAGAAGTATAATAGGAAGGGCACAGATGACTAAGTCTTTTTCATAGAACATTCACCTACTTTCTCTTATTTCCAATCCCCACTTAGTTTTCCCAAGAAGTTGTTTGGAAAGTGAGCTATAATGGGTCCCTAGATCCAAAAACAGGGCTTGCTTTGGTCTCCTTTGTAATCTATTTAGATGACTAATAAGAATTATAAGGGTGCAAAGTAGGGTAAAGAAATTCCCACTCACAATAATTACTGTAAAATAGAAGTACATTTAAATTTGACTTTTAAAAAGCACCACAGATAAAACTGGGCCTTAGAATCAGCAAAATCTGATTGTTTTCCTTAGACACGACCATACCAGACAGCTATGTTCTTTCAAAATTAGATGTGACTAAGGGACTGAAAAAATTTATCTGAATTTTTTAACTTGCAAAATACCCATTCTGCTGGTAATTCAGAGAGTAGTAAAAGGACTTAACTTAGACAAAAAAGTGCTGGAAATTCAAAGCAACTGTGAACACTGTGTTCTTATATGGATTTGTTACTCCTGCTACCTTCATCTTTCCACTCTGTCATCTGCCCCTGTCTTTCCATCTTCTTATCTTATTAACATTGCTAATTGTATTTGTCAGTTTTGCCACAATTTCAATGCTACTTAAACAGCTGTGGGTTTTCTCTAGGCAATTATCAGTCACTACACTTAGGTTTCTAAATTAGTTGTTGAAAGGCACTTTAACCTTGAGAAAAGAGACACTGAGCACACCGCATGCCTGCTGAGCCTTACATTTATGTATATGTTGTTTAAAATGAGTATTAAGAGACTGAAAAAAATCACACACAAGTACAATTCACAAATACTGTAAATTTACGACTTAGTAAGAAAATGCTTAACAAAGCCTATTATATACTAGTCATCATTTCATCTTTTTCCCCTTACTATATATATAGTAATATATGTTCTCTATATATTTGTAAATGTACAGAGGGAATAAACTGGAACACCAAAATACTGCCAAATTCCTCTAACAGTCCCCTTTTACTACCTATGGGCCAGGTGGCCAACACCTTTCAAAGGTATCCATAATCATGGAAGCGGTATCTTGAGGTCATGGGCTCTGGTAAAGACGGCTCTCACAGATCCCGTTCCCCCACCCCTTTCCCATTTCCCTCCAAAGAGAAAAATTCATTATTATACTTGCTTTTCTTATTCTCTATTCTTGACCCTGACATTGATTTTTTTCTTACTACCTATAAAATGTACAAGAAACACATTCAGGGAGAAACAGAGGTTTATGGTTATTCATCGACTGATACCCACTTCTATGAAATACAACTAAATTTTTAAAACCTCTTCTGTAATCTAGAAACATTACATTTCATGTGCTATTTATTCCCTTTATACATAAAAATAAATTCTAAGGTAACTTTTCATAGTTAACAAGTTTTGTTGTTTTTAAAGGTCTATAATATCCTGTTTGTGGGTCAGTCAAAAGCTCGTTAGAATAATCTTTAAATTAATGTAGGCTTGCTCCTTACCAGTCTCTCCCCTACCCCCACTTTTGGCTCTGAGGAAAGAAAAGGCTGGTAATTCAACAGTGTAAAATTCTTCACTGAGAGACAAACACTAAAATGATAAACATTTTGGAAAGCAAAGTACACTTCAAACCCTCACTGTTCTTTCAGACCTATATTCACTCTTATAGTAGTTGCCAACATTTGGTAAGGATTATCCTTCCATTAGACAAAAGCAAGCATTCCTTAGATAAATCAGGAGTTTTTGCAATGAGACTCATAAAACCTTTTCACAACACAGATTTTCAAGAGAATCCTTTAAGGTTTTAGGAGGCTGCTCCTTTTACTAAGTAACAAAATACACCCCATGGTGTCTCACTGACCCCACTCAGCTGTCCTTTGACCTCTTCAATTGTTGAAGCCTAACTCCAGGGCCACAGAATTTGCCTCCCATATCAAACAGGGGATGTTGCTAACTCTTAGCACCTGGTGTAACAAAACGCAAACGTTCTCCGCTCTTCTGTCTCCTCCACTCCCTCTCTGATCATTTTCCAGATGTTCCAGGCCCAAATGTTAAGCCAACACTAGGTTCCAGGGTCTGCATGGTCACCAACGCACAAACAGTGACCACGCTGAAGTGGCAATGACCCTCTTGTTCTTTTTGGCCTCAGAAGAATTCAGCAGGGAGGAAAGATCTTTGCCTTCTTTTGGAAATGCCAGGCTACTCAAACGCATTGTAACATCCAAAAGGAGACATACGGTCTTGGGCTATGCCCAGACAGAACAAGAGTTCCTTAAAACAGCAGCCCCAAACCCTTAATTCTAAGCAAATTTTTAATTTTCTTTGACAGAGGGAGAAAAAAAAAAGGCAGTATTTTCTAAACTAAAAGCCTCCTAAAAATAGAAAAAAAAAAAAAAACCCTGTCATAAAACTTTAAAAACATACATCTCAAAATAGTGTTATATGATAAAAATGTTTCTACAGTCACTACGATTTGGGTTTGTTTTTTTTTTTTTGCAGAGGCCAATGACCTAGATTTCTCTCTTACTAAACAATTCGAAAGATAAAAACCACAGTCAACAAAGGGGAATAAAAAACTGAATTCTTATTGTCTTAATTTAGGTATACAAAAATATAACACAAAGGCTGTTGCCAGGAAAAAAAAAATTATTCAGCAATACTGAATAAGCAAAAACTTAATGCTGAATAAGGTGTTTTTTTTTTTTTTCCCTTTTGGTGGAGAGGATGGGGGAGGGGAGAGGAAAACAGGAGGAAATGGAAGAAGAGCTCATAGAAATTATCTGCTTAATCAATTTAGGAACCAAATATAGTAGCTCTATTTAAATTCTAAATATAACTGCCTAAAACAAATTTGATCTTGAAAAATTGGGGGGTGGGTATTATAACTGTACAATACCTTGGTTTATTTATTAACATTTTTGAATCACGTTCATGATTAAGTTGGGCTGTCAACACTTCAGGGAGCCTGTTGTCTAGATTTTACTTGTTTAAAGCTTTTGTGCACCTGCAAAAACATAAAAAAATAAAAATATATATGTAAAGACATGAATTAGTTTCCAAATACATTATATACCAGAAGAAAATAATTTAAATATGAACACCTCTACAAAAGTTACAATTAGAAATGAATTATTAAAGTCTTACATAACTCCATATACATCATAACTGGCAAATACAGGTATTCCTCCTTCTTAAATATTCCCAAAATAATCACTCCTAATTATATATACTCAAAAATAATTTGTTGTTCTTAATTTCCCCCCTACTCCTACCCTACTAAATGTAAGTTGAATAAATCTGTCAAGTCTGTAGTTTTGACAAGTGTTACCATATGTTAACAGCCCCACAGACTATTTTTATTTTTAGGAATGAAAATAACGAAAGACAATTTTCTTATTCTAAGGAGTTTGAATTTTATAATCTCTGATGCTTAGCCAAAATTTACCTCCTCAAAGAACTAACAAAAATTTAAGACAGAACTAATATTGTTTAAAAGTATTTTTCTACTTTTTGGAACCAATGCTTTAATAATCTCCAAGAAAGAGAGACTGCATGAAGAAAAAAAGACTTACTGTTTTCTACCCTTTTGAGTAGGGTATTTCTAGAAGTAATTAAACTAAATAATTATAATTACATACAACATTGAAAATTACAGTGTGCATATTATTCTCTCCTTTAAATAGATTATGGTCAATATAAACTATTGAGTGGACAAATAGGACATATAGTCATAAAATATCAAGTGAAATAAAAATTATTTGTCACTGATTTTTATAGGTAACTTCGAAGTGTTTTTATTCCTTTATTACTGCGTCTAAAAGGAAAACAAAAGGGGATTTTCCTCAGAATATACTAATTTCAATATGCATATATATAGCACTAAAAATATTTAAAGTAATATTAACTTATGCTTTCTAAAGAAATAGTTTTAAGTTTATTGTCCTTTTATGCCAACTTGAGAGAGAGGAAAGACAGAAAAGAACCATTTTAGATTTTGAAATAAAAATCTTTATCTTACCTTTCTTATTGTCAGAAGAATATCTTCAGGCAAAAGAACAATTAAAAAAGCAAGACCCGGATTTTCAAACTCATGTATTTCCCATCCACCCACACACAAATAGACATCTTTTTGTAAGTCAGGAATCTTGCTACCTACATCCAAACCCAAGATTACCCCATATGGTCAACAAGGTCAAACTGCATTACTGCCAATGAAACTATATGACTCCACGAGGACCTTAATGATTTTTAAAAAAGGTCAGTAATCCAATTCCAATAGCTTCAGAGTCTAAAATTGCTAATTTTTGGCCACGTGCTGCACACTTCACCTGCTAGTAATGACATTTTTGTATTTTCTTCTAATTACACTCAAAGCTAAGACCTTTGGCCCTGGGCCACAGACCCCTATTCAGGCTGCACACATTCTCTTAAACGACCTGATCCTTTGTTGTCACTCTTACTCTTTCATCTATTATTTACACCCATAGAGAAGGAAGAGACTCCACCATTTGTATAGCTTAAAGCTTCTAATCATCTTAATTTCTTTGCCTTTCAACCTATGGTCTTTTTCATAGACGAATGCCAGAAAGTTTGACAAAATCATTTTTTTCAATCGCACCCTCCCATCTCCCTTTCCCCTTTCCTACTCTCTGTCCAAGCTCCCTCCTGCTCCTTCTCTTCCACCGGCCCGGTTCTGCATCAGTCCAAATTTACAAATTTTGGCTTTTGCCAACAAAATGAATTTCTAAATAGAATACAAAATTTCCACCTTGTTCTGACAGATCAGTAACAATTATATTTTTTTCTTTCATCAAAGAGCCCATTAAATTAACTGGAAGTTTACTTAAAATAACTTAAAATATGCCCCCAGTCTCCCTAAGGCATGAGCATAGATTTTTCAGAATCCCCCTGCAAAAATGTCAAAAAACTTAAGTAAACAGTAAAGATGTTGGTTATGTGGTTAATACTTTTCCAACATTTGAATATCCACAGTTGCTCAAATGCTTACAAGAAAAAAAAGTAGAGGAAGGAAAGAAAAATGAAAATATAAAGAAAAATTTTAAAGACCAGAAAAATTTTAAATCGTTACATTTTAAAAGACTACTAATTCTCAAACAGCAAAATGGTCATATTAAACAATGTATGTCATTGCAATTTCCCAACACTTTTCCCAGACATTTTTTTTTTAAATGTCCAAATACATTTTGCAAATCCAAAGCACAGAATTGTTTACCATGATGCAGATGTCCCCCTCAGATCACGGTAGCCACCAAAAGACTCTCATTTCCAAGATGTTTATAAAATGACATATGATCCATCTTTGCTCTCTCTTTCTCTATTGCTCAGCTTACTCTTGATTTCTAACAGTATTTCCTTGTTGTCTGTCCTCTCTGCAGACCCCGAACCCCCTTGTCTTTTCTTATTTTCACCATTTGCTTCAACCAGCAGTTCACTGGAGACCCATCCATCTTGTAATGCCTAAAGTGACAGATGCTCTCAGGAACCACCACACTGCTGAGTGAACAAAAGATAACATCACCTCTAGGAACTCCAGAGAGAAATACAACTGCAACCCTAAGACAGGGGCTGACTTGACAGACATTGGACCATAAACCTCTTCTAAGCGAAAAAGAAAACAATTGCCACACACACAAAAAAATCTGACACAATCAAAGGCAGAAAAGAGTGATTATTTGTGGATTGCCTTTTCACTCTGCAGCTCACTTTTCCCTCCCCACGCTTTTATATTGGGGCAATTCACTTGCCAAGAGGCAAGAGAAGTTCTTGGGAAAAAAAGTCTTTCTCAAGTATCTTCTTTTATTCAACAATATGCAAAGTGAAATTTGCTCACGCGTGTGTTGCAGTAATGCTAAGGCTTAAGAGATAGAGCATCCACATGCCCGATCTGTCTTGTTTGCATAAAGCAATATCTGGACTCAGAAAGGCTGACTCAGTTCTACTGCTGTGAAAGGCACAGGCATGCTTTGCAAATTAAAAACACATTAGAAATTAAAAAGCAACGTGTGACACAATGTCAACAATATGTGTAGCTCATAAAAATGGCTCACGATTCATTCATCAGACAACTTCCAACTTGGGTTAAAAAGACAGTTAACAAGAGGATTCTGGGAAGGACTACAGATCTCTTTTCTAACAAAGGAAGGGTCATATTAACATCTCCCAGCAACAAACTAATGACAGGGATGCTGGTAGATATGGGGGACTCTGCCTGATGCCATCTAGGGTTTTGTTTTTTGTTTTTTTTAGGCATCTTATTTAAAATCGTCATGCAGCAATAGGTAAATGTAAATTCTAACATCTAATTTTAATTTAATTCTAAATTTAGATAAATCCAGTGAAGGGAAATTTTTGAAGAATAGAAAAACAAAAACCGACTTAGAGGTCACTTAAGAACATTGTGTGATCAATGTCAATTACAGAGATTAACAACTGTTTTATAATAGATATCAAGCAACACAGAGGGCAATCTCTGCAGCAGCTAAATACATTATCATTTTGAAACAGAGTAAATGATTCAAATATCTATGTTAAATCTAAAATAGAGGGAAATGCTCAAGAAAAGTTCTGTCAAACATAGTTCTTAAAAGAATCATAAGCACATACCATGACATTTAATACAAATATTTTAATTTTCCTTTAAAATTTTTGCACAAAAAGCCTTTAGCTACAATTATTTTTCTTTGAAGTCATCAATGACTGTCCTCTCGTTCCCATTTTATTAAAAATCTCTAAAATTTAAAAAATATTTTATTTTAGCTTCTGGGTTTGAATTACTTGTGGGGTAAAAAAAATGTTCAACTTGATAAATCAACATATCTGTTTCTTAAACATTTTTTAATGTATCCCTTATTTCTCCAAACGCTTCAGTGTATCTGTACAAATAAGATAGTACAAATATTTTGGAATCTCAGAATTTTCTGGTTTTTATTTTAATGCTGACAATACAGATTGTATACAAAATAAACACATACAATTTATATAACGCAATGGAAAAAAGGTTAATTATAAACTGCTTATCAATATAAAAAGGACTTGTTCTAATATGGACTTGATCTTTAACCAGATTATTTTGTTTTTTGTTTAACATACCCTGACCCTAAGTAATCCCCACCCTCCACAAAACTATTGATCTAAAAGTACCACATCATTCAAGACTCTCAAACTTTGGCGTTAATATCAAAAAGAGAGACGTGACCTTGAAATGACAGTTCCATTGCAGAGGGCTCCAAAAAAAAAAAAAAAAAAACCACACCCCAATTAAATGACCTACTTTTAAACACAATAGGATTGATATGCATGCAGGAAAAGTACACCCCTGTGGAAAGTTCTTATTGCCTGATTGATCAAAAACAAAACAAAACTTTTCTTTTTTTAAGGGCCCTTTCCAGATCACAGTCAGTGCCAGAAATCCACACAGGAAAAAAATCCATCAAAATGAAACCCTAAAAGGGTTTACCCTTCACCATCCTATTTGCACTTCAAAACCCTGTAAGTCCTTCAGTTAAACCCCAGGGCTGAACCATTTCAATAATAAGAGAGGTGGCCAGAGGTGATTTATCTCCCATTTGGCCTTTGGACAGAGCTGTAATGTCTACGAAGCTTCCCTTCCCTGAGTCAAACCCTCCCCCAAGTCTCAACCTTCATTTGTGTGGCTTTGGATCTGCAACCTTATAAACAACTTCTATGCCCCTTCCAATCAGATGTAAGAATAGTCTGTAACTCAAGATTTGGATACATTTTCTTGGCAATGCTACACAAAATGAAATGCTGCTGAGTAATCAGAGCTTTGAAAATACCAGGTTAAATTTCAGTTTCTCTTTGTGATTAGTTGGGGAAGAGAAGAAACTTTCTAACTACCTTCTCTCTTCTCACATATGTTAATTGTTATCGGAATTTGTTAAACTTTTTCCATATTACACCTTGATACTCTTAATGTTTTGGGCCACATCAGCCAACTTCCTGCAGTGATGTTCATCTAAATTTAAATCCTTGCATTGTAAAATACCTTAACAAATCCAAAAAGTAGAGATTTCACAGGATTTCACAGGTCATACACTCCTGGGTCAAAAAGACCTTAAAAACAGATATCAGACCACTGTGACTTAACTGATTTATTCTAAGCTTATTATCAAATATGTACTATAACTGTCATCACACAATTTTCCTCTAGTGAAAAAACAACAATGTTAACAGTTATTTAAACTGAAACATAGGTCCCAGAAATTATCAAATGTGAAAAACAATGAAGTTATTCCTTAAAAACGAAAAGTTTTTTGTCACTGAGCATGAATTCTCTATTTCAAAATTACATTCACATACTTCCTAGTGTAGAAAGTGGATGAAATATATATGCACCTTTTCCCTACCATTTAAATGAGTTTGTTTTTCTAATCGATTCTGATAAATTACATCTGAATGCCACAATAACAATTTGCACTAAATGATTCCACTACGGTCATTCCAGTTTTAAAAGTTGAAAACTTTCAAGCTATGTTACTAACTTCATATAGAGACTTACAGGCAAATATAAATATATTTCAATTAAACCTAAGATTAGTTAAGAAAAATTTAAAATAATAAGGTAAAATATATACTGATAGTTAAAAATATAAGAAAAACACATTTTTGTCAATTAAAAATTATTTCTGTTTTTGAAGATATTTGCCAATAAAAATTATATTTCTGCCATTAAAAGATCTTTATATCTCATTAGCAAATAGTTTTCATTTTCAGAGCTCCAAGTACCGCAAATTCAAGAAAAAACAACTCTCACAGCAAATGACTTTATTGCATGCTACCAGGTCAATGGATCTCAGATTTGTATTTGAGACAACATAATAATTCAAACTGAATATATAAACCAGGAAAAACAGATGATGGAAAAAATCTAAGAGACATGCATTTTTAAATCACTGAAACATACTGTGGCACTAATAACAATATTCAGGAAAACAAGTATCTTAACCTACTACATGACATTAAAAAAAAAAAAGCTTTCCTCAGATAATCAACAAGAGTAAATTGATCCACCACAGAGGAAATATTCAATCTTCATTAAATATTTACTCAGTGCAATAGGTTGCTAGGTCTATTTAGACCTCAAAGAAAAAAATAGTTCCTGTCTGGTAAGGAATCAAGTCTTGGGAGAATTGAATGGAGATGAGAGGCAGTTCCTCAAGTCATGACACTATATTTCAAATTGACATTGCTAAAAAGTGGAGATATGCTATAAAATGTATAGTACTACTTTGAAATCTGATACAAAGAAAGCGATACTTCTTATTATAATGAGCACTGAGTAATGTGTAGAATTGTGAATCACTATAATATACACCTGAATAACACTATATGCTAACCACACTGGAATTAAAATTAAAAACTTAATAAAGCAATAAGAAAAAAACAAAAAAGACAAAGAGACTGATACTTAAGGGACTATTAATTTTAATAAGGTTTGGGAAGGCAACTTCATTCCTATTAATGTAGCACAATAAAATCTGGATGTTCAAAATCTGCAGTCCCCAGCTCTCCCACTCTGTAACTGTAGCCCAGTCACCTGTCTTCTCTGGGCCTCTTTCCATATCCATAAAATGGGGATAAAGGAAATACATTTCTAGATTGAAAACACTATCGTGATAATGGGGGCAGGGAAGAGATCCCATTTACTGTAGCAACAACAACAACAATACCCAGGAATCAAGTTAATGACAGTTATGTGATAACATTTTTTAAATTGCCAAACTTTATTTAGGTGATTTAAATGAAAATTTACACACAGAGAGAAATGTGTTAGGTATTTTAAAGAGAAGTCTAATCGTTGTAAAACTGGGTTTCTCAAACAAAATAATAAACTTAACACAATTCCACTCAAAGTATCAGTAGAATTTTGTGAGGAACATTATGAAAACATCCATAAGGGGTGTTAAAGGAACATTAGAATGTTCCTTTAGAACAAAAGAAAAGGTGGGGGAAAAGTCTCTTCAATAAAGGCTATAAGGGGAGGTGAGTCAAAATAAATGTGAAATCATATTATGAGGGAAGAGCTTTTGGCCATTAAATCTAAGTCACTAAATTCAATTAACTTTTTTTGGTTTTCCTTTAACATGTCCTCTTGGTAGATTTCTTAAAATTTCCTTTTCTTTGGCTGGATTTCATCTCACAACCTTTCTGGTATTCCTCCTTCCCCTATGCTGCTTCTCAATTTCCTTTGCCCTCCCACGGTACACCACCCAGAAATGAAATGGAGCTCTACAGCGTTTGGTCTGTGGTAGCCATCTTCCAAGATGGCTTCAATGATTCATGCCGCCTGTGTAATCCCCTCCCCCACACTGAATCAAGGTTGACTTCTGTGATCACTAAAATACCAAATAAATGACAGCGTGTAATTTCCAAGGTCATAAAAGATATTGCAGTTTCTGCCTTGACCTCTTAGATCACTTGCTCTAAGAGATGGCAGTCACCGTGCTGTTAAGGACACTCCGACAGCTCTGTGGATGGGACCTGAGGTTTCCTGCCAACAGCCAGCACCAACATACCTATTTGCTCTCCTTTCCGCCTCTCTGGTACCCTCCAATCATTTCTCTGCATTAGAGCACAAATATAATCTGTCAATCCTTTGCTAGAGCCCTTCATGGTTTTATATTACTTTCAGGATAAAAATCAATATTGTAAATATCTCTGCCCATCACTCTAGCCTTACCCTGCACTGTTCTCTTCCTAAACGCTGTGCTCCAGCAACAGTGAACAACCGTTACACAGTTATGTTCCTTCTGCCTGTAATTCCACCCATCTTATCTTTTACTTTTGCCAATTTAAATCTCCTTATCCTTTTAGGTCTCAAGCCTTGCTTCTCTGATCCCCTTAGTCCTTGCTAAAAGCTCTCAGAGGACATTATTCATATCCTTCCTAGCATTTAACTCACTGATGAGCTATACAATTTGTGTGATTAATGTCTGTCTTCCCTATTAAATTCTAAACTACATGAAGGTAGGGACTATGTTTTTCTGTTTTTGCCTATTATTGATATTACAGTACTTTTGTGGTGTCCTCCTACATAGCAGGTACTCATAAATCCTGTTTGAATAATTTAATAATTTAAAATGTAGGGCTAGCATGAGAATGTGAAGCTCACTGGAGACAGTCCAAGTCAACTTTATTATCTATAAGAATTACTACATGGCACCCACAGCTAATATCATACACAATGGGGAAAAACAGAGCTTTCCCCTAAGGTCAGGAACAAGTCAAGGATGTCCACTCTCACCACTTTTATTTAACATAGTACTGGAAGTCCTAGCCACAACAATTAGACAACAAAAAGAAATAAACGGCATCCAAATTGTAAGGAAGAAAACTTTCACTATTTGCAGGTGATATGATATATATAGAAAACCCTAAAGACTCCACCAAAAAAAACTACTAGAACGGATAAATGAATTCAGTAAGGCCACAGGATACAAAATCAATGGACAGAAATCTATTCTATACACTATTAATGAAGCAGAAAGAGAAATTAAGAAAACAACCCCATTTACAATTGTACTAAAAATAATAAAATGCCAAGGACTAAACTTAACCAAAGAAGTGAAAGACCTGAAAGATCTGTACTATAAAACACTTGATGAAAGAAACTGAAGATGATATAATCAAATAGAAGGATACCATGCTCATGGGTTGGAAGAACAAATACTGTTAAAATGTCTACATGACCCAAAGTAACCTACAGATCTAATGCAATCCCTATCAAAATGCCAACAGTGTTTTTCACAGAACTAGACCAAACAATTCCAAAATTTGTATGGGACCACAAAAGACCCCAAATAGCAAAAGTAATCTTGAAAAAGAACAAAACTGAATTCCAGATTTTGAATTATATTACAAAGTGAGAGTAATTAAAACTGCATGGTACAATATATTACTGGCATAAAAATAGTCACATAGATCAACAGAATAGAATAGAAAACCCAGAAATAAACCCACAGTTATATGGTCAATTAATTTTTTGATAAAGGAAGAATGAATATACAATGGGAAAAAGTCTTTTAACAAATGGTATTGGGAAAACTGGTCAGCTACATGTAAGAGAATGAAACTGGACCACTTTCTTTCACCATACACAAAAATAAACTCAAAATGCATTAAGAACCTAAATGTGAGACCTGAAACCATAAAAATCCTTGAAGAGAACCCATGCAGTAATTTCTCTGACATTGGCTATAACAACATCACTCAACTCGCCTGAGGCAAGGGAAACAAACAAACAAACAAACAAAAAAATATTGAGACCACATCAAAATAAAAAGCTTCTGCACAGTGAAGGAAACAATCAACAAAACTAAAAGGCACCTACTGAATGGAAGAAGATATTTGGAAATGACATATCTGATAAACAATTAGTATCCAAAATATATAAAGAACTTATACAACTCAACACCCAAAAAACAAATAATCCAATTAAAAAATGGGCAGAAGACATGAACAGACATTTCTCCAAAGAAGATCTACAGATGGCCAACAAACACATGAAAAGATGTCCAACATCAGTATTAGGAAAATGCAAATCAATACCACAAAAACCAAAGCCCTGAGATTTCACCTCACACCTGACAGAATGGCTAAAATAAAAAAAAACTCAGGAAACAACAAGTATTAACAAGGATCTGGAGAAAAAGCAACCCTCATGCACAGTTGGTGGGAATGAAAACTGGGTGCAGCCACTGTGGAAGACAGTTTGGAGGTTCCCCAAAAAATTAAAAATAGAACTGTTCCATGATCCAGGAATTGCACTACTGGGAAATTACCCCCCCCCCAAATACGAAAACATTAATTTAAAGGGATATATGCACCCTTACATGTTTATTGCAGAATTATCTACAAGAGCCAAACTATGGAAGCAGCCCAAGGTCCAGTGACAGATGAATGGAAAAAGATGTGGTGTATATGTATAATGGAATATTATTCAGCCATAAAAAGAATGAAATCTTGCCATTTGGAATGGCATGGATGGATCTATAGAGTATGCTAAGCAAAATAAGTCAGAAAAAGACAAATACCATATGATCTCACTCACATGTGGAATTTAAGAAACAAAATAAATCAGCAAAGGGAAAAAAAGAGAGAAAGAGACAAGCCAAGAAACAGACTCTTTAACTATGGAGAATAAATTGATTGTTACCAGAAGAGAGGTGGGTGGAAGGACGGGGGAAATAGGTGATGGATATTAAAAAGTACACTTACCATGATGTAAAAAATTTATAAAATAATAAAAAAATGTTTTGGAGCTCTTTCTACATAAACACATAAAGATCTTCCTCATTCTTTTTTGTGGCCTCAGAGAATTCCCTGGCATGTATATACCATGATTATTATTATTTTTAAAGATTTATTTATTTATTTGAGAGAGAGTACACAGAGGGGAGAGGGGCAGAGACAGGAGAATCTCAAGGAGACTCCCTGCTGAGCTCAGAGTCTGATGTGACATAGGGTTTGATCTCATGACCCTGAGATCATGACCTGAGCCAAAATCAAGAGTCAGATGCTTAACTGACTGAGCCATCCAGGCACCCCTATACCATGATTATTTTAAACTAGTCCCTTAATGATGGATACTTAATTCACAATCTTTGTTATTACTAAAGATATTATAATAATCAACCCTGCACTAATTAACATACACTAATTTAGTACTTGGATAAATTCCTAGAAGTAAAATTGCTGGGTCAAAGGATATATGCTGTTTTAATTTTATTAAATATTGCCAAACTGCCCTGGTTTGGTTTTGTTTTAGCATACACAAGGCAATCTTCATTTCTTCCACACATTAGAAACATTTTCAATTGTAGTTCAGTTTTTCTAAGGACCACATCAAGTGGGAAACTGCCAAAAGCAGAGAAAAGCTAGTTTGGAAAGAATCCCTGATAATGAGGTACCAAGTCAAGGTTGAACAAGGGTTGAACCAATTTACAGTCCCATTAGCAATTTATGGATCCCCATACCTTCAACAATGTAGAATATTATCTACTTTTGGATCTTTGTCAATTTGACAGATAAAAAATGGTATCTAAGTGTAGTTTTAGTCTGCATTTCTCTTATTATGGATGAAATTGAATATCTTTTCAAGTGTTCAAAGCCCTTGAATTTTCTTCTCTGAAATTTGAGTTTTTATCTGTTTTTAATTTGGTTGTTGGTTTTATTCTTGATTTGTAGGAGCTTTTTATATATTAAAGAATTTTGTCCTTTGTGTATGATATGGGGCACATTTCCCCCCAGTTTGCCATTTTGCCTTTTGCTTTTGGTGTTTGCTGTTGTTTTTCCACGCAGTTTTAATTTTTATACAATTAAATTTATCAATTTTTAAAATGTTAAGGAGTCACATGGAAACACAGAACTCACTTTGTCTGTTTAATTAAATAATCTACATAAGCCCGTGTTTATTTCCTAGAGGCACTAAGAAAGCAAAGGAGAGTAAGTTAAAGAATCTATCTAACTAATTAGAACCCCAAAGATGTTATTTTTCTATTTAAAAATGATTTTTTTCTGTTTTTTTAGTTTATCATTTTTTTAAGGGAAAAATAGATATTTCCACCTTACCCACTCTCTCTTGCTTTTGCAAAACAGGCAGAAACACACAGAGACACAGACACAGACACATACACCACCACCACCACCACCCCCCCAACAAAAAACCAGAGAAGTGGAGATGAAGAATGGACAAGGGTTTGAAGTAGCCAACAGGAGCCTGGGATGAAAATTTTGAGTCAGTAACTTCTAATCCTAGAGGAAACTGAATGAACATCTTTTTTTTTTTTTTAAGATTTTATTTATTTATTCAACAGAGACAGAGACAGCCAGCGAGAGAGGGAACACAAGCAGGGGGAGTGGGAGAGGAAGAAGCAGGCTCCTAGCGGAGGAGCCTGATGTGGGGCTCGATCCCGTAACACCGGGATCACGCCCTGAGCCGAAGGCAGACGCTTAACCGCTGTGCCACCCAGGCGCCCCTGAATGAACATCTTTTGATCTATCTATTTCTTGATTCTGGACTTTAAATTAGTGGAAGGGCTGCATACTTCTGGTAGAGGGGAGAGGACCCCAGGCAAAAGTGTCAACTATATTGTTGTTTTTTTACCAACAAGGATGTCTATGGATTTTCTCCCTCATACCCCAAATTCCAACTCCCAACCCTTTCTCTACCTCCCATAAATGTTCTACTTTTCTTTAGTCCATAGTTGGAAAATGTGGGACCCCATCAGTGTTTATTACTGTCTTTGTTGGTAACTCCTACATCTATGTCATTGGCCATAAAATCTTTTCTGAGTTGCTGCTTTCCACCCAATCTCAATATGTCAACTCTTTACGTCTGAAATTGGTATGTCCAAAACAAAACTCATAATTATTAGAGTAAAAGCTATTCCTAATTCCTGATTTCATTATTTTTATTTATTCACCTATGAAGGTCTGTGAACTGTGCTAGGAAGGATAATAAATGCAGTCCCCAATCTTAAAGAGACCCCAATCTAGAGGTGAAAGATACGTAAATGTGTAAACGTTCACTAAAAGTAGGAACAAAGTATTGTAAAAGTACAGAGATTGTAGCAATTCTGACCAGAGAAATGAGGAAAATATCAAAGAAGTGATGATGTTTGGGTGGCTTTATAAGATTTATCAAACAGAATTGGGAGGACCACGCAGGCCAGTAGAACAGAATGTCAAAGGCATAGCGTGTTTTAGAAATACTGAAGGTTCATTATTGGAGGGAGGGGTTGAGTGGCAAGTAGGCTGAGGACTCATTGCCCTCCACAACCTGCTGTAACCATTGAAATAATGAAAGAAGCAGAATCAGAAGCAGCAGCTGCTACTGCAGGAGCCACAACTGTGGGAGCAGGAAGAGACTGGAGACGAGGAAGATGGGAGTCCCATCAGACCACCCAGGCTTCTGGACCCTCCCCCCATGGCCAATGGAAAGCCTGGTGACAGCCCCAAACTGGACTTCACCTGCATGTCCACCATCAGTAGAATGGATAACTAAGTTGTTGTGGGTACATGCAATGGGATACTACATTGCAGTGAACAAACTCCTGCTATAGGCAACCTAGATGAAGCTCATAAACACAATGTTGAATGAAAGGAGCCAGGCAAAAAAGAATGGAGACTCTCTTCACAGAGGTCCTCCAGTATCAAGGGGACAAAAGATTCCACCACAGTTGAGTCTCCTACCTCCTCCCTAGGGCAGAAGCTCATTCTGGGGAGGCCTAAGCATCAGGTACGGCCCATTGGTCACAGGTGATGGGGGGGCCAATGCTGACTCTCCCTTTCCCAGATCAGGCCATAAAGGTTCTTCCAGAGGAGACTTTCCCAAAGAGCAAAGAAAATCCTCAAAGGCTCAAAAGTTGATTTCTTATCAAGAATATCTGCCCACCCAAAGAATGGACCCCAGGTTATGAAAAACAAATCTGACCACCTTCTCTGCTGACACTTTGCCAAAAAGGGCCACTGTCGACAGGAGGACCTCTAAGCCTTCTACCATCGAGGTGTCCACAGACCTCCTGTGTGAGACTGTGCCTTCCCATCCAGGCTGGAAGGAGACCTCTGTGACCTAATGGCCATATATTTCCCTGTGGCCCTGTGACAACTACTGTGAGGCTATTCCACTTGCCACTCTGTCGGTGAAACCCACCCCCATCAGCCACGGCCCCCATTTGGGGCCCAGAGCTGGGTTTCATCACTGGTCTGCAGTGTGTGCTCCTCTTTTTGTTTTGTTTTGTTTTTTTTTTTTTTTAAAGATTTTATTTATTTATTTGACAGAGATAGAGACAGCCAGAGAGAGAGGGAACACAAGCAGGGGGAGTGGGAGAGGAAGAAGCAGGCTCATAGCAGAGGAGCCTGATGTGGGGCTCGATCCCGGAACGCCGGGATCACGCCCTGAGCCGAAGGCAGGCGCTTAACCGCTGTGCCACCCAGGCGCCCCTGTGCTCCTCTTTTTGATCCGGCCTCCAGAGACTTGCCTACAGGACCCCAACTTTTTTCCTGTCACCTACCTCCTGGGTCTTCTTCCCCTCACCAAATTGACTGTTAAAACAGGAAACCTCTTTGGTGCTGTTTCCTGTCCACGTGTCCACCCAGTTCCCAGTACTACCCTCCATTCCTGAGAGCCATGGAGCAGTTTTCTATCATTCTTTTCTTCTAGCTGCTTATTTTAAGTCCTTTATATGTGACACCCACCTCCTGTTGCCGGCTGCTCTGTGAAACTCACTGGGTTGTCTGACCTGGGGTAAGTCTGGATGACTCCCTGAAATGCCGCTCTCCCTGCTTTTGGATTTTGTAGTTTCTGTGTCAGTAGCATGATCCCCACTGCTCTGGTCTGTGATCACTGTGCTTTGTGAAACTGAGCCTCTTGTAGTCTTTCTCAGAGTCTGTAGCACTTTTGTGACTTCCCAACACTGGAGTAAGGTTTTCTGCCAAAAATGATGCCATCGAGATTTTCTGCACCTCCCAACATGGGAGAATTGTGAAACTTCCCACAAGACTGCCTCCCTGGTTCTCCCCATTCTTCTCCTGGTGTCAGTTTTTCTGGGTTTGACATAGCCCATGAGATGCCTTTAAAGCCTCTGAAGACTTATGCCATGTCCTCTCCAGCCCACTTTAGTTAGACTAAATCATTGTGAGGCCACCAGCCCTTCTGTCTGAATCCTGTGAATATCTACCTGGCCCACGTCTGGGTCGAACCTGGACAGTACTGTCACTTTCTTCCCATCTTCTTCCCCCTATTGAACTGGCCCTAAGGAAAAGAGTCAGGAGTTATGAGAGCAAGAGGGAGGGATGACAGCCATTGAAGAACTGAGAATAACTTTTTTTAACTTTTTTTTTTTAAGTAGGTTCCACACCCAGCATGGAGCCCAACGTGGGGCTTGAACTCACAACCCTGAGATCAAGACCTGAGCTGAGATCAAGCCCTGAGATGAGATCAAGAGTCAGACACCTAAAAAAAAAAAAAAGAGTCAGACACCTGACTGACTGAGCCACCCAGGTGCCCTGAGAATAAATTTTTTTTTTCTTTTTAACATTTTGTGTGCGTGTGTGTGTGTGTGTGTGTGTGTGTGTGTGTGTGTAAGTAACAAATGTAGTGGAAACAAATAAAAAGTAGGTTGGAGACAGTTTGTAAGGGACCATATATGCCAAATCAGGAATTTGAATTTTATCCCAGAAACAGGAGAAAGCCAATGGAACCTTAAAAAAATTAACATAATTAGATTTTTTAAAAATAGTCGATAACTTTGATAGTAATATGAAAGTTGGATTAGAGACCATATAAAAGGTTTCTGATGAGTCTAGAAGGAGTTGATGGGGATTGTACATAATCAGGGGTAGAAGGAACACAGAAGAGCAGCCTTTCAGGTGGGCAGTTAGAAATTTAGGACTCAAGCTCAGGAGTGGGAACTCAACAAAACAGACCCTAGAAATAGACAGCGGCCACAGAGACAACTGGTGGCAGTACTGGGGAGATTACCATCATACAGAAAGTATGTGGAGTAAGAGGGTCAAGGAGGGAAGTCTGAGAAACACCATCATTTGAGAGTCAAGCAAAGGAAGAGGGAACCCTCTTTGCAAATGAAGGATCTGTAGGAGAAGTAGGAAGGAAACCAGGAACCTATGAGGCTGTGAAGGCCAAGGGACAAGAGAGTTTGGAGAAATGGAACGTAGTCAACAGTTTCAACAGGTAGTGGAGGTCAAATAAGACCAAGAATGAAAATGTGCCATGTAGCAATTAGTCCTTGAAGAAGTGTGGTGAACTAGGATGGAAATCAGGAGGTAGCTGTTGGAAAGGTAGAATGGCAGAAAAGAGACATTAGAATGAGGGACGCTCACAGGGTGAGTTTCTTCCCTCCAAGGAAATGGTGAGGTAGTGATGCCGAGGAGAAGAGATTACTAATAGAATAAGGTCCTACAAGGGTAGGGAAAGGAGAGAAAACAGATGGAAGATACACCAATGGCAGAACCACAGGACAGGAGCCTGGGTCCCTGATGACAGCAGAGATGCTTTACTAGCTGTAGACAATTACCCCCAAACTTCATTTATGTGGGAAAGAAATAAACTTCTAACTTGGTGTTTAGTGTTTCCTGTCATTTATAGAGAAATGTAATCCTAACTGATAGAGGAGACAAGAGTGTTGAAAGATTAAGCAAGTCCCTCTCAAAAGCATGAAGACGTGAAATAGCACAGTACGTTCTGAAGTCTGCAATTACTAGACTATGAAAAGTGAGAGAGTCAATGGCAGGAAAAGAAGATGAAAATGTAGACCCAGGTGTGAGGAGCTGAGACTGGATCCTATGGATAAAAAGTAGCTACGTGAAAGGATGTTAAAGAAATGACATGTTCCCATTTCAGCTTTAAATAGATTCTTCTGTGGCAGTCTGGAAGGGACTCATGAGGAGGCAAAACAGGATATAGGGAGAGTGCTTAGAAACTTCTACTATAGTCCTGGTGAGAGATCATGATGCCTCCATCGTGATGGAGAAAACTGAGAAATACTTAGAAAGTAAATCAGTAGGAATTGCTGACCAATAGCATGGATAAGTGATTCAGGGTAAAGCTTAGGTCTCTATCTTCCATTCCTTTTCTCCTTCTCCACTATTAGTACCTCAATTTAGACATGCACTACCTCACGTATTCATTCAATAAACATTTATTGAGTGCCTTCTCTGCACCAGGTCCTGCAAATACAATGGTGAACAAGACAGAAATGGTCTTTGCTCGCCTAGATCTTAGTTAGGAATATCATTGCTGAAAGCTTCATATGTGATAGCTCATTTAACCCTCCAAATACCCTTTGATGTAAATATTCCTATGTCCCCACTTTTCAGATGAGGTAACACAGTCTAAGAAAGTGTAATAATTTGCTCAAGATCACATGGCTAGCTGGTAAATGGTGGTACCAGGAATCATATACAGATCCACCTCACTTTAAAGCCATGGTTTTGTTTTGTTTTGTTTTGTTTTTTTGTTTTAGTAGGCTCTACATCTAATGTAAGGCTTGAATTCACAACCCCAAGATCAAGAGTTGTATGCTCTATGGACTGAGACAGCCAGGTACCCCTAAAGCCATGTTTTTAATCACTTGACTATGTTCTCTCTCATGTAATTACAGACAATGTATTCAATATTGTAACAAGGAGGACAGTGGTTTGGATGATTACAGCTTTCTAACTGGACATTCTTTCTGCATTTGCATGTTTCTAAAATGCAAACTGGGGAGAATGGTGGTACTTCCTCTATTTGAGGGCACTTGGAGGAAGAAGATGAGGTTTTGAATTGAAGGTGATACATTCAGGTCTTAGATATATTGATTTTGAGAGGGCTATGAAATATCCAAGTAGAGAGATCTAGCAGCAATGTGATAGAGAAATTTGAAGTTTAGAGGGAAACGGGGTTGAAGATAAAGCACTTGGTATCACTGATTCTTAGAGGTCAGCTAAATCAAGGCAATTACTGAGACTCTTCAAGGACTCCTAGAAATAAGAAGAGCGATGTGCTAAGAAAAGGCAGTTGGGTACAGGCTTAAGGAGAGTGGAGTAGATTTAGAATAATTGATTAGAGAAAGAAGAGAGGCACTCACCAAGGGCACTCAACTCAAAGATATAATTAAGTTGTATTTAGGGTTAGAGGGAATGAATTTATAGTTGACATCAATCTGCACAGTTGAGGGGTTTTCTCCAGCAGCAATAACCAACTCGAGAATAGGAAAACTTACAAAAATTTTATCATTTTACTAGTTCCTTTCTTTTCTCCCACTCTGATTTAAGACCTTGCCTGTGAGTTCCCAGAGCACACTGATTTTACCTTTGATCTGCTAATGAACACTTGTCCTATCAGGCTCTATTTAAGTCCATCTCCCCTTTGGACTTTGAAATCCTCAAAGTTCTTTGAGACTGTGAAAACTCCAAAGTTCTTTGCCTTTGGAAAACCTGTGTTTTTTATCATTTTTATTTCCTCTTATGTACTTATTTTATCTCCAGGCTAGACTGCAGAGTCTCTCAGGGCTGGGATAGTGATTTCCAACAGTTGCAGGAACGTCACCATAGTTCAATGCCTCATACACAGTATTTCATTAAACATTTGTGGGATTGACTTTAATCTGGAAGCTGCAATGTGGAAAATAACCAACTATCTAATTCTATCAAGCAGCGATTTTTAAGTTTTCAGACTTGGAATAAACAATCCCCTCCTTTCAACCTTTCATTCTCTGTTTTTCATTAAGAGGTAGTTAGGTAGGACACCTCCACCAGGTACGTAACATTTTGACTTTGGAGTTTGGACCTTACCGATGGCTCTCTAGGCTCTTTGACCATGAAGGAGCTACTAAGCATTTCTGGGTCTGAAATGCTTCTGAATGTTGGTAAAACTCAAAGAATTGGACCTGATGATTGCAGATGTCCCTTCTTATTCTTAAATCCAAAGATTAAAAAAAAAAAAAAAAAGTGACCAGAACCAAAAAAACAAATAAAAATAAAATAAAATAAAATCCAAAAATTCCATGAGCCCTGGAGACCTTTAAACCACACTTGAGAACACGGCCTTATAAAGCACAATTAAAACATGGATTTCAAGTGAAATAAGTCAGAGACACAAATACCATATGACTTAAATTATATGTGGAATCTAAAAAACAAAACAAATGAACAAACAAACAAAAACCAGAAATAGACTCATAAAATCAGAGAACAAACTGGTGGTTGCCAGAGGGAAGGGGGTTAGGGGGATGGGCAAAATAGGTCAAAGGAATTAAGAGGTACAAACTTTCAGTTATCAAATAAGTAAGCAAGGGGCATCTGGGTGGCTCAGTCAGTTAAGCATCCAACTCTTGATTTCGGCTCAGGTCATGATCTCAGGGTCATGAGACTGAGCCCTGCATCAGGCTCTGTGCTGGGTATGAAGCCTGCTTAAGATTCTTTCTCTCCCTCTCCCTCAGTGGTCCCCCTTTTCCCTTCCCTCAAATGCTTGTGTGCACTCTCTATCTCAAACAAACAAATAAATACATACATACATACATAATCAAGGGGATGAAAAGTACAGCATGGGGAATATAGTCAATAATATTGTAAGAATTTTGTATGAAGACATGTTAACTACACTTATGGTGAGCATTTCATAATGTATATAACTGTTTAATCACTATGTTGTATACCTGAAACTAATATAATATTATATATCAGCTATACTTAAATTAAAAAAAAAACCATGGGTGCCATGTTTCACAATTGGAAAATGGCAAAAAAAAAAAAAAAATACCTATCTCAATAAGGTTAGACTACAATCTACAGAGTAGATTACCTCTAAAATGAAGACACTGACATTTTATATTTAATTATTGCTTTGACTGCTGATTAAAACATTTAATAGATGCAAGATGTTTTTCAATGGTAGGTTTATCTAAAAATCAAACAAAAGGACACTGTCATTCACTTTGCTAGTAAAAAGAGAAGAAAGCTAGGATATGAAACACTATCTCAGATCTCATATGTACCTTGGTAACACTTTCCTTCTTTTTTTTTTTTTCCCAGATGAGAAATCAAAAAGCGTAAGTGACTTACTCAAGGTTACAGAAGTACTAAATGGCAAGGCTGGTAGTAGAATCCAAGGCTTCCAGTCATATGCCTTTTTTTTTTTTTTAAACAAGCAAATTGGTCAAAAATCTCCTGAAAGACAAAAACAGATGAAGGTGAAATGCCAGTTGGTTGAGTTTAAACAGAGACCCCACTTTGTTCTTTCCAGGTTCAATAATAAACAATTCCAGTGATTAGCATGAAGGGCTGGCAGATGAAACATTTGACTCCTAAATGTGTATTTTTGCACCACAGTTAGTAAATCAATTGTAAAAATTAAAGTAAATGGAAAAGAGAGAATTAACAAGCCCAGAACTCAATTTTCCTTCACTCTTTTGGAAGACAGATAGAAAAAAACAAAAACAAAAACAAAAACAAAATCCCCACGGTTCCCTTCATTAGCAGCCAGGGTGGTGAGTCCCATTGTAAATCCCACTTATAAAGGCTCGTGGCTACCTGCAGAGCCTAGGAGTACCAATCACATTAGCGAAGACACCAGATGACCAAAGGAAGCAGTGAGGGTCTGGGAAAGCTAGTAAACAAAAGGCAGCATTCCAAACGAATGCCATTGCTAGAGTCTGCCTTGTAAAATGCCTGGATTTGAGAACCCTAAAGCAGATTAGCTTAAGGCAACAAAAGATTCAAACAAGATACAAAGAGCTCATTTTGACACATTAAGAAATTGTCTTCATTAGATCATCAGGTGCTTAAGTGTAATTATTAAAAGAAAAAAAAAATTCCACCTAAGGTGTGTTTGAAAAAGTTGTCCTAGAAAGAACAAGGACCTAAACATGGTTCTTGAATATAACATGTTCACGACCAAAATTCATGAACCAATCAGAAGGGGGAATGAAACATGAGAGACTATGGACTATGAGAAACAAACTGAGGGCTACAGAGGGGCGGGGGGTGGGGGAATGGGATAGACCGGTGATGGGTAGTAAGGAGGGCACGTATTGCATGGTGCACTGGGTGTTATACACAACTAATGAATCATCGAGCCTTACATCGGAAACCGGGGATGTACTGTATGGTGACTAACATAATATAATAAAAAATCATTATTTAAAAAAAAAAAATTCATGAACCAGATATGCTGGCCTTTTCCCCTTTTAATCCTCCTGACATTCTGAAGACCTGGAATGACTTTAAAATGTGTTGTACACACCATTTCAATGTACCACTCTGCTCACAAGTACTAGTACTTTAAGCACCAACTAGAAAAACTTGAATCTCTCCAACTGTGATTTTTTTCCTTCCACATTGTTGCCTCATTTACAAAGAAAATAAGTAAAACTTCAAAGTATGAATTGCCAAAATGAAAAGCAGCAAAACATGAGGCCATGGTATAATTTCCTGGACATTTTCCATCACTTCCCAGGCTTGTTTAGTTCGCAAAGTTTAAACTCAACTACAGTTGAGATGCTTACATTTGAAAATGTGGAAGGAAAACCTTATTTACTTCCATGTGGAGGAGGATGATATTTGTTGCTGTTTGTTTTCTTTTGCTTTGAGGGGGGAGTTAGAGAACTATGTTCAATAAATTTAATAACTTCCAAAATTATTTGCCAGTTTTATTCACTAGATATCCATAGTGCTAAGCTGAATAATGCTGATGTAAAGTAGAAATAATTACTTATTGAAAGTCCTTTAAGAAGACATGGTCACTGACAAGATGAATAGAATTGGATCAAATGGCCTTCCACTCAACATTTTCAGGTGTACAGACCATCAATCAGTCTGAAATTTTACAAATGTGTTTGAAGACCCCCTATCAATAACAGATAAGCAGACAGGCAAGAAGCGTTCTGATCATTTAAATACTCCTAAAAGCCTATAAGTCAAATTTGAGGTATAATAATGAAAACCTTTCTCTGTAATTTCTATTTGAAAATCAATTTCTCATTATACCTCCTCAGTTTGATAAATAATCACCCCTCACCAAGAACACAAGTAGTTCAGCTCCCACTTTCCCTTTGAGAACTACTCCCATTGTTTTGTCAAACCCTAATAGGGTCATAAGCAAGTCTTCACTGACAAAAAAGAAACAGTTCACACCTAATGGGCTGATGTCACCTGCAGCTTTTAGGACAGGTGAAAACTTTGACTTCATGTATGATCAAGTGGAAAAACACTGGAAAAGTTCAGTGAGTCTGAAATCCTAACAGCTTTCTGGCTTCATCTCTCCTCTAGGTTTAGAAGTTATATAATCAGGCGCGCCTGGGGGGCTCAGTCATTAAGTGTCTGCCTTCAGCTCAGGTCATGATCCCAGGCTCCTGGGATTGAGCCTCGCATTGGACTCCCTGCTCAGCAGTGATCCTGCTTCTCCCTCTCCTACTCCTGCTGCTTGTGTTCCCTCTCTCGCTGTGTCTCTCTCTGTCAAATAAATAAAATCTTAAAAAAAAAAAAAAAGAGAGAAGTTATATAATCATAACATTATAGTAAGACTTATAATTTTTGTAAAATTTATTTTAAAAATATAATCAATCACCCTTGTTTGACAGAGGCAAAAGGAAGTAGAAAAATAGAGGGACTGGTGGCTGAGCCACATTTCAAGTTTACTGCAAATAAGGAACACAACCCTCATCCTCAACTCCCTCAAACCTTCACTAGTGCTGTGGCTTCTCTAGACTTTGCAGTTTTGTCACATAGACAGTGGCAGAAATCTGTCCTATCAAGTCAGTACCAGAGTATTTTCTCAGCTCTGTATTGGCTGACTGCATTCGTTGAGTGTCTCCTTTCATTGTCTCCTCTGTCTCTTCCTTTTCTCCTTAGTAGTTAAGAGGCAGGACCAACAATGGCCTGACCTGTGCTGGTCCTAAAGCAGTGAAGACAAGGGGTGTGGGGAGTGGTAAATCTGATCCAAATTATGCTCTACCACTTTACAACCATGTGGCTTGAGGCTAGTTATCTGTAAAAGGAGAATAATATTTCCTACCTCATAGGGTTATGGGTTATAAAGTATGTGAAGCACCTGGCATATATTAGGCATACAATCGATGTTAATACTCTTGCTTATAGAAATCCCTAACTATAGGAAGAATTATGCTTTTATAGAGTTCTTTCATGTATATGATCTCAGTTAATCTTTATAAGATTACCACACTCAGAAGAAGCCAGGTAATCACATGTATGTCCTCTGCCACCAGAACCAACTTTTTTCCCTATCGGGCTACTATGTGAGGGGCTGTGGTGGTGGAGACCCCATCATATTCCTATATCATCAACTCCTGTGGGTAGGGATGCCGAGCGTGGGCTGAACTGGGAGGGATCTTAGAAGCAAGCAAATGAAGCAAAAAATAGATATATGATCAAATAAACCCATACCATTTAGTAGGGTAACTGCCATAAAGTATCCTTCATGATTTAAAGAAAGGCGACGAGAATAAAAGTGAGACATAATTATAATGTTCTAGGTGCTAGATCTTTATAAAAATGTGATTATTTTAGGTTGGTCACACACAAAAAAGTTTATGAAAATAACAGACCCACAAAATATTATCTTAGCCTAAGGTTGAGAAAGGTTTCCTAATTGTCATTAGATGCAACCATATCTAAATTAACCAAAGTTTTCTAAAAACACCTCAGAACTATGAGAGCTTTGATACACTTTACTTCCTTTAATCTTCACAATAACATCCTGGGATACATGTTGTATTCGTTAGAATACAGACTCCAAAAGATTGAGTGACTTATTTGAGAAAGTGCTGATACCCAAACCTACATCCTTTAAACCCTGTATGTGCATTCTTCAAGCTAGCTCACACTATGTTCTCTAACAGAAAAGAATATGTGAAATGGTCCGAACTGTAACCAAGATTGTTAACTAAAACTCAAGAGAGAACTAACAAATGTTACGTTGGTTAAACATGAATTTACTTATACAGATTATAAATATCCTAATTAGAGACTTCTGAGGTCAGAATGATATCCATTATTGAGGTCTGAAAATAATTTTTTGTTACTCCTGGTCTACTATGAAGTCAGACTAAAAGAAAATGTGATTCCTAACTCGCTCCATTCTGATTATACACAATTAAGTTCTGGCTTTACGATTGCATCTTTTAAAATTCAAATTTTCTAATAAGATAAATTTAAAGCTTGGCCCGCATGGGTGGCTTAGTCGGTTAAGCATCGGACCCTTGGTTTCGGCTCAGGTCATGATCTCATGGCTTGTGGGGTCGAGGCCCACATTGGGCTCTGCACTCAGTGGAGAGTCTACTTGAAGATTCTCTCCCTCTACCCCTCCCCCCATGCACACATGCAGATGATTGAGTGCTCGCTCTCTTTCTCTCTCAAATAAATAAATCTTTTTTAAAAAGATAAATTTAAAGCTTAATCCAGAATGACAACTTTTCATCCAGGAATATGATCTTCACTCTTCTTTATTAGTTTTCCTTCCATTACCCACCCTGGGAAAATCTCTGTTGAGAGGCAAAATACAAGGAATTTTCTAATTAATGGAGTTGAGGTATGTGGACCAATGGTTTATCAGTTGAAAGACAAAGTGCACCTTATTTTGGGATAAAAAGTAAAGAAACTAAGGAGAACCCTAAAAAGAATAGCAGGAAGTTGGGATGCCTGGGTGGCTCAGCTGGTTAAGTGTCTGCCTTCTGCTCAGGTCATGATCCCAGCGTCCTGGGATCGAGTCCTGTATCAGGCTCCTTGCTCAGCGGAGAGCCTGCTTCTCTCTCTGCCTGCTGCTCCCTCTGCTTGTGTGCTTCTTTCTCCCTCCCTCCCAAATAAATAAATAAAATCTTGGGGGAAAAAAAAAGAATAGCAGGGAAAAATCAAGTGATCACAGTTATGGATGGAGACAATCACAGTTAGGTGAGGTGGGGTGGGTTGTCCTGCCAACGTGGGTGCCCAGAGAGGCTCTTAAAGTCACTTTGCTAGCTGGATAGTAATGGTGGTGATGGTAAAATGTGCTCAAAGATAAATCAGGAGTCATAGTGAGGAAGAATAGAATGGATGTTCCCATTTGTTGCAGCAACAGCTATAGCATGGGCTATATTTGACCTGAATGTAACTGAACAGAAAATCTGGCTGAAACTACTACTGATTTTTCTTGATGAAACCAACGGGCCCACTGAGGCACCGTTAAAGCTCAGCATCACTTAGATCAGGGTTTCTCAAAGTCTAGTTCAAGGACTGCGTCAGGATCACCCGATGAACATATTTACCATGTATGTTCCTAACCCTCTCTCTCAGAGATTTATGAGTCATCAGTTCTAGATAAGGACTCAGGGATCTGCGTTTGGATACCCTGGAAAGTGTTGCTAGATTTAGCAAATAGGCAACCCAAACCCCAGATGATTCTATGACATTAGAGTTCAAAAATCACTTAGTTGGAAAAAAGGGGGGGTATCAAAATTGTATATGTTTGTTAAATGGGATGCTTATTTATAACGATTAGCCAGACACATTAAAAAGAAAGGGGAAAACCTCATTGTCTGATCTTAGGACTGGCTACTTGACTACTTTGTGCTTCAATCTCTTCCTCTAAAAAATGGAAATAAAACAAAAACAATGATGGTGCCTCCTAAGCCCCCTGCCACTCTAGTTATGCTCAAAGAAGGTACCTAAGAGCACAAGAGAGTTAGAAAAGCCATTTTGCCGTGACAACAGCAAATTGCTTCTGGGATGAGCATTTTGCACACCCCCACCACTTTTTGGATGCCTGTGGCATTTGACCTTTACCTCTTCCTCTCAGACTGGCCCTAGCAGGGAACAAAAGCATCCAAAAAAGTTAAACACTAAGTTTTTAACTGTAAAACCTAAAAAAAAAAAAAAAAAAAAAAAAAAAAAAAAAAAAATCTATTGGCACACTAAAAACAATCCCAACAATTTCCTGGGGAAATACTATTCTCATAAAACCTCATAAAAATCACTTGGAGGAAACATCATATTTAGCACCCCCCAAAAAAACCAAAACCCCAACTCCTTTAGGTTTTATATTCCACCACCCCCCAAATAGCTTCTAACCAAGGTTCAAGTAATAGTCATTTGATTCTGTGTCACATGAAGGTTGTGTATCTAAAGAACATTGTGGAATGTTCAACTCTATAATAACAGGCATCGAGCCTGTGGCATTCTGAGGTAAAGAAGACTGCAAATGACACTTCCATTTCATGGAAAAGTTAAACAGAAAAACTACAATATTATTAAATACCAATTATTAAAGTGGTTCACTATGGAAGGGAGGCCTGAAGGGAGGGGAGTTCTGAGTAAGCGGTCTAGGAGCACAGAGGGGTGGAGGTGAGGACAGAAAGACATATGGGGTGTCTGCTAAGGTGCATTTTGATGATTAGAGGTATCCTGGTGGTTGGTAAATACCAGTGGGCCTCAGAATCACGGTACTGCTGCCTGTGACATCCTGCCCTGGGTTGTCAAAGTCAGCATATGCCATAAAGGGAAAGTGAAAAATTGGTCACATTAAGAAGAGCTCACACACAAATAAGTATAATCTGACTTGCCATAAGGGAGACCCAGCAGAATATATTTGACTATTCTAGTTTTCTAGCTGTATCATTGGCAGAAGGTCCCGTCAATGCTTTACTATGAAACAGATAATGTGGGAGTTTGGGTCAAACATCATCTGATGTAATTCCCAATATGAGGGCTTTGTTTGTTTCTATATAATGATGTTCTTGGACTGTTAGAACAGTCAGAAGTCTTTCCTTATTATAATTACACAAGTCACTTTGCAGAAGGAAGGAAGACACCTGATTCACACGACCAGGCATAGCGAAGGGAGCATGTGAACTTTCAACAAAGGAGGAAGCTTTGTACCAGATGTGAAAAAGTAAAGTTTATTTTTCCATTTAGCTTGTTTATTTAGGTAAGAAGGAAGGAGACAGTGGCTGCTTCCCATTCCAAACTGCTCAGGGAATGACTTTTCTTTCTTCTTTATAAGTGAACAAAGTTGGCTTACTGCAGTGTCCAGAGGGATCTGGAAAGGAACCAAGTCACTAAGGATAACATTTCATCTGTAGCTAGTTTAACCTTTGAAACCTGCCAATCAACAGACAAGACCAAGAGGGAAGGTCAATGGAGCCTTGCTCACCTAGCATTCTGTCACTCTTTGGTAGAATACAATTTAATAAAGATATTATTTTAAGAAATACGAAGCACATTATAGAGACTATATAGCCCAGGTCTTTATAAGATTCGTTTAACAGCTGAGAAACCCTGAATCTTAGGTTAGTTTATTTTTCCTTTTAATCACTGTAATTCAGCAGCACAGTGATAAAACTTTTACATTTAAAACAAAATAACCAAAGGAAAACATCTTTTGTCCTTGATTCATCTATCTTTTCATATTATTTTGGCCTGACACACCATTTGTTTCTAGACTAAAGACCTTCTTCGTACATATCCAAAGACAAACACTATTTTTTTTCACAAATTATCAAAACATTCCTCTTAATCCTGATGGCATTACATGCTTTTTTTTTTTTAAAGATTTTATTTATTTATTTGACAGAGATAGAGACAGCCAGCGAGAGAGGGAACACAGCAGGGGGACTGGGAGAGGAAGAAGCAGGCTCATAGAGGAGGAGCCTGACGTGGGGCTCGATCCCGGAACGCCGGGATCACGCCCTGAGCCGAAGGCAGACGCTTTAACCGCTGTGCCACCCAGGCGCCCTGGCATTACATGCTATTAATAAATAATATAAAATACACCACAAAACAATCATTGATATTTTGATCTTGTATTCATTAGCAAAAAAAAAAAAAGGCTACAAAATATTAAATGGTTTTTCCCTCTTCATTTACACATCCATTTAAAAAAAATGCTTACCTTCTCTTTTTTCCCCATAATATCCCCTCATCCTTCTTCTTGCGGGAAAAAAGAGAACACCATCACCAAGATTAATGGAGCATTGGTAAAGTATTTTAAGTACAAATGACCCACTTTTATGTACTGCCAGGACAATTCAGCAAGGGTTTAGGAAGGAGAAAACCCGAAGTTCCTTTCCATTGAATTCATGCAGCTGGTGGTGACAAATTCATTGTTCTCCTTCAACAGCAGGGTCAGAAAGACAAAGAGGGAAGTATTTTCTATAACTGGCTATATTTTTAACTAATTAGTAAACTGGTTTTTTCTTTAAATGCCCTATGTCATCGAGATGAATTACCTCCAGTTTTCATTAAATCCCCCTTAAAGGTAAACTCATCCTGCTAGAATGCAAGAGTGGCATAACGGGATGATTTTCTTTAAGTAAGACAAATGCAAAATGGTCACTCTTTCTAAAGGAAGGAGAAAAGTGACTGCATCTACTTCTGGACTTCTATTTCCTGGTATTGTTTCTTAAACACTTTGTGTGTTTCATGAAAATCATAACTTTGGTTTATCATCTTTAAAAAATAACCAAAAATAGAAATGTTAATATATAAAATTTTAGATCCTGTGTGAAACTCAAGAATCCTAAATTTGAACTTAAGACTGTTCTTCTAAGTATTACTATCAAGTGTGAGTTAAAGTAAGACTTACCTACTCACTTGGTCTTTGCTATGAATTCTCACAAAGATCTGAATCTGGCCCTATAATTACTATAGTTACTGCAAAAATTACAATTGCTAACATCAGCTAATATTTAATGCTAAATTTAAAGATTTTTTTAAAATGCAATCAAATAGTTTATTTTTATTTAAAGCCAGGGTGTAGCTACCATTTCACGGTAGTAGTGTTGGGGCACCAGGAAAGGTAAGGAAGTGTCTAGAGTGGAGTAGTCACTGCAAATCTATTCTCAAGGCTCAGATATAAAAGTATGCCACTGGTGATACAGTATTCACAAAGTCACAAATATAACACATTGAACAGAGTATTAACATTTGTTACAATTAGTAAATGAACACACATGTGCATGTGTGTGCACGTGTGTGGTGTACATATGTGCATGTGTACATTGTAATGCCTCCTTCCAGACATCAGATTTCTGGGAAACCTCAACTACCTAGCCTTGAACCAGTCAAGCACCTGGAAATAAGAGAAAAGTAAGTCTTCATAGTGCAACAAAGAAAGAAATGTAACGAACCTGTATTGTAGGCTCACCCCCAGATATAAAGCAAAATAGCAGTTTACCAGCAACATGACACACTGGTTCCAGGGAGAAGTGATAACTCACCTAAAGAGAAGAGACTCCATATCTCAAAAAGTAGACAGTAATAAAAAGAGAGAGAGGAAAAGCGAGAGAGAGAGAGCACTACTCAGGCTATTTAGAATAGAGGCAAAAAACCTTACACAGTCACTGCATACATCGCTGTAATTCAGTGAACCAGAATAGCAGATCATTATAATGAGGACCCTTAGTCAGTTAATGTGCATTATTTAAAAGGCAGAGTACTAAGAAATGCATTTTAGGTAGATCTTTCAATGAAATAATTTTTTACATTTTGAGGCTTCAGTTACCTGGAAAATAAAGTCATAGGAAACAACTTTATTATTGTTATGCTTTATGCAATGTATTTTGTCTCTAACTTTCAAAGGTTTTTCTGAATACCCATTTGTTTTGCTCAGAGAAGTTTCAAGGAATGTAAATATCTTAAATATTATCACTATTTACAACTACATTAAATGAGACAATTAAGAGTTGAGTTTTTTAAAAGATACCTATTCCAATTATATTTGCCCTGTTAAAGATTGTGTTTACCAAGCCACTGCACAAGGTTTTGGCTGAATTGCAGTGTCTCTTCTTCTGTATTACTGTAACAAGCTTCCACTCCTGGCTACACTATTGTCATGTGATTTTAAAGTCTGATGTACAAACGCAGGTATTAAGGCCTCTGAAGAGATCTGCATGAGGAACAAGGAAGAGGAGTTTCTGGAAACAAAAATTCTTGATTCATTAATTACCTGTTGAACATCACAATGTCATGGACGGAATCCAACAGTCCTGGAGGATGCTTAGAAACAACAGAAGAAGATTTCAGATACTCTGAAATCTTTAACTCTGTTTCTTTGAAAAAAGTCTTCTGTCACAAGTCAGAAGGATAATGTCTCTTTTCACCCAATGAGAAAGCTGTTCTCACACGAGCATAATTAATCTTCTGACACCATGACAAAGAAATTCCTTAAAAGGATTTCTCCGATTTCCTCTCAAGACAGAAGACTGTCTTTATCCATCATCTGTTCTTCCTGATCCTTTCTTTTTGAATATCCACATCAGCAGAATTGTCCATCAGAAGAGACAGCAGGAGGGAAATCTCTGCATGATTGATAGGGCCCCAGTGCTGTGCGGGCTATTTAAGTGCAAGCATCTATTGTTGCAAACTTACTTTACAGCAGTTAAACAAACATAATAGTCGCCAATGCAACCATTGTGCAGCTTAGACTTGACTAAAACTAGTAAGTGAAGTTTGCTAATGACAAGGCACTAATTCAAAAACTTTGCAGAGAAGTTGGCCTGGTGTCTATTTTGAAAAAAAGATATCTTCAAAGTCATGAAACAGTGTATGTATATTAGAAAGTGTTACATACTATACTGTATGTAGATGGACATTCCCATTAAAAGACAAGAAAAGTCAGAAACTTTTTTATCCTAACCGTTACTCAGTACTTTTTACCTACATCATGGTGATTTGGGAAAACAAAACACAAAAGATTAAAAAATTGCAGGATGTTACCCGCCAAAAAACGAGGTGTGTCAAAGAAGAAAGTGGTACCAACACTCCCTTAAATTTGTTTTTTCAGACTCATCATAGTGAAGTTTTTTCTAAGAGAGATATAGGTATAATCAGGTACTCTTACCCCCATCTGTGAAAGAAACAGAAGGCCATTTGAGACCCCTTGTGAGGACCTGCTAATTCTTTGGGTGGAGCAAATGAACAAGGACACTACAGGTCGGTTTCAAGTGGAGGAGCAAAGCATACTGGGCAAAGGCCCAATCCACAGAAAATGCAATCCTGGCTCCACTTTCAAAGCAAACTTCACGAAATGGAAACAGACCTAGAAATCTCACTAAGCTGTGGCAAAAGCACACCTAACATCAACAGTCGAGGTTACGATACTCTGTTCTTTATAGATGCTGCCAAGAAAGGCCACTTGAGCCCAGACGCTAGGACACACTGACACCATGTGCTCTGCTTGCACCACAATGACCTTGACTACTCAGTTCTGGACGCACCCTGTGAAAATATTTGTTTATCCTTCCAATCCCCAAACAGTGAGGCCAACCCTCGCAGGCCAGAGCCCCAGCTCATTGGTGCTTCCCTTGGTATGGTTGGAAGGACACACTGTCACTGCTTGACCTATCCTGGGGCCTCTTCTCCGACGACCTGCTTCCTCCAGCCAAGCAGGACAACTGGTGGCTGACCCACAGCCAGGACCCTCGTTTTCGGTCTGCAATGAGCAACTTCATTTTGGTTTTTCTTCAATTACAGAGTTATATTCAGGATTGATTATCCCTCTGAAGGTTTAGGGGAAAAGAAGTTTTATCCAGGATAAAGACGTAGGAAAATCTTTGTGGTAAGAAGGGACCCTAAGCAGTTTGAATGTAGAACAGATCACAGAGTTTGAATTTAGAGAAGCTGGAAATCCATCGAGAATGAGCTGGTAGTAAAAGCATCACAGGAGAGAGGGCCAGATGGGGAATTCAGAGGGCTAATAGGGAACTCCGTCACTCTCGCTGAGGACCCAGAAATCTCCCCAGGGCTCACATCAACAATAGCTCCACATTGTTGGTTAACAATTCTTTTGTGAATGACTTGTCTTCCCAACAGGACTGTGTGTGTGCTGGGGCAGAAGGAGGGTGGGTGACAAGGACCATTCCTCATTGTTTTTGATTGTCTAGCATACACCGGATAGCACCTTGTCGAGATCAATAAACACTTGAGCTAGTTAGAATGGAAACTGAGTAACAGGCTGTTAGTTCTGCCCAAGGCCAAGTGGGTAATACTTGGGAAGGGGGAGCTTGAGATTAAGTCCAAGTTCAAGGGGAATACTCTCTTGCCTATAATGATCCTCAGCGTTAAATCCTTGATAAGAAAAACCCACCAGTGTATACGGGAAATCTCTGTACCTTCTCCTTAATTTTGCTATGAACTTAAAATCGCCCTAAAAAAATTAAGTCTTAAAAAAAAAAAAAGTCTCCAAAAAACAAAACAAATCCTACCAGTGCTCACAAAAACTCAGGGAAAAACAACATTTCATTATTTTGCCCTCCAGAGATAACTTTGTAAGACAAGGATCTGTTGTAATGTGCTCCATTACAAATATTTAACACTAATTGTGTTCATAGAACTGACTTTGGATTAAAACATGCATTCACTGGATTCCAGCTCCCCTGTTTCCATCGGTGCATATGATTCAGTCTCTCTTTGCCTCCGCTACTTCATCTGTAGATTAGGGAGAATAATGATTCCTATACATTACAGGATGTTGTAAAGATTAAATATAAATCCTGGCATTTGGCAAAGAGTCAGGACACAACAACAGATTATTATTCATTCTCTGTTGTCCCTTTCCCCCCCTCATTCACACAACTCTCTCAGGGGGCACTTTCAGCTCTATTCCTGGGAGTTTATCTTTTTTTTTTTTTTTTAAGATTTTATTTCTTTGAGAGGGAGGGAGAGAGAGAGAGAAAGTGAATGAGGGTGTGAGAGCAGGGGGTGGGAGACGCAGACTCCCTGCTGAGCAGGGAGCCCAAGGCTAGGATCATGACCCCAGCTGAAGGCAGCAACTTAACGGACTGAGCCACCCAGGCACTCCTCTGGGAGTTTATCTTCGGCTCGTGTGCGCCCCCCCCACCCCCACCCCCACCCCCACCCCCACCCCACCCCACCCCCGCGCGCGCGCGCGCGCGCGCGCGCGCACACACACACACACACACACACTATATAGCAGTCTTTGGTGCTAAAAAGGGGGAACGCCCAGTAAATTGAGCTAAATGGACACTTCTGAATGACCAAGAGAACAGAATGAGGAAATTAAGCAGAACTAGCAAAGAACAGGGCAAAAGACAGTGGGGCCAAAGAAGTAGGTGTCACTTTGTGTGTCTGAGTCCTAGAATGTATAAAGGCAGAATGGCAGGAAGTTAGGTTAGAGAGTGAAGTTACATTAAGAAAGGCAATTAGGCTTTAAAATTTTTTTTTTTAAACAAATAAAGGGGAGTCATTAAAGACTGTAGGTGAAAGAGTAACATGATAGAATTTTTCAAAAAGATAATTCATGGGACCAACTGAAAGACACTGGAATAGGAACAGGAAGAGGAGTCAAAGAGCAGAGAGCTTGGAAGGGGATGATTAAAATGGTCTGGCAAGAGACAATGAGGAACTAACAAGGACAGAGGAGATGAGATATCATTTATTCGACTTACGCAGGTTCCTGAACTGGCAGGGTTCTGTGACCCACTGGACATGGGATGTGAAGGGGAGAGGAAAAGCCTTGAGTAAGGGGGAAGTTTCCAGTTGGAGCATTGAGTAAACGCCATGCCAATAATTTGGATGGGGGTAGTAAAGGAGGTGTTGCCCTGTTTCTCTGTGTTTGAATTTGTAGAATCACGTGCCTGAAGGCCTTTTGTTTACCCTTTGTCACTAACACCTGGACCCTCCAGGAGGGAATTTAAGAATAGATTGAAACCTTAGAAAAATAATACTTTTCAACTTGTTTTTAATAAGGTATTCTTTTATTTCTACTTCCTTACCAAATGAATCCTATGGCACCCACTATAAATTCTAATTTTTAACAATTGTCCCAGAAATGCAAAGTTTCATGATTTACTCCATAGCCAAAGGGCTCAATGGATTTTGTGGCTAGACCAGTCTTTAAGTATGAGACAGCGAGGTGAAAAAAGAAAAAAAGAAGAGCAGACATCTGCCAAAAGGCTACATGTGCCAAATGGGAAATGACAGCACATTTAGAGAAAGAGGAAGAAACAACAGGCTGGTTAATACCTCTATTTTACTGCTAGCAAAGTTTCTAAATGGGAAGAACTTGCTTAATGACCAGTTTCATATATTTGAGGTCTGGGTCAAAGAGAACACAAATCTTTTTTAGAAAGTATTAGCCATCTTATCCTCCTATTATTGTTTTTTGGGCGCCTATTATATCAGATTAAAAGATGATTTGTAGTAATGATTAACTACAGTGTTACAACTGTAAACAAAATTAATGTGACATTTTAATGAAACGCAATTTGGTTAATCCACTAAACTACATGATTACCCAGCGCATTCACCTTTTTTTAAAAAAATATTCTCTTACGTTTTTAATTTAATTTTTATTTTTTAAGTTTTTTATTTTAATTCCAGTAGAGTTAACATACAGTATTCTATTAGTTTCCGGTGTACACTATAGTGATTCAATAATTCCTATACATCACCCGGTACTCATCAGGGTAAGTGTACTCTTTAATCCCCAACCCCTCAGCCCGCCCCCCACCTCCCATCTGGTAACCCTCAGTTTGTTCTTTATAGTTTTATAAAAAGAATATAAAATTACTACTGAGAGTGGGGAAGGATTGTGGACAACGTGGCTGAAGCTCAAGCAGTCAGCTATCTTGAACCATAAGGCATTTTTAGGAATGAAACCTTCACACAGAGGAACAAAAGACAGAAAGGGCCCAGGTCCCTGGTATCACATGTCACCAACTCAGCCCCAGATTAGCTTATGCCAGAAACAGTTTCCTAGAGCAGAAAAGTGGAGTAATTCCCCTTAGACACATTTTTGATTATAAGGCTTAAAATGAAAAACTGTTTTCTGGTTGATTTTTAGACAAAATTTGCCAGTTATATAAAATTTCCAGTTACCTGTTATTTTATCATATGAATAATGCCTTTCATATTTAATCAAGATATAATTTCCCCTAGGAACCACATGATACTGAAGAGATGTATCTGCATTCAAACTCCCACAAACTAAACTCTTAGGCAGCTTTTACTCTAATCCAAATGATAGGATATTACAGTGCTTTTCAGTTAGGTTCAGTAAAAAGGAATTGGACATTTATGTGCTAGCATTCAGTCACTTCATTAAAAAAGTATTGGTAAGGGGCGCCTGCGTGCCTCAGTCAGTTTAGCGTCTCCTTTGGCTCAGCTCATGATCTCAGGGTCCTGGGATCGAGCCTGGCGTCAGGTTCCCCACTCAGTGCTTCTCCTTCTCCCTCTGCCCCTCCCAACCCCCTGCTCAAGTGCTCTCTCTAATAAATAAATAAAATCTTTAAAAAATGTATTGGTAAGAAGCATAAGTATGTATATGCCCAACAATTCAAGTACAGTAACAACTTCTCTCTCTAGAGGTTACTGACCCAGGATTCTCAACTCCTGTAAACACAGCCCACTGTCTAAAAGTAAGCAGATAAGTATTCAAACAGACACAACAGACTGCACAAAGTTCACATTCTAAATGTATTTGCACTTCACTCAAGGGGAGCCATCAGGCACTTACCCAAACTTGTTTCCTTTCATTTTGACGCAGTTTGAAGGAGTTTGGATATATGATTCCTAGTTTTGACAGATTAAAAGGAGTGAGATGCCAGGGGTAAGGACAATGACAATAAAAAAAGAAGTGAAAATTTAAATTAACACTCACAGTGAAGACAGAAAAATAACTTCAAAAAGGAGATAAAAGAACTTAAAATATTCGGCAATCTGGAGCCATTTAGTTTAGGAATATATAGCTCTAATCTATAGCTTGGCCCAAAACCAAGACATTGAAAATAACTGAAAAATCAGGATAAAGTTATACTTATTAAGCAGTTAATAAACCATAGTAACCTTTTGGAAAACTTCTTTAAAATTGTTTCTTTTTAAAATCTAAGCATTTCAGAGAATAAATTCTAGAGGTCCCTTACAGCAAAAAATTCTATGCATTAAATTAATCTCTAGAAAATTCAGGAACTCTTTTTTCCTCAAGGATGTGGATTATATATACATTTCTCTTACAATTAAAAAATTAATATTTCAGTACACAGTGTATACCCATAGGAATATACAGGAATCTTGGAAATATTATAGGTTTGGTTCCAGACCACTACAGTAAAGCAAATACCACAATAAGCAAATCAAGTGAATTTTTTGGTCTCCCAGTACATATAAAAATTATGTTTGCACCATACTGTAGTCTATGAAGTGTGCAATAGCATTGTGTATAAAAAAACAACGTACCCACCTTAACTTAAAAATACTTTATTGCTAAAAAATGCTAACCAACATATGAGCTTTTAGCAAATCATAAACTTTTCCCTGGTAGAGGGTCTTGCCTCCATATTGGTGGATGCTGACTGATCAGGGTGGTGGTTGTTGAAGGCTGGGGTGGCTGTGGCAATTTCTTAACACAAGACAACAATGAAGTTTGCTGGGCTGAATGACTCTTGGCTCCATGAGTAATTGCCCTGTAGCATGTAATACTGTTTGATAGCATTTTACCCACAGTGGAACTTCTTTCAAAGTTGGAGTCAATCTTCTCAAACCCTGCTATTGCTTTCCCAACTAAGTTCATGTAATATTCTAAATCCTTTGTTGTCATTTCAACAATCTTCACAGCATCTTCACCAGGAGTAGATTCCATCTCAAGAAACTACTTTCTGTGCTCATCCGTAAGAAGCAACTCCTCAGCCGCTAAAGTTTCATCATGAGATCACAGCAATGTAGTTATGTCTTCAGGCTCCACTTCTAATTCTGGTTCTCTTGCTGTTTCCACCACATCTGCAGTGACTTCCTCCACTGAAGTCTGGAACCCCTCAAAGTCATCCATGAGGGTTGGAATCAACTTCTTTCAAACTCCTAGTAATGTTGATATTGACTTCTTCTCATGAATCATGAATATTCTTAATGACATCTTGAATGGTGAATCCTTTCCAGAAGGCTTCCATTGACTTTGCCCAGATCTATCAGAGGAATCACTATCTAGGGCAGCTATAGCCTTAGGGAAGGTATTTCTTCATTAATAAGATTGAAAGTCAAAATTACTCTTTGATCCATGGGCTGCAGAATGGATATTGCATTAGCAGGAGTGAAAACCACATTCATTTCATCTCACTGAACATCTCCATCAGAGCTCTTCAGTGACCAGGTGCATTGTCAATGAGCGGTAATATTTTGAAAGGAATCTTTTCCTCTCAGCAGTAGGTCTCAACGATGGCCTTAAAATATCCAGTAAACCATGTTCTAAGCACAAGTGCCATCCAGGCTTTGTTGTTCCATTTCTAGTACACAGGCTAATTCTTCAGGGCCCTAGGATTGTCAGAATGGCAAAGGGGCATTAGCTTCAACTTAAAGTCACCAGCTGCAGTAGCCCCTAACAAGACAGTCAGCCTGTCCTCTGAAGCTTTGAAGCCGGGCATTGACTTCTCTCTAACTGTGAAAGTCCTAGGTGGCATCTTCTTCCAATAGAAGGCTGTTTCATCTACATTGAAAATCTGTTCTTCAGCTAGCCACCTTCATTCATTATTCTAGTTAGATCTTCTGGGTCACTGGCTGCTGCTTCTCCATCACCACCTGCTGCTTCACCTCGCACTTTGACATCATGGAGGTGGCTTCTTTCCTTAAATCTCGTGAACCACCCTCTGCCAGCTTCAGACTTTTCTCCTGCAGCTTCCTCACCTCTCTCAGCCTTTGCAGAACTGAAGAGAGTCAGGGCCTTGCTCTGGATTAGGCTTTGGCTTAAGGGAATGTTGTGGCTGGTTTGGTCTTCTATCCAGACCACTCAAACTTTCTCCCTATCTGCAATAAGGCTGTTTCACTTTGTTATCACTGTGAGTTCACTGGACTAACAGTTTTAATTTCCTTCAAAAACGTTTCCTTCACAGGACGCCTGGGTGGCTCAGTCAGTTAAGTGTCCGACTCTTGATTTCAGCTCAGGTCATGATCTCAGGATCTTGAGATCAAGCCCCACATCAGCCCCAAGATTCTCTCTCTACCCCTCCCTTCCACCCTGTTCCCCCACTGTGCTCTCTCTCCCTTTCAAGAAAAAAAAAAGTACTTTCCCGTTGCATTCACAACTTGGCTATTTGGCACAAGAGGCCTAGCTTTTAGCCTATCTTAGCTTTCAACATGCCTTCCTCACTATTCATTAGCAGCTTTTGTTTTAAAATGAGAGACACGTGGCTCTTCCTTTCCCTTAAACACTTAGAGACCACTGTAGAGTAATTATTAATTGGCCTAATTTCAATATTGTTGTGTCTCAGGGGATAGTGAGGCCCAAGGAGAGGGAGAGAGATGGGGAAACAGCAGGTCAGTGGAGCAGTCAGATTACACACAACGTTGATCAATTAAGTTCATTGTTTTATATAGGCACAGTTCATTGTGCCTCAAAATAATTGCAACAGTAACATCAAAGATCACTAATTATACTAATTGCACCACAACAAATATAATAACAATGAAAAAAATTACATGAAGTGAGCAAATGCTGTTGGTAAAATGGCACTAACAGACTTGCTTAATGCAGTGTTGCCAGAAACCCTCAATTTGTAAAACAAAACAAAACAAAACAAAAACAATAGAGTGAAGCACAATAAAGCAAATTATGCCTGTATATATAATGAAAAGTAACTTCTTTCATTTAATAGCTCTCCCTCAGGACAACAACTACTACCAGTTTCTTGTTTGTTCTTTTGAGGGAAGATGGAATAGAATTGTAGTATAAATATACACACACATATATAAATGTATGTATTGACACAAAAGGTAGCATACCACAAACACTCTGTCTCACATTTTTCACTTCACAATAAATCTTGGAGATCTTCACATATCAGAATATAGAAAACTTCCACATTCTTTATTTTATGGCTATATAGTATTCCGTGGTTGATTTAACCATTTCAGTAGTGAGTATTCAGTCTTTGGCTATTACCGAGAATGTCTGCCATGATTAATTGTATATACAACCACCCCAAATACGTACCTCAGTAGGATTAATTCCTATCAATGGAATTGCTGTGTATGTGGATTTGAAATTTTGATAGATATCATGAAATTGTCCTTCATAGAAATTAATTTCTACCAACAATGTATAGAAGAGCCTGTTCCACCATACGTTCACCCACAGAATCATAACTTTTCTATCTTTGATTATTTAATTGAAAATTGAATTGCAAAAACAGCATTACTTCATTGGAAATAGAAATGGGAAAACAAATTAGAAGAATAGTAGCTTGTGGAGTTTTAATTATTCCTCTTAGTATGAATGAGGTTAGGTATCCTCTCAAGTTTAAGATCCATTTAAACTCCTTTCTATGAAATATCTGTTCATATTCTTTACCCATTTTTTGTTGGTTGATGCAGAAGCACCCTTCACAAAGTAAGGGAACTAGACATTTTATCCGTGATAGGAGTTACAAATATTTCTCCAGTTTATTATTTTCTTCGACTTTCAGCTCTACTGTTATACAATTTTTATTTCTATGTAGTTGAATTTATCAATCTTTTACTTCCAAACTAGAAAAGTCATTCCTAACTTAGATTAAATTAAGAAAAAAAAAACCCAAAAAAGAGAAAAAATCCCATATTTACTACTATACTTTTTATACTTTAATATTTAATTCATTTGAAATTTATTCTGTTATAAGATATGGAACATGGATAATTTTGTTTTCCAATTGCTTCTGATTAACTTAAGCCCATTTGTTGAATGATGCATCTTTCTTCCTCTGATTTGAAAGGTCTCCTTTATTATACCCTAAATTCCGGTAGGTATTTGGGTCTCTTATAATGACTTCAATGTTATTTTTGTTAATATCTGACAGATCGTTCTCCATACCACTACTGTTCTTATTTAGAATCTTCTTGAATTTCTCGTTTAATTTTATATATGAACTTGAGAATCAGTTTATCTGGTTCAAAAAAAATCATTTTGTTATTTTTATTGTGATCTCATTAAATTTGTATATTAATTTAGGAAAAATTTATATATCTTATCATTTTGGAACTTCTTATCCAAGAAGGATTAGTCTTCCTCTGTGGCCCTAAGTAGCATTTTAAAGTTTTCTTCACCTAGATGAGGGCTTCTCAACCTCAGCATTATTGACACTGGACAATTAAAAATGTCTCTAGATAGTGCCAGATGTCCCCTGGGAGTCAAAATCAGCCTCAGTTGAGAAAACTGATCTAGATCATGATCCTCTCCAAGTTTAATATCAAAGTTTTTAATTCCCCCCCTTTTCTTGCTAATCTAAATGGCATCTTTTCTTCTAGTATATCACCCTGTTGTTTGTATGTACAGACACTATTTATATTCACATATAATCATATACCCAGCCACTTTCTGAATTCTTTTATTGTTTATAATAGCTTTTTGGTTGATTCTCATGAGTTTATGAGGTAATTACATCATCTGCAAAATGATAAAATCACCTCCTCTTTTTAAATTAAACATTTTTTAATCCCTTTCTCTTTTCTAACTGCATTTACTAGTAGCCCACAATGATGATAAATCAAGCTGGTAATAGTGAGCATCCTTATTCTGAATGCTTCTAGAATTTCCCATTTAGCATGATTCTGGTTTGGGGTCAGACACATAGTGTACCATGCAAAAAGGAATAATGTATTATGCAAAGGAAGTATCCCTCTCTTGTTTTTTTTTTTAGAAGTTTTTAACCAAGGGCAGATGTTGAATTTACAAAGTACCTTTTCAACATCTATGAAGATAATCATATGATTTTTCATTAATGCAGAAAATTATTTGAGCAATTCTAGAATCCTTAGAATAAACCTCACTTGATAATAGTATATCATTATTTTAGAGTGCTTTTGAATTATCTGTAGTTGTCCATTTTGTGCTATCTTTGCTGGGTTTTGATACCACTGTCATGATAACATCATAAAAAGAATTTTAAAGCTTTCCTTCTTTCAAATAGGTTAAATAGAACTGAAACTTTCCTTTCTGAGAAGGTTAGAATTGCCCCATGAAAACATCTGGGATTGGTGCTCTTTTGGAGAGTAGCTCTCCAACAATTTTCTCTTTTTATTGTGATTGGAGAGTTTAGATTCTTTTGGTCTTCTGAGGTAAGTTTTGATAATTATATTTGCCTATAGAGTTAACTATTCCATTATAGTCTAAAATTTCTTTGTATAGTTGATCAACATTGTCTCTTAGGATTCTTTTTAAAAATATTTTATTTATTCATTTGACAGAGAGAGAGAGAGAGCATAGGCAGAGGGAGAGGGAGAAGCAGTCTCCCCACTGAGCAGGGAGCCTGATGTGGGGCTCAATCCCAGGGCCCTGGGATCATGACCTGAGCCGAAGGCAGACGCTTAACTGACTGAGTCATCCAGGTGCCACTCCTAGGATTCTTTTTAGGATTCTTTTAACCAGCTCTTTTTTGTGTATGGTTGTTTCCTCATTAGTATTTATTTTGTGATTTCTGCTTTCTTCCCCTTTTTGTACTCTATTATCTAAAGTTTTATCATTTCTCCCCCCCCCCACATACACAAAATCAAGTTCCTGCATTACTTTATTAATGTTGCCATTTTTTGTGTGTTTTAATTAATTTATTTCTGTTTCTACTGTTGTTATGCTTTGTTATGTTTTCCTTGGATTTATTTTATTGTTCTAACTTTGGCTGACTGCTCAATTTACTTATTTTTATTCTGTTTTGCTTAGTAATATAAACATTTGAGACAATAAATGTTTTTCTGTATGGTGCCTTAACTGTTATCTACGGCTCCAACTGTACAGTGGTTAAGAACCATAGGTTCTTAACTACCTGGATGCTAATCCTATTTACTTCACTTACGAGTTGTGAGATAGGAAGCAGTCACTAGTCCTTGCTGTGCTCTATTTTCTCATCTATAAAATGTGGATAACAACAGTTCCTTGAATGAATAGCTATCATGAGGATTAAATAGATCAATATTTAGAGCAATGCCTCACACATAGTAAGAGCTTAAATGGTTCCTGAATGAATTAATTACATGATAGATATCTTTAATCTCAACCTTAAATTATATTTTACATTATGTTTTGTTTTTATTACTTCTTTTAAAAATAATCTTTTATAATGTGAACTATATGTGCTTTCTGTGCATGTGTATGTCTCTTTTGGTAAGTTTAAAGTGTTTTTGTGTTTGTTAATTTATAACTCTATAAATTACATTTAATCTTCTATTTTTTTTGTATGTTATCTACTGACTCCAAACTGAATAATGACACGTTTAGCATATGTCTACTTCTTTCTTCTCACCATTTAACCTTCTACCTGATTTTATTTTAATATTTTTCTGCATTTTTTACCTTCATAGTTTTAGTTATACTTATCTATTATTGATTTATCAGCTTTAGCCGCTTTAAATTAAATATTTTTAAAAGATTTTATTTATTTATTTGAGAGAGAGACAAAGAGAGCACAAGTGGGGGGTGGGAGAGGCAGAGGGAGGAGAGGCAGGCCCCCTGTTCAGCAGGAGCCCGACACGGGGCTCAATCCCAGGACCCTGAGATCATGACTTGAGCTGAAGGCAGAAACTTAACTGACTGAGCCACCCAGGTGCCCCTAAATTACATCTTTTGACCATTGGCTATAAAAGATGAAGATTTCGGTGTTTTCAGTCATATGCAGCATTCTTTCTCCATTTCCCCTGAATTTTTAAAGTATCATTGTTAGTTTTTAAAATTTATTATTTTCCCAAATATTTTAAAGTCTTATTTCCACAATTTAATGGATTCAATGTGCTCCTCCAGTTGATCCTGTGACAGTTTGTTCAATATTCACAAAAGACTCTTAGGAGCAACATTCCTGCATTCTTACATGTTTAAAAGCATCTGTCTATTATGGCTAAAATTAACAACTCAGGAAACAACAGATGTGGAGAAAAGAGAACCCTCTTACCCTGCTAGTGGGAATGCAAACTAGTGCAGCCACTCTGGAAGACAGTATGGAGGTTCCTCAAAAAGTTGAAAATAGAGCTACCCTACTACCCAGCAGTTGCACTATTAGGTATTTTATCCAATGGATACAAACATAGTGATTAGAAGGAGTATATGAACCCCAATGTTTATAGTAGCAATGTCCACAACAGCCAAAATATGGAAAGAGCCCAGATGTCCATCGACAGATGAAGGGATAAAGAAGATGTGGTGTGTATATATATTCCATTGTATATATATAAATCAAAAAGAATGAAATCTTGCCATTTGCAAGGATGTGGATAGAACTGGAGGGTACTATGCTAAGCGAAATAAGTCAGTCAGAGAAAGACAAATATCATATGATTTCACTCATATGTGGAATTTAAGAAACAAAACAGGATCATAGAGGAAGGGAAGGAAAAATAAGACGAAATCAGAGAGGGAGACAAACCATAAGAGACTCTTAATCACAGCAAACAAACTGAGGGTTGCTGGAGGGGAGGGGGCTGGGGGGATGGGGTAAGTGGGTGGTGGACATTAAGGAGGGCATGTGATGTAATGATCACTGGGTGTTATATAAGACTAATGAATCACTGACTCTACCTCTGAAACTAATAATATGTTATATGTTAATTAATTGAATTTAAATTTTAAAAATATGCATCTATTTAAGAAAAAAAAACAAAAGTAACATGGAAAAAAAAGTCTCTCTTTTTTTTGTGCTACTGCCAAGGCCTTTTTTGCTAAAATAGTTTTATTTTTCTCCTCTGCTTCTTTGCTGAGTTTTACCATCTGCTGGCTTGCAATAAAGTCCCTGAGCTCTTGTATCTTTGCTGAGACACTTGTTTTTTAGCAGTGATTATAATATTAAATAAATACATACATATTTAATGTATGAGTTGCTTGGTAACAATTTCCATATGTTCATCTGAGGCAACATTTTTCTATTGTCAGTGTTCTCCATTTATCATTTTTCTCCTTTTTTCAGGTTATAACTATGTACATATTCTGTGCAGTTTCCTTTTTGATTATTATTCATTCTTGAATGAGGTGGGTTCTTCTAAGGCCTTGTTCATAGCAAATTCATGCAGAAAAAAAATAGGACCATATTTTAAGCTAGCAGGAATTTATTCTTTGACATAACATTGTGTGTGTGTGTTATTTTAGCTATGACTTCTCCTCAATCAGAAGAGAGTAGTAGTTAAGGCCTGTTCAAAATGGTGTCCTTCTTCTTTACTCTGCCTCACTCACAGACTACTTCGTACAAATGTTATTTCCTTGGGCATTCCTTATCTGGCCTCAACTACTTTTGTTTCGTTACCCAAACCAGCTCCAGAGAAGCTCTTGCATCAGCTTGCATACCCATTCTCGTTGTTCCAAAGAATTACTGGTTTTGCCTACAGCAGTATCCCACATAATTAACTGTTCTGCCAGCTTTGTTTCAGATCTGCAGGTGTAGGGTCTTTCTCTCGAAGCATCTACCTATGCCCTACTTTTACTGTCACTGTATTTGGCAGTGCTTTCTCATGCACTACAGTTCGGGGTTTCAGATGTCTTCTAGGTTTGTCCAAGTTGGGATTTTTTTTCTCCTAGTTACCATTTTGGGATTTTCAAGAAAAGAAGGGAAAAAAAAACTAACTTTCCTCTGTAACTAGAACTGGAAATCTTACCCAACAAATTATTCTAACTCTAAAACTATCTAATAACTCAACTTTTCTGTGTTAATTCTGAAGATACAATATAAGATTATTGGGCCTTAAGGCAAAGTTTCCTAACATCATTGATCAACATACTTAAATGTAGGTGGTAGAGTTTATAATAGAATAACTCTCTCTCACACATATGCAAAGATCCATTTATATACTTAACTCAAAATATAAATGTGAATTCATTTGCCAATCTTTGAATGAAAGGAAAGGGCTTTTACTTCGGGTATAAATCAACTGTTTGTAGGTTCCTCTGATGAACCCCATCCTTAATGGATTATCTATAATTTCCAGTTTCCATCTGTTTAGAGTGAAATAATTTAAAAACACTAATGAAACAATGTAAGTTCAGAATACTTCTAGATTTTTATGATTCTCCCTATAAATATCTTTCACAGTACTTTAGCCACACCTGTTTCAACAGGAATTGTTTTTGACAACTCCCCTTTGTCATGTCTGTTCAAATTGTTTAACATAGTTTTCACATAAATAATAAACTATCTTTTTTTAAAATTTATATTTTATTGGTTATTTAATGTCTAATTAAATTGTACACAATAACAACTGACAAATACATGTTTGGGAATAAACATATATAACTCCTGGGAGGAGAAATGCCTGGACTACTAGATAACAGCCATGATCATTCATTCATCCGTCAGTGTGTTGTCATGGGCATCTGGAAAGCATGTTTTACATATGGAATGGAGAACCCTGGTTCCTCCTACAAGGTTGAAAGCATTATCACTATACTCTGAATCTGACACATCCCACACACTGTTTTTAGAATAAATCTCTGGTATTGGCATGTTAACTTATCACTTATTCCTTCTTCACGAAGGGAGAGAACAGAATATGCTCAAAAAATACCTGAGTTTCATGTGCATTAGATTTACATTATTTTGAGTTTTCCAAGTTTTAGGTATTGGAAGATGGAGACTGATTATAACTGGCTTTTACTGACTATAAGACATACACGTGTGTCTTATAGTCACTAGTGCTTTGGAAGAATATGGACCAGCTTTTATTTATTTTATTATTATTTTTTAAAGATTTTATTTATTCGACAGAGATAGAGACAGCCAGTGAGAGAGGGAACACAAGCAGGGGGAGTGGGAGAGGAAGAAGCAGGCTCATAGCAGAGGAGCCTGATGTGGGGCTCGATCCCATAATGCCAGGACCACGCCCTGAGCCAAAGGCAGACGCTTAACCGCTGTGCCACCCAGGCGCCCCATGAACCAGCTTTTAAGAGGCACACAATTAAAAGAATGTAGAAAGGATAGGTAGAGTTTTTAAGGTTATTAGTTGTCTATATGTTGGGAAGAAACAAAAGCAAAAAACCCATAAGTCTCCCTATGGACCATGGAGTCTTCATTTGAATTTAAGGACAGTCCATTATTACTTGTTGTCTTAGCCTTAACTTCTTTCTTTGACTGTAGCCTGATCAGACAGATTTAGATTCTCTAGACATTTATTGAATACTTACTACATACTAAGTTCTGAAATGGCTATTTTCACAAGTATCATCTCATTTAACCCTTACACTAATCTTGGGAGACATGATTTAATCTCATTTTCTATATGAGGAAACAGATCAGCAGACCTAGAGGCTTAACCAAGGATACTCAGATATAAAAAGTCAAGCCTCAACTGCCTCCAGCTCTGCTCAGTGCTTTTCACTGGAGTAGGAGTATAAGATCATAGCCCTTAGTCCCATGAAATATACTCAATAAACTGGTATTTGTTTTATTATTACAAAATTATTGTATAATGAGTTTGTGATTATTTTTTAAACATTATAATACTTGGGATAGGAGAATTTAAAAATGTATTAGGAAAAAAGGTGCTTATTTCAACAAACTTAAATCTGCTTGCTAAGAAACAGTAATAAGATCAATTTTTAAAAAGTCATTAATAATAAGTGATGGTAACAATAATGGCTATATTTCTATAGGTACCCTCTTTCCAACAACTTAAAACAAGTTCTGGAAACATTACTTACTATCTTTTACAAGAGCCCAGTAGCAAGAGGTGGTTGTTACTGCCAGTAAACATGGGAAAAAGCGAGCTCAGAAAGTCCCAAGACCACAAAAGTCTGTGGATAAAGCAGGAATAATAATCTCTGTGCCTCGTGTTCTATCCATTAATACTGGCTTCATCTCTTCAGCCACCATCAAAATGAGTCACTGCTATTTGGCAGAGACAAAAAGATCTGGGAGACAAATTTCAGCTGTAATCTTAAGAGTGTTCAAAACGTAATATTGCACCTTTTCTGATTTTCTATAATTTGAGCCAGACCTCTCTTCCATCACTTAGACAAAGACTGGAACAAAAGGAAATTGTTCATGCCCTAGTTTCGCTGATGCCTTCAATAACACAAGTGCTAAAAGAGGTAGATTTGTTTTTTGCTTGTCACAAATACATGTTTCCCTGGTTTACTGCAATAAGCAAACTATAGATAGGAACTCACTCTACAGTAAAATTAATAGCTACATCCTCCATCCAGCCTCCAAATGCATTTTGAAGAGATGTCTCTGTTGTGTGTGCCTTTCTATCCAGTTAACAAATGTATCCAAGATCGTGGAAACTCCAGCCATAGTCTCTAGGGAGTTATGGGTTTAAATCTGGTTTAAGTTACCTTAACACAGACGTATAAGCATAATTTTTTTTGGTCAAACTCTCACCAGACCCAGAAAACAATGAATTGCTGATGGGCTCCACCACCAGCAGTCACAACCACCTTTATTTCACTCTTTGTACTTATTAGATTTTGATTGAATACTGTTCTCTAGCTGATCATTACAAGCTTTATGTGTTATCTTTCCTGTTAATTTGCAAATGTCCTGAGAGAGCACTTCTATTTCTGCTCTATCCCTAGCTCACATGTCATAGAATGGGGGATGGTAGGGATAGCAAAGCAGCACCAGTGTCCTCCTGCACCCCAAGTCCTCCTCATATGCTATTACCATGACTCCCCGCAAACATCTTATGATATAGCTATTATTATCTTCATTTTCCAAAAAAGAGAATTTGAGTTTTAGAGAAGGTGAAAGATTTCCTGAATGTTACACAGCTAGAAAAAGGTCAGGATGAGATCCAAACCAAAGAAAGGCAATAAATGCTATTTTAAAGGTCAAAGGAGAGAGAAAAATAGGCTTTTCCAGCTTCCTCAGAGCTATGATAAAGAAAACCAATTACTGTAGTACTCTCCTGCATTCATTAAGACTCTAGGTCAAAATTTTAGGAAGTGTTTTCTAAGTCATTTTCTCTTGATTATCAATGCAACACAAGCTCTTCATAGGAAATACGGTGAGTAGAGGGAAAGTTCAATACCTTAAAAAAAAATCATCCTAATCTCAGCACTCAGAGACAATTACATTTAACATTTCAGCATGTTTCTTTCTAGTTCTGCTTTTCTCTTCTAGTTCTTTTTGTATACATTTTCTCCACATAATTGAGATTAGTCCGAATATTCACTATTAAACCTCTTTCACATAAAATCTTAGTGAAAATATTTCTCATGTCATTAAAACCTTTTATTAAACACTATAATGGGCAGCACTGCCCTTATACCAGGTTGTCCTGGACCCAGTGTTTTCTAGCAGCCTTACTCAGGCCCTCATTTCGCTATACTCTTTGCCTTGAGAATGGGAGTTCATAGGGAAAGGAGGATGCATCCACACAGTCTCTGTCATCCTTCTAAAACATTCTCAAGATACTCAGAATCCTAGAATTCCATGACCAAAAGGCCCCACTGAGACCTTTTCTCCAGTCTCATCCCCTGACGGCCAAGGGCACAGCACTGTGCACTCCAGACCCAGGAGCAGCTAGGTGGTCCAAGGGTGTTGATGGACTTTGGGTGAGAGAGCTGCGTGTCCTCACAAGCATGTGTAAGACTCCTCTTGGTGCGATTGAAACAGAGCTAGAAAGAGTAGGGGGCTGGCTCTCCCCATGTCATCATATTCCAGTATGGGATTCAAATAATCTGAGATTTCTAGGTTTAAATCTGGCCTTCCAGGCCATTTGGAAGGCATATTTGTCAAAGTAGGAGAATGAAACATACTCTACGAGTCTGTTAGCTTGATTTAAAAATATTTAGACATGTTATGTAAGCCTCTATTTGTCCTCTTGCCCTGAGCCCCCAAAATATGGCAAGAAACTGGTAATGTACACATTTTTGCATGTGGATATACCATAATATACCTAACCATTCTTCTAATATTGAACACTTAAATGGTTCCTACAATTTTTAAATGATATATGTTAAACATCTGCACATAAATATTTACCATAATTGCCACTTCTTATGATATACTCTGGGAAGAAAAATTAGTAGGTCAAAGAGTATAGACTCTTTAACAACCAACATCTTGGGGCACCTGGTGGCTCAGTCGTTAAGTGTCTGCCTTTGGCTCAGGGCGTGATCCCAGCGTTCTGGGATTGAGCCCCACATCAGGCTCCTCCGCTGGGAGCCTGCTTCTTCCTCTCCCACCCCCCTGCTTGTGTTCCCTCTCTCGCTGGCTGTCTCTCTCTGTTCTCTGTCAGATAAATAAATAAAATCTTAAAAAAAAACAAAAACAACAACAAAAAAAACCCAACCAACATCTTAAACTAATGGTTAGATTAATGGAAGATCTCACTGAATGCAACCCCTACCTCTCCACCCTCTACCTATATGCCAAATCCACTGACCTATATTAGTGATTACAGAGGCCATGTCTCCTTTTAATGAATTTTTTAATATATAGTCATTTTGTTTCAAGATAGGAAGCTGACTCACAAAATATCTCTTTTTTTAAATTGAGGTATAAATGATATATATTAGTTACAGGTGTACAACATAATGATTTAATATTTGAATATATTGCAAAATGATCACCACATTAAGCCTCGTTAACACCCACTAAGTATTTTTTGATATGCTCTTAAAAATCCATTAGCTTTCAATCCTTAAAATCAGGAATAGGCAAACCATAGCCCTTAGGCCAATCCCAACTAACTGCATATTTTTGTAAATAAAGTTTCATTGGAACACAGCCATGCTCATTCATTTCCGTACTGTGTACATCTGCTTTCAGACTACAATGGGAATGCAGAGTAATTGCAACAGAGACCACATACGGCTGGTCCACAACTCCTGAAATATTTACTATCTGGCTCTTCAGAGAAGAAGTTTGCCAGTTTTGATCTATAATTGTCACAGAATACAAACCATGAAACAGGAAATTAGATACTGAGTAGTCATAAATTTACAATAGGTTCTCCCCCATTTCACAAATCAGATGCCCTGGCCTCAGCAGGTTTGTTGTGGTATTCCTGCAGACATTTGATCAAGCATCTCATACTTCCTCTGCTTATCAGTTCCCTACGTGTATCAGGTTCCTACTATGTGTCAAGCAGACCTTGTACCAGGTGCTGAGAGCTCACGGAAGGAAAATTAATCATTTTTGTCCTCAAAGAGTTGATAAATGTGCCTACTATATGTCAAGGCGTACTTCTGCCAGGTTCACAGGAGAATAATTCATTGTTTTGGGCCTCAAAGAGCTTACTGGTTTTCAGACTGTGTGTCCAGGTTTTCACAAAGTGAACAGGATCATTCCAATCTTCCTATACCATCTCCTGTCACTTCTGAGATTCTAAAAATGGGTTGCGTAAAAAGCAAATATTATAAAGAAACTGTGGCAGAGAGTAGAAGCACCTTTACTAAAGCAGCTTGGAGACTGAACCACAATAATTAGGCTCTCTTGGTGGAAAATCACTGATGGCAGACGTAGGAAGAGCTTATATAATTCCTATGTATCAAGTAATCCCTCCTGCAGAGATTTCCTTGATGTTTCTGCTTTAGCCAGTCAGGGAAGAGAACTGTCCACTTTTTGACACCAGGATGAGCAAGAGATTGGTAAATGGCTCTTTGTTTACCTAAAAATTAAAATTCCCATTTGTAAGAAAAAGCCCACATGTGTGTAGTGAGGAAAGCAAGAAATAAGTCATTACTATTGCTTTAATCTCCATAAAGATGGGACAATAACAGAGTAATTGGCTTTGGGAGAGGACATAAAGCTGAGCCAACTATTTCAGAGGATTCTAAGAAATGTGGTTTGAATCCAAGTTTGAGGGATGTTTTTCTGGAGTTTTAGTGGAAAGCTAAAAGGGAGGAGAAATTATTTACAACCCAGATACTTTCTCACTTCTTCTTGGCACAATTAATCCTGCTACAAAATTACATTAGAAAACTACAAGCCAAAAGCAAATGTCTTGATTGCTCTGTTGTCTTGGATCATTACTGGTATGGCTATCCTATATCATTGGGGTAAAAGAGAAGATTCTTTGTGGATTTGTGCTCTTCCTCTGCCTCTTATGAGCTGGGCAACCTTGTGTAAGTTTCTCCACTTCTCAGAGCCTCATCCTCTGCAGAGTGTTGATAATACCACTTACTTTGCTGGGTTCTTTCATGGACTAAAGGAGGTAACACAAGTCAGCTCATAATGGGTATAAGAGTCATGGGCATTTAGTCAGTGCTAAATAAAATATATTTTTGTAATTGTCATTGTATTTACAATATAGGTTAAAGCCTCCAAAACAGATTTCTCAAAGTTGGTGGGCTAGACACTTGCTTCCATGGCTTGGCTTGGCAATTATCTGCCTAGCTCCTATTTTTCTTCACAGTCACTAAAATTCTAATAGAGATGTCTTCCTTTGTCTATTGAAATCTTCTCTCCCATTGAGTAGCCAGCAAAAATGGATATGCCTCCACATGCTTGACATCTTAACATGTTATTAGCTGAGCCCTTTCCTGGGATTAGTGGTATCTAGCTGAGCATAACACTTTTAGGATAAAGTTCCTGTGTTGAGCTGCACATGCGCCTGGAGGAAGGAAAGAAATATTTAGCAGGCAGGTGGGTGGGTGCCACTTTGGGCATAATTTATCATTTTGCTGAGGATTATCACAAAGTGCTCTTTTGCAGAAATATGCTCATGTGTGAAGAAGAGTAACTATCTGCAAGAGGAGAGGCCAGTCCTTCCTGTTCATGCCAATTCGAAACCATTAGAATGACTTGTTCTGACCTACTTAAAATAAACAAAGCTCTATGCAACTATTAACTATTTGTATTGCCTGATTCTGTTATAAAAACAGTTCTCAGAATATCTCTAAAGTATCTGCCAAGGACTTTGTTTAGTTTATTTTGCTCTTCTGAGAGAAGTCAAAGATAACTAATGCTTGCATTGCTAAATGGCTTTTCTAAAAGGTCTTGATTATTCCATTCTTTTCAAGGGCTTTAAATGTCCCTTCTGTCTTGTCTTTGCCTGACCAAGGAAATCAATTATTGTCCTTCTGTCCCTCACCAAGCATCAGAGCAGTTTGTCTCCACTTCTTCACCCTCCACTCCTTGTAAACATTACTTATATATTCACCAATTTATGGACATTGCTTTCTCAAAATTTGACAATACAGGCCCACCCTCTACTTACCAAACCCAGAGGCCTTATGTTCATCTTCATCCTCTACAACAATGGGTTTCTAACAAGATGCAAGAAAATACTTAGGGTACTTTTATCAATGTTTTTAATCTTAACCTCAAAATTTGTATTATGTGTATTTTTTACAATGTGTTTAACATATCGATAGAGTGGGTAATAATTACTCAAACTCTTATTAATATTATATGTAATCAATAAAATTTGGGGGCTCACTCCTATAGAGCAGTAGTGCTCAAAGAATGATATAGGCACCCCTGGGGGTATCTGTGATCCTTTTAGGGTATCTGCAAGATCAAAACTCTTTCATAATAATACTAAGATGGAATTTATCTTTTTTGTTCATTTTATCCTGTATACAATGGAGTTTTCCAGAGGCAACCTGACATGTGATAATGCAACAGACTGATGCAGAATCATATACGAGAACCCAGTTGCTCCCTATTTGTAAAAAATGTAAAATGATGTTCCTGTCATTACATTTCTTGTTTTGGAAGAGTTGTATTTCATAAATTATGTTATTTATATTAACATATAATAAACGATTACTGTTATTTTCATATGAAATAAGTAGTTTTTTTATTTTTTATTTTTTATTTTTTTAAAGATTTTATTTATTTATTCGACAGAGATAGAGACAGCCAGCGAGAGAGGGAACACAAGCAGGGGGAGTGGGAGAGGAAGAAGCAGGCTCATAGCGGAAGAGCCTGATGTGGGGCTCAATCCCATAACGCCGTGATCACGCCCTGAGCCAAAGGCAGATGCCTAACTGCTGTGCCACCCAGGCGCCCCTGAAATAAGTAGTTTTAAATCTTAGCTTTTGAGGGTTGATGGAGGGGAGGTGGGTGGAGGATGGGCTAGATGGGTGATGGGTATTAAGGAGGGTACTTCTACTCCTGAAATCAATATTGCACCGTATGTTAACTAGAATTTAAATAAAAATTAAAAATAATCTTAATTTTAGATATCATTACGGTAAATATCAATAGATATACAGTGGTGTGTTAGAGCTGGCTCCTGCCAGTTTTCAGAGAGCTGTCCATAGCCTGAAATAGTCCATGCTGGTAGTCTACACCACAGAAATTGGCAAACCCATAAATCGGGGCAAAACTACCCATTTTGGAGAAATGCTTTACCAGTACACCACTGGATATAACTCACTTAAAAATTATTTGGGATCCTCAACAATGTTTAAGAATGTGAAGAGTTCCTAAGAGCAGAAAAACTGGGAACCTCTGCCGTACAGCCCTTAACACTGTTAATCACTACATTCTTGATACTCCTTCCACACCCCCTCTTCTCTCTTCATACCCTAACTCTGCCTACCTTTGGCTTGGCTAACATGGCACAGCACAGAACCTCCTTCTACTTATCTAATTCTTATTCTTCACTCCTCACATTTTCCCTCTAGCCTGATAGAACACCAGTGATTCTCGTGATTTGATCTATGAAACTTCTGTCTGCCAAAATATAGTGCTTCTCAACGTGCATCCAAATTACTCGGGGTGCTTTAAAATGAATATCCCTGAGATAATTGTATCACCCCAACCTTACTGAATTACAAGTCTCTGGAGAGGGTAGAGTTTTTTAATATCCAGGGATGATTCCTATGATGATACTAAGTTGGAGAAGTCTCTACTCCTCTGTCCTTCAGGGATCTCACCCATTTCCACAACCTTAAACACCTCTTCTTTGTTTCTCTATTTTCAGTTGCTCTTTTTTGCTTCAGACATACATCTTTAAATGCTCCTATGACATCTCCATATACTATCTTGCCACCACTTCAAGTTCAACATGCCCTAGACAACTTCCCAAGCTAATCTGCTACTCATTCTCTTTTCCTTAGCTGACGGCACAATAGTTACCTCAGTTACTCAGATTTGGGCTACTGAAATGATCCCTACCTGTCACATCTTCTCCATTGCTCCCATGCCTAACTTGGTGCCCAGAACCTATATCTTCCATCTCTGAAACATCACTTGTATCTCTCCTGTCCATTTCCCACCTAGTTTTGGCCTCCTTCTGCCCTAGAAAGTTATATCACCTTTCTCTCTCTCTCTCTCTCTCTCTTTTAAGATTTTGTTTATTTATTTGAGAGAGTGAGAGAGAGAGAGATCACAAGCAGGGGGGAAGGGTAGACGGAGAAGCAGACTCCCTGCTGAGCAGGGAGCTGATGTGGACTCTGAGCCAAAGGCAGAGACTTAACCAACCGAGCCACCCAGGCACCCCTCACCTTTCTCTTTTGCCAAGAACTTCAAGCTCTCAGTGATTTGAAAAACAGCACCGTTTAATGTCGTTATGACTTCTAATGCCACCTGCTGGTAGGTAAGTATTGCATGACACTTCTGGAAAGTTCTTTTGGAGACTGGTGTGTGGTCATTCGTCATTCATTCCATCATTGGGTACAGGTGCAGGGCTCTTTGCAGCACAGAAAAACTGACCTCAAAATGAGCAGAAGAAGCAAGGCTTTGGTATGTGAGAGAGTCTGAGTCTCTGCTGCTAGGCAGGCAGAGCAGAGATACTGAGAAATCATCCAAAGAGTTATAATACCAGTGCTACATGTGTTCTTGCTGGAGTTAAGATAGTATTGGATGTGAAGGACAGAACTGAGGCTAACAAGAGAAGACTGATAACAACGGGAGAAAAAAGTTACCTGTAGGGCCAGTGAGCAGGGAAGAATTCTGAAAGGAAAAGGAGTGGGCAAAGTGTGCTGGATATCTCCTTTTCATTCCTTTCACCCCATCTATACACATCTCTGCCCTGCTCTGGGCTGGGAGTCTGACCTGTATGCACCACATCCACTGAGGTTATCCGTGCTCTGGTTTCTGGTAGGGTTGACCTAAGGGAGCCCTGGAGGGAGGGAGATTATAAGGAAGGGGAAGAGTGAAGTCAGAGTATTTTCCGACCAGCTGATCTACCACTGCCTGAAACCTCCATTGAAGGTTGCAGCTCCTGCCAGATAGGCCTATCCTCAGTCCTCCACAGTGCCAGGTTATAGTTGTGCCCCCCCCCCCCAGCACCCGGGATCTAGGAGTGGTAGGAACACACCTTTGACCAGCATGGGGTCCTGAACTACCCCTGTGCTGCTCTACATCCTGTCTACATCTTCACAACTAGTTACCTTATGAACTCAAACCATTCCAATTTGAGCATGGCATGTGTTTCCTGCTGGGACCCTGAATGATACACCTGGCTACAAAAAAAAGAAAAAGAAAGAAGAAGAAAGAAGGAGGAGGAGGAGGAGGAAGGGGAGGGGGAGGGGGAGGTGGGGGAGGAGGAGAAGGAGGAAGAAGAAGAAGAAAAATTTAGTGAAGCTGAATGGAGGAGAAGAAGAGGGAAAGGAGAGCTGATAACTAATTTTCCTTCATGAAGCTGCCCTTGCGCTTCGCCTACCTGGGCCACATTTTTCCTCCAGGTCCACTCCTAGCATGGGTTACCTTTTCTCCTTCCATATCTCTTTATCCTCTTTCCTCATTACTTTACTTTACCCACCATCTTCTCTTGCCTCTATATCATTCCTTTTAATGCACTAACTTAAGCTTCTTCTTCCTCCTGGACAGTTTATCCAGCTCTCTGTCCATTCAGAAATACATATGGGGCTTAATCTTTCAACACAAGGCACCACATGCCTTTCTGGGCTCCGCCTCAAATAAACTTCTACACCTTCTGTCTTGTCCACAGGAGATCAACACTGCCTTCAGACTCAGGGCTTCTTGGAAGACACTCCCCTTGCAGTTTCCCCTGAATTCCCTCACCGACCCTCCTGCTTTCAGGTACCAACCTTTTCTGCGCATCATTTGTAAGCCAGCATATTCAGACAGAGGACCCCTGGTCTAGATTTGCACTGTCTATGGTAACCTCTAGGTATTGTGTCACTATTTAAATTAAAATTAAATTAAAAATTCAGTTCCTCGGTTGTACTAGCCACATATCAAGTGCTCAGTAGCCACAAAAAGTAGTAAGTACTGTATAGAGCATTTCCATCATCACAGAAAGTTCTACTGAACATATCAGGGTCTAGATTAGCATTTCGCAACCTTAGAACCATGAATGTTTTAGGCCAGGTAAGTCTTCATCATGGGGGCTGTCCTGTACATGGTAGGCTGTTTAGCAGCATCCCTGGCCTCTGCCCACTGATGCCACTAGTACTCTCCCAGCTGTGACAACCAGAAACGTCTCCAGACATTCCTAGACTCTGGCTTAGATGAAACAATTCAACTACTGATTGTGTTTTGCTCACCTAGAGAGAAGGAGCAAGAGAAGTCAAGAAGAAAAAAAAGAGAGTTGAGATACACTTGGAACAGGAAATAGAGTAAAGAAAGGAGGCCAGAGGGTAAAAGATTTCCATAAAACCCTTGCACAGTGTATCACAACTTTTTCTTAATAAGTCCTAGTCCTTTGTAAGGTGCAGTGAGTTTCCTTCTGGCTGCCCCTATGGCACCTGGAGCACTCAAACTAGGTCATCATAAGGTACAAAGCCCCTCCCCATCCCTGGAAATATCAGGGAGAATTGTGGCTGTCATGGAAATTGCTGATATCTCCTGTTAGGACCATAAAGTGCAGGGCTGTCAGAACATCATCACATATGATGTTGAAGATGACCACGAGGCCTTACTAACTGGACAGGGTCACTCACATATATTCCTCCCCCAGCACAAGATAGGAGTGCCACATCCTTCTTGACCTGACAAATTCTGTGTTTTCTGACCCTCACAGCTCTTCTGGGTTATCAGGCATTGAGAGCCGTGAAAGGAAAAGTTACTATAGCCTGAGGTTCTAGTGGAGACAACTCAACTATGCAAAGCAGGTTTTTCCAAAATATAATCACCAATCTTAAGAGATGTTCTACAGTCAGAAGCAGGGGGTTAAAGAGAAGGGGGAATGAACCATGAGAGACTGTGGACTCTGGGAAAAAAACTGAGAGCTTCAGAGGGGAGGGGGGTGGGGGATTGGGATGGGCCGGTGATGGGTATTAAGGAGGGCACATATTGCATGGTGCACTGGGTGTTATACGCAAATAATGAATCATGGAACATTGCATCAAAAACTGGGGATGTGGGGCGCCTGGGTGGCACAGCGGTTAAGCGTCTGCCTTCGGCTCAGGGCGTAATCCTGGCATTATGGGATTGAGCCCCCCATCAGGCTCCTCTGCTAGGAGCCTGCTTCTTCCTCTCCCACTCCCCCTGCTTGTGTTCCCTCTCTTGCTGGCTGTCTCTATCGCTGTCAAATAAATAAATAATATCTTTAAAAAAAAAACTGGGGATGTACTGTATGGTGACTAATATAACAAAATAAAAATTATTTTTTTAAAAAAAGAGGAAACTTTTTAAAGACAATTGCCCAAGTCTATTTAACCATATGTCCCTTCTTCTGAAATACTCCCAACTGAATATGTTTTACCCAATGCTAACATAAAGAAAAGACTTGTACTCAACTGAAATCTTCTGTCAGTCCAGAAGTGATTCTTTGACACTCTACAAGATTCCATTCAGAGAAATGAAGGCACAAAAAAGGGTCCTGTTATGGGCTCAGGAAATAGTCATACCTGAAAATCACAGTGGTCACTATACAGAACTAAGAGTTGGGAACTGAGAACAGGTCAGGACAGGGCATCAGGCACAACCAGGCAGGTTGGTGATTTTTCTACTTTTCTTATCAGGCTCTCAAGTATTTAACTGTAAATACACAATTAAAACAGAGATATATAATGGTGAGGACCAAATGGTGCTTTATATTTGCCTCAGATTCATACATCATGTCTGGTTTACAGCAGCTATTCGATAAATGTTGATTGAATACTGAATAAGGTAAAGAAGCAGCTTGTCTATCTCACATGATAGATCCCCAAAAGGCAGTGTCCTTTTATTTTGTGTCCACTGACTACTCAGGCGATCTTGGTGTGGTATGTACTTTGTCAAAAATAGTTGATAATATCCAAAATCTAGGAAATGATAACATTTGCATCAGACAGGGCCCCAACAGGAAACCAATGACACATTCAAATTAGGATAATTTCCAGAGACTTATTTGAAAGGGACAATTTGCAAAGCTATGGATGCATGTAAGGGAATGACAAGGGATACTGCTGTAATTTGGGATTGGTAGCAGCAGAACTATTACCACTCCTAGGGGAAAAGAGATGAGAGGATGGATTGATTACAGGAACCCAAAAAGAGAAAAGTCTTATAGTGAAGAACCATGACCTTAGGTCGAGGGGCACAGGCAGCCCAAGGCAACCCCACAAGGAGGGAGCCAGGAGAATAATTAGCCTGACCTCACTAACGTCCCTCCCTTGAATCTCCTGCTGGGACCCTGCCATTGGCGGAAGTCAGAGGGCACAGGAGTCCTTGTGTAGCCCTCACAGGCAGCCTTCTGGGTAGAAAGAGGGAGGGTGGAGAAGGGTGGAGAGTAGATCAGAGGAGGCAAAAGGAAGATATCCTTAACAATAGGTGATTGCTATCCCTGCACTGGTAGTGTTTGGAAAGCTTTAAGATGCCAATTCATGATCAATTTATGATCCAACAAGAAAGAATCACTTTTAAATTCTTATTGTTTAATGATGGTTAAAAATCTGAATATTAGGATTACCAAACTAATTTAAAAATAAGATTTCATCTGGGTCAAAATCAAATCCCAGTTAAAAGGAAATTTAAGCTAAAATTACAGAGATCTTGTGAACCTTAATTCTGCCAGACCTGAAGTTCAGTCACAAATACACCAACTCTGGACTCCTGGCTAGAGGGGAAAATGGTAGTTCTTCCCATCGGGGAAATTGATCAAAGGAGTATTGTACTGCTGCACACAACTAAAGCATCTCTTGTCAGAGAATACAGCAGCACTCAGTATTTGGGGATTTGCCAGTGGGATGGAGGGGAAAAAAAGTATCTGAAACTCTTAAAGGAAAAACTACTCCATGCAGAACACAGACAGTTGAGGACTAGGAAATTTATAAGGAAAGTCAGTGAGAAAAGCTCTTAACTTTGAAGGCTGTTACTTTCCTTAAGAAAGTGGAAAGGAAAACATTATCCATTCAAGGACAGAAAATAATACAGTGGAATACTAGAAAGAAGAGGCTAAGAAGAATTCTGATGGGCCTTCAGAAATAAAAGAAACCAAAACAAAACATCTTTACCATATTTTAATTTTGGTGAGTCTGTGGCCTATCAACACTTACTATCAAAATACAGCAAAGAAAAAGATCGCTTGGAATAAGTCAAGCAGAGAAAGACAATTATCATATGGTTTCACTCATTTATGGAACATAAGAAGTAGGAAGATCGGTAGGAGAAGAAAGGGAAGAAGGAAGGGGGGGTGAAGAGAAGGGGGAATGAAGCATGAGAGACTGTGGACTCTGGGAAACAAACTGAGGGCTTCAGAGGGGAGGGGGTGGGGGATTGGGATAGGCTGGTGATGGGTAGTAAGGAGGGCACATATTGCATGGTGCACTGGGTGTTATGCGCAAGTAATGAATCATGGAACTTTACATCAAATACCAGGGATGTACTGTATGGTGACTAACATAATATAATAAAAAATTATTATAAAAATTTTAAAAAAATAAAAGAAAAGGATCTCTTGGTTTTCTCCTCTCTGTCTTAATCACTGGCATGCGTCCAACATTGTCTACTTGATTTGCAGAGATTTACATTTGCAAAATAAATATGTATTAGTTATCTATATATTCATCAATTCCTGTAAAATCACCATATATTAAGACCATGTACAATTAAATTCATTGCTGTTTACCACACTCAATCTAGAATTTGATGTTTTCTTTCTTGAGAGAGACATATGCATGGCTACTGCTTGTTCAGTGCAAGCTGTTCTCATATAATGAGTACTTACCACAATTTCAGACTCTTATCTACAAGGAGTACGCTCTGTACTGTTGTTCAAGCATATAACATCAAGTTGCAAATAAAAGATAGGCAGAACTGATAAATGATGTCCAGTTTATATGCACAGATACTGCAAGAGAGAAAGCCAACTGACTGTGATCGCCAATCTCTTCTGCTTTATCCCAGATTAATAGAACAACTGGAAGAGAAAGTCATTTTGCTTGCCTTTGGGCCATTTAATTACAATGAAAATTTGACAGGAACATTCTCACTAAAATATAATCTATAAAGATTTAGTAGCTTATATTCTTTATGGGCCTAAATATTCTTATTCACTACTTCAACCATAAATATTTATTGAGCACCTACTGTACATCTCAGACAATGTTACAAGCACTGGGGATACTTCAACAAACAAGACTGAGAAGGTTCCTGTCCTCCTGGAGCTTACACTCTAGGGGAGATGGTGAGCTTCAACAAATAGGTAAATAAATAAGAACTTTAGATGGCACTCTTTGCTAGGAATAAAATAAAATAGGTAGTGGGATGAAGAGTAACAGGGGAGAGAGGTACATAATTTAGATGAGATTCAGGAAGGCCTCTCTGAGGAGCTGACATTTTAGGTAAAGCTCAAACAGTAGGGAGAAGTCAGTCATGTGAAGATCTGGGGAAAGAGCATTCCAGGACAGAGAAGAACGAGGTAAAAGCCCTGAGGTGGGAATAAGCTGGGGATGCTTGAGGAATAGTAAGAAGGTCAGTAAGTGAGAGGAAAATGATGGGAGATAAGACAGCAGAGGTAGCCAGATGCCAGACCATGCTGGGCCTTGCAAGGCAAAGAATTTGGATTTTTTTTATTTATTTATTTATTTATTTTTAGAGTGATGGGAAGCTGCTGTGGAGTTTTGAGATGGAGAGGATCTGATCTCTGCTATATTTTCTTTTTAAAAGATTTTATTTATTTATTTGAAAGAGAGAGAGCATGAGCAGGGTGAGAAGCAGACTCCCCACTGAGCAGCGAGCCCAATGCAGAGCCCGATCCTGGGACTCCAGGATCATGACCTGAGCCAAAAGCAGATGCTTAACCAACTGAGCCACCCACATGCCCCTGATTTCTGCTTTAAAAGATCACTCTGGGGATGACTGGGTAGCTCAGTTGGTTGGGTGACTGACTCTTGATTTTGGCTCATGTTGTGATCTCAGGGTCCTGGGATGGAACCCTGGGTCAGGCTCTGCTCTCAGTGGGGAGTCTGCCTGAGGATTCTCTCTCTCCGGCTCCCTCTGCCCCTCCTCCAGCATGCTCTCTCGCTCTCTCTTGCGCACTCTCTCTCTCATCAAATAAATAAATAAATCTTAAAAAAAAAAAAAAAAAGAAAAGGATCACTGTCTCTGAATAAAGAGGAGACTATAGGAGGGAAAAGGCCATTGTAGTCCTTCAAGTAAGAGAAGATGATGAGGAACTATGGTGGGGAAAATGCATGTGGAAAGAAGAGTACAGACTGGGGGCCTATTCTGGAGACATGCCTGCCAGCAGATTGAAAGGGCAGATATATTCACGGAAAGAAAAAAAACAGCTCCTACGTTTTTGGTTTTTGACTTGAGCAACTAGGCATCGTTATTAACTGAAGAGGGAAGAAATGGAAGAAAGCAGGTATAAGGTAGTTGAGTGGTTATGTAAAAAAATCAAGAGTTGCATTTTATATATAATATTTGAGATACCTATTAGATATCCAGATGGAAATATATAGTAGACAGTTGTTATATATGTATCTGGAGTTCTGGGGAAAAGCCAGACATACTTTCTTTTAATCTAAAGGAAAAATTTTATTAAGAACTTACACTCAAGAGAGGTGGGGATTTTTGTGTGTTCAGATTTACTCTATAGGCTATTGTGCCTCATATAGCGAAGTACTGAAAAAACACAAGGTGATATGAACTGGTCATCATGAAACCAAAAACCAAAATATCATCTTCAATTTGTTTGTTTGATGTTCCTACCAACTTAGTTCAAGTATTCCTCCATCAAACCCATATGCCTGATAATTACTTGTTGCAGAGAGTTACCACAGTAAGGAAAACAATAACACAGGCTTAGCTAATGAAGATTTGAAATACTTGAGTGATTCGGAACCAGATGCACTGGTTTGCTAACTCAAGCCTGAACACAATAGTCACTCACAGATGATATCTATGAAGTGTCATGACAACTGCAGGAAAGGTCTATCAGTACTGCTACATCAAAAGAAGACCAAATTCCATGAGGGCAACTGAATTAAAGGTGCTAATAATGTCCCCCCCCGCCCCCCCTTTTTTGGGAGGGGGGTTATTATAGGTCAACAGAATTTCATAGAAATGTAAACATCTTGTTTCCCCCACAGTTTCCTGGTTGATTGGCTCTTACTCTGCTTCATAATTCATCGATCCATCATGAAAACAAAGAGAGGTGAAAGGCATTTCAGTTCTCATAGGAGGAACTCTGAAGTCCCAGTAAATACTACCTTATAAACTGTACAAACAGTTTCAAATGAAAAGCAAAGATGTTTAATTTAATAGACATGCAAATATCAAGAATTTTTACTTGGGCTGGTTTCTTTACAGTAAGGTCTAAACCCACAAAACTCCTTTGTAAGGACAATAGGGCAGGAAGTGGCAAAGTCATAATCAGTGACCTTAGATCTTTTTGAAGTGCAAAGAAGCAAAGTAACAGCCTACAGGATAAAACTAACATCACACCTTCAAATCAGTAAGTGAAGAGAGAAAATCATTAACAGCTAACCTGTTCTTTAGTGAGAATTTCAAAACCAATTAGAAAGCCCCTGAAAAATATCATATTTATGCTTAATAGTTTAGTCCTTTTATTTCCAATAAATTTCAGAATTAAAAAACTCCCATGGAACAGTAATTTTCCATTGGAAACCTTTCTTCTACTTTTAATTTAATTCTGAGGAATTGTTTAGGGGTTTCTCTGCAAGTCTAATACATGACAATACCTGCACTGGGGGTGAGAACACAATGTGTAAACACTCCATGTTTTACCTTCAAGGTGTTCATGTGAGGACCTAGACTTCAAGAACAGATTGCATTCAAAAGGCTTTGTAATATAGATGGAAAGTGATCATTAAAGCCCTGTGAATACAAATCTCCCACCTCTTTGCAAAAAGCCTAACACTCCAAATCATTCCTAAGACATTCTTTGGGTGGTGAGGTGTGTTTCTTCCAATCTACTACCCTCCTCTCCCAGAAAAATTGGTGCATCTTAAATCTTACTCTGCTTTTCCTTAGTTTCAACAGATTGATGCCCACAGATGGAGGAGAGAAGATTTAAAGAAGAAAAAGAAAAGAGAAGGAAGGAAGTAAAAGGCCATCAGTGCTCACTTTAATACACCAGAATTACAAAGTAATGTTGTCAGAAGTGTCTGGTCAACAGGGCATCTGTCCTCTCAGCCTCTTCTTGCAGCTTCTTTCTGTTCTCCTCTGACGTCCTTCCTTTAGCAACTTCCTCCCAGCCCCAGCCTCTATGCCACCAATGGCCACACCACACAAAAGCAGGCCAAAAATTATATTATGGATATGTTTCAACAGTCTAAATAGATTAGTGTAGCATATTTGAACTGGCCATTTTAAAAATTTTGTAGGAGGTGCCTGGGTGGCTCAGTCTGCTAAGTGTCTGCCTTCAGCTCAGGTCATGATCTCAGGGTCCTGGGATTGAGCCCCACATTGGGCTCCCCACTCAGCAGGGAATCTGCTTGTCCCTCTCCCCCTCTCCCTGCTAGTGCTTTTTTGCTCTCTCTCTCTCAAAAAATATTTTTAAAAAATTTCATTTATTTGAGAGTGAGTAGAAGCAAGGGAAGTGGCAGAGGAAGAGGGAGAAGCAGGCTCCCCACTGAGCAGGGAACCTGACATGGGCTCAATCCCAGGACCCTGGGATCATGACCTGAGCTGGAGGCAGACGCGTAACCGACTGAGCCACCGAGGCGCCCTCAAAAAATAAAATCTAAAAAAAAAAAAAAAAAAGATTTGGTAGTTGGTTTGAGCCTATCTGAATAAGTATTCAAAATCAGTGATTGCTCATTCAACAAATTTGAAAAGAAGATGTATTGTTTTTTCTAATCAGATATTACAACCAGCTATAAAAAAGACTGATAGGATTTAACTAAGACCATGTTGTCAAACTATGCCCCTTGAGCCATTCCTAGGCTTTCAATAGGAAAACTGATCAAAGGAGACCTAATAAATATTTCAGTTCTACCACTCCAAAGCTCTCCCCTAAAATTTCACCAGTGTCTGGGGTTCTAGAACATGAAAAGAATTCAGACACCTCCAACACTTGCAATTTATTAGCCTGAAGTTCTTTGTGAACAATGTATACACAGAAACCATTTGCTGAAAGGGGTAGTTGGGCTCTAAGCGGAATCTGGTAGGGACTGAAATGTCTGTGTCAAAAGACAGCCTCTTGGAGGGAGTTTTGGAGGCTTCCCTTCCAGGACACCAGCACCTCAAGTAAAGCTACCAAGGAGCTGCCTCCTCCTGTGAAGTTCTACAAAGCAAACAAAATAACCTGTTGTCACCCTCACTCCAACAATGCACATAGATAAGGGAGGTCAAAATTCCTTTAAGAGTGAATGAAATAAATGGCAAATTGTCTTGATTACACTAAATAATTCTTAGACAATCTATAAGAACATTGACATTTTCCTTTCCAAATAGCATTCTGCCAGATATTAAACACCCTCCAAATGCCAGCAACATGGAGGGCATCATATGTACTGAATTAAACACAGGCTCTCCATTCCAAACATGGAAACAACACAGGAAAGACTCAACACAGGAAAGACTCCTTAGGCATACATTTAACCTGACTAGATACAGTAACCCTTAAAGTGCCAGCAGGGTCTCCCTAAAATAAGCTGGAGAATAATTTTCTAAGAGCAAGAGCCTAATTGTAGGATAATGTGACTTTATTCAAATAGGCAGTCTTCTTCCTCCCAACTCAGGGATGGCAGGTCTTGGGGGTGGGGGGTGGTATTTCAAGAAAAAAGAAGAGGAAAAAGAGAAGAAAATAGGATAAAGCAAGAACACAGTGAAAATAGCAAGCAGCATAAGAAATTTTCCATACCAGTCTTGTATAATGCCTGGCATGCAGGTGAACATGCCAGTTGAAAAATATGTTCCATTCTTTCAGCTTATTTTGAACTGATTTTATAGAACAAAACAACATAATTACATCAAAGCATCTGCAAAGATAAAATCTAGGGAGTTTTCAAAACCAGAGAATGTTTGGAGAGGGGGAAGGGAAGAAGAAGAGGCAACAGAAGTTAGAGCAGGATAAAATAAATTCACAAATCTGGCTTTTGAACAAAAGAAAATAGAGGCATAAAACATTTATGAGTGTCTTCATTCATATTCATAATATTTCTTTCTAAATCAATTACAACATTGGTTTATGATGGATTTATACCACAGTGAAACTCGTGACAACTTCAAAATCAACTTCATGTTTGGGTTCCATTCTTCCAGGTGATGAATAGTGGGAAATCAGTGAAGGAATGTCACTTGAAGTCAGTCATTTATCATGAACCAAAATGGCTAAGTGCCCCATAAACTGCAATGATCCATTTCCTATTAGCATCACACAACAGAAGGCAGCCTCATCTGCATTAACAAGTTTTATGACCTCCGTAGGCAGAGAGGCTAATGTTAGGAAATGGGTTATTTTTGTTCTGTTATAAATGTTCATTATTATACCATAAAAAATTCTTTAAGGATATAAACTACTGATTGATTCATTAAGGAATTATTTTAGGTTTTCCCCATCTTGGCCTTTTTTTTTTTTTTTTTTAATTTAATCTTGGTATAGTAGTTTCATTCTTTTTGGTCAAGCTCTAGCTGGTTTTCTACATGTAATACATGCTTCTTTTCCCATAATGTCAAATATCATGATTGACTAGAATTAGAATAATTTCCTCTCCCCCCAAAATTTAGGTGACACAATTTTTCAGTGTTCCAAATTTTAAAATGTAAACATGCCTTTTGAATTTGAGCAAGAAAATTCCAAGAAAAGGCATGAAAATGGCATGTCATGGTTTGAAGCTAAATGAAATTGTTAAAGCACTTAAGTTCAACATATTTCCTGTAAAATACACTCTGTTTAAGCATGTTAGTGGGTCACATCCAGATGGCCACTGACACTCTCGACTACAAACATGGCCAGGAGTTACAACCAATAGTATCACTGCCAAACAGAAAGAAAAAAGAAAAGGAAACCCAAATGGCAAGATGAGAAAAGCAACTAAGGAAACATAGGTCCCACATAAAAAGATTATGAAAACGGGGATATTTACTAGGATAATATACCTCTGTAATTTTTTTAAACCTCCTCTTTTGAAATGAATCACTGAAAGTACAAAAAGATTCCAACGTTGATCTGGTAGTACTGTTTTAGCTTAATTTTAAACTACAGAATATAGCTTAAAATGTGCAGTGTATGTTTATGTATTTTTGAGGACTCTTTTTTTCACCCCTGAGGAAACATCAATAAATCTGGAAAACAAAGAAGTATATGGCAAATCATTTTTAATTGTTTATATTCAATTATGAGCACCCCTGATAAAAGGTATTTCATAAAGTCACAAATTCCCAGAAAAGATAAAGTAGAATTAGACATGGTCCATGTCCACAAGGAGCTTATATTCTATTTAGAGGGACAGGATACATTCATAAATACATATGCATAAATAAGAAAAATAAAATCAACCATAAGTGAGTTATTAGAAAATAAGTACATACCACAGTACTTTTCAAGTATCAGCACTAAAAAACGTCCTGATTAAAGAGAATTTTAGGAAACAGGAGAGAGAACAAACCATGTGACAAGGGAAGAATTCGTGGAAGGGAACAATGTAAGCTTGGCCTTGAAGAATAAGCAATTTAGTGTAACAATAATTTCAACATTTTTTTCCTCAAACTAAATCATCTCTTGGAATATCCAGGTTCCTCTCTAAGTATTGTCCTAACTCAGACCTATGGTTCTGAGTCCCCCAACAGCAGCAAGCCTTTCATACTTGGACTTTTAACCTCTCCATTTCCTGACATTCTCCTTCTCTGCCTATTCAACAGATGATGACCATCATTGTTTTCCTTTCTCCTTTGAAATCACTGATAACCCTCAAGTCAGATGATCCCACCCACCAAGAACTAGGGGAATCCTGCAGAGTGAGGGCTGAATGTTTATGACCTTATTTATGCCAAGCAGATTTTAATCATCAGAAACTTTCCTGAAGCTTTGAGAGAAACAAAACAAAGTTACAAGGTGTCTCCAAAAAGGTACAAAAGAATCTTTTGTAGTTCCTTCCAAGCTTCGCCATGAAGATTTGGGTATGGGTCCTTAAGTGTTGTTCAAGTTCTTAAGCATAACCATGCTCTTTATTCTTGTCCTCTTGTCACCTTGCATGTGAATTATTGCAATTGTCCTCTGTCCTCTTACCCTAGAGCACCCCCTCTCAGTCCATTCTATATGCCTCTGTCAGGAAAATCTTTCTAGACCACAACGAGGTACACAAAACCTCCTTTGATCAAAATCTTCAGGGGATCTCCCACTACTGATAGAGTGCGGTCCAGCACTAACTGGTGATTCCCTGCCTTTTTTCCCTCGAGGCACCCAGAGAAAATTCAAGAATATTTGTGGAACACATTACAGATAACCAGAGGAGACTTCCTGCCAACCAGAAGTATAAGAATCCCTGGTGGCTTGAGGGGAAAGCAACACCACTGCCCACCTGTAATTCATTCCTAGCCCAGCACAGGGGCTGGGAAAATCTGGTTAAGTAATCTCCCCTCTTCAACCATATTTCTTATAGTTTCTCTACAGCAATGCTTCTCCAAACTTTACTGTGCACATGGGCCACCTGGGATCTTGTAAAAATGGGAATTCTGATTCCCCAAGACTCATTCAGCATTTTTAACTAGCTTCCAGGTGCAGCTGGCACTGCTGGCTCAATGACCACACTCTGAGTAAGGAGACTATTGCAATGGTCCTCAAACACAGCTGTGGTTGTGCATTAAAATCACCGTGAAACTTTAAAAATCTGGATGCCTAGGCTACCCCTCAGCTCAATATGAATCTTTAGGGGAATTTTTAGAGCTCTCCAAGTGATTTTTTCCCCCAAGTTTATTTATTTATTTATTTTTAGTAATCTCTACAGCCAACGTGGGTCTCAAACTCACAACCCCAAGATCAAGGGTCACATGCTCTTCCAACCGAACCAGCCAGGCACCCCTTCTCCATGTAATTTTCATGTGCAACCAAGGTTTCATTTTCTACTTCAGCCCAACCATTCTCCCATGATTCTGACTACTCTGTACCTTGGCCTAGGTAGTATTCCACACACAGACTGCCCCTTCACTGCTGAGATAAGCCCTCCTTTTCTGGTAAGACCTAATGCCAATCCTTCCCCTGTGAAGACATCTCCGACCCTGGATATTGGCCATACCCCCTGAGATCCTCCGGTACTCCCTGTTTTATACCTTATTCTTCGTCCTGCATTAGTAGTGGAGTGTGTGCCCCTTGAGGCAGGTGCTGTTTGTTACACTTCTTATGCTCCAGACCTGATAAGTGCAAATGTTAGATGTACCTTGCCATGACTTTGAGATGGGCTTTTAAGGAAACTCAGCAAATAACACCAAGTGAGTTCTTTCAAGTCTAAAAGGAAAGAACAAAACAAAACAAAAAGGTCCTCATAAAACACAAGTACTTTCTCAGCCAGGAAGGGATATATTTTCAGGACTTGACCATGCCTGCCAAACAGGTGCAGAGACCTAGTTCCTCTTGATTAAGAAAAGCGAAGCCTCTACCCAGTCACTAAGATTTGCAAGAGATTGGTAAGGAAGAAGTCAGAGCCCAGGGTCATGACCTTTAGGGTAAGATGTGGAGAGGCTCAAATAACAAGCTATTCCCCAGCACGGGGAAGCAAGAAATCTCTGGGCATGATGGTCATAGGAGCCCATTCAAATTTGGGAATGAATGGACTAGGTCCTCCAATTTAACTAACCACCCCATTTTAGGATATAAAAGGTTCCTAGTGCCATAAATATACAGAAAAAGAAGGGAAATTGTCAATAAAGTTATTTCCAAAACCTGAGTTCATGAAATGCTTAGTTAACAGAATAGATATAACATCAGTCTCTTAGCCAGAAATCATTTTAAATATGAAATCAGAATATTAAAAATAAAACTTGTAGAAGACTTATAGTGGTCTGAACGAATCGTGGAAGGCATACCTAAGAAAATCCATCACAATTTCAAACCGAGAAAAATTTAAAGTGGAAGATGTAGAATCATTGATGGAGAGATTGATCTCTGAAATCGAATAAGCCTGGATTCAAATCTTAGCTCTCTTCACTTACTCTGTGTCCTCAGGCAAATTCCTTTACCTTTCTAGGGCTCAGTTTTCTGTCTGTGAAATGGGGCTCATAATGACAATTTACGTATCTATTTTAAATGATAAATGTGGTAGCTTCTCAAACAATGTATACAACACAATAAATGCCAAAAATATTAACTTTGTTTTTAATCTGTTCAATTACACCTTTGTCATAAGAGCTATGTCATATAGTGGTAATATTACGGTAACCTACACTTAGACCCTAGCAAGCCACATCCTTTTCTTGAACTTGTATACATTTTATTAATGCTTCAGTGTTTCGGCAAACTATGCCTTTTGCCTAGAATGAACCCTCTCAACTCCCTCCCCTCCTCCTCTGGAAAAATAATAATAATAATTAGTATTACTACTATTATTATTTTGTTAAATCTCATTTTCATGGTACCTCCCCTCTTCTGGGTGTTTTCTCTGGCACCTCTACCACCAGAGGCTGTCTTTTGAACTTCCAGAGCACTTTATAGGGACCTGTATTGCAGTACACATCACACCATGATTTGTGAGCACTTGTGTCTCCTTCTCTCATTTGTGAACTTCTAGAGCAGTGCTGTCCAATGTGACAGCCAACAGTCTCATGTGCCACTGTTACTGTTTAAATTAATTAAAAATAAATAAAAATTAAAATTTAGTTCCTCCGTCTCATGAGCCACATTTCAAGTGTTTAAGAGGCACATGTGGCTACAACTATTGTATTGGACCACACAAAATATTGCCATCATCACAGAATATGCTATTGAATAGCACTGTTCAATCTCTTGGGTAGGGACCATGTCTTATTCAGTCCTAGAGCCTAGCACTCACTAGTGTTTATAAATGAATGATGATATTGACAAATTGGGGCATGTTTATACATACTCTTTTGGCTGAATGAGAAAGGATGAATTATTCATTAGTGTTTAAACCTACAAGAGAAAATACATACAAAATACCTAGAATGAAGGTCATCGCAAGGCAGGCAATGAATAAAAGGTGCTTAATCATATGAGAAAGTTGGTTGAGAAGTCCTACTGCCTGCCTTCCGATAATTCAGTTATTCTTCCAAAAGACCATTAAAGAGATTTTAGTCTAAAGGAATATCACTACAATGGGCAAATGGTCAGTCCTATTTGACAGTTTGGTTGCGTCTTACTTGCCTGGTCTTGCCAAGCCTATTTGTTCCAGAATCTCAGAACCAGAGCATATCCTTCCCATCTGAGAGTATGAAAATTCACTCTGCAATATCTCCACTAGACTCAGTCAAAGCCAGAGACGTGGCCAACAAAAAACAATATATCTCCCAAGGCCAAACCAGAGCTGCAAAACCACTCCTTCTATGGATCCTGCCTTCTTCCCAATGACTTCCCTAGCCCCTCTATGTTCCTCCCCCATCCTGAGCAAAGACTTCTGAGATACCCAATTACTAAACGGCCTCTGCTTCATGATGCCACCCAATCCAGTGCTGGTCACCTCTTCTCCAGACTCTTCTAGAATCATTCAGCATAAGTCCAAACCCTATAAAAAGACCTTTATCTTCCTGGATGCCCATAGTCCTGCCACTGTGCTCTCTCCTTTGCTGCATCAAGTTATAGAATCTATGATTACAGAGGCATTCCCATGGTCTTTCCCTATGACCAAACTTTAGGATCTATCCTATAACAATATTCATTTCATTCCATTAAAATTTCCACAGCAGAAAGTAACAGAATGTCTCTGGTTCATCTGATTTTTTATAAAGAACCATGTTTCTCAATTCAGCCATAAAAAAGAATGAAGTACTGATACATGCTCCAAATGGATGAACTTTTAAAACATTATGCTTAGTGAAAGAAGCCAGATACAAAAGGTTAGAGATCATACAATTCCATTTATATAAAGGGTCCAGAATAGCCAAATCCATAGAGATAGATGATCTCTGGAGAGGATCTAGAAGGAGGCAGGAATGGAGACTGACTGCTAACGGGTGTGGGATTTCCTTTTGGGGTGATGAAAATGTTCTGGAATTACACAGTGGTAATGGTTGTACAGCTTTATGAATATACGAAAGACCACTGACCTACACACGGTTAAAGGGTGAATTTTACAGACCTGTACCTCTGAAATCAATAATACATTATATGTTAATTAATTGAATTTAAATTAAATAAATAAAATTTAAAAAGTAAAGGGTGAATTTTATGGCATGTAAATTATATCTCAATTTTTAAAAGAACTACGTTTTTGCTTTGACTGGGAGTACAGTTTTCTGTACAAGTTTCAGAGCCACTAAGGGAAAGCTTCTTAAAGGAAGTTCAATAAACTACCTTGGAGAGAGTTCCTATAATTGATCCCAGTAGCACCTAACAAGGTTTCCCAAGTAAATCATTCTACTTTGTCTTTATTCATATTCACCCTTAGAGTTTGTTTCCTTCTCATTCTGTTGCTTTCACCTTTTTTTTCTAAAACTCATCAGTTCTGTGTCTTTTGAAATTTTGCCATAAAACTTCCCTAGCAAAAATGTAAATCAAAACTACAATGAGATATCAGCTCATACCTGTCAGAATAGCTAAAATCAAAAACACAAGAAATAACAAGTGTTGGTGAGGGTGTGGAGAGAAAGGAACACTTGCGCATTGTTGGTGGGAAGGCAAACTGGTGTAGCCACTGTGGAAAACAGTATGGAGGTTCCTCAGAAAGTTAAAAATAGGACTACCCTACAGTCCAGTAATTGCACTACTGGGTATTTATCCAAAGAATACAAAAACGCTAATTCAAAGGGATATATGCACCCCTGTGTTTTTAGCAGCATTATTTATAATAGCCAAATTATGCAAGCAGCTCAAGTATCCATTGATAGATGAATGGGTAAAGAAGATGTGGTATATTTATATAACAGAATATTATTCAACCATAAAAAGAATGAAATCCTGCCATTTGCAACGACATGGATGGAGCTAGAGTATAATGCTAAGTGAAATAAGTCAGAGAAAGACAAATACCACATGATTTCACTCATATGTGGAATTTAAGAACAAAACAAATGAGCAAAGGAAATATAAAGAACGAGAGAAGCAAGCCAAGAAACAGACTCTTAACCATAGAGAACAAACTGAAAGTTACCAGAGGGGAGGTGGGTGAGGGGATGGGGGAAACAGGTGATGGGGATTAAAGAGTGCACTCATGATGATGAGCCATGAGTGATGTACAGAATTGTTGAATTGCTATATTGTACACCTGAACCTAATATAACACTACATGTTAACTATACTGGAATTAAAATTAAAAAATAATTATTTTTTAAAAACTGCCCTGGCAGATAATTTAACTCTTCAAATGTTGCTCTATAGTTAAAACCCATGTACAAATATAGCTTCTCTGGCCCACTTGTCTCCACTATACTAAAAGACACATATTCCAAGATGGTGTTGGACACAGAAAAGTTAAACAGGGATGTCCAGAAGCCACTGGTATTGGAGCAGAGCTAATGGTGTCAAATAAGACGTATTATGATTCTATGCAATGGGGGCTTCACTTTCAACTGGAATTACAAATAGGAAATGGCACTTTTCTCAAAAATAGCTTAAAATACCCCTCCTATTACCACAGTGCACAAAGCACATTCATCTCACAGAGAGAAGTGTTGTGACCATGAGACCTCTGAAAAGAAAAAGGCACAGGATGGCAGCACCATTAACTGATAATGTGGACCAACAGCACTAGGCAAAGCATTTTTAAGGAAAGAAGAGCCTTCTATGGAAATCTGATGTGAGGAATAGTTTTTGAGACTGCCCTGAGCAAGGGAATCAGTAAAAAACAAGGACTGTTCTCCTTTTCTATGATTTGTAATTAAGTCTCCAAGCCACAGATAACCCCACACAGAAGGCTTGAGAGTCAGTGATGTGGAATGTAAAGAGGTTCAACCCAGATCATGACAGAGAATAGTTCCCTGGCTACTCAGTAAGGTTATCACCAGCTTCAGAGAAGAGAAACTGAAAATAACATCAAAACCTATCCTACGTACTTAATGGTTCATATTACAGAAATATTTAGAGCAAACTAGACCAGTGATTCTCATTTCATAGTATGGGTTCTGTTATTTTTTTTTAAAGATTTTATTTTTAAATAATCTCTACACCCAACATAGGGCTCAAACTCACAACCCCAAGATCGGGAGTCACATGCTCTACTGACTAAGCCAGCCAGGCGCCCCAAGGGTTCTGTTATTCTTAACAAAACTTTCAAACTTTTGGTGTCATTACATAGAGATATCTGCACACATGGGGTGTGGTTGTTGTTTCCAGCCCCAACAAAATTCCATAATCCAGCCCTGAACCCCAAAAGTACTCTATCCTTAATTTATTTTCTTTCTTTAAGGTTTTTTTTTTTAAAAGATTTTATTTATTTATGTGACAGAGAGACAGCCAGCGAGAGCGGGAACACAGCAGGGGAGTGAGAGAGGAAGAAGCAGGCTCCCAGCGGAGGAGCCTGATGTGGGGCTCGATCCCTGAACGCCGGGATCACGCCCTGAGCCGAAGGCAGACGCTTTAACGACTGCACTACCCAGGTGCCCCTCTTTCTTTAAGGTTTTAGTCCCCAGTGAAAAGCATGAATTCAGTTTTACAAGGGAAGCCTAAGGTACTAGCTACTTCCCCTGCTTCACCGTTTTGTCCAAGGTTCACTGACTCATGATTTCAGCATGTTGTTTAAATCAAAACCATCATATTCACAGTATCTTCAAGTAACACGGGTTCCTCCCTTCTTCCCTTTAGCATTATAAAGGAATAAACAATAAATATAAGCTCTCACCTATATTCATTCATCCAATAAACACCGAATATCTGGTACTGCACCAGGTGTTGGGAACACAAGAGAGGAAAGCACTTACTCTGTAATGGTGAAACAGACATGTGCCCAACAGGAAAATGCCTCAGCTGTCCCTACCATGGGGGTGACAGTGAGTCAGAGAAGGCTTGACCACAGAGGTAACACTGGAGCTGAATGGAGTCAGGCTTTCCTCAAACAGATCTGTGAGAGTGGGAGCAGAGAGCTCATTCCAGGCCAGTGGAGGGGACAGTGTGTGCGAAGTCACTGAGATGTGAGAATGCTTGGGTTTCAGGAACAATGGGGGCAAGTCCTCAGTGTAGCAAGGGCACAGCCTGGGGGGTGGTGAGAGAAGAGATGAAACAGGGCCAGATTATGGTATATGATCACCTGGCTGAAGAAGAGGATAGAATATTAGCCTAAAGACCATTTTTAGTTCATGACAATGGAATGATGGAAAGAACAGTGTAAAGAATAAATTGTTTGGCTGGAAGAAAATCCTACAGCAGGACAAATGTTGCTCATTATAAAGCACTTTCAAAAGGGAAAAATCTCCTTATATGAATGGTAGCTAAAAATGTCGACTGGCACATGTTTGCATTACATGCCTTGAGCCTACAGTAAAGCATCACCATAAACTTGAGATGTTCTATTTTAAATGAAAATTTTTTTTGGCAAAAAAAATAAAAAATCCAAATCACAATTTAGAAAGAAATAGAGCCGGGGCGCCTGGGTGGCACAGCGGTTAAGCATCTGCCTTCGGCTCAGGGCGTGATCCCGGCGTTATGGGATCGAGCCCCACATCAGGCTCCTCCGCTAGGAGCCTGCTTCTTCCTCTCCCACTCCCCCTGCTTGTGTTCCCTCTCTCGCTGGCCGTCTCTATCTCTGTTGAATAAATAAATAAAATCTTTAAAAAAAAAAAAAAGAAAAAAGAAAGAAATAGAGCCATCTGCCCAGTAGTTAAGGATTAGATAAGCATTTATATAAACTATAATTTTTAAAGTAACACTTATATTAGATTTACATTAGATAAAGTGTTGTGATATCAAGGTAAAAATAAACCGAGTGGCTTAAGTATGAAAAAACAACTTATTCATTTCATACAAAATACAAACAACCCATCTGAAAAATAAAGCTAAAAAAACATATTTTATCCTTGAAAGGATTAAGTACTATCACTAGCATTCACAGAAGCCACCTTCTTTTTTGGCTATATCTGGAAGGTAATGAAAATGATCCATTTGGTAACTGAATGAAGTAGGACAGAAAACCAGATGTTCATGCTACTAGATTTTCCACAGAAATACTCTAAGACCAAAGCCCATTTTACCTTTTGCATTTCTCAGGAGCCAGGTAGCAGCACAGCATTTGTCAGAAATCACAGACAGGGCAGTAAGTCACTAGCAAACACTTGCAACCCATCTGTTGCAGTCATCGTAACCAGTGAACTGTTGGTTCTGTACAGAGTAGCTCCAATAGAGCCCTTTTTATATTTTCTACAAATCCTATTCATTCTCAACAGGAAAACCTCCATTCCCACATAATACTGGAGGCAACTGGTAGCAACCAAAAATGTAGTCTGTTGCTATGGTAATGGCATACCACCGCAAACTATGACCTGTGGACAAATATATACAATTTTGATTTAATTGACAAGTTAAAGCAAAAAAATAATCCAGGTTATCACAGTGACTGTATTTTTATCATCCAGATAAACACAGATTGTTCCCCTTCCTATGCTAAAGCAAGCACAAGACTGAATGCAAAGTAAACTAAAATCAACCTTCACCAAATAATTATGTAAGCCAGTATCATCGAAATGGTAATTTACATTGTATTCAAATAGGTACATGTATTTTTTTTAATTGGTGTGTGCATTAAGGCCAAGACTGAAAAGTATATTTTGCTGAAGCTCCCTCTGGTGAATCTTTACCATTACAGTTCAGGGTAAGTGAAGGAGAAAGAAATGGCAGTCTCATTTCAGTGAATCATAGTCCCCTCAATGTACAGATGGGTAGCTCGGTCTCTGACCCAAGGGTGTGATGCACAATCTTCATCATCCTCTCCTCAGACCTGAGAGAGTGAACAAGAAAGGGAAAGAAGGCATGGCAGCCTTACAAATTTCTACGCCACTTGTTTCAATTCCTCAGTCAAGAAGTTACCATAAACCAAGACTACACAGATCAATTCTGGTGACTCACTCTCTAAATGATAACCTGAATAATTTCTAAAGCCACAGCAAGCCTCTTCAATAAGGGGCTGTCCTCAAACTCCTTGCCAGGAATGAACTAGGAAATGGGAAGTCTGAGGAGAAAGGGACCCACACCTAACGCCCCCTGAGGAAGGAAGAAGGACAAGGTGGGAGTGAGTGCCTTCCATCTGAGAAGCAGGTATCTTTTCTGCCATGTCTCGGACTGGCTGTTCTCATGCTACCACATGGCCCTCACCGTCCTCAGGACAGCAGTCCTGGGACACACATTGTCTATGGGTATGTGTGTGTTGTGTGTGTGTTTTCATCGAAGGCCAGGTTGCCATGATGATCACTGCTCTGTTACAGATAAGCTGAGTTTGGCTCTCAATGTCCTCATTTGAAAGTGGGATGGTAATATCTACCTCACATAGGTTGCTGTGAGGAATAATTTAGCAGAAATCACTTATATAAAGCCCTCCCTCAAGTGTTACTTATGAATGTAACAATGTCTTGCAGCAGACATTTCATTGTCACCTTATTAGCATTATACTTTATCAATCTCTCAGAGTATGTATTACAAAGTTAAACAGAACATTTTGCATCCCTCTGCTATTTGTGATTATTAAAAAAAAAAAAAACCTGCATAGGGCTTATTATTGTCCATTTACGTAAGTGCTGTAATATTTACTGGCCAAAACAGCTGGCTCTTAAATACTACTCAAAGTTCTGTTTTATAATGTAATTCTCTCTGCTAAAGTCAAGATAGGTAAAAGGTCATCCAGAGTATGCCAGGAAAGCACAGGAAAGCTGCTTTTCTTAAATATAACTTCCCACATATCCTCAGAGTTTATCTAAAAATTGAACTTATACTAAAGTTCTTAGGCTTATATAAAAGGGATATTTTTAGCTCAGTCCTCAAAAATCTCCTAACGTATGCTCAGAGACAAACTATGAAAACAACAATCGTTCCAATTAATATGAAATGCAGCCTTTTCATTTTTTAAAAGATTTTATTTGAGAGAGAGAGAGACAGTGTACAAGCAGAGGGGGAGGGGCAGAGGGCGAGAGAAAATCCCAAGCCACACTCAGCACAGACTCCAGCTGTGTTGGGTTTGATGCCTTGATCCTGACATCATGACCTGAACCAAAACCAAGTATCCGACATTCACCCAATGGAGCCACCCAGGCGCCCCCAGCCTTTTCATTTTTATTTGTTCTTGCAAAGGAAGACATAATCCTACTGGCATTTTTCAAAACTGAGCTTACTACCACTCATTGATATGCAGCGCTGACTAGTTAGCTCAGGGGAGTGGTACTGGACCAAAAGCAGCAATCTGGCCACAGCCTGGCAGCAGCACAAACGCATTCACTGGAGAAATGAGGAACCTCCAGAACTTCCCTCCACAGACAGACACACACCCATTTTCCCCAAATGGAAGAAAGACCAAAACTCTTTTTTTTCTGACTAGTCTTCTTGCTCACCTGAGAGAAAAAAGTTCTTTTGTGTTATTTTCAACTAACACAACACAAAATGTCTATTTAAAAAAAAAAAAAGCAACAATATTAAACTGGCTTTCGATAAGTTAAAATAATTTTAACTTATTTCATACAGATAGACTTAAGTTGATTTTAATTTCCTTCTCTTCTTAAGGCTGTCAAAGCCTCTTGTGGATTCTTCTTCCGTTTCCCTGGACTAACAATTGTACCCAAACGAAAAGAGTAGCTTTTAAATCTCACACTTGGTGTAGAAATATATTCAAGGGCAGGATTTCTCTTGTTAAAGGTAAGAATGGATCAAAAGATACCCGGCTACAGAGGACAAAAAATAGTAGGTCTATAATTTAAATTAAAATTCATTTTTTAGTAACATGTAGGAAAGATAATTTCAGTGAAGAACAGATGATAGGGTTGAATATGAATGTATGATAACAGACAGTTGCAAATATTTGGCTCATTTACTAGGAAATGTGTGTCTCAACTGGCAATGAACATTATACTCTGTTTTAATGAAAGACTTCCGCCTTCCCCAAGGAGTTACTATTTAACATTTATAGAGTATCAATAGTGCGTGGAGTATGCAGCTCTTTAGAACAATGAGTACCAGTTCTTGTTCTACATTCTGATGTGGGAAAAAATAGTATGTATGACTATTTACTATTCTATTCTATTCCAAACAAAAAACTCACACCAAAAAAAGTTTCATATAATTGATCTTTTACAGGGTCACCTTATTTTATGTTTTAAGATTTATTTTTTATTTTTAAGTCATCTCTACGCCCAACATGGAACTCAAACTTACAACTCTGAAATCCAGAGTTGCACGCTCCTCCTACTGAGCCAGCCAGGTGCCCCTAGATTTTGTTTTTAAGTAATCTCTACACCTAACATGAGGCTTGGACTCACAACTCTGAGAGCAGGAGTTGCCTGTTCCACTGACTGATCCAACCAGGTACTCCCCGGAGCACTCATTTTGGTCAAACAGACCTCCAAATGAACTCCATGGACAGGCAATCCAAACGCCTGTGTGGCCATCTCAGGACAGTCCATCCTCTAAACCAGTGCTCCTCAAAGTATGGTCCATGGACTGATCAGGTAAGTGCAGAACTACAATTCGACGGAGTAATTTTAAGTCGGTTGAATCCAATATTTAAAAATTGGGGGTTGTGTTTTGCCTATCTTTTTAAATTTCATTTTCTAGTTATTTATGCTTATTGTATTTTACAAAATTATTAGTCTACCCGAATTGAAAAGAAAATAAAAACTAGTGCTTCACCACAGACAGTTTGAGAAGCACCGTTCTATAATGCTGTCTTTCTAGGCTCCTAGGGCACGGTCAGTCTCCCCTACCCAGTATGGTGAATTCCAGATAATCTGAACACTTGAAGGCAACGCTCAGTCATATAGAAGCTACTCTATCTCAGGACAAACATAGTGATCTATTACTTACATGTGTTAGCTATAATTTTGCTCCTTGGAATTCTGCAAGATTGACAATATTACTAGAGCATGGAATTTAATATAGTTAAATAAAATAGAATAATATAGTTACATTAAATAAATTTAATATAGTTATTTGGGGCCCCTTCCAACCGTTCTCTAAGTTTTCAGTCACTCTTTTAATGAGACGCTGTAGCTAGAAATTAACTTCAGGCAACTGTGCTAAAAGTATCAAAAGAGAGGCGCCTGGGTGGCACAGTGGTTAAGCACCTGCCTTTGGCTCAGGGCGTGATCCCGGCGTTATGGGATCGAGCCCCACATCAGGCTCCTCTGCTAGGAGCCTGCTTCTTCCTCTCCCACTCCCCCTGCTCGTGTTCCCTCTCTCGCTGGCTGTCTCTCTGTCAAATAAATAAATAAAATCTTTTAAAAAAAATAAATAAAAGTATCAAAAGAAAAATATTTAAGTAAGTGCTCCTAACTGTATGAACACTGAGGACAACACTTTGAGAAGTTCTGGTTAGTTTATTCTTTTATCAATAGTGTAGATTCATCAACATTATCTCCTTATCTGTAAGAGGACTGTCACCAGAGTGCTTTACATGAATTATACACCCCAGTGCTCAGGTACAGAGCCAGTGCCCAGGTTAGGTGCCCAAGGACAGTAAGCTTCTGTTGGCGATTCCTGATGAGCTCCCCCAGTGCAGTACACAAAAATGGCTGCCTGTTTCAGTTGGTAGCTGGCCAAGTTCTTTCCATCTTGATCCAGAAATGTAATTTAAGAAAAATATTTAAGCACCCACTATATTCAAAGAATTGTATTAGGAGGTGAAGTTGTACCAAGATTAGTAACACACACTTAAGCCTGGACTCTAGGAGTAGACAACCTAGCATGGCAATAATGTAAGGACACAAATAACTGTTACACAAAGTGACATCTAGTAGATGCTGTGAGACATTCATAAACCTCTGTTTATACAGAAATTCAAAAGAGAAAATCTCATATCTGGCTAGAAGGACATGGATAGGTTCTATGGAATAGAGTGCATTGAGAGAAGCTTAAGAGGATGGATAAGACAACAACTAGTAGGATTAAGTAGAGAATGAAAAAAATGAGGATGAACTTACACACACACACACAGCTCATTAGTTTACTGCCTATCAATATCCTTGTCAAAGTCTGTGGCAACAGTACTAAAAACTATTACATCATTCATAAAAGTGGTAAACTGCTAAGGAAATCCATTTACTCACCACCGGATTATATTGTATTTTGTGGTTGTTAACTCAAAAAGTGAATATAAGAAATCAGATTTCCAATGTTAGGAAAAGGAGAGTCCACTCAAAGTAATTTTCAGTTTACATCTATCATAGTAACAAGGTTCTTTAGTTACAAAATATTAACATCAACTTCTTTAGGTTGATCAGAGGTACAGAAGCCCAGAGCTATAGATTGTATAGATTATATAGAGTGAGAAGTGACAAGCCAGAAGAGAATATGTCGGTATGTAAGTATCACTTAGGATTATCAGATTCTTGGGGAGTGCCCGGACTGGGCCAAAGACTTGGTTGGGTATTAAAGGGAGGGAACTCTCCCTGAAAGCTAGAGAACATGTGGACATACAGGTTACAACAAAATAAACCTACACACATAATCTCCTCTACCTGACACTTCATCTCAGCAGACTTCCCAGGTTCTGTATCTGTTAGCTCCTAACAGGTTCCAAGTCATGGGCATCCTGGTCTACCAAGAATGAATATCTACTGAATTTCTTAAGAATTAAAAAAAAAAAAATCCATCAGCTCTTTCTTCATCCTAGAGCCTAGAAATTATACTTTTTCCATTAAAGTTTTTTTAATAGAAAATGTCCTTTTTCCTACACATTGCAAATATTCCTCTTATTTTTCTATGTTTTAATCTATCAAACATCTGTCAATGTAATTGGAAGAACACTGGCTTTTTGAGAATCAGATGGATGTGGGTTTTCCTGAAGCACAGATCATACCCGAGAGAATAGTGGGAGAGGAGATCAATACATGAAGGATGTCAAGAATCAATCTCGATGTAAAGATGCCTAGGAGCATAATTGTTATTACTGTGGATAACATTTATTGAGTGCTTGCTGGGTGCTTCAGATGGATTCTCCCTTTTAATGTTTACAACATTCTTAGAACATAAGCACACTTATTAACCTCATTTCACATAAGAATAAACTGAGGCAGAAAAAAATACATTTAATCACTGATATTTATATGAATGGACATATTCATTCATAATGAATGCATGACTAAAGGAGGCTTTTCTTCAGGACTAAGGGCAATAATAATTCTGTCTTCTGGGAGAAGAACAAGGAAGGCAGAGTCATAAGGTACCATTTGGGTGCTCAGAGCAACCACACAAAACAGGCCTTGAGATCTTCAAATTCAATGCAATCCCTATGAAAACTCCAGCTGGCTTTTTAGCAGAAAGTGACACACTGATCTTAAAATTAATATAGACATTCAAGGGACCAAAAATAGCCAAAACAATCTTTAAAAGAGAACAAAATTGAGGGGCGCCTGGGTGGTGCAGTCGTTAAGCATCTGCCTTCAGCTCAGGGCGTGATCCCAGCGTTCTGGGATGGAGCCCCACATCAGGCTCCTCCGCTAGGAGCCTGCTTCTTCCTCTCCCACTCCCCCTGCTTGTGTTCCCTCTCTCGCTGGCTGTCTCTATCTCTGTCAAATAAATAAAATAAAATCTTAAAAAAAAAAGAGAGAGAACAAAATTGGAAGACTTGTACTTACAATTTCAAAACGTAATCCAAAGCTACAGTAATCACGACTGTGTGCTAGTGGCATAAACGTAGACATATAGATCAATCAATGCAATTGAGGGTTCAGGGGGAAAAAAACTTAACCTTTATTGTCAATTGATTTTTAATAATGATATCTAGCTAATTCAATGGAGAAAGAAGAATCTTTTCAACACATGGTGCCAAAACAACTACATATCACCTACAAAGAATGAAGTTGAATCCCTACATTACACTATACATAAAAATTGACTCAAAATGGATCATAGACCTAAATGTAAAAGCTGAAACTATAAAACTCTTAGAAGCAAACATAGGTATAAATCTCTGTGACTTGGTTTAGGCAATGCTTTCTAAGTCATGAAACTAAAAGCACAAGCAACAAAATAATGAACAGGTAAACTTGAAATCATCAAAATTAAAAACCTTTATGCTTCAAAGGACACCATCAAGAAAATGAAAAGACAGCCCACAGAATGGGAGAAGACATTTGTAAATCATGTATGTGTTAAAGGCCTTATATTCAGAATATGTAAAAAATTCTTACAATTCAACAATAAAAACACAAATAGCCCAATCAAAAAGTGGGCAAAGATTTGAACAGATACTTCCCCAAGAAAGACATACAAGATGCTCAACATCATTAGCCATTGAAACGAAAACCATGAGATACTTTATACCCATTAGAATAGCTAAAATTAAAAAGACAGACAATAACAAATGTTGGAAAATTGCAACCTTCACACACTGTGGGTGGAAACTTAAAATGGTATAGCCACTGTGAAAAATAATTTGGCAGTTCCTTAAAATGTTAAACATAGAGTTACCACGTGACCCAGCACATCCTGTCCTAGGAATACACCAAGAAAAATGAAACACATTCACACAAAATTTATACACAAATGTACATAGCAGCATTAAGCATTATTTATAATAGCTCAAAAGAGGAAACAACTCGAAATTCCCATCAACTGATGGATGGATAAAGAAAATGTGGTGTATCTATACAAAATAATAGTATTTGGCAATTTAAAAAATGAAGTACCAATGCAGGCTGCAACATGGATGAACCTTGAAAACACTATGTTCAGTGAAAGAAGCCAGTCACAAAAGGTCACATATATGAGTCCATTTATCTGAAATGTCTAGACTAGGCAAATCTATAGTGATAGAAAATGGGTTAGTGATTACCTAGGGCCTAGGAGATTTGGGGGGCACAGCTAACTGATAATGAATATGGGTTTCTTTTTTTTTTTTTTTAAGATTTTATTTATTTATGTGACAGAGAGACAGCCAGCGAGAGAGGGAACACAGCAGGGGGAGTGGGAGAGGAAGAAGCAGGCTCACAGTGGAGGAGCCCGATGTGGGACTCAATCCCGGTACGCCAGGATCACGCCCTGAGCCGAAGGCAGACGCTTTAACGACTGCGCTACCCAGGCGCCCCTGAATATGGGTTTCTTTTTTGCAGTGATAAAAAGGTTCTAAAATTGATCATGGTGATAGTTGCACAACAGTGGAAATACTAAAAACCATGAGATTGTACATTTTGAATGAGTGAATTTCACAGTATGTAAACTATACCTCAATAAAGCTGTTTAAAAAAAAAAAAAACAGGCCCTTGAATCAATTAGGGGGTAAAATGGGGTAGTGGGGTGAGGGACTGATAGATACCACACACACAAAGGGGTAGGAAATAGAATGCCCTCTGCCCCTGATGTTGGGTTTTGCTGGCCACCCAGGGACTGAAGAGGGGAGAGAAGGGGGAGTATTTGCCAAGGAGGGGGCTAGCTTTGGCATTTGGATAATCTTTTTAAATTATCTTTGAAAGTGTTGGTGACAAGGTCTCAGCTGTCATGCCCTGGTTATAGCACAGGGGAAAGTGCAGGGAAAGTTATAAAAAGCATGCGTTGTTTTTTAGGAACTAACTCGACCTTGGGCTCCCCAAAATCCTACCATCTAACTCCTCCATTGAGCACAGTGTCCTAAAGCCAGTTAATTCAGTGTATGAGTGGCTGGTCATTTCAGAAGAACAAAATCCCTAGACTGCCTGCTCCCAGTGACCTGAGGATGGGTAAATGGTATTTCCTGGATTCTGAGAATTCCTGGAGCCTTCTCCAGAACTCCTAGTCACTTTCCCACTTGGACCTGTGGGGGCCATTAATAATTAATAATCCATTAATGTTAATTTTAAAAATTTTAACATTTTGATTTAAAAGAAAGCTTCTCAGCATGTATCCAGGAAAGCACAGCTGCAAATCAGTGATGAGATATCCCAATACAGAAAATTATTTAAGATGAATAGGTATTAGAAATCTGAGGACACCCAACTCATGGTAGGTTCTGTAAAGTTTGTACTGTAAAGTCCTCCATTTGTTACAAAGAATGAAAACACTGTGAGGTTACTGATGCCTTTCCACTAGAGAAAACAATATCGGATTTTTTTCACAAAATTCCTGCCTGTCTTCACTTCAAATAAGTACATCTGATTTAGCAAAATATCAGAGGCTATAATATAGAACAACTTAAAAGGTAATAGTAACAAATGATAGGTTCTCCATGCAAGGAATCTTCTGAAACATTTAAAGGGAATTATATAGAAGCCAATTTTTCATTTAATTCTGAAGTTAGTTGTGTTTTAAATCAAGAGCAGTAGAGGCTTCTTAGGACTTTATTCTAAGTAAAGAATCAAAAAAAAGGAAAGGAAAAAACTACGCATTAAGTTATCATTATTACACTATTTTTTTTTAAAGATTTTATTTATTTATTTGACAGAGATAGAGACAGCCAGCGAGAGAGGGAACACAAGCAGGGGGAGTGGGAGAGGAAGAAGCAGGCTCATAGCGGAGGAGCCTGATGTGGGGCTCGATGCCATAACGCCAGGATCACGCCCTGAGCCGAAGGCAGACGCTCAACCGCTGTGCCACCCAGGCGCCCCTATTACATTATTTTTAACAACAGAAATCCTGAAACAGCCTAAGTGCTTAAACAGAGGGATATGCTAATTAGTGCATGACACATGTACCCTATGAAGTATTATGTAGCATATGGAAAAATGGTTAGAATACTATTTTATAATTACAGTGCTAAACTGTATGTAATAATTACAACTATGCATCAATATATAAATCTATGGACAAGAACGTAAAAAGCATGCATAAAATGTATAATGAAAGTGGGATCTTCTATGATATTTTGTAAGGTAAAGGGAAAAGACCTGGGAGAAATACATTTTGTTAATTATACACTTATGACTTTATTTTGTAGGTATAAATTTGTTGACATGAAAGGTGTCCATAATACATTTTTAAGTCAACAAAGATGTACGGTGTGACAAAATCATGTTTTTGTTTTTGCTAGTCAGTGTGGAATTTTTAAAGCAAATTTATTGTTATAATTTATATGCCATAAAATATACCCACCAATAGTTTTTAGTAAATTTGTAGAGCTAAGCAACCATCACCACAATCCAGGTTTGGGACATCTCCAATACCCCCCAAAGTTCCTTCATATCTATTTGCAGCCAATCCCCACTCCCATCTCCTCTCCCTTACCCACTGATCTGCTAGCTCTATAGACACAATTGCATCTTTTACACAAATGAAAAAATAACAAAAATAAATCACATGTTTATATAGTCACACAGGAAAGTCAGAATGAACACACATAAAAATTTTATGCAGTGGTCCATTGACACCTAATATTAATTAAATTTTTAAAAAATATTTTTTCTGAAAATTTTAACCAATTAGCATCTACTGCCTATAGAGAAGTGTTTTGGTTTTGATTTCTGTTTTAAAAAGGATGTATAAGAATTTCACATAGGGGCGCCTCGGTGGCACAGCGGTTAAGCGTCTGCCTTCGGCCCAGGGTGTGATCCCCGCGTTATGGGATCAAGCCCCACATCAGGCTCCTCCGCTAGGAGCCTGCTTCTTCCTCTCCCACTCCCCCTGCTTGTGTTCCCTCTCTCGCTGGCTGTCTCCATCTCTGTTGAATAAAATAAAATAAAATCTTTAAAAAAAAAAAAAGAATTTCACATAACTATGGCAGATTGTGCAAATGCATTTACTTTCACTTCCTACCAAAACCCAACTAAAAGTATAGTACAGGGTTTTTTAAAGGCATGAATTTGTAAAGACAAGAGAGAAGAGAAGCAAAGGATCAGCAACAAAATTTTTAAGCAGATGGATAAGCAGATGACCTCACAGCATTGAGAAAGTTGAATCCCAAGTTAAGCTTAGAAACAACCAGTTTACACAGTAAGCCACATATCTTTCCCAAAGGCACTGCCACGTTAGGTTTCAAGTATGAGGATAAAGGTGAGGCTAGAAACAGGAGGATTAACTGGGATTCTCTTTTAAGAATCAGATAAATCCCCAGATCCTTTCCCCAAGTCCAAGTAGGCAACTATATCTCCCTGATTCTGCAGAAAGCTAGACGAGCACAGTTGAAAGTGGGGGGTACCATTCTGCAAACAGACATTAGGTGAACATTTTATGTACTGAAAGCAGAGTTTACCCACCTCCAGACTTCTTCTCCAACTCGGCTTCCAGAAAGATGGTAACCAGTCCTATACCATCAAGGCAGGAGGTCAGAAGATTTCACTCTGGAGAATCTAACCAGTCCAAGAGGAAAAACTTAACGTATAACAGTGAATTTTTCTTAGTGAAATGGCCCATAGATAGCAAGACTCACCATGGGATCACAGCTTCTTATCAGCTGTAGGGGGCGCTGCTCTTAAATTAGAGCAGCCAGCCAGGAACAGCAAACAACTGCAGAACATCTCAAACGTAGAATACAGGGATCAAAATAAACAAATAAAAAGCAACTTGGGGAAATAGAGACTCCCCAGAGAGAAAAAAATTGATTAAACATTTATTTTATAAATATATTCAGAGATAGAAGAGAATACATGCATAAAACAATAACAGGTAGATGTAAAAACATACACTTTACCCAAGTGAGTTGAAAATTTATGTCTGCGCAAAAAAATTGCACACAAATGTTTATACCAGCTTTATTCATAATTGCCAAAACTAGAAGCAGCCAAGATGTTCTTCCAAAGCTGAATGGATAAGCTGTGGTACATCCATACAATGGAATATTATTCAATGACAAAAAGAAACAAGCTATGAAGACATGGAAGACACTTAAATGCATACTGCTAAGTGAAAGAAGCCAATTTGAAAAGACTACCTAACGTATGATTCCAACTATCCAACATTTGGGAAAAGGCAAAACTACAGAGACAGTAAAAAGATCAGTGGTTGCCAAAGGCTTGTGGGAAGGAAGGATGAATAAATGGAGATTTTTAGGGCAAACATTTTGTACAATATGGTAATGGCAGATACATGACATTATACATTTGTTAAAATCCATAGAACTGTAAGACACAATGAATCATAATGTAAACTATGAACTTTAGTTAATAATAAAATATTCATATTTATTCATCAATTGTAACAAATGTACTACACTAATGAAAGATGTTAATAACGGGAAACTATGGGAAAGAGTACAAAGGGGTATCTATGAACCCTCTGTCTTTTTTTTTTTTTTCAAAGATTTTATTTATTTATTTGACAGAGAGAGAGCCTGACGTGGGGCTCGATCCCAAGACTCTGGGATCATGACCTGAGTTGAAGGCAGACGCTTAACGAACTGAGCCACCCAGATGTCCTCGCTTTGTACTTTCTGTTCCATTTTTCTGTAAACCTAAACTACTCTAAAAATAGTCTATTATCTAAAACAAAACAAAATAACCAATAAAGATTCTTTTAAAAATACTGCTAAATTAGCAATGAAATTGCTATTCTTACATCACAGGGATTACTATAAATTGAAAGAATCCCTTGGGAGATCACTACGCTACTATGTCTCTAAAAGTATAACTTTCAACTGAGCAATTTTACTTTTAGAAATGTCCCATAAGAAAAAAGTACAAAGTACGGTGGGGAGGGTCTGTAAGCACCAAGTAAAAAACTGTATCTCATCTGAATTATCCAATGAGTAAATGGTTAAATAAGTTATAGCATAGCAATAGATGGTATCAGGCTGCTTTAAAAAATTATAATCATAATTACTTAGCAACATCGCAGAAAAATATTCATGAGACAAACACTAATTTTAAAAGCAGAATACAAAACTACATACATAATTACAATTATGAGAAAATATTTCTGCAAAAAGCTGTGTGAAGTCAGTAGAATTACAGATTTCCTTTTTCTCTACTTCCCAAATTTTCTAAAAAACAAGGAAGGGCTTGAAGTGATGAGGTAAACTATTTTGTCAGTATTACTTTAAACATTGGATTTGGTAATATATTAATGATACTTTTTCATCAATGGAAGATTTAAACCTTGAATGATTTTTATAATAAAATATTTGTCAGAAAATGATTTCTGACAAATATTTAAATACATAAAATTACTTTATAGGATATGTATTCAGTTGTATAAGAAGTACTACTATTCTAATGTGACTAAAATTCATGTCCATTAATTTTAAATTTCTAAAAGTCTTGACTTTTTAAAAAATAGAGCATTACTACTGGCATTAAGATAATCTGAGATTTAAACTATATAATTGATCTGTTTCTGGTCTAAGTGTGGCATACATATATTTTCCTTGTGACATCTGATTGCCACTTTATTAATTCAAATCTGGACTCAGGACATAATTTCTCTATAATACAATGTGACTGGTGTTTTCTCTCTTGTATATTTTTATAATTGGTATAACAAACTGCTTGAGGATTACTATTCTGACTTAAACACTCTAAAAACACTTGATATCAGAACATTGTACACCCAGAACATTTTATACTAAGTGTTCTCAGTGCCACCAAGTACCAAGAATTCAGGTACTAGGTGAAACTACTCAGTGCTAAATGTAAAATTTCCAATGTTTATACTAAAATTCATATTTTGAGGAGAATGCTGTTGTAGCCTTAGTATCCTACAATCTACAAGCCTAAATGGCTTAAATACTAAATAAAAAGTCATCTGTCACAGCTACTCTGTCAGTTTCAACAGGCTCATGAGTTTTTGTTGTGTTTTATTGACAAGCTCTAGAGTAAGGAGGATGCTTTTGATACTTCAACATCCAGCCAATTTCCCAGACTCAGTTCATTTCAGAAGACAATCTAAGGATTGATTATTTATGATTTCTGCTGAGAACACTTGAATTCAAAATAAGTTCCATCCTTTCTTGTTTTCACTCATCTTCATTACTTCCATTCTCTCACACATTTATCCAAAAATCTCAAAGTACTGAACATTGAAGATACACAGATGAAAGATATGGTCCCTGTTATTAAGAAGCTCCAAATGGAATTGGGCAGACAGACAAGTCACAGCATATTATGGTACAGTGGTTCATGTAGTTATGACAGGGTATAGTATGGCATGGTATGGCATGGCATGACAGGGGGTCATGAGGAGCTGGATTTTGCCATGTTCAGTTTGAGATGACATTAGGACATCTAGGCAGGTGGATACCCAAGTAGGCACTTGACAGAGAACTCTGCAAAAATATCTAGGCTGGGGATAGATATTTGTGGGTTGTTAGCATAGAGATAATGAGATTGCCTAGGAAGAGTATGTAATGGAAGACTAAGGATGGAATGCTATTTAAGAGGTGGGAAAATGGGGGCGCCTGGGTGGCACAGCGGTTAAAGCGTCTGCCTTCGGCTCAGGGCGTGATCCCGGTGTTCTGGGATCGAGCCCCACATCAGGCTCCTCCACTATGGGCCTGCTTCTTCCTCTCCTACTCCTCCTGCTTGTGTTCCCTCTCTCGCTGGCTGTCTCTATCTCTGTCAAATAAATAAATAAACTCTTTAAAAAAAAAAAAAAAAAAAAAGAGGTGGGAAAATGAGTAGCAGCATGCAGAGCACTTGAGGAAAAAGAAGGAGAGAAGCCAAAAGAGAGTACTGTCAACAAAGAAAGTAAAGGAGGTTTTAAGAATGAATTAAGGGACACCTGGGTGGCTCAATCAGTTAAGCATCCAACTCTTAATTTTGGGTCAGATCATGATCTCAGGGTTGTGAGATCAAGCCCCACGTAGGGTTCCTCACCTAGTGTGGAGTCTGCTTGAGATTCTCTCACTTCCTCTGCCCCTCCACTACCCCCTCTCCCCCAGTTTCTAAAAAAAAAAAGAAGAATGAATGAATGAATGAACATTCAGTCAACCGTATCGTAAGTTCAAATGAGTCCAACAGGACAGGAATGGAAGGAAAAAACTTGGCTGGGGCACATTCATGAGCCTCACAGGAGACTAAATCATATGACATTGTGTGAGGAAACAGTAACAAGTACAGAACATGTGTGCAAAAGCTGGGCTGTGAAGGGCAAGAGAGATGTGCAAGGACAATTGATGAGGAGTGTGAGACCTAAAAAATGTATCAAAAGGCTTCCTTTCTGCCTTTTCTTTCTTTCCTTTTTTCCCCCTCCTTCCAACTCCCCTCACTTTGTCTTTATCTCATCTTTCTCTTTCTCTCTTAATCTCTTTTCTCTTCCTTCCTGCTTCCTTCGTTTCCTTCCTTCTTTCACTTTTTTTCCAGAAAGCATAGAGATTAATGTATAAGCTATAGGAAAGAAAGGAGTTTAGAGGCAAAAGTTTGAAGAGAAAGTGGGAAGAAGTTATCATAGATGGCCTCTTCATTCCGAGGAATCAGAAGAGGTTGGGACCCAGTATTTACTGCAGGAAGACCTCATTTTCATCTGTGAAGTAGAAGGCAAGTTCATTTTCAGAGAGCTGGAAAAGAAGCAGGAGTGCTGAAGTAAGAGAAGGAAGTTAGGCAGGCCAGCTGTTAGATGTAATGGGGAGGAGCTGATTTGGGATCATGAAGGATTTCAGGACAGAGTTCCTAGCAGAGATGAGAGACCATAAATGTAGTTGTTATCAATTGCCCTAGTTGTGTGAATTTCTCCAGCAAAAGTCAACAACCTAGATGTAAGAGCAGAGAAAAGTGGATGGTTGGAGAGTCAAGTAATGATGAAAGCCAGAGAATATGTCTTGAAAACACTGGGAACTCTATGGGTTGTTTACCACGGAAGAGCTGGTGCTGTAGATAAAGAGTAGAAAGGTAGGAGCACACATCCAATGGAAATAAATACGTAAGAAAAAACAGATGTCCACAGGCATTCATGTGTAATAATTCAACCCAAGATGAGTTCAAGATGAAACTGGATGGAGGTGAGGGAGTGACCTTAAGAGACCAACTATTCCATTCTTTGGTCATCCAAAGCCTTCCAAAGGAAAAAGACTCTATATTGTTTTTAAGACCACCAAAAGTGGATATTTCTCCACATCAGAGGTAAGAGAACTTTTCTGTAAAGGATCAGATAGTAAACAGTGCAAGCTTTGATGACACAATTATTCAATTCTGAGCTGTAGCTCAAAAGCAGTCATAGTCAATATGCAAACAAATGAACATGGCTGTACTCCAATAAAACTTTCTTTTCTTTTTTTTTTCTTAAAGATTTTATTTATTTATTTGACAGAGATAGAGACAGCCAGAGAGAGAGGGAACACAAGCAGGGGGAGTGGGAGAGGAAGAAGCAGGCTCATAGCGGAAGAGCCCGATGTGGGACTCGATCCAGGAACGCCGGGATCACGCCCTGAGCCGAAGGCAGACGCTTAACGACTGCGCTACCCAGGTGCCCCAAAACTTTATTTTCAGTACTCATGTTGGACTGGCTTTAGTCCAGGACCAGTTTGTTGACCTCTATGCCATTTTCTTTTAGTGGATTTGTTCTTTTTCATTGATTATAAGAATGCTTTATATTCAAAGACTATTAACACTCTATTATATACACTGCCAATATTTTTTCTTCCTGTTTTTTTGTTTGTTTGTTTGTTTTGGATATTTAGGGGAAATGTAAAAGTTTAAATAAATACATTCACATAGTCAAATCTATCAATTTTTTTCTTTGTTTTTGGCTTTGTAATCATGTTTAGAATGATCTTCCCTATGTTAATGTCATATAAATATTTACCTTTGTTTTTTCCTAGAAGTCTTAAAGAGAACATGTATGTGATGAGAACACAAACTCTGGGGGCATCTGGGTGGCTCAGTCAGTTAAGCGTCTGCCTTCAGCTCAGGTCATGATCCAAGGGTCCTGGGATTGAGCTCTGTGTCGGCCTCCCTGCTCATCAGGAATCTGCTTCTCCCTCTCCCTCTGCCCCTCCTCCCACTTGTGCTCTCTCGATCTCTCTCTCTCAAATAAATAGATAAAATCTTAAAAAAAAAAAAAACAAAAAAAAACACAAACTCCGGAGCCAGAATGCCGAGGTTTATAGTACCTGTAACAAAGTGTCCATTGCCTTAAAACTGGGGGAAAAACAGCTCCTAATTTTTTTTTCTTTAAAGATTTTATTTATTTATTCGACAAAGATAGAGACAGCCAGCGAGAGAGGGAACAAAAGCAGGGGGAGTGGGAGAGGAAGAAGCAGGCTCATAGCGGAGGAGCCTGATGTGGGGCTCAATCCCATAAGGCCGGGATCCCGCCCTGAGCCGAAGGCAGACACTTAACCGCTGTGCCACCCAGGCGCCCCAAACAGCTCCTAATTTATAGGGCTGCTCTAAGGATGGAATGAGTAAAATATGTACAGTATAATAAAAAGTGCTTAAATCAGGGCTTGACACATAGTACAAGCTAAATAAATGTTAGCTATCATTATTTTGATATCTTTAAGTCATCTGGAAATTATTCTGACTTAAAAAGTGAGACTGAGGGGCACCTGGGTGGGTCAGTTGGTTAATCCTCTGACTTTTGATTTCACCTCAGGTCATGATCTCGGGGTCATGGGCTCGAGCCCTACGTCGGGCTCTGCACTCAGCACGGAGTCTGCTTGTCCCTCTCCACCCTCACTCACTCTCTCTCTCTCTCTCACACACACACACACACACACACACACACATACATACATACATACATAAATAAAGTATTTTTTTAAAAGTGAGATTGAGAACTCCATTCCCCACCCCCCACTTATTTAAATCCATCTCCCATCACCTTTCTGTCAATCTTAGTTTCTGTCCTTCCTTCATAAGGCATAACCAACTGTTTTAAATTTTTTTCACCATTGTTCCAAGTGTGGTATTTTTTAAAAAAGATTTATTTGTTTATTTGAGGTGGGGAGGGGCAGAGGGAGAGGAAGAGAGACATCCAAGCAGACTCCACGATGAGTGGGGAGCCCCAGGCAGGACTCAATCTCACAGTCCTGAGATCACAAAGTGAGCTGAAACCAAAAGTCCGAGCTTAACTAATTGCACCACCCAGGCACCCCAAAAGAGTGGTATTTTTTTAAATTTAAAAACAAAAATTGTATTTATTGTATTTATATATTTTATTCCAAAATGTTTTCTTGCTGAAAGGTTTATTATATGATGCCATCAAAAACAGTACTTTCTCTTTTTCTTTTTTGAATCACATGAGCTAATGGATTGAAGCAAGGTCCAAAGCATTAACATGTCCTGCGAGGTCCAGAGGCCTGCCCCTTTCCTACTTTTGCGCCTCTCCCCAGTCCAGATGGCCCTGACCTTCCTTCTCAGCTCCTCCCACGTGTCAAGCGCCCTTTCACAACCCCTTCACACACTGTGAAGTGCTATTACCGCAACTCTTCTCTACATTTATCTCGTTCTTCCTTTTCATGTCAACACAGACAGTACATCCTCAAAAACTTCCTTACATCTCCAGTATAAATTATGCACTCTTGTGACTCTTTGCCTTTGTAGCCCTCATCCCAATTATTAGATAATACAATTATATAATTATAGACTAGTATGTGTATAAGTGCCTTCTCTTTGAGTAGGAACTCACTGAATACTGGTTGAGTTAATGAATAAAAAATTAATATAATATACAAATATTACTAGTGAAATAAAAATCTCACTAACCTATTCTCCGCATATGTGAAATTTAAAGCCACTCAGATTTAACTGAATGCTTAATCTGTTTATGAAAAAAATATTTTAAGTTTTTAATTCTAGTTAGTTAACATACAGTATTATATTTGAAAAAATTTTAAGATTTTTGCCTCATAATCATTTGTATACAACTAGATGCTATTACTATATATATTAATTATTTGTGAGCAGCTAGTCAAATGATCATTTATGCTGCAGATAACAATATTTTTATGAAAATTCTATAAATCAAAATTTTTATGAATTCCAAACTAACCTTTTCTCCTTTTAGTCTGAAATGAAGTTGTACTCTTGTCAATACCTTCATTCATGCATTTATCCATTTAACCAGTCATTCAATCCAACAAGATCATTAGTTATCTTATAGGCTTCAAGGCTTGGTGATTGAAAGATGCATTGTACGTGGTCTGTGCCCTCTGAGAGTTCACAGCCAAGTGAGATTCATGCCAACCGGTTATTACAGCCAAGGAGAAGCACACACAGAGGTAAATACAGCAGGCTGCTTGTCATCTGGAGAGGTCAGGGAAGGCTTTTTGGAAATATACTTGAAACTTTACTATCCATATTTTAACTGTCTATAAAAAGAAATATTCGGTGAAATATCTTAAAGAAATAACAAGAGATAGTCTCATTTAATTATAACTTCTTGTGAAACTCACTTTTCACATTTGTAAAGAATCCCCTTATCCATCTGTCGACTGTCTTCAAGACAACTAAATTTCGCTCAGCTGTAGTGTGGCAGAAGCTCACAAGATGCTCGCCAACCCCACTTCCTCTCCCTAGAGACACGGTCCAACAGCATTTCCTAGTTCTCGCAATGGAATGTGTCCAACGTGATGACCAGACATTTAAGTGTTGTGTGCTTTCCCTATACTCTCTTCCTTCCAGGGGATCCTGGGGGCTGAATTCAAAGATGGCAACAGAAGATGAAAGGATCCTAGATCCCTGAGCAACTGCAAGGAGAAGCAACTCACCATGCTGGACTACAATGTGAACAAGTAACTAATTAAGGCACTGAAATTTTGAGGATTTTGTTCCAGCAGTTAGCTTATCCTGATGAATCATTCCACTGTGAGGGTAGTGTAGGGTGAGGGTGGTATGCAGTCACTCAGAATTTTAAAGAACATGAGGATGAAGAATACTCTCTTTTAGTCACTTTTCAAATACCCATGCCCCCTTCTTCTTTGCTAATAGGACCCCAATTCAATGTGTGCAGCTCCAGGTGGAGGATTTTGATTGATCTGAGCTCACCATGAAAGTCATGTTCCTTACCTTTCTATCCTTTTCTGCAGTGAAGGATGGCCAAGCAGCCCAGTTCTAGCTCAGGAGACCTAAGGGAGTGTTCCGCAGGGATTTCTAGGAAAGGTGTTCCTTCCCTAATAAAAAGGGACCTGCACGGTTGGCATCATCCTTCTTCTCCTTCCTTGATTCAAACAGGGAACTACATGACTGGAGTTGCATTCTGAGCCAATCCAGTCAATGTATTCTGAACTAATGTAACATATTCACCAGTGCCATAAATTTGTGGGCTGATACGGGAAATGCATGAAAAGAAGGGTTCATGCCCTATCTAAAGGCATTCAGGGACAATTTTTAGTTTAAATATTGAAATGACAAAGGCCTTAAGGAATCCATGGCCACTCAGTTCATGAAATTTTAAATATAAAAGCCCATTAACACTACCCCTTTTTTGTCGTCATCTATTGAACACAAAACATTTTATCTCTCGTACTTTCTTACTGTGCTTCTTTATCTTTTTAAAGATTTATTTATTTATTTGAGAAAGAGAGAGACAGCAGGGGGGAGGGGCAACTGGAGAGGGAGAAAGAGTCTTAAGAAGACTCTGCTGAGCACACAGCCTGATGTAGGGCTCAATCTCATGACCCTGAGATCACGACCTGAGCTGAAACCAAGAATCGGATGCTTAGCCGACTGTGCCACCCAGGTACCCCTAAATGTGTTTCTTTAAATTGGTTCAGGCTTTGGAGTCAGACTTCCCAGATTCAGATCCCAGCTCTGGCACCTACTATGAACTTAAATGATACTAAACTTCTATCCATTTTTTCTCATTACTGAAATAAAGATTATAGCATAAACTAAGGATAGTGATAAGGACTAAATGACATCATGAGTATAAGTACTTAGTAGAGTGTTTGGCACATAATGTTTAATAAATATAAGCTTTTGTTTTAACTACACCTAAATTTCAGCCATACATTTTCAAGGAATGAAATAATCCATTATCTGTGAGAGGATGTCTGCTTCCTATGGGTGCAAATGAGCTTTATGTTCACGGCCTCCTGGTGAGTAAACTAAAGAATAATTAAGGTTGCATGACAGCCTTTGGACTGCTTGGGTTTTAAGCGGGGTTAAAATAACATCATGGCTAAGTTGTTTTAAGTAAAGGATTAGAGTTAATGACTAAGAGTCAAGGGCAGGATATGAGAGGACACTAGAGGGGTATGGGTTGTGTGCCCTTTCCTGCCCTAGGAACTGTTGGGCTTGTGGACTCTGGAGCCTCACTGCAGACAAGATGATAAAGAGACAAGAGCTAGCAATGGTCAACATGGCCATTCTAGCAAGAGTAGTGGCTCCCTCCCAACACTTCATTCACCTTCCCTGTGCTTCTCCAAAACGGATCATTCACCATTATGAGGATATGGACCGTGTTTTTCTGTTTCCACATCCTGCTCATACAACTAACTTCCCTAAAAAACTCACCAGCCCATCTCTGGCTGTTAAAACTCTATTCATTCCTCACGCTCACATAAATGTTTCCTCTTTCAAGATAGCATTTCTAGTTTTCCTTCTCAAATAGTCTCCCCGACATTTTAAAACCCTCCTTGAGCTTCATTCATTCAGAAAACATTTTCAGGTACGTATTATGACTTTGGAACTATCTCATTGCGCTGAGGGGCGTGGTCTGGACCCTTTAGGAATAGTTTAATGGTTATAATTAATTGAATTTATTTGTACCTTCTCTCTTCCCCAACTGGATGTGCATTGGCTACAAGAGATATATGCTGTGTAATAGAAAGTAAAAGAAAGTTCAGGTTCAGGAGAGAGAAGGACTCAAATATGCTAACCAGTAAATATAGTTCAGCATAAATGTAGCACCTAGGAAACCAGGTTAAATAAAAAGGGAAACACAATGATCTTTATCACAACATTCTTTTATCAACAGAGAAGAAGATGCATACTAGCTCCTCAAAGCAAATAAAACTTATCCCTCACCCTAAAGTATCATATACTTCCTCCCTTGGATTGGTACAGAGGTTTCAAATAGTTACATTTCAATGTCAAAACCGCTAAAACAGAAAGGCTTACAAACTAGTTCAAAATTTCAAACTCCTTAAGTGTAAGTAATCATTTTCTTAATAACAATAGAGTCAATAATTCTATCTTAAAGGGTAACTCACCAGAACACCATCCCAGATGGCTTTTTCAGAATTCAGCAAGCTGAAACAGGATGCTAGGATTTAAATGAGGGTCAGTCATTGTGTACATCCCATAGAGATGAATGTAATGTTTGAGGCGAATGATAAAAGTATACTCCTTTTTACATCTGCCTGTAGGGCACATTACTCAGGTACTCAGATATTATAGCACACATACTTGGGATTTCCAACTACTCACCCAATGAAAGTATCCCTCTCCCTGAGGGTATAGTAAGACTTCCTTAATGCTGGAATCATTACTGGCTCCAGGCATTCCCCTTGTCATTTATCAACAACGAACAACTTGGACAGAGATCTTTCACAAGCCTGTTTGCTTTTCAATGTGACCAATTTCCCCATTTGAACTGTAAGATACTGATATCATAAAACTTGTCCCTGCAATCGGGGCCTGAGTTTGGAGAGGTGTGGTGGAGACTTCAAGCAATGATGAATACTTTCACCAACAATGGAACTGGTAATTGACTCTGAAAGTCCCATTAATAAAATTCAGCTCAATTAAATAAGCACTTAAGTGTCCTCTAGGCATAAGGCAATGCACCAGGAGCTGAGAGAAACACTTTGCGTCTTCCACGCAATACAAAGAGAAGAAATAGAAAAGGTCTTTTATGAGTGAAAGGGCTGTTTCAGATTACACTGTGCTCATCGCACCTGTCTTCCCCTATCAATTCTATCATGATTACTAGATTCTGATCCTGGAAAGATTTCCTGTAATTCATACCTTTTAATTCTAGTTCTCAACGACATCAGAACACATGAAACATAAAGCAAAAAACCCCTGAAGTCTAGGCTAATGTTGCGATCCTCTTATAAGGCATTTCCCTATCTGCACTTGGGATACCTGGAGATCTCACTTTGCCCTTCTATTGTGTCTCAGTTTCTCAATTTGGAGAGTTATTATTTCCACATTCAAGGTTTCACCTGTTAGGCCTCAGGGTGCTAGGGAAGGAGAAGGGAGAGGTCATGTTCACTTTTTTAGACACAGTAGTATTCTGGCCTCCTGGACACTCACACACACACACACACACACACACACACACACGAAAAAAAAAGCTTATCTTAAATCTCCTTTGTCATTTCTACTATTCCTGGAGGGCAGAAAGCCATAGTGGAAAAAAAAATCCTGCAAATACCTTCCCTTATCACACTTTATGATTGGAAGAGGTCATAAGGCAATCAAGCATGTGCTTCTTGCAGTTATTTCTTGTATCAACAGGTATTTACTGAGCCCCTACATCTATGCTGGGATCTGAAGAATCCAAAAGCAGTGAAGACATTGTTCCTACTCTGGAGACTTATGATTTAATGAAGAGGTAGGATTTACTCAAAAACCCAACTGAGATCAGCTAAGTATCAAATCGTCTGATATTAACAATAAAAGAAGAAATCAACCGCACAATCTTAGAACTAAAGGAAATCTGGGGAAGAAGGGACCCAACCCAACCTCTCCCCATAAGCAAAAATCTTCCAAAACCCTTGGCCAAGGGTCATTAAGCTTCTGATTAATGTGGAACTCACATTTCACATAATACTCCATTTAATTTTTTGAAGTCTCTTACAGCTAAAACATTTTATCCTATGTTGAACACAAACTCTCCTCTACTTATTATTCTATAAAGCAATGATTTTAAAAACCTTAAAGCAGCACAATGCGCCTTGAAAAGAAATAACAAGCACAAGCCCACTCTTCTGTTGGGAGCTGCAAGGGGCCCTCAGCATGTCCTCTAGTGCCCCTGCTCTACCCCTCTGCAGCCCAAGGCACATCAAGAATGCCTGCAACTCTGCAGAGCAAAATTTAAAAACCACTACTTTAAAGGTAATCAGAGTAAATTTAATTCCAGGGGCACATATCAGCCCTTGAAGACAGCTATCTTGTCTCTCTCTAAATCTTCTTGGATTAAACTTGCCCCTTTCAAATTGTCTACTCCCTTTATGTAATTTTCCTCCATATCTCCCCCATCCTGGTCACTCTTTCCCTGAAAATGTAGAAACTGTATCTAAACATAATTCTTTAGATACTGTGATCAGCTAAGGATACTGCTCTTGGGGTAGCCACAGAAGTTAAAGAGGGCTTAGTGAATGAAGAAGGACCTGAGCTGGACCTTGAGAAATGTAGGATTTAGGTAGAAAGGAGAGAAGATAAAATTCCAAGCTGGGAATCCAGCATGAACAAAGATACAGAAATTAAAATGAGGGCCTCTTTGAATACTTCTCTTAACTGGTTCTTTTCCATTCAGCCAGCTGCCCACTCTCTTATATTTCCCAGAAGAAAATTAAGCCAGATCTTATCTCCATGAATGCAGGCTTCTGTTGTGTTGATACCACATGAGGAACATGATCTGGGCAGTACCAAAAGTAGATCATTTCAATATTGTAGTTATTGCCACAGGAGAGAAAGTACCTGACGAAGATGTTTGTTAAGTCTGAAAAAAGTATGTCATCTTTCAATGAGTCAGCATCTTGATAAGAAGATCCATACAGGTTACAGCACCATTCAGAAGGATCCCTGGGGATTCTCAAATTTAAAATCAACCCAAAGAGCACCTTGTCTCTAAAAAATTTTCTTTTGCTTTGTCACTTATCAAACCATTGGTAATATAAGCCCCAAATGGTCTCCTGACTGTAAAAACAACCACATTTTCATATATACGAGTGCTAACCCATCAAGGCGAAACATCTTTTTGTGAAAACAAATATTAAAAGACCAATTTTTTGATAAATATGTTCATCAAAGTGCATCTTCTCATGTTACTTAATTTTCCTACTTACAGATAAGAATTGAAGTACATCAGTGGTTCATATAATTTGGTTTGTTATTCAAGAAGGAAGATCTAAAAGATAGGATATTTCTACCTATCTTCTTCCCATAAAGTGTATTCATTATTGATTACATGAATATGTACTATTTCATATAACAGGAATGTGATTTTCACACATGCAGCCCTCACAAACCTGGCAAATTAAGATCTAGTCCTGAATTTTAATATGTGCTATGAATCTAAAAATTTTAAAGGTGTCAATTAAAAAAAACTGATTTTACTAGCATCCAGGGTAATTGATTCAGACATTTTATTTCCATTATTTTCTCTTTTCCTTCATCTCAAAAGGGGATAATCTGAATTGCTCTAATCTGAAAAACAACAATAAGTGTAGCAAATACTTGACAATGAAGATGGAAAGCCTCTAAAAATCTGTTACCTTAGTAACGGCAAGAATGTGGAAGAATAAGAATACACTGTCAGGACATCATTTCAGATTCCACAGATTTGAGGCCTAAATACAGTCAGCTTTCATTAGCTTTTTGTTTTTCCCAGCAGGTCCTTGGACTTTGAAACAAAACCTGAATGACAGCTATGAGCAATTCCAGCCTGGCTCCTGATTAGCTATGCCAAACAAAACAACTCTCTGCAGTGTAAACTTTCCAGGCATCTGCAACCAAGCCTCTGTAGAGACTATAATTCCTCAGTGAGATTTGAAGGAGAGTCAGAGGTTGGGGGGTAAAGGGTGACCAGGAGGGGGGAGGGGGGAAAAGGATAAGACCTTCCCCTCTACCTCGAACTAGTTCCCTGAACTAGTCTGATTAAAGCAGGAGGGAAAATAAAGTAAACTTGTCTTCATGTTGTTGTCATTGTCACATTTTAACTCTGCCTATTCTAGATTTAACTAATTCTCCAAATCTGAATATGCTATTCCAATTAAATCCGTAACATCCTCGTATTCCAAACTACCCATGCATTTAAACCAAACAAGCAATTCTGAGGCTCTATTAGTATCAAACAGAGCAAGCAGTCGATTAAAAACATCTAAAAGAGAAGGGAAGCAACACATATGAATAGATAGTGCCCCGTATGAATGCAAACTAACATTTTGTGCCATTTGTTGTCATTCACCTTTGGTGCATGCAGACCTAAAATTAATTGCATCAAATGACAGTGCACTGTGCTGTGTGGTCCCATCTGCTACACAATTAGATCCTGGTGGAACTATTAAGAAGCTTTTTTCTTATGATCAGTCCCCTTGATTTTACCTAACGAACATTCCTTTATCTACACAAAACAATTACAGATTAGATCTCAAAGCAGTCCATTTTGATCAATGCTTAATTTTAAAGTTATAAGTGGTTTCAGAAAAAGTTGTCTGGAGAAAATTCTATATTGGAGTGCTAGCTGGCAGTTCAGCTGTAAAGAGATGAGTTGAAATAAAAGACTGACTTAAACTTTGCCAACAATCCTTCTAAAATTTCAGAAGTAAAAACTATTATTTTTATACTTCTTGGCCACACAGCAAGATGGTAGCATTGAAATGTCCTCTTGTCTTCTGGAAAAGTGACACTTAACCACATTCTGATCTCAACTGCTTCTGAGATAACCTACAGAAACTGGTAGTTGGCTTACTTAGAACATTGGGCAACAAAGGTCCCTGCTTCTAGTCAATAACCATTTTTTTTAACAGTCTCCTGATGATTATGTAGTGTTTAAAGTAAGGAAAATAGCTCTAACACCCTAAGACGTAATTTGCAGATATATGTCAACAGATGTCACAGAAAACTTAACGTTTGCATAACCATACCATAAAAGCCTAGCCCAGATTAGGACAACATTAAATTTAAATCATCAAAGATTCAAGTGGAAAATTCAAGTTCAGACATAAAGAAGCATTCAAATAAAGATTTGTCAAAAATCACAATCACGGAGATATTAATTTTGGAAACTACAGACAAGGAACATTTCAGTGTTTGAGAAAGGCAATATCAAACCAGAAAGCTACTTTCCCAATTATTTTATTTGACTTGTCTGCAATCCCACCACTCTATTAAACTATAGGAAAGAACCTTAAGTATATTTTTATAATGTGAATACCAGAATAGTGATGCCAGAACAACAGAAGACCCCTCAATATGAGTCTATGCTTGAAATCCCAAACCAAACCTGCTGATTCAGCACAAAGTCATCAACAGAGTTCTTATCTGTAAAAGGAACAATCCATTGTCTGGCTGAAACAAAGGGCAGTGCACAGGAAATCAGCCAAATCTGGGCCAGATGGTCACTGATTCAAGTTTCATTCTCCCCATCCCCCACTCTCCCTGGCACTACAAAAATAGATTCAGACAGCCTTTTTGGTTACCAGGTAATAACACTTCCTGGAAGGTATAAACATTTTACAATTACCTATACCACCTTCCACCTCAACACCATCTAATTTAGTAAAACAGAATGTCCTTATAAAAAGTTAAATGAGAAAATTGCTATGCAGCAGTTTTTGAAAGGAAAATACCTCTGAAACCCAATATTTGTTTCTTGGACATAGTGTGGAGTTTTACCAAGTGGAACGGTTAAAAATATTCACGCCAATTTGTTCCCATCTATTGTTTTTTCTCACACCATAAGATCAAATAGACATGAAGCTAGAGAAAACTAACTTATCACACTCATTTTCTACCAACTGACCACCAACAGCTTTGAAAAAGAGTTTTGTGGTTTATAACCCAGAAACGCTTTTTACCAATGACAAGCCATCAACAAAAATAATTACTGATTTTGATTATAAACCAATGTGCCTGACCTCATATCACAGAATCTGTAAATTATGATACTGTTGTAAATACACATTTCACACCCCTACTATAAAACTCAGTTTCAAATTCTCAACAGCAACTATTAATTAAAGCTAAATATACAAAATTGTGTCTTAAAATCTGCAAGCACTCTATAGAAAGATACACATTAAAGAATGGTATAAATAAAAATTCAAGATCTTGCAATTAAAATATTTAGAAAACACTCCTTTACTTTTCCTAACTGTATAAAAGAAAGATATTTAGGTTATAAACAAAGGTCTTTTCTTTGAAGAGAACCCTTGACTGTATAACAGTTGCTTGGAAAATATTTACATTTGTGTGACCTAAGTAAATTTTATCAACCAATAAATAGCAATTCCTTTAGTAAACTTTATAATCCTTTTTATAATTACTTTGGAAATGTCAATGCAGGAGTACATTTTATGGGCATGCTATGGACCCCCTTTTCCAAAATTTACATATAGAAAGGTTAGGGTAGATCAAAGAGTTTTTTGTCTGTTTGTTTTTTTTACACCAGATAATCACAGGCTGGTAATGCAATGGCTAAAGACAAAAATGACTTCAAAATATGCAATCAACAGCAACTCACACAAATGGTCTGTTTTATTGCAGGGAAGTAGAAAAAGCTGCTAAAGTCAATACAAGGTAACCTCCCTTAAGAGAACATTCTAGCTTACACAACGTCAACAAGTATAAAATGAAGCCAAGTTAGAGCTTTGAATCTTGACCTTCTGTCTTAAAGGGAATAGTGAAAAGTGTGAACTTTTTCAAAAACTGGCACTCAGAAATCATTCCTGAAAGTTGATTTATAATTACGGTATCAAACTAAATTTTAAACAATGGTTAAAAATACAACCGAAATATAAACGTAGTATATAAATATGTGCATGTGTGCTGTTCATAGGTTTTTTTTAACATCTCAGATTTAATTATTTAAAATATATTTCAGAAACCTAATTTCTTTTTAAAATACTACTATTTTCCTTTACTTAGTACTGCAAAATAATACTCAGGATCATACTGGAAATTGTTGAACTGCTATTATATGTGCTTTTACAGCATATAAATTTTCTTTTAATGCAATTTCATAATCTTGGAAAACCTACTAATGAGAAAAAATTAATAATCCATTAAGAACCTCTAAAAGAAGGTAGTTGAGTTTTGGCTGTTTAACAAGTTTTTTTTTTTCTTTAGTGTAAAATAAGGATTTATTTCACTGTTTGTGAAAAAAGAAGAAAATGACTATTCAAATTAAAATTCTCTACTTTCTGAGCTCATCTTTAGAGTCTCTAAGATAAATTTACATTTAAATGAAACACACACAAAGGCAACTAGACTATCATAACCATCCCACACACATTAGTGTTTTCAGAGATTTAAATCTCTAATTCTTAGGGAGAGAAAATTGTGACTACACAACTATTTTTAGTCTGTTTTATTTACATATCAATGCAATAGGATTTATATGTTAACACTTTAACTTAATGTAAGAGTTAAGGAAAAGTATCTCTAAAGAGATCAAAATAGAATTCTACTAACAAAAGTCAACTCAGAGCAGAGTTCTCACGCATGTAAGTTTCTGGAAAAAAGCTTTTAAATAAGATAAAAACAAACACTATAATAACAACAATAAGTGACCAAATAAATTTATGAGTTAGAATTTAACAGACTAAATTATGATCTTGTTCTTTAATAAGCCCTGATATAAAAGAATAACAGAGTTTAAAGTCAAAATATTGTAGATAGCCCTGAGTTCTATTTATCCTTTAAGTCTTTTATTTTATTAATTTTTTTTTTCTTTCCTTAACATGTATCTTCCTTTCTCTGGTGGTCCACAATTCAGGTAGAAAATTTAATTCCATTCAAGTAAAAGAAAATTTATAAAAGGCAACATATTTATGGTAAATATGGTGCTGATCAGTCTTATTATTTTTCATTACTGTACATAATGAGAAACATATATCAAGGGTCAAATTAGAGTATGCATACCTTTCACTGATGAAAAATGGATGAGAATCCAATTTCTAAAGAGTGAATTGCATTTATAAGAAAATGTTTTTGATCTGTGCTCTAAATGTTTATTATTTCTCAATATAATCTATATGCTTTAGTAAGATAGTAATGTATCAGTAAAGTAAGTAATCTCATATAACTGTAAATGTGCTTTAAACATAGACTGAGGTCAAAATAATCTTTTACTCACTGTCTCTCTAAATGATAATTTCTTATACTTTAAATTTACCACATAAATAACATCTCAAAATGATCTTATTTACTAAAATTAGTTTCTGCTCTCTAAGACAACAAAAAAGATATGAGTTGAATAGTGACCAAACTCATAAATACAAAATATATATGTTGCAGTTTGGGTTTTATTTATAGACACCTTAATGTCCATGAAGTGCCACTATCAAACTTAAGACTCATACCATGATTTCCTTAACATCACCAGTACTGTTTCAATTTTACATTCAATGCTTCCTGAAAAAGTTAAAAATGTCTTCTAGTTTAAAAAAATGAATGGACATTAAATTCCATTAGATATCAGTGCATTTGAATTCTTTTTATAATTTCGGTAACAGATGATTTCAAGAACGTGGTTAAAACAAAACTAGATCTGAATCTATAAAACCAAAAGCCACATAAATGCATTTTAACCAGATTGTAGGCTTCCCTAAGGTCAGAGATAGTACTTCATTCTCCTTTCTCTTTCTCCACAGCACAACTCCAATTATAGGTACTTATAAAGACTTATTACATTGACTTCCATTGTTAATTTCCTGCCCAATGGAGAATTCTATTATCCCCACTGGATAAAAATACCTTCCTCAGTGGGAAAACTATGAAGAGAAAAATTATTTTTAAGGAAATGACAAATGTATTTGATGCAGTAATTCCTTTTTATCTAAATGAACTGAGAGGAAGCTTGACATTATAATTGCTATTGCCAATTATTACTTTCAAAGCCTTAAAAAAATCAGTACAGGTTAAACACAAACTTTAAGATAGAATTATGGGGCCTGTTTGCAATTCATGAACTTTAGATTCCCAAGGGTAAACACCATACAGATGTCTGGTAATCTCCCATGTAACAGTATCTAAAGTAAGCCCACGCTGTTTGATTTTGGAAGTCTTATCAATTTGAAATCTAATGAGTAAAATGAATTGTTAACACTTTTATACAGTACAAGAGATTTGTCACATTTTTTCAAAACATTTTTTCCAGAAATTCAATTGCATGGCTCTATTCCATCATGCATTATTATCCTGAAAATAAATAACTTTCAATTATTTTTTAAAGATTTATTTATTTTAGAGAATGAGAGAAAGAGAAAGAGTGTGGGGGCAGGAGGGGTGCACAGAGGGAGAGTCTCAGGAGGACTCTGGGCTGAGCCCCTCCACGTCACGACCGGAGCCAAAACCAAAAGTCGGATGCTCAACCGACTGCACCCCCAGGAGCCCTGACTTCCAATTACTTTTTATTAACTAGGATATTTATTGACAAATTTGAAGACTATCTGACCTAAAATATGCAGGTAACTTGTAAATAAGTAAATCTGATGATAAACTGATAGTGTATGGAGGATTCCAAAGACATTATCATTTTGTAAAACTCAAAAAGAAGAGAAAATGAAATGCATCTCCATTTACTTCTGCCACAGAATTGGTTTGGATTTATTTTTCCCTGTTAGCACCCTTTATTCAAAAGATAATGTTACTGACCTAGCTTCCAAAAGGCCTGGGCCTCATTTCAGTATTTCCAGTAGAGGGAATAAGCTTACTTTGAAATTCCACCTACTGCCCCTTCTCCCAGCTCCCTTGGAGTCAGTGGCTTAAGTCTGAAAGAAGTTTGGCCCAGGTTAAGAATGGATTCCACAGCCATGGAAAAAAGGGAACATGTCCCCACAGAAGCCACTCATTCATTCATTAAGGAACAATTATGTGCTTATTTTAGGTATGGAGACAGAGTAGTGAGCAAAAGAGACCAAGTACTTGCACTCATGGAGTGTTCATTCACGTTTGGTGAGTACATCCAAGATCTGACCCCCACTACATTCCTTACTAACCAAGCTATAGCCTTGGTACAGTCTGTTTCTCCAAAATAAGGTGCTAGCTGATCCCCTGGTGGTCTGAAAGAGTTAATAAGCTCATGAGCTATCTACACTATCTTCAGCAAGAGAAGCAACATTTGCCAAAGCTACCTTTCTGGATAATAAAACATGAGATATAATTCCTGACATCCAGATCTTACAATCTAGTTGAGTAATAAGACACGTACCCAAGAGCATGACTTTCGAGGAAAGAACAAATGCTATGGAACCAGCCAGCCCTAGGTTTGAATTTCGACTTTTCCATCTACTACCTATGGGCTCTTGTGAAATTCACTTAAACCTTTCTGAGCCTTAGTTTTCTTAGCTGTAAAAATAAGAATCACGATGCCTACTTTACAAGGCTGTTATGGCGATTAGAAATGATACGTGCACAATGCCTGAAGTAGTATACATTAATTTTTATTAAATTACTGGATTAAATTCTTCACTTCTGCTAAAAATTAAATGATTAAATAGTAGGAAAGGACTAAGTAGAGGAGCATATATGGGTCTTAAAGACCTTTATGGTTGTTTTTTATTAAAGGCTATGGTTTGTGCATGCACACATTCTCTGACATATATACACACTCTCTGAAATGCCAGATATGCAACCACACCATGTATTACACTGTTCAGTAACAGTTCCTGCTCTGGAGGGAGAGGTTGAGATAAGGCATACCACTGACTCGTGAGTCTTTATGATGGCAGAAAAGCCTCAAACATTTAGAATATCTGAAATACCATAACCCAGACACTATGCTTCCAGACTCCAACTTGGCTTCAGTAGATTGTGCAGATGGTCCCTTTAATACCTGTCCATATCAAACATCTTACATCTTTTGACCAAGAATACCATGAAAATATCACACCTGGTATTAGATCATTCCATTTATATGAACATGGGGGAGAAAAGTTGGTGTTCATATGGTCCAACTTTTCCAAAAAATAAAGAACTTGGTAATATTAGTTAAGAGGCAAAAGTTAATACAAATTGGTACTCTCTGATGAAGTCAGTGGACTGCAATTCTGTGATTCTGATGAGGAAAAAAACCTAACATTTCCTGAGGGTCTATTTTGTATCAGGCATCATGCTTAGTGAGTTGATCCATTATCTTGGAAATGTGACTTTTGGAATCAAATTACGAATTGACTATCTTAGAGTCAAAAATATACCAAGAGTTTAAAAGGAAAATTGTTATCTGTTCAGTAAAGATTTTATTTCTTTTTTTTTAAGATTATTTATTTATTTATTTATTTAAGAGAGCACAAATGGGGGAAAGGGCAGATGGAGAAGGAGAGGGACAAGAAGACTCTCTGCTAAGCAGGGAGTCCGACAGACATGGGGCTCTATCCCAGGACCCCGAGATCAAGACCTGAGCCAAAGTCAGATGCTTAACTGACTGAGCTGCCCAGGCACCTTGAGATTTTATTTTTTAAATAAGAAATTAGATTGATTTTATATTCTAAGGTTATGAGCCTATCAGAAAATGTAGTTGTTTGTTTTCATATCAACCCATGGCATAATACAACCTGTGAAATTATGTACAGGCGAATGTAAAAGAAACAATCCTAATATTAATCCTAAGTGAAATGTTGCTGCTGTATTACTATTACTAGTAGTCATATTGCTAGTCTACCTTGATCATTCACTGTGCCCCAACTTCTGAAGGTAAAGGTCTAGCCATTCTCTAATATGCCAAAACCTTAACCTCCTGCTCCAACAATTTTCAAGTGACTACTGAATCATCAGAGTAGAACAGCCACCTGGGATTCTCTAGTTGATTAGGAAATGAACCCTTATTCACTTGGGGAGTTCAGTTGCAACAGCAAGTTCTCTTTCAGTTATGGCTCCAGAGGTCTGATTAGTTTATGTTCCACTAGAGAATCAACGGATCAGAGCACTTTTTAAAACAGCCATTCAAAAAAAAGAAAGAAAAGAAAAGAAGAAAGAAATGCTACAAATCTAAACCTTACAGGGAATATCTTCACATAATATGTGTCAGAAATCTATGCAGAATTTTCAGATGTATTCCCAACAAGGGAAATTGAGAAAGAATATTGTGGAAATATTCTTACCATCATTTATCTTCCACCTCCAGTATTGCAGACACTGTTAGGATTTTTCTTTTTTTTTTTTTAAAGATTTTTTTTTTTAATTTATTTATTCGACAGAGATAGAGACAGCCAGCGAGAGAGGGAACACAAGCAGGGGGAGTGGGGGAGGAAGAAGCAGGCTCCCAGCGGAGGAGCCTGATGTGGGGCTCGATCCCATAACGCCGGGATCACGCCCTGAGCCGAAGGCAGACGCTTAACCGCTGTGCCACCCAGGCGCCCCACTGTTAGGATTTTTCAAAGAATTACCAATTACATATAGAATGTAGACTGTCAATTTTGTGGAGTGTAATTTAATCAGTGAATACTTTGTATTTACCATGTATCCAATACCATATTAGACATTTCAGACAATACAGATTATAAAACGCCATAGTACCTTCTCTAAAGGGACCTATCCTCTAATCATCAGAAAAAAAATGCTTTCTGAAATAATTAGAGAATATAAATATCTATAATAAAATTCAAAAACTGTGATATATAAATTACGAATGTTATTTAAGTTTAGAATAGGAAAAAATTTATGAAAATTCCCATATTTAGGGGTGCCTGGGTGGCTCAGTCCTTAAGCATCTGCCTTCAGCTCAGGGCGTGATCCCAGGGTCCTGGGATTGAGCCCGGCATCAGGCTCCCTGCTCCCTTGGGAGTCTGCTTCTTCCTCTCCCACTCCCCTTGCTTGTGTTCCTCCTCTCGCTGGCTGTCTCTCTCTCTGTGTCAAATAAATAAATAAAATATTAAAAAAAAAAGAAAAAAGAAAAAAAAGAAAATTCCCATATTTAGTATATTTCCATAAAAGAAATAAAATAAACTAGACCTCAAGTCAGTGGTTCTTTACCATTCCTGGGCATGAAAGTGGCCTGGGATCTACCCCTAAGGCTTAAAATCTGCATTTAAATAGCATGTCCAGTTGATTCTCATACAGGTGGCCACAGTTTGGCAAACACTGCGTTAAATAACAGGTATGATTTACAAGAATCTCTAAAGCAGTGCTGTCCAACAGAACTTTTTACAACCGCAGAAATATTCTACACCTGTGCTGTCCAATATGGTAGCTACTACCCACATGTGGCCATTACGCTCCTGAACTGTGTTTAGTGTGCCTGAGAAACTAAACTTTTTATTTTATTTAACTTTAATTAATTTTAGTTTAAATAGCGAAAACCAGCTCTGGAGAACTAGAAGAGATTTCTAAGAGAAACATGAGCCAAGCCATAGGTAGGAATGTATATGAACAGGATATATAGGCAGGAGAGACAACTGATTGGCTTGTCTAAAAGAGAGGTTTTGTGTTAGATTATCATGAGGACAGATCACGAAGAACCTTGAGGGAAACTGGATTTCATGGTAGATATTGCTAGTTGCCTAATTGAGCCATTCCTGATCGACTATATGAACAATCCCAGAGGTTTTATATGCTTACCTAAGGGGGTGGACTTTTCCCCAGGCTCTGGGGTGAATTCTGATTATTCTATTCCAGTCATGGTATTTCCATTTTCCTTCTCAGTGACTGGTTTACACATGAACCTGGGGTAAATTCTGGCCAATGCAATTTGGGACATCTAGGTATGCGGGGAAACTCTTTCAAAAAGAGTTTAGCCTGAGGTAAAAGAACCTTTTTCTGACTCTAGTCAACACTGTGTGAGGTTTGGATGTGCCGCTGACTCCTTGGGATGATGAAGAGACAAGATGGAAGACAAATGCCATCAAGCTGAACACGGCAGAGAATGACCTAAAGAACTGGGCCTTCTGTTTAGTTAAAATAAATGTCCTTCAATAAAGTAATGGGTGTTTAACTGCGGAATATGTATACTACAGAATGTCATGTAGTCCTTAAAAAGAATAAATAAAAGCTGTGTCAGTTGACTCAGAAGTATATCCCTTGTGTTGGGGCGCTTGGGTGGCATAGCGGTTAAGCGTCTGCCTTCGGCTCAGGGCGTGATCCCGGCGTTATGGGATCGAGCCCCACGTCGGGCTCTTCTGCTGTGAGCCTGCTTCTTCCTCTCCCACTCCCCCTGCTTGTGTTCCCTCTCTCGCTGGCTGTCTCTCTCTCTGTCAAATAAATAAATAAAATCTTTAAAAAAAAAAAAAAGAAGTATATCCCTTGTGTTTTATTAAGTATTAAGTGAAAAAAGAAACATGATTTTTAATATGTGTGTAATGATAGGTTACATATATAAAGTATGATAGTATATATAAGGTGCTGAAAATATACAGTATAAGGTTACATGATCATGGAAAAAGTTATAACAAAATCAACAGCAGATTGGCCACACTGCTGGGGTAAAGGAAAGGGTAAAGAGGGAATTTAGGCTCCCTGAAGTTTTTAAAAGATGTGACCACAGTTTTTTGAAAAACAGAATATGATCCCATGATGTAAAATTATTTGTGTTGGTGAATATATATAAATATGCTGAATATGTGCATAAAAGAATTGCCACCAAAACGTTCATGGTGTTTAACTTAGGATGGTTAGATTTCAAGGATTGAAGAAGAAACAAGAGGTAAGAAATGGAGAGAGGGAGAGAGACAGAGAAGAAGACATGATGAAAAAATCAAATACATTTGAATTTGCGCCTTTTGAAAAAACAGAACAGACCAGATGAGGGAGAGACAGAACCCTGAAGTGAAAAGTTCACCCACCCTCTATGGGTGTCTTATGTCATAAGAATGACAGTAATAGTCTCTTCGTTCCCTGAATATCCCAATAGAGAAATAGACATAAACTTACTATAAGTAGTATTGATTTAATTTGTTTAAAAATAAGAAATAAATGAGACATTTACACCAATTACATCTTCTCTCCACAAAGTGACCTCTACCGACACTGGTGACAATTTTAGGCATTCCTGCTCTATAAAAACTAAATGTACAGGATGATAATTGTGAGGAGTGGTTCTAAGATTCTTATGTCCATAAAACCACCTGGGAAGATCGTTAAAATGCACATTCCAGGGTCCCACCCCAGAAACTCTTGTTCAATAGGTTAAGAGACCAATAATCCTCATTTAACAAGCACCCCAGGCAAGTAAGGCAGGTGTTGACAGATCGCACTGAAGAACAGTGAATTTAAGGATGTCTGATCTCTTTACAAACGATTAACCAAAGAATTTGAGAAGTGTGGTACACTAGAGAGAACAAAGAATTTTGAAGTCAAAAGATCTAGACTACCTCTCTGACCTAATCTTCCACTCACTCCCTCACTTGCCTCTCCCCTTCAGTGGCATTGGCCTCCTTGCTACCCCTCCCACAACATGTGAGAATGCTCTTCCTCTCAACTTTCCAGTGATTCACACAGACTTCAGGACTTCACTCAGGTGTCACATCTCAGTGACACCTTACAGAGAATCACAGCTCCTCTCTCGCCTTCTAATTACCCTTGCTGCTTCACCTTCCTCTCTAGCAGTTCTTGAAATCTAAAATACAACAGTTTACTCATTTTCTCTCGCTTATTGTTTGATTCCCATAAGAGTAGGAATATTTGTTAGTTTTCTTCACTGTGGTATCCTCAGCACCTAGAATGTCACCTGGACAGAGTTCAAAGAGATTTCACTTGGCCAAGACAAAACAAATAAAGCTTGAAACATTCAGCATTAGGAGGCAAATACAGCCAGAAGGTAGACAGCTTGTTAATATAGATTCCTGGGCCCTGCCGGAGATTCTGATGATTCAGTGGGCTTGGAGTGAGGCCTAAGATTCTGAGTCTCTAACAGGAACCCACGTGATACTGATACAGCCTGGAGAGTTATCGAGTGCCTCTGCCCACGTTGCAGTGAAAGCCAACCTATTCTACTGTATAAGAAGAGCTGCAGGCTAAAAGAGGGAAAACTTCATTCTACTCGTATGCACGTCAGAAGAGAAAAACTCTTCCTCTAATCTCTATGTACTTAAGCTATCTACCCAAATAAATGATTATGCAATAGGAATATTTTTCACTTACCTATATATCATGGATATTTACTGCAACCTAATTTTTAATAAAAACATAATGTTTAGTTTGTTTCTAATTTTTTACTCTATAATGATTTGGGTGATATTTTTGCCATATTCCTTTGAGCATTTGTCTAATTATTTCTTTCTAGCAAATTCCTAGAAGGGAAATTTGAGTCAAAGAGTTTGAACCAAAGCTGTCCAACTTGCTCCAATGATGGAAATCTTCTATATCTTCACAGTCCAATATGGTAGCCACTAGCCACATGCAACTATTAAGCACTTGAAATATGATTAGCACAACTGAGAAACTGAATCTTAATTTAAACTTAAATAGCCACATGTGGCAAGGAACTACCATATTGGACAGGGTAAGAATAGACTAATTTCCAACTGAGAGGTTGGAAATTATCTAGCTTTCCAAATTTGTTTTGTTGGGTCCCTATGTTTTCTTACAATTTCTTGGCAACATTTAAACTCATTTAAAAGTATGAATTTTCAGCTCCATTTGAAAAATGAAATCATCTGGCAACAGTGACACACAGTCCCATGGGGCAAAAATCAGTGAAGTCTTAGAAATTCTACTGCCTTCAGACTTCCTTGTCCACCAGAACCCGTTAGCCTATATTATTTTACAGGTGTTCACTCACTCAGATTACCTACTTAACCTCTACAGGCGCTTGAGTTTACAATTCCTCTGAGCTAAATTTTGAGAGATTAAAAGGCAAACAGCAGCTAATAATAATAGCTAAATTTCAATTCATACTTGGCATGCAAAAGAGATGTTATGACATTTCTGGGTTATTTTATAACTGATATTTAACAGAATACTTTTCTAGTGGTTATTGACATTTCCTACTCCCTAAAGCAGTGGTTCAGCGCCAGAATGGTTCTTAAAATGCAGATCAGTGGGCCCTGTCCCCAGAGTTTCTGATTGAATAGTTTGAGTTGGGCCCCAAGAACTTTCAAGCTCCAAGTGCAGCTCTACATTGAGGTGAAGTTTTCTCAAAGCTATGGACACTCCTGAAGTATAGTGATAATGTGTAATTTTAACAATCTTTTTTTTTCTTACAAATGTGTACATCCTTTCTTCCCAAAACATGTCCACATTTATTATTCCTTTTTATCTTTACAACAATCTTGTACAGAAGTTGATTATTAGAGCAGTAATTATTAGTTCCATTTTACATAAGAAAAGTAAGGTGCAGGAGTTAAGAATTTACCCAAGTACATAAGAAATGAAAAGAGATAGAACAAGCAGGTTTCTCAACTCCCAACCCAGGAAATATAGGCAAACACAGCAATGCAGGACACAACTTGCTTCTCCAGACTGGTACCACAAAAATAGAACCATGCCCAGGAAGAGAAAAGACCATATAAGATATGGTTCACAGCAACAAACATTTATCAAGTGCTGATTATGTGTTAATCTATGTTAATCATGCCTATAGTCTCTACTGTAAGGACTGTTGAAGACACTCATAAAGCATAGAAAATTTAAAAAATAAAATCTTGAAAAGATACTGAATCTCCATATCATAGGGCAAAAGCAAATCTGCTGAAGGGGTAGGTGGTAGGGGTAAATACAGAGTTGGGTAGAAGAGGGGAGTTGTTGTGGGAGCTTCACATCTGGACTTGGAGGAGTTGCTATCACCAGTCAGTCAAGAATGGGAGGGAAGGAAGAGTACACAATAGGGAGCCCTCCTGGGGCTCAGCAGCACAAAGAGCTGCTGTTATCCACATTGGGTGTGTGTTTGCCAGCAATATCAGGGCTGCTGGAACTCCAGAACTTACAAGGGCATGCTTTTGTGTAGTCTAAATTACCTTGACTATATAAGAACTCCAGTCAGAGGGAATAACTTCATTATCCATTTGTAGCCAAAAGATACCATGATTAGGGCTCATGAAACTTTCTCTCTGACTTTTTCCCCCAAGTTTTGACAAGCATTTCTAGTAAAAATCCACCAAATTGTGATCACAATAATGCTAATTATAAATCAGCCTCTCAAGGGGAAAAAAGACTGCATTTTCACTTAGGTAGAATTGATATATTACATTATTAACTTTAGCAGCTACTTTCCTAAGATTTAAAATAATAACAACTAATAACAGTTACCATAGACTGAAAATACAACAACAACAACAAAACAACTACAATTAATTTGAAAGAAACTATTGGAACATTTGATTCAGCCTTCATTAGCAGTGTAACTGACCTGTCCTATATGCCCATCTTATAGTTCAGCTCAAAATGACTGAGGTGGGTGAAATGTCTACCACCCATTTAGAAAACTGTAGCAAATACTGCTGAAAAAAACACCTCTCACTTAGCACAAGACTAAAGAAATACAAATCAAAACAAAGGGATACAATTTTACATTGATCAAATTAGTCACAATAACATAAATGATTTAAAAGGACGTAAGCACACAGATTGTTAATGACAGTATAAATTTATATAATCCTTTTGGAAGTAATTTGGAAATTACCAGGAATCTGGAAATGTTCTATTAAAAATAAGAGCTAACATTTACTTGTGTTTTCATCATGCTAATGCTTTTTATATTAACTTTGTAGAGAGCTATTAGTATATCCATTTTATAAGTTAAGAAGCTAAAGTTCTGAGAAAAAAATTTATAAACAAATTCTGCCAGTAAGTGATGGAGTGAGGTTTTGAACCCTGAACCTTTAATTTTAGAGTCCCCTATTACAACTACACCATTATCACCTCTCTGAAGAAATAATCTGAAGGAAGGAAGGAAGGAAGGAAGGAAGGAAGGAAGGAAGGAAGGAAGGAGAGAAGGAGAAGAAAGTTACATTCATGAGGACAGTCACCATATTATTTTTAAATACTGGAAAATTCCCAAGTAGAGGAAGGGCTAAGTAAATTATGGTACATTAATTGGATAAACTATTATAAAATTACTATAAATAGTGAATAAATTATTTAAAAAGTTGATAAAAATCAGGATAGAAATGTATCTGTAATATGATAAGACATCTATAAAAACATATATTCATATAACAAGACTGAGAAGGGAGCTGGAAGAAACAAAACTACTACCATTTTAGAACTTCCTGCTAGTACCCAATTTTCTTTTGTTTTTGTCAGTCTTGTCAATCAAGATTACTCTAAGCACCCTTACAAACCCATTCTTCTAGTTTATATTCTTATCATCCCAATCAACATTCCTAAAACTTCACTAATAATTTATTCATATTACAGAATTATTCAAAATAATTACACAATATTCTTTATTGGTAATTCTGAAGCTCCAAAGTATGAGATGATTTTTGCAATCGCCATTTATGGTGTACTTTTTTTTCTCTTTTCAAAATTTTATTTAAATTCTACTTGGTTAACAAACAGTGCAATATTGGCCTCAGGAGTAAAATTCAGTGATTCATTACTTACATACAACACCCAATGCTCATAGAACAAGTGCCCTCTTTAATACCCATCACCCACCTAGCCCATCCCCCACCCGCCTCCCTTCATCAACCCTCAGTTTGTTCTCTATCTTTAAGTCTCTTATTGTTTGTTTCCTTCTCTCTTTTTTCTTTCCTCCCCCATATGTTCATCCGTTTTGTTTCTTAAATTCCACATATCCGAGAAATCATGGTATTTGTCTTTCTCTGACTGACTTATTACAGTGTACTTTTGAAAAACCTTAATTGAGATCATATATAGTGACTAAAATCAACGAATTCTTTTTACTTTCATAATCTTGCAATCACTCCTCAGCTCACTGCACCCATCCAGGGATCATTAGCCCAGAGTTTGCAGGTGTTTTAGAGATTAGAAAAGTTTCCTACTAATACATGATCTCTAAGTGAACACGTATAAAATAAATAAAACAGCTATAGGGATATTCACATTCTAAATGCCTGTGAGAATTACTAAGTAAATTATGTCAACTTCTTTTGAAGTACGTAAGTGAACTAACTGTATTTCCACTTACCGAAAAGAAAAGTAAGAGTTTGATAAGAGTAATTTACCTAAAAATGGCACCATGAGCTATGAAGAAAATTCACTCTCCTTAGCCTTACAAGGTGATATACACAGAGGCCCATTCAGCTCAGGGTTTGGCCTCTATCAGTAACATAAACAGACATTTTGTGGGAAAGTGCAGTAGCTGTTCCTCAATGATATCAATCTCATAAGAACAGGAATGTAGTTTAAATACCTCTAACTTCCTTTTTATGAATCCACAAACCAGGAATATTTTTTTGTCATTCTACTGCTTAGTACACACAGGTCCAACTGGGTTATCCTTAGGTAGTCTTAGAACATCAGTACTATTTTAATAATAAAATTTTGGATTTAAAAGGACCCTTAGAAACCTAGTAGTGCAATTCATTTCTTTAACTGAGGGGGAAACAAAGGCATTTCTAAGGAAGTTACTTCATTTAGCTAGTTTACGGTAAATGCAGGCCTGGAACTAGATGTGACCAAATATCTTAAACTTGGCCTTCATATTTCTCCCTTACCACTAAATTTTCATATTATGTCAATAGGAGTGTATACATATGCCTTTTCAATGTCTTCCGATAATATACTTCACTGGACAGTGCTCATCCATTACTTCATAAAGAGTTCCAAAATGGAGGAAACAATTTTTTAAAAAGGTTATTAAAAACAGTGTAGAGAAACTAGTGATGGTAAGGGGAGGGGCAGGGATAATCAGTTAACAGTTCTGCTTTCCACAGTATACTTGTTTCAAGATCTTTAGCATTCTAATTGATCTTCCACTGTAATAAGCGCCTTAGGCCAAATAGAAGTTTCTAAAGTCATCATGAGTGGATATCACATAGTCATCACCATTGATATGCAGTTCAGTCTTATACTCCATTCTTTTCAACCTTTATCTTCATAATCTATTCCCATTTTAATAGAAGATATATGGAAGAATATACAAGAAATTGACAACAGCGGTTGCCTTTGGGAAGGAAGACATCGGGAGTATGGAGTGGGAAAGAGAAAACTTACTTTACACTGTGAAATTCTTAACCCTAGACACATTACTTTTCAATATGAATTTAAAATGTCCCTTTAAACACATGCCTATATCCACATAATTCTATTACTAAACATTTTCAATGAAACTGTTATTTTAATGTTTTTTCCTCTTTTAAATAACTTTTCAGTATCGCAACTTGTAAAATCACATAGAAATTTTCAGAAAGAAAAAGAACAACACAGTCACAAAACTCGAAGCCGAATTCCAGGATCTGAAGTATAAGAAAATGTTCGGAGGGATGAGAGGTTTTTAAGGGGGCAATTAGTTTAAAAAATTTTTCGCAGAAAACCTCTTCCCCATATTCAAATGGCTAGGTTTTAATATAAGATTTAAGTGGGATTTCGGGGAAGGGGGGCCTCTAAAGTTGTGAAAAATAGAAATTAAAATTTGGTTTCTGTCTTTTGGACAGGAGACAGAGGGCTGGCGTAGGGTGTGTAAGGACCGTGTGACAGTCACGTTCATACAGGAAAGGAGTATGATTGAATGAGTTTCTGCAGGATCCCTCCACCTCGGTTGGAGGCAGCAGCTGTTCCCGTGCAGATGAATCGTTCTGGACCTTACTTGGGCTCGATTTAACTGAGAAGCCCCACGAACTGAATCTATACAGATAATTTAGTTTAATGGAGCTCGAAGAGGGACTAAGAGAATTGATTTACTTTAACAAACTGCCTCATCATCACCCTTGCCAGGCCAGAGCACACACCTCACCTCGCCGTCTACCTGTGTCAGGGTCAGCTGTCAACACAGCCCTTTGTGTCTCATTCAGATTAAGAGTGGTCCTCCACTACTCACAGAAAAATGGAAATGATGGCTGGAGACGCGCGCGCGCTCGTGACGAAGTGACATGGATGTGGAGAAAAGAAACCCATGGACACTGAGCAACCGCCCAGCCTCCGCTGGACGCTCTCAACTTTCCCAAGCTGAGCTCTCTCCATCCTCCCCCCACCCCCGCCCCGCCCGGTCACCTCCGCACCTCCCTGCTTGCGGTCCACCCGCCGGGCGACCCCCTCATAAGCCCCTTAGGCTCGGGGAGAGCGGTCCGCGGCGCGCCCCCCGCCGCCTCCGCCTCGGCGCTCCCCGCCGCGCCGCAGCCTCTCCCGTCCCACGCTCGGGCTTCCTGGCTCCCGCCACAAAGGCAGCGAGAAGAGCCCGCGGTGACAGGCCTCTGGCCTCCGGGCGCGGACCGAACGGGCTGGGTCCCCTCAGAGGGCTGACGCGAGGCGGCGGGGAGAAGGGGTTCGGATCCGAGGCTGCCAGTGGCGCCTGCCCTCGCCACGCAAACACAGTGGCGCTCACACCCCCGCTCCGCCTTCCCAGTCCTCCAGAAAAAGTCAGCCGCAGCGCTTCCCCGCGCAGGCAGGGTGTCCACAGCCCGCCAAAGGGCAGCTTCTGCCCGGCAGAGGCGTGCGCTCGCGCCGGGCTCGCGACCTCTCACCTCCCCGCCTCCCCGCGCCCGCGCCCCGGAGTCCCCGCAGCCGCTCACCTGGCCCTGGCGGGGCGCTAGGGCAGAGGACCAGGGGGTGGCCCTCGCCTCGGCCGGGGCTCGTCTCCCCACCCCCAGTCCGGGTCCCAGCGCTGCGCTGCGCTCGCTCCGGCCGCCCTCCTCCGAGGTGCTAGCGCCGCCGGTGGCTGGCGTCTCTCTGGCAGGCGCGCTCGCCGCGCGCTCAGTTCCCCGGGGCGGAGCGAGGCGGCGGCCGCCGCGGCCGGAGGCGGATTCCTCAGGTGCTGCCCCTCCCGCTTCCCCAGAACCTCCGCGGCGGGGACCCCCGCGCCCCCTCCCCCCGCCCCGCCTCTCGGCCTCCCGCAGCCCTCGCGCCCGCGAGTGGCCTTTAGGGCTCCCCTGCCCTCCTTGAGAGTAATGGGCGCACATTTCCCTCCCCAGCGCCTCCAACGACCCCCCCCTCCCCTCCTCAGTCCACTGTGCTCACGCCTCCATTTCCAAACTCCACGGCACAAATGATGTGTGTGGCCACTGTGGGGTGTGGAACGTGGTGGTGTGGAGGGGGTCTTCTAGGAAGGAGGATTGCCCCCCAGAGTGCGGCTGACGCGCTCAGCCGGGAAGAAAAATTATTTTCTCGCGGATTCCGCGTTCATTCACAGAGTGCTCTCGCTTCATTGCGCGATTGCTTTCTCTGTCCGCAGGACCGCGGCTAAAGGGCCCTAAGTGTGAACTCGGCCTGGGCAATGGTGGGTCAAAAACCCTTGGCCTTTTGCACGAAGGGGGGTAGGGCGGGGGGCAGGACGCGGACAAAACCAAACAAACCCGGGAGCTCCGGGACAGAGCCGACTTTTGCACCTCCTGGATGAGCACGCCCTCCCGCCCGCGGACCCGGGCCGGGCGCTGGGGGAGGCTGCCCGCTCGCCATGGCTTGTCCGGAGCCTCCGGGCCCAGGAGGGATCGGCCGCCCCACTGGCATCCCCTTCCAGCAGGCCCTGGACCATGACCGGTGCTGCGGGAACAAACGTTCTCAAGAGATGCTTGGCCGATAGTGACAGATTGAGCTCCACTTTTCACAGCTGGTGGTTTCTGTTAGTAGAGATGTAGCTGCATTTTAAAAACTGTCATTGTTGCCAGCGATAGGCTGCCCACACTGGAAGAAACAGCTCCATGCTGGATGTGGTGGAATAGTCTAGGCAAAAAAAAGTTGAACTACTTTTAGTGTCTTGGGGGCAAGTATAGCCCCGGGTAGCTCAGCATGTTGGTGGAAATAAGGAAGCTACTGCGGCGCCCAGTCTCGGACAGGTTGCTTATCAGTCTATTGTTACGATATCATTGTCAATTATACTTTAAAGACAACTTCAATTAAAGTAGATCTCATATGATCGCTATGATCTCTAAGTCAGTATGTTTTGTTTGCTTGTCTTGCCTTTTTTTTTTTTTTTAAAGAACCCGAAATGCACTCGCCCCCCACCCCCTTTCTCCTTTGGTTGATCCAGAGGGAATTGACCAGAAGTCTGGAATCACCAGAAAATAACTTAAGGCATAGTTCAGTTATGACTAGCAAAAGCAAGCGATTTGTTTGTGGTTTCATTTGTCTTCTCTCCCTCCTCCACTGGGAAGAGACACTCAACTGCCATTTTCTTTAAAATCATTTTGTTCCTTGTGGTGATAAGAAGCAGAAATAGTTTTTTGGTTCGTTTTATAATTGAATCCCTATTGTCGGGTCTTTAAAATCACATAGAAACACTTTTAATGAGCCCCGAGGGCAGGGAACATGGCTTTCAATCCCTGCTGTATTCCCACAGTTCTGGATCATGCACACAGTACAGGCTTAGTAAATGAAATCAGTATGGTTTTTAAACAACTACAACATAGATGCAGATGATTAAGAGTATAGTGCAACATATCAAAAAGGAATCCAAACTCACCATGAAAACTAGACGTACATGTGGAAATGACAGTAGAAACCTGAGATTTCAAGTTGACCTTGTGAATACAAACTAAGCTCACAAGAGGTTAAAACAGGTGAGAGAATCTTTTGAAAAACTCAATCCCTCACAGGGTCTGTAGGGCTGGGGAGAGGGACTTCATCCACTTTCAAGATAAGGAAACTGGGAACAATGAGCAGCCTTAAAGTAAAACCACAGTGCAATTTTCTTTCAGTTTAGTTCAAGGACCATTGGGGAGTGCCAAGCATGCTAGGCTCTGGAGATGTAAAGGCAAATTTGGCACAATTGCTCAAGGACCTTAGATTAATATTATAGAACTCTGGTATTCATTCTTCATTCATTCGACACACATTTATTGAGCATGTATTGTGAACCAGATGGTATAGTGGGAACTGTGATTCATCAATAAACAAAACAAGTCCCTAACAAGGTTAAAAGTTAGTGATGCTGGGGCGCCTGGGTAGCACAGTCGTTAAGCATCTGCCTTCAGCTCAGGGCGTGATCCTAGCATTATGGGATCCAGCCCCACATCAGGCTCCTCCACTGTGAGCCTGCTTCTTCCTCTCCCACTCCCCCTGCTTGTGTTCCCTCTCTCGCTGGCTGTCTCTGTCAAATAAATAAATAAAATCTTTAAAAAAAAAAAGTTAGTGATGCTAATGTATTTCTTGTAGATTGAAAACATTTTAATGTCTCCTTTATTAGATAATACATTCCCTTGCCCTGAATTTGTTTGTTTATATATAAATCCCTCCTGGGTTTATATATCCCACATCATGCCCAATAGACTTCTGTGATTATAAAATGTGATAAGTTTGAATGTGCACTCTGAACCCTGACTCCAAGACCTACCTGTTACGTAACTTTGAACAAGTTACTTGACTCCAGCTTAGCGTTCCCATCTGTAGAAAAACATCACAATAGGACAAACCTCAGAGAGTAGCTATGTGGATTGAGACAACGCACAGTACCTGGAAAACTATAAAATGTTAACTGCTGCAAATCCCTCCACTCTTACCCACAACAATGATTCCCAAATGCTTCTCCATAGATATTCTGCAGCAGAATTCAGATTCAGTGAAAAATATGAGATTCACAGCAGTTAGAGTCCTTATAAATAATAGAATCCTTCCAAATGGTTATTGTGATGATCTTCTGCCTCGTCAATGCGAGAAGTTCTGTGATTACGCCCTGGTTCTGCTCTCAAGGATGCTCTGATCCTTTTGCATTAATTTCTGTAGCCCTTGTTCCACGCTCTGAAGACTCTTTCTTGTCCAGTATCCTTCAGGCCATATCTGAAGTGGACATTGGGAAGTATTCCCTCCCTGGAGACTTCACAGTTTTCATAGCTCATTTCCTGGTGGTACAAGTTTGGGGTCCTGAGAGTTCTTTTACAATTAAAGGTTTTTACGGCCAGGCTTGTGGCTTATCTGACAATACAGCTCCCTCAGACACATAGTAGAACTCCATATTTATTTACTTCCATCGAGTTCCATGTGCCAAGAGTCACACCCAAAGTTTTTTCCTGGGCATAGTTTCAAATGCTTTATTTCCTTGCTTCCTTGCCCTGTACCTTTTTCTCTCAACTTAAGGTTTGGAGCTTGGTGACTCAGCATCTTATGCACCATCAACCGTTGTCTCCTAGGAGGAAGAGGGGCGCCACTTTTCCACTCAGGACTAATTCCGTGAGGGGAAACCAAATTCCCACCTAGCACCACCATCCTCAGAGGGTAAGACTCACTGTGGGGAATTGAACAGTGGTCTCTCTAATTTCAGATAGGATGCCAGTTACCGACGTTGAATAATCTAGATCTTCACTTACATATAGGAGCAGAGTAACAATATCACTAATCGTAAAGAGAAAATCTACCGTTTGAAAGAAGAGGTCAAATTAAAGCAGATATCACTCACTAAAATGGAGTTAATGAAGGAAATAGAAAACATTTTTAAAGAATCTTGTTCATGTTCTTAGTGAAATTTAAAGAGTGATAAGGGCAGGTTGTCATGGAAATAGAGCAATCTGAGAATCAGAATATCCTCAGAAATGAAAAAGTACATGCATATTTTAAGTTGAAAAACTACAGAAGCAGTTAGTAGAGAAAAGATACTGCAAAAAACTCAATTAATGAATTATAAGACGATCTCAGAGAGTCCTTCTAGAATGTAGAACAAAAAGAAGTAGAAATTATGGAAGAAAAGATAAAAAATATTTTAAAATAGATCCAGGAGAGCCAATATTTATATGTCGGAAGTTTTAGGAGCAAGATGGAATAGATGTTACAGGGCACCCAGGTGGCTCAGTTGGTTAAGCATCTGACTCTTGATTTCAGCTCAGGTCATGATCTTGGGGTCCTGAGATCCAGCCCTGCCTCAAGCTCCGCACTCTGTGAGGAGTCTGCTTGAAGAATCTGTCTTTCCCTTTCCTTCTGCCCCTCCCCCTTCCCTCTCTCTCTCTCTCAAATAAATAATTTTTTTCTTAAAAAGATGGAATAGATGTTATTTATTAATATAATTGTAGTATACAATGTCTATTTTGTAGTATACTACAAAACATCCTTAAAAGAAACTAAAGACCTAAATAAATGGAAACACATCATGTGTTGTTGTAGTTAATATTCTTAAGGTGGCAATACACTCCAAACTGATCTACAGATGATTCAACACAACCTCTATCAAAATTCCAGCTGGTTTTGTTTTGTCTTGTTTTGTTTTTGCAGAAATTGACAGGCTGACCCTATAATTTGTATTGAAATGCAAGGGACTCAGAATAGTCAAAACAATTTTTTAAAAAATTAAGAAGGTCAGGGGCATGTGGGTGGCTCAGTCAGTTAAGCATCTGCCTTTGGCTCAGGTCATGATCCCAGGGTCCTGGGATGGAGCCCCACATGGCATTCCCTGCTCAGCAGGGAGTCTGCTTCTCCCTCTGCCCCTCCCCACTGCTCATGTGTGCACTCTCTCTCAAATAAATAAATAAACAAAATCTTTTAAAAAATAAAAAAAATAAAAATTAAGAAGGTCAGAAGACTGAACTTTCCAATTTCAAACTTCATTACAAAGCTACAGTAATCAAAACAGAGTGGAACTGACATAAACAGACATACAGATCAACAGAATAGAATTAAGAGTCCAGAAATAAACCCATGAATCTGTGGTTAATCAATTTTCAACAAGGGTGTCAAAATAATCTGTCTTCCAACAGATATAAAAATTTACTCAAAATGGACCTTAAATATAATGTAAAAGCTGAAAGTGTAAAACTCTGTTTATATAGAGTTCTTTAACATTGGATTAGGCAATGGTTTCTTAACATGACACCAAAAGCACAAGCAACAAGGAAAAACTAGATAAATTGGTTCATAAAATTAAAAGCTTTTGTGCATCAGGGGTGCCTAGGTGGCTCAGTTGGTTGAACTCTGACTTCTGCTCAAGTCATGATCTCAGGGTCCTGGGATGGAGCCCCAAGTCAGGCTCTCTGCTCAGCTGGGAGTGTGTTTCTCCCTCTTCCTCCACCCCTCCTCTCATTCGTGCACTCTCTCTCTCAAATAAATAAATAAATTCTTAAAAAAAAAAAAAAACCTTTTGTGCATCAAAGGCCAGTATTAAGAAAGTGAAAAGACAACCCATAGTCTGGGAGAAAATATTTGTAAATTATAGATCTGATAAAAATCTGTTATCCAGAATATATGAAGAACACTTACAACTCAACAATAAAAAAATAACTAATCCAAGTGAAAAATGGACAAAGGATTTGAATAGATATTTCTCCAGAGAAGATTGTCAAATGGCTAATAAGCACACAAAAAGGCGCTCACCATAATTAACCACTAGGGAAATGCAACTCAAAACCACAATGAGCTATCACTTTATACCCATTAGAACGGCCATTAGCAAAACAGAACAAAACAAGAATTAACAATGGAATGCTACTCATCTTTAAAAAGGAAGGAAATTCTGACATATACAACAGCATGGATGAACCTTGAAGACATCATGCTAAGTGAAATAAACCAGTCACAAAGGGCAAACAGAGTATGATTCAACTTCTGTGAGGTACCTAGAGTAGCCAAATTCATAGAGACAGAAAGTAGAATGGTGGTTGGGCTAAGGCCAAGGTGGGGGAAGTGATGTGGTGTTATTGTGTAATGGGTACATTAGGGTTAAAGTTAGAGTAAGACATGAAGAAAAGTCCTAGAGATGGATGATGGTGATGGATACAGAAAAATGTGAATGTATTTAATGTCAAAAAACTATACAAAACTATACCCTTAAAAATGGTTAAAATTGTACATTTTATCTTACATAGAGTTGTAAACTTTATGTTATATATAGTTCACCATAATAAAAAAGAAGCTCCAGATTAAAAAAAAAATATATATATATATATATATAATAACAAATGTGAGCAAAGACACGGGGAAATTGGAACCCTTATACATTGCTGGTAGGAACGTAAAATGGCAGAGCCACTGTGGAAAATGGTTCACCAGTTTCTCAAAAAATTAAGTAGAATTATAATATGACCCAGCAAGCCCACTCCTAGATATATACCCAAGAGAATTTAAAATATTCACACAAAAATTTGTACACAAATGTTTATAACAGCATTATCCACAGTAACCAAAAAGTGGACACGACTGAAATGTGCACCAACCAATGAATGGATAAACAACATGGTATATCTATACAATGGAATATTATTCAGCCATTTTTTTAAAAAAAGGAAGTACTGATACATACTCCAAAATGGATGAACCTTGAGAAGATTATGCTAAGTGGGAAAGGTCAGACATAAATGGCCACATATTCTATGATTCCATTTATACAAAAAGTCTAGAGTGGGAAAATCCACAGAGATAGGAAGTAAGTTAGTGGCTCCCTGAGGCTAGGGGTTAGGGGAGAAATGGAAAATAAGTGCTAATGGGTATGGGTTTCTTTTTGGGGTGGCAAAAATGTTTCAAAATTGTGGTGATGGTTGCACAACTCTGAATATACTAAAAACCACTGGACTGTACATCTTAAAAGGGTGAATTTTATTGTATGTAAATTAAAATGGAGAGGCAGTATTTAAACATAAAATAGAAGAAAATTTTCTGGAGATAAATATAAATTTGTGTATTCAGCTTGAAAAGGCAAGATTATTTGATACACGTACACATATCCTTGTGAAATTTCTGCTTTAGTGTTAAAAAATAAAACTATGTGATATTTCAGATCTCCCATTAAAATTAATTAGATCATCATCGACATCTCGTCTGTGAAGGAAGGACTATGAAGGAAAACCATATCAGTCTGAATTCCAAACAAAGCTGCAGTATGGTAGCCTCCCAAGCAATACTTCTCCCATTGGGTAACCATTTGGTGCACACGATAATTTCCTTCCCCTTGCTCCTGTGATTGGATCAGGGATGGACAATATTATAGGCCTAAACCAATGAGTACACATGGCATTTTCTTGTCACAAAGTTTGTTTTGGATTACTCCAATTAAAGTGAAGGGCAATGCTTCATTTAATGATTCAGGAAAAAACAATTCTCCCCTTCTCATTGTGAGATGTGCTTTTGTGAAGCCTGAATTGCTACAACCATTCTGATACCACGAAGGAAGCCAACACAAGGAAGAAGGCAGATTTGAGAAAATCGAAACTAGAGTTAAAGCCTTCATCAAGCTGTGTTATAAACTTGCCTCAGAACTCTGTTAAATGAGCAAAAATTCTACTTGTTGTTAAGTTTCTTTGTGATGCATTTGACATTGCTTGCGATGAAATAAAAGATCCAATAAAAAGGAAATTAGAATATACAAAAAACACGGGCGAGTAAAAACCTAGTAAAATATAATTATTGATTAGATTTTCATAAAATCTAATGTACATATTAACACAGGATTCACAGCATAGGAAAGCAAAAATTTAAATATTAAAAATAGTCTGGAATTAAAATTCCAGTTTATTTGAACAAATGTGGGAGGTATGGGTCCCTGGAAGGAGAATTATAACTGTTAAAAGTCTCAACATGTTTGGGGAAGAGAATAAGGAAAGAGGAATAGATATAATTTTTTCTTGATATTTATAAGCACATATTGGTTCAATTTTTAAAAATTTAATGATAATGACCACAATTGGTTGTAAAACGTTCAAATAATTTGAGGGGAAAAAAACATACAAAGAAAACTTAACCAAAATGACAAAAGTCAGGAAAAGAGGAAAAACCAATAAAGCATAATAAAGAGAAAACAAGGTATCTGAATACATTCTTAGCATTAATAACAATAAACCGAGCAAGCTGGATTTTCCTATAGAAAGACAAAAATCTCTCAGAGTGAAAAAACAGAAAATTTAATCCTATTCTCCTTATGAATAATACTTGAGATAAAACAACACAGAAAAATTGAAAATACGTGGGTGGCAAATAAAGTTACAAGAAAATGCAGACAAAAAGAAGCAAAAGTAGCAAAATAAAATCAAAGTGAAATTTATGATTAAAAAGTAAGCACAAAATAGGACAATAAGACTTGTTTACTTTGATAAAAGGTACAATAAGAAAAATGGTGAATATTTACTGAACACTCACTACATGTCAGGCACTTAACTAAGGATTTTCTCAAGTAAGCTTACAAGCTACGGAGTGACTGTAATTAACACTTACATTTTGCAGATGCTGAACAAGGCATTAGAGAGAATAGGTGTCCTCAATGTCACACAGTGTAGATGGGTATGGAATTCAAACCTTGATCTGCTAATTCCAGAGTGCAAATACGTAATAACAAAAAAACTAAATAAAAAACTAATGTGAATAAAAGAATTCATTTTAAACATTTAAATCCCTTTTTCAGTAATTTGACAGATCTCAAAGACCAAGCAAATAGAAAGGAGAGGATTTGGTAAAACAACAAAACATGTATGTGATACATACAGATAACTCTGAACTCTAAAACCATAGCATATGCATTCTTCTCTAAAGTCCAAAAATACTTCTTTTCTTTCTTATGATGAGAACTTTTTTTTTAAAGATTTATTTATTTATTTATTTATTTATTTATTTATTTATTTATTTATTTGACAGACAGCCAGTGAGAGAGGGAACACATCAGGGGGAGTGGGAGAGGAAGAAGCAGGCTCCCAGCGGAGGAGCCCGATGTGGGGCTCGATCCCGGAACGCCAGGATCACGCCCTGAGCCAAAGGCAGACGCTTTAACGACTGCGCTACCCAGGCGCCCCTATAAATAAAATTTTTAAAAAATAGAGTTTTATTTTTTTAAAAAAGTTGCTAAGAGACTAGATCTTAAAAGTTCTCCTGGGGCACCTATAAATAAAATTTTTAAAAAATAGAGTTTTATTTTTTTTAAAAAGTTGCTAAGAGACTAGATCTTAAAAGTTCTCCTGGGGCACCTGGGTAGGGCAGTCGTTAAAGCATCTGCCTTTGGCTCAGGGCGTGATCCTGGCGTTCCGGGATCGAGCCCCACATCGGGCTCCTCCGCTGGGAGCCTGCTTCTTCCTCTCCCACTCCCCCTGATGTGTTCCCTCTCTCACTGGCTGTCTCTCTGTCAAATAAATAAATAAATCTTTTTAAAAATTTTATTTATTTGTCAGAGAGAGAGAACAAGCAGGGGGAGTGGCAGGCAGAGGGAGAAGCAGTCTCCCCGCTGAGCAAGAAGCCTAATGCGGACTCAATCCCAGGGCCCTGGGATCATGACCTGAGCCAAAGGCAGATGCTTAACCAACGGAGCCACCCAGGAGTCCCAGCAACTTTCAGATATAGCATACATTATTATTAACTATAGTTGCCATGCTTTACATTACATCCTCATGACCTATTTATTTTACAACTGTAAAAGTGTAGCTTTTGATTCCTCTCAGCTATTTTGCCCTTGCCCCCACCCCACCTCGGTAACCACCAATTTGTTCTCTGTATCTAGAGCTTGTTTTCGGGGGGAGGGTAGGAGTTAAATTCCACATATAAGTGAGACCAACAGTATTTATCTTTCTATGTCTGACTTATTTCTCTTAGCATGATGCCCTCGAGATCCATTCATGTTGTCACAAATGGCAAGACTTCATTCTTCTTATGGCTGAATAATATTCCATGGTTTATATATACCACATTTTCTTTATCCATTCATTTGTCGATGGACTCTTAAGTTGTTCCCATACCTTGGCTATTGTAAATAATGCTGCAAAGAACATGGAAGTGTATATATCTTTTTGAGTTAGTGTTTCCATTTTTTAAGACAAATACCCAGAAGTAGAATTGCTAGATAATATGGTAGTTCTATTTTTAATTTTTTGAGGAACCTCCATACTGTTCTCCATGGTGGCCACACCAACTTACATTCCCACCGATGGTGTGTGAGGGCTCCCTTTTCTCCACATCCATGCCAGCATTTGTTATCTCTTGTCTTTTTGATAACAGCCATTCTGACAGGTGTGATGTGGTATCTTCTTGTGGTTTTGATTTGCACTTTCCTGATGATTAGTGATGTTGACCATTTCTTCATGTACCTATTGGCCATCTGTATGTCTTCTTTGGAAAAATGTCCGTTTATATCCTCTGCCCACTTTTTAACCATATTGTTTGGGGTTTGTTTTTTTTTTTTTTTTGCTATTAAGTTGTATGAACACTTTATATATTTTGAATATTAGGAATTTCTTTTTTTAAAAAAAGATTTTATCTATTTATTTGAGAGAGAGAGAAAGAGAGAGAGAGCACAAACAGGGGGAGTGGCAGGCAGAGGGAGAAGGAGAAGCAGGCTTCCCACTGAGTAGGGACCCTGATATGGGCTCGATCCCAGGACCCTGGGATCATGACCTGAGCTAAGGCAGATGCTTAACCAACTGAGCCACCCAGGCGCCCCGGATATTAGGAATTTCTTAACTTTGTAGCATCTCTATGTTTATTAAGATTCTTTAGTGATTAATGATAAAGTCCAAAAAACCCATAAGGACCACGTTGTTTGCCTCTGGATATCTGAGGAAGAAGGAATTTATGGAAGGCATACTTATCTCTACAGTCAGTCTTGTGAAAGAAAATGACAGAAGGATGTAGAGGCAATAGCAACATAAAAAAGGAAAGACAAGAAGGCTGCCCTTAGGGCCTGCCAAAAAAAGAGAGAGAAAGAGGGAATGGGGGGGGGGGGGGATAGGGAGCTGCTTGGTGCTGAGAGCCTAGAAGCTTCTCTGGAATTCCAACACTTTTAACTTCTCTTGTCCAGAGAATTGCGGCAATCTTCTATCTTCCTGTCTTTGCTCCTGCCATTTCTCCAGCCTGAGCGAACACTTACCTCTTCTTTGAGTACCAGAGCTGGGACTAGGGTGACGCAAGCAAGGCACCAAGGGTGCAAAAGAGAATAAAAATACCCACTCTTCAGGTGCCAGCCCTGCATTTCCACCACCCTGAGAGTGAGGGCCTCTCTGAATTTTGCACCAGAGGCGCCTGTTGAATTCAAGGCTTTTCATCCTTCAATGCTCATCTACTTTCCCTGATAATCCCAGTCAAAAGTAATTACTTGTCCTATGCGCTGTCACAGCATTTTGCTTATTTTTCTATGAATTTAAAGCACTCCTATCGCTCCATGTCAAAATCTGGAGTCATCCTTGATCCTTGCATTCATGCAAACCCCACGTTCAATCCATCAAGAAATCTTTTTGCCTCTGCCTTAATAATATCCCCAACATGACCACTTCTCTCTCCCTGCCTTGATACCACCTTGTTCTGAAACTTCTGGACAATTGCAATGGCCTCCTACTTTCTACTCACTTGCCCTACCCATGCGCTCTGCCCCCGGTCTGTACAGGCACACCCTGGAGATATTGCAGGCTTGGTTCCAGACCACAGCAATAAAGCAAATATTGCAAAAAAGCTAGTCAGTTTTTTTGTTTTCCCAGTACATATGAAAGTTATGTTTACACTATACTGTAGTCTACTAAGTGTGCAACAGCACTGTGTCTAAACAAAAACCGGAATGTACATACCTTAATTTAAAAATATTTTTTTTCTAAAAATGCTAACCATCATTGGAACTTTCAGCCAATCTTTCTGCTGGTAGAGGGTTTTGCCTCCAGGTTGATAGCTGCTGACTAATAAGAGTGGTGTTTGCTGAAGGTTGGGGTGGCCGTAGCAATTTCTTAAAAGAAGACAATAATGAAGTGTGCTGGATTGAGCTGGGCACCCAGCCAACTGAGCTACCCAGGGGCCCCTTAACTGATCTAATTTCAATATTTTTGTGTCTCAGGGAAGAGGGAGAGAGGTGGGGGAATGGCCAGTGGGTGAAGGAGTCAGAGGACAAACATTTATCAATTAAGTTCTCTGCCTTCTGTGGGTGCCGTTTGCGACACCCCAAAACAATTACAATAGTAACATCAAAGATCACTGATCACAGATCACCATAACAAATATAAGCATGAGACAGTGTGAAATATCGTGAGAATTACCAAAACGTTACGCAGACGCATGAAGTGAACAAATGCTACTGGTATAATTGTGCCGACAGACCTGCTTGATGCAAGGTTGCCACAGACCTTCAATCTGTTAACAATGCCCTATCTGCAACGCTCAATGAAGTGAAGCTCCATAAAACAGGGTATGCTTGTCCTCCAAAACGCAGCAAAGGGATCACTTCTTAACGCTTGAAACAGAGGGGCTCTGGGTGCCTCAGTCGGTGAGCATCTAACTCTTCGTTTCGGCTCAGGTCATGATCTCAGGGTCTTGAGATCGAGCCCCACGGTGGGCTCCACCCTCAGTGCAAAGTCTGATCGAGATTCTCTCTCTCCCTCTGCCCCCCCAAATAAATATTTTTTTTAATTTTGAGACAGATCATATCACTCCTCTATCAAAACCTCCAATTTGTTCCCCGTGTTATTTAGAATAAAAGCCAATCTCCTTATCAAGGCCTAAATGATCCTACCTGAGAGCCCAGCTTATCTTTCCGACCCGATTTCCTACCATGTTCTCTCTCCGGAAGCTCCTCTCTCATTCACTACCCTCCCTAATGTTCCTTCAAGCCCACACCTGGCTAAGGGTCTTTGCCAGTTCAGTTAATTCTACCTTGAAATCTGTTCACTCAGAAAGTAACACACTTTACTTCTTTTTTTTTTTTTTAAAGATTTTCTTTATGTATTTGAGAGGGGTTGGAGAGAGCACAGAGGGAGAGGGAGAAGGAGACTCCCCACTGAGCAAAGACCCCCCCCCCCAAGTGGGGCTTGATCCCAGGACCCTGAGATCATGATCTGAGCCAAAGGCAGACGCTTAACTGACTGAGCCACCCAGGCGCCCTGTAACACTTTGCTTCCTAATCTCTTTCAGTTCTCAGCTTAAACAGTACTTTCTCAGAGAGGTTATATAAAATAGCCCCCTTGTCACTGCTTTACACCGCTTTATTCCTTTATGTTGCTTTCTTTTTTCAAGGTACTTATTACTATTTATATTTTATTATTCATTTATTTGTATATTATCTGTCTTCTCCCCTAGAATGTGTGCCACATGAAGGTAAGGATTTTTGTCTTTTTCTTTTTTTTTTTAACCATGCTTTATCTTCAGCACCTAGAACCCTGACTGCCCCTGGCATAGGGCAGGAGCAAAGTAAATATTCATTGGATGGATGGATGGGTGGATGGATGGATTCTGCTCTGTTGCATAGCTCTTTGACCATTGTTTTACCCATGACAAGTCTTTGTGGGAACTGTCAAGGTCTCACTCCGCTCTATATTCCCGAAGCATCTAGCATAGTGCTTTGCATTTCGTACATACTCAGTAAATGTCTATTAAAATGACTCAAACCTACCTATTTAGGAGTGCCTGGGTGGCTCAGCCATTAAGCACCTGCCTTCGGCTCACGTCATGATCCCAGGGTTTTGGGATCGAGTCCCCCATCCGGCTCCCTGCTCAGCGGGAAGCCTGTTTCTCCCTTTCCCACTCCTCCTGCTTGTGTTCCCTCTCTCACTGCCTCTCTCTCTGTCAAATAAACAAATAAATACATAAGAATCTTAAAAAAAAACCCTACCTATTTATAACTTTTTCTCCCTCACTCTTATCCCTCATACATAGTTCTACAAGATGAAGCCACCTAAAGTCCAGGTCAGATCATGTCTCTTCCCTTCTGTGAATGCTCCAAGGGAATTTTTTTCCTGAATTTTTCATGAAACTATTGTGTTGGTAAATCTTATTTATAAGATACAGATAGATTGCATACATGTTACTTAATCCTTGCAATTATTCTATAAGACAAGTAATACTCTCTTCACTTGACAGGTCAGGAAACAGAGCCTCAGAGAGGTTTAGTACTTTTTCCAGGATCAGTTACTTACTAACTGCCTGATCTACTTGATTCCAAGGATGTGGCTGTTCATAGTACATTTTGCTATAATTTCCCCAGTATTCAAAGCCTTCCAGAGTATGGTCTCTATTTTTTTCAGTATTGCTTCTCCATTCTGGCAGAAACTACGATGAAGTCTTAGAAGAGTATCCTTCTTACGAACCCTCGTATAAAATAGTGAAAAATGAAAAGTGAGCAATCAGCCAATAATAGGAAAATAATTTTTAAAACTCATATTTAGCTCCAAGGACTATCCATGAAATTAATATCTATAAGCTTACTTTGAAATGCATAAAGATTAAGATAGATTGATAAATGGAGAGAGAGAGAGAGAGAAGGCATATAGAGTAAAATGCTAACTATATCTAAGAATCTAAGCTATGAGAATAAGGTGTTCACAGCAAAATGTTTTCAACTCTTTTAGGCTTTTAAATTTTCATAATAAAATCTTAGGATAATTTATTGAATACTAGGAGAAATTTTTATAATAAAATAATAAAAATGTATAATAATTTTTATCATAAAGTAATATATTTCAAAACATAGGAAGTTGTATATAAAAATCTTTACAAATGGAGTAGTTAGGTGGCTCAGTTGGTTAAGCATCTGCCTTTGGCTCAGGTCATGATCCCAGAGTCCTGGGATGAAGTCCCTTGTCAGGCTCCCCACTCAGCAGGGAGTCTGCTTCTCCCTCTCCGTCTCCCTCTGCCCCTCCCCCTACTTGTGCTCTCTCTTCTTCTCTCTTAAATAAGTAAATAAATAAGTACTCTTCCTTTAAAAAAATAAATAAAAATAATTACAAATGTATAAGAGACTGCCCTGTACAACAAAGGCTAACAGAAACTTACTAAATTATTATTTTTTATTTTTTTATTTTGGAGAGAGCAAGAGCATGAGAGCAAGGGAAGGGTGGGCTGAGGGAGAAAGAGAGAATCTCAAGCAGACTCCCTGCTGAGCAAGGAGCCCAACGTGGGGCTGGGTCTCACGACCGCAAGATCGGGACCTGAGCTGAAACCGAGAGTTGGATGCCTAACCAACTGAGCCACCCGGGCTCCCCAATTTACTAAATTAATAATAGTTATCAGTATTTGGATAACATCATCTAGATAATTTTTACTTTTCCTTTTTGTACTTTTTGTACATTTTACAAATGTTTAATGAGCATGTTATCCAACCAAATGACAAAAAAGTAATTTTTTTAAGTTAAAAAATGCATAGTAAGTTGCGCTTTATAGCTTATAGTAAAATTAGCAGGATCTGCGGGAGAGAATGTGAATCAACAGATAGAGCAAGAAGATCAAATAGATAATTGGCCCTGAAACTGAAAATGGAAGCCTCATTAAATTACTTACGAGACAGCAGCACTGATGCCTTTTACTAAAAGGTCTCTGCTATTAAAATACGTCTATTTTCATTTTTCCTTGATGATCAAAAGGCCAATTCTAGTGGAGCTCTTTTGCACTCTTCCAGATCCTACATCCATGGAGCTGACCCACATCCATGGAGCCCACGACAGCAACTCTTCACTATTATTCACTTTGTGTGTTAGTGGAGGCCTCTCAGTCATGTGGAGTTGAAGATTTGGTAAGTACATCTTGGGGCTTTTTGTAAGAATATTTCTGGAATTCTGGCTCCCTACTGTTAAAATAAATAAATTCTCTACACCAGCATGTCAGAAGGGAGCTGGGCTTTGGAGCTAAGGTCAAGGGTAGGGTCAATCAGCAGGAGTCTTACAAACCCTCAGAGGCTATGACATCTCAATGCAGGGTAAGTTTTTTTCTAATGTAAAAGAGAGTGTTTGCAGATTCTTGAAACAAACAAACAAAAGTAACTTGGCAACTTTTCTTTTCCCCCAGTCTCTTTAAAAAAAAAATCTCTCCAGCAGTTATCAGATTGCAAAATCATAAATAAAGCTCCAGGTCTTATGTAATAAAAAGGTAACTTTTCTTAGACTTAACTATTGTTTTAATCAGGTAATTCTCCACGTAAATCACACAGAGCCCATTTAATGGAAAAACTTAAGCACAAAAACTAGTCTATAAGTTTCTATCTTTAGAGAAAACACTAGAGAATCAAGAGACTATAAAATTAATACCAAACAATTATTGATCTTCAGTTATGTTCCTAGAATCATTTCAGTGTTTTAGTATAATACAGATTTACCCGTAACAGCAATTTGGTTTGGGTTACCAGAGGAAAAAACTGAATGTGTTTTTTAAGTTTGCAATGCATAAAAATCATATGGTTCTTATAAATTCAAAGTGAACTTAGTACTAGCAAAATAATCAGGTTTTATATAGATCTAAATGTACATTTAATGTATAAATGTCAAATTACAGCATTTTTAAGCTATAAAAGCATTGTTATTTCCTGAATTTAGTTTTCAGAATACAGTCTCATATCATGTTTCATGAAGAAGTTATTCAATAGTCAAATAAGTTTGGAAAATGGCATAAGCTCTATCCTCATCTTGAAAACTCAAATTCAAATAATCATATTAAAGGCTGCAAGAAATTCTAGGATAAGAATCCAGTATAACATTGTTTAACCTAATGTTTCTGAAACTTATATGATCATGGAGCCTCATTTGTTTTTTTGAATAATATTTATTAATATTTTGTAGAACCTCTTTAAAACACTGCTCCAGACCAATGTCCTCATTTTTATAGAAAGCGAGAGCCCAGAGATAAAGTGATTTGCTTACAGAAACAGTTCTTTATTTACTTAGAGACACTCATAGGTAGGTAAGCTACATGGTATTTTTTTTAAATCAACTTCAATTATTTCTTCCCATTGAAACTTTGCTTTGAACTATCAGTGATCATAAGCAAAAACAATCTAACCTTACCTTGGTTTCTGCAGCTAGACTCTTAGTGAAAAATACTACACACTCCGTCTTCCCTAGCTTAAACAGGTTTACGTAAATCAAGTAACTAGGCCTTAACGTAAATTAAATTATTGGGGAGGGTAAGTTACTTGTTAATCACTTAGCTATGAAAATATCACTATCATTGTGTAGTGGTTAGCACTCTGGACTCTGAAATTATCACTGGAAATAGCTCTTTCAAGGTTCAGCAGAGTTCCCACTACCCTACAAAGTCTTCCCTGACAACTCCCATTCAGAATGATGCTGCCCTTCTCCAATCAATATGTAATCAAATTCTGCCTTCTATTGTTACTTACCTGCCCCATGTGTGTATCTTATCTCCCTAAACAGATTGCAAGCTCCTAGACTGCTAAAACCAATGCTTACTTTCCTTACCAGTCACGTTGGACACATCCTAGATTCTCAAGAAATACTTTTGAATGTCTCACAAATGACCATTTGAATGGAACAGGGGGCAATTAGGAAAAGAGCCCCACTTTCCATCTTCTACCCTTAGTACAGAATTCCTCTCTCAGATTGTATGGCTAGCAATACCCTTTTGGCAGTCACGTCTAGGGGTCCACAGTAAGCTGGGCTGCCCTTGCCCAAGGGATACTGCTTGAACCTGTAAACGTTCCAGTGGATCATTGAGGAACTCATCAAGTCGGCAGGACAAGTAGGTGTCATGCTCCAAATCTGTTTGGAGATCAGATGGGCTCATTCAGTAATAAAATGGAAGCCTGCTTTTATTCTACTTGTTTGGCCTCAGATTAATTAGGTACATGCCCCCAAAATACAAATCAGCTGCTTTTCAACACTCAAGTTAAATTGTCTCTCTCAAAGAAAAACTGATCCCAGAGTATGGATAGTTCTAATTATGCTTTAGCCTGTTTGATGGCAAGACCTGGGAGATGCTGAAAAGGAAGAAAGGAAATTTCTATCTCTCCCGATCACTGATAATCCAGGCCGACTTTGGTTAGAGGACAAGCTCCGTACTAAAAAGGTTTAAACAAACCCAGTACCCACAAAGTGGGATCTTCTACAGTTCCTAGGTATTCCGATTTTTGTTATACACACATCTTTGATTGAAATGGACCAACACTGTCAGATTAACTCATTGGTTTTGTCCACAAACAAATCAATGCATGTCGATTGCGTAGGTACCACGTTTTCAGCACTGCTATTGGCACTGTGAGGGTTATAGAAGATGTATAAAGATATGGTTCCTCCCCTTGAGGGATTTACAGTCTAATAAGGTAAGATAAGAAGAACATTGAAAACAACTGTGAACAATACAGGCGATATATACGATCCAGTGCTGACCTGGAGGCCTTGGACTTTAACTGCAGCAGAAATTGGGTGAAAGGGTACGAGTCACTGGGAATTTCAGACATAAAAGAAGACTGCATGAAGAAAATGGGACAGAGGTGAATGTTACAGGAGGGACAGGACTGGAGGCAAAGAAGGTAGGTTGTCCATTCTAGTTTCAGGCAACATCATTTTGTTAATTCTTTGAGATGCCCCAATTCTTGATTATCATAAGGCAGAATATGTATAAACAAGCACACTTTCAATCACTGAACTATTACTTTTTCTAAAAAATACCTTTTTAAAATAGTTAAAATTTAATAATATACTATCATTTTAGTGGTCTATAAATAAATCTGCTCAATTTTCCATTTCCCGGTTAGCAGTCAGGCCAATAATTTGGCTTATTAGTTCTAAAGTTATGGTTACGTGCATATAGTTTATTAAAAAATAAAGCAAAGTCATCACTATGTGCTAGGTCCTTTGTTGGGTGTTTGGGATAAAATGGTGCATGAGTAATCAGATGCCTACCAAGTTTAAATGTGTTGGTGAAGACAGATGTACAAAGAACAACATGATTACAATTATAGTATGTGTCATCAAAGAAAGAATATAGAGGACTGTGAAAGCATATATCAGGGAAGTCTAATTTAGATTAGAGAAGCAGTGACAAATTTCTTGAAAAATTGATGATTTAAGCTGAGATCTGAAGTATATAGGAGTTAGAAGTAAGGGTGATAGGAACAAAGTATTCTAGGAATAGAGAAGCAATTAATGTGTTTAGAGGGTAGAGACAGATAAGCCTAGACAAATAAGTAGAGCTGGGTCATGTTTATCTATCTATATTATAAACAATTTGTAAATTACAGCAAGTTGAAATATTCAGCAGTGGTGGCATTTCATATTACTCTTATCACAAACTATGATGAGAATTAAATTGCTCTTATGGTAAAAACAATTTGAAAAGATAAACATAAAGCAAGAATGCCTTGTTATTTCATCCATGTTGCCTTCTATTTGGTAGATATCTACAAGATACAAATCAAACTTTAGAATTCTAGTTAAAGTGATTACCTTTAAAATTACAAAATAGGGGGTGCCTGGGTGGCTCAGACGTTAAGCGTCTGCCTTCGGCTCAGGGCGTGATCCTGGAGTCCTGGGATCGAGCCCCGCATCAGGCTCCTCTGCTGGGAGCCTGCTTCTTCCTCTCCCACTCCCCCTGCTTGTGTTCCCTCTCACGCTGGCTGTCTCTCTCTCTCTCTGTCAAATAAATAAATAAAATCTTTAAAAATAAATAAATAAAATAAAATCACAAAATAGATTGAGAAAAAATCAGACCCCCAGGAGTCAACATAATGAAGCAGTTAGGTGCATGGAGGTTTGAAACTGAACTTTCTGGGGTTAAATTCCAGCTCTTCTATTTACTCATTTCATGACATAAGGCAAATCGAACCTCAGTTTTCCTGCCTTTAAAATGGGGGTGGAGGGGCGCCTGGGTGGCTCAATCAGTTAAATGTCTGCCTTCAGTTCAGATCATGATCACAGGGTCCTGGGATTGAGTTCCACACTGGGCTCCTTGCTCAGTGGGGAGTCTGCTTCTCCCTTTGCCCCTCCCCCTGCTCATGCTCTCTCTCTCTCTCTCAAATAAAGAACTAGAATATTTTTTTTAAAAATAATAAAATAAAACGGGGGTGAATTACACCAAAATGTAAGTAACAAAAGAAACAACGAGATATGTTGGAATTCATCAAAATTAAAAACTTTCATGTTTCAAAAGACAAAGTCAAGGAAGTGAAAAGACAACCTACAGAATAGGAAAACGTATGTATAAATCATATTTGCATCTAGAATATATAAAGAATTCCTAAAATTCAATAATAAAAAGGTAAATAACCCATTGAAAAATGGGCTGGGGATGCCTGGGTGACACAGTCAGTTAAAGCGTCCAACTCTTGGCTTTGGCTCGGGCTGTGATCTCAGGGTTGTGAGACCAAGCCCTGTGTTGGGCGTTGCTCTTAGCATTGAGTCTGCTTGCAATTCTCTCCCTCTACTCCTCCCCCTCCCCTCCCCCGTGTGCTCTCTTTCTCTCTCTAAAGTGAATAGCTAGATCTTTAAAAAAAAAAATGGCCTAATGATATGAACAAGAATTTCTCCAAAGAAGATATACAAATAGCCAATAAGCACATGAAAAGACGTTTGGCATCATTAGCCATCAGTAAATGCAAACCAAATAAGATACTACTTCACAAACACTAACATGGCTATAATAAAAAAGATAAATAATAACAAATATTGGTGAGAATGTGGAGAAATTAAAACCTTCATACACTGCTGGTGGGAATGTAAAATGGTGCAGCCACTTTGAAAACAGTCTGGCGGTTCCTCAGATAGTTAAACAGAGAGTAATAGAGATTTTGTCTCTTTCGTTCCCAAGTTCCTGGCACACAGCTGGCTCTGAAAAATATTTGTGAATGAATAAATGATCTGGAGGAAGTAGAATTTCTTTTTATTAATGCGATAGATGTTCATAACTCCCACCCTCCCCAAAAAAAGCATATAAGGATAGGAAAGGCCAAGCAAATGCATTCTCATTCCCTAATTCCACTCTACAGCTCTACCCAGTGATCCACGAGGTTCTAACTAAAGCAATGAAGTCCAGACAACCAGCTTCTTCTTTGTAACAGCTAGAACCATACCTGAATAGATCACCTTTTTCTCAGAAGCATCCTGGAGGTTAAGGAAATCTAGAAAGATATGTTTAGGGCCAGGGCCAGATATGTGTCCCCCCTCTATATTGCAATTTGCTCCACAAATATCTGACTAAACCCAAACTAAAAGGCATAGTTAGATAAAGGGTTTATACTATAATATAAACTTAAGCATGGTCACTGCTGGCGAATAATCCAAATTCAACATTTAGTTGTGTTACAAACAAAACGTAAGTAATACAGTTTTAGACAGAATAGAACATTTCAGATAAAGTCGTTTATAGGAAAAAATGACAAATTCACCTCATTCATTTCTTTTTGCATCCTATTAAAACCCTATTAAGAAAATAATAAAGGGGGGAGCCTGAGTGGCTCGGTCAGTTGAGCGTCCTACTCTTGGTTTTGGCTCTGGTCATGATCTCACGGTTGTGTGATCCATTCCAGCATCGGGCTCTGTGCTCAGTGCAGAGTCTGCTTCAGGCGCTCTCTCCCTCTCCCTCTCACTCACTATCTCTCAAATAAATAAATAAAATCTTTTTTTAAAAAAAGAAAACAATAAAGGGATTTATTTTTATTTTATTTTAAGATTTTATTTATTCATTTGACAGAGAACACACACAAGCAGGAGGAGTGGCAGAGGGAGAGGGAGAAGCTGGCTTCCTGCTGAGCAGGGAGGCCAACTCAGGACTCGATCCCATGACCTGAGCCAAAGGCAGACGTTTAAATGGCTGAGCCACCCAGGAGCCCCAAGGGATTTTTTTTAAAAGACAGAAATCCATAGGCACTGAAATGAGCCAGGAGGGAGACAACAGGAACAAAACTTTGGAATCTGGAAGGAGATGGCTGTATGGCAACTTTTCTAGAAGATCTAAGAAAACTAGTCTTTTTAAAGACTTTATTTATTTGACAGAGAGAGACAGCCAGCGAAAGAGGGAACACAAGCAGGGGGAGTGGGAGAGGAAGAAGCAGTCTCCTAGCGGAGATGCCTGATATGGGGCTCGATTCCAGAGCGCTAGGATCATGCCCTGAGCTGAAGGCAGACGCTTAATGACTGTGCCACCCAGGCGCCACAAGAAAACTAATTCTTAAGCTGGCAGTGGGGAAAGCCTAAAAGCATCTCGATTTGTAAGGACCTTCCAAAAGACTTGGGAATTGGTAGCATTAAGTATGGTTGGAAGCTGGGGGCTCAAAATGAGAGGCTAAGTTGAAAAATCTGTGAAGAAGTTAAATTCCTAGATCTCTTCCTTAATTCCACATAGCTGGGCAACTGTCTTCCTTCACCAGGCAAAATAAAGGAGGTATATTCTTTGAAGAGGGTGAATAGAGAGTTCCAGGCCTTGGACACACACAGCACAACTGTAGGTAGGGGTATTATTTTGAAGACAGAGGTATTAAGTGAACACCTGTAAATTGTATGCTGAATCCTATTAGCCCTCTTTTCCTGTTGGGCTCATAGAACAGTAGCATCCAGACATTAACCTCTAGCAAGGTGACTGGAAGAGCTTCTCTAAGGAAAGCTAAACCATTCCAAGAGGAAAGACCTAAAAGTATTGATGGAGCTGTTCCTCAAATCATTGACATAGCCAGATCATCCTATATCGAAGCCCTACCTGTGTGCTCACAGACTTCTATTGACTTCTTAGTGTTCTTCTCTTAAATATGAACTCATAACTAAGGACTAGCAGATACTAGAGAAAAATCACTGCATGAAATATAAAGACCAAAACAAATAAACTAAAAGAGAAACTTAGAGAAAACAGAGCTGTGCATAGAGAACATGACAAAGAATTAAAATCTCTAAAGAGAAGAGAAGATATTGAATATATTAAAGAAAGGGATGATATAAAGAGAGCTCTTGGAAATTGGAAATGTGATTGTATAAATAAAATCTGAATAGAAAAATGGGAAAATAAAGTTTAGAAACTCTTCCAGAGAGTAGAGCAAAAAGACAGAAATGAAAAATGTGATTCCGTTAGGAAAATTAAAGGACTCGTCTTAGACATCCAACAAGCACCTAATAGCAGTTCCAGAAAGAGAACAGAGAAAATGGAAGAAAGGAAATCATCAAAGAAATAATTCAAGAACATTTTCTACAAATGAAAGATACACATTTTTAATTGAAAAAGCCCAACAGTGAGAATTCTCTCACCCCAAAGCATATCATTGAAAATTAGTCATAAAGAGAAGATTTTACAAGCTCTTGGAGAGAAAAAAACAGGTTAATGCAAAGGATCAAAAACCAGAATATATTTAAACTTCTCAATAGCAGTACTGAAATCTAGAAGACAATGGAGAAATGCCTTCAAATTTTTGTTTCCAAGTAATAATCTAGACTCGGCTAAATTACCAATCAAATGGGAAGATCAAATAAAGACATTGTAACTCAAGCAAAGTCTCAAAGATTTACCTTCCATACAGTCTTTCTCTGGAAACTACGAGAGAATGTACTTCATTAAAATAAAGAGATAAATCACAAACAAGCAAGATATGGAATACAGGAAACAAAGAACCTAACACAATCAAGACAGGCCAACAGAATCCTCAGGGTGATGATGAAGAAATATCCCAGAATAATGCCTATCTGCCAAGCATGGATAGCAATTGGTCCAGTTTGGAACAAGCCAGAAAGCTCAGGAAAGGCTTCTTAAGAAGATGAAACTGATGGAATATTTGGTGCATGTGAATGTGTTTAAAAGATTTAGATAATCCGTGAAGACTTTATCATCGAATTAGTGAAAATATATAGAAAACAAAACAAACAAAAGAAACTATACAATGATTAATCCTAAAGAAACTAAAGAGTCATACAGAAAAGAAAAAGTAATCATAGTTTCCTATACAGCTTGACTGTGAATAGTATTTGCATAATATATATAATATATTACATATTATATAATTATATGTATGTGTGTATTATATAATATATTATATATTATATGTATAATATGATCTAACAAAAGTTACAATATCATTATACTGGGAGGATGGGGATTTAGGAAGGATGCAAGGATGTTGTGAGAAAATGGAGGGCTAAATCTTTGTCTTTCACAGTGGAGCTCCATTCATAATGTCTAAAACTGAAAAATCATAAAATAGCAGTATATAATTTAGATAAATAGAGGTAAATAGCAAAATTATTGGATAAGAGGAAGTAAAGGGGGAAAACTATTTTTCCTAAAAAGCTTTATGAAACTATTTGACTCCTTCAACTATATGTATACATGATATTGACAAAAGTAAAAGTAAAGTTTATCCTGGTGCCACAGAGGATAAAAAATGAATAAGATTTGGTCCCTCAAATAGCTGATTGTCAAGCTGGGGGAAGACAGCTCCTCAGCCATAGTGTATGAGATCATGAGAGGTGTGCTCTGAGAGGCTAAAACAGAAAGCTATGGGAACCCTAAGGAGGGCAAAGGTAGAGGCCTTAGAAATAAACTGTGTTTCATAAAGTTTTATGTTAGGTCTGAAAGGAAATGGGGAGATTTTAGCAGGTAGAGATTAGTGGGGCAGATATCCCAGGTAAAGGGATTGTGTGAGTCAAGTAGACGAGCAGAAAAGCTGTGCTTTTGTCCAGGAAGGAAGACATAGTCTGACTTGATGGAGAGTGCAGTGCAGGCAGTTTGTGCTGAGAAATCAAGTGGGGGAGGGGAATTGAGGACAGACCTCTGGATGACCTTGAATACCGCATTAAAGCTTTTGGAAGGCAATGGGAAATTGTTAAGTTTTTGGAGCAGGGAATTGATATGATCTAAGCTGTAATTTAGGAAGATTATCTGGCAGCAGTACTTGAGTTAGATTGGAAAGAGAAAGAAAAAAAGACAAGGAAATAAGAAGGAACCCAAGTCAACAACCCAGGGCAGAGGTATAAGGATCTGAACATCCACAGGGTTGGTGAAAATTGAAATGCAAGGATGGATAGGCAATATTGCAGAGACAACAGTTAAGCCTGCTTTTAAAAAATTATTAATTTGCTCTTGCTTTTCTTCTGTTGGAAATTCTTCATGGGCACTGTAGCTTTAACTGGCTGTTGTAGGGAGACTGGAAGCCAAGTAAATCACGTTGATTTGTAGCTTATATATTTTTTAAAAGCCAACTAGTTAATAAGCCTTAGAACATTCTGATCTTGGTACAAATGCCTGATGTGCTCATGTTTCCTAACATTATATTTCATTTCAGTTGGTTTTTGAAATGTGTGGTTACTATATACTATTGACTACGGACTTCAAAAAGAATTTAATTATGCTTTACTTTTCATTATCTCATCATTCTTGTGAAACAAAGTTATTTTAACATAAAATAGAGACAAGCTCACAGCTAACATCATACTCAGTAGTGAACAGCTAAAAGGTCTTCTAAGATCAGGAATAAGACAAGGATGCCCACTCTTGCCACTTTTATTCTACATAGTATTGGAGGTCCTAGCTAGAGCAATTAGGCAAGAAAAAGAAATAAAATGCATTCAAATTGGAAAGGAAGAAGTAAAACCGTCATTATTTGCAGATGAAGTGATACCATATAGAGAAAATCCTAAAGACCCCATCAAAAAACTGTTAGAACTAATAAACAAATTCAGTAAAGTTGCAGGACACAAACTCAATGCACAAAGGTCTGTGGCATTTCTATACATCAATAATGAGCTATCAGAAAAACAAATTAAGAAAATAGTCCCATTAACAAAAGAATAAAACACCTAGGAATAAATTGAATCAAGAAGGTGAAATACATCCTTATAAAATAAGTTGACAAATCTATTGCTTAACCACAATAGTGGTTACATCACTAGGAACACTGACCTCGGTCTCTCTCGTATTCCCAAACTACCCATCATTCACAACACTGTCAGATAAATGTTTCTCCTTAATATTTAATCACCGCTTCAAATTTATGTGGTGGTTCTTTAATGCCTGCTCTAAAAAACTATAAATTTTCTGCTTGACATTCAAGGCCTCCAAGACCTGGTCCCATTCACATCTGCAGAAAATTTCATCGAACACTACACTTCCACTCCAATCTAGCTGATTTCTTTATTATACTCTATTCTCAACACGCACATTTCCATCTCAGTGTTTGCTTTTCCGGCTATTCCTGGCTGGAATTCTCTCTCTTGACATTTTCCCTTATTTAAATTCCTACCTGTCCTTTAAGGCTAAGATTCTACCTTCTCTATTATATTCTTCCCAGATACATCAGAGAAAATTGATCTCTGCATTTGCTAAACTTTTGGAGTTTGCATCATATAACTTGGCATTTAGTTATCCACTTTATTTTCGTATATGCTGGCTGTGACTCTGGCTTTCTGGAGAACAGGTTAAGTCTATCATGTACTTATCCAGATCCCCTCTACCTTTACTCTCCGCACTAGTTGTAATTACTTTGGGTGCAAGTGACAGAACCCCAATTAAAATTAGCTAAACAAACAAACAAAAGATTATTTTGCCTAATGCAAATAAAGAATCTGTGGGTAGAGTAGGATTTAGAAGCACATTTGAACCTGGGTGTTTAAACAACATCATCACAAATAGGTCTCTTACCATCTCTTGACCCTGCTTTTCTCTGGAATTCAGGCAGATAGTTCCTGAGTATTAGCAAAGGCGACCAGTAAAAACTTGGAATTTGTATCTGAACAGCTTAGTAAACTCAGCAGAAAGAATGCATATTATTCTCCATTGTTCTAGAAAAAGACCCAAAGCTGACTCTCATTGGAAAGAGTCACATATTCACCACTGAACCAGTCCCAGCAACCCTTAATTAATTAGTTCTGGGTCACATGATCAAGCCCTGAACCCGGGAGATGGTCTTCTGTGGACAGAGACCACGCCTACTGAGAATGGCGCTGGGATGCTTCTCCCATAGGAAAATCCACACATCATTACCTGAAGAAGGGGAAATGATTCTGGGCAGGCAAAAATGGCCAGTGTCTACCATACACATCCCATCTCCCATGTCATTTAGAACATTATAAAAATCTCTTTCAAATACTCAGATAAGATCAACTTTCTTGAGCTGCCAAATTGTTTTTTTTTTTTTAAGATTTTATTTATTTATGTGACAGAGAGACAGCCAGCAAGAGAGGGAACACAGCAGGGAAGTGGGAGAGGAAGAAGCAGGCTCCCAGCAGAGGAGCCCAATGTGGGGCTCGATCCCAGGATCCTGGGATCACGCCCTGAGCCGAAGGCAGACCCTTAACAACTGCGCTACCCGGGTGCCCCTGTATTTTATTTTTGACGTACTGTGGTAAAGATGCAGATAAGCGTCCAGAAGAGTGGAGAGTCTTCTTTTCATTCTGCTTATGTGAACATTGGAAACCAAGGCAAACATAACTTGCGATAAAGTAATATCACCAAATGAATCCTCTTTGGGTTTGGATGACAGCAGATTTGAAAGGGGCTGTTAACGGAGTATAAAGCATCTTAATAAAATCGAGCACTTTGTTCTTGTTTCCTGTGCTCTTTGTTAGACACTGATCGATTTCAAGAACACAGACATTCATATGGCAGAGAATTCCAAATAGAAAACAAATTTAGTGATAAGTCATAATGTCCTAGTTATAAAAACTGACAATAATTTAGCTTTGATGTTTACTCACCATTATAGAAGCAAAATTTATTTTATTTCTATTCTCTTCAGATGTTGCCAGAATCCCTGTCCCCACTCACTCTTCAGGAAATTAGCAGAAATAAGCTGGATTTTACAAGAGAATAAACAGAAAGTTTAATGAAGGTTTTTGCAGAACCTGAGTTTGGGAAGGGGAACAGGGAAATAAAGGTTTTGGGAAGGAGGGAAGGATTCTCTAGCCCTCCATATCAAAGAGAAACCAATACTTGAAGCCCAGAGCCTAGAATTCTCATGGGTCTCCATACAGACCAGCATCTGCCACCGTAATTACAAAAGGTGTCATCTGACCGACCTCAAGCTACAACGTTAGACTAGTGGTGTGAAACAAAACAAAATTTTACTTTCTTAACATCCTTTACATAGGCGTTACTTCCCTTAATAGCACTGTTGTGTTTGGTGGGAGGAAGAAGGGAAACCTAAATCCTCATTCAACAGCTTTAATAATGTTCCAACTATTCTTTTTAAGCCTATATGTTTTTTTCTCTAAAGTCCTCTGACTTCTTAAATGCCTACAGTTTCACAAGGATTTTTTTTCTTTCTTACGTCGATGGAGTATTTTTTACTTTACTATTGTTAGAAACACCAAAGAGTACTTAGAAGTTCTTTGGATCTTGCCTGTAGAAGGCATAATTTAAAATTCTAAATTTAAGTTGTCTTATAATCAGGACAAAATGTATTTCCCTTTAATTTGTGTGGCACCTAGCTTCCAAGTATGTTTTCCTTTTTTGAGACTGAATATCACAGCTAATATAGTGAGGAAGAAAAGATAAGGTGATCAAACCTAAGTTTAATTTAAACATTTTTCCTGGCAGTAAAATAAGGGATAAAAAATTAAGTTATACATGTCTATAATTCTGGCCACAATTTAAACGGATACTATTTCAGTCTTCAGTGAAACTTTAATCTAATAACCAACATTTCTTAAATAAATGAAGCAAGCCTCCTGGAAAATAACAGAATTTAAGAGGATGCAAATAAAATAATGCAAATAAAATAATGAATTAACTCTTGCTAATTACATAGATACGTGTATGGTAATAGCTACAGTCAGAAATTGACCTGATTGTCCATCAGCACAGTACCTGTTTGGGTCTAACACATGGTTGCCTTATCTCACACGCGCTCGTCGGTACTTTGGCATTTAGTCATGTTGGGGTCTTGAGGTGCTACTCCTAAAGCCTAAACTTTCATAGTTTTCCCTGGTAGTCTGAGTGGAGGACTAATAGCACTTGAGGCTGGTTCGCCTCTTAAAGGTCTACAGGCGTTTCTGTTTCACAATACAAAAATCAAATACTCTACCAGATTGCAACTCTTGTATCAATTATCATGGACACAGAATGTAAATAGTGGGTATGGACTTTTTTTTTTATTACTAAAAAGGGTACTTAATTTTTCAGAGTAATTTTGAGAAATGCTCTGTATGTTTTGTTAGTTTTTGTATTTTAAATACAATCTAGTGAGTGCTTTCTAAATTTGTCTACATAAGTCCTCCATGTTTCTTTTTTTCCCCAAGACTTTATTTATTTGAGAGAGAGAGAGAGAGAGATTGCAAGAGAGAGCACAAGTGGGGAGGAGAGGGAGCCCGATGTGGGGCTCGATTCCAGGACCCTGAGATCATGACCTGAGCCGAAGGTAGCCACTTAACCGACTGAGCCACCCGGGTGCCCCACATGTTTCTTTTTAAACTAGTTTATTGAAAGGGACAGAAAATGCCGAAGATTCAAAATCCCCCAAACACTTGAAGTTTGTAAGTTGTTGTTGTTTTAATGATTTTTATTTATTTATTTGTGAGAGAGAGAGAGCACCAGCAGGGGGAGCAGCAGGAAGAGGGAGAAGCAGGCTCCTCACTGAGCAGGGAGCCCCATGAGGGACTCGATCCCAGGACCTTGGGATCATGACCTGAGCCAAAGGCAGATGCTTAACTGACTGAGCCACCCAGGCATCCCAAAACTTATAAGTTTTTCATGAGATCATCATGAAAATATTTGAGGGGAAAGACATAAAAGAAAATAGGTTAAAAACAAACAAACTAGGTTAGTACACGTACTATGACATACTGGCTCTGCGACGTTAGCTGGTTTACTTAACATTACTGACTTCGGTTCTCTCAACCGTAAAACAGGATAGTAATAACTTCCTCAGAGGGTTGATGTGAAGACTAAATAAGTTAGATGAGAAAACACAGAAAGTGCCCAAATTAGCAACTGACACAGAGAATATGTTCAGTAAATGGTAACCAACATAATGAAAAATACATTAAAATAGGGAGGAAATAGCTAAGGCAGGACTCCTATTTATAACGCAGACAACTGTAATCCGGACAGTTGTTCCCTATCTCCTCTATCCAATGTTGGGGGAAAACACTTTGGAATAAGAATAAAAGCTTTTTTTTTCCCTTTATAGTTTTACACAAATATTAGAAAACAAATTCATTAAAATCTGGAGAAACAAAACCCTCTATGCATTAACCATGATGCGTAAATATTATTTTCAGATAGCTATATATGTGTTTAATGTTCCTTTTTTGTGCTAACCAGAGAACGAAGGAAGATACTGAATCAAAGAACATGGTGAAAAATACGTAGAATCAGAAAAGCCTGAGAGACAAAGGAAAATTGAAGATGATAGGGACACTTCATTCCAATCCTTAAAATATGATTCGCAGTCTCTCTGTTCTATCAGGCAATGAAATACGAATGTTACTTAGTTCCAAGCTGAAGGTTGATCTGCTAAATAAAGCTAAAAATAAATTTCCAGGAAAATTTAATAGATTGGCCTACCCTATAATGTACTCAGTAAATTTTATGGGAGAAATTACCCCTCTTTAAGGAAAGGAATAAAATGTTGCCCTTTCTATCTCAATCACTATAAAGCAGAGGCTTGTTAGATGTTCTCCAGCAAAATGAATTGTAAAGAGGCTGAACTGTTTGATTAAAATAAGATGAAATTTTCAATTATTTGCAGAAGTTGCACTCATGGCATAACAAAAAGCATTATTGCCACAAGAGAAATACTTTCAAGACTCAGTGTTCTTTCACTAATACAAATAACCCCATTTTGGCAGTTCTGATCATTTAGAATCCAACAAAGAGAAGAACATTGTCAGTAACATCTGCTGTAATAGAAAGACGGCAATGTCAAATTCGCTTTCCTTGAAGCATTGATTTGGATAGTTATGTGATGTTCCTGGGATCACAGTCTGCCATGATTCTTTTCAGTATGTGAACTTCTTTAGATTAGTTCAAATTTGTAAGGAGTTTTTACCTGAGGTTGCTCCTTAATGGCTCCATGTAGAATACATTTAAAATGGAGTCAGTCTTTTTCCCCTACAGAATTGAGGGCTCTTAGTGACTTAGCAGCTTGAGCAAAGAGAGCAGAAAAAAAAGCAGCCTGTTGGTGACAGCCAGTAGCTTGGACCAGGCTGGTGGCAGAGGAGACGGAGAATAGTAATATTAGAGATACATTTTGGTGGCAGAACCGAAAGACTTTGTTAATGATTTACTTATAGAAGAGAGGAGAAAAGGAAAAAATCAAGAATGACCACCAAATTTTCGGTTAGAATAATTAGATGGGACTGGAGCCATTTACAAAGCTGGTAAACTGGGAGATTGAGAAGAAAATAAAAGTTAATATAGGGGCACCTGGGTGGCTCAGTCGGTTAAGCGTCTGCCTTCAGCTCAGGTCATGATCTCAGGTTCCTGGGATTGAGCCCTGAGCCCCGCATCAGGCTCACCGCTCAGCGGGGAGTCTGCTTGTCCCTCTCCCTCTGCCCCTTCCCGCCGCCCCCCCCCCCGCATCTCTCCCTCTCGCTCTGCTCTTTCAAAATAAATAAATGAAATCTTTTTTTAAAAAGTTAATATAATGTGAGTCTTCCTCTGTATAAGAAATACTAAAAAAATACTTATTAAAAAAACAAACCACTATCAACACTTTGCTTTTTAAAGCATGTTTGAAATGTTTTTCCTTGATACAGTATTGTTTTGGTATATTTCAGACCTCTTTTAAATTATTGAATACTTTGAAGTTTCTGCAGATAATCACAGTAAATCATAAAATATTTATTACTCTTATTGTAAAAGGTGAGAGTTTATCCTTTGTGAAGGTTAGAAAAAAATGTTAAAACAATTTTCAGCCCTTTTCCCAAGTTCCGTGTTTTCAAAGATAAAATTAATTACATGCTTTTCAAAATTAATAAATTTCTTTTGATAATCAGCCAATACCAGCTGGGTGGGCCACTCTAAGCTAACTCATAAGACATTGCTTAGCAGATTTTTAAAAATAAATTAGAATAGGTTTGTTTTGACATTTAACCATTGTTGAATCTGCATAAGTCTAAAAGGTTGGTTTAAAGGAAAACTTCAGGCTGACAGCTGTTTTTTTAAACCCTAAGATTTAACCAGACAAAAGATAAATTTTAAGAACGGAGTTTGAAACAGGTGTTCATTTTTTTCAAACAAAAGTTCAGAGTGACATCTAGTGTTCAACGGTAGACCTGCAACTGACTACTATGGGAACACCTCCCACAAGTCTCTCAGCGCCATGTTTCCAACAGTATTTGCTCACTTTCTAGCTCTGTGTCACATTTGGATAATTCTCATAATATTTCAAACTCTTTCATTATCATTATACTTGTTATGACGATCTGTAATCAGTGATCTTTGGTGTTACCGCTGTAATTGTTTTAGGGCATCACAAACTGCCTGTATGAGCCATAGAACCTTAACTGACAAATGTGTGTGCTCGACTGCTTAACCCACCTGTCATTTCCTGTCTCGCTCCCCTAGGCCTCCGTAGTCCCTGAGACACAACAATACTGAAATTAAGCCAACTACTAATCTATAATGGCCTCGAAGTGTTCAAGTGAAAAGAGTCGTATGTCTCACACTTTAAATCAAAAGCTAGAAATAATTAAGCTTGGTGAGGAAGGTATGTTGAAAGCCATCATAGGCTGAAAGCTAGGCCTCTTATGCCAAATAGTAAGCCACATTGTGAATGCAAAGGAAAAGTTCTTGAAGGAATTAAGAGCATTAACCCAGTGAACACACCAGGTGTAAGAAAGCAAATTAGCCTTATTGTTGAGCTGGAGAAAGTTTGAGTGGTCTGGAAAGAAGATCAAATGAATCACAACATTCCCTTAAGCCAAAGCCTAATCCAGAGCCAGGCCCTGACTCTTCAGTTCTGCGAAGGCTGAGAGAGGTGAGGAAGCTGCAGGAGAAAAGTCTGACGCTGGCAGAGGGGGGCTCATGAGGTTTAAGGAAAGAAGCCGCCTTCATGACGTCAAAGTGCGAGGTGAAGCAGCAGGTGCTGATGGAGAAGCTGCCGCCAGTGACCCAGAAGCTCTAACTAAGGTCATTGCTGAGGTGGCTACACTGAACAACAGATTTTCAATGTAGATGAAACAGCCTTCTATTGGAAGAAGATGCCATCTAGGACTTTCACAGTTAGAGAGAAGAAGTCAATGTCCGGCTTCAAAGCTTCAAGGGCAGGCTTCAAGGACAGGTTGACTGTCTTGTTCGGGGCTGCTGTAGCTGGTGACTTTAAGTTGAAGCCAGTGCTCCTTTGCCATTCTGACAATCCTAGGGCCCTGAAGAATTAGGCTAAATCTATTCTGCCTGTGCTCTATAAATAGGACAACAAAGCCTGGATGACAGCACATCTGCTTACAATAGGGTTTACTAGATATTTTAAGTCACTGTTTAGACCTACTGATGAGAGGAAAAGATTCCTTTCGAAATATTACTGCTCATTGACAATGCACTTGGTCACCCAAGAGCTCTGATGGAGATGTTCAGTGAGATGAAATGAATGTGGTTTTCATTCCTGCTAACGCAACATCCATTCTGTAGTCCATGCATCAAGGAACAATTTTGACTTTCAATCTTATTATTGAAGCAATTCATTTCCTAAGGCTATAGCCGCCCTAGATAGTGATTCCTCTGATGGATCTGGGTGAAGTTAGTGGAAACCTTCTGGAAAGGATTCACCATTCTAGATGTCATTAAGAACATTCATGATTCATGGGAAGAAGTCAAAAATATCAACATTACCAGGAGTTTGGAAGAAATTAATTCCAAACCTCATAGACGACTTTCAGGCGTGCAAGACTTCAGTGGAGGAAGTCACTGCAGACGTGGTAGAAACAGCAAGAGAATTGGAATTAGGAGTGGAGCCTGAAGATGGGACTGACCTGCTGCAAGCTCATGATAGAATTCTCACAGGTGAGGAGTTACTTCTTTGGATGAGCACAGAAAGTGGTTTCTTGAGAAGGAATTTGCTCCTGGTGAAGATTCCATGAAGATTGTTGAAATGACAAGAAAGGACTTAGAATATTACATAAACTTAGTTGATAAAGTAGCAGCAGGGTTTGAAAAGATAGATGCCAATTTTGAAAGAGTTCTATTGTGGGCAAAATGCTATCAAACAGCATCACATGCTACAGAGAAATCACTCTGAAGGATTCACCCATGAAGAATCACTCATGGGGCAAACTTCATTAGTCGTGTTAAGATTTTGCCACAACCACCCCAGCCTTCAACAACCACCACCCTGTTCACTCAGGAGCCATCAATATGGAGGCAAGACCCTCCACAGCAGGAAGAGCGTGACCCCCAAAGCTCAGATGAGGGTTAGCACTTTTTAGCAACAAAGTGTTATTTAATTAAGCTATGTACGTTTTTTAGACATAATGCTATTACACACTTAAGAGACTGCGGTATAATGTAAACATAACTCTCATATGTGCTGGAAAACCAAACAATTCATTTGACTCACATTTTCGTGATTTTTTGCTTCATTGTGATAGTTTGGGACCAAACTGGCAAGATCTCCAAGGTGTGCCTATATTTTCATCATTTTACTCTGCCTACAAGATACACAATGCAGATAAACATGAATGAGAGGGAGACAAATAAAAAAGTTTACTGCAGTAATAATAAAATAATAATAATAATAATAATAATAATAATAATAATAATAATAATCAAAGATAGGTGCATAATTTCTGAGAACCTAGAGGCTCTAATGTGGTTTCAGAGATTCAGGAGTGGCATCCTGGTAGCTCCTACCTGAGCTGATATGTAAAGAAAGGGGGAAAGTCACAGGTGGCAACAGGTGGAAAGAGCTCAAAAGACAGCAGCATGAGTCGAGGTAGAAAATCAAGTTACAGAATAATATTGTGGGACAAGTTCAATGGCTCCACTGTAAAACAGGAGACACTGAGCATCTGGAAGGGAAGCAGGAGAGGGAGGCAAAATTACAAGAAGAGTTTGTAATGTCTGCATAAAGGGAAGCTACCTTAGAGACAGCCTTTCAGTTCAGATGGAGTCGTGGCGTCAGTGGAGGGTGTCTAGGGAGGAAGGGCTAAGACTAAAATTAGACGTTACTATAGTCGATGACGGTAGTAGTAAAGAGAAGATGGATTTAATAAATAATTGTGAGACAAAATCAATAATTGGACTTGCTGGCTTGATTGTATACAAAAGGTGAAGGGCAAAGAGTCAAGGATATCACCTTCTTTCAGAGGTCACATAGACTCTATGTTCATTGATTAATATTTTTATTTATTTATTTTTAAAATATTTTATTTACTTATTTATTTGAGAGAGAGCACAAGCAGGGGGAAGGGTAGAGGGAGAAGCAGACTCCCCGCTGAGCAGGGAGCCTGACTCGGGGTTCGATGCTAGGACCCCAAGATCATGACCTGAGCCAAAGGCAGACCCTTAACCAACTGAGCTACCCAGGCACCCCTAATGAATATTTTTAAATTATAAGAAAAACTATGGTTACTGAGAAAGGTGATTGATTTCATTTTGATAAGTTAATTTTGAGGTGCAGGGGAAATAGTGTTGCATTCATGCCAAAAGGCAGTTGAGTATCTGGTTCTTAATGCTTTAAGGAGAGGACTAAAGAAGGCATGTGAAATTATGTTTATCAGCATAGAGGCGGTTGCTGAAACAATGGCAGTGAATAAGTACCCAGGAAAGGTATCCAGTATAAAACAGGAGCATGGATGGAAAAGACATCATTAATGCTTAGTGAAAAAAAATAATTTGGAGTTGGATTTGTCTAAAATATATTAGAAAGAAAAGATACAATTACTTCAAAATCAAAATATAATTCATGAAGGATCAGTATTTCAGAGATTGCCTTTTATGGTCTAGCTATACAAATACTATTGTAGTACCAGATGAATACATGTTATACTAACTATATTATTATTATTATTTTTTAAGATTTTATTTATTTATGTGACAGAGAGACAGCCAGTGAGAGAGGGAACACAAGCAAGGGGAGTGGGAGAGGAAGAAGCAGGCTCCCAGCGGAGGAGCCCGATGTGGGGCTCGATCCTGGAACGCCAGGATCACGCCCTGAGCCGAAGGCAGACGCCTAACGACTGCACTACCCAGGCGCTCCTACTTACTAACTATATTAACCAGGACTCCTTCAGCACAAAATAGGAACTTTACCTGAACTAATATGAGTAAAAGACTTCATTACCATGTGACCTGATGTCTCTGGGAATGGGCTGGCTTCAGGCACAGCTGGACCCAAACGCCATGTCTTCAGTGGGCTCTCTTTATGCCCAGAAGGTAGTGAGGTTGGGTGATCCTGGCACAATGTCTGCATGTGGAAGACGTTCTGACCTGCTACAGACTGGTTTCTCCAGCATCAGACTGACCTGTGATTCTGTCAGATTGAAGGTGACTATCAGGGGGACTGGAGAACTGTTGGGTTTTTTTAACTTTTTTTTTTTTTACTGTGGTAAATTACACGTAACATAAAATTTACCATGCTGACCATTTTTAAGTGCACGGTTCAGTGGCATTAAGTACATTCACACTGTTGTACCACCATCACCACCAACCATCTCCAGAACTTTTATCATCTTGCAAACTGATACCCTGTCCCCATGAAACAATAACTCCCCTTTCTCGCCTCCCCTAGTCCCTGGCAACTGCCATTTTGCTTTGTCTCTATGGATTCGCCTATTTAGACCTCATATAAGTGGACTCATGCAGTATTTGGTTTTTGTGTGTGTGACTGGTTTATTTTGCTTGGCAGTGTGTCCTCAAGGTTCATCTATGTTATAGCATATTCAGAATTTCCTTCCTTTTTAGGGCTGTGTAGTATTTCATTATATATATATATAATGTATTATTTCATTATTGTTATTATATATAATGAAATACTATTATACATAGTATATATTATATATAATGATAAATTATAATGAAATTATATAATATATGGAAATTATATGAAATTATATAAATAAATATGTATATGCATGTGTGTACATATAATATTTTATATATTTATATATAATATTTTACCTATCCACTCATTGATGATTCATTGATGGACACTTAGGTTGCCTTTTGGCTACTGTGAATAATGCTGCTGTGAACATGGGTGTACAAAAAAAAAAAAATCACATGGAGTTGGCGAAGGCCAATTCCCAAAAGGAAGGATCACACGGCAGATATAAAGGTAATAGATGCCCACTGCTTTAATTTTCTTGTTCGCTAAACAAAAGGAATACATTAAGCCAATTCTCTGCATAGTTTTCAGGCTGGTTTATACTTTTTGTATCTTAAAAGAGAGACTCTTGATACTTGAAATTTCTTTTTAACATTTTAGTTTTTATTATATTTTTAAACTTTTTTTTAAAGATTTTATTTATTTATTTGACAGAGAGAGAGACACAGCCAGTGAGAGAGGGAACACAAGCAGGGGGAGTGGGAGAGGAAGAAGCAGGCTCCCAGCAGAGGAGCCTGATGTGGGGCTCGATCCCAGAACGCCAGGATCACTCCCTGAGCCGAAGGCAGATGCTTAACAACTGAGCCACCCACGCGCCCCAACATTTTAGTTTTTAAAGTTACAAAAAATAGTTCAGAGAGTTTCCATATATCCTTTACCCAGCTTCCCCTAATGTGAACTAACATCTTACATGACCTCAATACAATCACTTGATAATTTTTTATTCCAGAAAAGATGGAATCCTTCCAAAACATTGTGACACGAATTGCTAGTCAATTAAGATGAGCTGTGACTATTACTTTTAATAATATGTCCTTTAAATTAAAAAAAAATGCTTAATTTTTTTGCCTTTAGAAACAAGTTGGTTTTTTTTTTTTTTTAATTTTATTTATTCATTCGACAGAGATAGAGACAGCCAGCGAGAGAGGGAACACAAGCAGGGGGAGTGGGAGAGGAAGAAGCAGGCTCATAGCGGAGGAGCCTGATGTGGGGCTCGATCCCAGAACGCCGGGATCACGCCCTGAGCCGAAGGCAGACGCTCAACCGCTGTGCCACCCAGGCGCCCCACAAGTTGGTTTTTTTCTGATTCTCATTTCTTTTTTATAGCTTTTTTGAGATATAATAGATATGTAACATCATGTAAGTTTAAGGTGCACAACATAATGATTTTCTATATATACATATAGCAAAATTAGTACCACAATAAGTTTAGTTAACATCTATCCCCTCACATAGTTACAATGTTCTTTCTTATGGTGAGAACTTTTAATATCTACTCTTAACAACTTTCAAATATACAATACAGTATTGTTAACTATAGTCACCACGCCGTACATTACATCTTCAGAATTTATGTATCTTAGACCTGGTAGTTTGTAGCTTCTGACCACCTTCACCTATTTTTCCCACCCCAACCCCAAACCCTACCTCTGGCAACCACCATGACTTTGTTTTTATCTGTTTCCATGACTTTGGGTTATTTCTTTTTTTTAGATTCCACATATAAGTGAGATCATACAACATTTATCTTTCTCTGTCTGACTTATTTCACTTAGCATAATGCCCTCAAGCTTCATCTATGTAGTTGCAAATGGCAGGATTCCCTTTTCTTATTTCAATGGCTGAATAATATTCCATTATATATATTTCATTTTCTTTATTACATTTTCTTTATCCATTCATCCACTGATGGGCACTTAGGTGGTTCCCAAGTCTTGGCTATTGTAAGTAATGTTGCAATGAACATGGGAGTACATGTATCTCATCAAGATAATGATTTTGTTTCCTGCAGATACTCAGAAGTGGAATTGCTAGATTAAAATCTTGAAGTTCAGAATCAAAGACATGTGACAGATTTGTCCCTTTCCAACTATATTTTAGATCAAAAGTTTGTCTAGATAATAAATTGGACTTTTTTCTCTGTTAGGAAATTGATGAAAAGTACTGGAACAATGACTGACTAATAGAGGGGAATGTCAACAGTGAAATGGAAACTATGAAAAAGAGCCAAACATGTATTCAATAACTAGAAAGTCTAACTTCTTTTTCTTTTTAAGTTTTTTTTATTTATGTAGTGATTGCTATACCCAACACCGGGCTCAAACTCACAACCCTAAGATGAAGGGTCGCATGCTCTTCCAACTGAGCCAGTCAGGTGCCCTATGGAAAACATAATTTCTGAAATAAAAACACTCACAGGTTGGGCTTAACAGCTATTGGAGATAGTGGAAGAAAGGGTCAATGTGTTAACCTGGCTTTTTTGAGAAGTAGCCCCCAAGAAGGGATTAAACATGCAAGGGTTGTGTTATAGGAAATTCTTGGGAGAGAAATCAGGGAGGTTGCTGGAGAAGGCCATCAGACTGGATGCAAGTGTGATTCCGAGTGAAGGAGAGACCAAAGGAAGATTTGCTGGATGGGCTGCCTATGCAGTCTAAGGGAGGTTTGGAAAGGACGGTGGAGAATCCTTGAGCCAGTGTCCATCAGAGGAGTCCTGTTTCCCAGGAGCAGGTTTGCCTTTGTTCCCTGTCACACATTCGTGGCAAGTGTACCGTTGGTGCAAATGCAGCAATTGGTTCCAGAACACTATCTGTATGTCTGTCTGTATTATCTTACCTTTCACAACGTTGCTCTCCATTGATCCATTTTCCCAGTTCACCACCAGTAAAACATTCAGCAGTTGAGCTGCTGCCTTCTGCCAGAGACTCTCCTTGTTCCATCTACCAAGAGTCACATCCGATTTGCCTGCCAGGTGGTAGGCAAGCCAGCCTCGAATCATCTTACCTCCTGCTTTGTCAGACCACTCCTAATTTCACCTGTGTTATTCCAGGTGCTCCATCAAAGCAGACATTAAGAATGGGTTCGGGGAAATACTTTGTATAGAAAATGGAAAGGGGACTGGGGGAGGCTGTGATAGCTGTCATATCACACTGTTAGTCTGACCTGGAGTGAAGGAGAGAAGGAAGGAATGTTAGGAGTCATGTAATCTAAGAAAAGTTCAGGAAGGCCAATGGGGAGTCCTCCAGCCCTCGGAGGTTTCCTCAGTGTTCGTACAGCAGCAGCCCATGAGACGTGTGGCCAAAGCACAAACAGGGATGAATTTCACAATATTTCAGGTCCTCGCTCAAGTATGCGCCTGGTAGCTGGTGGCCTGGGAGACAATTCTCATGACAACTACAATCATGAACTTGAAGAAAGATCATTAGAAATTATACATTCTGAAAAAGGAAGGGAAATAAGATTATAAATCATGAATATTACAAATAATAAAAAAATAATGGGATATTTTAAGGGATCTGATACAAGTGCAAACTGGGTCGCAGAATGCGAAGAGATGGAGAATGAGACCCAAAAAAAGAGCTAGAGAAAAAACAGTTGAAATTTCCACGAATCTGTGGAAATAACTTATTGACCTATTCAAGAAACGCAACACGTTCCAGGCAAGATAAATAGATAAATACAAGAAAAGCACAACTAAGTACATCATAGTCCAACCACCAAAAACTAAAAGAGATATCAAAAGAGAAAAATGTTTTGTGTAGAGGAGCAATGATGTATGACGGTATTTCATCAAGGAAATGATATTTCACAAGAAACAATAGAGGCCAGAAGACATGAAAAAACATTTTTAAGGATTAATTGATTTATTTGAGAGAGAGAGAGTGCGTGCGCACATGCAGCGGAGGGGGCAGAGAGAGAGGGAGAGAGAAAGTTAATCAGACTCAATGCTGAGTGTGGAGCCAGATGAGGGAGCCCAATGTGGGAGCCCAATGTGGGACTCATCCCATGACCCTGAGATCACAACCTGAGCCAAAACCAAGAGAAAGTTGGCATTTGGTGCCCCAAATGGAAAAACATTTTTGAAGTGCATCTGGAGAATTTTTGAACATGGCCACATGCTAAACCATAAAACAAGCCTCATGAAATGTCAAAAATATTGAAATTTTATGGAGTATGTTTCCTGGCTGCAACGGAATTAAAGAGAAGAAAGGAGGAAGTAAAACTGTGTTTATTTACAAATGATATGATGGTTTACACAGAAACATCAAAATGAATGTACAAAGAACTAGAAGGTTTAATATGTGACTTTAACCAAGTTATAGAATATAAGTTTAATATGCAAGAATCAATCATATTTCTATTTATCAACAAATAGTTAGAAAATGAAATTTTAAAATACCATTTACAAGAGCATGAAAAATGAACTACTTAAGATTAAATTTACAAAAATTGTGTAAGACTTCTACAGTGATAAATACAAACATTGATAAGAGATATTAAAGAAAACCTAGGGACACCTGGGTGGCTTAGCCGTGTAAGCGTCTGCCTTTGGCTCAGGTCATGATCCCAGGGTCCTGGAGCCCCTTGTGGGGCTCCCTGCTCAGCGGGGAGCCTGCTTCTCCCTCTGCCTGCCACTCCCCCTGCTTGTGGTCTCTCTCTCTCTCTGACAAATAAACAAATAAAATCTTAAAAAGAAAAGAAAAGAAAATTTAAAAAGTGGAAGTTTATATCATGATCACGGATTAGAAAATACAATATAATTAGATTAATAGTCTTCCAAAAGTAATCTTTAAATTCAATACAATTCCAGTAAAAGCCTAACAGGCTTTTTTTCTAGAAATTGACAAGCTGATTCTAAAAATTTTCTGGGAATATAAAAGACCTACAGTAAAAATCTTGAAGAAAGCTGGAAGCCATGCGGTCCCTCACCACAGGGCTGTTTAAAGCTGTGGTAATTCAGACGCTGTGGTAATGATGTAATGATTGATAATTAGATAAAGGGAACTGAAACCAAAAGCTAAGAAATAGCCCCGCACGGACATAGTCACTTGATTTGTGACATAGTAGCCAAGGTAAGTTGAAGTGAAAAGTAAAGTCTTTTTTAAAAATGGTGCTGCACGAATTCTAGCTTCTTTGGCCTCCAAAGTGTCATCCCTGTTTGTTCAATTCAGTAAGACTTCTGGGGTCAGTCTGGATTCCTGCTGCCTGCACCAAGCCTGGAAACACCCTCAGGTGACCTGGGACAATCTTAGGGTTCACCTGATTGTTTCCTTTCTCTCCGAGGTCACAGGCCTGGGCTGCCAGTTGTCTAATGTCTGAAAGCAGGTATCAAATACATTTCTGTCCAGTTTTCTTATGGGAGAAGGTAAATGCAGACCCGGTGACTCCCCCGTGGTTGAAACAGAAGCTGATGTGCACTTTGAAAGGAGGCTCTGTCTGCTGTGTGAGGAATAGATTGTCACGGAGCAAAAGTGGAAGAAAGGAAAGCAGAGTCCGTTTGGGGAGTATCTGTAGCAGTCCAAGAGGGAAACGAAGGTGTTTAAATCAGCGCGACAGGGCGCCTGGGTGGCTCAGTCGGTTAAGCGGCAGACTGGTGATTTCGGCTCAGGTCACGATCCCATGATTCAAGAGATCGAGCCCCACATCCGGTCCCTGCTCAGTGGGGAGTCTGCCTGGGATTCTCTCTCCATCTCCCTCTACCCCCTCCCCCAAAATAAGTAAATAAAATCTTCAAAAATAAAGTAAATCGCTGTGACAGCCATCAGAAAGGGACCAGTCGGCTGCTTGGTGCATCTCGGAGAACTGGCAGTATCTACTGATAGGTTGGATTGGGGGCAGTGAGAAGGGGACAGACTTGGACATAAGAGTAATCAAAGTTTTTGGCCTGAAAAACTGCCTGAATGCCCTTTACTGAGAGGAGAAGATGGTGTATGAGAAGATTCAGGGGGTTTTTTTGATGGGGGGGTGGCGGCAAGGAAGCAGAGTCCAAAACTTCCTTTCTTTGTCTGGAAATATAAAAAGGAAAATTCAGGAATGGGGGCGCCTGGCTGGCTCAGTCAGTGGAGCATGAGACTCTTGATCTCAGGGTTGTGAGTTCAAGCCCCACGTTGGGCATGGAGACTACTTGAAAAAAATTTTTTTAATTTTTCTTACATTTTCGTGGCATATTATACGTCTCTCTTTTCTAGACCACGAGCTTTTTGAAGAGAGAGTCATCGTCTTCTTATTCTGATGTCATATATAATGCACCGTAGTCCTTTAATGTGTGTATTTGTGTATGAACCTGGGGGATCTGATCAACTTGGTGTCAGAGGTGGAGGAGCAGAGCATTCTGGGTTACAGGAGGGGGTAATACCGAATCCCTGGAGAAGATCTAGAATAATCTGCTATTCATTCCTGGAAACCAACGTTGCCCAGTAAGGATAAAAAATGTGTATGAAATCATAAATACTGTGTGTTTATGTAACCTTAGATGGAAATAATCAGAGAAGATGCCTTGTGATTTTGATATCATTTGTTTCCATGAAGAATAAAAATCCTTCTTCGAATGGAAAACACAGAGGTGAAGTGGAGAATGGGCTCAAGTATGTGTCTAATAACACGCCAACAGATCTAAATACACTGCTTAAAAGCTAGTCTTTCTCGGCTGAGTGCTATAGTTTATAATGTAGCTCCCACAGAGCTTTTCATGGTCATAGATGGCTTTATTTTTATAATCTTTAGCTGCAGTGTTAAAAATGCCAAATTGACGCTGCATTCTGTGGGGGCGGATGGGAGGAGAAGGTAACCCTAAATGGCAATAAAAAGCCCTGCTGCCTAAAACTTTTGCTATATTTGAAATGTTCCCTATTAGACTCACTATTTAGGTTACAGTATGGTCTTAAAAAATAGTCATTACAATCTGTTAATTGTCTTATTGTGTGAGTTAGCACAGTAAATAGGGAGAATGTACGCGGTGGTTAAAAGCCTTTGTACTGCAGACCCTCCTCGACTTACCAGCCTAGTGATCCTGGATAAGAGAGGCTTAACTTCTCTAAGCCTCAATGTATTAATCTATGAAATGGGACTAATAATATCTATCACACTGAGTTGTCTTAAGGATTAAAACAAGAATGAACGTAAAGTTCCTCTGAAACAGTTCTTGGTACCTTTAGTTAGCTAAGAAAGAGCAGAGGATAATGAAATAAGACCCTGGACGGGTACGTTTGTGGTGGAAGGGACTGGAGAAGCGTGAAGCATAGGGAGCCACCATAGAAGGAAGGAAAGGGTCTTAGCTGAGAATGTTAGTGAACAGAGGGCATCATGGGGATTCTCACAGGCGCTGGGAACACTCCAGAAGGAGGGACAGGACAAAATCACCAATAGAAGATTGGAAGCTGGTGCCAAAAAAACCCCATGGCTACTTGACAGCTTTACTTAGGACAGACCCAAGTAAATATTTACCTAATCCTAACATAGGACAAAGAGTTCTTAAGTTTGGAAACAAGAGAAGAAATCATATACACAAAGTTAATTATGTTTGGGTACAAAAAAAATCTTAACTTCCCTACTTTAAAAACATTTAAAGAGTTTTTAAATGACTAGAAGCTTCATCAACAGAAGTGATTTTTAAAGATTCCACTGAGGGCCTTCCGGGTAAAGACAGTACTTCCAGGGGCGCCTGGGTGGCACAGCGGTTAAGCGTCTGCCTCCGGCTCAGGGCGTGATCCCGGCGTTCTGGGATCGAGCCCCACGTCAGGCTCCTCCGCTATGAGCCTGCTTCTTCCTCTCCCACTCCCCCTGCTTGTGTTCCCTCTCTTGCTGGCTGTCTCTATCTCTGTCAAATAAATAAATAAAATCTTTAAAAAAAAAAAAAAAGACAGTACTTCCAGGCAGCCATCTACTTCTGCTCCTTCTCACGACCCTACGAAAGCAACAGCAAAGGGGTTGTCATAGAGGCATAAACTCACCAATATGGAGAGAGATGATAGAATTAAGATTTTGAAGCTACGAAACAGATGGGGTGACACATGGCTTAGCAAAGCCCCCAAAATAGAATCAGAAGTCAGCAGCCCAGATAGCTGACATTCGCCCTGATTTCCACTGCAGGATCTCCTATGGGCTCAGGTGGTGGCGGCCTCTGGCACCTGTGGAGGTAGGGAAGTGGAGTGAGAAGGGCTGGAAATAGGACAGCTGGTTCGGAGTCTATTGAGTAATTGGACCCCAGGTCTCCTCCCTACTCCATAACTGGGCCATCGGGAAGATCTTGGGAGACCATGGGGGTTTATTCATGGGAAAGATGAGCATACATGCCACCAGGGATAATTGCAAGTGGGGCCTACAGGACTGAAAACAGATCCTGAGACACCTTGGCCTCTTCTCCCAATCAGCAACTGGCAGCCTTGTTTGTATGAAAGGAGATCAGAAAAGTTTTCTTTAAGGAATTTGACCAGCCCAATAAACCAGAACTAAATAGACTGGCAGTAGAGGTCCGCGACTACCCCGTTGCGAGTGTTCCCTTTCCCCTCCCGCTCAGAGCCAGCAAGCAGCTTTTTAGTTCCTTGCTCTTGAGGAGATGAAAACAACCAGACATCCGAGGGAAGTCTCCAATATGGAGGATAGAAACCAAAGAAATAAGCAGAAAAAAGGAACTCAGAGGAAACAGACCTTGTGAGAGAAAACACACTTTTTTAAAGGAATGCTGCCATTAATATTCTGAGGTAAGAAAAGATATCACCAGTGAAACAAGGGTAGGATACTACTTTAGAAGGGTGCAGAGGTCCCTTGAAGGAAAAAGAAAATCTCTTAAAACTAAAAACATGATAGCAAAACTAAAAACTCAATAAAAGGGTTGAAAGAAAAAATTAAGGAAATTTTCCAATAAACAAGGTAAAAGACAGGCAGATGAAAAATGGTAAACGTGGACAGAAACATTGGCAGTCCAGCCAGAAGTTCTAAAATCCAAATAATAGGAATCCAGAACTAGAGAACAAAGAAAATGTAGAGGAGAGTGTTCAAAACAAAAAATCAATAAAGTTTCTCAGAACTGAAGCACGTGAGTCTACGGGTTAAAAGAATTCACTGAGAGCACGGTACAATGGATAAAAACAGGCGCACACCAAGACACATGGGAGGGTTGATTTTATGTGTCAACTTGGCTAGGCAGCAGGATGCCTAAGTGTAGAGTCCTTATTTTATACGCCTGGCTTCCTAAACTTTGCAACCATTTTATTTTATTTTTATATTATTATATTCTGGGATAAATGTGGTTTTTATTCCAACTAAGATGTTAGTGTTATACTGGGGGAAAAAGGTATATTTTTTTTAAAGAGTCATCAAAATAAAACTGAAGTATGGAAACAATAAAATGATTATTATACTTCCTCTTAAAAACAGCTGGTTATCACATTCTTAAAAACCACAAGCCCATTGGCCGTGTCAAAATACACAGACCTTTGGCATTTATTGTACTAAGCAGGACCTCTTGTACTGTATAGTACCTATGAGCAGGTGACATCGATTTATATAATCCTGCGAGTGTTCTCTGTACATGTGTTAAGCATCAAGGTGAAGTGCTATGACTATCAAAGATAGTCACATGAGGAGCCATTAGCAGCTGGAACCAGAAAAAGAACTGTGACATTCACTTTCATTTTGCATACAAGCTCGTCTTTCAGCAAGGACCTTTCTCACGCGTAGGTTATGCTACCGCTAGATGGCAGCACAGTGGTGGTCTTTAAACTTGAGTCCAGTCAGAGCCCGGAAACTGGCTTGAGGAGGCCCCATGAGCCTGGTGGAAACTTAAAACTGGGACTCACTCACATTGCCTACATCCATCCATCCATCCATCCATCCATCCATCCATCCATCCATCCATCCAACAAATACACACTGCCTTTAAAAAGAACTCTTAATAATGATACCGTTGAATTTAAAACAATAGTCCCCAAACCATATTTTAAAATAACTGAAGGACACTAGACAGGAAAGAAACGGATTGAAGAACGTTGCTCCTGCATGATTGGTGTAGACGGAGAAGTCCAAAAGTCGGTGCTGTGTATCGTTATTTTATTTATTTTTTGTGAAAGAGAACTTTTTAATCACTTTTATATACAGAAAGTTCAACAGCATCCACTTAGCCCAGTTTGGTGGCCAGTTCTTTAGCCTTTTTGCCTTTTTCAGCGTGGTGACGCAAGCCACCAACTTAAGACCCAGGATCTTGCCTCCTCAGTGATGGCAGATCTCATCCTATCTGTCTTTGTTATTGGTCCTGATAGTTTCCACCAGCTTAGCCAGAGTTCCTTTGTCTTCCGAGTGAACCTGTGTAAAGGCCAGAGTGGTGCAGGTCTTCCTGTGGACCAGACGCCCCAACCTTGCCTTAGGGAACCCCCACCTTACAACACAGGGCAGGCAAGAAGACAACCCGCTCAATGGGATCCACGTCACGTGCAATCACTACCAGCTGAGGCTTCTTGTTTTCCACCGAGGTGGTGACATAGTGACCCCCGCTTGAAGGACAGGCAGCCTCTTAGTGGGGATATCTGCTTTGCCAACAGCTTTCTGCTCAGCCCGGGCCAACAATCTCTGCTTCCTCTCTGTCTCTGGTCTCTCTCTGCGGGCCAGCGTGAGCAGTTGAGTAGCTGTCCGGCGGTCCAAGGCCTGGGCGAGCTGCTTAATCACAGGAGGCACTTCTAGACGTTTATAGAGAATAGCCCTTTGCCGCTGCAGCCGGGTGAAGCGGGACCATTTGACAAAGTGGGTGAGGTCCATTTGGGACTGCATGTCCTGTCCGATGCCAAAATTCTTGCGCCTTTTCTCCAATAGAGGATTGACCACCTTTCTCGACCTCCTGCTTCTTCCAGACAGCAGGAGCCCAGGCTGCCTCCTTCCCCTTCGCCTTCTTTCCTTTCGGCGTCTCGGAAGGCTGGAGGGGAGAGCAGCGCTGCATGTTTTTAAACACAAGGAACCAAGCATTAGGCTTGACTTAACGAGGGAGGCTTGGGAGCTATTTCTTGAGATCAGAAATCCCAAATAATCCAAGGTCAAAGCTTTCGAACGGGAAGAAGTGGAGAGTCCCAGAGTGGGGAATAAGGTGGTGTTGCTGAGTTCTGGCGGCTGTTCCTTATGGATCCGGCAGTTTGGGAGAACCGTTTCACAAATACCTGCTACAGAGGCGGTTTGATACCCGGCATATCGATTTTTAACTGCTATAATTTTCCTTCCACACCATCAGAGAAAAGCACTTCGTTTCTTTGCTTACACATCTGCTTCTTGTGTACGTCCTTCCTGCTTTGTTTTTCTTGGCCTAAATTTCATCTCCATCTGCCAGGAGTTTTACCTTTACCACTAAGAGATCTCGGTGTGACTGCTCCAACACTAAGGAGAGAAGTGGGTTAGTCTCCCAATCCAACTTCTTTAGTTCAAACTGCCTTTTCAAACACACACAAAATCCTCTAACGGTCGAAAGTGTGATTTTATTCTTCCTACTATATAGAGAGAACAACACGGAGAATAGCTTTGTCCTCTAAAGCAATGACTTTTAAACCTTTTGGAATCTGACCTTCGATCAGAAATACATTTTACTTCACAGCTGTGCCAGCTCTGGGACTATCTGCTGTCAAATCCATTCCTGGCTCTTCTCTTCTTCCGCCATGTTTCAAGGATGCTGATCCCCAGAGCTGTATTTCCAAGGCTCCCAGGTCATGTTAACTGACTTCTGGCTGGGTGCCACTCGCGTGCAGCTCTCACACTGGAGGGCGAGGGGACTGGGAAGGTGAGGACGATTCCCTCCATCTCTCTCTGCCTTGAGTGCATCTTTGACAGTGGCTGGGTCTTCCCTCTGGCTCCAGCTCCAGCCAGAATGTCCTCCTGCGATTTCAGTTTCTGCTGGATGACCCCAGCTCTGGGACCCAGCAACACTGTCACCTCCCTTTGTCCCTCCATTCGAAAGGGATTAGTGGTTTCTGCCATTGCTGACCTCTGGGTTGTCTCATCTTCCCCTAATGGGCTTCTCAGCTTTTTCATTATTTGTGTAACCAGCTTCCAGTTAAATTCCCTCCATTAAAAAACACACTGACCATGGTTTCCATTTTCCTGATATTTCATTATAGCACATACATATGCATGAAACAGAAGCAAATGCTTCATAACAATACTCCTTTCACTGCGTGCAATGACTCTGATATTTCCTATTCTATTTCACCTTTTTTTTTTTTTTTTTAAGTAGGCTCCATGCCCAGTGTGGAGCCCAGTATGGGGCTTGGACTCATGACCCTGAGATCAAGACCTGAGCTGAGATCAAGAGTCAGATACTTAACCCCACCGAGCCACCCAGGTGTCCCTATTCTATTTCACTTTTTAAAATGCCATCACAACCCTCTAAATTGAATTCACCACTCGCTGATGGGTTGTATCTTGCTAATGGAGATTTGAAAAGCATTGCTTTAGAGACTGTATTTATTTTTATTTTTTTTAAAGTCTGGTTTACTGATTCATAATTTATGCACAGTAAATTCACCTTTTTAGGTGCACATCATAAGAAGTTTGAAAATTATATACAGAATATTTCCATCACCTCTAAAACTTCCCTTGTTCTCTTTTGTAGTTAACCCCTCTCTCCATCCCTAGCCCCTAGTAACCACCAATGTATTTTTTTTTTGTTCTTGTAGTTTTATCTTTTCTGGAATGTCATATAAATAAAATCCTGCAGTACAGAGTCTCCTGAATCTGGTTTCTTCCACTTAGCACAATGCTTTTTAGATTCATTTGTGTTGTTGCGTGTATAGGTAGTTCATTTCTTTTTATTGCTGAATGATATTCTATTATCACATTAAAGCTTAGAGAATTCTTATTTTAGCCTAAAATGTATATTTTACTTCTGCTGTTCGTTTTGCAACCTGTTAGTCTGAAATCATGTAAAACCTTTATGGCGGTCTTCACTCCTGGGTCCAACGATGGAGGTGTGGGGGTGGGGGATCATCACAGAACACCCTCAACAATGATTGTGTTCAAAGGCAAGAGAGTAATAACCTGAGCTCTGGAGTCTTACTCTCTTGACTGAATTCTTCCCTTAACTCTTGCTACCTCCTGATCTTGAGCAAATTACTTAACCTCCCTTAAATTATAGTTTCCTCATCTGTAAATAAGATGGTAGGAATGGTATGTGTTTCACTGAATTCTTGCAGAGATAAAACAAAACAAGATACAGTGTGTGAAGCACTTAGTGCAATGACTGGTCCCTGTAAGTACAAGTAAATTAGCGTATGTCCTAGGAAAGCTGGCTACAATTTAGCCGGTCTAAAAAGTCAGGAGGAACAGTTTTTTTCAAGACCGACTCACTTCCTTTAAAACCCTATCACTCACTTCTGAGTATCTGGGAGCAGTGCTGTTGCCAACCAATGATTCGGCCTGATTCAGTCCATACAGCCAGGAAAAAATGTCTGGGAAGCCCAAATTTGGAGACTATCCGTTGCCTCTGGCACCTCACGTCAGTAAGTTAGTTGGTTATTGGACTCCAAATCAGCAGACAGGAAGTGGGACATGAAGTCTGCATCTCCTCTGTAATCTCTTCAATTCACGTTATGTTGGGTCTCCAACACATGTCTCCAAAAGATGTGGACAGCAGGCTACAACGGGAAGAACCCCGATTAAAAGCCAGAACACTCTGGCATCAGGTTGGACTTACCATTTTTTCTGATGTGATCTTGAACAAGTCACTCAGCATTTCTGTGCCCTGGTTTCTTCATCTGTAAATGGGTATATAACATGATTATTTCCCATAAGTCTTCCTGAATCAACTGTCATTTGCAATGATTTCAAAATTAAAATTTTGCTATTATTTTATATAAGAGCATATTTGATCATTCAAATGTGGCCATTCAGATTTGAATTACATGAACTCTTTTTGGTATGATGCACATGAAGGTTATTTCTGTAAAAGCATTTGTTATTGCTTCCGTAATAAAGACTGATTGAGTTTATAAAGCACTGTGCAATCGGACCCATGAATGTCAGGGCTTAATACTCACCAGGCATGCACATTCTAACGGCCTTCGTGTTTGTATAATGGACCAGTGAATTCTATTTGCTGCTGAGGATTCAATCACGTCCTACAAACAAAGACAGATTGTTTTGAATTAGTGTCTGTTGGGGAAAGATGTTCAATTGTTAAATTACTTTATGTGTGAGTTTTAATTATCTGGAGCATACTGCTACTTTACAAATCATATTTCTCTATAGGATGAAATTAGATAAACTAAATTATTGATACATTTCTATCTATTTAAATCACACTTGCAGTATATATTGTCATTTTTAAAAAACACATTCTGGGACTTTCAGAAAGCCATTAAAATGTCACTGTCCTGAAAAAGCAAAAAAATGCAATAACCAAGGCTTGTGTTTTCTGATAAATTTGTTAAGGGACATAAAACTACTATGTATAACATCCATCCACCTATTCTTTTTTTTTTTTTTTTTTTTTTTGAGAGAGAGTAAGAGTGTGCGTCCAAGCAGGATGGGGGAGGTGGGGGTGCCGGAGGGGCAGAGGGAGAGGGAGAGAGAGAACCCCAAGTAGGCTTCATGCCCAGCAGGGAGTCCCATCTGGGGCTCATCTCAAGACCCCGAGATCATGAGCTGAGCTGAAATCAAGAGTCAGATGCTCAACTGACTGAGCCAACCAGACACCCCATCCATCTAAACTATTATAGAAAACTATTATCTACTCGGAATTGTACTACCTACAGAATGCAAAGATGAGTAAAAGTGAGAAGGTCACAATCTATTGAAAAAATAAGAACACAAATAATTTATAATACAATACAGGGGGTACTGTAATTGAGATGGTAATCATCAGTAAATATTTTTTTAATAAATTTAGTGCCAGCATGGGCCAGATCCTATACTAGCTATTAAGAATAAGACTTAAGACTTTAAGAGCATATAGTCTGACAGAGGAGACCCACAAATACAAGAAATTACCAAAGAGTACCCACCTCACCTTGAGGAATGGTGCAGGAAAATCTTCCCATCGGTAAAATTTAAACTGAGTACAGAAAAACTAACAGAAGGTAAGAGAAAGAAGAGGGCAAAGGATATTTTAGGCAGAAAAGCAACTTTTGCAAAGGTACAGAGATGAGGAAAACTGCAAATCATTTAGTATGTCTGGGTCCTGGGATACATATTGGAAAGTGGCAAGAGAAGCAGCTGGGATGAATGGGGCCAGGTAATGAGGGGCTGTGTTTGCTGTGTTATCCAAACCAGTTTGTGTTGGTGTTGTGTCAGTTTTGTTAGCCTCCAGGGTATCCAATGAGACAAGCCCTGCGATGCTGGTATTTCAAAATGTCCTATCGGACCCTCCGATGTTGCTATTTACCACCAATGTGATAGGTGTGAGGATACAGCCGCTGAGTCAGGAAAGGCAATGGAAAGCAAACCAGAGGTTGCTGATGACTGTGATCCTATGTACAGAGGCAGCTGGCCTCGATGAATTGCAAAGGCAGAAGTAGTTTTCAGTCCAGTGTGCGGAGATGGAGTCTACATCTTGCATGAAATGAGGTTTCAAAGTACCACGTGCTTCTTATTTCAGGTTTTAAGGGCAGATCTGTTTAGTAAAATTAGTGGTGGTGTTTCATCAGGAGTGGAGTATAAAAAGTGAAATAGTTGTTTCTTTAAAAGTTGAGAAGCAGTTTGCAGCCCCTAAGGTATAGATCCTAAGTTTGGTCAGTGACTAGGACTTAGCAGAATGTCTGAAACAAGAACAAATAGTATAAATAGTATTTTAATGTGAAGTAACCAGTCACATTTATTGTCACGAAGTTTAAATATCTCAATGAGGGATCTTTTGTAGAGAGAACTCCTGATCATAGTGGCTCTTCTTTTATTTTGAATTCGTCTCAGTTGCCTTTCGATCTTCCCTGACCTCCCATCTCCTCAACCCCTTTCTAAATTTTATTTGTTTAGTTTTTACTTTTTTCTTCAGCCTTTCAAGTTTCTCCCTATTCCACCTAACTTGTAAAACCCCACACTGCAGAAATTAAAATGGAATTCCTGGTAAAATAGTCCAGGGTTATCTTAATGCTTTTACTACAACCTCTATGCACCTCCTGTTCTATGAGAAATGTGTTTTCTTTCCTTTAACACTTGCCCACATGCTTCGATTGCTAATGCTAGAGCCACCTCTTCCCAGTGATAACATAGCTCAGATCATTTTTCTAGTGTGTGGATGAGGCTGTCATGTGCAACGGAATCAAAGCCTCAAAGAGCAAAGTATACTGCCTTGCCCTCCCAGACAAGACCCAGAAGGAAGTTAAACTGCTTTCATGTGGCTTGCATTCAGATGCACTGCGGCATAATACGCTTTTTTGCCAACATATTTCCCTCTTTCCCATTTGAATGCATCTAAAAGTCTTACTGGGAAAGATAAACAAGCTTTTAAAAATATAAACAGACCTCGAAATTTTTAAGCAGCAAATAAAACTTACAGAATTTTTGTGAGGCCAGAAATAATCTGGCCAAATCTTATTCAGGATGTGGAGGGAGCAGTCTAGGCAAGGGTTCCATGCGTGGGCTTGCTTTCTTTCGTTTTTTTTAAGGAGAGAGCGCGCGCATGCGCACAAGCAGGGGGAGGGGCCAGAGGGAGGGGGAGGAAACAGACTCCCTGCTGAGCAGGGAGCCTGAGATCATGACCTGAGCTGAAGGCAGGAATTTTAACCGAATGAGCCACCCGGGTGCTGCAATGCGTGGGCTTTCATAGACAAGTGTTTCCACCTCTACTCAGCAGAAGAAATGCTGTTCCTTGCAAAAACAGCTCCAGGTGAATTTGTGAAGAAGACTATTTATATTGGACACCAAGAATCTCCCTTTCCATTCATCTTCATTTCCTCCCTTTTTAGTTTGGTTTAGTTACTTCCAACATCTCTTCCTTTCTGTTCTCAGGAATACGTCAGATATATTCCCAAGAAAATATAAATGGCTAGTATGACTTCAAATGTTCCTTCCCAGAGGTCATTATAAGGAGCAAAACCTAAACTTAAATTAGTGGTAATCAAACCACAGGGACAGGACAGAGGGTGTAAATGAGCAAAGTGGGTGGCGTTTCAGGAAAGCAGGGAGATGATGGAGATGGAGCCAAAGGAGAGCTCTGACTTCTCTCAAAGAGGGCACCCAGCTCCTCTAGGCTGTTGCCAAGTGGGTTTGTTGGCTCCGGTATTATCAGATCTTCTGGCATTTATTTCACAACTCAGGTTTTTATGAGAAATCTCCCAAAGTATCAGAGTGTTTGAGCGCTAAACTTAACACACCTGCAGGTGGCATTCATCTGTGGGCTACCCGTGTGTATCCTTGGATGACGGAAGACATGCTGACCATTGGAAGGCTATATGGACCAGGGGAAAGAGCTTTGGAGGGCCCGACACCTGTTGAAAGCTCAGTTTTGTCTCCTGTAGGCTCAGTCAGCTTGAGCAAGTTATTTAATGTCACTGAGCTTAACTTCCTTGTCTGTAAATTGGGAGTAAGTCACCTGTGCCTTGCAAAATTTCTAGGTTAAGTTGTATAACATATAAAAAGCATGCATCTGAGTCTACTACACAGTAGCTGCTTGGTATGTGGTCGCTGCTACTGCAGCTACTACTACTACCACTGCTCACTATTAATATAGTGGAATTTCAGGCATCAACCAACATAAGAGAAAAGCGCTCCACAAAGGCTAAGTTTCCTGCAACCCTTCAAACACATCATCGTCTATCTGTATATAAGATCATTCCTGTCTGTATAATCTGAATATGGATGTGTTATGGAATTCTGTGATTATACTTTATTGGAAATTTGACACAAGACATCAAAATTTATAATGTATTTCAGCAAAGAGGCTAGGTTGCTACATACATTGGAATCAACCGAGTAACATGAAAATAGTTTTTATTTTATTTGGGTTCTAGTTTTGTTTTTGTTTTTAACTGTTAGCCTTGGGCACCTGGTGGCTCAGTCAGTTAGGTGGCTGATTCTTGATTTTGGCTCAGGTCATGATCTCAGGGTCCTGGGATTGAGCCCTGCAGTGGGCTCTGTGTTCAGTGGGGAGTCTGCTTCAGGATTCTCTCTGTCTTTGCCCTTCTCCCCACTTGCTCACTCTCTCTCTCTGTGTTAAATAAATAAATACATCTTTTTAAAAATGTTTTATTTATTTGAGAGATAGAGAGAGCATGGGTGGGGGGAGAAGCTGAGGGACAAGCAGATTCCCAGCCAAGCCCTGCATGGGGCTCCATCCCAGGACCCTGAGATCATGACCTAAGGGGAAGTTAGACGCTTAACAAACTGAGCCACCCAGGCACCCCAATGAATAAATCTTTAATAAAAACCCAAAGCTCTAGTTCCATTCATGTTGTTGCAAATGATAAGATTTTGTTCTTTTGATGGCTGAGTAATATTCCATTATACACACACACACCACATTTTCTTTAGTCAGTCAGAGAAAGACAAATACCATATGATTTCACCCATATGTGGAATTTAAGAAACAAAATAGATGAACATAGGGGAAGGGAAGGAAAAATAAAATAAGGCAAAATCAAAGAGGGAGACAAACCATAAGAGACTGTAGGAAACCGTAGGAAACAAACTGAGGGTTGCTGGAGGGGGGGGGGTAACTGGGTAATGGGCATTAAGGAGGGAGCTTGATGGAATGAGCACTGGGTGTTATATGCAACTGATGAATCACTAAACTCTACCTCTGATAATACACTAATGTTACCTCTGATAATACACTAATAATACATTAATGTTAATTAATTGATTTTAAATAAATTAATTGATTTTAAATTTAAAAAACTGTTAGCCTTTAGTTTTTTTTCAATTTTGATATGTATATTGTGCAAAATTTATCATAAAACTTTATCTACTTAATAATTCTATGGAGAGAGAAACCCCAAAAAATGGAATAAAGGCAAACCGATATAAAAATGAATTATAATATATTCCATATCTCATTATTTTAAGTCACAGTACTTAGCATAATTAAGCCCTTGTAAATAAATGGAAAAATTGGTTAAGTCTTAATAAGTAAAATAAGGAAAATATAATTCAAACTAACTTTATTAAAATAGGCTAGAATAGCCCCAATTATCCCTTTTTTTCCTGACTCTCAATCTGGATCCTGCCAAAACTTTAGCAACTTTACCATGGATTTTCCCCTTAAAAAACCTAAGGGAGACAAAGACTAGAAATGCATAGGCCAGAATACGGCAAAGGAGTCTGGTGCCAGCCATGTGTATTCGGCTAGATGGCAAAGGATTGGTAATAAGTGAGTGCTGAGTCTGAATGCTGAGGACTCTGGCACAGAGGTGTTGGGAGAGGATTCCTGGCACATGTGGGCCAATAGGTAGCATTGCTAAGGCATAATACGTTTGGGTCAGTTTCCATGAAATGGATCTTCCAGATTTCTTTTATCAACCTTCCTTTCAATTCTTCTCTCCAGCTTTATTAGCTAACATCATTCCTAGAGTTCTGATAACCCCTTTAACAAGGTGAGTTTGTTATCCTTGGATGGGAGGAAGGGTAGAGGGGAGAATAGAGAGAGTGGTGTATCAGAAGTTGTTACGAATTAACACAGAAGAAAGATGACTGTCAAGGATTTCATGACTATGATGTCAAGATAGGTGACTGGTATTCTGTATGAATTTCAGATAATGTTAGCTGGCATTCGTGATTCCTCTGTTTACTACTTCAGGACGAGATTTGTTTGTTTTTGGTGCCAGAACAAATTCCATCTGTTTCAAAGGACTTTTGCCCACAATTATACCCTATTTCTTATTTAGTTTATATAGAACAGTCATATTTTCTTGGTTTTATTTTTTCCCCAAGAATGTTGGGTTAGAGCAATACTATATTTGAGGTGGTTTTTATGAGTTTCTCTATGTTTGTTTTGATATCTGCTTGGGACAAGGTGTGTCCTTCTGTAGACTTTCCAGGTATCTGGAAATAATTTCATTTTTTTCTTTTTTATTTCATAAGTCAGATGAATAGGCGGCCTTACTGTTTGTTCCCTTGTAAAGTGAACATATCCTACGGGAAAAAGAAGGAATAGTTTGAGTAAATATGACAATAAGTGTCAAAATGCCACCATCCTCTTCTCTCCCCCTTTTTTGCACCACATGCATTACTTTTGATGCAACTGGAAACACAAATCAGTCCTTGTCTTTTGCTCAATTTGTTTGTCTCTTCAGACGCTGCTGCCCAATGTCCAATAACAGGCCTTTATACTAGAACAGGGTGAAAAAAATGTATTCAAGGGCAAACAGTAGTATGCTTTATATCTCTAGTATTTGTGGTAGTGAAATATGGCATGCAGTTAAGTTAGGCTAGCAAGGAGCAGCCAAAACTAGAAATCCAGGAAGCAAAAAAAATATGTCCTCAAACACTCAATAAATATGTATTGAACATTTTTTATGGGCAGGAAACCCAGCTGACAACTGGAGAAGTTGCAAAGGTGTGTAAATTACAGTCCTTATCTTTGATGAACTTAGTCAAATGGAGGAGTCAAATCACAGCACAAATTATAAAAGACTTTTGAAGATGATTTCAGTGATATAGGGATATCCACAGGGTATGTTTGTTTGGTTGTTAACAGCTCTACTGAGATATAATTAATATGTGATAAAATACACCCATTAGACTCGCTCATCTGGATGGTATTTAGTACATTTATACAATTGTGTAGTCGTCACTGCAATCCAGTTTTAGAACCTTTCTGTCACTCCAAAAAATTTCCTTGGTGCCCATTTGCAGTAAATCTCCCGCTTCCGCCCCAGCTTCAGGTACCCACTGATCTGCTTCGTCGGAACAGCCTTGAGTCCAGAGCTAATGTGACCTCACTACTGAGACACTGCGGTTCTGAGAACTTTACCCAGCACCAGTGGAAACCTGAACAATTCCCAGCCCTGTGGGAGTAACCCTGTCGGACATTTTTCCTCCTGCCTCTTTCCTGTGATTCTTTCCCCAGCTTCAGTAGCTTCCCCACACTGAGACTAAAACTCGAGAGGGCTTCTCTGCAAATCTCTGAGAATTATGACTCTCTCAGTGTGGCTCTTTCTCTCTGATGCTTTACCCATAAATTTTAGTGGCTTTAGCCTCCTGAAACTGTCAGCTCTGGCTCCTCAATCCAATGAGACTACGGGCTTTGACTTGTGTTTCTCTTCCCTGCATTGCTGCCTGTGAGCTGGGGTATCATTGCGCTCTCATCTTATTTGTCCCCTTATCTCTCTTATGTGCTGTCCTGGACTGCTTATTGCCCAATGTCTGAAAACCAATTGTATCCAAGCCGTTTGAGGTGGGAGGGTAAATCTAGCCTCTGGTATTCCATTATGGCTAGAAGAACAAGTTCTTGTTTTAAGGGCATTTTCCATGTACCACCTACCTATGGCCAGTTCTATATGATACAATTAATTTTCAGTAAGTTAACAAGGGACAAAACCAGTTTGAGATCAAACATGGTAAATATAGATGGACGTATACAGACATATATGTGTATGTCTATATTTAAAAGCATAAAATGAGGGTGCCTGGGTGGCTCAGTTGGTTGAGCGTCTGCCTCTTGGTTTTGGCTCAGTTCAGGCTCTCAGAGTTGTGGATTGAACCCGGTGTCAGGCTCTGCGCTCAATGTGGAACCTGCTTGAGATTACCTCTCCCTCTCCCTTCTGCTCTGGCTCTCCCTGCAGCTAGCGCCCTTCCTCTCTCTCTAAAATAAATAAATAAAAACAAAAACATAAAATAATGACAGATCAATGAAAACTTTTATATATTGTTATGAACTACAAACCTTGCTACATTATGCCAACCCAGCAACAACACTTTCCTTTCCAATTATGTGTAGGTAAATGTGATCTTGAATTTCATATGGGATGGGGGTCAAATGACTCATTGGTTTTTTGGATTTTTAAAAAGTGAAATTATTTTGTAACCTCTTGTAGGACATTGCAAGTTTGCTTAGTGGAGAAGAAGAGAATGGCAATAACAAAAGAGTGGAGGCACCAGGCACCGCTGCCAGCAGCCGGCGTGATGTACTTCTGACTTGCTATCTTCCTGACACTGTATTTGTATTCTTTTTTTTTTTTTAAGATTTTATTTATTTATTTGACGGAGAGAGAGACAGCCAGCAGGGGGAGTGGGAGAGGATGAAGCAGGCTCCCAGCAGAAGAGCCTGATGTGGGGCTCGATCCCAGGACCATCACGCCCTAGGCCGAAGGCAGGCGCTTAACGACTGAGCCACCCAGGCGCCCCATGTATTTGTATTCTTGTTGTACTTTTGAAAGACACTTACAGACCAATTGATGTGTTCTTTTATCAGGATTTTATGGTTCCTAAAGTCAGAAACCCTCACCCAAACTAGTTTTCAAAAAAGGGAATTAAATGGCTAGTTAACCTTAAAGTCCATAGTTAGGTCTAGTTTCAGATGTGGCTCGATACAAAGGACCAAATGATGTTGTTAACTTTCTGTTTTTCTCTCTCCGATTTTGGCTCCTCTTCCTTTATTCTGATTCCATTCTCAAATGGTTTCTCCCATTCTGGTTGCAAGACGGTTGTAGCGGGCTACAATACACTTCGTAGTTCCAAGTATTCCTAGCAAAGGTCTCAAGATTCACTCTGGATCAGCCCAGGTCATATGTGCACACTGACCACTTTGGCAAAGCAGATGTAATGCGCTGGTTGGCTTAAGCCAAGGTCACATACTTCACCACAGACTGAGGGCAGAGCTACTCTCAGATCATGTGGCCCGGACATCAGGCTGTGCTTAGAAGATGGGTGAACGGCTCCTGGAAAGGCAAGTGCGAAAGTGCTCACTGTACACCAGACGTAATTGCAAGCAAATAAGTTTACCTTAAATCCACTTTAAAACATATTCTGACTGTGACAGCCTGTATTATCTCCTCTTCCACTCTTGCCCCCAACACACGGGTAGTCTTACTGCCCTAATGAGCTGAAGACTGATTACACCTGAGGTATATTGTAACATACAAGAGAAATGAGGTGCATATGTAATCAAACAGTGGAAATCTCAAAAGACTTCATAGAAAGGGGAGGGCTTTAGTATCAAGAGACGGAAGGGGAAGAATATTGCAGAGAAAGAGAACAGAACAAAGAAAACAGGCAGGAAAATGTAGCACAATAAATAGATCAGTGAAAGTACAGGTTGGGATCAAGGTTGAGATTATAGAAAGGTTTTTGAGACTCAGGTTACAGGATTCAGACTTACTCTAAATGTGCTAGGCACAGGTCAACAACCTTTCTATCTAAAGATTCAGATTAAGGCTTCGCAGGCCAAGAGGCAAAATCAAGGGTATTATGTAAGTACTTACACAACAAGAGAGAAAACAAATTATCACAGTGAAATTCAAATATAATGATGATGATAGGGTACTTTTTGTAATATAGGGCTACAGTACAAAATTCTTTTGGGGATCACATTTTTCTTAATTGGGGTTCAAAGTTACCGTGCCCTGCAACACATGCATTACAAATGTTCACATGTAAAAACCATTCTTCGTTCACGAGCTGTACAAAAACAGGCAGCCGGATTTCATTCACAGGCTGTAGTTTGTTGACCGCTGCTCTAGGGAATTATTTCATGTTTTTGAGAAGGGAAGGCAATCTGATCGCAACGTTGGTTGCATCAGAATGAGACAAACTAAAGGTAGTAGAGTATAGGCAAGAGATAATGAGAACCTAGCTTACAATGCCATGGGCTTGGGTGGTCATGTTCAGGAAAGCAACTAACGTGGATGGAGCAAGAAAAATCTTGGGTCGAGTCAAAGTCAGATGGAGCAGCATCAACTACTCAGATGGATAAACCCTAATCCTACGGACAGGTTTACTCCCTTTTCTACACCTGACATGTGTGGGACCTCTTATTTGTAGTGGGAAAGAGGCCGGATGCCTTTAGGCAAGTCTGCTCCTGATTGAAGCAGAGGGAAAAAAGCTAAGAGAAGCTCCAGAATAAAACCTTTGAAAGATGAACTTACCAGGCAAGAAGGGAAGCTCTTTGAACTCTATTTTCAGGCACTGCAGAGACCCTTTGAAAGCAGGAGAATGATCATTTCTCTATGAAGTGGTTTTGAAGCTACATTGAGTCATCACATCTTTGCAATCCATTGTGCTTAGTTATGTAACCTCGTCAACTGCGTCAAACTCTCAGTTATCCGACAGATATACTAATAATCAATTGCTTTTAATACCACATTATAGAGATATGGTATCAAGTGAACATGCTTTCCAAAGAGTGGAAATTATGTGCTGTTGAAGTTTCATCTTGAACCTCAACCTATCCACCTCGAATCCAAAGTGAACATGTGTGCATGTTTTAAGGAAGTGTTTGGGCTGTAGAAGTCTTTTACATGAAGAACCAAGGCTCCTGTGTGGACAGTCAGTATTGGAAGAGAGGGATACTTCTGAATAAGTCAGTGTCTGTCAATTAAATTGTTCTCCAGCCCAGTTCGCACAGACTTATGCTTTAGTCTTAGGGTATTGGTGAGACAGTGAAGGAGGGCATCAAAACAAGTTGAGAGATTTAGAACCCTGGGAATTAGTGATTTCACTAATCACTAGTGATTAGTAGAAGGAGACTTGCTCTTTTTTTTTTTAAGATTTTATTTATTTATTCGACAGAGAGAGAGACAGCCAGCGAGAGAGGGAACACAAGCAGGGGGAGTGGGAGAGGAAGAAGCAGGCTCCCAGCAGAGGAGCCTGATGTGGGGCTCGATCCCAGAACGCCAGGATCACGCCCTGAGCCGAAGGCAGACGCCTAACCACTGTGCCACCCAGGTGCCCCAGGAGACTTGCTCTTGATGTAGATCTTGGCACGACTGACTCAGGTATTTACCACCTTTGGGTAGATGTTGGCAGCAGAGTACTTGCATGCCCCTGAAAATGGGACCTCCTTAATTTTCGTGTGTAGGCACTCTAGTTGCAGCCCTGGTCAGCAATCACAGACAGCAGTGGTAGCAATTTTGGTGACAATTATCCCTGAGTAGGAGGGGAAAAATGGTGAGTTCTGTTGGAAACCATCATGTGTAGCTTTGAAAAACTCATAAAAGACGGTCACCCCATATGCACTTGTAGAATAAATCTTGGGGCCTCACATCCTCTGTGGCATGTGGTGGGCTCTGAATAGAAAAATGATTCCATCACATGAATACTTCATTACATGCAAAGACTTAGATATCGTGTGGGTATGTGAATTCCCCTTCCACAAATCAAATTATATTTGGTGTGTTGTATTCCTCCTGAAAAGCTACAGAGAAGTTGTAGACATGCAGCTATGCTATTTCCCACTCAGTGTTTGCTTTATCATGAAGGAGAATAAGCTATTTCTTAAGGAACAGGTGTAGTGCTAGTTAGTCAAGAGAATAGCAAACAGCAATGGACTGCTGCCCTGGAAACAGCCTGGTGTCCTAGCAACAAGCCCATTCATTTGCCTGGCCTGCCCTGCGGAGTTCTGTCAACACAGGTAAAGGGCTTACCTAGAGCACTTAAGTGACAGCCTTTCTGTTTCCAAGAAAAGCGAGGCCCACGTATGTAAACCTGGAAGTGAAGGAGCAAACAGATCATTGTGCTAAGCAACCAGTGATCTGGAAGGTAAAAGAACAGCAATGTAGGAGTTAAATTTACTCACATTTGCTTTTCTCCTAGATGGGCTGGAAGTAAGTTTCTTTAACTGTTTGCTCTCTTAAAGGAAGGATCAAAACTTTGGTGGAAGTAGCTAATGCTATGACCTGTGGCTCTTCTCTCGCTGCCTTCTTTGGGTTAAGAAGTGCAGGATTTTCCCAAAACTTTATTTGACCTCTGCCTCCATGAGGAGCCACGAGGAGTAAGAGAAAGAGGACAGGACATATCCTGGCGGTGATTTGGAAGTTACAGCTTCCATTTTTCCACATATCTTAAATGTAATCCCTAAATTCTATGAGAATATTTGAGATTTTTTTTTTATTGGAAAATGTTCAAAATATCTCCTGAGACCCATAGGAAATTTCAAATGATTGGAACTGGCTATGGTATAGCATATAGGGTGAATTTTCTGAGGCCAGAGTAGAAACTCGGTAGGATTTGTATCTGGCCCCTTATCCTCTTTTAAGAGACTCCTTCCAATCTGTCTCTCTTTTTCTATCTTTTTTCACTTTCCCACATTTGTTTAATGTATGCCAGAATTTATTCTAATCATAATGAATCATCATTGCCTTCTCTACAACTCTAGAGATGTTAAAAAATAGTAGGTACGACACAAGCAAGGGGTGAATTTCAATCCAGGAGTGGTAAGTTCAACATTAGATCAGATATGTCCTCAGAGAACTAGATGAACAGGAAATTTCAGGGTTGCCAGTTGAGAAATTATGACTTTTCAATGCATTCTTCATAAAACTGAACCTCAAAGAGATTTCTTCTAAAAGAACATCTATCTTCAAAATTGGGAATAGAGTACATGGAGAAAGAGTATTTTTTTCTCCTGGTTTGTGTGTGTATGTGTATAATTTTAATGATTGCATAACAAAAAATCAAATACTTTTTTTCAAAGATTTTATTTATTAATCTGAGATAGGGAGAGAGTGTGTGCTTGCACAAGACAGGGAATGGGCAGAGGGAGAGAGAGAATCTCAAGCCAACTCTGCGCTGAGTGCAGGATCTGATGCAGGGCTTGATCTCATGTCCTTGGGATCATGATCTGAAGGGAAATCGAGTGTCGGATGCTCTACTGACTGAGCCATCAAGTACTTAAATAAAACTTCTATTCCTTTAGAATTTCTCAGCCCTTTTATTAGTTGGTGTCATAATCCAGTAAGTCATATACAGACACATACACAAAATGTTTTTAAGTTTTTCATAACTAAATCACCAGAAGCAAAAAAAAAAAAATCATTTTAATAATGAATCTTAGCTCTTAGTTCAGTTCCTAAAGGAGGTTCAGTTTCTCATTTTGATTTAAAATGATGATACAAAGTTCTAGGAATTGGTAAAAACTAACACAGGGGAGTAATGAAACAAATCAGAAAATTAGTTTAAAAATTCCAGTGGATGCCTGAAAAATGGCTTTGGTAACTGTGGGGATAATTGTTACAAAGAACACGTTGAGTAATTATATTGTTATCATTATGACAACATAGGCTTTTAGAATGAAGTCTTACACAGAGGGAAGTAATTTCCTACTTCCAAGTTGGTGACCAACCAAACAATTTAGAGATTAAAACTACAAATGAATTGGATTGTATTTCAGCTGATTACATTTAATTAACCAGTAAAAGGAAAGCACAGATGAAGGGACTTTTTTGTAGGATGATTGATAAGGAAAAAGCAAATGATACTGAGGCAACTTTCAGCAGAGCCCATGGAGAAAGGAGGAAATAATCACAGACAAAGCCAATCAGTATAAAGACAGAGAATCTTGAAGAAGACAACAAGAACACTTTGTTAAGTGAATACAGGTATGTTGTACACCTGAAACTAACACAATATTGCATGGCAAGTATGCTTCAATAAAAAAAGTGAATATAGAGAAAATTATATATGTGTATGTTGCTGATGGCTTAAAGAAACACCCAAATATATTTTATTTTAGCAATGGCTTTAATTAAACATAAACAACAAATTCAGTAGTTATGTCAACTTCTATTTTAGTAACATGTTTAAAGCAAATTACAAATCTCCTAGTAACCATGTAGTCACAGTTCTTCATGAAAAAAAAATTGTTTCTCTGCAGCAGCTTGTTGTGAAAGGCAATGTATTTGTAGAAACAAACATTAACACCAAGAGGTACTATTTTGTAGGCGAGGTATGTGAATTTCGACTTGAAGTATGCTCCTTGAAGTGCATTTAATTTTCTAAAGGATGTTTCTGCACCAGGTTAAACAAAAGGTTTAACAAAAGTTTTAAAGTCCTGTTGAAGATTTCCTAAGAGTTTTCATCTCACTTGTTTCCATTTTACTTCTGCTTCTCTGTGGTCACTACTGCTGTGCAAGAAGCAATTTTGTAAGCACTTATATGGCTGTGAGCCATGTATGAGTCAATGAGATTGCCTATTTTTTAAATCTAACAGTTTATAGAACAGACTAACCCCTTCTCTCACACTGCATCAGGCCTGGATTCTGCCCTTTTGAGGAAGAATACATTAGACAAAAAAAAAAAAAAAAAAGGCATCTCAATGAGATAAGAGCAGAAAGAGTATCATACTCTTCTCTCCCCTACTTTTAAAAATGATACACAATGGGCGCTTGGGTGGCTTAGATGGGTAAGCGTCTGCCTTTGGCTAAGGTGGTGATCTGCAGGTCCTGGGATCGAGCCCCACATCCAGCTCCTGGCTCAGCCGGGAGTCTGCTTCTCCCTCCCTCTTCCTCTGCCTCTCCCACTGCCCATGCTCTCTCTCTGTATCTCTCTGTTTCAAATGAATAAATAAAATCTTTTTTAAAAAATGATATGCAAACTCCTCTTGAGATCTATTTGAAACACTCGTGCAAGGCTTAGAAAAGAGTAATTCATTAGTAACAGGGTTCAACAGATTCCCCCATCCTTAAATACCCCCACCCCAGGCCCTTATTCTTCTATATTTGTTTGTTTTAGATTCACTAAGCCATGTTGTTTACCAAAATTGCAAATAACTTCCCATGAGACACCCACCTTCTATGAATACAGGTCTCTGTAGCTAGAAGAGAAAGTCAGCAATGTGAAACATAGTCTGTTCAATATCACTGTAGGCCAGTATTCAACTGAGCTAACCATAACGGACTAATAAAAAGAGCAGCATGGATAATACATATGAAAACAGGAGATAGAAAAAAATGTTTTCAATTGCCTGTGGAGGCAGAAGACTTACCTTCCTTCCTCTTTTCTTCCTTCTGCCCTTCATTTCTATGTCTGATGAAGCTAATATTAACATTAGTTTGCATTCCCTGAGCACAGGGCAGATGCCTAGGCCACTAGTGATGAGAAGTGGGCTAATAGTGTGCTGACAAAGAATTCGGCCTGGAATTTCTGCTTCATGTGTTTGCATCTTGAGAATTACTTGGCCTGCCTTGGTAAGACAGTCGGATGCTATTTCATGCTACACATCCATTCCGTATTAGACAATACAGCACTTGATGTTGGCCGTTAGCTACATAGGACCAGGGACTGCGCCTCTTTGTGCTCATCATTACAGCCCAAGAATCTAGCAGAGCATGGCACAGAAGAGACATTCAACAAATATTGAGGAATAAAGTGGCGTTGGCTTACTTTTTCTAAACATTTACCAATGCTAAACTATTTGCATTTACCCAAACACACCATGTTCTCCACATCTCCCTGTATTTTGACCCATGAATAACTCAGTATAGAATTTCTTTTAATTAGCCTTTTACCTATAGATGCCTACCTAGTCCTCAAGTTTTAGATGGAAGAAGACTGCTCCTGTGATGCTTGGGTGGACTGTGTTTTGGATGTTTCTTCCTACACAAAGCACACAGCACCTTGTATATACTGCTCTCTCCTGGCATTGGGCTTGCTGATTGGCTTAAAAGCATGGCCCCTCTCTAGGCTTTGAATTCCTTAATAGAACATATCTTTTCATCATTGTAACCTCAACCCTACCATGGGTCTGATTTGTTGGGATTCAGGCAGGGTCAAATCAATGAAAACCATTTCCTTTCTCATCCCAAAAGGCAGTCAGACACCTAACCAAGCAGTTGGGATATAATCTGATGCATCTCATAGTAGAAACATGATATAAGAAGGCCCCCAGGAGCACAGAGGAGGGAACAGTTATTCTTTCCTGGATATTGGGATTGGGTTCTACAGAGAAGGTAATAGTTGACCTGTCCTGGGGATGATGAAAAGGAGTTCACCAACTGGATAATCTAGAAGACAGAATATTGTGAGCGAAGACATTAGATGTAAAAGTCCACAGGGCACTGGAATTCTGCTTCCCAGCTAAGATGGAATAACAGGAACCAGATTTATCTTCTCACCCGAACCAACTATAAAACCAGATAAAATAGATGAAATGACGGCCTCAAGATATTATACACAGATAACAAAGGACAAAGACGGAAGGTGGAAAACAAGTAAAATGAGTCCTATGATTGTCCCAACTTACCCAGGGGGAGTTTCCAGGCCACAGCTCAGGCAGAGGGAAGCTCGGCAGGTCCCACTTATCTGCCTGAGCCAGGAAACTCAGGAGACCAGGGTGCCCATTGTCTACAAGGAAAAGTACTGGAGCTTCAAAGAGAAAGAACTCCAGAGACTGAAGAGATTTCCCCCTGGAGTCTTCAGCTGAGTATTGATTAACATTTAAATGTAAGAAACTACCTGAGGCTGGGGAAGAACAATGAAAAGGTTTAAAAGAAATAATCCCTGGAGCTCATCCATTATGGGAATGGTACCTGTTCCTGTATCCAGAATGGAAATCCTCATAATTCACAAAATGTTGGCCAGAAAGGTTTTGCCTCAGTAGTGGGAAAAAATTAGCCATAGACTCAACACTGCTCTAGTCCCACCTACCCCACCTCAGAAGCAAGAACTGTGTATTAGTTTTCTATCGCTGTGTAACAAACCGCCACAAACTTAGCAGTTGAAAGCAACCTCAATTCGTCCCACAGTTCCCATGGGTCAGGAGTCCTGGTACAGGTTAGCTGGTTCCTCTGCTCCAGGTCTCACTAGGCAGAAATGAGCTGAAGGTGTTGGCTGGGGCTATGCTTCTCATCTGAGGCTTGCAGTTCTTTTTCAAGATCATTCAGGTTGTTGGCAGAATTCACTTTCTTGCAGTTGTAAGACAGAGACCCTTGCTTTCTTGCTAGGTGTTGGTATAGGACCACTTTCAGCTCCCCAAAGGCCCTCATAGGCAACAGACTGGTGGGAATGTGGTCTCTAATGTTTCATCATCTGTATCTTCTTTTAAAGTCTCCTCTGATTTGGTCAGGCCCACCCTGGATGATGTCTCAATGCCTGGTGTGGTTCTAAGTGTATGTAAAGGAAATATTTAAGACAATTACATTTAAAAAGGGAGGGTAAAAGGATACAAAGATAAGCATGGTTTCTTTATTCGAACTGGTAAATTGACAACAACAGTAAATTGTGATAAGTTGTACGTATATAAAATGTAATACTTAGAATGATGACTAAATCTATACCAAGAGTTATATGCAAAAGTACCATACATACATAAAAATGGAATTATAGGGGCGCCTGGGTGGCGCAGTCGTTAAGCATCTGCCTTCGGCTCAGGGCGTGATCCTGGTGTTCTGGGATCGAGCCCCACATCAGGCTCCTCTGCTGGGAGCCTGCTTCTTCCTCTCCCACTCCCCCTGCTTGTGTTCCCTCTCTCGCTGGCTGTCTCTGTCAAATAAATAAATAAAATCTTAAAAACAAGAGGAATTATAAAAATTGATCATGCAATCCATTAGAAAGAGGGAAAAGGAACACAGAGAAGCAAAAAAGACAATAAACACAAAACAAAAAATAAAATGGCACATTGAAGTCCTAAAATAACACTTACATTGAATGTAAATGATCTAAAACACCAGTCAAAACCCTACTATGGAGTTAATATAATCAAGATAGTTTGGTTTTGGTAAAAGAATAGACAAATGGATCAATGGAATGGAATAGAAAGCCCAGAAACAGACTTACATGAATATAGTCAACAGATCTGTGACAAGGGAGCAAAGGCAATAAAATGGAGCAATGATTGTTTTTTCAACAAATGGTACTGGAACAACTGGACAGCCGCACACACACACAAATGAATCTGGATACAGACCTTACTCCCTTCACAAAAATGAACTCAAAAAGGATCTCATGTAAATATAAAATGTGAAACAATAACTATAAAATTCCTAGAAGAGAACATAAGAGAAAATCCATGAGCTTGGCATGGTGATGAGTTTTTACATACAACACCAAAGGCATATGTTTTTGAAAACCCTTAAAAATTATATAAATATTTGGTCCTTCATACTAGATACTAGAAAAAGGAAAATTTTTTTAGCTTCCTCTTTTAATACAACTGAAAATAGTACAGAGTCTTTACTTGTATATTAAGATAGACACACATACACAAATACACTTAAACACAGGCAAATTCACAGACTATGAAGTCAAGACATCTTGTTCAAACTATGTTGCTGTCTTATACTGGCTTTCTGACATGTATAAGTTAATTCATATTCTGAGGCTTAATGTCTTTACCTATAAAATGGAGATATGTCAGAGGGTATGATAATTAAAATGAGATAATCAGCTAAAAGTCTAGAAATACACAAGGCACATAAGAAGGGCTTAATAAATATTGATAAATATAACAAACATTCATTAAAATTATAAATATTAACTGTTAACACATTCATCCAACACTTTCCTGACATTTTATTCCATGTAATTTATAAAGTTTTAAAATAAATAGTATATTTTAGTGAAAAACCTGTATTTGTCTCCTTATGAAAAAAGTTACAAAGTACTTACAATTAAAATTTTTAAACTTTTGGAATGCTTCTATTTAGAAATCTGATCATTACATATTAATAGTAAGAAACTGAATAATGAAATGAACAATCCACTTATAAATAATTGTTTTTTTATCTTTCACAAATGCCAATTCTTTGTCCTTACGAATGCATTCTCCCGTTCCCAATTGCCTGTTCAGTGAAAAATGCATAAAACTCCAGTTCATTTAGAGTACAAGCAGTTGAGATAATCAAATAATTGGAAAAATTTTACACTTCAAATTTGCAAAGACAATCTCAATCAAAATTAATTCCAACAGGCAAGCTGATTTGAAGAACTTTTATTTTTTTTTATTTTTTTATTTTTATTTTTTTTAAAGATATTATTTATTTATTCGACAGAGATAGAGACAGCCAGCGAGAGAGGGAACACAAGCAGGGGGAGTGGGAGAGGAAGAAGCAGGCTCCTAGCGGAAGAGCCTGACGTGGGGCTCGATCCCATAACACCAGGATCACGCCCTGAGCCGAAGGCAGGCGCTTAACCACTTTGCCACCCAGGCGCCCCTGAAGAACTTTTAAAAAATTATTTTTGTTTTTTTTGTAACTATATTCTTTAAGGCTATATTGATTTCAATTTTTATTTTAAGTTTTTATTTAAATTCTAGTTAGTTAACATAGAGTATAATACTGGTTTCAGGAGTAGAATTTAGTGATTCATCACTTACATATAACACCCTGTGCTCATCATAAGTTAAAAAAAAAAATTTTCAGGGGCGCCTGGGTGGCACAGTGGTTGAGCGTCTGCCTTCGGCTCAGGGCATGATCCCGGCGTTGTGGGATCGAGCCCCACATCAGGCTCCTCCACTATGAGCCTGCTTCCTCTTCTCCCACTCCCCCTGCTTGTGTTCCCTCTCTCGCTGGCTGTCTCTATCTCTGTCGAATAAATAAATAAAATCTTAAAAAAATTTTTTTCAGATTATGCTTTCGGTAGTGTTTCTTATAGCTTCTATGAACAGAGTTCATGTCAATACACGGTGCTCAAAAAGGAGATGCTGAACCCACTAATTCTGAATAATGTAAGCAATTCATTATAATTTGTGCTACATAAATTATGTTAAAACATAATTTTTGTACTTTAATTTTTTTTGTCAACCTCACATATTTCAAAAACCACACATACTGTATGTACAGAGACTTTAAAACTATGCTTCACAAGGGGGCACCTGGGTGGCTCAGTTGGTTAAGCAGCAGACTCTTGATTTAAGCTCAGGTCCTGATCTCAGGGTCCTGGGACTGAGCCCTACCTACAATGGGCTCTGGCTCCATGCTCAGCAGGGAGTTGAGGATTCTCTCTCCCTCTCCCTCCGTCCAGACCCCTGCTTGCACTCTCCTTCTCTCTCTCACTCTGTCTCTCTCAAACAAATAAATAAATCTTTAAAAAAACAAAAAGCAACTATGCTTTGCAGGGTAAAAATAGGTGAAGAGGATTAAGTGGTACAAACTTCCAGTAATAAATAAGGAAGTCATGGGAATATAATATACAGTATAGGGAATATAGTCAATAATATTTCAATAACTTTGTATGGTGACAGATAATAACTGGACTTATCATGGGGATCATTTTGTAATGTATAAAAATATTGAATCACTGTGTTGTCCACCTGAAACTAATGGGATATTGTATGTCAATTATGCTTCAACAGAAAAAAAATACTATACTTTGCAGAGACTAAAAAGTTGGATTACACAGTAAAACTATATTCCAGCTGGCCTAATCTGAAACAGAAGTTATATATAGAGAGAGCTGTAGTGATGATAGAATATAAATTCTGAGAACTTGAAGACTGGTATTAAGGGGTGATATGTTTTAGAAATAGCTGAAGAAAGATTTTTAGCTTTTCGAATTTAGTCTTGAAAAGATAAGATGTACCATGTATATTCATGGAAATATTTTGTTTTCTTAAAATACCTTTAAGCGAACATGGATTCATTGAAAATAATATGGACAGATTGAATCATCTTGTTGAAAATAGAAAGCAGAGGAATTGATATGAAGGATAAAGGACTTTTAAACATTATTTGTTTGTGGGGTGCCTGAGTGGTACAGTTGGTTAAATGTGGGACTCTTGGTTTGGGCTCAGGTCGTGATATCGGGGTCGTGACATGGAAACCCATGTTGGGCTCTGTACTCTGTGCTAAGTCTGCTTCAGATTCTTTCTCCCCCTCCCTCTGCCCCTTCCACTTGTGCTCTCTCTCAAATAAATAAATAAATCTTAAAAAAATAATAATTTACTTGCAATATATATAAGTCAAATCATTATGCTATATGCTCAAACATACAGTGCTTTATATCAATTGTATTTCAATAAAACTGAAAGAAAAAAATTTGCTGAAATGCCAGCTGCTTCTCTCCATAAAGCAAAAAAGGAATTTGAAAGAAATATAAGCTAAATAAGGGCATCATCTTTCCCAGCTAAAACTAAATTATTAAGGTGATAAGTCCTATTGGTACTATAAAAACCAATATTAATAGTTAATAATCAAGTTTTACAGTTCATTAAATTATTTCTTATCAGCTATCTTATTTGTTTCTCACAGCAACATCTGATGCAGGTGTTATCATAATTCTCATATTCCAGGTGAAAAATTTTAGACTCAGAAAGGATACTCCCCATTTTCATCATTTAACTTTCCTGCCAAATTACAACAAAGATAGTTTCCCTTTCTCTAGGTAATAAGAGTTGTTTTCTGGTTTGTAGCGATTTTTTTTTTTTTAAGTCCCAGGCTGGGGAAATAACAGTCGTGTATAGGTAGCAAGGGGATACTGTTTCCTCTACCATTGACACAACAAGCTCTGATGGCCAAGGCTGCCTTGTTAGGACTAAAAACAACCTAACAAAACTCTCCACTATTTTGAGATCCAGAAATAGATATCAAGCCAATCCTGGCTCCCTCAGGAATTTAGGTTGGCATTTAGGGAGTGGGAGTGTGTGTACTCTGGCATTAGGGGTCGCTCTGATGCTCAGTCCCTCTAATGTTTACTAGAAAAGAGTTTGGGGGAAAACAGGACAAGGAAAGGGGATAGAGGTCCCAAAATGTAAGAAAAAAGTAAAGTGTTCCATACAGAATTTCAATTTGTTCAAGCTATTATTTCAACTAACCACCATAGAAGGCTTTCTAAAAATTTTCTCTTTTGCTAATGTGAGATTGCCTTGTATTTGGAGGGCATATGTTTCAGTCACTACACAGTTCTCAACTTGTTCCGTAAGCCAAATAGTTCTGTTTTTAGAAACATGTAAACTACGTAGTTATCTGACAAAATTAGATTAAGATATGTGACTGGGGAGTGTGGGATGGAGTAGTTCCAATTTGTGAATCTGGAGAGCTTATATTGAAAAAGATTTGGAAAAAGAAGTATTAGCATGGATAAAGAGAGACAGTACATAACTATAAATGGGTAACTCATCAAAAAGATGTCACAATCCTAAATGTGTATGAACCTAAAAATAGGGCTTCGAAATATATGAAGCAAAAACTAATAGAACTAAAGGGAAAACCCACGTTTATACGTGGAGGTATCAGTACTTCTTTCTCAGAATTCAATAGAACAATTTAATTAAAAAAAATAATAGAGTATGCAAGAACAATACTCTCAATCAACTTGATCATATCTACATTTGTAAAATATTCTACCATCAGCAGAATACATATTTTTTTCAAATGCACATGGACTATTTATTAAGATAGACCATAGTCTGGACCATAAAGCAAATCTTAACAAATTTAAAGAATTAAAACCATACACGAATAGGCAAATTCATAGAGACAGAAAGTAGGATACAGTTGCAAGGGGTTGGTGGGGAAAGGAAGAGTTTTTGTTTAATAAGTGCAGAGTTTCTATTTGAAATAATAAAAAAGTTCTAGAAATAGATAGTGGTGATAGTCACACAACATTGTCAATGTGTGAAAAGCCATTGAATTGTACACTTAAAAATGATTAAAATATATTTCATATCATGTTATCTTTTACCACAATAGATAAAATCAATTGGAGAAAAAATTCACAAACACAATATGTTATCTAACAGAACAAAATTAAAGAAGAAAACAATAGACATCAGGAAAATCCTCAAATATTTGGAATTAAATAACATATTTCTAAATAAACCAGGTGCCAAAGAGGACATTTCAAGAGGGTTAGAAAATATTTTGAACTGACTAAAAATGTAGCATATAAAAATTTGTGGAATGTAGCCAGTACTTAAAGGGAATTTATAGAAGCAATGCTTATATTAGAAAAGAACAAAGGTCTAAAATCAATAGCCTAATATTTCAGCTTAAGAATCTAGAAAAAAAGAGGGGAGTTCCGGGTGGCTCAGTCGGTTAAGCATCTGACTCTTGATTTTGGCTCCTGTCATGATCTCAGGGTTGCTTGGGATTCTCTCTCTCTCTCCCTCTCCCTCTGCCCCTCACCCACCACTCAAAAAAAAAAAAAATCTAGACAAAGGGAAGCAAATTAAATGCAAACCTAGTAAAAGGAAGGAAATAATAAAGATAAGAATAGAAATCAATACATTTGAAAACAGAAAAATAATCTGGGCTCAGATGGTTGAGAATCTGCCTTCAGCTCAGGGCCTGGGATTGGGCCCCCTGTAGGGCTCCCTGCTTAGTGGGAAGCCTGCTTCTCCCTCTCCTTCTGCCCTTTCCCATTGCTTGTGCTCTCACTGTCATTTGAATAAATAAGAAAATAAAAATAAAACCCCATCAATGTGAAAATTTTTCTTTCAATAATTACACATATTTTGGGGGTACCTGGCTGACTCAGTCAGTAGAGTGTGCAACTCTTGATCTCAAGGCCATGAGTTTAAGCCCCATGTTGGGTGTGGAGCCTACTTAAAAAAGTGTAAAAAAAAATAATTACATATATTTTAAGGAACTTAAAAAAAAAGTATTCTATATTTACCCAGATATTACTGTTTTTATTCCTCTTTCATTCCTAAAGTTCCAGGTTTCATCTGGTATTATTTTCCTTCAGTCTGAAGAACTTTCTTTATGATATCTTTAGGTTGCCATGTGCTCTTTAGTTTGTCTTCATCTGAGAAGATCTTTATGGCTCCTTCATTCCTGAAGGATAGTTTTGCTGGATATAGAATGATGGGTTAACAGTTCTTTCCTATCATTTATAAAATGTTGTTCTACTGTCTTTTGGCCTCCATGGTTTCTGATGAGAAGCCCATCACCATTATTAACATCATTGTTCTCTTATATTTGTCATATTTCCTTAGCTGCCTTTAAGATTTTTTCCTTTACATTTAGTTTTCAGTAGTTTGATTATAATGTGTCTGGGTGTTGTTTTCTTTGAGTTCATTCTGTTTTATGTTAACTTCTTGAATATACAAGTTAATGTCTCTCATCAAATTTAAAAAGTTTTCAGCCATTGTTTCCCCACATTTTTTTTCTGCATCAGTTTCTTTATAGGACGCCACTGTTAACAAATGTTAGACTTTTGATATAGTCCCATGACTCCCTGAAGTTCTATTCATCTTTTTCCAATTTTTCCTCTTTGTTTTTCAGACTGAACAATTTCTATTAATCTAGCTTCACGTTCACTGACCCTTTTCTCTGTTGTCTTCATTCTGCTATTGAGCTCAGCCAGTAAAATTTAAATTTCAGAGATTGGACATTTTAAAACTATTTTGTTCTTTTTTTTGGGAATTTAAATTTTTTTCTGAGTACTTTTCTCTTTCTATAAATTTTATTTAATGTGTGTTTACCTTTACCTCATGGAGCTTATTATAGTATCTATTGTTTTAAAGTCTTTGTCTTATAATTTTAGCATCTGTGTCATCTTAGGGTTTGCACCTGTTCATTGTCTTTTCCCTTAAGAACTCCCAAAGACCCACATTTCTTTGTTCTTTGCTTATCAGGTAATTTTGGATTGTATTCTGGACTTTTTGAATATTAAATTGTGTAGATATGAATCCTGTTAAAATTCCCCAAGGGATATTATTATTATTATTATTATTGTCATCATCATCGTTGTCATAATCATCATCATTACTGTTTTAGCAGGTAGTCAACCCAGTTATCTTCAGACTGCAAGTTTTTAAAACCACTTTTTAGACAGCAAGCAAAACGGCTGAGTGTGCAGCATCCCGGAACCCTCCAACAAGTGTGCAGATCCTTCCTGTCTCCAGGAACTCCAGGCTTCGCCATGGTAGAGTCTGAGCGCCTCTCAGCCCGTGGCTGTTGGGCTGTCTTCACCAACTTTTTGTGCACCAGAAAGGGAACTCTCCTATTTGCTGAGATTATATTGTGCTTGCTGATTCTAATCTGGTTCAGCTTCTCAACGCCAGGATACTCCTCTCTGTCGGTGGTTGAGATGATCCTTGCTGAGATCTTCTTTGTCATCTACATGTGTGACCTACCCACCAAGATACAATCCATCAACTGGCCTTGGACTGATTTCTTCCGATCCCTCATTGCAGTCACCCTCTACCTAATCACCTCCATTGTTGTCCTTGTTGAGAGAGGAAATCGCTCCGTAATCATTGCAGGGGCCCTGGGCCTCGTGGCTGTGTGCCTCTTTGGCTATGATGCCTACATCACCTACCCCTTGAAGTAATAAAGACATACAGCAGCCCCGACTGATTGTGCAGATGATCCATGTTGGTGGACTCCCTTTATTTCTCTCTGAGACCTGACTGGAGGTTTAATTCTTGTTCAATTCTCAAAGCTTTTGCTTTGGGTCCGTCCTGTGCATATGCAGTTCAAGCATAAACTAGGGACTGGTATAGTTTCTTACACAGTATTAAGGCATTCTCTTCTCAACCTCACTTCCTTCCAGGTTTTCTCCTCCGCTCTCTGCCCCACAGAGGCCTCTTTTCCAAATTCTTCTGTGCAGAAAGGTGAGGTCTCGTTTTAGAGTTTTACCTGCTCATAGAATTTCACCTGTTGCTGAACAGTTCTGCATGAGGGGCCTGCCCTTGGGGCAAAGCCACAAAACAAAAGAGGGGAAAAACAGAACACTCATTCTCAAATGTATTGCTTCTTCAAGTTTTGACTCCACTCCACAATCTGCCTGATTTGATTTACTTGCAAGAGTCCTCTGGTCATTGTTTTTGTGTGTTTTGTCTGGAGTTTTTAGTTGTAAACAGAGAGATAGGTCATAATGGATGTACTCTAACTTGATCAGAATTGGAAGCCATATTTTGAGAGTAGATGTAAGAAAAAAATTTTTAAAGGATGTTTGTAAAGATATAGAAAATTAATATAATGGAAAAGTAAGGTCTTGGAGATCATACAGCCCAGTGGAACTCCCTCAGTAGTTGCCTGGGGTAGGAAGGGGGTAAGTGTGCTAAGTACAGTCAACACCAATCAAGTGTATTCTTAAAATAACTGACCAAAGTCAGACCTCAAGCATTCTAGTTATGCTGGGATAGCTTGATGCCCTTTCTCATACTCTTCTTCAGTGGGTAGCTTGCACAAACATCCTTTAGTGATGTCTAGAGTAGTGATTTAGAAATTATGCTATTCAGAGCCCTAGGCATTCCATGGAGCCCATTCAGGACCAAAAGTAGGCAGAAAGGGTATACTCTCTGGTACCACTCCCTGCTTCAATTAGAGAAGTCCACTTTTTTTTTTTTTTAGATTTTATGTATTTATTTGTGTGAAAGAGCGCACACAGGCATGCACACACACGAGTGGGGGGGAAGGGGCAGAGGGAGAGGGAGTAGTAGGCTCTCTGCTCAGCAGGGAGTCTGATTTTTTGGGGGAGGGACTTGATTCCAGGACCCTGGGATCACAACCTGAACAAAGACGGACGCTTAACCGACTGAGCCACCCAGGTGCCCCTAGAGCAGTCCACTTTTATCTGTTTTTCCTATTGGACTGTGTCATAAGAACTAAGGTTTACATTGGTAAAAGACAAAAAGAATCACCAGTTTGCAGGAAAGATCCTGGGATTGATCAGCAGTTGGCTGTATGCGATGGTGCTTTCCAACTCTTCTCTGATGCTTATAAACTAGTTGAGATACTCTAGACAGGAAGTACTGAGGACTTGTCAGGGATTGCCCCGGGGCGCTAGGGAAGGTTCAGAGCAGTAAAAGTGTTTCTGCTTCCCTAATTTAAAGGGGTGGTCTGAATCCTGAAAAATACAACATTAGCTGTCATGAGCTTTTGTGCTTCACCCCCTCACTGCCAGAGCAAACTAGCTTTGCTTAATGACTCTGAGTTATCAAACCAAAATGATACGACCTATTTTATCCCTCTGGAGAACCTTTGCGTTTCATGAGGCTCCTGACAATGGCAAGTATTAACACAAATAAGTTGTTTTAATACTTGCATTTAAGGTATCAAGCTAAGGGGGGAAGAGACTCTTCCTTGAGTATCTTATAATACCCAGATTATATAAAGTAAGTTAAACAATTTTGGACCCACACTTTAGCGTTAGGATGATGGCTGAGTAATAATGGCGTTTAATAGCTCCTCTCCCAATTTCTATTAAATATTCACTAAGTAGTACCAAAAGATGAAAATGCACCACAAGCTCCAAAATGAAGAATGCAAGTCAGTCATAAAAGAGATTTCTGGAAGTATTTCTATTATTAAGTTTTCAACAGTGCCAAATTAAGAAACAGAATTGAGATCTCAGGCACGCAGCATCATTCGAATCAGGAAAGCACAGCCAGAAAATAGGTAGAAAGAACTCTGTGTCATAACTTCCCCATGATTCCCCTCATTGCCGCCCATAGTTTGGGAACACAGAGTTTCACTAATGAGAAAGGTAGGCAGGCATGGCCTTCACTGTGTGGAAACAGACTTCTGAACAATCAAGAGTGTCCCTTCCTTTCATAACAATCTCTCTTAATTCAGTTTCTACAATCCCCCGCACATTATAGGCTAGGATTAAAATAATGGGGCCTTGGTGTATGTAGTCCCCTCAAAGGTAAAGAATTTCAGGTGAGGTACAGGAACATTAAAAGTAGTGAAAACTGAGAGGGGGTAAAGTTGTCATGCACCACTCAGTGTCATTAAAGAAAAGTAAATACAGTTAAATTCTGTAAGTTAAACATCCTCTTTCTAATAAAAAATCAGGAAGTGATTCTATTTCATTTCAAAGGAACTCCACAAGCTAAATGCCTATTAAGCAATAAAAACTGGAATAAGCCTGTGCATATCAAATCACAGAATATTAGAGGAGAGTCAGTCAGTACCTAAGTTAGATGGCGAGGGAACTAAACAGCAAAAGTCTGCACTTTATCTTTTTTTCAAACTCTGGGCCTAGATATTTTTCTCCCAACTCCAAGTTGAAAAAATAGGGAGGAAAAGAATGGGACGTATGAAATACATTTTTGCATGCAGTAAAAGACAAGAGAAAGAATCTGTTTTTGAGAAGTCTTCATCTTCATCTAATTCTGATTTACTATAGGAACAGGAAGAAACATTAGAAAGCTTAAAAAAAAATCTTCGTGTCCATTGACAGAGGAATAGATGAACAAAATGTAGTATATATGTCCTATGAGATATTTAGCCTAAAAAAGGAATGAGATTCTAGGGGAGGGGGGTGGGGGAATGGGATAAACCGGTGATGGGTAGTAAGGAGGGCACGTATTGCATGGTGCACTGGGTGTTATACGCAACTAATGAATCATCGAGCCTTACATCGGAAACCGGGGATGTACTGTATGGTGACTAACATAATATAATATAAAATCATTAAAAAAAAAAAAGGAATGCGATTCTTACATATAGTACAATATAGATGAGCTTGAAGACATTACGCTAAGAGAAATAAGCCAGACACAAAAGAACAGATATTACATGATTCCATTTATATGAGGTACCTAGAATAGTCAAATTCACAAAGACAAAAGTAGAATAGTGGTCACCAGGGGCTGAAGGGAGGGGGGAATGAGAAGTAGGTATTTAATGGACACAATTTTAGTCTGAGAAGATGGAAAGTTCTGGAGATGATGGATGGATGGTTGAACAATAATGTGAGTATACTTAATGTCACTTTACTGCCTCACTTAAAATGGTTAAAATGGTCACTTTTACATAATATATATTTTACTACAATAAAAAATGTCACAAAAATCTATAAAAACCAAAGAAGTCAGTCATAAAAAAGTATATACTATATGATTCCATTTCGGTGAAATTTTAAAACATATAACCTAATCTAATGGTGATAGAACCAATCTATGGTAATAGAAATCAGAATATTAATTAACCTTGATGAGGGATTTATAGGTAGGGAGAATAAGGAAATACTTGGGAGTGTTGAAACTATTCTATAATTGATTGGGGGTAATGTTCACATGAGTGTATTTATATGTACAACTCTATTGAGTTGTATGCTTAAGGTTTGTGCATTTTAATAGACATATCTCAAATCCATTTCTATGAAATACAAGCTATTAAAAAAAAGAGAGCAGGCTAAATTAGAACGAGAACAGATTATGGAAAGAAAACAAGCTAGAAAAACCTTCAAGAAACCCAAAATTTAGAAATGCAGCAACTCAAATAAAATCCATTCAGGAGGCAACATATAGCAGACTTCTTGATGCAGAAAATCAAATCAGTGTTTCGGAATACAAACTTGAGAAGCTTTCCCAAATTAGGGGGAAAAAAGAACAAAGAGAAATAAAGAGAGGTGAGGACAAAGATGAGATCCTAAGTATTACCAATAGATGTTCTTTAAAAGAAGACAGTGAAATAAACAGATCATGTGCAATAAACTAATATATATGAAAATTTTACTGAGGTAAATAAAAGACCCAAGTCTTTTAAAGAATTCCCTTTTTTTAGGGAGGGGGGAAATGACAAGAGATCCACCTCTAGGATTATCCCAGTGAAGTTTTTTAAATTTCAGAAATACACAAAGAGGGGTGCCTGGGTAGCTCAGTCTGTTAAGTGTCTGCCTTTGGCTCAGGTCATGATCCCAGGGTCCTGGGATGGAGCCTGCATCAGGCTCCTTGCTCAGCGGGGAATCTGCTTCTCCCTCCCTCTGCCCTTGCCTCTGCTTGTGCTCTCTCTCTCTCTCACTTTCTCTCTCAACTAAATAAACAAAAATCTTAAAAAAAAATACACAAAGAATCCTTCAAAAGCTAAGCAAGAAAATGTTGCCAATAAAGCAGCAAGATACAGGTTGGTCTTTTTAATTTCCTCAGTAACACTAAGTCTAAAAAAGATAATGGAGCAAAGTCAATGAATTTTTAGGGCAAAAATTTGTGGACTCATAAAACTATGCCTATCTATGTTTTCATTGATGGGTGAGGACAACAGATGTTCTTAGAGATATGCTAGATCTCATCTAAGTATTCTTCATTTAAAAATTATTTAAGGTTTTACTTTAGACCACTCAAAAATGAGTAAAAATTAAAATGTGAGAAAACAGATTCTCTACAAGGACTGGAAGCAAATATAGAAATTAAACATAAAGAAAGAAGTCTGTTAGTTTTAATTTGGTTATAAACCTGACGGTAATATGGTCAAACTGGAAAGAAAAGATTGTAGTGTTTTTAAAAAAGAAGGGGAAAAGATGAAGTTGGGCAGAAAATGTGCTAAGTTTCTTGTCCAAATAAAAAGTTCTCAAAAGTTATAGTTTTAGTCTTAAAATTTATAATCATAAAATCCATATTTGACATTAAACTTATGGTTTTTAAAAAAAGATTTTATTTTATTTAAGAGAGGAAGAGAGTGCACAAGCAGGGTAGAGAGTCAGAGGGAGAGGGAGAAGCAGGCTCCCCACCGTGCAGGGAGCCCGATTGGAGCTCGACCCCAGGACCCTGAGCCTAAGGCAGATGCTTAACCGACTGAGCCACCCAGGGACCCCTCAACATTGTTTATGTTTAAGGATAACTATTAGTAGACTAAAAACAAGAAATCTTTATTCCAAAATCCAAATCATCGCAGAACCAAAAGGAAAAATAAGCTCAAGTTTATATAGAAAAATATAGAAAGCAAAGACCATGACTAAGTAGGAATTAAAGAAAAAAAGAGAAAAAAATAACGAAAACCACAGTACCTATGAGACTTTTTAAAAAAAAAAATACTAAATGAAGAAGCCATTTAACTGCAAGAACAATCAAAATAAATAACTGAGGAGGGACTTGTGCATTAAAGTATTCATTACATTGTTTGGAAGAGTAAAAGGTTGGAACCAACTTAAATGTCCATTAGTAAGGTACTAGTTAAATAAATTGTTGTGCGTGTAAAAAGTGAACTACCCTATAGCTGTTAAAAAGAATGAGACAGTTTTATATTTACTGATACAGAACAATCTCTAAGGTACATTGTCAAGACAGGGAGAAAAAACATGGTTGAGGGAAAAGTCTATGTAAAAAAATAAAAATGAACTAGTGGCTTATGGGCAGAGGTGGGAGGAAGAATTACTTTTCATTATGTATCATATTGTATCTTTTGGATTTATATGTCATATGCATGTATTAACTGTACCAAAAAATTTTGTAAATTGTACAGAATGTGCATTGAAACAAGAACTACTTCTTGACCTCTGTAAGGAGTTAAATTCACTGTATGTGTATGATGCAGAAGTTGATATATTTGGCTTATGTACAGGGAGAAGTAGAAAGAATCAGTTCAAGGATGGAAGAAAAAGAATAAAATAGACCCACAAGAAGCAGAGATGAGAACCATTTTGACCTGGAAAGACTGAGAGAGTATCATTGGTTCCTCAGAGTTTCCCAACTCTTTTGTTCTGTTTTACTTTTTCATATTTTCCAAAATCTTAAAAATAAGTATGTACTATTTTTGTAATGAAAAGAAAAACATGATTATTGCTTTTAAAGTCCTAGCCTATGCCCTAGGGAGTATATAAAACAGCAGTGACAAGAACACATAAACAAAAACAAACGTATAAATTCAACTAGCAGAGTACTTACACTGCAAAAAAAGGGGGGGGCACTAAAGTGCATAAAGTGTCAGGATTATTAAGAAAGAATATATAGAGTGTATATGGGTAATACTTATATGTTGATGGATGGGTATGAGGAATCAGTGCCTCTCTTCCAGTTACAGAGATTTTAGGCAAGATGTTATATTTCAGGAGGTCTTCGAATGATGGAAGGGAGATCAAAATAGTGCAACGTTGGAAGCAGACATTTTTCTCTTTTCAGGTATGGAATTCTTAAAGTTGGAACCAAGATGAGTGATAAAAGTTGTTATGAATAAAAAAGGGAAGTAGATATTGGGTGACGAGCCTGTTACTGCCAAAAAAGGTAATTCTTCAACGTAAGGGCCCTAAAGAGGAAGATGTAAGAACCTAAAAAGCAGTGGGTCAGAAAACACACTTAGTGTTGGGACTTAGTGGAGTGGTGCTGGGTAGGAGGGGGAAAGTTGAATGAGGCTGTTGCAAAAAAATGGGGAAGAGTATGTGACCATCTGTGTGTATCTGTTATAATCTCCTTGATCTGGGCTTCCCTCTCTAACTGTGGTCATGCACCCACCATCTCAGGGGTTCCACAAACATAACAGTCCCATCTTCGGAAAAAAATTGTACTGTCAGTGATTTGCATGCTTGGGCTTGTGAGTGTGGCATCAGTAGGGTCCCGGAGATGGCAATAACATAGAGCAGGAAAGTAATTGTTTTACAGAAATCTGTTTCTTTCTATTTCTCCATTCTGTTCTTGGGTCAATGCAAGTATTTTTGCAGTTGAATGGAATAGCAGCTTCTAAGAAATAAAAAACAGATGTTGGAGGAAGGCATTCAGGGTGACTCAGGAGAAGCCCTTAAGGCACTCTGTGCTCACGGTTTGCCCTACACTTTTCCTTCCTTTAATCTTGATAGATGCTGAAATTCCCAACACTGCCTAGGCAGCCCCAAGGCTGTAGTGGATCTAAAAATGACAAACTACACTGACTCCCAAGCCTGACTGTCCTGTGCAAAGAAAAGAATAGCTTGGTTGATCTCATAAGGAGTCCTCTTAGGTAAAGGAACATATCTTGCTGATTCACTTTGCAGATTTAGAAAAAAATGTACATATATACTATTTTGGGGTAAATAGTAATCATATAAAACCAAGCTCTTAAAATTGAACCTAAATTTTTACAACTGCCTGTGCATTAAAGTTGTTCAGAAATCAAGTGAAGTTGTTCTCCATTAAAAAAAAAATTTAGGGGCGCCTGGGTGGCACAGCGGTTGAGCGTCTGCCTTCGGCTCAGGGCATGATCCCGGTGTTGTGGGATCGAGCCCCACATCAGGCTCCTCCGCTATGAGCCTGCTTCTTCCTCTCCCACTCGCCCTGCTTGTGTTCCCTCTCTCGCTGGCTGTCTCTATCTCTGTCGAATAAATAAATAAAAAAATCTTTAAAAAAAAATTTAATGCCCTTTTGGAAAGTTGTGTTAAATATAATAAGTATATAATAAGTATCATATTTTCTTGGAAATGTTAGCTAAAGTTTCTATAGGAACTTAGCCACATCACATTCTTAACACATTTGTGGTATGCATTTTTGAAATTACATGCAATTGGTGGTACTGAATTACAATTGATATGCAATTTACAGTATGTACCTGAATTTTTAGTATATTTTTTAGACAGAATAGACATGATTATGCATTAAATTGAGAAGATAATAAAGTACAGGTAAAAATGAGTTTTTTTAAACTTTATTTTGTTTTTAAAGATTTTTATTTATTTACTTGAGACAGAGAGAGAGCAAGTGAGGGAGAGAGTACGAGGGGGGAGGAGCAGAGGGAAAGGGAGAAGCGGACTCCCCACTGAGCAGGGAGCCTGAGAGTGGGGCTGGATCGCAGGACCCTGAGATGATGACCTGAGCTGAAGGCAGATGCTTAACTGAGTGAGCCACCCGGGTACCCTAAAAATGTGTTTATATGGGAGTATAACTTCATAATACTTTTTAAAATCTGGAAGCCTTCCTTAATTTCTTTAAAAAGCTTTTACATTTCTTTTGAATAAAGGTTTTGTTGAAGACAGTAAACATGAATTAATCTGTCATTCTTTTACAACACTCCATTATGGACAGCTTCCTTATATAGCGTGTATTACCAAAAAGGTAAAAAGTATTCCCAATATATATGTATATACATATTTATGAATGATCCTTTTCCTGAAATCCAACTGTTTGGGTTATTTATTGCTGAGAAACTACTCCAAAACTTAGTGGCTCGAAGTAGCATCACTTTATTATTTCTTCATAATTCTACTGTGTGGGCAGTGCTTGGAGGGATTAGCTTGTTTCTGTTCTATGTGGCATCATCTGGGCGTTTCAGATGGCTAGGGGATGCTGGAATGGCTTGACTTGGGTCATAAGTCTAGAGTCTCTGTTCTCAGAGTCTGCTGTATTCCTCTGTTGTCCTCCATGTGATCTCTTTCTGTAGCTAGTCAGCGTGGTGACCTCAGTTTAGTTGGATATCCCAGAGCACTAAACTGTTGGTTGCCAGGCAAACTGTCAAAGTTGGGCCCAATACTGGCCCAGTGCCATTTTTGCTACATTCTATTGGTTAGAACAGCTCATAAGGCCCCAGCCTAGATTCAGTGTAGGAGGGAACTCCAGGAGGCCATGCGTACTGGGAGACACGGTTCACTGGGGGCCATCTTTGGAAGCTAGCTACCACATCAATGTTTATGAAAGAAATTCCATAAACATTAAACTGAGTCTATTTCCTACCAAATAACCAAAAGCTAAGGAATGCTGAACTTAATCGTCTTTCACTATTCACAAGTCTACACCCAAATCTTTTTGATTTTTCCATGATCTTTCCCAAATATGCCTCATTCAAATTCTCTCAGCACTCCTTTCTCTTCATTGGGTCCTAGCATGAGTCTCATTTAAATTAAATGTTTCCAGATGTTTGAATTCCCAAAACCAGAAAAATTAAGGTATAACTAACTTAATCTATGTATTTGCATAAAGTTACTAACTCTGTAAGTTTTGAATTTCCAAGTAAGAACATTAAAAACTATACCATTTACTATTACTCTTGCTTCTAAAAGGAAAGTACATTTAATGTTTTTAAAAAGTAGTAAAGAGAATTTCAAACTGAACAACAGTCTTAAATTAGAGCTGCTTACTTTATGAAAACATGTAATAATATGTCTTTATTCTCATTTTGCTGCAGGTCAGGAAAACTCCACCAAGGAGTACCACTGGTTCTTGGACCCAGTGTTTGGAAACCTCTAGTCAAGCCACTGTTATTGAACATTGTAAAGGTCCTTTTTATTCTGAACCTTGCTAAAATCATTTCACATCTTTCCCTAGGGACTATAATCCTATTGATCACATCACAAATTTTATAATTCCCTCTTTTACACAGAATCAGTTAAATCTGTGCTAATGTAAATAATAGAGTTGTGATATACTTACTGTACTAGGATTGGATAGCATTAGCATACTCAGCTGTTAAGAATGGGGACTCTGGAGTCTGACTGCCTCTGTTCCGATCTGGATCTGTCATGACCTTGAACAAGTAACATATCTTTCTGCACTTCAGTTTTCCCACCTATGATGTAGGTATAATCATAGCAGAATTCTTTTGAAGTTTTATTGGATTCTATGTATAAAATGCATACAATAATGCCCAGCATATAAATGCTCACTATGTATAATTAATATTATATTCTTATTTATACAACTCAGTATTTTGCAATTGCACTTAGAATCTTAACACATACTTTAAGGGTGATCCCAAATATCCACAATGCTGTTGAACAGATTAGCCATAACCAAACAATAGAATTTAAAAGTTGCAAAGAAACTTTAACGTCATATGATTCTACCTTATGACAGGTGAGGACTTTTTTATTTAAAAAAATTGATACAGAGTCCATCTATCTTATGGTAAAAGACAACTGGTTGGAGGTTACAATAATCAGATTATCTTATAAAAAAGTAAAATACGTAGGCCTCACGTATATTTCCAGTAGCTTTGCCAGACTGGTTTTCAATTCCATTTATATTTATCAGTGCCACTCACATATTGTCTTAGCTACCGGCACTTTTTTTTATGTGTCCAATGGAAAGCAACATAATGCTCAAAGTTCTCTGAGAAACAACAAAATTCCGACAAATACCTAAAAATGGTAATAAAAAAGGACAAGCAGAGTTTAGGAAATTTACTTTAGGGCAACTGCCAGATTTATTTTAAGCCCTATGCTTAAAAATAAATTTAATTCACATGACCAGCTTAAAATACTGGAGCCAAGAAAAGTCACTGCAAAAGTATTTAATAAAATACCTGAATTTTGTCTAGTTGTCTTCTTTGTTATGATTTTTGTGAAGACTTACTTCCTATCTTGATTTATACAGTGGTTTTTGTATCTAAATATTTCTTGTATATAATAAAGTGAAAATAGAAGAGACATTTTTCAAGCAATATAACATTTTCCTAACATCTGACTCACACCATGAAGTTTGTGGACTGTTAGATGCTGTGCAATGTTTTTTTACATAGGAAGACAATTGGTTCATCTGTAGCATTTTCCAGTGTGGGGAAACACATCCACGTTTTCTATTTCTAGCAATCTTTAAATTTGACCTATGAGCAAAACTAAAGATTGATTAGAAATAAAGGTAGATTTCCCGCTGACAGCAGTGAAGAACATTATCAGCAGATCGAGTAACAAGTCTTTCGCCCGCTCACACCACAGTCAGTGAAGCAATTGACTTAAGAGGAAATGCCCATAATTTTCATATTCTACACTGGTTCTGCTAAAATCACAATTTTAAGTTTCACCGAGCTTTTTGAGATTGAAACAGGCAGGATCACACACCAAGAAGAGAACTACAATTGGAGTGATAATGGTGTGGAAGAACTAGTATCAGTAACTTAAAAATATTGATTTTTTAAATGTTGTTGTTGTTGTTGTTGTTTTAACAAATTGAACTTGATTTCTATGGACTGTATCTTCCGGAGTCAATATTTTATTTATTTATTTATTTATTTTAAATATTTTATTTATTTATTCAACAGAGATAGAGACGGCCAGCGAGAGAGGGAACACAAGCAGGGGGAGTGGGAGAGGAAGAAGCAGGCTCATTTCGGAGGAGCCTGATGTGGGGCTCGATCCCATAATGCCGGGATTACGCCCTGAGCCGAAGGCAGACGCTTAACCGCTGTGCCACCCAGGCGGCCCCGGAGTCAATATTTTAGTGCTCCCCTGACACACACGCTCGGCTTAGGAGGGTTGAGTACTGCACTGCTTCATAATTTTCCCATGGAATCTCAGGCGGTTTAAACACTGTGGTGTTCCCGGAGAGCCGACAATGAAGTACTACGGAAAACCAAACTCCGCTGGTGCTAAAACGCTGCTGCCTGCCGGCGAAAAGGCATCTTGCCTAGAAAAGAACCTATCTGCGAAATAACAACAAGCACCCTTTCTTTCTGGTCAGAAAGCTCCGGACGGCTGCAGCCCCGAGGAAGCAGAGTTGAGGCAGCTGCTTAGGAAGCGACCAGAGACAGAAAGACCTCCGCACCCCCCCCTCGTCCCCCCTCGCCCAACCCGCCCCAACCTCCGCTGCAGCTCCAGAGCTCTACTTGGCTCCTCACAGCGGGCCCGGGCGAGGGCGGTGCCCCCCGCCGCACCCTTTCGGCTCCTCCCCGCTACCAGCCCTCCCTGTCCGCCGGCGAGGCTCCGTGTGGCCCCGCCTTCAGCCCCGCCCGGCCTGGCCCCGCCCAGCCCCGCCCAGCCCCGCCCAGCCCAGCCCGACCCTGCGGATGCGCCGGCGTGCGCGCGCGCGCGCGCGCGGCGCGGGACCGATTCTCCTTCCGAGCGTCCGCGCCCCGCATGCGCAGTCCGCGCCGGCGGTCTCCGTTTGTTTGAACAGGAAGGCGGACATATTAGTCCCTCACGGCCCCCCTCGCCCCACCCCCCAGGCATTCGCCGCCGCGACTCGCCCTCTCCCGAGCAGGGGACGCAGCCCCTCCCAGAAGCTCCCCCATCAGCAGCCGTCGGGACCTGGCTCTGGACTTCCTCACCGCCCGCTCTCCAGTCTTTCCTCTCCTAAGTCTCCATCGGGCACCGACCTCGCCCTGCCCCGCCGGACAGCGCGGCAGCAGCCCCAGTAGCGACGGGACAAAATGGGAGAGTGAGGCTATCCCGCGGGGACCAGCTCTTGGCAGAGTCGGATCGGTGCGTCGGGCCGCGCCAAGGAAAGCCGGGGATGAGGGGCTAGACCGCCTACAGCGCCTCTGAGCGGAACGGGTCGGGCCCGTGGCCCAAGCGGCGGCGGCGGCGGCGGCAGCTGGCACAGCTCCTCACCCGCCCTTCGCTTTAGCCTTTCCTCTTCTCCCTCCCCTGCTGCCCGGAGTAGTCTCCACCCTGCTTCTCTTTCTCTCCCACCTCCTGCCCCTCTCGGGACGGGGAACCCTCCATGGCGAAGGCGGCTGGGGCCCGCTAGGCTGAAGCACCTCGCCGGAGCAACGCGGCTGGTGGCGACGGCGCTGTCGGCTGTCGTGAGGGGCTGCCGGGTGGGATGCGACTTTGGGCGTCGGAGCGGCTGTGGGTCTCCGTTGCCCCCGGCCGGGGGTCTGGAGAGCGGAGATCCCCTCAGTGAGGGGGAGGAGGGGGAACCGGGCGCACCTGGTGACCCTGAGGTTCCGGCTTCTCTGCCCCGCGGCCGCGAACCCACCGCCGGAGGAAGTTGGTTGAAATTGCTTTCCGCTGCTGGTGCTGGTACGAGGGTATTGTCACAGTAGCAGCAACATGTCGACTGGGGACAGTTTTGAGACTCGGTTTGAAAAAATCGACAACCTGCTGCGGGATCCCAAATCGGAAGTGAATTCAGATTGTTTGCTGGTGAGTAGCACTGTCGTGTTCTGCTTGTCTGGGTTTCTGTGTTTTTGCCTTCCTCTTGCCTTCAGTCTAGTTATTTGCAAAAGAAAGTTTCAGTTGTGCATAATCTTGGAAAACATCAAAATCTGCTCTTTTTCCTGAAGAGTCTTCGGAGCACCACTAGAATCTCATGCCATGGCCTTATTTATCTTTGGACTGGCCCTGTACTAACTACTCTCTGAACTTTTAGCTCTGACTCAGTTCATCATTATACGAAAGATACTTATAAACCTCTATTGCAGGCATCACATAAAAAGTTACCACGTCAGTTATTTCTGCATATATAGTTTGTTGAATGACGAACTTAGTAATAATCTTTTTGATCGGTTTGACAGTAATACTGGAAAGACTACTTTCCACTTAGAGCGATTTAGCTCCTAAGGGTTTAGTTTTTAGACTTGGAAGTGACAATGGAGAATCGATATTGAGGAACTGATTTTTGAGCCAAGATGTCATAGGTGATTTGAGTGTGGAGGAACTTTTTGGTGGACTGTTAAGTGTAAAGACCTAAGATAACTGATAAGTCATCACATTAATAACTCTTTTACAGTATTGTTGATTACAAGAGTACCACACATATATTTTATCATAACTGCCTTTTTTGGAGGTGGTGTGCTTACCATTGTCCCTTTTAGAACATTCCGAAGAAGTTTTTATGAAATGAGAGGCCAAATTCTGAAGATCTTTCATTGGTTACAATTATCTGTAAATAATTAGAGTTTTTAAGTTTTGTCTATTTTCCCTGATACTAATAGTTGCAAACTCTGTGAGTTTCTCCTTTTACTTTACTGAAGAACTAAAAGTTATATAATTCTATTTTAGTCCAAACAAAACTACATAATCTCTAATCACAGAGTATGTATATGGATAGTTATTTAAGCCTCCTCAGAGAATTAATGTTAGATGTATACAATATTTGGGATTAAGATTCCTTGAATCAGGAAAATTATGTGGATCATTTAAAATTAACATGCATTTTAGTACCCTAAATATCTATGTATATTTTTAAATGTATACTGTTCTACCAGAAAATTTTTCCCCAAAGCTTTCAAAATTACTTTTAGCATCCTTGACTGTGAAAGGAAAGTCTTGTGGGTTGTGTATTTGAAATGTCTCACTTACATTATGGATGCTCTTCATATTGAGAAACAGAAGGGATGGTGGATGCTTAAAACAATTTAAAACATTTTATTGAATGAGAGAAGTGGAAGGAATTAGAACACATCTTTCTACTAAGAATTTGTTACTTTTAGGAAGTCCAGTTCTTTTAATGTTTACCCCATTTCCATGTGTCTTTGATTCTGTTTTGCATTTTGGAAAAATGAAGCAGCAGTATAGGGATATAGGGAGGGTTTAATAGCTTTTTTTTTTTTTGTCATATAGCTTCTTGCCTTAGTTTCATTGGTGGGAACCTCACAGATTTGTTGAAATGTGGAAGATACAAAGAAATATAAGGCATGGACTCTTGAAAGTGCAGTCTCTTGAGGAAAACAAGTCTTAATCTCACATTTATACACAGAAACGAAGCAGAACACTTTACAGACTGAAAAAAATGTTGTGATAGATTTCAAATAATTGGTGTAGTTGATACATGCTCTTGGTTATTGAAAGGAAGAGTGTATTAAGAGGGCCAGAGTATGCTTTATGATGAGTGGATAGAATTTAGATAGAGGGCATTCAGAGGAGGAGTAGAGGATAACGTGAATAGAGGATGTGATTGGCTGTGACGTGTTTCGGGGAACAAGATAAAGTTGGAAACATAGATTGGGGCTAGAATATGGAGGATTTGATTGCTGGGCTATAGGAGTTTAGATTTTCATCAGTATGTTGTTGCTGTTAAATATTTGTAAACAAGACTGTGCCAGGATGAATGAAGATGAATCTGGTAGTTGTATGCAGGATGGAGTGTGTAAAAAGAAATTGGAGATGGGGTGAGATTGGGGACTTTTTAATAGATTAATAGTCCAGAAATTTTTGAAGCCCCAGATTGGGGTATTAAAATGGGAAAGGAATAATTGATGGGACTTGATTGGCAGGATTGGGGAGAAGGGGGAACCAAAGTGAGAGAAAAATAGATGATGCTAAAAAATTTGAGGCTAGGATATGGAGAGACTGTTGAAAACAAGCAAAGTCAGGTTTGGAAATCTCTTGGGAAAAACAGGCAACAGGTAAGTTCGATTTCAGGTTGTGTTTCAAGGGATTGTGGTGGGACAACCACAAAGAAATGACCTATTGGAGATAGGAAACTGAGCTCATAATTAAAGAGAGCAGTTTGGAAATCATTTGCACAGAGGTGCAAGTTGAAACTGATATAACGATAAAGGGTAAAAGATGAAAGTTGAACAAAGAGGAAGAGTCAAGAAAGTCGGCAGTCGGCCTTTTCAGAGTTAGGACAGCCGGGTATCTTGGAGCCTAAGACTTGTGAAAGAACATTTTGAAAAATAGTCAACTGACAGATTTTTCTCCCCTTGTGGTCTTACATTCTTGACCCTTTTTTTATTTGGTTCCATAATTGTTTATTGATAGCTGTTGAAATTTTATTACCATATTAATCTGAACTTGATAAAGATTGAATTTTTTCTTTGGAGACAAATCCTTTTTTCAGTTTTGTAGTGTCTAGCCTGATTTTTCTTTGCATGGTATTTTATGTTTATCATTAAATATTCATTCATTCTACCATTCAGAATGACCTATCAGGTAGCTTCACCTTTTTTTCAGTGAGTCTGTTCTTACTCTTTCCTGTCTGGACTTCGGACGTGTCTTGTAGGGATGATACTGCTTTCAAGTTGGTTGCCTTTCTTTATTATTTTGGCTGTTGTCAATTTATTTGATACTTACTGAGTGTGTATTAATATGCCATGTGCAGCACTCAACTTCTGGGTTTTTTTGTGGGGTTTTTTTTGTGATATCAAGAAATAAAGTTTGTTCTGCACTTACCTGAGTAGATCCACTCTTCAGACATGAAAGTTCCCAAAACTTTTGATTTCAGAAGAGTCAGCTGGCAGATCTCTCGCTCTCTTTTTTTTTAAAGATTTTATTTATTTATTTTGTTTGCGAGAGAGAGAGAGAGAGAGAGAGAGAGAGAGAAGGAGAATGAGTGAGCAGGGGAAGGGGTGGGGGGGGAGAGAAATCTCAAGCAGGCTCCTTGCTGCGTGTGGAACCTGATGTAGGGCTTGATCTCATGACCCTGAGATCATGACCCCACTGGCAGATCTTTTTTAAACCATCTAACCCACAAAACAGCCTTTTGTGTTGAGATCCTAATGAGTAGTTAATGTAGTTGGAAGAAGTCCTGGTAAGTAGGTATCCAACCTTTTCTCATATATTTTAAGAACTAGGTAAGTCTGTTTTTCATATTGCAAAAATAATTGCTTAAATAGTCTGCAGATACTAAGATAATGTTATGGTAACTATTCACTTATTTTCTAGATCATCCAAATCACTCAAACTTGGTTTTCTGTAAGTCACATTCTTTCTAGTATCTTAATGGCTCCCTTACTGTCCATGTTATCGTTTATAGTGATTATCATGAGCTGTTTTCCTTTTCCCTGCCTTTATTTTAAGCTTAAAATTATTTTATCTGGGGCTTATTAACAATTTCTCAGTAGTTTTGAGTGCCTCTGAAAACAGCAAGCTCTAGAGTTTAAGTCTAAATTTCCAGAGGAAAAAAATGCATATGATTTGTAAATTAAAAAAGAAAAACAAAGGTAGTTGGGTGGGAGCATTAGGTATATATTTGTCTTAAAGGGTTACGTACATTTCTTGAAAATAATAACTGTCTTACCTTTAGCTTGTTTAGCATACTGCTTGCTTCAGAATGCCAGTTAAGAGCATAACCTTTTTTTCTAGTTTTTGTTTATCTGGTGGGGGTGTAGGAGTAGTGGGTAGAATGGAGGGAAGAAGGGAACCAGTTATTAGTTGAATAGTGCATACTGAGTTCTAACACTGCTGTCCCCTTTGTACATATTGGTTAACTATCATTTTTCATTAGTCAGTTTTTCAGAATGTAGGAAGCATATGTAAATAAAGTTTCAGGTGTTCTGTTTTTTAGTTTTTCTTCCTTTAAATTCTCTTTTCTTGTACTTTTTTTTTTTTTTTTAAAGATTTTTTATTTATTTATTCGACAGAATACAGACAGCCAGCGAGAGAGGGAACACAAGCAGAGGGAGTGGGAGAGGAAGAAGCAGGCTCATAGCAGAGGAGCCTGATGTGGGGCTCGATCCCATAACGCCGGGATCACGCCCTGAGCCGAAGGCAGACGCTTAACCGCTGTGCCACCCAGGCGCCCCTCTTGGACTTCTTAACCCAGTGCTTTCCCATCTTTTCATTGCTGACTTCTTTTTCTCAGTCTCAATCTTTGGTCTTACCTTTTTCTTCACTGTCTTGGAAATTCATCTATTTTTACAGCTTCAACTACTGTAATCTCTATGCCCATGATATCCAAGTCTTTATTTTTTAGTCTTTTTCTCTGGTTTTAAATCCTAAATATCTGGACACCTGAGTGGCTCATTCGATTAAGCGTCTGCCTTTGGCTCAGGTCCTGATCCTAGGGTCCTAGAATTGAGTCCTGCATCAGGCTCCTTGCTCAGTGGGGAGCCTGCTTCTCCCTCTGCCTGCCATGCCGCTCACTCTGCTCTTCCCTCTCTCCCTCTCTCTCTGTCTCGTTCTTTGACAAATAAATAAATAAAATCTTTAAAAAAAATCCTAAATATCTGACTGCCCACTAGGTACTCAGATGTCATGTTATCACTTAAATTTCTCATATTCTAAACTAAGTTTTTTTCCATATACTTCCTTATCACTGACACCACTACTCTCCCTGTCACTCATGTGGAGTTTTTGTTGTAAACTATAACAATTCTGTGTCACATGTTGGATTATTTCAACAGATTTTGGCTAGCATTCCTGATTCTGGATTATTGCTGTATAATCCCTCTGTGCATCCTACTATTTGAATTGATCACATTTGGGGTTATATTAGTGAAATGAAAGGACCTGAGGTCATTAAATCTTTGAGCCTAAAGCTGTATGCCTGCCATTGTTCATGATGTATGAGTTAATGGGTATTACCAGTATCAACTGCATATCTGGTTAGTTTGGACCAGATGGTTTTCATGTCGATATGTTGCAAGAATTTTTTTAAAAAACAAATTATTCCATTCATTCATTCAGAGAATCTTTGTGTAGGCTCTAAACTTGGATTCAAATATAGACTCTGCCATGTACTTGTTGGATGATTTTAGGTGAGTTAATTTAACCTGTCAGAGTTTATTTCATCTTCAGGAAAGTGAGGGGGTAATAGTACTAGATTATTGTAAGGATTAAATCGTATAGACAAAGCAATTTCTTAGCATATGGCATTTAGTAAGCACTTGTTAATTGGTAAGTATTACCTTTGTTGTATTTATAGTATTCCTGTTGTATGCTAGTCACTGTTTAAGCTGGAAGTTGATATTTATTATCTTCTGTAAGTGCAGAATAATGATGGCACCTCAAGCCATGCCCATAAATTCATAATCCACCTGTATTTTACTGAACTGTCTGAATCAGTTGTAACTAAAAACAGAGACTTTTAGATGGGATTGAGTAGAATGGGGAGGGACTTTTGGAGACTATTTATTTAGTAACGATTTATAACATACGTACTTTGTGCCAAGGGTTTATAAGAAAGGCAGTTGGGAGCTGCTTTGCAGAGATTTAGTTGTTATCTTGTCCTTTTTCTGTGTGTATCTTTTGTGCTTTCAGTATGCCTTCTGTAAATAGGCCCTCTTGCAGTACAAGTACCCTGTGGGTGTATAGAGAGGTGGCTCAGAGTAGCAGCTGAGACATGAATTGGGCCATTCATTAATCTCTTGAGTCAGAAGTGTTTTTAATCCAGAAAAAGGAACATATAAAAAAAATTTGTAATGAACAAAGAGTAAATTCTCAGTTTTAGATTAGTTTTTGCATAACTTTACAGTTTAGTTTCATTTCATAATTGTAAATTTTGCTATGTATATATATGGTAAAACGAGAGATTCTGTTTTCATATATGGCCGAAAACCCCACGTCAGTAAATACTACATATGGAGTTCTATTGCTGAAGATAGTCAGTTAGCTCTACTTTCCCATTCCCATCCTCACTAAAAAAGAGGTACATCCATTTAGTTTAAGTACAGAGCATAGCTGATGTGTGCCACACTCATGTGTACAAGGTCAACAGTGCTGCATTTCACAATGGAAAATATTTTTTGAAATATCCCATTTGCATGGTATAGTAAAAACAAACAAACAAACAAACAAACAACACACACAACCCCTGGATTGAAAATTGAGAGCATTGGCATAAACTTGTTTTGCTGTTAATTTCTCTGTGTGACCAAGTAAATCTTTTTTCTTATCTGGGCTTCAGTTTCCCCATTTGTAGAATGAAGAGTTGGGTCATATAGTTGCTGATGTCCATTGTGTCTCTAAAAATTCTATAAGTCTTTGTTTATTATACTTCTGTAAAAACTTAAAAAGTTGTGTCATTGATTCATTACTTAATAGAATTTAAAAGTTAGACGGTGTTGGAGTAGAAATACAAGAATAAGAACAATCTTTGGTAAGTGCTATTTTTGGAACTAGTTCTATATAGCCTTGAAAGATCATCCTAAACTAATTGTTAATTGTCATATTTTTTATTTTTGCATTTGTGACTTGTGTCCGAAGTGTAGAGGTTTGTACTTTTTGAGCAGAGAAGGTAGTAATTGAGTTACTCATTTGCATATCCATTAAAATGTATACATGTTGTTTACTTCTCTAATACAGCTGGCCTCCCTGTTTGGGATTGTGAAATACAGGAGTACATTTTCATTGTAGTTTCTGAAGTGGGACATTAGATATTCAAATTAATGTCCAAAGTTGATGTCTCAGAGGGTGAGAGGTTGTCTTATGCTTGTGTCTTATTTTAAAAAGTATGCTAACCTGTGCCCTCTCTTTTTTCCTAGTTTATTTTTATTTTACTGTTTTATTCCTATACTTTATAGTCTTTATTCCATACTCCTATGTTGACTTTCAGAAAGGAATTGAAATTTTATCTCCGAGGAACTCATTTTAAAATAGTGGACCTCTTTTAACTCTTCCTTTTTCTCTTTGCTGTCATTCATTCATTCATTCATTCATTCATTCATTCAAACAAACGTTTATTAGGTGTGTACTGTGTACTGAGCGCTCTGATAGGCCCTGGGGACACCATGCTGAGTAGAAACAAACAGGAATCTTGCTTTTGTGGAATTGGTAGTCTCAGGAAAAGGGTAAATTTTGAGCAGATAGGAGTGGGGTAGTCTTGAAGGGGAGGTAAGAGATATGATCATGCCTTTCCTTTAAGGTTTGGGATATATTTAAAGACCTGTGGTAAAGTAGTCTAAGTGTGTAATTTTCAGCTATGTGTCTGTAGATTCTCTGTATCAGATTCACTTGAGGACTTGTTAAAAATGGAATCTGGGCCCATGCCCAGACAAACAAAATCAGAATTTTTTGGGATGAGTCCTAGGATTCTGCACAAGTTATGAATTCTTAGACATATTCGAGTTTGAAGACTATAGGAAAGAACATTTATTTTTGTTTTGTTTGATAATTTTATAAATGAAAAATTTCAAACATACACAGAAGTAGGGAAAATAGTATAGTGAACTCCCATTACCCAGATTCTGCATTTTTCAAATTTTATCACACTTTCTTCATCCATCATCCTTTTTCTTGCCAAAATATTTTAAAGTAAATTTTAGATATTAACATTTCACCCCTACATCAGTAAGTATCTCTAAAAAAAAAAAAAACCAACAGAGAACATTTTCTTCATTACCACCATGACCATTATCAAAAACAAAATTGCGTCTTGTTCTTGTTTAATGAATAAAACTAAAACATTAAAACTGAAGCATTAAAAGCTTCTTGGTACCATTCCCAGTTTTATTCATATTTACCTGGTTGTATAAAACAGTGTGTTCTTTACAGTTGCTTTTTTAGAATCTGGATCCAGACAAAGTCTACATGTTGCTTTTGTTTGTGAGGTCTTTTAAGTCTTTTTTTAGTATAGTGCAAGTCTTCTCCCTGTATCTTATCTACTCTCACATTGTCTTGTTGAAAAACTAGGTCGTTGGTACTGTGCAGTGTTTCACATTCTAGATTTTTGTTGTTGCCTTGTGATGTCATTTAATTTCCTCCTGTATCTTCCGTATTTCCAGTAAGTTGGTAGTTAGATTTAAAAGCTTGATTTAATTATTTCAAATTTTTAGTCATAGATTGTGTTTTCTTTTGCCTCATATCAAGAGGCATATAATATTTGGCTGGCCTACCCTTAGTGATGGTAAGGTCGATCAGTGTGTTCAGGTGATAATTGCCTGTAATAATTTCCTTGTAAAATCCATCATCGTCCTTTCATCTAATGGTTCCATCCACTTACAGTCTCCATTGAATCAATTATTTTATTAGGGGTAGCAAAATAATGACTTTCTGACTTTATCATTCCTTTCACATTTATTAACTAATTCTTCTATTAAGAGAACTTAAGAATTTAAGAACTTTCACACATCGTCTATAGGGCTGTTTGCTTACCATGAGATACATTTATAAAATACAGGATGAATGTTTCAGTTTTTCTCTTTAATTGCCACTTTTCCGAGTGAGGTACCTTAGTGTGATAGATGTGGCACAAACTGGGCATTGGAGAGAACTTTAAGGAAGGGACTATTTACAAAGATACAGACAATATTTAAGGAAATCAGTACATTCCCATCTGATTTGTACATGACTAATAATCTTTGATAGAGCTTCCATGTTTTATTTTTGTTTTTTGGTTTTTTTTTTTGGTTTTTGTTTTTTTCTGTATAAAAGATGCCCAGGCTTATCTTATACATTTCTTGCCCCAGACTTGGAAGCCAGCCATTCCTTTCCTTTTATTGGGGAATGATAGTTTGAGACCACAATATGGATACTAGGGATATTCATTGTTGCTGGGTTGAAATTGCTTCTTGTTCTTGTTTAATGAATAGAACTATGAGTTTTTCTTTTTGGAAAGAAGAAAAAATATACTGATAATTCCAATTTCAGTTTATCATCACTTTGAGTTTGTATTTCTTTTACACGAAAAATCTTAGTTCTAACAACACTAACAGAATTACACTTTTGTTTGATTTCTAAGAACGTGGGTTCATGATATAGTTAAAAACTGAGCTGAATGGAATGGGGTTGAGGGATCTGAAGCCTTGAATGTACTCATCCGATTGACTCTGTAAATTGTAAATTGAAAAATTATATGCCTTGTACAGATAATAACCACTTTCTGAACTTTGGCTTTCTTTAGAAGTATAATACAAAATTGACTAATTGAAACCATCTCCAAATTAATTTGTCTGTAGATACAAATTTACATTTCAAACCTTATCAAGAAATTCTGTTTTAGATACACATCTCCTATTTGTTCTTTCATTGATTGCTTAAATTTTACTACTACTTCAGTAGGACAAAGAAAATGTTTCTCTGATTTTTATCATCCACTCTAAAAGTGTCTACTCATCTCAGCCTAATTGTATTTCCTTTGCTTATTTCTAGTAATCTGTAATCATAGAGGCAGTATAGCGTAGTGGTTAAGAACATGCTCTGGAGTCAGACTGTCTGATTTTGAACCCTACCAGGGTCAGCTATTTATTAGCCTTGTGGCTTTTTTTTTTTTTTTTTAATTTGAGCATAGTTGACACACGATGTTACATTAGTTTCAAGTAGACAACTTAGTGGTTATTGGGTAAAATTTTTAGTTTTTTTAAAGACTCAAACACATCATCCTCAAGTAAGGTTAATCATAGACTCTTATAGGGCTGTTAGGAGTATTAAATGTGATAATGCATGTAACGTGCTTTGCATAGTTCCCAGCATTTAATGGATGTTAGCTGTCATTATCATCGTCATTGTCATCATTATATATCTTTGTAATTTGTCCTGGGAAAAAGGACTTTTGTGCTGACCAAGTGTGTTATTATCCACCTCCCCACACCACAGGCCAGCATTTTATTTAGTTGTGTGATCTTGGGCAAGTTTTCTAACTTCTTTGACCCTGAATATATTTAATCTGCCAAATGCGAATCATGATAATATTTGCTTCATAGGTTTTAATTATGAGGATAAATGAAATAATTTATATGCAGGTGCCATAGTTTCATCCAGATGTTGTTACTTTTTTCTTTACCTTTATATTACAGATTTGATAAAGGTTCCACTGTATTTAGCAATACTGCTTAGAAACTTGGAAGAAGAGTAGAATGGGATTCTTCTTTTGAAATGTTTTTAAAAAATCTTATCTCTGCTTTCTGTTATTGCTGCCCTACCCAACATTCTTGGATTAGTGGGCACCCTAGCAGTTTGCCAATATAATCCATACTGTGTCTTCCTTAACTTTAGTGCTTTTTGTCATGTGGTCTTAGCTTACCTGTTTACTTAGCCTTATTTCCTGTTATTCTCCAGGGTAGACCGGTGCAGGTGATTTTCTCAGTTCCTACAGCATGTTGCCTGCTTTTCCCAACCTTTGCTCTCACAGTTCCAGGCCCTCTTTTTTCTCCTTCTGAGTTTTCCTCTATATTCTCCTCACCGATTTCCTTTCTCATCTTTGTATTCTAACATAAGTCACAACTGTATTATACTTTTATTTTCTTTTTTGAACTCCTATGGTATTTGTAATTGTCTTATGTAGTTTAGAACTTGATCATTGCTATCTTGTATGATTTCTGTATTGAGTGTTGTTCTCTAATGAGAATTCCTTGAGGTCTTATTATAATTTTGGACATTATTGTTCAATTAATACTTGTCAGTTGTTGTGAATGATTATCACCTCACCCTATACCCCTGTTCTTCCCCTTCGAATTAGTTAGGATTCTTGACAGTTATACACGATAGAACTCAACTTGAATTTTCCTAGGCAAAAAGAATTTTATTGATTCAGGGAAACCTGATCTCAGAGATTCAGTTGAGCTTCGGTAAGAATTAGAACTTGGGCCTCCAATGGAAACAAGGCTCTCTCCTTTTTTTTTTTCTTATTCTTTCTTTGTGTTATTCTCTCTTATTGTAGAGTGATTTTAGTCACTAGTGGAAAATACGGCTGCCTAGAGCACTGGAGCTTCATATCTAACAGCTTTAGCTTCAGCCACTGATTTCAAGTCTTTGAGTCTCAAATCCAGAGAGCTCTGGTGCAAAAGAGTTATTACTTTGGCTTGGGTCAGGGGCCCATTCCTAATCACTTATGATAGGAGGGTAGGATCACTTGAGAACTATGAGAATGCGGAGGCAGCTTCCAGGAAAACAAGGGCACTGGGACAGGGAGAACAATAAGAGATGTTCATTATTTCACCACTTACTGTTTTCTTCAACCTTGGATAGTCACTTAAACTCTTTTACAACAGCCATTTCCTCAAACTATAAAATGGAGTTAATAATAATTTACTTCATAAGGTAGTGGTGAGCATTAAGTGTGATGATCTGTAAAATAGACTTTGAAATCTCACAAAAAAATATTGTAAGCTGATGATAAATGGCTGCCCCTTTCTCCCTTTTGCCCTCATGCCCTGTGCTCATCTGGCCTGGCCCAAAGCTTTTTTGTCTGTAGGTGCTTATCTTGCAACTCCAGGTTGCTAATTGGCTTTCTGGCATTACCCTATTCAGGTGTATCCCCTGTAGCTTCTACCACCTTTCTAGTAGAAGGAGGAAGAAGTTATTAACCTCATATAGGTTTTCTTGGATAGTTTTAGAATAAATTATTTATTATAACTAAATGAATTATAACCTAAATGAAAGCAGTGGGCTTATTTTGTAATTGTAGCATTCAAGCTCAGTCCCTGCCCCTTTCTTCCTTCTTATAATAGTTGGAGAGTAGCCACTAGATTTAGTGAATTGAAGGCCAGGGGCCTATAAAGATTTGTATTCTTTTTACTTGTATTAATTAGGAATCTTTTGACTGTAAAGGACTGAAAACCCAAACCAAATTAGGTTAAGCGATAAAGAACATTTATTGTCTCTGAATACTTTATAGGTAGATTCTTGCTTCAAAAATGTCTTTTTTCAGGGCTTAAATGTTGTAACTGGGTGCTGATTTTCCAGATCTGCTTCCTTAATATTGTTTTCCTTCTCAGATAGATAACTTAATGTGATTGTAGGATGATTGCCAGTAGCTTCCAACTCGACTGGTTCAGGTACAGTGGAAAGTGAAAGCCTTTTCTTCTAACCTTCGAATAAAGTTTCTAACTGATTTGGCCGACTCAGTCATGTGCCCATACTCGAACCAATTACAGTAGTTAGAAGAATGCTATGCTGATAAGCTTAGACCTTCATCATGTGCTTCTCTCTCAATACTGAGGGTGAGACAGCTTATACCAAGATACATTAGAGTTGCATGAGGGAGGGGTAGAAGTTGGAGTTCAGTTACCCCGAGAAAGGGAAATGACATGGTGAGCAATACCAAACAAGTGTCTACTGTGTTAGGTAGAGACTCCTCATCAAGAGGTTCCAAGTATTGGTAGTTTATTCTTTATATGTTTTGGAAATGAATTTTTTTTATTGAATTGTTATCTTACACTAGAATTAGAATAAGTATTGACAGCTAGTTGCCAAAGACCGCCAGCTTAAGACTACTGGGATAACATCTGATCCTTTAATGGAGGGATGCCTATATGGTGCTTTGCCCTTTTTTTTTTTTTTTTAAAGATTTTATTTATTTGTCAGAGAGAGAGAGCAAGAGAGTGAGCACAAGCAGGGAGAACAGCAGGCAGAGGCAGAAGCAGGCTTCCTGCTGAGCAAGGAACCCGATGTGGGACTCCATCCCAGGACCCTGGAATCATTACCTGAGCTGAAGGCAGATGCTTAACCGACTGAGCCACCCAGGCATCCTGGTGCTTTGCCTTTAATGATAAATCTTTGGATGACACATTGAAAATTTTCCAAATGCCTATTCATGAATCAAACACATCAAAACCAAGTAGAGATTCTTGCAGGCTTTACCACAGCTTTACTATATGAGAATTGGAGTTAGGAGATATAAGTATGCTGAGATATGAATTCTTAACAGGGCCTAGGTGATTGCATAGCCAGGTTTGGGAATGACTAAATAATTGCCAAGTAGCTAGACATTTTGCCTCTTGCATATATCTCATTTTGGAATCTGCTCTGAGGAAAACAAAATAAAGTAGGATTAGATGGAAAAACTTACCTCCCATTTAAGAAATTATTTTCTTTCTTGGGGCGCCTGGGTGGCTCAGTCGTTGAGCGTCTGCCTTCAGCTCAGGGCGTGATCCTGGCATTCTGGGATCGAGCCCCACATCAGGCTCCTCTGCTGGGAGCCTGCTTCTTCCTCTCCCACTCCCCCTGCTTGTGTTCCCTCTCTCACTGGCTGTCTCTCTCTCTCTCTGTCAAATAAATAAATAAAATCTTTAAAAAAAAAAGAAATTATTTTCTTTCTTTCTTTTTAAGATTTTCTTTATTTGAGAGAAAGAGAGAGCATGAGCAGAGGGAGGGGCAGAGGGAGAGGGAGAAGCAGACTCCCCACTGAGCAGGGAGCCTGATGTGATGTGGGGCTCCATCCCAGGACCCTGAGATCATGACCTGAGCTGAAGGCAGACACTTAACTGACTGAGCTACCCAGGCGCCCCTGTTTTCTCTTTTTTAAAATAAGGTTTAAGAAAAAACAGGTTTATATGAAAGAGAGTGAGCATTTTCTGAAAAAGCTGGTTTTGTTTTATCTTGTTTGTTTGAGCTGATTTTTTTTTGGTGGGGGGAGGAGAGTCAAATTTGATAAAGAATCAAAATGTTACCCTCAATCACCATTGTAACTCCCCAGTACCTTGTTCCTTTGCCTGCCAAAAAGGAAAGGACCTGCTATTTTCTTAGGAACCTATGAAGAATTTGTTTAGATGTGCAGAGGCTATAAAAGAATAGTTTACCGTATAAAAAACAAATTTTTTTTCACAATTTCAAAAGAGATTGTAAATTTACTGTTCTTATAAGATTCATTTTTTTCTTAAATGAAAACACTTTTTGATTTGTGAAAACACATTTGATTACTTAAATAGTTTTTGGGCTTCTGAGCTTATTATATTTTGAGGCATTGATGCTCTACATGTGAGCTATGAGACCAGGTACCTGATTGTCTTGTTCACTGATGTGTTACTAGTTCTTGGAAGAGTGTCTGGCGTATTTTAAGTTTTCAATAAATATTTGTTTATTGTTGAATTGCTAGAAAATGTTTCTGTGACAAAAGCCAAGAATGACTGACACGATGTTAAGAGATATGGTATAATTGGTAATTTATTTAAATCTAAGCTATATCTGTTCCAGGGGGATAACATTTTAAAACTACAAGTGGTCTGTATAAAGATATAGGTAGGTTTTTCCCCCTTGATATATGAATTTTGGATGAGGGACCAAAAGCCTATAATAATCATTTTTATAAGACTTTACACATTCATTATTTAATATTTACAACAATCCCATGTGCTGGGTGAGGCATATATTATTCTGCTTTGTAAATGAAATTAAACCTTAGAAAAGGTAAATGAATTTGCTTAAAGGCATATAACTAGTAAATGGCAGACTTTCTGATACTTAGTCTGTAGTATTTTGGAAACACCAGAGTTGTAGATACCCTGTCACAAAGAGAAGTGTTTCCATAGCCTTAGGAGGATGCTTTGTACACAAAATACACTAAATGAAAAGTATTTAAATTGACTGAAAACTATGGGGATTGGTAAACAAAGAAGTGGGGAAGATGAGGTATGAATTAGTAGGGGAAAGATATTAGTAAGTATTGACTGGGTTGGAGGGGAAAGTAAGTCCTTTAATACTTTATCTTAGAAGTAGTGATCTGGAGCTTGACTGGATGAGGGATGGGAGCCAGTTCTTTGATAGAACCTGCAATTGATTGCAGGATTCAAATAGATGGCTGCTAAAATATATTGTTGTAGGATTTGACATGTTTGAAAAGTGAGTGTTGGTAGGCAGTCTAAGCTATGAAACATTGGTGATCTGAAGTAGAAATGCATGGTTACAAATAACACCATTGTGCATACGATTAACAGACAAAAGTAGTGTTTTCCTGAATCAGTATGAAATAACATATGGGATGACTTTGGGAAAATGTTAAGAAGATAAATATTCCTGTATTTGGATTACTGTCCTATAGAAGAAGTGAACATTTTTCAGGGGCTGGGAATGGAATAGGGGAGGTATGAGAGAATATTTTGGTGATAGAAGTGTTCTGTATCTTGATTGTGATGATGGTGGTGGGGGTTACACAACTGTGTTTGTCAAGATTCATAGAACTGTAAACCTGGAAAGGATGAATTTTACTTTACATACATTGTACCTCGATAAAACTGACTTTTAAAAAAGGAAAAAAAAATACTTGGTATTTTTTTGGTATTAAGAGATTAACCCATGTCAGAACTGAACATTTACTTGGTACTTTTAGTAATATGGCCTTTGAATATGAAGGATGTGTCTTTGTGTGGCTTTACTTATGTGTATGTATGTGTCATTGGGGAAGAACCTGTGCTAACTGGATTTTGAAGTATGATGGTTGGAAAACATCTGATAATGTTTGTGGCCCATGATAAAATTAGAGCTTTTAGGTGAAAATTAGAATTTTGGAAAAGTTGTATCTGCCACCCTGACCATGACAGCTTCCCAGTGCCTAAAGACTTTTTTGTGAGCTTGGTGATGACATTAACAAATGTGATTTTTCAATATTGTATGATGAAGTGTGTCAGTATTTGGAAGAGCTCATAATTTGATGAGCCAATATATTCTAAATGACCAATGCATGATGTTATAAAATCATTCATGAGAAAAGGTCTACTCAAAGTGCAAGATAGACCAATATATTTTAATACTGCAAAGTGAGCACAAAGGGATTCCATATTGCAACTAACCTTTGAGAAACATCATTTGTCAAATTTGGTGTTATAGCAAAGAATTTCCACAATTATCTGAAAATGCTATTAAAATACTCTTGGAGAGGCTGGCTGGCTCAGTTGGTAGAGCATGACTCTTGATCTCAGGGTTGTGAGTTTGAACTTATGTTGGGTGTGGAGATTCCTTAAAAATAAAATCTTAAAAAAAAATACTCTTTACTTTTCCAGCTCATAGCTACGTGAAGTCAGATTTTCATGCTTCAACCGAAACAATGTATTGCAACAGATTAAATGCAGAAGTAGATGAGAGCAGTCTTCTAGTAAGTCAGAAAAAAGAGATTTGTAAAACTGTAAAATAATGCTTTTTTTAATCAATTACAAGTTTTCATAAAAATGTTATTTATACCAACATGTAAGGGATTGATTTTTAAAAACCCATTTTGACAATCTTTTAATACATGTAAAGTGTGTTAAAAATATTCATATTTAATGTAATTATTAATATGTTAGGGTTTAAGTCTTTCATTTTATAATTTTGTGCTTCTTCCCTTTGTTTCTGTTCCTGTTTTCTCCTTCTTGCCTTCTTTTGGGTTATTTATACATTTTTTAGTATTCCATTTTATCTTTTGTGTTTTTGATAATATCTTTTGTGTAGTTTTTTTAGTGGCTGCTGTTCTTAGCAATTTCAGTATATGTGCTTAATTTTTCGCAGTCTATCTGGAGTCAGTATACTACCACTTCATGTGTAGTGTAAAAACCTTACCACTATATAGGCCCCTTTAACCTCGTTTATTGGTGGTGGTAGTCTTATGTTATTACAGCTATAAACATTGAAAACCCCAACAGAAAATGTTAGGATTTTTACTTTCAGCAAACATTTTAAATAGCTCAATAGGAGAACAGATATCTATCATTTCTTTTGCTCTTCTTTCTTGCCTCTTGTTCCAAGTTTCCTTCTATCGTTTCCCTTTTGTCTAAAGAACGTCCTTTAGGACTTTGTTTTTCCTCCATGTGTAGCTCTTTTACAGCAGGCAGGTCAGCTCGCTGTGAATTCTCTTATTTTTCTTCCTGTCAGAATTCTACTTCATTTTTACGGGAGTTTTTCACTGGCTATAGAATTCTGGGTTGACAGTTCTTTCAACACTTTGAAAATGGTGTTCCACTTTTTTTTGTTATTATTAGAGTTTTCACATAGTTTCTGGTGGTAAATCTAGTTATCCAGCTCATTCTTCCTCTCTAAGTAATGTGCCATTTTCCTCTGGCTGTTCTCAAGGTATTTTCTTTGTCTTTAGTTTTTGGCAGTTTGATTATAATGTGTCTGGAAGTGGATTCATTTGGATTTATACTGTTGTGGTTTGTTGAGCTTCCTGAATTAGTAGGTTTATGTCTTTCTGCAATATGGGAAGTTTTCAACCTTTGTTTCCTCAAATATTTTTCCTGCACCATACTCTTTCTTCTGTTCTTTTGGGACTCTGATGACACAAATGTTCCCCCTTTTGGTGTCATCCCCCAGGTTCTAAAGGCTCTGTTCATTTAAAAAATTTCTTTCTCTCACTCTTGTAAGGTTGGATAATGTATCTTCAGGTATAGGGAGTCATTTCCATGCCGCCCTCAAGTTTATCAGGTGTGTTTTTTATTTTGGTTATTATATTTTTCCATTCTAAAATTTCCATTTAGTTCTTTATTGATTATACTGTCTATCTTTTCATTAACTCCAAGAGTGTTTGCCCTTATTTTTTGGAGTGTTTTAATAATAGCTCCTTTAAAAATCTTTGTGAGATAATTTCAATCTGTGTGTTATTTTGGCATTGTCATCTGTTGTTTGTCTTTTTTTTTTTTAACGTTTTGTTTTGAAATAATTACAGATTCATAGGAAGTTGCAGAGAGGTCCAGCACAGTCTTTACCTAGTTTCCCCCAGTAGTTACATTTTACATAACTGCAGTACAGTATCAAAACCAGGAAATTGCAGTTGATACAATGTGTGTGTATAGTTCTGTGTCATTTTTTCACATGTGTAGATTTCTATAGCTACAACTGCAGTCAAGATACAGAACTATTACTGCAAAGATCTCCTTTTTGTTACCCCTATATAGGGATTATATAGGGACTACACCCCCTATATATAGGGGTTACCCCCCCCCCACATACACACATCCCTAAACCCTGGTAACCATTAATCTGTTGTTTTAGAGGTGGGGATCCCTAATTTTATTCTTTGATGAATGTTATTAAAATGAAATCATACAGTATGTGACCTTTGGAGATTGGTTTTTTCATTCATCATAATACCTGTCATATATTCAAGTTGTTGCATCTTTCAGTAGTTCATTATTTTTAATGACAGTAGTATTCCATGGCCTGGATATACTATGATTTGTTTAGTTATTCACCTATTGAAAATATTGTTGTCGTTTCTCTTCTTTGGCTATTAGAGATAACACCGTTACGAGCATTTATGTACAGGTTTTTGCATGGACAGTGTTTTCATTTTTCTAGAATAAATGTCCATGAGTACAAATGCTGGGTCATGTAATACATACTTGCTGCAGAAAAATTTTTCAGAGTGTCCCTACTATTTTAAATAGCCACGTGCAGTGTATGAGAGTTCCAGTTTGTCTGCATCCTCATCAACATTGGAATTGTAACTATTTTTTCATATAAGCTATTCCAGTGGGTGTGTAGTGATATCTCATAATGATTTTAATTTACATGCATTTCATGGCTGATGATGTTTTCATGTGCTTATTTGCCATCAGTATATCCTCTTTGGTGAAAAGTGTGTTCGTATTTTTTGCCCATTTCTTTTTTTTAAAGATTTATTTATTTTGAGAGAGCAAAAGTTGTTAAATTTGGTAAAGTCCAGTTTATCATTTTTTTTTTAATGGATCATGCTTTTTGTGTCCCATCTCAGAAGTCTTCAGTAAGTTGTGAGTCTCAAATATTTCACCATTTTGTTTTTTTCCCCCTAAAAACTTACTTTTTAATTCAAAAAGGTATATGCACTCCTATGTTTATTACAGCATTATTTACAATAACCAAAATATTGAAGCAACCCAAGTATCCATCAATGGATGGATGGATAAAGAAGACGTGGTGTGTGTCTGTGTCTGTGTGTATGGTGTGTGTGTGTGTGTGCATATACACACACATATACCAGATGTATACATACATACACACACATATATACACACATATATTTACCATGTATACATATATACATGCATATACACTGTGGAATATTATTTAGCCATAAAAAGAATGAAATCTTGCTTTTTTGCAACAACATGGATCTAGAGGGTATAATACTGAGTGAAATAAGTCAGAGAAAGACAAATGCCATATGATTTCACTTATATGTGGAATTTAAGAAACAGAACAAATGAACAAAAAAACAAGAGACAAACCGAAAAACAGACTTTTAGCTATAGAGAACAAACTGATGGTTACCAGAGTGGAGGTGGGTGGGTAGATGAGTGAAATAGGTGAAGGGGATTAAGAGTACACTTATCATGATGAGCACTGAGTAATGTATAGAATTGTTGAACCACTGTATCATACACCTGAAACTAATATAACACTGTGTATTAACTATAGTGGAATTAAAATAAAATGAAAAAAAACCTGTTCATTGTTTAAATCAGTGATCCAGTTTGAGTTAGTTTTTGTATGAGGTATGAAATTTAGGTTGAGGTTTATTTGTATGGATATCCAATCCTTCAGCAACATTTGTTGAAAAGGCTACGTTCCTCCATTGAATTGCTTTTTACCTTGTTAAAACCATTTGGCTATGCTTGTGTGGGTCTGTTTCTGGGTTTTCTGTTCTGTTCAATTGATCTATATGTCTGTCCTTCCATGAATAGCACATTGTTTTTATTATAGTTGTGTAAGTCTTAAACTCGGATGTAGTTGTTCTTCCACATTATTCTTTCTAAAAAGTGTTTTAGCTTTTCTTTTTCTTTTCTTTTCTTTTTTTTTTTTTTAAGATTTTTATTTATTTATTTGACAGAGAGACAGCCAGCGAGAGAAGGAACACAGGCAGGGGGAGTGGGAGGGGAAGAAGCAGGCTCCCAGCCGAAGAGCCTGACGTGGGGCTCGATCCCAGGACTCCAGGATCATGCCCTGAGCCGAAGGCGGATGCTTAACGACTGAGCCACCCAGGCATCCCTTAGCTTTTCTAATAAAAAGAAAAAATAGAAAAATTTTGCCTATATCTTCAAAAACTTCCTGGGATTTGACAGAAATTGTGTTAAACCTATGTGTCAACTTGGTGGAGAATTGATGTCTTACTGTACTGAATCCTCCAATCCATGTCTCTCCATTTATTTAGATTTTTTAAAAATTTCTTTCATTAGTGTTTTTTGGTTTTAAGCATAAGTCCTGTACATGTTTTGTTAGATTTATACCTAAATATTCCCTTTTTTATTTAAGTAAATTAAATGGAGTTATATTTTTAGTTTTGGTTTTTTCATGTTCATTGTTAATGGATAGAAATACAATTGATTTTTACATGTTGATCTTATGTCTTATGACCTTGTAGAACTTACTTATTAGTTCTTGGTGTTTTTGTTTGTTTTTGTCTTGTAGTATCTTGGGACTTTCTGCATAGGTAATCATATCATCTGTAAATATGGACACTTTTATTTTTTCCTTTCTGATCTATATGCCTTTTATTTCTCTTATTTGCTTTATTGAACTGGTTGAGTTTGAGTGCTATATTGAATAAGAGTGGTGAGATAGGACATCTTGCTTGTTCTTGATTTTTGAGGGGAAACTTAGTCTTTCACTATTAGGTATAATATTAGTTTTAAGGTTTTTTTGTAGATTTTTTTTTATAACGAATTTACTTCTATTCCTAGTTTTCTTAGAGTTTTTCTCATGAGTAGGTATTGGATTTTCTCCAGTACTTTTTCTGCATCTGTTGATACCAGATTTTTCTTTAGTTTGTTCATGTGAATTATATTGATTTAAATTTTTTAAAATTTTATAATCGACATATATCATGTTAGTTTTAAGTGTATAACATAATAGTTCAATATTTGTATTGTGAAATGATCACATTAACTCTAGTTAACATTCACTACCACACATAGAATTTTTTTCTTATGATTAAGACATTTAATTAAGATTTACTCTCTGAGCAACTTTCAGATATACAATACAGTATTATTAGTTGTGGTCACCATGCTGTATATTACATCCCCATGACTTATTTCATAACTGGAATTTGTATTTCTTTTTCCACCTTCACCCATTTTGTCCACCTGCGTCTCTTGCCTCTGGCAACCACTGTTTTCTGTATCTGTGGGATTTTGTTTTTTAGATTCTACACATTATGTGAGATCATATGGTATTTGTCTTTCACTGAACTTACTTGACTTAGCATAATGCCCTCAGGGTCCATCCATGTTGTCGCAAATGGCAAGATACCATTCTTTTTTTGTAGCTGAATAATATTCCTGTGGGGAAAGGTGGGGAGTGCATATATATACACATACACATTTTCTTTATCTACTCATTCACTGATGGACACATAGGTTGCTTCCATGTCTTGGCTCTTGTAAGTAATGCTGGTCTATTTTTGAATATTGAGTAATTCTTATTTCTTTGGGATAAACCTTTGTTGGTTATGGTGTATTATTTTATACATTACTGAATTTTATTTGCTAATATTTTGTTACAAACTTTATATTCATAAAAGATATTGGTCTGTGATTTTTTCTTCATATTGAGTTTTTCTGATTTGGTATCAGAGTAATATTAGCTACACAAAATGAGTTTGAAAGTGTTCCCTCCTTTTCTTTTTTCTGGGGGAGACTGCGTAGAATTGGTGTTAATTCTTCTTTAAACATTTGGTAGACTTCTCCAGTGAAACCATCTGGCCCTGGAGATTTCTTTTTTGGTTGCCATTACATTATTAAAATTAATGGTACTATTTAAATTACCTTATTGATGCTGGGTTAGTTGTGGTAGTTTGTGCTTTTTAAGGAATGGTCCATTTTATTGAAGTCAAATTTATGTGTAGAGTTGTTCGTAATATTTCCTTATTACCCTTTGTATAGCTGCAGGATCTGTAGGATAGTGCCTATTTCGTTTTTGATGTTGGTAATTTGTGTCTTCTTTGTCAGTCTTGCTAGAGGGTTGTCAGTTTGATTGATCTTGTCAAAGAACTTGCTTTTTGTTTTATTGAATTTTTACTTTTGTTTTTCTGTGTTCAATTTTATTGATTTTTGTTTTTATCCTTATTGCTTCTTTTCTTACATTTGCTTTAGGTGTTTCATGCATTTCCAGTTTTTTGAGAAAGGAGCTCAGGTTATTCAAATTCATGCTTTTCTAATATGAGTATTTAGTGCTATACATTTCTTTTTCAGCACTGCTTTAGCTGTGTTCCACAAATTTTGGTATGTTGTACTTTTATTTTCATTCAGTTAAGTGTATATTTTTATTTCCCTTGAGACTTTCTTTTTGACTATGGATTATTTAGAAACATGTTACTTAGTTTGCAAGTGCTTTGCGTTTTTCGTCCTTTCTATTTGCTCTAGTTTGATTACATTTTGGTCAGAGAACACACTATATGATTTTAATTCTTACAAATTTGTTGAGGATTGAGGTATGGCACAGGATTTGGCCTATCTTGGTAAGTTTTCTGTGTTTATAAGGAATGTGTATTTAGCTGTTGTTGGGGGGGCTATTCTGTAAATGTCAATTAGATCCTCCTGTTGATTCATTGGTGGTGTTGAGTTCTTCTCCTTGCTGATTTTCTGTCTCCTTCTAACAATTGCTGAGAGAGGAGTGTGGAAGTCTCCAACTAAAATTGTGGATTTGTATATTTCTTTTCATTTTTAACCATTTTTGCTTCACATATTTTGTTGCTCTCTGGTCTAGAATATATTCACTTACATATTCTGTGTCTTCTTGATGGATTGACTCTTTTATCATCACATGATTTCACATTCTGTTCCTAGTAATTTTCTTTGCTCTGAAGTCTTTGTTTCACAATAATGTATCCACTCTAGCTTATTTTTGATTACTGTTTGCATGGTATATTGTTTCTTATTCCTTCATTTTTAATCTATCTATATTGTTACATTTGAAGTAAGTGTCATTTCTGTAGATTGGTCATGTCTTGTTTATCAGCTCTGATAATCTTTTAATTTGAATCGTTGCTTCAGACTATTTACATTGAATATAATTGTTTTAGGGCTTAAATGTGCTGTTTTATTTTTTGTTTTCTGTTTAACTTCCCTCTTTTGTTTTTCTGGTTCCCTTTTTCACCTTCCTATGGGCTACTTGAACATTTATTATTATTCTATTTTGATTTACGTATTGTGCTTTTGTGTGTATTCTCTGTATAGCTTTTTTATTGGTTACTCTAGGTATTAGATTAGACATACATAACATCACATTTGGTGTTGACATTTTACTAGTTTGAGTGAAGGGTAGAAATCTTAACTTACTTTATGTTCTTTTATCCTCCTGTTTATAATCTTCTTTAATATCACCTTATATACATTGAGAAACAACTAGGCAACATTATCATTGTTGCTTCAACTTTTAAGAAAATGAAAGTGTATTGTATTTTGTCTATATTTTTTACTCTTTACATTATTTCTTCCTTCCTGATATCTTAAGATTCTTTCCTTTATCATTTTCTTTTTATTTAGAGAATTTCCTTTAACCATTATCTTAGGTCTGCTTATAATATCTCTCTTAGTTTTCTGTCATCTGACAATATCTTTTTTAAAAGATTTTATTGAGTGAGATAGCACGTGCGCACAAGAAGCACCACTCAACAAGAGAGGGGCAGAGGGAGAGGGAGAAGCAGGCTCCATGTGTGGGCCTCCATCCCAGGACCCTGGGATCATGACCTGAGCCGGAGGCAGACACTCAACCCCCTGAGCCACGTGATCACCCCTCTTTTTTTTTTTTTTTTAAAGATTTTATTTATTTATTTTTAGAGAGAGAGAGTGCATGCAAGTGTTTGCAAGCTGGGGGAGGGGCAGAGAGCGAGAAGCAGACTCCCCACTAAGCATGGAGCCTGATGTGGGGCTTGATCTCATGATCCCTTGAGATCATGACCTGAACTGAAATCAAGAGTTGGATGTTTAACTGACAGAGTCACCCAGGCTCCCCAACAATATTTTTTTTATGCATTTTATTAATTGAAGTATAGTTGACACACAGTGTTACATTACTTTCAGGCGTACAACTAAGTGGTTGGACAAATTATATGTTATGCTGTGCTCGCCACAAGCGTAGGTACCATTTATGACCATACAATACTGTTACAATACCATATGACTGTATTCCCTATGCTGTACCTTTTGTCCCCATGACTTATTCATCCCATAACTGGAGGCCTGTATCTTTTGCTCCCCTTCTTTGATTTTTCTTTTTGCTGGGTATAGAATTCTAGTCTGACAGTTTTTTGTTGGTTTGGATTTCTTTGGATTGGTCTTGTTAGTTTCTTCAATAGGTTTATGTCTCTTGCCAAATGTAGGAAATTTTTAGCCTTCATTTATTTTAATCCTTTTCAGTCATATTCTCTGTCTTTTCTCCTTCTGGGCCTCCAGTGATACAACTGTTACATCTTTTGTTATAATTCCACAGGTCTGAGTCTCAGTTTGTTTTTCCCCTTATTAGTTTTTTTTAAAGATTTATTCATTTATTTAGAGAGAGCGCGAGTACACAAGCAAGGGGAGGGGCAGAGGGAAAGGGAGAGAGAGAATCCACAAGCAGACTCCCCGCTGAATGTGGAACCTGATGTGGGGCTTGATCCCAGGACCCTGAGATTATGACCTGAGCCAAGACCAAGAGCCGGCCACTTAACTGACTGAGCCACCCAGGTGCCCCCATTTTTCCCAAAGTGATCGAGATCTGGATGGGGCGCCTGGGTAGCTCAGTTGGTTAAATGTCCAACTCTTGATCTCAGCTCAGGTCTTGATCTCAGGGTCATGAGTTTAAGCCCTATTTTGGGCTCCATGCTAGGCATGGAACCCATTAAAGAAAAAAAATCTGATCTTATGAAAATTTTTATAGGAACTTTAAGAAAATAATATTAGCTGGTTTTTTTTTACTGTTGTTATACTGCTGCTAACTAAAGAACATATGACATGTATTTATTTTTCCCCAAAGGAAAAAAAAAACAGTCATTTGAAAGAGTACTTTGAAAAACAACACATGCTTTTCCCCAAAGCAAGATCAAATCGTATGAACTTTTTCATGTATTCGTACCAAGAGAAAGTCTAGCTTGTGTTCATCTGTACCTATACACCTATAAAGTGATAGGGAGGAAAATCCTCTTTGAAATTAATCATGAGTATTTTTCTGTGACTTACTAGGATATATCAGGTTCTTGTAACAGTCCTGTGTAGTAGTTACTATAATTATCTTTGTTTTACAGATGAGAGCATTGAGGCTGTGAGGGGCTAATAACTTGCTAAGATCATGAGACTGTTAAGTGTTCTAGATTAGAATATGACTCTATGTCCTTTTGAGAGAATACTATTTACATAGAAATATTTTTCTTTTTTACAAGATTAATGTCTCATTTTTGTTTCTTCATTCTGTACTCCCTAACATTTCTTGGATCCTCACTTAATCATTTATCTTCTATAAATTTATATCTCTTCTACCTACCAGTATTCCATTAAGTTTAGGTTCTAATCATGCAGGTTTCTAATCTTTCTCCTTTCTTTTGGCCATTATTTGTTCATTTTCCATTAACTTTTTTTCTTTTCTTTTTCTTTTTTTTTTTTTTAGGGAGAGAGTGTGCACACTTAGGGAGAGTGTGGGGGATGGGGAGGGCAGAGGAAGAGGGAGAGAGAATCTTGAACAGGCTCCATGCCCAGGCTCAGTCTCAGAACCCTGAGCTCATGACCAGAGCCAAAATCAAAAGTCAAAGGCTTAACTGACTGAGCCACCCAGGCGCCCCTCCATTAATTTTTCTACCCACTAGAAGCTGGTTTATGCCATTCTATTTAAGATCGATAGTGACCTTTTCATTTTAATTTTCCAAAGAGTCTCATCCCAGTTTCTCCTCTGGGCCTAGATGGTCTAATGTATACTTCTACTACAATCTCTTGTCTCGGGTGTCTACGGGTATTGTAGTTGTTTTACAGCTTTTATGAGCAATGCCCACTGCTTTTTTTTGCCTGTGTTCCAAGTTATGCAAAACAGATGAGGTCCTTGCCTTAGTCTTTCAGGCATTCCCCAGACAGTTTAGAACAGATATTTGCAATAATTTACCAGTATGGTTTTACCCTGCTTCCTCTGATTCAAGATGGGGGAAGTGGGAACCAATCTGCTGCCTGCTCAAGACTAAGCTTGCCCCAATTTGGAGGAAGTGGGATAAGAGTGAGTAAAAATGTCACAAAACTTTCTACCATTTGAAGATGGTTTTTACTTAATTGGATGTTTGCTTGACTGCTCTAAACCTTTGGTTGTTTTTCTAAGTTGCTGCAAAGTTGGTTCAGAGAGCTTCTGGGATTTTTTTGTTCTATTTTGTTTCAGTGGGGGATGAGAGCTTGGAGCTTACTAATCCACCATTTTGTTGATTTTCAATACTAACTTTTTAAAAACAATTGTAGTAAAATATATATAATATGAAACTTAGCATTTAAATTATTTTTGAGGGTACACTTCAGTGGCATTAAGTATATTCACATTGCTGTGCAACCATCTAACCATCTTAAACCATATTTAATTACAAATTATTTGGCTGCTTCTGCGTTTTTCATTCTATTTGACTTCTCTGTGGCATTTTACTCTGCTTTTAAGTTATAGAGTTATCTAAGCTTTTGTGATGCTATTATATTCCTTTCACCTCTCTGACTGCTTGTTAGCCATTTTTGCTCTGCTTACCTCTCAGATGTTAATGTTTCCCAGGGTGCTATTCTTTACTCTTTTTCCATTCTCCCATTATTTATACTCACTGAGTAGTTGGATCTGTTTTCGTGGATGTAAGTGTGTTCTCATGACATACAAATTTGTATCACAGTCCAACCACTTTGTTGAACTCATACTCATTTTTAACTCCCATCTTGTTATCCGTAAAGTGGTACTTAACATTTGTGTATCTAAAATATTTATCTTTCCAAAATATATTATCTGCCTTGGTTAATGAAGTCACCACTCACCTAAAATAGAAGATATACAATTATTTTTCTAAGTCACATAACCATTCTTAACGCTTTCTGTTTCTCTTTTGGTCACTCACCAGGTTCTTTTGTTTCTAATGCTCCATTCTTGTTGCTCCAATTTATTTTTTTTATGATTTTTAAAAAAAATTTTAAAGATATTATTTATTTGTGAGAGAGTAAGAGCACAAGTAGGGTGAGCTGGGAGCCCAGTGTGGTGCTAGATCCCAGAACCCCACGATCATGACCTGAGCTGAAGGCAGACGCTTAACCAACTGAGCCACCTAGGCTCCCCCTTGTTGCTTCAATTTAGATCAGACTTTAATCTTCTTGTGTTTTTGTTACCATAGTATCCTCCTAATACCTAATTTCTGTACCTGTTTCTTCCTATTCAAAGTTATCATCTTTATCCTTGCCAGGCTTTAGTAAAATAAAAACCAGTTGTGTCACTCACTCTCTTTCCCCCCAAAATTCCTGTGGTAAATGGGTATCAGAAGATAAATACCCAGATTCTTAGCCTGGTATGTTATACCTTTAACGCATATTCTGTAACTCATCTTCACAGCTTTGTCTCTTGCGTTTCCTTCTTCTTACCCTTCTACAACCAGAGCATCCTATTCTCTTTTTCTGAATTCTCCTTGCCTTTCCTCTCTCCTAGATTGCCTTGCCTGCCTCTATCTTATTCCTTCTTAATTCTGTTTTTAAGGATCAGCTCAAATTTCATCTCTTCCTTGAAGCCCAGTTTGGTTAAACTGTCCTTCTCTGTTCATGTAGTAAATACCTAGTTATAACACTGAGGATCTTGTAGTACTACTTTTTCTACCTAACCAATGAGCTCCCGAATACAGGAAGTATTTATTATTATTACTATTGCTACTATTATGTCTGTTTTCTTATAGAGGAGAAAGGAGACCTATAAATAATTACAATATAACAGATAACAGCAGTTCCTATAATAGGGAGCACATAGGAGGTCATTATTTATATTTTCTTAGGGTGTTGGGGAAAGAGCACAGAGTAAGCAACATTTGAAGCAGTTTGAATATAAGTACTGTTCACATTCCAGCTGGAGAAAAGAGCAAGTGTAAGGGCAGTAGGGTAGAGTGAGCATGACCTATTTGGTAAATAGCTGGAGCACGCTGTGGCCCAAGCCTAGATACTTGCATGTAGAGAAAATGAGGCTGGAAAGGTATAGCTGAAGGCTGATTGGAAAGAGCCATTGTATGTTTTACTAAGTATTTAGAATACATAAGTTTTTTGCACTGTACTTGTCCTGGGGCGTATTGGCATGTATGTAGTAATGTCACACTAGTTAAATAGATTTTAATCATATTTAATATCAGAAGTTGTTAAAATTTTCTGAGGAAATTCTGTTTTCATTTTCATATCAGTGCTTAATTTTGAGAAATTCCTTCCCTCTTTACCTAGTGAAGAGATCAAAGTATACCCAGACATTTTCTTTAAATGGTATATTGTCTGTTATCAAAACATCCTGTCCATCAAACAAATTAAAAGATATACTATGTTCATGGATTGGAAGAATTAGTATTGTTAAAGTGTTCACACTACCCAAAGCAATCTATAGATTCAATGCAATCCCTTTCAAAATACCAATAGCAATTTTTTTTTTTTTCAGAACTAGTACAAACAATCCAAAAATTTGTATGGAACCACAAAAGACTCAAATAGCCAAAGCAGTCTTGAGGAAGAAAACCAAAGCTGGACATATTATAATCCCAGATTGCAAGATATATACTACAAAGCTGTAGTGATTAAAACAGTATGGTACTGGAACAAAAATAGAAAGATCAGTGGAACAGATAGAGAGCTCAGAAGTAAGGCCATGCCTGTATGCTCAGTTAATCAACAACTGAGGAGGCAAGAATATACAATGGGGAAAAGACAGTCTGTTCAGTAAACGGTGCTGGGGAAACTGGACAGCTACATGCAAAAGAATGAAGCTGGACTTTTCCTTACACTGTACACAAAAATAAACTCAAAATGGATTAACGACCTAAACGTGAGACATGAAACTATAAAACTCCTAAAGAAAATATAGGCAATAATCTCTTGGACTTTGGCCTTAGAGCGTATTTATGGATATGTCTCCCCAGGCAAAGGAAATAAAAGTAAAAATGAACTATTGGGACTACACCAAAATAAAAAGGAAAGGAAACCAGCAACAAAACAAAAGGCAAGGTAGTAAATGGGAGAAGACATTTGCAAATGATATATCCAATAAGGGGTTAATATCCAAAATATATAAAGAACATAAAAAAACCCAGTCTGATTTAAAAAGGGGCAGAGTATGTGAATAAACATTTTCCCAGAGAAACCATGCATTCACTAATCATCAGGGAAGTGCAAATCAAAACCACAATGAGGTATCATCTCATACTAGTCAGAATAGCTAGTATCAGCTAAACAAGAAAAAATAAGTATTGGTGAGGATGTGGAGAAAAGGGAACCCTCATGCCACACTATTGGTGGGAATGTAAATTGGTGCCGCCACTGTGGAAAACAGAATGGCAATTCCTCAAAAAATTAAAAATAGGATTACCATATGATCCAGTATTTCTGCTACTGGATATTTACCTAAAGAAAATGAGGGTCACCTGGGTGGCTTAGTCAGTTGAGCATCTGACTCTTGATCTCAGCTCAGGTCTTGATCTCAGGGTCATGAGTTCGAGTACCATGTTGGGCTCCATGCTGGGCATGGAGCCTACTTAAAAAAGAAAAAAGGAAATGAAACATTCTTTTGAAAAGATAAATGTACTCCTATGTTTATTGCATCATTATTTGTAGTAGGCATGATATGGAAGCAACCCATGTGTCCATTTGTAGATGAATGGGTAAAGAAGATGTGATAACACACACACACACACACACACACACACACACACACACCTTGGCATGTTACTCAGCCATTAAAAAGAATGAGATCTTGCCATCTGTGACAACATGGATGGACTTAGAGGGTAGCATGCTAAGCAAAATAGGTCAAAGACAAATACTTTATGATTTCACTTACATGTGGAATCTGAAAAACAAAGTAAGTGCAAAAAGACTCTTAAATATACAGAACAAACTCTAGTGAGTCCCAGAGGGAAGGTGGGTAGGGGGAACGGGTGAAACAGATGAAGGGGATTAAGAAGCACAGATTTCCAATTATAAAATAAATAAGTCACAGAGATAAAAAGTATAGCATAGGGTTTGACATCAGTCTTTTAGTACCAAGGGTAGCCTGTTGTAGAAGTAGTTTGGTTTTCAGAGACCCTGGTTTTACTGCCATAATTTTAACGGTGTTTTTGGTAGTTTCTTAAAAAAAAAAAAAAAAAGGGTCTAGGTTTAGAATAGTAACCAGTTAGATTTTCAGATTTTACTTAAAAATGAATGCTTTTTACACATAGTATATCTTGTTTTCCTCCTGCCATTATATTTCCTGTCTTACAACAAATGTATTATTACTAATGGATTTGATCCTAAATGATATTTTACAAAGAAGTCTTACTTTTGTAATTCAAAATTATCCAGAGAACTAAAGTTTGTAACAGTGTTTAGTTGAATAATTTTCTCCTGCTGCTTCTTTTGCTTAAGTTCTGTTGTGAGATCTTTTCCTTATGATAACAACAGTGCTTCTTAGGAAATGTGAAATGTTTGTTCCTTAGATATTGTAAAATGTTAAATTTGTAATTAATTATGCCTTCCTTTATCTGTTTGTTTGAAAGTACTTCTCCAATGTGAGTAGCCTCTTTCAAAATATACTGCTATAACTGGTCTACTCTCATTGTTTAACTATGAGTAGTAAAAAATTTAATTATTGTAATTCTTTGACATTGGTTCCTCTCTTATGTGTCCTTTCCTCTTCGGTTCTTAAATTGATGATTAAACTATATAATGGAATGTTGTGAAAGTAGAGGGTAGCTTTCCTTCAGCCTAAATAATAAAATTAAGTGAAGGAGCAGTAGGACTACATGCTTTGGCTATTACTCCTTGTAAATTGTTTTTTGCACTTGGAGGAACGTTAATTTCTGTTAAGATCCTGAGTTCTGGTACTAGAATTTGGACTTCAGAAAGTGGGGAAGTCTTATTCATTATTTACAGAACTTTAGAGTGTTGGATAAAAGTCAGAATTCCTTGCCCCAATTTATGGTTGGAAATAGTCCTCGTGTAACTTAACCCACTGCATGAAAGTGGAAGCCTGTGTCCCTCTCCTCCACCACAGTGTCTTGACTCCCCATAGCCTCTGTTTTGTATATGCTTTAGATTACACTTTTTGTTCTTATTTCTCTGATAAAAGGCATATAAATTTTGCTTATGGATGATCCTGAAAAACCATATGTTATCTCATACTCTACTATAAAATTAAAAGTGTATGATTATAGGTCCAGACACCTAGTTACCATATACAATTAGTGGAGACATCAAGTTTTCCATTAACAAGTGGCCAAGCAAAAAGTCAGGTACCTGATGTTAAAAAAAAAAAAAAAAAAAAAAATCATGGATGGGGATTACTATGTTGGAAAAGGATTTATAACATAGTGACCTAAGATTTACTCTTAGAGTTTTATGACTGCATGACTAAAACGTCTGTTTTTCTCTTTATGTCATTTCTAGCAATAGTGAGACTAATTTGTAAAACTTTCAAATGTCAGAGAAATAAAAGGAGGAGGAGGTGGGACCATTAAGGGTCACTTTACATACTTCACTCATTTAATTCTCATAAATCCATTATGAGTTGTAGGAAGTAATTATCCTCATTTTACAAAAGAGAAAACCTCAGAAAGGTTATTTGACTTGTCCTCCCAATAGTAGCATGCAAATATACTATGTTTTTTTCTTTAAAATGCTTTGCTTTATATCTTCATGGTTGAATTCTTTTGACCCATCTGGAATTCATTTTATTATTAAGCCTGACTCAAAAATCATTCATCTCCATAGTTATGTCCAGTTACACAAACAACATTTACCAAAGAGTGACACTTTTGTCAGCCCCATCTTGCCCCTGTCCTTACTGTTGAATGGGCAATTCTCTCACCCTTTCCGTGCAACAAGTCCCTATAACTTATGCATTGGTTAGTGCTATTTCAGTTCGGTGACATTTATTGAGCCCTTGCTATGTATTTTAGTTAGGATGCTTTAAGTTATAAGAAATAGAAAATCCAATGCAGTTGAATCAGACAATTCATTATCTCAGGCATGGGTAGAGTGGTTCCAGAGTAGATTAATTCAGTGATTGAACAGACATCGTCAGGGACCCAGGTTCCTTCCATCCTTGGCTCTGTTGCTCTCATTGTGCTTGGCTTTGTCTTCTAGCAACTTCTCTGAGTCTGCAAGATGGCTGCTGTTGTTTAGGTGTCACATACAGACATGACAATTTCTTTTGAAAGGAAGATATTTCTTACGTGTATAACTTTTTAAGAGAGAAGAAACTTTCCCCCCAGAATCCTTCTGTAGGTTTTCCCTCATGTCTCATGTGACAGATTATTACCATGTTCCTGTACTTAAAGTGAACACTGGCAAGAGTAATGGGTCACGGTGTTGGGTTTAGATTAGACTGTTTAGAACCAACCTCCTGAAGCTGAGGAAGGTCTTTCCACTCCTTGAAGGAAGCTCATGGAGGAAGTTGGGTGGCTTGAACAAAATCACAGTTAAATTAGGAAGGTCTAAGGGGGAAATAATTGTCGAATTAGGAGAGCCAATAGTCTTATCTACTATATTATGAGTAAAATGTGATGCTCAATTCTGGGGCTTACCTTACTCAAGGCATTTGAAATCTAGCTTGAAGACTGAAGTAAAAAATAACTCTAAGACAAGGGGAACTGTTAGTTTTTATAGGTAGTTTAAGGAAGGTCGTGCAGAAGAGGGAGCAGTGGTGTAATAAAACAGGTTTGAGTCCTAGCTAGTGTCCTTTCTAGTCATAATTAGAAGAATGACTTGTAGTTTTCTATTAATTTTTGAACAGTACAGCTTGAGTTTAAATAGACATATTTATTCTCAATTCCTAACTTCATTTTTAAGAGATTCAGGATTTTTTTCAATCATGTTTTTATCATGGTTATGTTATATCTTAAACTACTAAACTAAGAGTTAGCATTTTGACTTTGATACGGCTTACCAGCTAGTATTGGGACAAGTCAGTTAATATTTTTGATCGCTATTTGATAAGGTCATTCAACAAGGTAATTTTTGAGGTTCTTTTGTACCTAACATTTAGTAATTAAAAAAAACTTTTGTGGAATAAGATTGGAAGCAGTTGTTTTCGATACATTTACCAAAGAGAGCATATGAGTAAAATTTAGTACATATTTCTCCTACTTTTTAATGTTTCATTTGATACTGGAAAACAATTTAAGCTATTATAATTTAGTTATGAATCTTTTAAAATTTGCAAGTGTCTTTGGAAGTAGATGTTTACCAGGAACTCTTAAAATAAGTTATTATAAAATATAATAATATTTGAGATTATTTTCCAGACAACTTAAGGTACTAAAATTTTGCCTAAAATTTTTCTTGTGTCATCAGTAGTACTTGGACTACTCTCTAGTCTAATTTTGGGGAGTGACCCAATGCACTGAAACTTTAAGAAAAATATTTCTTGAATAATGTAATGCCATTGCTGTTGAGCATAAAAATCACTAGCTTAATGTACATTTTATGCCTACTTGTTTAGTTATTGCGCAAGGTGCTGTGGGAAAAAATGAGATATTAACTGTGGTTTCTGCTTTAAAGAACTTAAAGGTCTTTTAAAAAAATCATTTAAGTTATCTTTTCCTAGAAAATAGAGAGTTCACATATTTATTGGTTTGGTTTTCCTTTTTTTTTAAAAGATTATTTATTTATTTATTTATTTATTTATTTATTTATTTATTTATTTAGTAGAGAGAGCAGGAGAGGAGGGAGGGTTAGAGGGAGAAGCGGACTCCCTACTGAGCAGGGCGCCTGGATGCTGGGACTCCAGGACTGTGACCTGAGCTGAAGGCAGTTGCTTAACAGCCCAAGCCACCCAGGCACCCTTGGTTTGGTTTTCCAATTTAGAATAGACCAAGCATCAGCTGGTCTTCCTAAACATCGTGTTTTCATGAAAAGTTCTTATCTTTTTTTCTGTAAAAAGAATTAACAGAAATATTCAAATTGCTTAGAAGACTCTAGGAAATGTATCTTAAAGATAGATACATTTGCATTAATGGAAGAGCTTTTTCTTCAGATCTGCACAGACTGAATTTTGAAAAGCCACTAATTGGGTGGGTTTGTCTCTTCAAGCAATCAACAGCATTAGTATTATTACCTGTTTTTCCATGTTCAATTTCCAACTCATGCAATACTATATTTTTTAAAGATTTTATTTATTTATTAGAGAGAGAGAATAAGCAGGGAGGAGGGTCAGAGGGAGAGGGAGAAGCAAATTCCCCACTGAGCAGGGAGCCCGATAAAGGACTCTGTCCCAGGACCCTGGGATCATGACCCGAGCCAAAGGCAGATGCCACCCAGGTGCCTGCACTGATATATTTTAAAGCATGTTTAAATTTGACTCTGCTTTCTGGTTTCCTAGGGAAATATATTAAGTACTTGTATTCTAAAATAACTGAGTGATCACACTTATCCTCTGGCTTTAATTTTTCCTTCAGCCTTTGGTGAACATGACTGTACAGGGTCTGCAGAAAGTGTGTCTTCCTCTGTTGCCTATGTTTTTATTCTTGGGCTTAGCTGAATTTCCCCAGCTAAATAAAATGAAGATTACTTGGGATTATCTGAATGTTCCTCCTGCTCCTGCCATAAGACATAAACTGCTCCTGCCATAAGATATAAACTGAATAGATACATTCCTATTCAACACTGATTGGTACACCTTCACATTGTCCTGCACTTGCTTAGATAATATTTAAAAATCCACTTAAAAGTAAAAGCCATGTTTGTCCTTTACTAATGGTTGTCCTATAAAGTGCTTCAAAGAAAGAAAGAGACTCTTATGAAAACCCAGTGTGTTTTTGTAATTAAAAAATGTATCTAAATGCAGAATTTATTTTATACTAAACATCACATTTTAGGCACTAACGTTTAGCTCCTACCTTGTAAAATACTGATAGTCACAAATACAGTCCATTTGTTTTTGATGAGTGTGAAATAAGGATAAATGTAGTAGTCAGGGTAATGAAAGTAAAATTTCATGCCCTTAGGAGGGAAAGGGCATGCGTTGAAGTCATGTGTAGCCAGTTTGTGGTGATTTTGCTCCTGGGCAATTTAGAAGGTCAAAAATCTATATATGAAATAAATAAAAACAAATTTTATCTTTTTGTGGTACCCATGTAACCTTGTAGAAGGTGTTAAATGAATGCAGGGTATATGAGTGAGGGCAAATTAAATGTTAAAGCATATGTTTTATTCTTTACTCGTAAAAAAGGAAAGTGTTCATAGTGTGATCCAAAAAACTAACTGTTTGTTTGTTTATTTGTTTAGGATGGATTGGATGCTTTGGTATATGATTTGGATTTTCCTGCCTTAAGAAAAAACAAAAATATTGACAACTTTTTAAGCAGATGTAAGTAATTTTTTGTGGAGGTTAATGACAGACTGTATATAACAAAGTCTTCACTTAGATAAAATCAAGCCCATCTTTTTTTTTTCTTCTTCTGTCTACTCTGGTTATTTCATCTAAAATTCCTACATAAAATGAGCAGGAAATAGGAAAGAAACATTATTAATTAGTTTATTAATTTGAGTGCCTAGCAGGAGAATATTTTATAAAATATTTTGCAGAAAAAGGAATGAAAAGTAATGGCTGAAATAATTATGTTAAAATAATAATATACATACATGCCCCTGAATTTCAGTAGTGTTATATTTATCCTCTATTTTTCTTTTGTAAATCATCAGCTATTCATTTTAATACCTCCAGGTAAGAGCAGATTGCACATGAAAAGCCCTCCTACCATTGAGATGAGAATTTTCTCCATGAAAGCTGGCTTATAAGCTTTACAGATTTTCTTTTCTAAAAGCCTTTTTAGATTTTGATATTAAGATTTTATCGTTTAAAATTTAATTACAGAGGGGCGCCTGGGTGGCACAGCGGTTAAGCGTCTGCCTTCGGCTCAGGGCGTGATCCCGGCGTTATGGGATCGAGCCCCACATCAGGCTCCTTTGCTATGAGCCTGCTTCTTCCTCTCCCACTCCCCCTGCTTGTGTTCCCTCTCTCGCTGGCTGTCTCTATTTCTGTCAAATAAATAAAATCTTTAAAAAAAAAATTTAATTACAGAATTTTTTAAGATAGTTTCAAACTTTTAATCTTAAAAAACGATAATAAAATTTAAATCATAAAATCTTTCCCACTCCATTTCTTTATTTCTGTTCCTGAACTGTACATAGTGATACATTTGGGTTGGGCTTGTTTTAGTGTTACTCATTTTTGGTTGCATATGTTTCATTAGAAAAGTTTATTTTTCTAGTCAAATCTTTTTACTTTGTTGTATTTATTGTTTTTACACTTTGAAATCTTGCCTCAGAATTTTACCTATCAATTTAATTTTTTTAAGTGTCTCGGTTTTTTATAAAAATATTTATTCAACCAAATTTTATTTTGGGATTGGTGCCAGAACCTGAATTGGGAACTTTTTAACTATAAATTTTCTTAATTTCTCACATCTTACTGAAATTACAGGAGAATTTTATTACTGTTTACATTTGTTTACCAACCTACTTAAAAATAGAGCAAAAGAACTAAAATGGTGGAGAATCTTGACCATTTCTTAGATGAGAGGCAAAGAATAAATGCTCATTGGTGCAAGGGAGGGGCTGTGTGATTTTGTAAAGTGGACAGCAAGGATTGGAACACACGCTTTCTTAATTTATTACTCATTTTATTATGCAACATTACTGCTTTCATAATATAAGTATGCCTTTTTATTACATTTTAAAATAGAAATATCAATAGCCACAGTAGAAATAAGTAAAATAAAATGAAAGTATAAAGCCTAAAGTAAACTTTAACTGATAAACCTATATAGTTTAGTTTTTAAATTGGAAACAAGTACAGAGAGTAACATAACAAAATTTTGCCAAATTATAGCATTATGTGGAAAATTGTGACGAAGGAAGTTTTATACCAGGATTGCATTGTAAAGTTAGTTCGAGTTTCAAAAATCAATTAGTGTAATTTACCATATTAACATATTAAAAAAGAAAATTCATAATATCATCTTAGGAGATAAGAAAAAGCATTTGATAAAATTCAGTATCCGTTTTTGATTAAAAAATATATCTCTACAAACTAGGAATTGAAAGAAACTTCCTTACAGTGATAAAGAGAATCTACAAAAAACCAACAGTTAGATTGTATTTGATTGTGTATGACTAAATGCTTCCCTCTAAGGTTGGAAAACGGCAAGTCTCTTCATATTACCACTTTCATTCAACATTGTCCTGGAAGTTCTAGACAGTGCAGGGTAAAATAAAGAAAAATCATACAGATTTAAAAAGGAAGAAGTAAAAAAGTTTTTATTCAGACAGCATGCTTTTATGTATACAAAAATCTCAAGATTCTACTCAAAAAGCTGTAACTAATTAAGTTCAGTAAGACCGCAAATTAGATTAATATGCAGAAAGCAATTGTACTTCTATATATTAGCAACAACCAATTTGAAGTTGCTATAACAAATAGAGCACCATTTACAATAGAAGCAAAAACATGACAAATTTAAGGATAAATTTGACAAAATATGTATGACTTATATACTGAAAACTACATAATATTACTGAAATTATAGAAGACCTAAAAAAGAACAAGAGTAGATATTCAATGTTCATGGATTGCACAATTCAATAATAAAATGGTACGAGTCTCCATGTTATAAATAGAATCCGTATATTCTCAGAGACTAAGAAGGTTTTTTTTTGTGTGTGTGTGTGTGTTTTTTTTTTTGTATGAAGTGACTGGCAATTCTAAAATTCATATGAAAATAAAGGATCTGGAATAGCCAAAGCAATTTGGGAAAGTAAGAACAAACCTGGAGAACTAACACTATAGGATTTTCAAGATCAAGACTGTATAATACTAATGAAATAATAAACATAAATAAATGGAACAAAATAGAGAATCCAGAAATAGACCCATACATACACAGTCAACTTATTTTCAGCAAAGTTGACAAGGTAATTCAGAATTCGAACCTTACTTCACACCATATACAAAAAGTAACTCAAAATTTTTCATAGACTAGACTTAAGAGCTAAAACAGCAGTTGTAGAAGAAAATACAGAAAGTATTTGTGACTGGTTAGGCAAGACTTTCTTAGATGGGACACAAATAACACAAACCACTTTTAAAAGAAGATAGATTTAGGCTTCATCAAAATTCAAAACTTTTTCTCTTCAGGAGATATTGCTAGGAAAATGAAAATATGTGCCATAGACTGGGAGAAAATAATTGCAAAACGTGTGAAAGGGGAAAGAATAGTCTTTTCAACAAATGCTGCTCAGACAACTAGATATCTGTATGTAAAAGAATGAAGTTGGATTCCAACCTTACACCATATACAAGATTAATTCAGAATATAAGAACCAAACTATAAAACTCTTAGAAGAAAATGTTGGCATAAATCTTCATGCTCTTGAATTAGTAAGTTTCTTAGATAAAATACCTTAAGTACAAGCAACTAGAGAAAAATAAATAAAATGGACATCATCAAAATTAAAAACTTTTGTGCTTCAAAGGGCACTATCAAGAGAATGAAAAGATAACCCACAGAATGGGAGAAAATATCGTATACCCGATAAAGGAGTGGTATATAGAATATATAAGTAAGTCTTACAAGTCAACAATAAAAAGATAGCCCAATTTAAAAATGAACAAGTGATTTGAATAGTCATTTCTCCAAAGAAGATACACAGTTGGCCAATATGCGGCTTGTTTAGTCATTGGATAGTTTCAGATTATGGCCACAATGAGATACTATTACACATGTATTAAAATAACTAAAAATTTAAAAACTGTCAAGTATATGTGAAAATGTGGAGCAACTGAACTCTGGCACATCGCTGGGTGGTTTGTAAAATAGTAAGGCACTCTGGAAAACAGTTTGACATTTTTTTAATAAACTTATATATGCATTTACTGTATGACCCAGGAATCCCACTTCTGGGCATTTATCCAAGAGAAACGAAAGCATGTGTCCACAAAGACTTCTGTGAGAATGTTTAAGGTGGCTTTATTCAAAATTGCTGTAAACTGGAAGCTACTTAAATGCCCATCAGTTGGTAATGGATAAACAAATTGTGTTACATCCACATAATAGAATATTTAACAGTAAAAAGGAGTAAATTAACTGGTATGTGCAGTAGCGTCAATAAATCTCAAAAGTATTGTGGTAGGTGGAAAAAGCCAGGCATAAAAGGGTATATACTGTATGATTCTGTTTGTAGGACATAACATTCCCCTTCAACTCAAGTTGTATTTATGTAATACTTCACACAAAGTAATAGATATTCATAGAAAGATAGGATTTTATATTCTGCTGAAATTCAATTATGTGGATATTTGTAGCTTTCATTGGTAAGTACATCAGATTTTTTTTTACTAAATGTGAGTGTTTAGCTTTGAATTGCTTTTTGCTGACAGATACCAGATACAGTGATGTAAGGATACACCTGGAACATGGGATAAAATCTTTCTCTTTAGTAATTCAGCTGAAGTCTCACTAGAGTGTAATAGCTTTAAAGCATAGCAGTTTGAAGTATTTTAAACTTCAGGCCTAACTAAATTACAAGCTGTTAATTTTCATCTCTTCGTGTTGAAGAGCGTTTACAGACTGAAAGGGAAATGAGAATCTGTGATCATTTGACTGAATAATTAGTTAAATATAAAGATTTGCTTTTCTGAACTCTGGGTACTCCTGAATAATAAGGACTACAAAGAAAATGTTTATCATCCTCACGTAACTAATAAAGATTTTAAGGTGAATATTAACTAGGCATTAGATCCAGATAAAATGGTGGGAGTTAGTCACATTTTAGAAGAAACATGTTTGGGGGAGTGCATTGGAAGGAGGAGAAAGGGAGAATTTGGGAACAGTGGTTATGACTGTATATGTTTGTAAACTATTATGAATGTCACTGAGATTTGGGGTACAGGATTCATAATTATGTTAGTAGAAAAGCAAACTTATTAAACAACTCTAACCAGTCTAAAAGAAGATAATAGAAGAGGGAAGAGCATTGTATGAGGAATTCCATGAATCTGAGAGTAAAAATGTGGTAGAGAGTGTTTGTTTGGATAAAAAATAAACAAACCCTGAAATGGTATTTTATGGTAGCATACTATAGCTTTCCTTATAGATTACAAAAGTGGCATATTAGCTCTGGGAGTGATCGTGGAGCAGCTGTCTACTTATAAAAGTATGTTAACAGTTGACAGACTTTTTATTTGCTTTGCCAATAATTTATTTATTGAGAAAATAATGAGAAAAATTAGCTTTTCTGAGTTTTGTTAGCATTTGGGATTTGATAGAGACCTTGAGACAAAGCATTCAGTTCCTTTTAGACCGGGTTTTCTCAGAAGTGGCACTGTTGACATTTTGGGCAGATAACTCTGTTATGGGGAGGAGCTGTCCTTTGCATTGTAGGATATTTAGTAGCATCCCTGCCTCTACCTTCTAGATGCCAGTAGCATACTCTTCTCCTTCCCTCATTGTGATAACCAAAAATGTCTCAAGACTTTGCCAAGTGTCGCCTGGGCATCAGAACTGCTCTCAGTTGAGAACTACTGCATAAGACTTTATATTAATGAAGGAGAGAAATGCTGGGCACGGTCAGGCACATGCTCCAAGCTTAGGAGATTTAACCAAATTTATTTAAAAGATAAATTCTATTAATAGTGTGATTCCAGGTGAAGGATGAATTTCAAAAAGGGATAAATATAGGAAAGTTTTAGCTCAAGAAATCAGGGTTATTCCATAGAAGTTCTTAGTTCAGATTGGAAACAACCATATCAAGTATGAGTACATATCCAGAGATAAATGTGAAAGAGTAGTGTAAATACAAAAATTGGGTTAGGCCAAAAGCCTGTGATGAGCAAAGATTTGTGAGAAGTTCTCAAGAGAACAGAAGTAACTTCCCCCACTCATCCCTCTCCATTTAGAGTAATGGGTTGAAGATGTATGAGAAAGTGATGAATTTACTACACACCACTACCATTCATTCATTCATTTTTGAGAGAGCTGGGGGTGGTGGTGGGGAGGGGGAGAGAGAGAATTTCAGGCAGGCTCCACATCCAGTGTGGATCTCAAAGCGGGGCTTCATCCTACGACTCTGAGATCACGACCAGAGTGGAAACCTAGTGTCGGACGCCTAACCGACTGAGCCACCCAGGCGCCCTGTGAGACCATTTATTCTTGGCATATTTTTTTTCATGTCCAGTCACAAAAGACGAAGAATAAGACAGTGTTTTTCTTTAAAACTGTATTTCCCTTACCATCTTGTGAAGGGAAATACAGGAGCAAATAGTCACTTTTATATATATATATATGTACTTTTATAACTGAACTTTGTAGAGAATGTAATGACACACAGATCTTGAGGTAGTAAAAAAAAGCCTTAAGAAGGAAAGTTAATATTTAAGTTGAGTCTTAAAAGACCAGGCTAGATTTTTTTTTCTTTTAAAGATTGATTTATTTGAGAGATCATGACCTGAGCCAAATCAAGAGCCCGGTGCCCAGCTGACTGAGCGCCCCAAGTGCCCCCAGGCTAGATTTCTTAATTGAGGAAGAACAATTCAGACAGAGAGGGAATAGCATTTGTTAAGTCAGAGAGCCACCTAAAAGTATGATTATTTTTGAGGAACCAGAAATTTGGTATAAATTGAACTTGGTTGATGATGAGTGGGAAGGGATAAGGAGGACAGATGGCAGAAAAGACTGAAATGGTAGGTTGGGGCTTTTGGGTTGATGGATGGGATAAAAAAAATTACTTAGTAGAAATGAGACTTCTTTATTTTCATTCTCATTATTTTTAAAAATTTAAAGGAATTGAAGTTCAGAGAAGGAGAAGAAATTTGAACTCTTCAAAGTACTTTACATTCCCAGTTCTAGGCAGATTACACCCTGGGATGTTGAATGAACGTGCTAATGTGTTGAGGGTCTTTAGAAAACCTTGGGAGAATAGTGGAGCTGCCAGAAAATTAAAGATAAACAAATGGTCTTATTATAAACTGAAGAAAAGACCCATGAATGTAGATTTTGGTCGGTAGGAGTCTTGACAGAAGCTTGAACTTTGTTTTCTGTTACAACTGTTCTTGTTCAGGCTTCATCGTCTGCATTGATTGATCTCGGTAAGATTTCCCCATTTACAGTTGGTTATCTACATTGCTGCCAGAGGATTCTTTTTCAACTGCAAATTGCTTAAGTCAAATCTCACTCCCAGCCTTTCATACAATCCACTGCATGACCTTTCAAGTTACATTCTTATCTGTACTGCTACTCCTTTGTTTCCTTATACCGCCACCATACAGCTTATACTTAGTTCATAGAAAGCGCTCTGATACCTTTGCCACAATACTTTTAGATGTTTTCCTCTTTGGAAAATTACTTCTAACCCCATCCAACTTAAATGAGTCATCCTTTAAATTTCAAATAAGCATTTACTCTAGTTTCCTAACCCCTGGGGCTAGGTCAGATGTACTGTGCTAGATATGTGCTTTCATGGCCTCTTGTGCACTTATCACAGTTAGGTTATATTTATTTGTGTGTTTATTTGATTGGTATTCATTCCTCTTCTTCCCTCATCACTAGAATGGAAGTGTCATGAGACCAGGGGCACTTGTATTTGTGTCTTGAAACCTGGCTAAATATTAGGTATGCATTAAATATTTGTTAAATGTATTAGAGGTTAAATGCTGACTTGTTAGAGATGTTCTGGAAAGTATTCTTTTGTTAGTAGAGTTTGGATATGATCATTGTCTTTTTAAATTGTTTTTTATTAGCCCACATGAATTGATATAACACATATCTGTGTATCCATGATCACAGTTAAATTAGTAGTTAATATTTTGCTCTATTTGCTTCTGGTCTTTTGTTCAAAATAAGATTTTAAGTTACAACTGAGGCCGTGGGCCTCATGTCTTCCTCTTCCAGATGTAATCACTAGCCTAGAGTTGATGATATACATATTTTTGTAGTCCTTATTAGTTGGGATTTTAAAATGAAGCCGTAAAATTGAATAAATTATGCAGTATGACCTGTGATATTACAAAAGCTTGTTTGAAGTTATTACAAATGAAATATCACTAAATTAGATTTTTTAAAAAAGAAATGTTAAATATCCTCTTTATTTTTTAAAATAAATCATATAATAAACTCATGGGAAAGTTGCAAGAATAGAGATTCCTTTATGCCCTTTACCCGGTTTTCCCTAATGTTAACATTTTATATAACATGGCACATTGACAGAACTAACAAATTAAAATTGGCATTACTGTTAACTAATTACATACTTTAGTTTTTCCATTAATCTCTTTTGGTTTTGGTTCCAGAATCCAGTGTATTCAGTTGCCATTTCCCCTTAGTCTCTTCCAGTCTGTGATAGTTTCTCAGTCTTCGCTTATTTTTTTTTTATGACCTTGACAGTTTTGAAGATTACTGATCAGGTATTTTATAGAATGTCCCACAGTTTGTGTTTGTCTGACTTTAGACTGGGGTTATAGGTTTGTGGTATTATGATTTACCAATGGTAATGTCTTTTATCACTTGGTTTAAAATAGTAGTCTCCCAAGCTTCTCTTCTGGAAAGTTACTATTTGCCCTTTCCATACCCTATCGTTTGGAATCTGATCACTAGTTCAGCCTATGCTTGTGGGCAGGGGGATCAATAAGCTCCACCTCCAGACTCAAAAAGGTTGTATATACGGTCTTTCACACAGCAGGAGCTTTTTATTTTGATAGCCTAATTAATCAATTATTTCTGTTATGAATTATGCTTTTGGTATTATATGTAAAAATCATTGCCAAACCTAAGATTGATTTGTTAAATTGTTTTGTTGAGATATAATTTATATACTGTAAAATTCACCCATTTGAAGTATACAATTCGTTGTTTTTTGTATAATTTTAGAGTTGTGCAGCCATTACCAGTCACTTTTAGAACATTTTTCATCACCTCATAAAGAAACCCCATATACATTAGCAGTCACTCCCATTTTTCCCTAAGCTCCCCAGCCCTAGCCAATGATTAATGTATTTTATGTCAGTATAGATTTGCCATAGATAATGGACATTACCTGTAGATGAAATTATATATGCGGTCTTTTGTGACTGACTCTTTGAACTTAGTATGATGTATTATTCAAGATTTGTTTATGTTGTAGCACATATTTTTTAATTGCCAAATAATATTCCATTTGTAGATCCACCTACCACATTTTGTTTATCCATTCATCTCTTGATGAACATTCATGTCGTGTCTGCTTTCTGGCCATCATGAATACTGCTGCTATGAACATTTGTGTGCAAGTTTGTATGTGGACATACATTTCATTTCTCTTGGGTAAATACCTAGAAGTGGAATAGTTGGGTCACATGGTAGTTCTATGTTTAGCATTTTGAAAAATCCGAGATTGATTTTAGATATATACTTTCTTTATTTTGGAGTAAGTAATAGTGACTGGCTTTTCTGTTGTTCCTGAATAGGTAAGAGCTGCAGGTAGTTGATTTGTCTCCATTTATAAATAATATCATTAAATGTTTTTCATGTTTCAGTAAGTATCATTGAGCATCTGTGTACATCAAGGACATATCCATGAATGAAGTGTGGTCTCTATCCTTACGGAAATGGGAATGTACTATATAATAGAAGAAACATAGCTGTATAAACAATTTCAGTCCAGATTGATAGATGAAATAATAGAGAAATTGTGGTATTTCAGAGGAGAGGGAGTTAGCCCATCTGCTTGAGGAGATCAACAATGGCTGAAGAAGAGATATAGGATTAGATCTTATTTGATAATAAGTTGGTCAGATAATGTGGGGGCAAGTCATTTTAGGCTGATGATCAATATCTGCAAAGGTATGGAGATTTGAAGCAGTATGGTAATGTGAGCAATTGCAAATAACTGGACAATGGTAGAGCGTGTTGGGGAGAGTATCTAGAAATAAAAGACTGGAGAACTGGACAGTAACAAGGTCTAAAAGCCATTTTATGCTAAGAATTTGGATTCCTCCCGCTCCCCAATCAGTTTCTCAAACTGGATCACTCTGTGTGTGTGTGTGTGTGTATGTGTGTGTGTGTGTGTACACACACTGGCAAAACATGGCACATCTTCCTGGACTTTGAATTTTATTTGAAGATTTGGGCATAAAATAATTTTTGCATTAAAACAGATTTTTGTGGAATTGAGTATTACGTTGTAGATTTTCTAGGTAAGTTTTATGTAATTTTAGAGCTTTTTGGGATTCTTTGACTACACTCAAAGTATACAAGGTATACTAGTTTTCTTTAGGCAAAGAATAGCAGTATTTTGGTCAAATGGTATATTGTGCATAGCTTTTATTACTACATTTCATCCCGACATTTAAAAAAACTTAACAATTAGGATGTCTTACAGTGTATAGTGGTACATAAAATTATTGTGCACTTTATAATCTCAGATCTTAGACTAGGCAGGCATGTCTTTTTCTCATTAGAAAGCAATAGTCATGGGGTGCCTGGGTGGCACAGCGGTTAAGCGCCTGCCTTCGGCTCAGGGCGTGATCCCGGCGTTATGGGATCGAGCCCCACATCAGGCTCCTCTGCTGGGAGCCTGCTCTTCCTCTCCCACTCCCCCTGCTTGTGTTCCCTCTCTCGCTGGCTGTCTCTATCTCTGTCAAATAAATAAATAAAATCTTAAAAAAAAAAAAAAAGAAAGCAATAGTCATTATAGAAAATTTGAAATACATAAAATATGTGAGGAATAAAATAATCTGAAATCCTACTGCACTCAGAAATGATTGCAAGTATTATTTTGCTGTATTTCCTTCTGGTCTTTTTACTGTTCACATGTACCAGTATATATTTCTGTTTACATATTTGTGCAGTTTATTCTGTTTATTTGTTCAATATTATAGTTGAATATCATTCTATGTGCTTTTTCTTTTTTATTTAAATTCAGTTAATTAATGTATAATGTATTATTGGTTTCAGAGGTAGAGGTCAATGATTCTTCAGTCTTATATAATACCCAGTGTTCATCACATCACATGCCCTCCTTAATGTCCATCACCCAGTTACCCCATTTCCCCACCCCTCTCCCTTACAGTAACCCTCAGTTTGTTTCCTGTGATTAAGAGTTTCTTATGGTTTGTCTCCCTTTCTGATTTCATCTTGTTTTATTTTTTAACACAATTTTAAATGTTGCCTAATACTCCATTATATGTATATAAAATTATTCAATCTTTACATTTTAAAAAACTTTTTATCGTAAAAATCTTAGTTCCACGTTATATCTAACTTAGGATAAATTTCTAGAAGTAGAATTTACTGGATATAAATTGTGACTTTTTTTTCTTAAGATTCTTAAGAAAAATCATCCATTTGATTTCTAGAAAATTAGATTGAAGAGTCTGTGTGATTGAAATCTTTTTGAATTGTTGGTAACCCTGAAACTATAAATTATCAATCTTTCTGCCTCTTTTGCTAACTGATAATTATTTAGAAAATGATTAGCTAGTTAGTGGCCTGTCAAGACTTATGGTGTCTACTTGTGACTCTGTTTACCCACTTCATTTTTTGTTACTGTGCTGTGGAGTAATAACTCCTCTGAATCTTAGCTTTCTGTCAGCATCACCTAGCTCAACAAAGTAGACAATCAGAAATTGGTAAAAGGGTCTAATGGTTATGTAATCCTATTTATTGGTCTTAGAATTAATGAGGGCTTACCAAATTTATAATTTTGCATGAAACAAATTCTGTAACAAAGAAGTTATTACTTATTATGGGAAAAACACAGAACACTATAAGAAGGATTGGAAGTTTTGAGAATTCTGCAGTTTTAGATAAGGTGACTAGCATGGGACTCACTAAAAAATGACATTTGAGAAAATTGTTAAAGTACTTGAGAGAATGAGCCAAGCAGATGTTTGAGGAAAGGGAATGGCATACAGAGGAATAGCCAGTATGAAGGCTTTGGGAGGAATATATCTGTCATGTGCGAGAGGCAGCAAGGAAGAAGCCATTGTGGCTGGAGAGAATTGAGCAAGAAGAATAGTAGGATGATGTCAGAGAAGTAAAGCTAGGTCATGTAGAGTCTTGTAGGCCATTGTAAGATCTTTGACTTTTGCTCTGGCTGAGATGGCAAGACATTAGAGAGTTTTGAGTAGAGGAGTGACATGCTCTGGCTTGTGTTTTTAAGAATATCACCTAGGGTTAAGAATAAACTATGGAGAGGCAAGGATAGACACAGTAAAATCAATTAAGAAGCGATTGTAGTAATCCTAGGAAGAGACGATAGTGGCTTGGTCCAGCATGTTAGCAATATAAAGAGTGAAAAGTTACCAGACTGGAGATAATATTTCAAAGGTAGAGCTAGCATGTTTTCCTGAAGGATAGGTTGTGGTGTGTAAGGGAAAAAAGGAGTCAAGAATGCTCCCTAGGTTTTAGCAAAATTGAATTGTTAACAGAAATACGGAGATCATAGGTAGAGGTTGGGGGTGAAAACATCTCTTCAGTTTCATACACATTAAATTTGAGAGGTCTGTTACCCATGTAGATATATTTTGTAAGCAATTGAATATATAAACCTGAAGCTTAAGAGAGAGATCTGGACTAGCCATAAAAATTTGTTGACTCGTAGGATGGCTTTTAAAGGCCACCAAAGAAATAAAGGTAAACAGAGAAGAAAACACTATGAAAGATTAAGCCTTGAGATGCTCAGTGTTAAGAACTCTGGGAGGAGGAGGAGACAGCAAAGGCAACTGAAAAGTAACTATTGAGGTTGAAAAAATATCCTTAGCATTGTTGGAAGAATGTGGAAGTCAAGTAGAGAAAGTATACCAGCAGAGAGGGACCAAACTGTCAAAAGCTGCTGATATGTCAGGATGAGAGGTGATAATTTGTCATTGTATTTAGCAACATGGTGGTAATTTGTGACTTTGACAAGCAGCTTTGATAGAAAGGTAGTGGCCAAATCCCTCCTAAATGGACTTAAAAGCAAATATGAAGAAAGATTTAGAAACTGAGAGGATAGACAACATTTGAGGGATTTTGCTGTAGTGAACTTGAGTAATGGGGCAGAAGAAGCTCGTGAGAGAAATGCGATGAAGAGATTTGTTTAAGGTGAGAATGAAAATAAGCATGATATAAGATCTGGTTAGAAAAGGGAAAACTTAATGATACAAGAGAAAGAGGGTAGTTTTGCTGGAGCCATGTCCTTGAACTAGTGAAAAAGGATGTGACATCACTGGTGGAAAGATTGGTGTAAAATAGCAGTATGCTCCTATAGTAAAAGGTGACCAAATACATACCTGCACATGCTGGCAGTTACATATATATGTATGTGTGGTGGTAAATCGGTGGCAGTTTTCTTCTGATTTTTTAATTTAATTCAGGGTGGTAGCCAAAAATGTCTTAGCTATGAATGAGGATCAGTGGGAGAGCTGTGCAAGGTTTGAGAATAGGGAAGAAAATGTAAAATATGGTCTCTAGCAGAGTAGGAGAGTGAACAGACTAGTGAAATATGATGCCAAGCAGAATTAGGGGCCAGCTTTAGGTTTGTGATTGGGAATTTAAAGTGGGATCAGTCAATATGATTTTATGTATTTATCCAGACTTATTTAACTGCATGGGTGCTGACACTGTTAGTTGGAGAATTGGATTTAACTACGATTGTGATTTTGCCAAACTAAGTATAATGAAGCAGGAGAGAGCCAAGATGGGGCTGGGCATTGTTGGAGTTGAGTTATTGGAGGGAGTGAGCAGGAAAGCTGGTAAGGAGTGCTTAAACGGTGTAAGATTTGAAATCGAAATTATGGGAAGATTATAAGTGGTTACGATAAGGTACCGGATGAGATCACTGAAAGAGAAAACTTAAAGGTATTGAGAGACCAGGTTATTAGAAATATCGTCCGTGGATAAAATAAAATCCCTAAGAGTTAAAACAGGTGAATGTTGGAGAGGTCAGTAAACCAGGAACTAAAAGTGTCTGACAATGAAATGTGATGACCCGAGAGTCAGTAGATTACAGCAATAATGAGAGGTAGCAAGAAATATAATCTAATAACATGAAAATCAAAGCTGGCAGATTTAGGATAGGGGTATAGAGATAGTAGTGGAGTTCACCTATCCACTTTCAGGGCCAGTGGTATGAGGCATGTGAGTAAAGGTAAAGGTCACCACTTGAGAGCTGCAGGGGAAGCAGTGTCCTTTGTGGGGACACTCTATCAGAGCAGGGGTTGGCAGACTACAGGCCACAGGCTAAATCTGGCCCACCACCTATTTTTGTATGTCTTATGAACAAAGAATGTTTTTTTATATTTTTAAAATGATTGATGAAAGGTCAAAAGAAAAATATGTCATGACATGTCAAAATTATAGGAAATTCAGATTTCAGTGTCCATAAATAAAGTTTTATTGGAACATTGCCACATTCATTCTTATGTATTGTCTGTGACTGGTTTTGTGCTCCAGTGGCTGAATTGAGTAGTTGTGACAGAAATCATACATGACATTGTTATTGGTTCACACTGCTACTCAGCTAAATCACAGTGGTACAGTTAGAGCAGAACAGCATTTCATGTGTATCACCATACCACAACATTTTATTTTTTATTGCCAGTGCATACCCCTTGTGTCAAAAAATAAATAAATAAAAAAGAAAGAAAACTGAACTTTGAATGTTGTCATTTTGAGACACAGTGGACTGTGGATTATTTTGTGAAGTTAAAAGGCAAAGCGTTGTGTTTATTTTGCAGTGACACTATAGCTGTGCTAAAATAATATATATTGATGTTACCAGAGTGAGTTATTATCATAATATTCCCATCTCAGGAAAGCAACAGTCAGAAAAAATAGAAAACTTGAAATGGAATATCTCATCACAGAATTTTCTTCACAAAAATAAAAAAGGAATGAGGCTGTGACCTTACATTAGCTTATGAGTGGCTTATTAGCCAAATAGAGAAATGGTGAGTGTTTGCAGCAGCAAAAAAAAAAAAAAAAAAAAAAAAAAAAAAAAAAATGTGTAGAGAAAAATTTCCTTAGACTACTAGCTTTTTGGCAAGAACCTCAACGAATTGAGGTCATCAAGAGCAACATCAATAGTCAAAAAATAAGACAATTTCCTTGACTCTTGTTTATTTGAGGAGTCAGTGCTAAGTTTGAAATAACTAAAGAATTATCCTCTCCATGTGTAGTCTTCATGGAACAAGTACAGGCAAGAATATTTTTAAGGAAGTTGAGAAAATACTAAGTACAGCTTAAAGAGGAGTCTGCTGAGGTGTGTTACAAGTGATAGTAGTTAAAATTATGTGTGGTACAGAAAAAGGCTTAGTTGGACAAACTGACAAAGCTTATGAAAACACAAGGCCTCTAAAGCCTATAGTTATTTTATATTATACATCAGCAGGTACTTTGTGGAAAATACTTGAATCTGTCACGTGTTATTGAACCACAGTGTCAGTGGTACACCCAATTCACTCTCGTGGACTTACATCATCAGTTCTGTAAATTTTTGTCAGAAATTGGAACTGAACATCCAATTTATCTTAAGTTGATGTCTTAGTAGTGATGCTGTTTAATTGTGATATATTTTTTTTTAAGGACTGCAATGGACTAAATTGTGTGTTGTCCCCTGCACCCCCAATATATGTTGAAGCCTTAACCCCCAATGACTGTATTTGGAGATAGGGTCAATAAGGAGGCAGTTAAGGTTAAATGAGGTCATAAGGGTGGGGCTCTGATAAGATAGGATCAGTGTCCTTACCTTGTTGCACACTAGGAAGAGGTCATGTGAACACAGAGATGGCAGCTGCCAACAAGCCAAGAGGGCCTCACCAGAATCAAACATGCTGGTCCCCTGATCTTGGACTTCCAGACCCTAGAACTGTGAAAAAATGAATGAATATTGTTTAAACCACTCAGTCTATGGTATTTTGTATGGCAGCATGAGCTAAGACAGAGACCAAGATGAAGGTTTTTAGAGCCACTCCCAGCTGTTACTGAGTTCTCATTATATACTAATTGACTTTGGAAGTTAGTTTTTGAAAATGTTTCTTAATGACTATAACCTAAAATTAAAAGGCAGAACAGCAGTTTAATGCCATACTTAAATGTAATAAAGTCATTTGACAACTAATGTTGTTTGAATCACATATCAAGCTGCCTTATACACTTCCTCTGTTGTTAGAAATTAAAACAGGAAGCAAAATCATCATTCCCACATAAATTTGCAGCAGATATATTTTCTGAGCTCAAACAACAGACTTTTCAGCCTATTTATGGCTCTAAACCTCATATAACCAGAGCTAGGAATCCTTTCTGAACCTCACAGGCTATTATATAAAACATCCTGGTTCAGGACTTTCTTAACTCTCATCTGGAATATTACAGTAGTCTTAAAATTCTCCCCACCCCCAGTCTTGTCCTTATTGAGTTCATCTTTTTACATATTTCCCAGACTGGTTTAGCTGAAATGTAAATTTGACTGTGTTGTTTATCTGCCTTATTTCTTTTCATGGTGCTTCTCAGTTCCCAGCAGATCCCACAGGACTCTCGGGGGCTGCTTTATGGAAGAGTTATAAAGTAGATGAAACTCCAGCCCCTCTCTGATATCCTGACCCCCCACACCACTACCCTCCTGAGGCAGAGCACTTTCTTTTCTATAAAATTGAGTTGCTTTAAATTTTATTGTGAGTAAAGATTTTTTATGATTAAATAATAGTTTTATAACTACTGGCCTGCAGGTAAAGTTCAAGCTCCTTAACCAGTTTGGGGCTCTCCAGCGTCTCCTTTGAACCCTTATCACAAACTTGATACTTCAGCAGCACAAAGCTTCTTGTGTGTACTTCCTCTGTGCCTTTGCTTATATTGCCCATCTGCCTATAGTATTCTCTTTTCTTCTCCCCACCTGGCTAACTGCTGCGTTTCATTTTAGATTTGTTTCAGGTGTTACCATTTTCAGAAAGCCTTTTCTACCCACCTCCTTTCCAGGCAGGTTTGGGTTAGGTGTCTTCTTTAGTTTTCTGTAAACTCTGTGCTTATCCTCCTTACAGCTTTTTTTTTTTTCATTGTTCGTTTCTGTTTCATTTGCTAGAGTTTGAACTCCTTAAGAGGAGGAACTATGTTTTGAAATTATCTTTATATATCTACAGTGATTCTATAGAGCCTACGTGGGAGACACAAATAATTGCGCAGTATATTGATTATTGTCTATATCTTTCTGATGCATCTTGCAAATGATATGTAACCTAAAATTAAGTGTACTTATGTTATCCTCGTGTAAAAATTTGCTTTCTTTTGCATGTGTTTATTGGTCATAATGTACATAAACACTTGAGTTTAAATGTGCTTTTAAAAAGAAAGACAAGAATATAGATGGAGTTTTTAATAGGAACTAGAACTTAAGTTTAATAGCTGTTCTGTATTTTGTACACTCTGAAATGTGAAGCTTTTCCATGTAATCTCATGCCAGTGTTGACCCATGTGGATTAAAATAGCCCTATTTTAATCTATGACCAAATTAGGAATTAGAATATCTATCCAGTGGGGATTTGTAAATTATTGTAGTTTGTAGCGTGACAGGTTTATATAAATAATTGCAGTGATTCCCACTGTGTGTTTTAAGTTAAAATCTAGGTTCAAATAGAGAAACATTGATACAAGTATGTGATTTTTTTCAACATTGGATATCTTCAATTATTTATATATTCTTGGAGGGATTATCAAAACTGACTTGATAAAAAGAAAATTTTATTTCACTAATTAAAATATATACCCATGATCCTTCAATTCAGTTTTGCTCTGTACTTAACTGATTGTCCTCCATGTGTTAGTAGTATATTTATTTTCTGAAATATCTATCAAGTTAGATTTTAATGAAAGTATTTTAATAGCTAGAGTGAAGTCATTCCAGAATTTATTTAAAACAATTCTTAATACATTGAACATTTCTTTTATAACTGTTTACTATAAAGTAATTCTTAATGATTTTTTTTTGTTTTTCAAGGACTTGAATGTAAAATAAACAGTGTTAGTTGTAATGCTTCAATGATTTAAAATCACAAACTTTTCTTTTCATACAGATAAAGACACAATAAATAAAATTAGAGATTTACGAATGAAAGCAGAAGATTATGAAGTAGTGAAGGTGATTGGTAGAGGTGCATTTGGAGAAGTTCAATTGGTAGGTTATTTTAATGAGATTAAAAAAATAAAATTAAAAATCCATTTGTGTGTTTAACATACATTATTTGGGATGATATTGTTTTTATAAAATTGTTGCTTTAAATTGCTCTAGATAGTCTTGCCAAAGGATGTGAAAGCCTAGAGTCAAATTCAGCAGTAGTAGGAAGTATTTTCCCCAACCATCCATGGGTAGAGAAGAGGTTTCAAGTGTCAGAAGAGAAATCTTTACTTGTAATATGAAATCCTAAGTTTTATAAATAGAAAGCAGCATGAACAACAGGGTGGAGAAGGGGGAGTGTGCTATTATATAGGGAATAAAGATTTTTTTTCTAAAAAAGAAAATAAAGATTTTTTTCTAACATTACTTGCCGCCTTGTAATTGAAGCCTTGACATTATCTAATTGGGATAAGTCAGCAGAAGAGATGAGAAAAAAGTAGCTAGAACAGAATGTTATATTAACAAAGTGTTAAAATCTTTTGGTAAATTGTTCTGGTAAATGCTGAACTTTAAATGTCAACAAAAGGTTCATTATTTCTTTTCAATTTTAAAGGTAAGGCATAAATCCACCAGGAAGGTATATGCTATGAAGCTTCTCAGTAAATTTGAAATGATTAAGAGATCCGATTCTGCTTTTTTTTGGGAAGAAAGGGACATCATGGCTTTTGCTAACAGCCCTTGGGTCGTCCAGGTATGATTTTGCTACTGTTTCATTATTGGTGTAATAGTTTGTAACTAAACATATTGGAGAAGCTTAGTTTGTTTTTTAGAACAGTAATAGAGAATTTGTTGGCAATTACAAAATTGTCTAACGTATCGTTACTTTTTTAAAATCGTAAAATTTAATTTTATTGAATTGTCTCTAGGAGAAAAGTAAGCCCAAAGCAAAATAATTATGTGCCTATAGACTTTAAATATTAGAAAATTTAATCTGCTTTGATTTGAAGGAAGTTATATATTATTATCTCCTGGGTGGATACTTTTATTTAATATTGAAATTTAAGTTTTTTCCCAAATATGAGATCCTTTTCTGTTTATTTAACCATCTATTCATCTATTTGTCTCTCTCATTTTGTGGAGAGGAAAGAATGGGACAAGGAAGGAAGGGGTGAGTTAAGGTAGGCCTTCAAATAATATTGTGTAGGCTGTAGGTTTTTCAGTGGAAAGAAAAATACACTAGAAGTCAGTGGTTGTAAGTTCTAGTCTTAACTGTCAAAAATCTATTGGTGAAGCTGTGGCCAAGTTTTTTACATCTCTGGGCCTCAGTTTCCTTGTTCAGACATGTGGAAGTTGGCTTAGATTTTCACCTGTGGGGAGAATACCTCAAGTGAAGTCATGGGGACAAGCAGGAATTTGGGGAAGTTGTAATACTGGGTTTTCTATTTCTGCCTCAACTAGAGCAGCTCCATATTTTATGTGTCTTATGTATTGGGATTATGTAAGAATGCATGTGGGGGAAGTAAATCTTCTGGTTAAAAAAAAACTGGGTGGACTAGACCATTTCTAAATTCTTAACATGAATTTTATGACTTATTAATTTATAATATATAATGAAGAGTATCCTAAAGCACACTAGTAATTGGGATAAAAAGGATATGGAAAATGTTTAAGAGTTACGTATGACTTTTTATACTTGAAATGTCTGCTGTTTTTATCAGCTTTGTGGAGCAGGGATTTTCAGGCTTGGTATTACTGACATTTTGGGCCAGGTCATCCTTTGTTGTTGGGCCATCCTGTGCATTAATCAGATTTTCAGCAGCATCCTTGGCTTCTACCCAGGTGATGCCAGTAGCAGCTTTCCACAGCCTGCATACCATTTATAACAACCAAAATTGTGTTTAGACATTGTTGAATGTTTACCTGGTGCTAGTGGGAAGGGGGCGGGTGGTCAGGGGATGATTATTTCCTCTGGCTGAGAACCAGTGATACAGAGAATCTTCAGTTTTCTGTAGATAGTTAAAAGACATAGGACATAATTTTTAAATTTACAACTTATTACTTGAAGCTTTGTTTTTCTTGATACATTGTCTCTAAATATGGTAAACTGCTACCAAATCAACATTGTTTCTTTAATTGTGGTGCCCAAATGATAAATTGTATACTTTAATTTGGGCTAGCCATGAGATGCCACTTAGTTTCTTATCCATCCCTAAAATATCTTTTTAAAATAACTAAATCTGTAACTAAAATCATTAAACACTGTTGAAAAAATGAAACAAAAACAAAAAGATTTTAAGACAAATGTCTGTGTAAACAAGGTATTTTCTCTAGGGCTTCATTTTATTTTAGTATGATTCTGACCTTCTCATGTTTACTTTTGCTCTTTTTTTTTTTTTTTTTAAACTTCAACCTGGGTCCCATAATAAATATATTTATGCCTGGTATTCTTGCCAATTTCCTATCAATGGATTTCACTCTTCCTGCTTGACTGTAGCTGTTACCCTCTTCCTGTTAGTTACTGCTCCTCTTCCCATTGACTGCTATTTCGTACTGAGCATCTGTTGTACCAGGTGCTTTCTATGTTCACTTATCTTCTTATCAACTCTGAAAGGCAGTTAATCCCTATTGGTATATCTCCAATTATAGATTAATTTACCTTCTATTGATTAGACATTTTTAAGCATTTGCAAATTGCCATAGCTAGGTCCAGACTCTGACCTAGCAGCAGGTATAAAAGTCAAACAAGGTATAGCCCCTTACATTTTTCTGGAAGGGATTATAGTGACAGGGACGTAGAAAGGTTAAATAAATTGCCCAGTCACATGGCTATGGGACAGCTGAGCCTGTAGTCCAGTTTTTCAGACGACTTGAGAATTGTGGTATTGATATAAATTTAAGAGTAGACCTCACAAGAGCACACGTTATATCAGAATCATAATACTTCTTTGCTTCAGAGACTTGTATGTTCTTTTTTGAAACTGTAATTTTTAAAAATTCTCACTGTAAAAAATTGAATTAGTGTAGCAACAATATAGAGAAGAAAGTTTCCATCTAACTCCTCAGAAAGAGCCAGTTCTGGGGCGCCTGGGTGGCTTAGTTGTTAAGCGTCTGCCTTTGGCTCAGGGCGTGATCCCAGAGTCCTGGGATCGAGCCCCACATCAGGCTTCTCCACTGGGAGCCTGCTTCTTCCTCTCCCACTCCCCCTGCCTGTATTCCCTCTCTCGCTGGCTGTCTCTCTCTCTCTGTCAAAGAAATAAATAAAATCTTAAAAAAAAAAAAAAAAAGAAAGAAAAATAACCAGTTCCTTTGCATATGGAAGGGGCTTTGTGAGATTTATGTTTGTGTGTTTGGTTTTTTTGAGTACTGTAGTTACTGCAATTTGATTGTTTTAATTAAATCTTACATTAGTATTTTTTGTCATTTTTTAAATGAAACAGTTTTGCTTAATCGTAATGATTTTTTTGTATTTGTATAGCTTTTTTATGCATTCCAAGATGATCGTTATCTCTACATGGTGATGGAGTACATGCCTGGCGGAGATCTTGTAAACTTAATGAGCAACTATGATGTGCCTGAAAAATGGGCACGATTCTATACTGCAGAAGTAGTTCTTGCATTGGATGCAATCCATTCCATGGGTTTCATTCATAGGTAAAGATAAAAATGCTTTAAGTTTTTTCATTTGTTGAAGGGGGAAGCTGAAAAGTACTTAAACTTTATTTGATTGGCATTTCCTACTGGAAATCCACCTATTCATGTGAGATAAGTGGAATTTCAGATTTTAAAACTTTGAAATTCATAGTTCTGTTATTTCAGTTTAATGTTGATATAAATGTATTTTTTAATGTCCCTTAATCTGATTATATACTTTTATTTGGTGTTCTAAAAAATAAAAATTATAAGTTGGTTTTCTGAGGTATGTGCCAGAGTTAAACACTTTTAATTTTTTAATATACAAATTAATTTGCTTTTGTTTAGTTTTTTATATGCAAACTTTTGCTTTTAATTAGTGAATAGATCATATTTATTTGTTAGAAGAACAATTTCATTTGTTTCACATACATCACTTGAATCCAATGCAGTTGCTGTGCTAAGTGCCAGGGATACAAAAATGAAAGTGATTTACACCCTGTCCTGGGGTTATTTATGTACTGAAGTTGAAAAGTGTGTTTCAGTTATTTTTAATGTCTGAGTATTATGTTTTTTATGGTTTTTGTCTCTCAAATGGTTTGCTTTCCATCTTGGAAGAATCAAACTCTTTTTAAAAGAAGAGGGAATATTGAATGTCTTTCTCTGAGGCGTTAACATATAAAGGAGTTTCCCTGCTGAAGTTCAGTTTATAGATGTGGACAGAAAGAGCACATATGGATCAAAAATGGCCTTATCTACAATGAGCGAGGGTACAGGGCCTAAAATAACTGCCTCATAGAATTTTTATCAGTGTCTGCCTGGTTTTAGAAACACTCTGTTTTTTTCCTCCCTCAGAGATGTGAAACCTGATAACATGCTGCTGGATAAATCTGGACATTTGAAGTTAGCAGATTTTGGTACTTGTATGAAGATGAATAAGGTTAAATAATTTTGCTAATTCAAGATAGCTGCTTTTTAGAAAATGCTATAAGAATGTGCTAACTATAGCTAGATTTGTTCAGAATTAATACAACCTGTCTTATTTGTTGAAGTAGATGCCATGATTTCAGTGTTTAACTAGTAACTTGTGATTTATATTTTCCTCTCTACTTAAGGTAAGTGTTGATTGTCAAATTTATTAAATCCTTTATAACAACTCTGCAAAATACAGTACTACTGGTAACTAGAAATGGAACTAGTCACTAAATACTATGACCAGTGTTAAAATTAGACTTTCATAAAAACTTGGTTTTAGTGATATGTGTATTTTTTAAATGTTTTACTTAGCCTTATGTTAACATGTAGAAGATCTTACTGCTTATTTTGGAAGTCAGTCTTAAAAGATACCATCTGTCCTTACTATTTGCAAAATAAATAACATATTTATAGCTAAAGTGGCAAGTGCGCTACTTTGTTTCAGTTGAAACAGTTTATATTCTTGGAAACTTATCACAGAACAATAGCCAAAAAGTTGTATTTATTATTTTATTTATTTATTTATTTTTTTAAAGATTTTATTTATTCGACAGAGATAGAGACAGCCAGCGAGAGAGGGAACACAAGCAGGGGGAGTGGGAGAGGAAGAAGCAGGCTCATAGTGGAAGAGCCTGATGTGGGGCTCGATCCCAGAAAGTCGGGATCACGCCCTGAGCCAAAGGCAGACGCTTAACCGCTGTACCACCCAGGCGCCCCTATTATTTTAAAAGGAGAATTATTTCTTAGAAGGAAACACTACATGAGAACTTTTGTGTGAACATTTAATTATAATTCTGTTGCATTAATACCAGCTAAAATAAGTAATAGGTATGTATAGTTTTTGCATTTAATTTTGGGGATTTTTTTTTTTTGAGAGTTAAAATGCATATTAAATAGATACTCAGTGTGCTCAGTACTATTACACCCTTTTCCATTACACATACCTCCCCATTTTATATTTGTGCAATTCTTGTATGTTTTCTTTACAGTTTCAAGCATGGTTAGAATGACTATTTTAGTAGAAAATAATAATAGATCAACATTTATGTATTAATGTTATCAAATGATTCATCCTAGCAGTCCCTCAGTCTATTTGCATTGGCTCATATACTTGTTCTCTGCAGTTATGATGAGGTCATAATATTGGCACAACTGGGTGGCAGTGTGTCTTTCTAATGAGTAATACCACAAAGTAAAAATCACTGATGTATCCACATACACGAGCACACACACGTTTCGAATATATTATGTATATAATATGTGTATGTGATTAGACTGTGTGTTCATTTTTGTCAAGTTTGCGTTAGGTTTTGATATATGTTATAGCCCAGAGACTCAGAGGTCTACAGGTTTTATTAGGAAAGTCCTTTTAAATAACTCAAAATTTGTATTTGGATTCTAATTCAAAAGTTGACCTGCCACTCTTTTTTAGGAAGGTATGGTACGATGTGATACAGCAGTTGGAACACCTGATTACATTTCTCCTGAAGTATTAAAATCTCAAGGTGGTGATGGCTATTATGGACGAGAATGTGACTGGTGGTCAGTTGGGGTATTTTTATATGAAATGCTTGTAGGTGAGTAAAGGAAAATTTTGTGTACCTATAACATAGTTGTTCATCCCAGAACTTAGGCGTTTGGCTTCTTCGAGTAAGGTATTTACTGCATTAAGCAAAGTTAATTTTGTTTGCAGAAAACCAACTGATCCAAACCTGCTCTGTGTTTTTAAAAGCTATTTAGAAGCTTAAAGCAACTTTGTGATGTGTTATTTATTTTTTATATGTTAAGTATATGTCTTTAATGCATATGTAGTAATCTTTATGTAACATTGACTCTTTTCCTTTGAAACTGATTTTTTTAAATGTATCTTATTTACTTTTGTGTTCCCTGTCAAATTTTCAGGTGATACACCTTTTTATGCAGATTCTCTGGTTGGAACTTACAGTAAGATTATGAACCATAAAAATTCACTTACTTTCCCTGATGATAATGATATATCAAAAGAAGCAAAAAATCTTATTTGTGCCTTCCTTACTGACAGGTAAATAATCTTAACATTGAACTTTATTTTAAGGAAATTCTCATTTTGCTGCTCAGTTATTTGAGGTCTGTATCTCGTCTCTTACATTTGAACCGTTGGAATAAAAATATTACCATTCCCCAAATCATTAATGAGAGTAAAATATAATATTTTGTGATATTCTGGATGGCTTTCTGGCTCTCAGATCACTTTGCCTTACCTAAGTAATTGGGGTAATTTTCTTTTCTGATGGCTAGACCAGATGATTTTTTATATTTCATTGTTGAATTTTTACCTTGGTTAAGTATAAAAATTATATTTTCTTGAGTCTGAGGTTTTTTTTTTTTTTAACATGTAACATCTCTGAAATTAGAGTCCTTCTCACAGTCAATGTCATGTATTAATTTAATTGGGAACATTTTTTTCCCTAGTGATGGAAAAATGATGCATCTTCTAATCGATGCCGTTTAAGATAATTCAGTATTGTATAATTGAAATTTGCTAAGAGAGTAGAATTTAAATGTTCTTACCAAAAAGAAAGGTGTAAATAGGTGAAGTGACAGATGTGTTAATTCTCAGTGGGAGAATCCTTTCACCATGTGTACATATGTCAAAACATTGCTTTTTACACTTTACATATCTTAAGATTTTGTCAATTATATCTCAGTAGAGCTGGAAAAAAGATTTAATTATATATGATTATATGTTTGTTGAAATTAAGTAAATAGTGCAAAGCTATAAAGATATATGTATTTCTTACCCCATTCCCTCTAGAGATGGCCATTTTTATACATTTTTTATAAATGTGTATGCATGTATGTGTTTTAGAAACAAAAATGGTATATTATGTGTACCCTTATGGTTTACTTTTTAAATTTACTTTCTAAATTTAAACATGAACCACATGACTGACTAAGATTATGTTCAATATTTATGTTTTTGTATATTATTAATTTAAATATTAGGGAAGCCTCGTACTTTTAGATATGTTTCAATCTCAGATTCACTTTAATTAATCTAAATTTACTACCCTTCATATGTCCTTTAGAGCCTGAAATGTACAGTCTTTCAAGTTTTTTACATTTTAATATATGTGCTTTATAAATATAAGTACTATGCTGTGTGTTAGGTGCTAGGGATATAGAAATGAAAAAGATACACAGCCACTGTTCTCCACTGCCTCATAGTCCTTTGAGGGAAACAGACAAGTGAATGAGATGTTTATTGTACAAAGAGATAAGTACTCTGCGTTAAGTACTGTCTGTCTGCCATAGAACCATGGAGAGGTTCCCTGATCCAGTGTGGGAGAGTCAATGAAAGCTTCTTCAGAAGGTGTCACATTATATCAAAAGCAATTTATCTTTGAACTCATGAAAAAATTTAGAATTCGGGATGTTCTTGTTGTTTATAAGCACTAAAGTAGAAAACAGAGTTGCTAAGTTCCCCTTTCCAAATCCACTAAAGGCACATTTTTAAACATTTTATCTCTCTTCTCACCTAAGAGGCCAGGAATCCCATTAAAACTCTGAGTTTTGTAGTAATGTCAAGAATTAGTTGTCATTAGTTTCTGATAGATCAGAAATATTTATAATAACATATGAAGTGGAGATTTTAAATTTAAGATGTCTGAGTTTTTGTTAGCTTTTGGTGCAAAGTAAAGTTGTTGGTTGCAAAAAATGTATAACTACCATAGTGTTTAAGAGCTGTCAAGAAAATTCACTGTGTTTTATTCATTATGCTAATGAAGCAAAGAGGATTTATTGGAATTTTTGTTGTCAATAGAAAAGTCATGGAGTATCAACAGGTCTTTTTTTCATATATATTTTTAAAAAAATTCTTCAGTATTCTGTCTTCAACTTATTTTTTATTTAAGTTGAAAATTATACTGAAAATCAATATGATTTCAAGGTGACATAGAACTGTTTTTATCATTATGCATAGATTTAGCATTATGCCCGCAAATATATCTGGGCAGGTTATAATAATAATATCTTAAATGATTAATAACTTTTTTCTTTCCCTCCCTTTTCAGAGAGGTGAGATTAGGGCGAAATGGTGTAGAAGAAATCAAACGACATCTCTTCTTCAAAAATGATCAATGGGCTTGGGAAACACTCAGAGACAGTAAGTTATTTTTTCTTGCACATTACAGTGGATATTTGAAAGTAGTTGTAGTAAATACAGTCTTTTGAAACTGCCTTGCTAATATATGTGTATATTTGATGAAAATCTAAAGTACACAGATGTGGTTATGGATACTATCCTACTCTAATTAGAGAGAGAATATTTAATAATATTCAGAAAATTGTCCTGCTACTTCTCTGATATCTCATTTGAGAGACCAAGATGAAATACCATATACATGAGTTGGAATTGGGCTCAGCAGTCGTAATTTGATATTTGATCTTTGTTGAATTGCCTTTTGTCTTATATTTTGATATCTCAATGTGAAGAAAGTCAATAAATAAAGGGTAATTAAATTAAAATTTATTTCCTATGAAGGGACAAGTTATCTTGTTTTTATTAAATTTAAAATATAAAATGTAAGGTTCTATTATTGATAAAAACCAGAATTTAATTATGAAGATACAGGAAATTACAGTATACTTGATTCCATCAAACTTGCATTTTGCAATTCAGACATGAAAATATGTAGTATGCAAGAAGTTACTTTCATTCAGTTTAAAACATTTCCCTATTTCAAAAAACAGTTAAAATAATGAGATGATTCACAGAAAATCTTGTTCAACATAGCTGAATCAAAATTATAGTGTCATCAAATGTGGCCAACTTCTTTGTGGATTTGGAAGGCCAAGGATCCATCTTTTTCCTGTTGAAGTCTCAGGATTTTTTTTTCTGTTTTCACAGAAAGAATAGTGTATACCAGCTCCTAACTTCCTGCTGTAGCAACAGCAGTAAACCTTAATGGAAATGAATTCAGCTGTGTGGTTTTAGAAACAGTTACAAATTAAGTAGGTAGTATTTGTCTTAAGGACTGCCTATCTAGTTGAGACTGTGAGGGAAAGTTCAGGGGGAAAAATCTTGTTAATTTTAAAGAAACAGGTCGTAGTTTTGCCAACAGTAGGGAAGTATCCTAGGTATCAAATATTTTTAACGAAACAGTTACACTGCGTTCAGGTACAGCACATATACTGTATACAAGCTATACAATTGACTGAGGAGGGAAAACAGGAAATAAATTCTTGGGGAAATTAAGAAATTATATTACTACAAAGAATGACATTGAATGACCTGCTATCTGGAAAAGCTATAGGAAAGGCTTGATCTGGAGAGAATTTATTAGCAGTTATACACTGGGAAATAGAGAACTTCCCTGTAAGTAAATGTGACATGGTTGTTGTCTTCCCACTCCATAAGAAACTGTTGCAAAGACAGAGATGAGTAGAGTGAGATGATGAATGGTTGCATTGAAAAACTTTGTGGGTTTTTTTCAAGCTGTGCTCTTAGAAGTTGAAGAAAGCTGAAAACATACAAATATGATTATAATCTGAAGAAAATTTAAAAGACTACTGAAGAAAGTACAAAGTATCTTTTGTATTGGTTTAAATTCTTTCTCAAAGTGAAACAAGGTATAAATAACTATAGAATAACCACACAGTAAATTGCTGTAAAAAGTAAGGAGGACATATTTCCTTTTGTGGATTGAAAAACTGATATTAATTAGGAGAGGAGGTAACCTAGTCAACAAATACTGAACACCTGTTATGTATGCTGAGCATTATTCTATTTCAAGCACTAGGAAAACATCAGTGATTAAACCAACGTAAGTTCTTTACTTTGTGGAGGTCATAGTTTAAATGGGGAGTCCAAATCAATGGCATTTTATGATATTGTTTTACCTCTTTAATGTAACTTTATATTAATTTAAAAACAGCTTAAGTGAATTACTTTATTGATTTAAATCAACCAAACTTTTTGTTTAAAGAATTTCTATGATGAGGTAATTTTATCAGTATTATTGATATTTCTGTGTCTCTTTAAAATCTGTATATATCGTCTGTGATTTTGCTGTGCTGTACTTAGATTTAACATATTTATAAACGTCTTGATATCTTTTCCTAATCCTAATAGCTCCTATTTTATGGTTATTTTCAAAAAAAGAAGAAGGAAAGAAAAAAATTGAAGTCTGTAGAACTTACTGTTCTCTTCGTCCCCTTCCTTCTTCCTACCCTTTCTTCACTTCCCACCCCTAAAATACCAAGAATACTTTTATTGTTAACTGACCTCTCTGACCTAAGCTTTTAAAAATAATATAACAGTTATAATTCTTTTTAATTTTTTTTGACTCTCCAATTTTCTTTGGCAGAATTGCTTACCTTTTCCAAATAATAGTTCTTTTGGTATTTTACCACTTACATGTCTGTAAGTTACAATGGCAATTAATCTTCACCATCTGTTTCTTGGTGGTGTGGGAGCAGGGTACAAAATAGCTTGATTTGCGGCAGAATTTCCATGAGCTTCCTGATCTTATTCACTCTTAATTTAGAGGCACAAAGTATTAAGATTGTAAAATTACTTTTTATTCATTTGAAATAGAACTGAAGAAATGACAAGAATGAGATTAAAGATGACAGAAGAAATGAAAAGAGCTAAATAGGGGCGCCTGGGTGGCACAGCGGTTAAGCGTCTGCCTTCGGCTCAGGGTGTGATCCCAGAGTTCTGGGATCGAGCCCCACATCAGGCTCTTCTGCTATGAGCCTGCTTCTTCCTCTCCCACTCCCCCTGCTTGTGTTCCCTCTCTCGCTGGCTGTCTCTCTCTCTGTCGAATGAATAAATAAAATCTTTAAAAAAAAAAAAAAAGCTAAATAACCTGCTACGGGTCACTCTGCTAGCAAATGACAGTGTCAGGATTCAAATCTGTCTAACTCCAAAGCCTTAGGTCTTCTGGAATACCATGTGCCATTTAAGTAATACCAGTCAGTATTATACAAAGTAGATGTAGGGAATCAACAGTCCTGGCAGTTAAATTTGGGGGAAAATAAAATGATAGCATTTATTACATATAACAGATACATTATTAATAATACTATGTTAAATATAATGTGGTAATTTGCAAAATACTTTGTCATTCATGATCTCATTTGAGATAAGATATTGCCATTACCTAATCCACCTATAGCTGGTGGGAAAAGACACAAGATGATAACAGGAATAACTGTCAGCTCATGTGGTAAGTTTTCCATTTATTTAAAAACAAACAAAATTCATTGTTTGTAAGAGCATACAGGTTCTGTGAATTAATTAAGTCTGGTGGCCTCTCTTTTAGAGTTGTACATTTTCATGGCAGAAATGATCAGTGTAGGCTTCATAGATAAAGAATTTAGGGCCTAGCAAGTTTCAGGGTCATAGGAGTTTAGACTTTCTCAGTATTATGCTAGGGTCATGTTTTAAAAACATAAACTGAAAGAAAAATTATCTTTTTATTGCGGTAAAGTATATGTAACATAAAATTTACCATTTTAGCCATTTTTAACTATATAGCTCAGTGGCGTTAAGCACCTTCACATTGTTGTGCAGTCATTATTACTATCCATCTCCAGAACTTGCTTATCATCCCAGACTAAATTTCTTCACACATTAAACAATAGCTCTCCATTCTCCTTTAACCCCAGCCCCCAGTAGCCACTATTGTACTTTCTGTCTCTGTGAGTTTGTTCTGGTTACCTCAAATAAATGGAATCATGCAATATTTATCTTTTTGAAGTTGATGTATTTCACTTAGCTTGTCTTCAAGGTTCATCCATGTTATAGCACATGTCAGAATTTTGTTCCATTTTAAGGCTGAATAATATTTCACTGTGCATATATACCACATTTTTCAAAAATCTGTTCACATATTGACAGACACATGGAATGCTTGTACCTTTCAGCTATTGTGAATATGCTTTTGTGATCACTGGTGTACAAATAAATGTTAGAGTCATTTTTGTATGGTGTTAGATAGAGTCTATCTTCATTCTTTTGCATGTGGTTATCCAGTTTTCCTACTATGATTTGTTAAAACAACAACAACAAAAACAAAAACTCCTTTTTCATTAAGTGGTCTTGTACCCTTCTCAAATCATTTGACCATATGTGAGGCTTTTTTTCTGGGCTGTCTATGATACACCATTGAGCTGTCTGTCTTTATGCCAGTACTACACTGGTTTTGATTGCAATAGATTCGTAGTAGCCTTTGACATCAGAAAGTGTGCATCTTTCAGCTTTCTGCTTTTCCAGGATTGTTTTTGGCTGTTTGGGATCACTTGAGATTTCCGTATGAATTTTAAAGTGGGTTTTTTCCTTTGGAGATGTGTCATGATAAAAGTTGCTGTGGCCGATGTCAGAGAGGTTGCAGCCTATGTTCTCCTCTATGATTTTGATGGATTCCTGTCTCACATTGAGGTCTTTAATCCATTTGGAGTTTATCTTTGTGTATGGTGTGAGAGAGTGGTCAAGTTTCATTCTTTTGCATATAGCTGTCCAATTTTCCCAGCACCATTTATTGAAGAAACTGTCTTTTTTTCCACTGGATGTTTTTTCCTGCTTTGTCAAAGATTAGTTGCCCAAAGAGCCGAGGGTCCATTTCTGGGTTCTCTATTCTGTTCCACTGGTCTATATGTCTGTTTTTGTGCCAGTACCATGCTGTCTTTGTGATCACAGCTTTGTGGTATAGCTTGAAATCCGGCAACATGATGCCCCCAGCTTTGCTTTTCCTTTTCAACAATTCCTTGGTGATTCGGGGCCTTTTCTGGTTCTACACAAATTTAAGGGCCGTTTGTTCCAGTTCCTTGAAAAATGTCATTGGTATTTTGATCGGGATGGCATTGAAAGTGTAGATTGCTCTGGGTAGCATAGACATTTTAACTATGTTGTGGGACTTCATCAAGATAAAAAGCTTCTGCGCAGCCAAGGAAACAGTCAAAAAAACTAAGATGCAGCCCACGGAATGGGAGAAGGTATTTGCAAATGACACTACAGATAAAAGACTAGTATCCAAGATCTACAAAGAACTTCTCAGACTCAATACACATGAAACAAATAATCAAATAAAAAAATAGGCAGAAGATATGAACAGACACTTTTCCAGTGAAGACATACAAATGGCTAACAGACACATGAAAAAATGTTCAAAATCATTAGCCATCAGGGAAATTCAAACCAAAACCACCTTGAGATACCACCTTACACCAGTTAGAATGGCAAAAATTGACAAGGCAGGAAACAACAAATGTTGGAGAGGATGTGGAGAAAGGGGATCCCTCTTACACTGTTGGTGGGAATGCAAGTTGGTACAGCCACTTTGGAAAACAGTGTGGAGGTCCCTTAAAAAGTTAAAAATTGAGCTACCCTATGATCCAGCCATTGCACTACTGGGTATTTACCCCAAAGATACAGACATAGTGAAGAGAAGGGCCATATGCACCCCAATGTTCATAGCAGCATTGTCCACAATAGCTAAATTGTGGAAGGAGCCAAGATGCCCTTCAACAGATGACTGGATTAAGAAGATGTGGTCCATATATACAATGGAATATTACTCAGCTATCAGAAAGAACGATTACACAGCATTTGCAGCAACATGGACAGGACTGGAGGAGATTATGCTAAGTGAAATAAGTCAAGCAGAGAAAGACAATTATCGTATGGTTTCACTCCTTTATGGAACATAATAGGAAGATTGGCCGGTGAAGGAAGGGAAGAATGAAGGGGGGGGCGGTAAACAGAAGGGGGAATGAACCATGAGAGACTGTGGACTCTAGGAAACAAACTGAGGGCTATAGAGGGGAGGAGGGTGGGGGATTGGGATAGGCCTGTGATGGGTATTAAGGAGGGCACATATTGTATGGTGCACTGGGTGTTACACGCAAATAATGAATCATGGAACATTGCATCAAAAACTGGGGATGTACTGTATGGTGACTGATGTAACAAAATAAAAATTATTTTAAAAAATTTAAAAAAATAAAGTGGGTTTTTTCCATGTGTGTGATAAAGGACATTGGGGTCTTGGTAATGATTGCATTGGCTATGTTTCCAATGAGGATGCCTTTTGTTTCTTTTACTTGCCTAATTGCTCTGATTGGAATTTGTACTGCTGTGTTGAATAGCACTTGTGAGATGGAGTTCTTGTCTTGTTAACTTGATCATAGCAGGAAAGCTTTCAGTCTTTAACTAGTGAATATGACATTAGCTGTGGGTTTTTTATGTATGCCTTTTATCATGTTGAGGAAGTTTTCTCTTCCTTGTTGACTGAGTATTTTTATCATGAAAGGGTATTGAATTTTTTCAAATACTTTTCTGTGTTAATAGGCATGATCATATGGGTTTTCCTCCTAATTCTGGTAGTATGATATATTATACATTGACTTTCATATGGTGACCCACATTGGAATAAATCCCACTTGGTCATAGCATATAGTCCTTTTAATATGCTGCTACGTTCAACTTGCTAGTATTTTCTTGAAGATTTTTTCTGGAGGTATTGGGTGGGTGTGTATGTGTGTGTGTGGTCTTGATCCGGCTTTGGTGTCAGAATAATTCTGGCCTCATGGAATGAATTTGTATTCCTTCTATTTTTTGGAAGAGTTTTGAGAAGGATTGGCATTAAACCTTCTTCATATGTTTGGTAGAATTCAACTGTGAAACAATTTTGTCTTGAATTTTTTTTTTCTTTGTTGGGACATTTTTGATTATTGACTAAATCTCTTGTAGGTCTATTCAGATTTTCTTTTTCAAATAAGTTGATAGTTCATGTGTTTCACAGAACTTGTCATTTAATCTAGGTTATCTAATATGTTGATGTACAATTGTTTGTACTTTTTTCTTTTAAAGATTTATTTATTTGAGAGAGAGAGAGAGAATGCAAGCAGGAGGAGAGGGAGAGAGAGAGAATCTCCAGCAGACCCCCCTTCCCTCTCCCCCTGCTAGAGTGTGGAGCCAGATGCATGGCTTGTTGCCACAACCCTGAGATCACAACCCCACCCAAAATCAAGAGTCTGACACTCAAATGACTGAGCCACCCAGGCGCCCCTGTAGTTTTTCCTTTTATTGTTTTTATTTGTAGAAAGTCAATAGTTATATCCCCACTTTCATTTCTGATTTATTTGTCTTCTCTTTTTTCCTCTTAATCTAGTAAAAGATTTGTGAATTTTGTTGATCTTTTTAAAAAACTAATTATTGGTTTTGTTAATTTCACTATTAATTTTCTATTCTATAGTTTATCTGCACTCTAATCTCTATTGTTTCTTTCCTTATGGTAGCTCTGGGCTTAGTTTGCTCTTCTTTTTCTAGTTCCTTAGTGTGTCAGATGAGTTATTGATTTGAGATCTTTCTCTTTTTTTTAATGCAGGCATTTACAACTAAAATTTTTCTGAGTACTGCTGTCACTGAATCCCATAAGTTTTTGTTATGTTTTCATTTTCATTTGTCTCAAAGCATTTTCTCTAATCTCCCTTGTGATTTCTTCTTTGACTCATTGGTTTTTTTAAGAGTATGTTGTTTTCACCACTTTGACATCGGCCATAGCAACTTCTTACTAGATAGATCTCCAGAGGCAAGGGAAACAAAAGAAAAATGAACTATTGGGACTTCATCAAGATAAAAAGCTTCTGCACAGCAAAGGAAACAGTCAACAAAACTAAAAGGCAACCTTCAGAATGGGAGAAGATGTTTGCAAATCCGATAAAGTGTTAGTATCCAAAATCTATAAAGAAGTCACCAAACTCAACTCCCAAAAAATATAATCCAGTTAAGAAACAGGCAAAAGACATGAGTAGGCATTTTTCCAAAGAAGACATCTGGATGGCTAACAGACATGTGAACAGGTGCTTAATATCACTCATCATCAGGGAAATACAAATCAACTACAATGAGATACCGCTTGACACCTATCAGAATGGCAAAAATTAACAACACAGAAAACAACAGATGTTGGTGAGGGTGTGGAGAAAGGGAAACTATCTTACACTATTGGTGGGAATAATGCAAACTGGTGCAGCCACTCTGGAAAACAGTGTGAAGGTTCTGCAAACAGTTAAAAATAGAACCACTCTATGATCCAGCAATTGCAGTACTAGGTATTTACCCAAAGGATACAAAAATACTGACTCAAAGGGACACATGCACCCCGATGTTGATAGCAGCATTACCAACAATAGCCAGATTATGGAAACAGCCCGATGTCCATCAACTGATGAATGGATAAAGATGTGTGGTGTATGTATGCAGTGGAATATTACTTAGCCATACAAAAGAACAAAATCTTGCCATTTGCAATGAGATGGATGGAGCTAGAGTGTATTATGCTAAGTGAAATAAGTCAGAGAAAGACAAATATTGTAAGATTTAACTCGTATGTGGAATTTAAGAAACAAACAAAAGAAGAAAAAAAGAAATAAACCACAAAACAGACTGTTAACTATAGAGAACAAACTGATGGTTGGGGGTGGGGGGGTGGATTAAATGGATGATGGGCACTTGTGATGAGCACTGGGTGTTATATGTAAGTGATGAATCACTAAATTCTACTTCTACAACTAATATTACAGTATGTGTTAACTAACTGGAATTTAAATAAAAACTTGAAACAAACAAAAGAGTGTTATTTTCCAGGTATTCGTGAAACTTCCAATTTTCTTTCTATTGTTGATATCTTGTTTCATTCCATCATGGGCTGGAGAAGATACTTTGTATGATTTCAGTCTCTTTAAATTTATTGTTTTTTGGCCTAACATATAGTTTGTCCTGGAGAACGTCTCATGTGCAATGTGTATTCTGGTGGTGGTGGTGGATTGAGCTTTATATGTCTGTTATATCTAGTTGATTTATGATATTGTTCATGTCCTACATTTTCTTATCTTTTGTTTAGATGTTCTGTTCGTTTATTGAAAGTGGGTTATTGAAGACTCCAACCATTATTTTAGAACTATTTCTCCATTTATGTCATTTTTTATTATATATATTTTGGAGCTATGCTGTTCATGCATATATAATTGTTTTATCTTCTTGATGAATTGACCCTTTCATCAATATCATCAATATGTCCTGTTTTTCACTATTTTAACAGTCTTAAATGTCTATTTTGTCTGATATTAGTGTAGGCACCCCAGCTCTTTTTCCCATGGAGTATCTCTTTCAGTCTTTTAATGTATTTATGTCTGTAGATCTAAAGTGAGTCTCTGTGTACGGCATGTAATTGAATCAATTTTATTAATCCTTTCCTCCAGTCTCTACTTTTTTAGTGACTTTAATTCATTTAAATTTAAAGTGAATGCTATATATAAAGACTTCTGCCATTGTTCTGTTTTCTGTATTTTTTCTTTCTGTTCCTCAGCTCCTGCATTATTGCCACCTTTTTTGTTTACTGGATTATTTTATAATGTACTGTTTTGATTACCTCTTCAGTTCATTTTCTGTATATTAGTCATTTTCTTATTGTGATTATCCCAGGGATTACAGTTAGTATCCTAAGCTGTTAACAATCTAGGTTGAATTGATACGATTTACTGTCAGAAGCACATGAACAGGGACGCCTGGGTGGCTCAGTTGGTTAAGCACCTGCCTTCGGCTCAGGTCATCCCAGGGTCCTGGGATCGAGTGCTTCATCGGGCTCCTTGCTCAGTGGGGAGCCTGCTTCTCCCTCTGCCTGCTCTGCCTGCTGCTCCCCCTGCTTGTGCTCGCTCGCTCTCTCTGACAAGTAAATAAAAATCTTAAAAAAAAAAAAAAAAGCTGTTTCTCTGCAAATCCATTTTCTTCCTTTATGTTATTGTCACAAATTGCATCTTTATATATTCTGTGCTCATTAACATAAATGTATAATTGTTTTATGCATACTTCTTTTAAGCCATATAGGCGAAAAAGTGGATTTATAAAGCAAAAATACATAATGCTGGTTCTTATATTTACCTGTGAGTTACCTTTATTTTTTTGCAAAGCTTTGAGTTAGTGTCTGGTGTCCTTTCATTTCAGCCTTAAAAAACTAACAATTCTTGTAGGACAGGTTTACTAGCAACAATCTCTGATCTTTCCTTTACCTAGGGAATCTCTTTAATTTGTTCTTCATTTTTTAAGAATAATTTTGCCAGATGTAGAATTCTTGCTGAACTGTTGTTTCAGCACTTTAAATATGTTGTTCCATTGCCTTCTGGCCTTCGAAGTTTCTGCTTAGAAATAAGCTCTTAAGAGAGCCTGGGTGGCTCAGTTGGTTAAGCATCTGACTCTTGATCTCAGTGCAGGTCTTGATCTCAGGGTCATGAGTTCAAGTCCTGTGTTGGGCCCCATGCCGGGCGTGGATCCTATTTTTTTTTAAAAAAGAAGTAGGCTCTTAATCTTATCGAGGATTCCTTGTATATGTATGACAAGTCACTCTTCTATTGCTTCCAAGATTCTCTCTTCGTCTTTTCAAAGTTTATTATAACGTGTCATGGCATGGATCTGAATTTTTCTTACTTGGAGTTCATTGAGCTTCTTGGTTGTGTAGATTCATATGTTTCATCAGATTGGTTAGTTTGGAGCCATTATTTCTTTAATATTCTTTCTGTCCCTTACCCTACTTTCCTGGAACTTTCATAATGTGTATATTGGTATGCTTTTCTTTCTTTTCCTACACTTGATAATATTATTGGTCTTATTTAAGTTCATTGGTTCTTCTGCCTGCTCACATTTGCTGTTAAACCATCCCAGTGCATTTGTAGTTTTAGCTATTGCACTTTTCAGTGCCAGAATTTCTATTTCATTCCTTATTCTATCTCCTTATTGATTTGTTGTATTCGTTAAGATATCATACTCTTGGTTTCCTTTAGTTCTTTGTGCATAGTTCCTTTAGCTCTTTGAGCACATTAAAGACCGTTTAAAGTCTGTTTAGTAAATCTAATATCTGGGTTTCCTCAGTGATGTTGTCTGACATTTTCTTTATTCTCCATGAATAGTCTATACTTCTTCTGTTTCTTTACATGCTTTGTAATTTTTTTTTTTGAAAAATGGACATTTTGAACAGCATAATGTAATTCTGGAAATCAGATTTCCCCCTTCCCAGGTTTGCTCTTGTTGCTTATTATGGGCTTCAGTCATGCATTTGTTTAGTGACTTTTTCAAATTATTTTTACAAAGTCTGTATTCCTTGTCATGTGTCATTACTGAAGTCTGTTTTTCATTATTATGTCATTGGTCAGCCAGTGACAAAATGCCAAAATTTAGTAGCTTCTTTCTTTATTAAACATGCCCCTGCTTGTAAGTTTCTTCTTAGATTTCAGAGTTCTGAAAAAGTTGCTTCTGATAGTTTTTGCCAGCATAATGGCTACTTCAGTGAAAAGGTGGCTTCTTAGAGCTTTCTACTCTGCTATCTTTTTTTTTTTTTTACATCAGTTAGATTCTTTTTTATGGAACATGATTCCTATATTACTGGTAACTTATGGAAAGGTAAATTTTTATAAGTGGACTACTCTATATATCAGTGATAGCTCTGGAAAGCTGTCTTTATCCTTATTTTTATTTAGTTCTGATGTGACTGTATGGTATTCTATAAAACCTAAATGTCTTACTTTAAATATAGATGAAGTATTACTTTTATAATTCTCCCAGGACTTCCCCTACTTGTATCACAGAATTTAAACAGAATTTGTCTCATTTTAAAACTACTCTGAAATGGTATGTAATCTATAAAAAGACTAGATTCATCTGAAACAGCAAGAGAAAAATTCACCAAACTTGCTATGCTTCCTTTTAAAATCAATCTTATATGATAATTTTAAAGTAGGGTTTTTTTAGCCAGAACACTAGACCAGATAAATCTTTTTTGTGTGGGCTATTCTGAACTTTCTTGGATGTTTAGCAGTATCCCTGGTCTTTACCCACTAGATGCCACTAGCACACCTCCCTTAGTTATGACAGCCAAAAATGTATTCAGTCATTGCTACATGTCCCCCAGGGGAGCAAAATTGTTTTAAAATTGAGAACCACTGTTTTAAAGTAGAATTTATGCCAAGACCATAATTTATTTACTTCACAAGGAGAGACAACTCCCCCCCCCACCCTCATTTTATAAATTAGGCAATTAGTAGTATTAGGAAGCTGGAACTGTCCAGTCAGGCAGTTCTCCTGGTCATTAAGAGAGAATGGTGGAAAAGATCTTTTGTCATTCATTGTTAGTTAGTATTATAGCTGCTTTGGGTTAAATGTGTTGTTTCATTCCCAAATTTCACTATATAATTCACTGTATCTGAGATGCACAACAATAGTCATTTCTTGTCTGGAAACCCAGATGATACAATAGAAAAAATTATTCCTTTATATAAGAGATTAATACCATGAAACCAAGTTAGTTATTTTTTGTTGCTCATATTCATCTTTTTCTTTGAGGCAGTATGATATGATTGTATCTAAAATAATTATTCAGTATTTTGTTGATATTTCTATATGTTTTCTTAATACTGCTGTATCTTTAAACTGAAACAGTTTTTCTAAAATGTTTTTTTAGATGACTCTCTGTAGCATATTTAAGCTCCAAAATAAGATAGTAATATTACTTTCAAGTGGTATTTTCTCCCATATTATGAAGATTTAAGCATTGTCATATATGGCTTTATTTAATTAAGTGTATATAAGCCACCAAGTTTTAACTCTTGAAAATTGTGTCCATGTTTTATATCTCTGCCCTCTTTTCCTAACAGCCATTTCATAAATACCTCACTGAGTCATCACTTAATGACTTGATTCAGGGAAGGTAGCTAGTCTGAAAGTACAATTCAAAATACATTGCTCCTTGTGACTTAATATTATAGAGATATTGAATTGGGGGGTGAATATAAACCATCTTTTATACCAAATTGTTCTATCCAGGGCTATGAAGACATAACCTTGATTTCTAGTTTGCTGTACAGCAGATTAACAAATAAAATATTGTATTTGAAACCAATTAACTTTGAATCTTTGAGTACAATTTAGTATGCTATGGTTTCTGAAAAGTCTTTTCTATAGTCCTAACTGCTTTTGCATATTTTATATTATATATTCTAAAACAAACCTTAATACTTGTAATACTCAAGCGAAGTATAGATGATAATTATAGGTGATTTTGAAGGTAATTGTTTCATAGAATTATAATGATCAATATCAGTTGATTAATAATCCTAATAAAATTGACTAAAATAGGATTCAGCCCTTTGGAATTTGTAGTTTGCAACCTATTTATATGTAAGACACTTAGTAGTTGGTATGGAATCTTTGCTTTACCTTATTTTCATATTAAATTTGAAGGAACTACTAATTTTGTTTCCATTTTTAGCTGTAGCACCAGTTGTACCTGATTTAAGTAGTGACATTGATACAAGTAATTTTGATGACTTGGAAGAAGATAAAGGAGATGAAGAAACATTCCCCATACCTAAAGCTTTTGTTGGCAATCAATTACCTTTTGTAGGATTTACATATTATAGCAATCGTAGGTGAGTATGTTAAGCATTGATTTTAGGGGTAGGTAAAATTTTGTTGTGGTCTCTTATTTTCTTAGGGATATCTAAAAATCACTTCAAGAAATTTAGTGGTATATTAAGAGATATCTTAATATGCTATTTTTCAGTGATGCATGATATTTGTATTATTCCATATTTCATTTCTTTTAGACTAATCCATGATCAAGATACTGTGTTTCAGAAATTGTTTGCTGAGTGATGCACTATATGTGTTCAAGTTACAGGAATTAATAAATAAAAAGATTCTTTTAATACTAATATTTTGGTTAATCTCATTACCCCAAAAGCTCTGGTTTTATAATACATTTTGGAACAACAAATAGTTTTCTAGCATTACCATCACTATATTGATGTTACAAAGGCCTATAATTTTAGTAATGCAAAAATTAAGTGATTCCTCACCAAAAATCACTAAATGAATTTACCATGTTCTTACAGCATGTAAGACCTTGTGACCTGGGCATATAACTTTAACCTTTTATGCCTCCATTTCCTCAAAAAGAGGGATGATGATGATAATAATACTTGTCTCATAGGATTATTGTAAGGGTTAGTTAAATCAAAACAGTAGAACATTTAGAACATTAGCACCGAGTTAATGTTAGTTGTTATTAGTATAAGCTAATGTTAGCTTTAGTCTTCAAATGGACTTGAGATATAAATTAAACAATTAACATTATTTCAGTATGCTGAGCATTCATTCATTCATTCATTCATTCTTTCAGCAAACATGTTTGCCAACTTATTTTTTGTCAGGTATATACTAAGCACCAAGGTGCAGGGAGAAAGATGAATAAAACATGGTTAGTACCTTCTCTTAAGATCCTCATATCCTAGTGAGGAAATGGATATATTTAAACTGAAACATTTTGTCATTTTAGTCAAAACTTTTTTTATAAGAGCCTATTCAGGTCAAGTTTAGAAAACAGGAATGCAATTTAATCCTGCCTTAGGAAATTTCTCCATTAATCCAGCTATAAGACAGTACTGAATACTTTTTGTTGCATTAAGTGTTACAGGTAGTACTTGACTTTTGACTCTTAGTAAAGTCCAGTGTTTTAATCCTTTCCCCCCCAACACCCAGGAAGATAATATTGTAGTTATTTTATATTGAGGTACAGTGACAAGTTTCAAAGTGGTTTTTGCTAAAAAAATTTCTTTCTTTCTTCCTTTCTTCCTTTCTTCCTTTCCTTTCCTTTTCCTTCCTTCCTTCCTTCCTTCCTTTTTTCCTATTTTTGTCAGTTATTCTCTGGCTTGGTTTCTGAAGCACTTGAAATGTTGATATAAACAACTCGCAGTCTTTTTGGATTTTCTGTAGTTCAGAGCAGTTAATGACTTTATTTAGGTTTATCTATACAAAAGTAATCTTGAATTAAACATTATATATACTATTTGTAGTACATTGTCATGTACTTGATTATGTTCTCTGGTTTTTCCTTGCATCTATATGATGCATATCCCAAACTAATTTCTAAGTTTGTCAAAAGTAGAAATTGCACTCTGTTCTTCAGTACCACCGTCTTATTGAATAACATAGTGTTGTTTAGTAATTGCCTATTATGTGAATGGTTGAAGGTGTGGTTGATCTTCAAGAATCAGCAAAATACTGGTAGCCTTATGATAATATGTAAGTATAATTTTGAGTTACTGGCGGGAAATAGAAAACTTCTGAAATTCTTACTCCTGAAATCCAAGCATACTTTCAATTACCAAGGGTAGAGATCTTTATTGCTGAAATATAGCTAAATGAAGAATGATTTTTAATAGTTTAAAGGTTAAACTTTTAGCTACATTTGTAATAATCTAAAACCTCTCATAAAAAGTTACCTAAATGACCAGATTCTACATGAAGGCAGCAATATAATATATAAAATAACTTTGAAAGAAAAAAGAAGAAAAAAGTAGAAGAATGAATGGATGTGTACAAGTGGTGTCCTTAGATTTCCAGTGCTGCATTCAGAGAAAGTTATATTATTAACTTTGAGAGGCCAAATATTAACTTCAGTTTATATAGCATATTACAATTTAGAAGATATCTTAGGATCAAATGGTCTGTTTTCCTATCTAATTTAGATTCCACTGGCGTAGCTGTATGCTTTTATTTATATTACATGATGTGGAATCTCACATTGAATTTCTGAGACACTCAGTAGTTAATGGAATAAAGTTGTACTAAATCTAGAATTTGTCATTTGTTATACGGGACCTTTTTTCTACAAACCTGCTACTTAATGCTTATTACTGCCTCCTGATTATTGGATTCTCTAGTTGATCTGAATAATTTTCCAAGGAAAACATAAAAAGTGACATATTTTCCTGTTTTTGTTTTGTTTTAGAGCACTGTTATGTGTGTTTAATGGTACTTTAAGAAACTCCTTTTTTTTTTTTTACTATTAATGAGTGTAATGAATTCATATGTAATGAATATGTAGCTGATAACAGCTGCCCTATAACAGCAATGACGTGTATAGTAGCTATTTGATATCTTTTTGAGGGTGTTCTGATGAAACAAGGTGGTGCCTGTAGTAGTGGTGATAGTAGAAGTATTAATAGTGGTAGTTGTAGCATGTTAGAGGCAGTAGTAGAGGCAGCTGTAGTACCTTACCTTTATATAACATTTGAGAGCTTAGAAAATTATTTTCATATGATCTGTTTAGATGTGTTTGATAATCTCATGTCTAAAGAAGACTTCTAAAGGTCACTACTATCTTATATGTAATTCTAACTTTATAGTGAATTTAAAGAAAGAACTCTATAAGCCTTGCAGTCTCAAAAGATTAGCAAGATATCACCAGAACTTTCAAAAACTCTTTTTTCCCAGAAAGGCAATATCATTCTTGGCTGAAGAATAATTGGGGCAGAGAGAGAAGTTGTGCTCGTGTCTTTATAAGTCAACAATTCCTTATCCCCAATCCCTAATCTAAAAATCTCTAAAAACTGGGGCACCTGGGTGGCTCAGTCAGTTAAGTGTCCGACTCTTGATTTCAGCTCAGGTCATGATCTCAGGGTTGTGAGTTCAAGCCCTGTGTTGGGCTCAACGCTGGGCATGGAGCCTACTTAAAAAATAAAAAAATAAAACCATGAAGCTCTAAAAACTGAAAGCATTTTAGTGATTTGTTTGGTGGCAGAAACTTCCATAACCTGCTCTCGTGGCCAAAAAACCTAATCTGAACTAACTCGAGACTATTTATGGTTTTTATTTATCCTACTTGATATGAATATTTATATGTTTTGCTGCAGGAATAGTAAGGTATATGACTACAGAGTGCTGCTTCTGACCTAACTGGGGGTTTCATTTAACATATGTATCACTTTTGTAGTATATTTCTAAAATAAAGAATTATGAACTTGTACTCAATTTTTAAAAAGCATACCAAGTACAATACTGAACAAAAAAAAATAGGCATGTAGTATATACTACTGAATATTGAAAAGTTCTGTGTTTTTTTTACTTTTAAAAACTCTTTTCCTCTCAGATACTTATCTTCAGCAAATCCTAATGATAACCGAAGTAGCCCCAATGTGGATAAAAGCTTGGTAGGTATTTTCTTACTATTTTTTAGAAAGTTGTTCTGTGGATGGTTATTTTGTGTACATGATATTAAGTAAGCATGTATTGCTTCTGAATGTGTAGTTAGCGAACTTAAATTTTGATAGCACTTTTTACTTACGGTCTCCTTCCAACTTGATTTCTTGCCTGAATATCGAGTGGAATATTTTATGTGGAGGTAATTAATAAACTATAAATTGCTACACATATTGACAGTGGCAGTCTTTCTAATCTTTGGAATTAGGAATTTATGATAAATCAGTTTGTCAATAAGGGTCTTGGCAGGAAAACAGATAACACATTCAGAAGACTTAAAAGAGAGTTTTGTGTGTTAAAATACACATAACATAAAATTTAATTTTTAAGTGTACAGTTCAGTGTCATGAATCACCTTCACGTTGTTATGTAACTACCACCGTCTATCTCCAGAACGTTTTCTTCATCCCACACTAAAACCTTGTGCACATTAAACTCTCTGTTCTACTCCCTGCAGCCCTGAGTAACCACTATCCTACTTTCTCTGTCTCTATGAATCTGACTATGCTAGGTACCTCATGTAAGTGGAATCATTCAATCATTCACTTTTTGTGATTGGTTTATTTCACTTAGCCATAATATCCTCAGGATTTCTCCATGTTGTAACATGTATCAGAATTTGATTCCTTTTTAAGACTGAATATATTCTAGTATATGAATATATCACATTTTGTTCGTTCATTAAGAGAGTTTAGTGAAAGGGCTATTTAGCAGGGTCAAAGGGAGCAACAAGTAAAGGGTGTAAAGCATCCGTGATTAGCAAGAGGGGGAAGCTTTTGTCTGAAGGGACAAAGAGAGACAAGTATTGTTACCACAGCTCAGAAAAGCCTACCATCATCAAAGGGAACATAGAATATAGAACACTGCTAGCACCACAGTATGGCAATGAAAGGGTGGGGAGAATGAATACTTTCTTTCTCCCACCTTCTGATTTCCTGTTGGTGTCTCCCATATGTTAAAACAGACTCTAAAATCACAGGACAATAGAATCCAGGTAATGCAATCTGTAGATTACAAGGCAAAAGTAGGTCAGAGGATGGATATCATGGCTAGAAAGGAGAGGGAGCAAATGGAAGAATAACCAGTACAGTCAGCATCATCCAATTTGTCCACTGAAAATTACTGTTGTAAGTAAATATTAGAGACGAGTCCTTTTTATTGTCCTTATAGCTCATGTTCATGAGACAGAGATTTAAAAAAAAAAATCTTACTTAGATTTCAGAAGGTCCTTTTGGGTTGACCAGGACTTTTCTTAAAAATATTAGACATAATTGTGGTGCTTGGCTGGTTCAGTTGGTAGAGTGTGAGACTCTCTATCTCCAGATTGTGAGTTCAAGCCCCATGTTGGGCATAGAGCTTACTTAAAAAATACATTAGAAAAAATTATTTGGCCATCCTTGGAGCATTCTTTGAACTCTTGTATTGTAGGAGACTAGGTAGCAATCATTTTTAAAAAGCTGATGTAATTCTTTCTCCTTGATACTTTTACTCTTAAATTAAGAGAACATGCAATGTTAAGGGAGAGTGGAAAAAAGGAGAATGGAGGACCTGTTAGCTGTTTGGACCATCTCTCTCTTTTAAATTCTCATCTCATCAGAGCTGTTTCCCAAGTTACATAGTTAACAGGGGCTCAGAAATCTTGAAAGAACCTTTGACCTAGGGAAGGTGATGATAAGGAGCTGCTACAGCCCACCTCTCACCATATTACTTATCTGTAGGATTAGTGGTACACAGGACTTTAAAAAATATTTAGTGGAATCATGTTTTCTTTGGGCTAATCTTGTTCGGTGGTCATCACCAGAAGTTCCTGTTACTGGCTGCTGCTACCTTTTATCTTTTGTTCTGGTAAGGTCACAGAGGAAGTAGAAAACTTTGTCTCTACTGTTTCTGGTAACATAGAGATAAATAGAAAAGTCAGTTAATTTAATTTTCAACTCTTCCTTTAAAGCCTTCCAGCGGAGATGCTAATGCACAGCTTTGCAGTTGACAAGTAGAATGAATAATTTTCAATCCTATCTTAATTTTCTTTTTTGCTGCAAATGACACTGATTAATCCCTCCTCCTTGGAACTTCCATAACTCTTTCTTGTTCCCATTATTTCCTTCTGTCTTTCTTCCCACTACTTTAGATTTTATTTTCAGTCCCTTTTGCAGGATCTCTTCCCCCTTCCTCTTCTTCCCTCCCCTTATTCCTTCTCTCCCCTTTAGTTGTTAAATGTTTCTCAAGATGATGCTGGTCTTTGCTTTCTGCTCATTTTCTATAGGTAATTCTTGTGTATGTGCAGCTTGCTCCTCTAAACTCCAGACCTGGATCTCTTCCCTCTCCCTCTCTCTCTCTGACTGGATTTCTCTTCTTGTGTATCTCTCAGACATCTCAACCTAGGCCAGAGCTAAACTCATAGTTCTCTCTGTGTCTCCTCCCCAGCAGTTCTTATTGTGTTCCCTGTCTTTTGTATGGTACTCTGTTCTTTTCTTCTTTCCTTTTCCTTCCTTCCTTCCGGCCTTCCTTTTTTTTTCTTTCTACCTTTCTTTCTTTTTTCTTATGTTGACATTTTTTTTCATAATCCTACTTTGATGTTTAAAAATTATGTATTAATGAAGTATAGTTGACATACAATGATACATTAGCTCCAGGTATACAACGTAGTGACTTGACAATTCTGTACAGTTCACTACAATAAATGTAGTTACCACTGTCACTATACATTATTATTACTATAATGTTATTGACTATATTCCCTATGCTGCACTTTTTTATCTCTTTTCTTATTTCTAGTCAGTTTTTAGGCTACAAATTCTGCCTTCTGACTGACACAGTTATCCATTTCCTCTTCTTTATTCCTGTATCCTCTGCCTCCTATCAAACCTATATACTCGCCTGAACTGTCTCAAAAGCCTGTTAACTGGTGACTTTGATTAGAATTTGGCTGCCCTCTACTCTGTTCACTTTGCTGTTACTGAAGTGATGTTTCTAAAATGCCAATACTATGCTGTTTCCCTTTTTAAAATGCTTATAGGTTAAAGTCCCTAACTGCTTTTTTTGCATATACAAGATTTTATGAGACTCATTCTGTTACGTTTTGTGCTCTGCCTATACTTGATTTCTTTCCATTTACAAAATATATTTTGTTCTGCTTCTCTACTTTTGGACTTAGTCATTCTGGCTAAAATGCCTTTTTTCTATTCATCTTGTAGGTCTGATCTCAAACATTACCTTTTCCTGGCAGAATTAGATGTGACCCCTTCCCTCCTTCAGAGCACCTCATATATAACCTTATCATCACCACATTATATTGTAATATTTGTGTGTATGTCTTTGGATTATCATAGGTTCTTTTCACCCTCATATTCCTCTGTGCCTCTCTGTTTAATTCTTAGCTTCATGAGCACAGGGACCAAATCTTCTTAATTTTTTATATTACTAATGCCTACCACAGTGCCTGACACATTTCTAGGTGTTGAAAAAAATGCCTGTTAAGTTAATAGTAATTTCAGATAGAAAGGAAAAGGGTAAGATTGAACCAAGCAACTCCCTCTTGAACAAGTGTAGAATGGTAACGTAAACTTGTTATTTTTAAGTTCTCTATGAGTATTTTTAGTAGGATGAGTTTTGTTCTGTTTTGTTTTTAATTAAAGCAGGAAAATTTGCAAAAAACAATTTATAAGCTGGAAGAACAGCTGCATAATGAAATGCAATTAAAAGATGAAATGGAGCAGAAGTGCAGGTGAGAATGTACTTTATATGTTTTTAACATTAAAAATTGTATAGCACATACCTATTTTAAAACTTGCCCTCTATAGAACACTTGAATAGTAATTGGAAATAAGTTGGAGATATAAAGGTTGCTGCTTATATACATTCAGTGAAGACTGTCTTGGCTAGAATTGGAAAGTAATATTGGCATTAGTTATAGACATATTGTCCTCAGAATATTTAAAGTGCATTTGCTCCTGGCAGTCTTTATTAAAAAATTCTAATGCTGATTCACTTAGTGCCTGATTTATTACTTTTCTCTGCCATTTAATTAGCTGACTGAAAGATCAAATTAGTTTACATTAAATAAGGTGCTTTCTAAAATATAAATGTTATTAAATGTTAAAATTCATTAAATCTAATAAGAATCTGTATATTTATGAAATATATGATGATCAAAATTATTTGAAATAACCTAGCACAATGTTAAGTTACTTATTAACTACAAACAATGACTTTATTTTTTTTGTGTATGGTATTGAATAAATGAAATACAGAGGTAATGCAGAGATTAAGTATTCAACAAATGAAATAGAGAAAACTGGTAATTTTGTGATTGGGCCAAAGAGGAAACAAGTAAAATTCTCATTGCATACCATTCCTGAGAGATTAAATACATAAATATATAGTACAAACTTTTTTCAGAAAAACACTTATATATAAGCAAATAATTAACTGATCCCAGGATTTGGAAAGAGTTTCTAAGTATGAAATATGGAAATAAGGGGAGGAAATGGAAATAAGTATGTTGAGAAGTTTCTTCATCCAAAATTAAACTGGCATTAGTGGCAGTATAGGGTATCAATTTGAGGGAAAAGTAGGAATGATCAAAGTGGCCTGTAGTGATAAGAAAGTGTTGGGGCAGAAGGGAAGCCTGAGATGGGGCTGGGAAGGTTGAGAGAATCTAAGTCATAGAGGACTTTGTTTTTGACAAGCTAAGGAATTTGGAATTTATCCTAACGATGATGGAAGAACATTGAAAGTTTAATTAAACTAAGTAAAAAACTGATAAAATTTGCTTTTTAAAAAGAACTCTGGTTGGTTGGCAGCACTTGACGTGTTTATTCAACTAAATGGGAATGAGGGAGGAAGATGAGTCAAGGATGATTCCTAGGTTATGTCCTTTCTTAGGAACACCTAGAGTAAAAACAAATTGGTATTATGGGTAAGGGTGTGGAGCAGAGGAAATAACATTTTGGGCATGCTGAGTGAGGTATTTGATGAAGCAGCCACGTGAAACGTTGTACATGCAGATTTGAAGCTTAGGGTTATGTTCAGAGCCAAAGAAAACAAATTGTGATGCAGATAATACACTTTCAATTTATCTCAACTTTTGACTAGGTTGTTCTGTGGTACATTTACTCAGTTATATATATGCCACCTTGCCCTTCATTATTTAATCTTGTATAAAGTTTAAATAGCTAATTTTTATTTATTAGCAAGTATTACATGAGGGAGTTCAGGGATCCTTAACCTGGAATCCATAGACTCCCCCAGAGGGTCCATGGATGGAATTCAAGGTTCTAAAACTTGAATGAGAAAAAGTAAGTGTTTTCCATAACTTATAATGAAAATTCAGCATTTCCTTCCACTATGAACAAAAACAATAATCTACATTTATTAGCAGTAGCTGTTTTTTAATACTAATAGATACCATAAATATTTTCATGTACTATAGTTGTTATCTCTAAATATCATTTGTGCTTATCACTACTTTGAAATTACTACCACTAGATCTTACGGTTTAATGTATTAATAAAGAAGCACACATATTACTGAAACATACATTTTATTTATTTATTTATTTGTTTATTTATTTATTGGGGGGAGAGAGAGAGAGAGCGTGTGTGTGTACACACAGGCGAATGTTGGGGGGGGATCTTAAGCAGGAGCCTGACACAGGGCTCAGCCTCACGACCCTGAGTTCATGACTTGAGCCAAAATCAAAAGTCAGATGCTTAACCCACTGAGCCACCCAGTCATCCCCATCCATTTAAAGATTTTTAAGACTGAATTTTAATCTATTTTTGGCTTTTTTAGCAGTCACCAGACTGCTAAAGGAATCCACAGCACCAAAAAATGTTAAGACAACTTAGTTAAATGGAAAAGTAATGAATGTGGTGTTCCACCACTGGACAATAAAAAATAAACATATTTCTAACCTGTGCTGCTTTTGTTTTTACAGAACTTCAAACATAAAACTAGACAAGATAATGAAAGAATTGGATGAAGAGGTACTTTTTGTTTTCTAATCAGAAGTTTTTCTTTTTGAGAGTTTTTTCCTTTTTCTTTTCTAAGAAAATTGCATTTGAACTTTATAGGTTGAAATACAGAACAGAGTCAAAGAACTAAGATGAAGGCCTTACTTAGGAGCTGCAGGTTCAAGTGATACAGATTAGATTATACTTCAGTTTCCTTTGTGTATGTACTTTTATTCTAGAACCATGTTGAAATTTTAGTACATAAATTTCATTTCAGTTGTTCTTAACATTTGAAAAGTGAGAAAGGAGCAAGAGAATCAAATGGGATCTGGAACTACAGCAGAAAGAGACACCTAGGAAAGAGGAAAGAGTACAATTTTAAATTATAAAAAAAGTCCTTTTTAAAAGGACTGACATTAACGTAATTTTATGTGATCAAATGGGAAATGTATTAATTTTAGAATTACTCATGTTTTCCATGGTCACCTAGCAAGACGCTTTTATTAGGGAAACATTTCATGATTCAGATGTTTGTTTGCAAATATATAATACATTGTCTTCCTTTTGATCAGCTTATAACATCTTTCCTCTATGTGTATGAAGAGTACCCCAAAAAGAAATATACTTTCTATAACCTTATTGATTTCTTCCTTTTTTTTTTTTGGACTTGATCTTTCTAGTGGTTTTGTGCTATCTTAATTTTCTCTGTTCTTAAGGAATAGTATTTGTCAATGGCTTGTTTTTTGTTTTTTTCATTTGTAGCTTTGGTTATGCATATACATATAATACATACATATACATATATACATACACGTGTGATACAAATATTTATAATATTTCACCAACTTGTCATTGGTCAATGTGTACTTAGCACTATTTATTTAGCTCTAAGTATGTAAGAAATCCATTTTGCAAATCCTCAGCTTTGGATATTGCATTTCTAAAAAACAAAATTCTTGTATGCTAGATTTAAGATCAGTCCACAAAGAAGACATAGCATTCATAAATTTATATCCACCAAATGTCAGAGCTACAAAATATGTGAAATAAAAGCTGATAAAACTGAAAAGATAGACAAATCCATAATTATTGTTGGAGACTCCGATATCACTCTATAGACAGAAAATCCGCAAACATACAGGAAAACTCAACCACACCATCAACCAACAAGATCTTTTTAACAGTTCTAGAACCCTGCATCCAATAACAGCAAAATATACATTCTTTTCGAGCACTCAAGGAATACATACCAACATAGACCATATCCTGAACAAGCTTCTACAAATTTAAAAAAAAAAAATTAAAATCATAGTAGAGTGTGTTCTCTAACCAAAATGTAATCAAACTAGAATGACATAACAGATACCAGGCAAATCTGCAAACACAGGGAAACTAAACAACACAGTTCTAAATAATCCATAGGTCAAAGAGTAAGTCTTAAGGGGAATGAAAGAATATGTTGAAATATTAATTATGTCTCATAAAGTTTATGTTTGTTTGTTTTTAAGATTTATTTGTTTATTTGAGAGAGAAGGCATGAGCAGGAGGAGGGGCAGAGGGAGAGGGAGAGAAGCAGACTGAGCCACCCAGATGCCCCCTCATAAAGTTAAAGAGTATGGCTTATAAAAAAGAATGAAATCTTGCCATTTGCAACAACATAGATGGTCCCAGAGGGTTTTATGCTAAGTGAAATAAGGCAGACAGAGAAAGACAGGTACTTTATAATTTCACTTATATGTGGAATCTAGAAAATAAAACAAACCCAGACTCTTAAATACAGAGGACAAACTGATGGTTGCTGGGGATATGGATGAAGTAGTAGGTGAAGAGGAATAAGCAGTACAAACTTCCAGTTATAAAATAAGTAAGTCATGAAGATAAAATATATGGCATAGGGAATATAGCCAATAATATTGTAATAACGTTGTATGGTGACTACACTTACATGGTGAGCATTGAGAACTATCAAATTGCTGTGTTGTACACCTGAAACTAACATAACATTGTGTGTCAGCTATACCTCAATAATAAAATAAGTTATGGTTTTTCATCTTTAAAAAAATACTTGAACAATGAAAATAAAACATCAGAATTTGTGGGATGGAGCTGACATAGTGCCTAAGGGAAATTTATACACTAAAGACACACATTAAAAAAGATGAAAAATCTCAAATCAGTCATCTAAGCTCCTACCTCAAGAACTTGGAAGAGCAAAATAAACCCAAAGCAAGAAGAAGGAAGGTGAAATATAAGAGTGGAGATCAATGGAATTGAAAATAAAAACAATAGAGAAAAATCAATGAAAACAAAAAGCCAGCTGTTTAGAAAATTGACAGACCTCTAGCAAGATTGATAAAGGGAAAAGAGAACACAAATGACCAGTATCAGGAATAAAACAGGGTAGGTGTATCACTAGAGTCCCTACAGGTAATCAAAATGATACTCAAATAATCCTAAACAATTAAGTGTGAAATTTAGGTAAAATGGACTAGTTCCTCCAAAAGTACAAACTACCACAACTCTCACAATGTGAAATAGATTATTTGAATAGCCCTATGTAGCTATTAAAGTGAATTCATAATTTAAAAGTTTCCCAATAAGTAGGGGTGCCTAGGTGGCTCAGTTGGTTAAGCATCCAACTCTTGGTTTTGGCTCGCGTAGTGATCTCACGGGTTGTGGGATTGAGCTCCACCTGGGGCTCCAAGCTCAGTGGGGAGTCTGCTGGAAGATTCCTTTTGCCTCTCCCTGCCCAGGTCACACGCATGCACTCTCTCTCTCTTTCTCTCTCAAATAAGTCTTTAAAAAAAATAAAAATAAAAGTGTCCCAGAAAGTAATCTCCAGGACCAGGTGGTTTTACTAAGAGAGTTCTACCATATGTTTTAAGGAGAATTCATACCAATTCTACACTGTCTCTTCCAGGATATATAAAAGAAGGGAACACTTCCCAGTGAGTTTTATGAAACTAGAATTACCCAGATAACCAAATCTAGCCAAGAGAGAACTACAAAGAAAACCACAGATCAGTGTCCCTCATTTACAGCTTACTGATTTTTTTTAAAATGGTACAAAAGGAAGTGGTGCTGAAGTGATTAGATATCCATAGACCAAGATATGAACCTCAACTTAAGCCTCACAATTATGTAAAAATTAACTCAAAATGGGTCATATATTTAAAGGTGAACATAAAAACATGAAAATAGTAAGTGAAAGTCCCTGGGACTTACAGCTTGGTGAAAAGTTCTTAGACATGACACCACTAACATGATCCACGTAAGAGAAATAATTCAACAAATTGGACTTCATCAGAATTAACATTATCTGTTCTGTGAAAGACAGATGATGAAAGACAAGATGATGAAAGAAGATGAAAGATAAGATAAGGAGATGAAACGACAAGATAAAGATTGGAAAAAAATAATTTGCAAACTATATATCTCACAAAGAAATCTATTTAGAATATTTAAAGAACTCTAAAACTCGACAGTAAATAAAAACAATCCCATTTGAAAATTGGCAGAAGACATGTACCTTTCCTCAGAGTGGTTAACAAGCACATGAAAGGTGCTCAACATCATTAACCATGAGGGAAATGCAAATAAAACCGCCATGACGTACCGTTTTATAATCATCAGAGCAAGTAGAATAAAAAATAGCATCAGTACCAAAACTGGCAAGAATTTAGGGAAACTGGTTCACTCCTACATTATAGATGGGAATGTAAAATTGTACAGCCAATCTGGAAAATATTTTGGTAGTTTTCCTAAGATACTAAACATGCAACTACCAGGAGACCCAGCAATTACACTATTGGGCATTTATCCCAGAAAAAATGAAAACTTGTATCCTAAAAAAACCTGTATACTACTGTTCATAGTAGCCTTATTTGTAACAGCCAAAAACCAGAAATAATCAAAATGTCCTACCATAGGTGAATGGTTGAACCAACTTTGATGTATCTATACCATGGAGTACTACTACTCAGCAACAAAAAGGCATGAACTATTGATAACACACAACTTGGATGGATCTCATGGGCATTATATTGAGTGTAAAAAGCCAGTCCCAAAAGGCCCATACTGGATGATTCCATTAATATAACATTCTCACAAAATGACAGAATTATCCAGGTGGAGGACCTATATTTGGTTGCCAGGGATATGGGTGGTGGGAAAAGGGTGATGTGTGCAGCTCTAAGTAGTGGCTGGCTGGAAGGAATTGGTTGTGCTGATGGAACAGTTCTGTATCTTGAGTGGTGGTGGTGGTTACGTGAATCTACACATGAGCCAAAATAATGTGGAACTACACACACTTTAAACCAGTATCTATTTCCTGATTTTGTTACTGTACTATTATTACATAAAATGTATCTGTTGCGGGAAACTGAGTGGAAGAGTATGTGAAACCTCTCAGTATTGTCTTTGCAACCTTCTGAAATGTATAATTATTTCAAAATTCAAACATGAAAAAATTAAAGTCAGAATGATAAAATCTTAGAATTGGAAAGACCTTGGATGATCTCTGCAAATCTTACCAAATCTACAGCATTTTACTTAAAACATGATTTTTGCTTCATGTTGGAAAGCCCAGAAAAACATAATGAAGGAGGTTTTCCCAGTGTGGAGTCTTAAAAATGAAGCATCAAAAGCAAGATATGCTGGAAGTGGTATCTCAGGAACAATGTAAATTTTTAAGTAGTGAAGGTTTGGGTATTTTTTTTCTTTAACCCTCCCCTCTCATGTGGTTTCATTTTCTAAAATAAGTATTTCCTTCATTGCTTTTTAATATGCATCGGTAGGTAGGTACATAGAACATTTTAGAAAAGGTAAGTTGTTGAGACAGCAAGAGGATTAAGGGAGACACACAGGGACTAGTGAACTTACTGCACACACTAGCATTTGGTACTATTTGAGTTCTACACCAGTTAATTATCAAATATGTAATTATTATCTTTCATATATGTATATTTAATTTAGGATTGTAAGTCAACCAAAATATTGGTAATATAATGCAATCTGGTCATCTTAAACTAATAAAGCAGCTCTCTGATAGGATTTATAGGATTGTTTTTTATATTCATGGATTTAAAAATCTGAAAAATTTCCATATCTGGTTTCAATAAGGGGATTCTATCTTCTTAGAAGGCAAGCTAATTCTGTTCTTAGAAAGTTGCCATTAGCAGGTACTTTCTGATTTTGAAACAAAAAAATCCATCTTAAGTCTTTGTGTGTTTTATTTTTAAAGAACACAATATTCCTCTAAATAAATGAAGAGTTTAATTTGCAGTGGTGACTTGTATCCTCATGTTTTTAGGGGAATCAAAGAAGAAACCTAGAATCTACAGTGTCTCAGATTGAGAAGGAGAAAATGTTGCTACAGCATAGAATTAATGAGTACCAGAGAAAAGCAGAACAGGAAAATGAGAAGAGGAGGAATGTAGAAAATGAAGGTAAATTGTTACTACTTTTAAAAAGCACTGGAATTTCTAACACTGTCCTTGAGGTCATTGTCATGAGGTTGTCTTAAATTTAGGGCCTGTCATATATTTTTGAAGCCACAGTCCTAAGACACCTCATGAACTAATTACCCATGTCCCAAGATAAATGTGTAATGTTTTAGCTAGAAGAGTGATTTTCATCCTGTGTGCATATTGGAATCCTTTGGGAAGCTTTAAAGACTACTGATGCCTAAGCTCCGGAAATTCTAATTTAATTGATTTAGGCATGTGGCCTGGGCCTTGGTGTTTTTTATAAGCTTCTAGGCACTTCAATCTACAAGCAGCCATTTGAGAACTATTAACTAAAATTTCATGTGTTTTCATATTAGTGTTAGAAATACATTTAAAATAGCTTTCTATACCCTTTGATTCAGTGATTTCATTTCTAGGAATTTATTTTATGTATGCACTTGTGCAGAGGTACACTGATATATAAACAAGGTATTTATAGCATTATGTCTACGATGTATCTTTAAGTGAAAAAAGCAGTACAAATTGTTTAAAACAAGAATGCTTATCTAGATATTCTTAAATACGTGTATGTGTGTATAGAAATGCATGTGAAAACATATGTTAGTGTTTGTGTTTTTATGTTTTAGGGTATAGATATATACACTGTCTTAGGAAGAATATATAAGAATTAAGTAATAATTGTTGCTTGGGGAGGAGAGGTAGAGAGACTGAGACCATGGAGGGAGGAAGGCTTGTTCTACACCACAAACCATTTGGTATCTTTTGAATTTTGACCCATCTTTCAAATACTGAATTATTCAAAGATTTGTGCTATTCAAAAATAAATAATACTAATAAAACTAGGTTTATAACATTTTACTAATAGATTGACCTTTTTAAGGGAATAAAAGAATTTGAAATATTACAACACTGGAAACAAATCTGTTACATTCTCTGTTGTTGAATTTAAATGTAAGTACTTCCATGATGAAATTTGGCTTTGGGAGTGGACCTAAGATAGCTGACTGTGGCATAAGACTAAATTTCATTTTTTTAAAGGGATTTATGTGTTTCCTCTATGATAACTTTCTAATTTCTACATTTTTTCCTTCATTTTCTAGTTTCTACATTAAAGGATCAGTTGGAAGACTTGAAGAAAGTAAGTCAAAATTCACAGCTTGCTAGTGAGAAGCTGGCGCAATTACAAAAGCAGGTGAGTTTTTGGAATAAGATTTTTTTTAAATTATAATTAATTAAAGTAAGTTTGTATTTTGGTCAAAAACCTATTTTCTTGCTTTTTTTTTTTTTCTTTTTTTTTTTTTTTAAATAGCTAGAAGAAGCCAATGACTTACTTAGGACAGAATCAGACACAGCCGTAAGATTAAGGAAGAGTCACACAGAGATGAGTAAGTCAATTAGTCAGCTAGAGTCCCTAAACAGAGAATTGCAGGAGAGAAATAGAATTTTAGAGAATTCCAAGACACAGACGGACAAGGACTATTACCAGCTGCAAGCTGTATTAGAAGCTGAACGAAGAGACAGAGGTCATGATTCTGAGATGATTGGAGACCTTCAAGGTAATATTTTTTCTTATTGTGGTAAAATATACATAACATAAAATTTACTATTTTAGCCATTTTTAAGTTACAGTTCAGTGGCATAAAGTCCAATCACATTTTTGTGCTATCATCACTGCTATCCATCTCCAAAACCTTTTTATCATCCCAAACTAAAACGCTATACCTGTTAAATAATAACTCCCTATTCTCCTTCCTTCCAGCCCCTGGTAACCACCATTCTACTCTATTAATTTGACTCTCATAAAAGAGGAGTCATACAGTATTTATCCTTTTGTATCTGTGTTTTTCCTCTTAGCGTAATATCTTCAGGATTCATCCATGTTGTAACATGTATCAGAATTTTCTTCTTTTTTAGATGTGGAGAAAAAGGATCCCTCTTGCACCTCTCCCACCTTTGGTGGGAATGCAAATTGATGCAGCCACTGTGGAAAACAGTGTGGAGGTTCCTCAAAAAATTAAAAATAGAATTACTAGGGGCACCTGGGTGGCTCAGTCGGTTAAGCATCCAACTCTTAATTTTGACTCAGGTCAAGATCTCAGGGTCATAGGATCGAGCCAGCATCAGGCTCCATGCTCAGCAGGGAGTCTGCTTGGGATTCTTTCTCTCCAGTTCCCTCTGCCCCTTCTCCTCCCCTGTGCTTGCTCTCTCTTTCTAAAATAAATAAATCTTTTTTAAAAAAGAGAAAAGAAAAAAAGATAGAATTATTATATGACCCAGTAATTCCACTACTGGCTATTTATCCATAGAATACAAAAACACTAATTTGAAAAAGATGTATGTGCCCCTATGTTTATTGCAACATTTACAGTAGCCAAGATAGGGAAGTAACCCAGGTGTCCCTCCATAGATGAATGGATAAAGAAGATGAGGTGTGTGTATATATATACGTATATATACACATACATATATACATACACACACACACAATGGAATAATTACTCAGCCATAAAAAAGAATGAGATCTTGGCCATTTGTGACAAGATGAATGGACCTAGAGGGTATAATGCTAATTGAAATAAGTCATTCAGAGAAAGACAAATACCGTATGATTTCATTCATATGTGGAATTTAAGAAACAAATGAACAAACAAAAAAGAGACAGACAAAAAATAAGCACTTAAATACAGACAAGAAACTGGTGGTTGCCAGGGGAGGTGGGTGACATCGGTGAAGGGGATTAAGAGCACACTTACCAATGAGCACTGAGTAATGTATTGAATTGTAGAACCACTGTATTGTATACCAGAAATTATTATAACACTGTAATTACACTTCAGTTTAAAAAATTAAAATTTAAAAGAGAAAGAAGAATTTTTCTTCCTATTTAAGGATGAATAATATTCTACTGTGCGTATACCACATTTTGTTTATCAATGGAAGATAGTTTTTAAAAGTTTATTTTTAATTGTGGCTAAAACATTTACCATGGTAATCATTTTTAAGTGTAAAGTAATATTTTTGATCATATTATTCTCAAAGAAAATGATCTTGGGTGCCTGAGCTGCTCAGCCAGTTAAGCATCTGACTCTTGATTTTGGTGCAGGTCATGATCTCAGAGTCATGAGATCAAGCCCTGTGTTGGGCTCTGCGTTGGGCTCTGCATTGGCCCTGGAGCCTGCTTGAGATTCTCTCTCTGCCTGTCCCTGTGCCCCTTCCTCTAACATGCGCTGTCTTGCAAAAAAAAAGGAAAGAAAGAAAATGACCTTGGTGAAACTGGAAGTGGTTTCTTTCTCTTTCAGGATAATGCTTTTCTATCACGTTGTAATTTCTTCACTCTGACAGGCACCCCAGTGAGGTCGGTAATGTGGTATTTCCAATTTTACAGGTGGATTACTGAGAACTTAATTTTAAAACATGCCTAATTCACAAAAGCCTTACTCAAAGTGGGACTAATCCAGAGAGAAGATTATCACTATTAAAACCTGGGAATTCCTTGTGCATTGTTGGCAGAAATAGAAACTCAATTACAGAAATAGAATCCCATTATGAATAAAGGATTAGGTTCTTAGGAAGGCTAAGACTACAGATATCAGCAGTCTTCATGAATCTAAAAGGAAAAAGATTGAATGTAACTATTAGTAAAGGAACAATTTTGGTAATGGTAATGTAATCAGTTTGTTTTCAGAAAGATGCCTCCCTCTACCAACTTCTGACATATTTTTCTATTCCTATTAGCAACAGCATCCATACTACCTAATCAAAACAGATACTCAGGGAAGTTGCCAGATCTCTCAGGGGAAAGTTGGGGGAGGGGTAGTCCTTTTAACCTTAGTCACAGGATGGGAACATAGTTTGGGGTCTCATGGGGCTTGATGATTAGCTATAATTCTGTGGAGAGAGGTTAGGGTCAGTTTTTGTGACTGTGGAAACGGAAATTAGGATCTCTCGTTGGTTCTTAGCTGAGGAGTGTTGTGCAATCTTATTTCTCAGGGACTAGGCTTAAAATAGATCTGAATATAACCAACAAAGTAACTTCATTATATGTATTTAAAAAGCTTCATACTTGACTTCCTTAAATTGCTTCTTGAGGCTTTTTTTTTTTTCTTTTAAGATTTATTTATTTATTTGAGAAAGAGAGTTTAGGGGGGAGGGTCGGTGGGAGAGAGTGTCCCGAACAGACTTCACGCTGACCACAGAGCCCGAGGCAGGGCTGAATCCCAAGACCCTGAGATCGTGATCCCAGTGGAAACCACAAAGCGGAGGTTCAACTGACTGCACCACTCAGGTTCCCCTCTAAACTTTTTTATATACAGCTTATTACCTGTGTGAAAGTCACTTCATCTGCCTTCTGTATCTATAAACCAAGGAAATTAGAGTAGGTGGCTCTTATATATCATTCCGGTTTAAGTCTGTGATCTTCTGAGTACGACTTGACCTTTGAAGTGCTTTGCTTTCAAGGAAGAGACCATCATCTGTATATTCATCAACAATGGTTTTAACTGAATCTAATTTTTAGATATTGGCGAAGTTAAAGAAAATTTATAGCGTGCTTTATTGTTGATGTTTAGCCTTTTTCAGTGCTCCCTTTAAGGTTTAGTTTTTAATTTAAATGTGACTCAAAGCTCGTATGCATTTAAAAATGCACACAACTTACATGAAGTACGACATACATACAACGATACATCATGGAGAAAAAAGAACTTAGTTTCTACATTAATTTTTTCTGGTTCATACAGAATTTCAGGTCCCTCAGGTATAAATTTCTCATAGTTTGTGATGCTGGGCTTCTGACAAGGTCATGATTATTTCTTAGTTCAGTGTCTTCCTTGTATACATAATGGGCAGAAGCTTCTTCGTATGTATGGGAAATGACTTCTGAAACATAACTGGGTAGTAAATATTTTAGGCTTTGTGGGCCACATATGTATCTCTGTTACATATTCTTCTTTTTTACCTTCTACAACCCTTTAAAAATGAAAAAGCATTCTTAGCTTCATGTCTGTAGAAAAACAGGTTGAGGGCCTGAAGTTTGCCAGCACCTGGACTAGTATTTCAAGAAGGCTGCTGTAACAGACAAAAAGCTAGCTTCCAAAAGTCTAGGATGTAGAGGCTTAAACGAAACAAATGGGACAAAGATTGAAGTGTCATGAATGAAAATTTTAAATGATAAGCTCTTCATTTAGTAAGTTAATAATTCCTAGATTGAAATGCAAAAAGATAAATTTTTTAAATTAACCATTTGAAAAAGTTTTTTAAAATACCATTTAGTTGGTTTCTTCCTTAACTTTGTAATTTGGAAAATTTCAGACGTATACCATAGTAGACTATTATAATGACCCCCTGGGTACTCAGCTCCAGCTTCAGTAATCATCTGACAGCCAGTCTTGTTTTGTTTATACCCCAGACCTCTGACACTGAATTATTTTGAAGCAAATCTCAGACATTACTTTGTTTAGTTTATAAATATTTCAGTATCTCTTAAGGATTCCTTAAAAAAAAAAAATAACCACAGTATAATAAAACCTGGAAAAAAGATGGCAGTATTGTAACATACGTAGTCAGTGCTCACATTCCTCCAGCAGTCCCATAATCTGGTGCTGTTCTTGTATTTATTTTGTTTGAATTTGAATCCTATCAAGGTCTGCACGTTGCATTCCATTAATGTGTCCCTTAGCTTTCTTTTATATAGGTTTCCCCTCCCTTTTTTATTCTTTGTAGTTTGTTGCTTTTTTTTTTTTTTTTTAAATTAGGGTTTCTTTGTTCTATTGAACATCTCCTTGTGAATTGTGCTAATTCCATCTACTGGAATGTTGCTCTGTCCCTTCTATTACTTTAAGCTGGGACTTCTGGAGACTTGATCTATTTCAGGTAGGGCTTTGGCAAGAATACTTGTAAGCAGTATTATTTAGGCACCAGGAGGCAGATGAGGTCTGGTTGTCTTGTTTTGTGATGTTAGTAGCCATTAATGATTGTTGCCTAGATCCTGTGTCTATTTAAGAGTTTTCAACTGTGATGATCTATTTTTATCATTCCTCATTCATTTGTTACCTGGAATACTGCTATAAAGATAAGCATTTCTCATCATTTATATAATTACATAGAGGCACAGCTTATAAAAGAAAGGTTAAATATTTGATTCTTTCCTTTTAGCAAAGAATCCTCCATCCTTCAGAGATGACCAGTGACATTTTTTAATATATTTATGAACTCCTGGATTTTAATATATTTGATATATGTTAGTCCATTGCAATACTTTTATTGATGCTCATTTGAGGCTAGTGATTTCTTGTTTTTGAACTTTTTATGAATAGAATTGTGCAGTAAACACTCCTTTGTGTCTGGTTTGATTACCCTTATGTTTATGAGATCTATCTATATTGTGTGTAGGCAATAGTTTGTTCTTCTTGCTGTGTGGTATTCCATTTATTATGTATGACCACTGCAGTTTATCATTCATTCTGTGGTAAAACGTGTATACGGTAATTCTTTCCATTTGGGGGCTATTATGAATAGCGTTTGTAGGAATTTTCTTGTACATGTTTTTTGGTAATCATACCTGTACATTTTGTTGGTACACACTTAGGAGTGGCAGAGCCATAGAATATGTTTAGCTTTAGTATATATATCCCAAGTATAGACATACTATGTTTTCTTGCACTTTGCTTTATAACGCTTCAGTAATACTGCATTTTTTATAAATTGAACATTTAAGGCAGCCCTGCATTGACCAAGTGTTTAACACTATTTTCCAACAACATTTGTTCATCTATGTCACATTTTGGTAATTCTTGCAATATTTCAGACTTTTTCATTATTATTTATTATAGTGATCTCTGATCGTTGATCTTTGGTGTTACTGTTGTAATTGTTTTGGGGTGCTGTGAACCACACCCATAAAAAACCACAGACTTAATTGATGAATGTTATGTGTGTTCTGACTGCTCCACCTGCCAGCCTTTCTCCTATCTCTCTCTCCTTGGGCCTCTGTTCTTTGAGACACACCAATATTGAAATGAGGCCAATTAACAATTACCAACAGTGACTGCTTAAGTATTCAAGGGAAAGGAAGAGTTGCATGTCTCTCACTTTAACTCAAGAGCTAGAAATGATTAAGCTTAGTGAAGAGGGCTTGTTGAAAGCCATGATGGGCTGAAAGCTAGGCCTCTGTGCCAAACAGTAAGCCACGTTGTGAATGCAAAGGAAAAGATCTTGAAGGAAATTGAACTTTTCATGTTTATTGGCAGTTCGTGATGTGCTTGTTCAAGTCTTTTGCCTCTTTTTTTTTTTTTTTGGATAGTTTGCCTTTTTCTTATTGGTTTGTGTGAGCACTAGGTATTAGTCCTCTATCAAAATACATGTATCACAGTTGTTTTCTCCCTCTCTCTGTTTTGCCTTTTCACTTTTAAATGCTGTCTACTTATGAACAGGAGGTCTCACTTTTGTTATTTTTAATGTAGTCCAATCGATACTTTTTCTTTTATTGTGGCCTATTGAATTGTTTGATTGGATCATGAAGGTGTTCCCTGTTCTCTTCTAGAAGCTTTAATGTTTTAATCAGTTTGGGTTGTGATACCTGATATTTTGGTTCTTATTCCTTTCAGAATATTTTTATAAATTTTTGTATATGAGGGTTCTTTTTTTTTTTTTTAAGATTTTATTTATTTATTTGACAGTGAGAGAAACAACCAGCAAGAGAGGGAACACAAGCAGGGGGAGTGGGAGAGGAAGAAGCAGGCTCCCAGCGGAGCAGGGAGCCGGATGCAGGGCTTGATCCCAGGACCTTGGGATCACGCCCTGAGTCTAAGGCAGACACTTAATGACTCAGTGACCCAGGCGCCCCTGTATATGAGGGTTTTTGTTTTTATGTATTATACAAACAAGTTATATTTTCTTAGCATGTTTTTTAAAATATAATAAATGAAGAAACTATATTTTATTTAATATATCTTTCATAGACTTATTAGGATTCTATATAGAATTCAACGCCTATATTTTCCTTACTTTTTCTTCTTAGGAGCTGGTTTATATAATCTTATTCTACATGAAAAATTCAGTTTTACCTGAATTTATTATCTTTGTACAGCTATTTAAAGCCTATTATTTATTTTAAATATCGAAAGAAGCATTTTTTTGCTAGTACTTGAGCATAATGCCAGTACTGTCTGTAAATTTATGTGTAAATAAATTTGTTTCATTGCTCTCTGGATCCTAGAACTAGCCCAGCAAAGCATTATTGGGTCCCAAAGATGTAATATTCATTTGTTCATTAAAGAACTAATTCAGAAACACTAAAATATTATGGAAGCAGGTAGAGTACATTGAAATCTTGGGCACGTCCAGCAAGTTAAACACTGAACTTTGAGAAGTACAGAAATATTCCTGGTTTTTTGGGTGCTTTATCCATTTCCCTCTTGAATTCTAGGTTGCTTTGAATCACAGAATAAGAAAATAGGTTCTTACTTACAATATAATTATATTCATTTATATTAGATTCTGTGTTTATGTATTATATTTGTGTTTGTTAAATGCTTATGCTTTAAAAGCGTATGAGACCTCAAGCATGTTCTAACGAAGAAAGTTACTAAATATATGAGTTGCTACCATTGCATGGCATGAACCTGAGGTGGTAGGTTAAAACTAAGCTTTGTTAGAGCACTTGAATTCCTTAAATCTCAGTTTCCTATAAAAACAGAGTATGGCTTCATTGAAGAGTAATTAAAGGCTTTTCAGAATGTCTGCACATAAAAAATACTGAAATACTTGCCTTAATTAACTAAAAGATCTTAGTCTTTTTTTTTTTAATATTTTATTTATTTGTCAGAGAGAGAGCGTGCGCACAAGCAGGGGGAGCGGCAGGCAGAGGGAGAAGCAGGCTCTCCACTGAGCAAGGAGCTCAATGTGGGACTCGATCCCAGGACCCTGGGATCATGACCTGAGCTGAAAGCAGATGCTTAACTGACTGAGCCACGGAGGCGTCCCTAAAGGGTCTTACTCTTAATATGGTGGAAAAGAACACTTAATAAGGACTCATATCTGATTTCCGAGCTCAGGCTCCATCTCTTTGACCATTTGTGAAATGAGGAATATGTACTGGATGATTTCCAATTAGCATTAACATTTTTATTACTGCATATTGTAGTCATTATGTATATTACCAAGAAAACATCAAATAAATTATAAATAAAATTTAATATTTTGATAATTAAAATTTAATAATAATTTATAATTTAATAAATTCTACCTAATCAGGAAATTTAAAACTTTTTGTCTTTTTTTTTAAAAGATTTTACTTATTTATTTATTTGAGAGAGAGAGAGATAGGGAGTGTGCATGAGTGGGGGAGAGGGGCAGAGGGAGAGAATCTCAAGCAGACTCCCTGCCAAGTGTGGAGCCCATCTGGGGGCTCGACCCTGAGATCACGACCTGAGCCAAAACCAGGGGTCCAGTGCTTAACCAACTGAGCCACCCAAGCGCCCCTAAAACTTTTTTAACTTAATGATCATGCTGAAAAATTTAAACAGACTTTTCTTTTGATGACTTTGTGACTTAAACTTTCTTCTCACTTGATAGCTCGAATTACATCTTTACAAGAGGAGGTGAAGCATCTCAAACATAATCTTGAAAGAGTGGAAGGAGAAAGAAAAGAAGCTCAAGACATGCTTAATCACTCAGAAAAGGTAAACGATTTAACATGTACCAATTATGAGATACTGTGTATGGCTATCAAATATTATAATGTATTTTTATAAAATAGCATTCATTCCTAATGTTTATATACTTGCATTTCTAAAAGTTTTTATGGTTGGTGGTGGTTTTGTGGGGGTATATGTGTGTCTTACTTAGTGCTTTTTATTGTGTTTGTTTTTAACCTTGAAGGGTACTATAGATATTTGATACTATCTGATCATCACAGATTACTTTGGTTTGGAAATATCTTTTCATGTAGAATTTTTTCCCCCTTGTTTTTGTACTTGGGTAAGATGAAGGTGCTGAACCTTACTAGCTTTATGAAAAAGGAAAACAAAGGATAGGTGTATGGTAGACCATGTATGCCTTTTCCATTTTATGGGTGAAAGTTAGCAAAGTAGAAAAGAGCATATATGTTTGGCCTTTGCATATAGTTTTCTCACTAATCAGAAATGTCGTTGGTTACGCTCTGTCCTTACCTTGCTAAGAAAAGGATTAAATAGGTAACACGCAGATCTAGCTCTCACGTTTTCAGTTCCTCCCTGAAATATAGGTTTACTAGCTCCTCAGATAAATGATCAGAAAATGCACCACTAATTTTGTCCTTTGGACGTGTTTTGTGATAATCAGAGTAATATGTCTAAGCCTGATGTAAATGTGGTTGTAGGATGAAAGATGGAAGAATAGAAGATTCACCCAAACAGAAATGGAATACATTTTGACTTGTCCTTTTGTCAAGGCAATGTAAATCTGGGTGTGGATTTAATTTAATTGTGAGTTATTGTAAATTAATGTAGGTTTAAATCTAAATTTTAAATTTTTTAAAAGTGGCAGCAGATATTTTTTTAATGAACCAAAGAATTGTCCTGTTAATTTCTGATCCTAGCAGTGAGCCCTCTTGAATATAACCACCACCACAACCCTTTGGGGGTGGGGGTGTGGTATTTTGCTTTTAATGTATGTGCTTATTATGATTTTTAAAGTAAGATATTATAAATAATAGGAAATACAAAAAAGTATGAAAAATAAAATTATGTCCTAAATAAAAGTATTTAAGTAAATATGGTGTCACATTTCAGGTCCATGTAATTCATATATTATCTCTTATAGAATATTAAATAATGTAAGATTTAATAATGTGTCTTTTGCATAGTGTATTACATAACTCATTTTTATTTTACAGGAAAAAAATAATTTAGAGATAGATTTGAACTATAAGCTTAAATCATTACAACAACGTTTAGAACAAGAGGTAAATGAACATAAAGTAACCAAAGCTCGTTTAACTGACAAACATCAATCTATTGAAGAGGCAAAGTCTGTTGCAATGTGTGGTAAGTGTCAGTTTTAATATTTTCTACATGATTAGTTTTTAAATAATGCCTACCCCAAAAAAATTATCTAAAATTTCATTTTATAATAATATAAACTTAAAAATTATAAATTGCGATCTAGTAAAAAGATACTTCTCTTTTTTTCTCTTTTGATACCTTCTTTTTTTTTTTTTTTTTAAGATTTATTTATTTATTTTGGGGGGGGTGCAGAGAGCGAGAGAGAGTCTCGGGGAAACTTCCAGCTGAGCATGAGACCTAATCTTACAACCCTGAGATCATGACCTGAGCCAAAATCAAGAGTTGGGACACCCAACCTGAGCCACCCAGGTGCCCCAATACCTTCCATTTTATTAAATTTCACCTTCTATTTCCCTCACTCTGTTACCCTCCACTTCCTTTAAATGTCAGTGGAATCTCTCTTTGGTCCCAATTTTTTTAGCCCTTTCCTTTATTTTCTTCCCGATCCATTCTGGAACTCATTGTCTTTTAGTTCATCGGTTTTTTGCTTTGTACCCTCAATTTTCTAATTCCTTTATATTTCCACTGTACTGGGTATGCCCCTAACCACAACCTTAGATTCACACCAACCAACCACTTTCTTCATTTCAAGTAGTTCTTTAGATGGGGCTTAGCCCCATGCATTGTCTCAACTTCAGTTGAGCTGTCAGTTTTTAATACATCACTCACTGTCCTTCTCTCAGAACTTTTATTTCTGTTCTCAGATTTCTATGCCATTTCTTTATCACTCCACTTTTAGATGAACTTTTCTCCTATTTCAAAAAGAAATAATGAAAGCGTAGCTGTGAACTCCTCAAAGTCATTTTCTCTTAATCAGCCTATCCTACTTCTTTACTCATGTTCATTGTCTTTCCTCTCTTCTTAGAAGATACTGTTCCTCCTCTCGTTCTGGCCAACATGTGCTAACTCTGCTCAGATCTAGTCTCTTCTTGTCTCATCTTCTCTCTTTGTCTCCTCTTTATCCTTAACCTTTCACCTCCACTGAATTCTTCCTTGCTTTTTTTTGTTGTTGTTGTTAGATTTTATTTATTTATTTGAGATAGAGTGAGAGAGCATGAGCAGTGGGGAGGGGCAGAAGGAGAGGGAGAAGCAGGCTCTCCACTGAGCAGGGAGCCTGCCTCGGGGCTCAATCCCAGGACCCTGGGATCATGACCTGAGCCCAAGGCAGACACTTAACCAGCTGAGCCACCCAGGTGCCCCTGAATCTTTCCTTTTTGTGAACATGTGTAAGTCTCTTCCATTTAAAAAGAAAACAGAGGGTGGGCACCTGGGTGGCTCAGCTGGTTAAGTGTCTGCCTTGGGCTCAGGTAGTGATTCCAGGGTCCTGGGATCGAGCCCTGTGTCGGGCTCCCTGCTCAGCAGGTAGTCTGTTGCTTCTCTCCTTCTGCCCCTCTCCCGCTTGTGCTCTTGCTCACTCTCTCCTTTCTCAAATAAATAAATAAAATCTTAAAAAAAAAAAAAAAAAGAGAGCGATAAAGGGGTAGTACATGATCCTTACTAACTGCCACTGTTTTATTCCATCCCTTTAGAACCAGACTTTTAAAAAGAGGAATTTTCCTTTTTTCACCTTGTACTTCTTCATAACCTGCTACAATCTATAAGTGTCACTTGACACTTTAAATTCAGTTCTTTCGAGGGACATCTGGGTGGCTCAGTTAAGTGTCTGACTCTTGATTTAGGCTCGGGTCATGACCTCAGGGTCATGAGATTGAGCCCCATGTCCCCACAAAGGCTCTGCGCTCAGCGGAGAGTATGCTTGAGATTCTCTCCCTCAGATGTTCCTCCCTGCCCCTGTTTGCAAACCCTTTCTCTCTCTCAAAATAAAATCTTTTTAAAATTCAGTGCATTCAAGGGAAAACTTATGATTTTATCTGTTAAACCTGCTCTGATCTCTTACTCTCATGATACTAGTTAATGGCTATATAATTTTTAGGAGCCCAGGCTTGGAATCAAACAAATCTGTTTTGCCTCTTAGCTAGTCTGTGACTATTAAAAAGATATTAAGAGAACAAATGCATGTAAAGTGCCCGTACATAGAAAGCTTTCAATAAATGGGGGACTCCTGGGTGACTCAGTTGGTTAAGCATCTGACTGATTCATGATTTCAGCTCAGGTCATGATCTCAGGGTCCTGGGATCAAGCCCTGCATCAGGCTCTGTGTTCAGCGGGCAGTCTGCTCGAGGATTTCTCTCTCTCCCTCTTCCCCATCCCCTCCTCCCACTTGCACACATTCTCTCTTTCAAATAAATAAATAGAAAAAAAAGAGAAAAAAAGAAAGCTTTCAGTAAATGGGAAATATTGTTATGGTTAAAGGTGGTGATAGTCAACATCCAGGAACCCAAGCCAGAAATCTGGGAATCATTCAGCTTTTCTGCTTCCAAATGATATATATAATATATTCCTCTTTTCCTTTTCTCTTTTAAGTTCATGGTGATGTTATCACTTTGCTCGACTATTGCAGTAAAGTTTTAATTACTGTGCCAGGAATTATTCTACTCATCAATCTATTGTTCCCACTTAGGCCAGAGTGATCTTTTTGAATTTTAAACCTTACTGTGCTAGTCATTCTTAAAATCCTCTTATTTTTTTCATAGTTCGCAAGATATATGTCAAACTCCTCATGACATAAAGAATCTTTGAGTTAGCACTTAACCTGTCTTTTTAGTCTTACTGCTCTGCACTTTCTTATGTGTATCTCGCAATTCAGCCATATTAAACTACTTTTATTTCTTTCACATGTTAATTATTGACTGTCTACTATAGGCCAGGCATGCCTGGGAATATATACCACAGAATAAGACTTACAAGAACCCTACCTCTTAGAGATTATATTCTGATGGTGTAGATAAACAAAAAAAAAGCAAATAAATGAAAATAGGTACAGATCGTAATCCTTAATATGAAGAAAATACCATGTGATAGTTTCTAGGAATTGCTATGTTAAATGGGGTTCAAAGGAAAGGCCTCTCTGAACTAATAATATTTGAATCAAAATGAACCATCCATTGAAAGAGCAGGAGGAAGTATATTCCAGGCCGAAGAGATGTTAAGTTCAATACTCTTATTCTAAGAATAGTGGATAGCCATTGTAGTGTTTTGAGCTGTGCTGGAATGTGTAATTTATGTTTTTAAAAGACCACTCCTACTACTGTGCGGAAAATGCTTTTGAGAGAGAGAATAGTTTATTTATTTTTTTTAAGATTTTATTCATTTATTTGACAGAGAGACAGCGAGAGAGGGAACACAGGCAGGGGGAGTGGGAGAGGAAGAAGCAGGCTCCCAGCAGAGGAGCCTGATGTGGGGCTCGATCCCAGGACTCTGGGATCACACCCTGATCTAAAGGCAGATGCTTAACGACTAAGCCACCCAGGCGCCCCAAGAGAACAGTTTAAAAAGGGAGATCAACTAGAAGGCTGTAGTCTGTAGGCACTGGTGGTAGTAGAGCTAGAAAGAAATGAAGATACAGAAGGCAAGAGTTGGTAAGGAATTGGATGGAAAGAGGAAAAAGAAGGAATCAAAAAAGACTCAGGCTTTTTAATTTTAACAGCTGGATAGATGTTAATATGTTTTGACATTGAGATGACTGAGGAAGGGTTTGGGAGGGGAGGAAATAAAGTTGTCTATTTAGATATGCTAGCTTTGAAAAGCATATTAGATATGTAGGTGGAGATGTCAAATAGTCCGTTGTTATATAAGCCTGGAGCTCAGAGGAGAGGTATCATCAGTTCAGGAGTCATACACATAGAGCTATACGCAGAACCTGTGGAGATCAGCTAAGGGAAGAATAAGGGCAGAATAGAAGAGGAATCATAAGGAGGTAGTCTAACTTTCGGAGGTCAGATAGAAGAGGAAAAACCAGCAAAGGAAACCAAGAAAGAACAGCCAAAGGGGTCACAGGAATGCCAAAAGAGTTACGGTATTAGAACTCAAAGAGTATTGGGAAAAAATGAGAAAGTTGTTCGATATATTGAATTCTGTTAAGGTCAGTAGAGATGAAGACATGAACGCTGTGTGTCCTGTGCATTTTGCAAGATGGACGTTATCATACAAAGCAGTTTTGGTGGAATGCTGGAGATAGAAGCCAAAATGGAAAGTAATAAACATATAGTCGATGAGGCACTGGAGACAATAAATGTAGAATGCTCTTTCAGAAGTTTGCGAACAGATGGATGGTATCTGAGAAGGCATATGAGATCAGTAAAGGATATTTTAGGAGGGGAGAAAATAAATTGGACTATTATTTTGATGGGAGTGATTCATTTGGGAGCAGGAAATTGTTGAGGCAGAGAAGAGATGAAATAATTGAAGAAACAAAGTCCAGGACAGAAATGGATGGATCTATGTTTGATTAGAGACGGGAATTAAGAGGCGATGATTATCGGTGTGGCTAAGTTGTAGGTTTGGGGGGAAAGGTGAGGAAGTTCTACTCTAATGGTTTCTATTTTGTCACCTAGAGGGCAGTCTCTGAGAATGGGAAAGCAGACTCATTAAGTTTGAGTCATTTGGCGCAACTTACTAGTTGTAAGACCTTGGTAAAGTTAACCTCTCAGAACCTTTGTTACCGTATCTCAAAAAAGGAGATTCCCTGTAGACTAGTATCTTTTGCTAATGACTAAAGTATTATACTACCATAGAATCTTGTTTATCTGAGATGCACAGATTAGAATTCCTATCAGCCTTAAGTCCACTGTTCTGGAATAATGCAAGGTATAGATTAATAACCACAGCCTTACTTTTCTGCTTTTATCTGAACTACCCCCATTTTTTTTTATTAGTTCACTTTTTTCCCAGCTATATTTTCACCTTCTAGTCTGAAAATGGTACTGAATAATCAGTCTCTCATATCATTGGGCATGGGCTGGATTTAGAAGGCTTTATTACTTTATTATATTTTATAACTCCCTTCCTTTGGAGATCCTACTATACAAACAATTCAGATAACATTAGGACTTCTATAGCGAGTAGCTCTATTAGAATCCCAGGATAAAAACAGTAGGGATTTTTGGCACCAATTTGTCTTATACAGCCCATGAAAATGAAAGTATGTACGTTTGTAACTTTTTCTTTCCCCCACAGAAATGGAAAAAAAGCTGAAGGAAGAGAGAGAAGCTCGAGAGAAGGCTGAAAATAGAGTTGTTCAGATTGAGAAGCAGTGTTCAATGCTAGATGTTGATCTGAAACAGTCTCAGCAGAAGCTCGAGCATTTGACTGAAAATAAAGAAAGGATGGAGGATGAAGTAAGAAAAATAATACTGGTTTTGTTCATCTTATAAAAGAGAAAAAATCATAAGTTATGACTGAAAAGTCATTCTCTGTAATTTAAACAACATGGAGGAGATGTGAATAAAATAACCTGTACATATATGTGTTCACTGCCGTAAGGTCACCACTATACCCTTACCTCGTAGGATTTTCATCTACAAATTGTTAGTGAACATTCACACTATAGGGTCCATGCTGTTTTGCACTACGACAGCACAACTCTGTAGAAGTGTTATAGCACCTCCCCTGAAGAATCTGACCATCTCCTTTTTTTCCCTTAAGATTTTATTGATTTATTCTGAGAGAGAGAGACAGCGGGCGAGCAGAGGGGTGGGGAAGGGTCAGAAGGAGAGGGAGCAGGGAGAAGCTCCCTGCCCCGTGGAGAGCCCAATGCAGGACTCGGTCCCAGGACCCTGGGATCATGACCTGAGCTGAAGGCAGATGCTTAACCAACTGAACCACCCAGGTGCCCATGACCATCTGCTTTTTAAAAAAACAAAAACAACCTTTATTGTAAAGTTACCCAGTAATCCCAAAGAAGAGCAGTTGCTCTTAGATTTCAAGAAAAGTGTTAAACCAGAGTCTTGACTGGTTTAGATTGATAGAAAGCACAGGGTACACTTTTAGAAAGCAGTAAATAAAAAGATTAAATGATATTGTATCCTTATGGTTTATTATATGTATTTTAGAAATCACTTACAAGATTTAAAATAATCAATTCACATATATAAGTTAGAGAAGGGAGAGAGAGAAGACCAGAATAATCAGGAAAGACTTCTTAAAGGAGGGATGAGATATTACTGTTATTTAAAGGTCAAGTAAGACTTCAAAGATTAATAGAAGGACAAAAAAGGGCTTGATATAACCAGAGAAGAAAAGACATATTGAGTAGTCATGGGAAACTTGGGGACCAAAGTGTTGATGGTCTTTTAAACTTAAAATGGGAGGCTATAGGTGAAAATACTGTTTTAGAAAATAAAATTACGTCTCTCCCTTTGCCTTTCCTCTCCCCGCCGCCCCCATTTTCTCTGTCTCCTAAGTAAGTCTTAATAAATAAATTAATTAATTAAATAGTGAGATTTACGATCCCAATTATTTTTCTCATTCATAGGTTAAGAATCTATCCCTTCAACTGGAGCAGGAATCAAACAAGCGACTGTTGTTACAGAATGAATTGAAGACTCAGGCATTTGAAGCAGACAATTTAAAAGGTCTAGAAAAGCAGATGAAACAAGAAATAAATACTTTATTGGAAGCAAAGAGATTATTAGAATTTGAATTAGCTCAGCTTACAAAGTAAGTCTCAAAAATAACATTTTTCTTTTTTGTGTTCTGTATTTGCTTATGTTTGATATTTTATGTGTCTAGAAATAATGTATTTGGAGTTTGTGAAAGGAAGACTTTAGAAAAATTCGTTTAGAAGTGAAAGAATTTACTTGCAAAGGTTTGCAAGAGAGCCTTAGTAAATAAAAAGAGATCTTTAAAAGGAGAAAAAAGATTATCAAGGCTACTTACTAACCTTACCATAAAACTGAAAGCTACAGTTTTGTCATATGGTTTTCATACCCACAAGTCGTGTTTCTTCACACTGCAATTACAAAAGTCAGGGATAGGATTCAGTACCTTACGGGAAATGTTCAGTGTTTCTTTATTTTAGAAACTAGAGTTAGATATGATGACCCTGTATTTGTCTTATTGTTCCTTTGGTTCATCTCAGAACGCAAAGTACCTTTTTTCTTCTACTCTGAGATGATGTGTTTGCTAACTTGAAGTGGAGACAAAGCAAGGTGTCGTTATTGCTTTCAGAATTTGTATAAAGACATGCTTCAGAAATTTAATGTCAAAAATGAGTGTATCTTATGCCAAGTCATGTGTTTTTATTTCTTCTAGGTGTCTGTTACAGTATCTTCATTGGCCACCTTCCTTTACAATATAGTAATTCTTGAATAAGATTGTTGGTTTTTGTTTTGTTGGATTTATATTGGCAAATTCTTTTCCCCCTTTTAGAGCCATCATTTTCACATAATGTGTTTTATAGTTTTCTTCTCCCAAGATAACTTTTACTCAGCATTCAGTGAACATTTATTATGTCCTTTTATCAATCATATGTCTTGGTAGATGCTGAAAATACCAAGCTATTACTATCTAATATGAAAACCTAGCAGATGCAGACAGAATTGTTTGTCCTTGAAAGTGTATGTCTGTAGGTTCCATTGTCAGATAATAGATGACTGTCTTATCTGTTTCTATGTGAATTGTGTTCATGTGTGTATTATTTATATGTGGATGTGTCTGTGTTCCTCTTCCTTTGTCAGTTATTGTTCTTTCCTCCTTTCTTGTCCTTGCCTGGTTTTTTATTTCCAGCCCCACACCTATGCTTTATGTATAGTATTATACATTGTGTATAGTATTTTAAATATATATATATATATATATAGTATAGCATGTATAATATTCTTAATATTTATTAAATATTTTCATGTTCCCTTTTTTAATTTGCTTACTTTACTACATAAGACACTTAAAATGTATCCCTAAAGGACACCTGAGTGACTCAGTCGAGTAAACTTCTGTCTTCGACTCAGGTCACGATCCCAGCATTCTGGGATCGAGTCCTGCATCCGGCTCCTTGCTCAGTGGGGAGCCTGCTTCTCCCTCTGCCTGCAGCTCCCCCTGCTTGTGCTCTCTCTTTTTGACAAATAAATAAATAAATAAAATCTTCAAAAGAATAAAATAAAATAAAAATAAAATGTATTCTAAGAATGCTTTTCTCTATTAAAATTTACCAAAAAAGTATCATTTTTATTTTTGCAACTTGGATTAATTCACAATTAATATTCTCCTGAAAGTCACCTTCAGTAGAAAACAGTTCCCTTTACTTTCACAGTATCATTTTATAAGGAGCAAAATGGAATCAGACAGCATGACCTGATCAAATATAATAATTAAAGTAATACCTTTTTGTTTTTAGCAACTTTAATAAAGAATAATATAAAGTCTAGTGTAAATAGCATTCATTAACTGTTTTCTCTTTTACCTGAAGACAGTATAGAGGAAATGAAGGACAGATGCGGGAGCTACAAGATCAGCTTGAAGCTGAGCAGTATTTCTCGGTAAGAATCATTTTTAACACTTGGCTTAAAACAAGGTATTAAGATTTTTAATGTGAACCGTGACTTTTTTCCAGTGACCGTGAAGTGGTTTTCTCCCCCTTTTCATATACCCATCTCTACATTTCATTTCTGAATCTGAGTTCATGGTCTGTGTAAGTTGTAAAGAAATGACCGTTTTTGTGAAATATTTCTAGAATTGCCATCAAACCAAAGCTATATGTAAGACTTCGTTAAGGGTTTTGTTTGCCTGGTAGCAAGCTTGGGTGGTTGGAGTGCCAGTATTTTCATGCTTGGTTCATGTATGCACATTACATTTGTAGGTATAACTGCATACAGTTATAGGTATAGTTAATGCTCAAAAGTTTTGGTCTTGTTTTAGCTCTCTGTATGCACTTCATGCATCTATTTTGCTCTTTTCTCCATAGATGTCATTCTGACTCTTACTGGCTGCAGGCAAGGTTATTTTCACTACTACTTTAACGTCTATAGCCAGTGCTTTGAGATTTTATTGAAGCCTCTGCATTTTTTGTTTCTTTTGATTGCCAAGTTTGTACTCCACCATTTCAACTTAACATTTACCTAGCTTCTCCGTTACTGTTAACACTGGCAGCCTCTTTTCCTGCAAGTCTTAGTGCAGTTAAATGAGAGAGTTTGAGTTGTGCTGATGAACATGCCCTGGAAACCAAGTGAACAGTATTGGAAATGATGATTTCTTTAATAAAGAATCTGAACACTAGTAGAGCTCTACAGAACTTTCACATGTTCAGAGTTTTATGCTGTACTCTGCTCATCTCCTAATAAACATAGTGACTTTCTATTTTTTGCCTATTTCTTTTTTGGCTTGTTAGACTATTACTGAAATATGTTTTTAAATTTTAAAAAATTTGGTATTGTTGAAAAATCTTTCCCTGGGTAGAGATTAACCTTAATTATTCAAAGTATGTAGTACTGACTTCTGCGGAGTGGTCTACAATATCATGCACACTTTCTTGTCCATGTACTTTCACAGAGTAATCATCTGGTACCTCTTTTATTTACATTCCTATTGAAATATTTGTATTTTTCCTCCAGAGAAGTGCTGTTTCTTAGAGGGATAAGTAAGTTTACAGTATAAAAGTAATTCTCCACAGCTGTTTGCTGGTCCTTACTATTTTTTTTCCTTATCTTTTATATGAAAAAGGATAGTTTACAAAAAAGACTGTGAAACTGGAAGTTTACTGTGTAATCACAGCACCTGAACACAATATAGGTCTAGTGCTTACTCGTATCTGTTAAATATTTGTTGATGGAGTTGGCAAAAGCCAAATGAATTTTGTTAAGAACCATTGTTCTATGATAAATATATATTATTTGTGTGTTAACAGAATGTTTAATGAATCTCGTTTGTGGTATTTTACTCACGTCTCTCAACCACCTACTCAGTCCCACCTACCCAAAAAGAGAAGTGGTTTTTCTAACATTATTCACTTTAAGAATTGATCTAACATTTAAATGAATAGTGCTTGCTAAGTTTCTTTATAATGTTTTCCAAATCAATATAATATTTAATGTTCTTGAGATGTAATTTCTGCATAATTACTCATAGCCATTTAAAGTGTATGTGTTGATAAGTTTTGACAAATGTGTATACTGTGTGACCACCACCACAATGAACATACAAAACCTTTCCTTCACCATAAATTCCCAGTGGCCCTTTGTAGTCCATCTCCCCACTTACCTCTGTTTGCAGGTAACCACTGATTTTGCTTTCTGTCACTATTGATTATTTTCACCTGTTCCAGAATTGCACATACATGGAATCATGCAGTATATACTCTTTAGCACCTGGGGTTTTTTTTACTCAGCAAAAAAATTTTTTAGGTGTATCATGTCGTTTGTATCAGTAGTTCATTCCTTTTTATTGTTCAGTATGGATACTCCACAATTTTTAAAATTCATCTGTTGATGACCCTCTGGTGGTTTACAATTTGGAAGAAAACTACAATGAAAATTCATGTATAAGATTTTGTGTGGATATATGCTTGCATTTGTCTTGGGTAAATACTTGGGAGTCGAGTTGTTAGATTGTATGTTGTTTAACTTTATAAGAAACTACCAGACTTTTTAAACTCATTAACACTTATTTCTTCTAATCACTTATTTTGCAGACACTTTATAAAACCCAGGTAAAGGAACTTAAGGAAGAAATTGAAGAAAAAAACAGAGAATATTTAAAGAAAATACAAGAGTTACAAAGTGAAAAGTATGTTCATCCATTTTTCTTTAGAACAAGAATCACTGTTGCATCATAGCATTCTTTAAGTTTAAAAATAGAGAGTAGATGTGCCATTATTCAGTTGTGCCATTATTCAGTATAGCAAATAATATTAGGCTAATTCAGAACAAATCAAACTAAATTTAGACCAATTTTTCTCTTTGTGGTGAAAAAATCATACCTAAACGCTATGGCAGTTGTACAGGTTCACTAAACTGTGACATTAAACTGTTTTCAGGAGTCTCTCAATCCTTAAACATCTATTTGTATATAAATAGTTCATGCTGTACTTGCAAGTCATCATTTTATGCTAGGTAAAGGTATTTAGGGTCTCCCTCTTAGTATTATTAGGCAGGTTAAGTTCCATTTCATGTCTGCTTAGCACCTTAGAGGAAGACCTAAAGCTATTTAAGTGTAACAACTGCTTATAGCTAGGTGGAACAGACACTAGAACTAGTTTTCTGACATTTTTATATTCTCTTTCCATATAGAAATTTTAAAAATTTAACCATTTTATTGCTGAAACAAAGAAATACATTAAATATTATAACATGCACAGTTTTATGAATTATATAACAAATATCATTATAATTACCACCCATGAAAGAGACAGAACCTTGCTATCCACTTTAAAAGCCCACCGTATTCCCCCTCCGGATTATGCCTTCTTCCCTTCCCACCACTAAATAATCACTGTCCTGACACTTACTTGTTAATGGAACTGGATCATTTTTCCTGTATAGTTTTCCTCAGTGGTACTGATTTTATTGATTTCATTTCCACAGTTGAACATTTTTGTCCTGTGTTTCCTGCAAATCTGTAGTTAAATCTAGAACTGTGCTGTCCAGTATGGTAGTCCCTGGTCTTATGTAGCCATTTAAATTTAAACTTTTAATTTATTTAAAGGAAGTTTAAAAATTAGTTTTTCAGGTGTACTAGCCACATTTCAGGTGCTCAACAGTCACATTTGGCTGGTGTCTACCATATTTGACAACACAGGTATACAGAACATTTCCATCCTCATAGAAAGCTTTATTGGACATCCCTAATTGGGAGTCTTAGTCATATTCAAATCTGATTTATAGAGGGGTGAAGACTACCTCATACATAACTTTGTACTGTCTGTTGCTTCTTTGTATTGTTAGCAACCATGGACACTCAGTGCTTAGATCTTTAATATATTTAATGGAGTCTTAGGTAGGAGCAAAGGTGCATTTCCTGATTAGTCTCTGTGACAGTGGTAGACCCCTATTGTACTCTTTTGGCTATCATTTGTATGGTGTCTGCAGTGTAATATGCAATCCCATGTTGTGTGCATTCACTGTGAAGAGGGCACCCAATCGTCTACATACTATATTGTTCCATAGGGTTGATATGTTTGCCCTTGTTTGATCTATTTAAAAGAAACATACTGATTACCTCTACTGTGCTAAGTACTGTGCTTTATGCTGGTGATATAATTATTAGTGAGTTATGGTTCTTACCCTCAAGTACTTCAGAATCTAGTCAGGAGACAAATACAATTAAGGTAGGTGTCTATGACAAAGTGCTAGGGATTGAGAAGGTGGTGTCTTAGAAAACTTCATTCTTTAGAGTGGAGAATGGATTGGAGGCAAAACTGGTGGATACAGAAAGTTGAATTATGTAGCCTTTGGAAAATCTAAATGTAAAATTAGAGTGGAAGTTGACAGTAAAAGGAGAGGCAAGTACATGGGAAAAATAGGAAGTAGAAGCAGTAGGACTTGCAGATTTGAGAGTGTGAGGATAAAAGTTGGGGAAAGGGGCGCCTGGGTGGCACAGCGGTTAAGCGTCTGCCTTCGGCTCAGGGCGTGATTCCAGCGTTATGGGATCGAGCCCCACATCAGGCTCCTCTGCTATGAGCCTGCTTCTTCCTCTCGCACTCCCCCTGCTTGTGTTCCCTCTCTCGCTAGCTGTCTCTATCTCTGTCAAATAAATAAATAAAATCTTTAAAAAAAAAAAAAAAAAGTTGGGGAAAATTTCAGGTGGGTTCTCAAGTTTCTGACCAGGGCAGTTGGGTTGATGGTATCACTGGTCCCTGAGTTAAGGATTGCCAAGTTTGTGAAATGAGGGAAGACAAGATTTTTTCCATTTCAGACATACTGAATTTGCGGCGCCTATGGGTTGTCCAAAGAGAAATGGTTCCGAAATTGCTTCAAAGCCCCAAGAAAAGATAAGGACTTGAAGCTGATTGGACAGTCATTGTATACTGAAACAGAGATAGATGAGATTTATTAAGGTGATTGTGTATATTAAAGTTTATAAACTCATGAACCTATGGTACCATACATTTAACTAATTTGAAGCTAGTTGGGTATGTTCATTGTGTGAGTTGTGAGTATTATAACAAACTGAGGAATTCATGTCACTTCTAACCACTTGCTGCCACATGGTAACACTGATCCAGTATTTCAAGATCTGGTTCTTCAAGAGAAGCCAGAAATCTGAATTTTTTGTAAAATGTTGGCCCAGATTTATTTTAATTGTATGTCTGGAGGGAGATAGAGGAACACTTACGTGGACTCATTTGACCCTCTCAGGTAACAAGTTGTAACCCCTAGTGTAGGATGAGAAGACGTAAAGGCCGACAATAGACTAGTAGCACCTATACTTCTAAAGAAAGGGCAGAGGAAGGGAAGGTAAGAAGTCACCAGTAATATAAGGAGAAAAGCAGAGTAAGATCACAAAAGCTAGGGGAATAGACTACTACAAAGAAGACAAAGTGATTTAAAGTGCCCATACTCAAAAAGGTCAAATAAAAAATAAATTGTCTTAAGGTTATTAGTTCTTGTTGAGAGCAGTTCCTAAATGGTAATGAGAATGGATACTAAAGTGAAACGAGACATGAATGGTAAGGGTAGAAGTGGAGACCTAGTGTAGACAGTAGCCACATTTACCTCCTTGCAGTTCAACAAACTAGTCCGTTACTCTCCTGCCTCTGGGCTTCTGGACTTGCTCTCCCCCCTTCTGGAACATTTTCCTCTGAGTATCCACATGGCATGCTCGCTCCTTCACTCTCTTCAGGTCTAGGTCTAAATGTCATCTCAGAGGGGCCTTCCCTGAATATCCTTCTTAAAATTGTGCAAACACTCCCCATCCCATTACCTTGCTGCCCAGTTTAGTATTTCCTTACCTGTTTAATTTTTCTCTGTAGCACTTATCCCTTCCCAATATATTATAGAATTTACTGACTTATTTTACTTACTATTTTCCTTGCTAGAACTTAAGCTCAGTGAAGGAAGGAATTTTTAAATGTTTTGTCCTTAACTCTGTTTCACTGCTGTATGTGTAGCACCTGGAATTGTACCTAGAACATACTAGATGGTCAGTAAATATTTGTTAAATTAGAAAATTCAAGAAATGTGGTCGTTGAAGCAAGGGGATAGAGCAGTAGCTAGAGGAGAAGTTGAAAGAGAGCCATTTCTTTTTAAAGATAGCAGAAATTTGAGCATATTTAAATGAGACATGGGAAGGAAATCAAAGTGGGAAAAGTTGCACATTTATTCATTGATTGAAACAAAATTTCTGAGCACTTTTTATGTGCTGGAGACTTCTCGGCATTTGGAATACAGCAGTGAACAAGAACAAAGCTCCTGCTTATAATCTTATAACCTAGAAGAAAAAGGAGTGGTTGATAAATTGATTTCGCTAAGGAGACAGAGAATAAAGGTGACAGATTGGTCTTGGGCATTAGTAAAGACAGGTCTTTTATTTATGGAGAGCTGTGAAGGAAGTCTGGATGGTTATAGTTGCAGACAGTTTTACCCTGAACCATCTCATTGTTTCTTGCTTTCTCTTACACAGTTGCGTAGCCAGGGTTCGAACTATAATTTGGGATAAATAGGTTCTCTGGTATTTTAATATATAACTTAAATACATTTATCTGACCTTGATACAAAGCAGTAAGCCCAGGTAAGAATAATCTATCAGTCTGAAGCCTTGTGTTATAATAGTTCAGAACTACCCCTAGGATTATAGACTTAGCATTGGCAGTACTTCCTATCTTTTCCTAACGTACTAACTTCCCTACACTTTGAGATAACTCTTTCATATCTTCTCCTTTCTCCTCAGATCTCAGCAACCTGTCCTCATCCTCACACTCAACAAATGGCCTTGCATCCTAGAATTAGAGAATTTCTACTCTGTCCCACCCTCACAGCTACTAACCTATCTGCCTCTGTACCTATAAATCCTGCCTTCCTTCTGATTGATGTAAATGAACAAAATGTGCTTTTAACCACCTCGATCCCATCCCTTTCTTCCTACTTAAGAATATGACTCCAGGAATCCTGACCTTTCCTACGTCCATTTTTTCCTTTGTATAGTCGTTCTTGTTGTTATCTAAACATACAGGTAAACATCTTTGTAAAAAATAACCATCTGTTAAGTGCATTTTACTTCCAGCTACCATCCTATTTTTCTGCTTCCTTTTGTGGCAAACTTCTTTGAAAGGTGACATACCATTTATATTCAGGTCCTCTTCTCCCTTTCTCTCTCTAGCTCATTCCAGACTTTTGCACTCATCACACTACCAAAATAACCCTTCTCAAGGTTACTGATGACTTCCTAATAGTTAAAGACAGTAGTCAGTTCTTAGTCCTTAACCTTATTTAACAGTAGCAGTTGACATAGTTGATTACTTTCTCTTGATAAAATTTCTTCACTTGGCTTCTGTGACACCACATGGTATTTTTTCTTATTGAACTGGCTACTCTTAACCTCCTTTGCTCCTTTGTCCCTTCCCCTCTCTGAGACCTTTAAAGTTTGGAGGACCCAAGGGATCACTCTTTCCTTGTTCTCATCCAGCCTTATGGCTTTAAATAGTATCAGTGTACAAGCACATTCTCCCCTGAATTTCAGACTTGTATGTCCAGCTGTCTGTATGACTCCACTTGAGTGTTTAATAAGCATCTCATTTTTAACATGTCAGAAAAGATTCCTGATTCCCTTACCTTGCCAACCTGCTTCTCCCTATTTTCCCCATTTCGATATTAGCAATTCTGTTATTTCCAGTTGTTTAAATAAAAAACCTTGAAATTATCCTAGGCTGCTTTTTTTCTTATACTCTGTATGCAGTCCATTAATAAATCTTCCTGGATGTAATTTAAAAGTATATCCAGTATGGTGACTAACATAATATAATAAAAAAAATTATTAAATTAAAAAAAAAGTATATCCAGAATCTGACCAGTTCTCACCACTGGTACCATTTCCCAGCCTGATCCATACTGCCATCATCTCCAATTTTGGTACTTTCATTAGCCTCCTAGTTGATATCCTTGCTTCTGCCATTGTCCCCCAGCAGTATGATCTTAATACCGCAGCCAGAATGATCTTTTTAAAACAATACTCAGAGTAAAAGCCAAAGTTCCCTATACTGTCTTAGAAAACATTACAAGGTCTATTCTCTCTCCCCACTTCTCTTAATACATTTCTCACAACTTTCCTTCATCTCTCACTTCACTCACATTAGCTTCTTTCAGACCAAACTTAGGGCATTTGTTATTAGATGTTTCTTCCACCTTAACACTGTATTTTCCAATAACCTGCATAACTCACTCCCTTACTTCCTTCATATCTCTTCTCACATGTCTTCTTAGCAGAGAGGCCTCCTTGATCACCCTATATAACATATCACATTCACAGCCTCTTCTACCTTTTTTGTTTTATTGTGTTCTCTGTGGCATTGCTATATATTACTTGTTCATTTTTTAAATTGCCTGTTTTACCCCACTAATATATGCTTCCTCAGGGCAGAGACTTTGTTACTACTATATGTCTTAATTTAGACAATGGTGTTTGGCACATAGTAAACATTTAGGTAAATTTTTTTGGACAAATGAATGAATATCCTTTTTTTTTTCTTTTTTGTATTTAGTATATGTCCCCTCCTTAGGCCTGAGACAGAAAATTCATTTGTATTATTTCCTTAGTAAAAAATAGATGGAAGTCATTCATTTATTCACTTAGCAAACGTTTATTGAGCACCTACCATATACAGGGGAGATGCAGTTATGACTCAGATAGTTTATTGAACAGAAGTCCTTTAGGAAGAGCAAGCAAACTGGAATGATGTGGTCCTGGTCTGAATGTCAGTTCCAAAAAGCTTTAAAGTATAATTCCCAAGGAGCATTCCTAGAATAGTGTATAGTGGTTTACAAATATATTTATAAGTTGTCATGATCTCATAACATTTCGGAACTGAAAAGGACCTCAAAAATCATTTAGTTTAACTCTCTCATTTACAGATTTGATTAAATTGAGCTGTAGGAAATGTAAGAAATTTGCCCAATGTCTTTACCCAATAGTGAAGAACAGGGATAAGGGTCAAGGTCTGGCCTCCTGGTTTACAAGCCTATTACTTTTCCTGTGTCCCATGCTACCTTCCATTCTAAATCCACAACAAGTTCCTTTTCAAAAGGAGACTGCTTGCCATTGCTTTACCACCTTTTCTTAGTTAAGCACAACAGCAGGTATGGGATTAAAGAGTTCTTTACTTTTATAGTTTTTCAGAGTATTAGAGGGTAAATTTATTACTTTTATAAGAATTTTTGCATTGGATTTGAATAATGGATTTTATTTTAAGCAATAAAATACTTAATTCTTATTGTTTAATTATAGTTGTCTTCTTAAGCATATCATTAAGTTGGAAGAATAACTGAATTTCTTTATATCCGTTTCTCTTACAAATCCGTTGCAGAGAAACTCTTGCTACTCAGTTGGATCTAGCAGAAACAAAAGCTGAGTCTGAGCAATTGGCTCGAGGGCTTCTGGAAGAACAGTATTTTGAATTAAGCCAAGAAAGCAAGAAAGCTGCTTCCAGAAATAGGCAAGAGATTACAGATAAAGATCATACTGTTAGTCGGGTAAGTTTTATGACTGAAACTTACCTAAATCAAAATAGGTCACATCTTAAAAGTGTTAGGGTGAGTATGTGTGCATATGTATTTACTTTGACTTTACTTAAACACAGTGTTCAGTCTGTACTTAATGTATAAAATAGTTTACATAATCCAAAACCATTGTTAATGACTGAAATTCTTATTCAGTGTAATGTTTTTTCTTTCTGGCTATAGATCTTAATATATTTTATGTGAAAAAAATGCTTGAGTTAAATTCATTTGTTGTATTATCTTAATACATTGCAACTGACTTTGTGGCCAGAATTCTATAAAACTCAGAGAAACTGTTTTGAGATGAGGAATTCTTTGTGGATATCTACAAATTAATTCTAGAAAACCAGTACTACAGTTACCTATTCCTGAAATTTATACTATTGCCTATATAGATCATGGGGATTGAAAGGGAAGATAGATTTTTCTTTTGAAGTTACAATCAGGTGCTTTGGTATAAGTAGTCCTGGGTTTGAATCTTAGCTTTGCCTCTAAGAAGTTATGTGGTCTTGGCAATTCACATTACTTCCTTAAACCTCAGATTCTCCGTCTGTAAAACAGAAGTAATACCACAGTGCCTCGCTGGCTCAGTCAATACAGCATGTGACTCTTGATTTTGGGGTTGTGAGTGTGAGTCCCACGTTGGGGGTAGAGTTTATTTAAAAAAAAGAAAAAGAAAGAAAGAAATAATACCTATTCCACAAGATTCTTATGAAGGTTGAATGAAATATATTTGAATTTAAGTATATCCACATGTGTTAAACCAGTAACCAGGCATTTTTATATATATAAAGCAGTGTAAGACTAGCAAAGTGAATGTAACTTAAATCTTTGTGTTTTGTTAAGCTTGAAGAAACAAACAGCATGTTAACCAAAGATATTGAATTATTAAGAAAAGAAAATGAAGAGCTAACTGATAAAATGAGGAGGGCAGAGGAAGGTACGTAAGTTTTTTTGTTTCTCTCTCTTTTTTTTTTAAATGTTTAATCAAGTTCAGAGGTAAATCTTGAGCTATTTATATTGTATGTTAGGTTTTTGAAATATTTGTTTTCATATGTTAAATAACTTCTGTAGCCTTAAGGAATTATCTTAGTAGAACTTAAATGTTCTCATCCCCAAAAATGGTAAATATGTGAGGTGATGGATGTGTTAATTAACTCGATGGGAGAATCCTTTCGTGATGTATACATATATAAAATCATCATGTTGTACAACTTAAGTATCTTACAATATTTATTTATTTGGCTCAGTAAAGCCAAACAAAAAAGAATTATCTTAATTAAGTTACTAAAAGTTATGTAGTGTATAATAATTTGGATAATTAAGAACATTGTTAATTTGGAACAGAATTTAATGTCATATAATAACACTTTATGTAATTTATTAACAGAATATAAATTGAAGAAGGAGGAGGAGATTAGTAATCTTAAGGCTGCCTTTGAAAAGAATATCAATACAGAAAGAACTCTTAAAACACAGGTATATATACTCTTTCAGCCTTTTCCATATGTTTGTATTTGAATATCATATATTCAGAAGTTAATATTTGTTTTTTGTGTACTTTTTCTTAAAACTTAGGTTATAATGTTCAAACTTTTCATTGGAACAAATAATGTAATATTCTTTCTTCATTAAATTAGAAGACTTTTTCAGGAAATTGGATTTCAGTTGAGTTAAGAAAGAACATGTGAGAGAGAGAGAGATGGAATAGTACTCAGCCATAAAAAAGGAATGAAATCTTACCATTGGCAACCATAGGGATAGAACTGTAGTGTATTATGCTAAGCGAAATAAGTCAGAGAAAGACAAATACCATTAGATTTCGCTGATATGTGGAATTTAAGGAAAAAAACAGATGAACATAGGGGAAAGAAAAAAAAAGAGAGAAAGGGACACAAACCGTAAGAGAGATTCTTAACTATAGAGAAAATACTTAGGGTTGATAGAAAGGAGGTGGGGGGTGGGCTAAATGGGTGACAGGCATTGCGGAGGACACTTGTGATGAGCACACTTGTGATGAGTCCAGGTGTTATGTGTAAGTGATGAGTCACTAAATTCTACTCCTGAAACTAATGTTATACTATATGTTAACTAACTAGAATTTAAATAAAATCTTGAAATTGAAAAAAAAAGGAAAAAGTAGCTTGTCCAATCATTGACTAGTAAGAACATATTTTAGATTGTACAGAAGACCTATAGTTGACAGTAGGAAAATTTAATGAAGGGAAAACACTTACTAAAGCCAAAAGAGAAGAACTGGGAACAAATAAGAAACTATAGGGGTGGCTGTATGATTTGCTCTGTATTTAATGATGCAGCTAGATCAGATTTTTACACTAAAACTCCATGTCTTATCGTTTTACTAAGTTATCCCGTAGTTTAAATTCTTCATAAGGTATTGTGTACCTCAGTTGATTTTCATGGTAAAATAACTATTTTTTACCTTTTTTTTTTTTTTTTAAGATTTTATTTATTTATTTGCCAGAGAGAGAGCACGTGCTGCACCAGCAGGGGGAGCGGCAGGCAGAGGGATAAACAGGCTCCCATGAGCAAGGGGCCCGATGCAGGACTCGATCCCAGAAGGCAGACACTTAACAGACTGAGCCACCCAGGCATCCCAATATTTTTTACTTTTTTATTACACGATTATAATAGCTTCTTACCACTTATCTACTCTCCCTCTCAGCAATTTTTCATGTTGCAGCCAGATTAATCTTTAAAAAATTCACTTAATATCTGTTGAAAACCTTCAATGGAAGTTCTACTTACCTTTATATAGAGAGACCATGAAGATAAAGATTGACGTTTATTACACAAAAATTCAAGTCTCTGGAGCCCAAAACAACATAAGTTGAAAGGAAAAAACTGAGTAGAATATTATAGCAAATATAGATAAATATAAAGAGTATCTACAAATTTAAAAAAGGCAATTTAATATGAAGGGAAAAAGTAAGGGGCATTTGAGAGAAAAGGAAACAGTAAAGAATTTTAAAAAGCTCAACTATAACAATAAACCAAGAAATAGAAATTAAAGTAATAACAAGGTCTCTTTTTGACAAATGGGCACATTTAAATGAGATATGATACTAGTATTTGGCAAGAACATGGGGAAAGTTTGTATAGTTTTTGAGGGAGTAAACTATGATAATTAACAGACTAACACATTTTTAATGTGCATATTCTTTGACCTAGTAACTGCACATTTAGGAATTTATCCCATATAAAAAACTCTAAAAATGCTCAAAAGAAATATATACAAATGTAATTACTGCAACAATATTATTTTTAATGATGAAAAGTAAAATTAACCCAGCCACCCATCAGCATAGTATTGACAAATCATAATATTGACAAATCAAATGACAAAGGAGCCATTAAAAATAAATTAAATAGGGGCACCTGGGTGGCTCAGTAGGTTAAGTGTCTGCCTTCGTCTCAGGTCATGATCCCCGACTCCTGGGATCAAGTACCACATCAGGTTCCCTGCTCAGTGGGGAGCCTGCTTCTCCTTCTCCCTCTGCAGCTCTCCCTGCTTCTTTCTCTCTCTCTGTCAAATAAATTTTTTTAATAAAGTAAATGAAATAGATATATATACATAATGACATGGGGAAATAATATTTCCCATTGCATATGATACAGTATCAAATCTAAAAAGCAAGTCACAGCACAGAATGTACAGCATGATTCCATTTTTAAATTTAAGTATATTTGTAATCAGCTTATATACATAGGGAAAAGTTGAGAAGGGTATACACCCAGCAGATTGAAAGAAGAGACTTTGGTAGAGGGCTTTTCACTTCCTTCATAATATATTTCTGAATTTGATTTTTCTTGTAATAAATGTTAGATTTAATATTAGAAGAAAACGAATATGTATTACAAGTTCAGTGAAGTTAAGTTTTTACTGCATTAAAAAATTTATGGGCTTCTCATCCTAGGTAGGACCAAATCTACATGGAAATGATAGTGGCTCAGGCTTTTTTCTATTTTAATGGAAAAATCTTTGGGTTTTTTTTTTTTTTTTTAACATCATTGCAGAAAATACCATGACTTATGTTTTAGTTTATGTAGCTTAATGTCACATGCTTTTAACACTTCTGTCTCATTTTGAATATATTCTTTGCTCTGGCAAAAGGGGTTGGCCTCAACTAACATTTACGTTCCCTCTCACATTTAAAAGGACCTCAGTATTGCCTAGTCTGGTACTCTGTTTGCTTACTTTCCTACTTGTCTAAAGGAAAAAAATTATCTTGGGTCTTATTGCCTGTGTATTGTTTCATCTGATTGTAATGCCATTTTGGCTCTCCTTGACTACTCTATTTAATGCTGTTTCTTCTTTGCTTATCCAAATCCTGTTTGTCTTTTTAAGAAATATATGTGGACACATATGCTGGTACATCAGGAAGCCATCCCTGACCTCCCAAGTCTCAGTTAGGTACTTCTCCCATAGCATTCTTGCTTGCCTCTTTTCTTTTTTCTCAACACTCTGTACTATAATGCTTGCTTGTCTGGCTCCTCCACCAGACTAGGATGCCTTTGGGGCATAACTGTATACTCTATTTTTTTTTTAAAGATATATTTATTTGAGAGAGAGAGCACAAGCAGGAGGGGCAGAGGGAGAAAGAATCCCAAGCAGACTCCACACTGAACGCAGAGCCTGATCCTGGGCTCTATCCCACGATCCTGAGATCACAACCTGAGCCAAAACCAAGAGTCAGAGGCCCAACCACCTGTGCCACCCAGGCGCCCCGTATATTCTGTTTTTCTATCTAGTCCCAATCAAAGTGCCTACATACAGTATAACAGGTGCTGAATAATTGTTGAATGATAAATGGATTTTTGCAAGCCTATTTGGTTCTTATATTTGAACGAGATAAAACAATAATAGTCACTCATGCTACTGGTTATCATGTCCCAACCTTCATTAGGTTCTTATTCTCATACACAGAGTCCTGCTTCCTGATTTTGAAGGAAAAAAATATATTTTAGTGGAGATTTAAATTAGATGGCTATGATATAAATCTTTATTAATAATATTTTAATATTTTAATAGGCTGTTAACAAGTTGGCAGAAATAATGAATCGGAAAGATTTTAAAATTGATAGAAAGAAAGCTAATACACAGGATTTGAGAAAGAAAGAAAAGGAAAATCGAAAGCTGCAACTGGAACTCAACCAAGAAAGAGAGAAATTCAACCAGATGGTAGTGAAACATCAGAAGGAACTGAATGACATGCAAGCGGTAAGGTTTGTGTGTGTGTGTGTGTGTGTGTGTGTGTGTGTAGGATTATTTTCTTAATTTGTCATTGCTATTTATACCTATTATCTATTGATCTTATCTAGATTTTTTTGTGTAAAAATGCATGTTCAGGTTTGTAGTCTCCACAATTTGATCATTATTACTCTGATATGAACCGTGACCTTGAAAAACTAGAAAGCTAGTCTGTTGCCTGTTAACCATGATAATTTGAGTAATTTTTACCCATTAGCATTTGCTTAATTAGAGATGCTGCATTGAGAGAAACAACCAAGGGTTTGCCTCTTTGGCTTTACACTGAAATGGAGTTACGACTAGGATAGTATTAACTATAGTTGAGATAGAGGATTTGAAGCATTATAGTTTTTTTTGTTTTCTCTAATCAGGACTCACTTTTCAGAAATCAAAATATCAAACTACTTTCTTGATATTTCCTGGCTCATTAATAGCACAAAATTGAGAACATGGTCTCTGGACTTAGACTGACTTGGATACAAGCACTGACTATCATTTATGGTTTTACCTTCCTGGGAAGCTTTCTGTATCTTTTAAACTATTCTCATTTGGAGCCATAGAAGCATTTCCTATTGTTTTAACAGGTGTTTGATGTTCGTTTTTTGATGCTTTATATTTATTTATTTATTTTGAGAGAGGGAGGGGGGCACAGCAGAGGAAGAGGAGAAAGAGAATCTTAAGCAGGCTCCACGCCCAGCACAGAGCCTGATGCAGGGCTCGATCTCACGACCCTAAGATCATGTCCTGAGCCAAAATCAAGAGTTGAATGCTTAACCAACTGAGCTACCTGGGCGCCCCAGCTGCTTTGTATTGAAAAAAATAAAAACAAAAAATTTGTTTATAGCAAGGAGAAAAGGAGGTTACCCAAGCAACGCATTACTGTGGAAGAGCATTTTTACAATTGTATCAGAATCTAGTAGTGAGCATTCATGAAGTTTACAGTAATTTTTTAGTAAGAGCAATTTTAAATTCTGTATCATTTATAGTTCCATTAATTCTTAATTTCTTAATGTTGGAAATTTGATATTGATTTTTTTTGTATTATCTTGGTACTTTTCAAAAATAGCAATTGGTAGAAGAATGTACACATAAGAATGAGCTTCAGATGCAATTGGCTAGCAAAGAGAGTGATATTGAGCAATTGCGTGCTAAACTTTTGGACCTTTCGGATTCTACAAGTGTTGCTAGTTTTCCTAGTGCTGATGAAACTGATGGAAACCTTCCAGGTAAGAATATTTCTATTCATTCAGGTTTGCTTAAATGCCATGGAAACTTATGTTTCTTTCATTTAGCTTTCTACCCTTTGTCATTTTTTTCCATGGATCGCTCTTAAGAAATTTGTTTCTGATAACCAAAGTCTGATTATGTTTGCATTTTATAGAATAAAAGCAGTCAAAAGAAATCTTAGGCTATTAAAATAAATCTGAGAGGCTCTACCAGAATAGAAATCTGAAGAACTTCATGACCCTATGAACGCCTAACTCCATGGTGAAAGTTGAAGCTGCTGCTTATACCTTTCACTATTTAAAGAAAATTATATGTTTTCATGAGTAGCAGCTCTTTAATGTTTATTTTTTGTTTTTGTATTTTTTTGTGCAAAAACTAAGAACTGTGCCTAATGATCAGAACCACAGCAGCCTATATAGAGAACTTTCTAATGTATTATGATAAACTTTGGTCAGACTTTAAGTTTCAAATTTAGAGAAATAGATAAAAAGGATTGAGAGAGATGCAGTGAGGGGGCAGAGTCAATTAAAGGCAAAAGTGAGTATGTAGGATTTCGGACTTTTTTTCTGTCTTTTTTTTTTTTTCCAGTAGAGAATAAATTAAAAAATAAATACCATTCTTGGGTTTATTGTAGTGTAAGTTATAGTACATTTATATTTTTTTAACAGACGTAAGCAGTACACATAAGTTCAATTTAGGAATGAATAAGGTATAAATACTTATGCACACACACAATTGACATACTAAATATCCTTTGTTCAAGGTTTTGAAAGTTTTGTTCACATGGTCATAAACTTGCAAATCGATTTTAATTTGTGTATTTCCTGAATAATGTGTTAGATTTAACTCTTGTATACCATGTAACCTCTGCCTTCCTTCTTTTGTGTCTTTGCTAGCCCCAAATCAGATATCTGAGAAGGGCAAGGAGTGAAATTTCTTATTACAATGGTCAAGGAGTTCCTTCTGTTTTCCCATTATTGGTTTTCTGAAACCTCCCGCCTCTTGAGAATTTTGTAGGTGCATGTCTTTTATCAGAGGATCACTTTGGATTTAACAAGAACCTCTTGCTTCAGCTGTTGTTCGAAAATCTTTCAAAAGTTAGATTTAATCATCAGAGTATAACTTTTAGGGGTGTTTGGCTACATTCGTCAGATTGTTGAACTGAATTGTAGCTTAGAGTCCCTCTTCATTAACCCCAAGCTATTTCTTGAGTTATTTAGTAAAGGAATTCTTAGTCTATTTAGTGGAAGTTAAATATCCTGACCAGGTTTTTTGTCTTTATTCCACCCATTTCCCTTTAACTTTGACTATAATGTCTTACTATGTGTGCCTTGGTTTTCTTTGTATTAAGTTAAACATTTCAGAGACTTTATTGGTGAATATTATTTAGAAAAAATTGAATGGAATGATGAGTTTGGGGCACATCTACAGAGGAGGCAGGTGATTAGTTTTGTCTGCCGTCCTGGCTTATTCAAGAAAGCTAAACTCAGAGGATGATCAGATGGTTTGATTGGCAGACTTAAGTTAGGGATCCATTTAGATTTCAGAATCCTGACCTAAAAACTCCACTTAGGAATCAGTCAGCAAAGAAGCTGTAAATGTTGCTACTGGCTCCATTCAGAGTTGTATTACTTAAAATAGCTGTGTATTTTCAGAGATTTTGTTGTTAGGGTTTTCAAAGTTCAGACCAAATGAAGGAAAAAATAATACTGGTGGCCATTCTTCATTGCTGTAAAAGGAGACCAGTCCGGTATCCCTTTCTCTTATTACCGTGCTCTTTCTTAGTCTTGAAACTTTACATACAAAGATCTCTATAGTGCTAATTTTCATACTGTATGTAGAAAGTAATGGATAATCTTTATCAGTGTGTTTTTTTTTTAACCCCTTTTTGCGTCAGATGTTTTGCTAGTAAATTGAAAATCTGTTCTAAATCTACCATTTACTAGATACTTAAAAATGGGCATGGGCAAATAAAGTTAAGGTTTTGCAGTCATATCTAGGAAGAACTGTTAAAGAATTATGATAGTCACTCTTAATTTAAGAGAGTTACATATGATTCAAGTATCTAAAATTTTTGAAGATAATGATTAATGATCAATTTTACTTAGTTTAGAAAATTAGTTAATTAAACAACAGGCTGAAAAGAGAGAACTTTGAATGGAATACATTTATTCAACAGTTAAAATAAAGGCCTTTTGAAATATGGATCATATTTTTATCCCAATTAGATGGGATAAAATTTTTTTGTTTTGTTTTGTTTTAAGATTTATTTATTTACTTTAGAGAGAGCGTGAGTGCACATGCAGGTGGAGAGCAGGGGGAAGGGCAGAGAGAGAGGGAGACTGAGGTGAGGCTCAGTCCCAGGACCCTGAGATCATAACCTGAGCTGAAACCAAGATTTGGATGCTTAACCAGCTAAGTCACCCAGGTGTCTTGACATGGTTTTTTTGTTTGTTTTCTTTTTTTTTCCCCGAGAAGTTGGATGGATCAGGGCACTTGGGTGGCTCAGTCGGTTAAGCGTCTGCCTTCTGCTCAGGTCATGATCCCAGAGTCCTGGGATCAAGCCCTATGGCGGGCTCTCTGCTCAGAAGGGAGCCTGCTTCTCCCTCTCCCTCAGCCTGCTACTCCCCCTACTTGTGCTCTCTCTCTCTCTCTCTCTCTGTCAAATAAATAAATAAAATCTTAAAAAAAAAAAAGTTGGGTGGATGAGCTGATAATATGACTTATGGATTTCATCATTCAATATAAAGATTCTCATGTAATTATCATGTCTATCTAGAACTAAGCCTCTATAACCTTCTTAGTGGTCATCTTGTCCTTAACTAGATGAAATCTCTAAGTTCCCCAGTTCTAAGAAAACTTAGAAAAAGATGATCTGTCGTACAGTACTTTGAAGTTCTTAAAATCACTCTTAGTCTCCTAATTCTTTTATATCTTCATCCCCCTTTTGGTTCTGTTGCAAGTTGTGTCTTAGCACACTATAAATATAAAGGTTACACTTGGGTTAAGATTTGCCTGTTGCCTCGATGACAAAAAGACTAACATGATAACTGCCTCTCCTCCCTTGTTCTTTTGAACCATTGACCTGATAATCTGAAAGAATGTAAAAGTAGATGAAGCACTAGGAAAAATACTTGATATCAACATTCTATCAATATTCATTATATCTTATGGATTATCTGCATCATTCTCTTTCCATCTAGCTTTATCTCAGTCTCTGTAATTTAAACCTGTAAATAGTGGATTTCTTAGTGTGTTTCCAAGTATTTGAGTATATGAGAGCTTCTGACTTGCCCAAATCTAATCAATGGTTTGGAGATACTGCATCTGAATTCTTGAGCATTGATTAATTTCATTTTTTATATCATTTCTGAATATAATTAAAATATTCTGGGATGGTTCCTTAGCTGTGTTTCTTAAGCAGTATGTGTTTATCCAGGTAAACTTTGGTAGCCTTCAGCAGTTAGCTTTGATGTTTAAACTGGCTGTATTGGATATTGATTTATATATAGTTAGCCTCTTCGTCTCTTATTAGGTAAAGGAATCAATTGTTGATATTGCAGTAATCCATATCTAAAATTTTTTGGTACATTAAAATTGCTCTACAAACATAAAACCTGGAGCCAAGTTGCTTTGTACTTTGTACTTCTATAGCATATTATTGATGATAGTCTAGAGTTAAAAGTCCTCAACATTTATTTACCGGGAGAAGCTGATTCCTATGTTTGTGATGTAGAAGATGGAATTTAAAACATTATACTTTCAGATTGCCATATAGGTCAAAAGTGTCATTGTTTTAAAGGAGGTTCATATATATACATATATATATATATATATATGTATATATATGTATATATATAATGTATTAACTTGTATCTAAGGAGAAAGTAAAGGAAATAGAGGAGAAGCTGTATGTATTTTTTAATTTATCCCAAGCTTAGTCCATCTGTTTCTCTGAAGGGAATTTACCAGGAAAAACTAAAATTCTCTCCTGTAACACCAGTGTTTTAAATTGGCAAAAACCTTCACATATCCTGGGCACCTTTTTTCGAGTTCCAAATTTCTTCATTTAATTTAAATGAGAGCAAATATATAATTGGGCTTATTTGATTCATAAAATGCCTTTGACATACAAAATTTTTGTAGGAACACTGAAATGACAAAGTCATAACCTACAACAATCGATTGAAAATATATTAAAACATCGACAGGTTAATCCAAACTTAGAGCCATAAAGCATAAATAATTTTGGCATTTATTCTCATAGAGAAATAACTGGGGGTTGGGGTATTTTGGCATACACAATTTTATATAAATGTCAAGATTTCAGTGGCTTTCACATCCTTTTTGTGAGGAATTGCTTGTATTAAATAGACTTGGGAGGAGTAAGAGCTGCAATTTGGGGCACACTTAAGGGAAATTTTCCTAGGGATAACTTGTTGCTTTTATAAGATAGAATATTTGTGAGTGATTAGCAACCGTCTGCATGTTATTTCATATGAAACTGCCCTTCAGTTTTTAAATTATAACCATTATTTACAGAGGATGACTTTAACTGGCTAATTCAGGGGGGAAAAAAAGAATTGTAAAATAACAAATATTTTTCAAGTACCTACCTACTCTTGTGTGTCAGATGTCTTAGGGTGTATAAAAATAGTGTTACAATATGGTCCCTGATCTTACAAAACTTATCAAGGAACTACCTAAGGAGACAAAATAATTATTGCTGAACTAAGTAACAGCAACTAAGAGAAAAGTTGGGAGAAGAGGAGGATCATTTTGAGCTCAGGTTTCTCGTTATTTTATCCACCTTAACAACTACAATTTAGATGAAGGGGAATAACAAAAGCGCAAAGGACATTAGGTGCATGGAAGAAGTTGGAACAAGAATATTACTTCCGTTGACTCAGAGCGTGATCCCAGCGTTCTGGGATCGAGCCGCACATCAGGCTCCTCCGCTGGGAGTCTGCTTCTTCCTCTCCTACTCCCCCTGGTTGTGTTCCCTTTCTTGCTGGCTGTCTCTCTCTCTGTCAAATAAATAAATAAAATCTTAAAAAAAAAAAAAAAGAATATTACTTCCGATTCAATTAACAGCAAAGCTTTTTAGTTAAAGGACAGAGTAGCATTGTGTTCTAGGAACACAAGCTCAGAAAATTAGCCTGCCAGGGTAAACGCTACAGTTTTGACAGTTACTGATAGAGTATACCCTTGAGCAAGTCATTTTACTTTCTAAGCCTTAGGATCTTCATTTGTAAATGGAGAATGAAAGTAGAAGCTATCCTATCCTGTATTCATAGGAATATAATATCGTATATTCATGGGATAATGTGTAGATTAAATGCAAGATGTTACCTGGAAAGCACATGTTGAGCCATAAGTGTTCAGTAAATGTTACATATTGTTGTTATAATTACTCTACGATGTTTTACAGCAGTTTAAGTTATGTGGAGAAGGGCATTATATATTCCCGTTAGGGTCATGATTTGAGCATTATATTTGAAAATTGGCTACTTTTCTATTTTATTGTGTCTTAGATATAATAAGATAGATAAAACACTTAAATGCTCTTATTTCTAACCTGATATAATCGTTTCTGACAGAGTCCCCTTTTCCTCCAGTTATTTCTAATAAACATTAATTATAAACATTAATTATTTTTAAACAGTAATATTTATTTTTAAATGCCTTGATTGAATTTGTCAGGGAATTTCTGGTATGCACAAACTGGTTAAAATATTAGCAGCTGACAAACTCAATTCTATGTTCTTTTGCTGTTTATTAAATTCTGGTATAACATACTTAAAAGACTTTATTTATATCTCTTTCGTTTGGTAAGAATTGCATTTGGACTTAACTCTAGAATTAAGTACCCCCCAACCAGATTTGGACAGTTTTATTGAAATTATTGTCGGTGTTTTACCAAAAAGTTTATCAGAATATTGTGCTGAGAAAACAAATAAAATGCTTGTCTTTTATTCTTTATATCTAGTTGATTCTGCCTGCATTCCTTATTTATTTATCTTCTATTCTTATCTTCTGTGAGTAATAGGACACTTCTCTGTACTTTTGCTTGCTCTTTCTTGTGTAAATCATCGCTCTGATTTGTTCCACTTGCTGCATATTTTTTTTTTTGCTAAGTATTTTTATGAGTGTCAAATGATATTTAAAGTCTTCTGTATCATATCCCATTTAAGCTGCAATCCATTCCAGTCTTGCCTGGCTCTTAAGGGTATTGTTTTACTTCATACTTTTATAATTGAGTACTAAATGTTGATTTTATGGGAAAAGTGGCTTGGGATTTTTTTCTGCAATATTTGTATGGCCATTAAAGTTGATTTGTGTGATTGAAGCATGGAAGAGCAAATCGTAGCACTTATTCATTTAGCTGTGTTCAAATGCCTGTTGCTGCATGCTATCAGACAACCTGTAACAGCTTTTCCCTCTTGTTACAACTTAAGACTGAAGACTGTGTATTCTTTTTCTCCTAGAGTCAAGAATTGAAGGTTGGCTTTCAATACCAAATAGAGGAAATATCAAACGATATGGCTGGAAGAAACAGGTATTATATGCCTCATTTTTTTCTAATTGATATTCTGTTATATATTTTACTTTTAAAGCATAGAACTTGTATTTTAACTGCTCTCTTACTAGCATTGATCTCAGATTAATCCAATACACTTTAGACATAAATGTCAAGTACTGTGCTTATCATTTTAAACCAAGTTAATATTGCTTATATATATCTTCCCCTTTTTTTCTCATTTCAGTATGTTGTGGTAAGCAGCAAAAAAATTTTGTTCTATAATGATGAACAAGATAAGGAACAATCCAATCCATCCATGGTATTGGACATAGAGTAAGTTGCCTTTGGTTGAATTTTAAATCAGTTAAATGTTAACTTATGATAATTATTTTTAGACTTACAATTTAGGTTGGTTTTAATTTTATTTATTTGAGAGAAAGAGAGCACCAGCAGGGGGAGGGCGGAGGGAGAAGCAGACTCCCCGCTGAGCAGGGAGCCCTATGCACGTGCGCCATCCCAGGACCCTAAGATCATGACCTGAGGTGAAGGCAGATGCTTAATCGACTGAGCCACCAGGCACCCCTAGACTGAGAATTTAGTTTATATTTTGTTATTTAAATGATGTTACCTACTTTTCTTAACAAACTTTAAAACTTTATATTAAATCTTTAGCAAAATGTGAGAGGGAAAATTTTGCATAGCTGATTCATGTATTCTAAAGACAAATTTTTTATTTCAAATGTTTATTGGTTTTAGGTTCTGAGGGCATCTTCAAAAGTACTGTATATAATTATGTAGTCATTCTTAAGGAAATGTATCTTTTGTTTTTAATAGAGGCCTTAATAAGCTTAGGGTTTTTCCTTTGTATTCATTCTAAAACCATTTCTTAAGCACTGCTGCCTATATCATCATGGGTGCTATAGATTGTACAAAGATGGGTAAGACCGTTCCATAACACACTAGTAGTAGAAAAGGTGAAACATGCAACAAGATATAAATTCAAAGTGAATGTGGTGGGTGCTATTCATGAAAAATATAAACTTACAATGAAGTATTGCCGTTCCTTTGGAATTAAACATTTGTGAAGTCAGTTATAGCTAGAATATAAAAAGAATTAAGCAACTACTGAAGAGTACTGAAATTTTATTTCCCAATTTTTTTCAAGTATAATTAACTTAGTACAGTGTTATATTCGTTTCAGGTGTACAATGTAGTGAGTCAGCAATTCCATACATCATTCAGTGCTCATCACAATAAGTGTAATCCTAATTCTCTTCACCTATTGCCCCCAACCCTCCACGCACCTCCCCTCTGGTAACCATCAGTTTGTTCTCTTATATTTAAGAGTCTGTTTTTTTGTTTGTCTCTTTTTTTCTTTGTTCATTTGTTTTGTTTTTTTAAATTCCACATATGAGTGAAATCATATGGTATTTGCCTTTCTCTGACTGACTTATTTCATTTAGTACTATACTCTCTAGCTCCACTTATGTTGTTGCAAATGGCAAGATTTCTTTTTTCTTTTTTTTTTTTTTTCTTTTTTTTTTGTGACTGAATAATCTATTCAACCTATGGTTGTACACTTGTGTTGCTTCCGTATCTTGGCTATTATAAATAATGCTGAGATAAATATAGGGGTGCATATTTTCCTTTGAATTAGTATTTTTATATTCTTTGGGTAAATACCCAGTAATGGAATTACTGGATCATATGGCTATTCTATTTTTAATATTTTGGAAAGCCTTCATACTCTTTTCCACAGTGGCTGTACCAGCTTGCATTCCCACCAGCAGTGTATGAGGGTTCCTTTTCTCCACATCCTTGCCAATACTTGTTATTTCTTATATTTTTTATTCTAGCCATTCTGACAGGTATAAGATGATATCTTGTTTCAATTTGCATTTCCCGGATGATTACTGATATTGAGGATCTTCTCGTGTGTCTTTTGGCCATCTGTATGTCTTCTTTGGAAAAATGTCTATTCGTGTCCTCTGCCCATTTTTTAAAAAATTTTATTTATTTATTTGAGAGAGAAAGCAAGTGAGAGAGAGTGTGTGTGAGCAAGCACAAGCAGGGGGAGGGGCAGAGGAAGACAGAGAGAAGCAGACTGCCTGCTAAGCAGGGAGCCCAATGTGGGGCTCGATCCCAAGACCCCAGGATCATGACCTGAGCCGAAGGCAGATGCTTAACCAACTGAGCCACCCAAGTGTCCCTCCTCTGCCCATTTTTAATTGGATTTTTTTGGGGGGAGTGCTGTTGAATTGTGTAATTTCTGTATATATTTTTGATATTAACCCCTTATTGCATATATCATTTGCAAATATCTTCTCCCATTCAGTAGGTTGTCTTTTTGTCTTGTTTATGGTTTGTTTGTTTGTTTGTTTGTTTTTTGCTGTCTAAAAAGCTTTTTTGGTAGTGTAGTCCCAATAGTTTAATTTTGCTTTACTTTCTCTTGCCAAAGAGACCTATCTAGAGAAATGTTTCCATGGCTTATGTCAAGGAGATTACTACCTATGTTTTCTTCTAGGAGTTTTATGGTTTCAGGTCACATTAGGTCTTTAATCCATTTTGAGTTTATTTTTGTGTGTGGTGAAGGAAAGTGGTTCGGTTTCATTCTTTTGCATGTAGCTGTCCAGTTTTCCCAGCACCATTTGTTGAAGAGACTTTTTCCTGTTTTGCTTTCTTGCCTCCTTTGTTGTAGATTAATTGATCATAAAAGTATGGGTTTATTTCTGGGCTCTATGCTCTTCTATTGATCTGTGTGTCTGTTTTTGTGCCAGTACCATAGTTTTGGTTTCCTAATGTTTTAAAGAAGCAGTAGTTGTGAAAATTTAAATGATCAACTTCAGTGGAATAATACATAAACACTAATATTAAAGACATCATCTTTCAACTTTCAAAAGTTCAATACTTTCAGGGGCGCCTGGGTGGCACAGCGGTTAAGCGTCTGCCTTCGGCTCAGGGCATGATCCCGGCGTTCTGGGATCGAGCCCCACATCAGGCTCCTCTGCTATGAGCCTGCTTCTTCCTCTCCCACTCCGCCTGCTTGTGTTCCCTCTCTCGCTGGCTGTCTCTATCTCTGTTGAATAAATAAATAAAATCTTTAAAAAAAAAAAAAGTTCAATACTTTCAGATTGATGAAAGTTGGTTGTTTTACCTTTGTATTGAGTATAATTTTTATGTAATAAAATGCATACATCTTAAGTGTTGTGTTCACTGACTTTTGGCAGTTGTAAACACCTATATGTAATTATTACCCATGACAAGATGAAGAATATTTCCATCACCCTAAAAGCCCACTTATACCCCTTCTCAGGGGGGAAAAAGATGATCTGAATTTAATTACTGAGTTTTGCCTATTCTAGAGCTTCATATAAATTTATATGTGCCTATTCAGTTTCTTTATGGTATCTTTTAATGGAAGCCAGTTTATCAATTTTTTAAAAGAATTATAGCCTTTTGTAGTCTCAGAAATTTTGCCTGCCCAAAGGTTGTAAAGGTATTCTGTGTTTTCTTTTAGGAGCTTTATAGTTCTAGGCTTTACATTTAAGTTATGATTAATCTAAAAACTTAACTTTTGTGTTTGGTAAGAGGTTGCAGTTGAGGTTAGTTTTGAATGTGTAGGTGTGTGTTTTTCCAAATATCTGGTTGTTCCAGTACTATTCATTTTTATATATTGATCTTGAATCCTCTAATCTTGCTGTTTACTTACTAGTTTTATTGGGTTTTTTGGTAGATTCCATAGGACTTTTCTACAAATAGAATCATGTACTTCTTTCCAATCTGTATGCCTTTATCACATACATGGATTCATGTGATCATGACCAAATACAGAATAGTTCCATCACAGGGACCCGTCTTGCTACCCTTTTGTGGCCATAACAAGTGCCCTTTCTCCATCCCTCTCTGATCCCTGGCTACCTGTTCTCTGTTCTCTATCTCTGTAATTTTGTCATTTCAAGTATGTTATATAAATGGAATCAAGTAGTATGTGACCTTTGAGATTGGCTCTTTTCACTCAACATAATTCTCTTGAGATTCATCCAAGTTGTTTGTTTCTTTTTATTGTTGAGTAGTATTCCATGGTATGACTATCCCACAGTTTGTTTAACCAGTCATTTGGGTTGTTTTCAGCATTTGGCTATTATAAATCAAGCTGCTCTGAACATTCATGTACAAGTTTTTGTATAAATATAAATTTTCATTTCTCTGTAATAAAGGCCCAGGAGTGCAATTGCTGGGTCATATGTTAAGCATATGTTTGTTTAGTTTTGTAAGAAACTGCCATCCTGTTTTTCAGAGTGGCTCTGCAGTTTTTACATTTCTGCCACAATTTTATGAGTGATGCAGTTTCTGTGCATCTTCATCAGCATTTGGTGTTATTACTATTTTTAGTTTTTAAATTTGATAGGTGTGTAGTGATACTGTGATTTTAATTTGCATTTCTCTGATGAGTAATGATGTCGAACATCTTGTCATGTTCTTATTTGCTATCTGTATGTCTTCTTTAATGAAATGTTTGTCTTTTACTGTAGATGAGTTTTTATAATAGCTTGTATCATACTTATTTTCATTTTAGTAAACTGTTTCACGTTCGACCAGTAACTCAAGGAGATGTTTACAGAGCTGAAACTGAAGAAATTCCTAAAATATTCCAGGTAAAAGCCATAAATTCTAATTTTGGAAGATCTTTTACTTAAGTACTAAGTGCATTTTGTGCAGTAAATACAAACACACCAATGCTTTTTATACATTTGAAACTTGTATGTACAAATTAAGACTTTAAAAAATCTTCATTTTACCATTCCTAATGTAGATACTATATGCAAATGAAGGCGAATGTAGAAAAGATGTAGAGATGGAACCAGTACAACAAGCTGAAAAGACTAATTTTCAAAACCACAAAGGCCATGAGTTCATTCCTACACTCTACCACTTTCCTGCCAACTGTGAGGCCTGTGCCAAACCTCTCTGGCATGTTTTTAAGCCACCTCCTGCCCTAGAATGTCGAAGATGCCATGTTAAGTGCCACAGAGATCACTTAGATAAGAAAGAGGACTTAATTTCTCCATGTAAAGGTAAGGCATAAAAATAATTTTTTTCAATTTATTAAAAAATTAGAAAATTAAGTCCCATTTAAATAACTTCTTCAAGTGTAGCGTTTTCTACACCAATTTGAAAAGAGGCTGTAAGAAGTAATATTTTGACATGGTGGAGCAACATGCAGCTGTCATTTCACAGTTACAGATTTTGCTTTGAACATAATGTTTTTAAAGAGAATTACGCCCTTATAAAAAACATACCTCTAAGAAATTACTCTAAATTGGAGAGAAGGGCTATCAGTGAGTTCCACTGTATTATTCCTCCGTGAGTTTTTACTTTGTGCTTGTTTTCTTTTTGTCTGGTTTTCACTGCCTAGACCAACATGCTGGGTCATAGACAAAATGTGCGCTAGGTTAGCAGAGGTAGCCTGACGGAAAGAATACAGGCAATAGCTATTTTAAGATAAGAAACTTATCCTCTAAGAATACATGAATTTCTTTCACTTCTGCATTTTTTGTGTTTCTGTTTTTACTTTATTTTTCTTAATAGTTTGTGACTAATTTTTTCTTTTTAAATGTTCAGCCTTAATTAAGGAGAAAGAGATATTGTCCGAGCTTAATTAAGCATAGTAAATCTTTCAAAATTTTAAGAACTTATAAAATTGTGCTTTAATAGAGCCATTTTAGGTGTATTGTATGACTTTGTGTCTTTCTTTTTTTTAACATAGTAAGTTATGATGTAACATCAGCAAGAGATATGCTGCTGTTAGCGTGTTCTCAGGATGAACAAAAAAAGTGGGTAACACATTTGGTAAAGAAGATCCCTAAGAATCCACCTTCTGGTTTTGTTCGTGCATCCCCTCGAACGCTTTCTACAAGATCTGCTGCAAATCAGTCTTTCCGAAAAGTGGTCAAAAATACATCTGGAAAAACTAGGTAAAGATTGCAGTGTTAACCTCTTTGACAGCATGAAAGTGATTCGTTAATATCTGTTGAAATCTAAAATCTAATTATTTTCCCTATAGAAGGCATCATGTGTAGCTAAATATTTATAAAATATGACTTAAAATGACTTTATAAATTAGTTCGATTCCTGTTTGAAGTTAATAATATTTATAAGTGTCATATTTAGTTCCAGGCCCATGTCAGATTTTACTGTCATTGGTTGGTATACATGGCACATACTTAGCCCTTAATGTTTTAAACACCTTGTGGTTTGCCACCCTTTTTAAATGTAAATAGAATCATATAAAACTTTGCTCTTCTTTTCTTTAAATTCACCTATGTTGGCATAGATGTTTTTTTAATCAAAATTATTTGGTATCAGTCATGATGGTGTTGCAAATAAACTTCCCAGTTAAGTATCCCCCTCTTTTTTTTTTTAACTGGATTTGAATTTTTCAAAAATATTTATATGTTGTAATAAACAATTACAGAACATAATTAAACCCTTTCCTGAAGAGAAGTTATGATAGATACCTCATGAAGTTCTCATTGTATACACGAATAAATGAGGCCCAGAGGAATTAAGCCGCTTCAACAGGATCACACATCAAGCTAGTGGCGTAGTCAGGGTTGAAACCTATTTTTATCCATTCTAAAGCCTAAGTTTTTTCTCCCGTACCAAATACCAACTTTCCTAGAGTTTAATCCCTATATTAAGAGGAATGTTTTAATCTAGAAGCTGGGACCTAACGTTGTTTGCCGCTCTGTTAATGTCACTCAAGTCTTCCACGCAGACTTAAAACCATTTTTAATTCATCCCATTTCTTTACTCCCTATTATCAATAACAGAGTCTAATTCTTTGAAATGCCTAACAGGCATTACACCTTCTGTACTCTTCAGCCGCCTTGCTACGCCAGTGTGCTATCGCCTCTCTCCTGTATAGGGTAAAGCTGTATCCGAAATTATTTAAAGTTGAATTATAGCTTTGTAAAAAACAAAAGCAAACCAAAAAAGAACACCATGTGTTTGAAATAGAGTAGAAGTAAGAAGAAAATAATGCTAAATATATTTTTCTTTTTCCTATTTTCCAAATTTTGTGTATTTGTTAATCACATATAAAGATAATGTATGGGCACCTGGGTGGCTCAGTTGGTTAAGCGACTGCCTTCGGCTCAGGTCATGGATCAAGTCCCGCATTGGCAACCCGTTCAGTGGGGAGTCTGCTTCTCCCTCTGACCCTCTCTCCTCTCGTGCTGTCTCTCTCTCTCTCTCAAATAAATAAAATCTTAAAAAATAATAATAATATATATGTAAATTTCCCTGCAATTTTGTTTCTTGTATTTTTAAACTGAGTATATTTCTTTAATTACAATTTTTTTTCTTTTTCTGCCCCCCTTCTGTCCCCAGCAGTTAACCATGTGACCTAACGCCTTGTGGAATCATGTGGAATGCTACCTGATAAACCAGGCTTCTTTAACCATGCAGAGCAGACAGGCTGTTCCTTTGACACAAATATCACAGGCTTCAGGGTTAAGATTGCTATTTTTCTGTCCTTGCTTTGGCACAAAAGCACATTGAGGGTTTTTTTGTTTTTTTTTGTCTTTAATTGCGGGTTTGCCTACAGGTAGATTAGATTAATTATTACTATGTAATGCAAGTACAATTGGGGAAAGCTTAGGTAGATATATTTTTTTAAAAAGGTGCTGCCTTTTTGAATTTCTAAGAAAACGCCTGTCAATCATGATAGAACACAGTTTTCCTCATATGAGTGAGAGGAAGGGACTTTCACTTTCAAGTGGAATGGCCATCACTATGAAGATCAGCTCATGGAAGGAGTAAAGAAAATATCTCAAAATGAGACAACTGAAATTCTTTTAAATGACTTCAGTCTTTGCACTCTTGCAAGACTATACAAAACTATTTTAAGAAAGCAGTGACATCACTTGACTTCAGTGCCCTCACTGTAGAATTTAAAAGCCTCACTTTTGATTGCCCGCGGCGGACTTATGGAGAATAAATATTTTACATTATGCTTTACAAAATACTGTATGTGTTTCAGCACGTTTATAGATTGGGGAATGGGAGAAGGCAAAAAAATAAATAAAAATTTACATTTAATCTATGCATTTTTGCCAAGCCATATTGAGTTATTTTACTACTAGAGACGTTAGGAACTAACTGTACAGAAGAACCAAGTTTTAAAAGCATTTTGTGGGGTACATCATTTCTGTAATTGTGTAATGTATTTCTTTATGGTTTTAAGTGATAAAGACATTAAGTTAACAAACATGTAAGAAATGTATGCACTGTTTGAAATGTAAATTATTCTTAGAACACTTTCAATGGGAGTTGCATTGCCCTTTTAGTGCCTTAATTTGAAAGAATTATTTTACTGCCATGACTAAATATAGATATTTTCAAAAAATTATGTGTCAGTGGGTTTTTCATTGATAATTGGTTTAATTTAAAATATTTAGTTTTGTTGGACCTTCACCAATTGAGTACAATCTTTGCATTAAACTACCTGCTACAATAACAAATGACTTTATAAAATTCTGCAAAATATGTAGGTTACATCAATATAAAAGAAAATTACGGCAATACATCTGTGATGTTTTCCAGTTAACATAGGAATTACCAGATAAATACTGTTAAACTCTTGTCCAGTAACAAGAGTTGATTCATATGGGCAGTATGATTTATTGTTTATTTTTTTAACCAAATACCTCCTCAGTAATTTATAATGGCTTTGCAGTAATGTGTATCAAATAAGAAGCACTGGAAAACTGATCCGTCTCTAGAATGATATGCATGTTTCAAGTGGTATTGAAAGCCGCACTGATGGATATGTAATAATAAACATATCTGTTATTAATATGCTAATGACTCTGTGCTCATTTAATGAGAAATAAAAGTAATTTATGGATGGATACCTTTAATAATGACTGGTGTTTTCTCGTGGCTGAAATGAATAGAAACCATGTTATAAATTAGTCCCTGACTGTATACAAATGTTTGTTAAATAGATTAAAGTGAATTTTTAAAAGAAAATCTGGTTTGGGCTCTAAAACTAGTGACTACAGTTGAAAAGTTGACTAATGTCTGTTGGGAAACAGTTCTCTGTGGGTCTCTTGCATTTCTCTATGTCTTGTGAGCAGTGGCTCTGACAGCCTTAGTTCTAGACTATCTTTACTGAAGAGATTTCTATAGTCAGCAGCCTTGGACAATATCATGTCTCCCTCAAGAGAAAGGCAGGTCCGTTTACTGTCCAGTATAATGAAAGATAATATCTCCCTCTAGAGCTGAAGTTGGAAGATTTGCTTGTGCTCCTTATAAAAATTTCAGATACCCTAAACTTCGGGTTCCTCAGCTGAAATGCAAACCCACTGCGTGCTACCCCCCCCCCCCGCCCCCGGGCCACTCTGCATCTGCATCTCCTTGGGGGGCAAAGAGAACTGACGGGGTGTGAAGCTCATGCTGCTTGCTATATTGTTAGTATACAGTTGTTTGGCTCCGTACAAGGTCCAGTAAAGTGCAGAGAACAGAGTTAATTCTAATTAGTTTAAGAAGGAGAGGACTTTAAAAAAAAAAAAATTGACCTGAGTATGAAACTCTTAAGAACTGACAGAGATTTGAGGAATGACTCTAAATGCCACATTGTAGAACCAGGTCAGCCAAGAAATCTGCTTCTCTTCTAAGTTTAGAAAACCACGTAGGGGCATCTGGGTGGCTCAGTCGGTGAAGTGTCTACCTTCAGCTCAAGTCATGATCCCGGGGTCCTGGGATCGAGCCCCACATTGAGTTCCCTGCCCAGTGGGGAGCCTGCTTCTCCCTCTCCCTCTGCCTGTTGCTCCCCCTGCTTGTGTGCTCTCACACTCTCTCTCTGTCAAATAAATAAAATCTTCAAAAAAAAAAAAAAAAGAAAAAAATAGAAAATAGAAAAAAATAGAGTACCAACATGGCAAGGACCAGGAGGCTGCCAGGATCAGGAAGGCACACTACTGTTGGTTCGCTACAGTATTTTGCTCTGCCCTGCTACAATCCACACCAGGTTAGATGCTTTCAGCCATTCCTCTTGTTGCTTACGAACCTTGTGTCTGAACACTGGAATCTCTCTCAACACTGCCCCAGAAAAATCATTTTCGTCATCTCACTTATGTCTTCTGTGGGTACCTCTGCTTGTCCAAAACTAAATCACATCCAGAACTCTAGCTGCAAGGAAATCTGGGAAATGCACTTTTACTTTTCTGTCCACTTTAGGAAGACACACTAAGAGGTTCAGCATCAAGCGTGCCCATTCACCACACCTACAAGCTTGAGCGGAGGCCAGGGTCTCTGGGCTAGAAGAAAACAGCCACTGTCCTTATTCACCAGCTGAAAACTGTGGGTCTCTTTGTCATTATTTGAAGTTTCAGCTTAAAATAACCTGTCTAACTTCATCTAAAATTTTAAAAAAATCTAAACGTGGCAAACTCTGCCCAATAAAATACCTGCTCGTTTCCGTATCATTAGATTAGATATTCCATAATAACGGGCGCCTGGGTGGCTGTCGGTTAAGTGTCTGCCTTTGGCTCAGGTCATGATCAAGCCTCATGTCTTGCTCCCTTCCACGGGGAGCCTGCTTCTCCCTCTGGTCCTCCACCCCTGCTTGTGTGCTCTCTCTCTGCTCTCTATCTCAAATCTTTAAAAAAAAATCTATAATAACCAAATTTAGTAATCACATAAGTCAATGTGTTGGTTCTTACTGAGTTGGTAATTTGAGCTTTTAGTTTTTAATTTTCAATTTGTAACACTTCCACAATTCTTCCTGTTGAGAAAGAAGGCACAACTAGCAGCTATTTGGATAAATAAAGACAATGTCTTTTTAAAAATTAGTTGATGGTGAATGGCATCATATACTATCTACTACACTTGCTTTATAACTCTGTGGTATTTAATGAACAAAAATTCTTAGTGAAGTCTAGTTTATTGATCTTTTCCTTTATAGTTAGTGCTTTTTGTGTTAAGAAACCTCGACCTATTCCCCAGGTGTATAGAAGATAATTATCCCACATCAGCTTCTTGAAGCCTGGTGTTTTAACTTTCACATTTAATTCTGTCATCCAAGTGGAATTGATTTTTGTACGTGAAGTAAGGATCAAGGGTTTTGTTTTTTGCCTTTTCCTCCAGATATGGCTATCCTATTGATGCTACAGTACTTATTGACAACTATCCTTCCCTGTATCATAAACAAGGTGACAAATCTATTTATCCTTGCACATATCACATTGTTTTAATTATTGTAGCTTTGTAAAAAAGATATCTAGAGTGTAGGTCCTCCAACTTTATATTTCTTCCTGATTGATTTGGTTATTCTTGGCCCTTTGCATTACCATATAAGTTTTAAAAACATGTTAATTTCCACAAAAAAATAAAAATAAAATACCCTGCCAGGATTTTAGTGGGGACTGCATTCAACCTGTCCATCAATTTGGGGAGAATTAATATCTTTACAATTTTATCTTTCAATCTGTAAACATAGTAAGACGTGAACAGAAATTAAAACGGACCTATTTGCAAATGTCATAATTTCATATACAGAATTCTAAAAATGGTATTCAAATTAAGTGTATGTTCAAAGGCCACTAGATACAAGATAAATATACAAAAATAAGTTGTTTTCTGTATATTAGCAACAATTCGTGAAAAAAATTTTAATGATTATTATTTGCAATAAAATAAAATCCACTTGAAAGTTGTATAAAGGCATCCAAGAAAATTATAAACCAGAGAAATTTAAAAAGTACTAAATAAGTATAATTATTAATGTCAAGTATTTTCACATTAGATTACTATAATAAATGGTCATATTCTGAGAAGCAATCTAATGAGATTTTTCTTTTTAATCCATAGCTAGAAATCTTAATCACAATTGTTCTTTATGTTTATTGCACAAAATTTCTAGTTGAATAATGTGTGTGTATAAAGCTGCACTCAATGTTCTAGGTATATTTTATCCCAAATCTTATGCTTTTAAAGTTAATTTTTTTTTAGATTTTTTTAAATTTATTTATTTGACAGAGAAGACAGCCAGCGAGAGAGGGAACACAAGCAGGGGGAGTGGGAGAGGAAGAAGCAGGCTCCTAGCGGAGGAGCCTGATGTGGGGCTCGATCCCAGAACACCAGGATCACGCCCTGAGCCAGAGGCAGACGCTTAACGAATGTGCCACCCAGGCACCCCTAATGTTAATTTTTTTTTAGTAAGATCTATGTTCATTACAATAAATTAAAGAAATGCAAAAGTGCATATGGTAAACAATTGATGTCTATCCTTCCTGAACTCCACCCCTACCCCCAATTCCTTAGTGGATTATCTTCAGAATATATGTAACTTGGACTTTGTGAGGTATGGAAAGACATTAATTCTACTTAACATACAGAAAGTCTGAAGGACAAAGAAAATGAGTATCTCCTCTGTTTGATCAGATGGTAATGAATTGTTGGAATAAACTTAACCAAGGAGGAGAAAGACCTATACTTTGAAACTATAAAGAATTAAAAGAAATTGATGGCACAAATGGAAGGATATGCCATGCTCATGGATTGGAATGATTAATATTGTCAAAATTTCTATACTGCCCAAAGCTATCTACAGCTTTAAAGCAATCCCTATCAAAATACCAACAGAATTTTTCACAGAACTAGAACAAATAATACTAAAATTTGTATAGAACCACAAAGGTCCCCAGATAGCCAAAGCAATCAAGAAGGAACAAAGCTGGAGATATCACAGTTCCAGATTTCAAGATATACTACAAAATTGAAGTAATGAAAACAATATGGTATTGGCACAAAAGTCAACCCATAGATTAATGAAACGGGATAGAGAGCCCTGAAATGAAGCCATGTTTATATGGTCAATTAGTTTATGGCAAAGGAGGCAAGAATATAATGGAGAAAAGACAGTCTCTTCAACAAATAGGAAAACTGGACCACTTTCTTAAACCATACACACACAAAATAAAAAACTCAAATGGATTAAAGACTAAAATGTGAAACCTGAAACCATAAAAATCTTAGAAGAAAATTTAGGCAGTAATTTTTTTTTGACATTGGCCTTAGCAGTATATTTATGGGTATGTCTCCTCAGGCAAGAGAAACAAGCAAAAATTGTTGAGACCATACTAAAATAAAAAGCTTTTTCCACAGCAAAGGAAACCATCAACAAATGAAAAAGCAACCTACTGAATGGGAGAAGATATTTGCAAATAATATATCCAATAAGGGGTTAATATCCAAAAAAGATAAAGAACTTACACGGGTGCCTGGGTGGCTCAGTCAGTTTGGCATCTGCCTTCAGCTCAGGTCTTGATTCCAGGGTCCTGGGATCCAGTCCCGCATTGGGCTCCTTGCTTAACAAGGAGCCTGCTTCTCCCTCTGCCTGCTGCTTCTCCTGCCTGTGCTCTCTCTCTCTCTGACAAATAAATAAATAAAATCTAAATAAATAAATAAAGCCCCATTTACTTTACTCATTATACTCATAATATTGGTATTTTTAAATCTGCAAAAGAATACAAAATGTATTTTTATATCTACCATCCAGAATCAGCAAATGTTTTATTTATATTTACTTCAAATTGCTCATTCCTATTCTCTTCCCTTCTTCCTCAAAGCAATAACTGCCATTAATTTGATGTGTATTCTTCTCATTCATATCCCAGCCCTTTACTGAATATGCATATATCCACATATACATATAAAGTTGTTGTATGTGGCTTTTACATTTATATAAATGGCTTTATATTTTTCATGTGCAATATTCTGTAACTTGTTTCTTTCATTCATCATTGCTATTTACGCTGTTTATAACCTAAGTATTTACTTCATTATAAGAAATAATAGCATTAGAACTTTCTGTAATAACAGTTGTCTCCCAAATTTAAACATTTTATTTATGTAAATCTTAATGTAGAAACCCCTTGTAATTAGTTTTAAGTCAGCTTCACTGTTTTTGATTTAATAAGCAGAAAATATATTTATGCAAAAAATAACTTGTTAAACTATATGTTAAAATCTTTTGTATCTTAATGGCATAAACATCCCAGCCAGGCTTTCAAGAAAGTGCATTTGATATAATAGAAAAATTAGAACATCTCATAATCATATACTTAAAATTATATTTCTCATTGGTTCACTGTTCATTAATTAGTTTGTTAAATTAATCCACACTTGCACCACAAATGTTCAAAAAGTTAAAACCACATTACTATCATATCAACAATAATTATCATCTTATCATCACATTATTTGCAAATATCTTCTCCCATTCATCATTTTTACAAATTATTTACATAATAATTCCTATATAACTATAAAAGTGATGAGTCAACTTAGAAAAAACACAATTAACAAGGAACCATCAGACTCCAGAACGAGACTAGGATTCTTACTATTGAACCTCATTCTGAGGATCCTAGCAAATACAACAGCTAAGAAAAAGAAGTATTATAAATACTGAAAGGAAGAAGTAGATCTGTATTTGCTAGTTATATGATTGTTTACCAAAAATGTTTGAAACAATCAACTGGAAAATTACAAGAACAAGAGAACTTAGTAATATTCAGCCTTCATAATTGTTCTGTTAGACTCACTGAGTGTTTTTAAACTTTGTTTAGTTGCTAATTTTTAAATTGGAATATTTCCATTAAAACTTGATTTCCAGTAATTCTTTGTCAAGGGTGGGTTTAGTAATACTGGGCTTGGATCATGCACAGAAGCAATTGCCTGGCCCATTTTTCAGAGGGCATATACTTTCCAGTTCATCCAGTCCTACCTGGGCCACTTCACCTGGTTGTGTTATCTGTCTAGTGTTTAAAACCATCTGAATTTACAGTGCTGCCAAAAATGTAACATTTAGCAGACTTGATACATGAAATGTAAAGGTCTATATGGTCAAAGACTCCAGAGGCAAAATTAAACTATAAATGACACTGGAGAAAATATTTGAAAAGCAGATTAATTTTTTTAAGGATTTTATTTATTTATTTCACAGAGAGAGCACACAAGCAGGGAGAGTAGCAGGCAGAAGGAGAGGGAGAAGCAGGCTCCCCTGAGCAGGGAGCCCAATGCAGGGCTCGATCTGAGGATCCTAGGATCATGACCTGAGCCAAAGGCAGACACTTAACCAACTGAGCCACCCAGGTGCCCCAGAAGATTGAAATTCTAAAAATCCTGCCAATCAACAGTTTAAAAAACAAAAGGAAGGAAGGAAGGAAGGACAGAAGTGGGGGGGCATAAGACCATGAACAGATTTTTCAGCATAAACCTAGCAGGTCATGAGAGAATAGGATAATATATTCAAAGTACTCAAACAACAAAAATAACAGCAAACTGCCAACCAAGAATACTATACCTGGCAAAACTGTCCTTTAAAAAAGAGAGATATAGACTCTCCCAGGCAAGCAACACTGAGGAAGTTTGTCACCACTAGACGTGCCTTGCAAGAAGCACTAAAGAAAGTTCCTCAAGTTGAAATGGAAGGATGCTAAACAGCAACACAAAAGCATATGAATGTATAAATCTCACTGGTAGGGGCGCTGGGTGGCTCAGTCAGTTAACTGTCTACCTTCAGCTTGGGTCATGATCCCAGAGTCCTGGGATCTGCTCACCGGGTTCTCCCGCTCCCTTTGCCTCTCCCACTCTGCTCATGCTCTCTCTCTCTTAAATAAATAAATAAATAAATAAATAAATAAATAAATAAATAAATCTCATGGGTAAAGGTAAATATATAGACAAACACAGAATAATGTAATACTGTAATGGTGGTGCATAAGTCCCCTTGGACCCTAGGATAAAAGTTAATAGATAAAAGTGTTAAGAATAACTATAACTAAAAAATCTATTAATATATACATAATATAAAAGATATAAATTATGACATCAATAATAATACCATTAATATCAATAATAAAGTGTATGTGTATGATGTAAAAGTATAGAGTTTTTATATGCAATTGACGTTTGGTTATCGGCTTTAAATAGACTGTTATGCTTTATGTAAGCATCAGAGCAATCACAAAATACCTAAATAAAATGTACGAAAGGAAAAGTAATCAAAATATATCAATTATGAAAACCTATCAGATCACAACAGAAGATAACAAGAGAGGAGGAGAGGGAAAAAACTAAAAAACAGACTGAGAATGATTAATGAAACAGCAGTATGAAGTCCTTACCTGTCCATAATTACTTTAGATGCAAATGAATTAAACTCCCCAATTAAAAGACATAGAGTAGGTGAATGGAGATGAAAAGCTAGAGGGAATTACATGCTGTTTAAAAGGAGCTCACTTTAGGGGTCTGGGTGGCTGAGTCAGCTGATCATGGGACTCTTGATTTCAGCTCTGGTTGTGATCTCAGGGTCGGGGGATTGAGCCCCCAGTCAGGCTCTGTACTCACCTTGGAGTCTGCGTGAGATTCCCTCTCTCCCTCTGCTCCTGGCACCCCCGTCTCTCTGTCCCTCTCAAATAAATAAATAAATAATCTTTTTAAAAATGTTTAAAAATAAAAGGAACTCGCTTTAGATTCACATATAAGACATACATAGCCTAGGGGCACCTGGGTGGCTCGATTGGTTGAGCAGCTGACTTAGTTTCAGCTCAGGTCATGATCTCCCAGTCCTGGGATCAAGCCCAGTGTGGGGCTCCACACTCAGCAGGGAGTTTGCTTGAGATTCTCTCTCTCCATCTCCCCCTCCCTCCACTCTTGCTCTCTCCCTCTCTTTCTCTCTCTCAAAATTAATAAATAAACCTTTAAAAAAAGACACACATAGGCCAAAAATGAAGGGATGAAAATGATATTCCATGCAAATCGCAACCAAAAGAGATCAGAGGTGGCTGTATTTATATCAGACAAATAGACTTTAAGTCAAAAACTAACAAGAAACAAAGATATATGATATATATATATATATATATATATATATATAATGATAAAAGAGTCAATTATATAATATATTTTTTAAGATTTTATTTGAGAAAGAGAAAGTACAAGAAGGGGCAGAGAGAGAGGGAGATCATTATATAATGATATGTTATGTAGTATTATATAATGATAAAAGGGTCAATTCAACAAGAAGATATAACAATTTTGAATATGTATGCACCCAACATCAGAGCATCTAAGTATATAAAGCAAACATTAACAGATGTGAAGGGACAAATAGACAGCAATACAGTAATAGAAGGAGACTTCAATACCCCACTTTCATTTATGGGTATAACATCCAGACAGAAAATCAATAAGGAAACAACAGAATTAAACAACATTATAGACCAGATGGACCTAATAGATACATGAAGAACACTTCATCCAACAGCAGCACAGTGCACATTGCTCTCAAGTACATACAGAACATTCCCAGGATAGATCCTATGTTAAAAGACAAATAAATCTTAACAAATTTAGCAAGATTGAAATCATCCCAAATATTTTTTCCAAACACAATGAGATGAAACTAGAAATTAATAATGCAAGAAGATGGGAAAATCCATAAATATATGGAAATTAAATAACACACTCTTGAATAACCATTGGGTCAAAGAAGAAATCAGAGGGACATGGAAGGAGCCGAGATGCCCTTCAACAGATGACTGGATTAAGAAACTGTGGTCCATATATACAATGGAATATTATTCAGCTATCAAAAAGAACGATTTCTCAACATTTGCTGCAACATGGACAGCACTGGAGGAGATAATGCTAAGTGAAATAAGTCAAGCAGAGAAAGACAATTATCATATGGTTTCTCTCGTCTATGGAACATAAGAACTAGGAAGATTGGTAGAAGAAAGGGGGGTAATCAGAAGGGGGAATGAAGCATGAGAGACTATGGACTCTGAGAAACAAACTGAGGGCTTCAGAGGAGAGGGAGGTGGGGGAGTGGGATAGGCTGGTGATGGGTAGTAAGGAGGGCACGTATTGCATGGCGCACTGGGTGTTATATACAAGTAATGAATCATCGAACTTTACATCAAAAACCAGGGATGTACTGTAGGGTGACTAACATAATATAATAAAAAAAATATTTAAAAAAAATATTGAGGAAGCAGGGGCGCCTGGGTGACACAGCGGTTAAGCATCTGCCTTCGTCTCAGGGCGTGATCCTGGCGTTAAGGGATCGAGCCCCACATCAGGCTCCTCCGCTAGGAGCCTGCTTCTTCCTCTCCCACTCCCCCTGTTTGTGTTCCCTCTCTTGCTGGCTGTCTCTATCTCTGTCGAATAAATAAATAAAATCTTTAAAAAAAATAAAAATAATAAAAAATAAAAAAATAATAAAAATAATAATAATAAAAATAAAAAAATATCGAGGAAGCAAAAAAGAAAACACAACATACCAAAATTTATGGGATGCAATGAAAGCAGTAGTAAGGGAATTTTATGGTGACAAATGCCTACATTAAAAAAGAAGAAAGATCTGAAATAACAAGCTAATTTTACACCTCAAGGAACTTATAAAAAAGGAAGAAACAAGCGTAATTAGCAGAAGAAAAGAAATAATAAAGACTAGAGCAGAAATAAATGAAATAGAAATTAGAAAAACAATAGAAAATTTTACAAAACCAAGGGCTGACTTTCTGGAAAGGTTCATAAAGATAAGCCCTTAGTGGGGCACTTGGCTGTATCGGTCAGTAGAGCATGTGACTCTTGATCTTGGGGTTGTGAGTTTGAGCCACATGTTGGGTGTAGAGATTACTTAAAAACAACCTTAAAAAAAAAAAAAAACCCTTAGGTAGACTAAGAAAAAACAGAATACTCAAATAAATAAAATCAGAAATGAAAGAAGATATATTACAACTAATGGCGTAGATGAAAAAAATATTCAAGGACTATTATTTGCAACAAATTGGATGACCTAGAAGAAATCTGTAAGTTCTTAGAGACAAACCATGTGCCAAGGCTGAATCAAGAAGAAATAGTAAGCTGGAAGAGACCAATAACATATAAGAAGATTGAATCAGTAATAAACTCCCATAAAAGGAAATCCCAGTGCCAGATGGCTTCACAGTTGAATTATACCAAATATTTAAGGAAGAATTAATACTAATGCATCTTAAACGGTTGGTTCCAAAACACTGAATAGGGGGAAGGCTTCCGAACTTACAAAGCCAGCATCACCCTGATAGCAAAGACAGTTAGACATCACAATAAAAGAAAAAAGCCAATATCCCTGATGAATATAGATTCAAAAATCCTTAACAAAATATTAGAAAATTGAAGTAAATAAAGATATACATTATTTATCCTTGGGATGCAAGGATAGTTCAACATACGCAAATCAATCAATGTGATATGTAACATTAAAAGAATGAAGGATAAAAATCACATGATCATCTCAATAGATGTAGACAAAATACTTGACCAAACTAAATACCCTTTTATGATAAAAACTGTCACTGAATAAGGTATAGAAGAAATTTACTTCTTCACAAAAAGGGCCATATATAAAAAACCTACCACTAACATCATAATGGTAAAAAACTGAAAGCTTTTCCTTTAAGATCAAGCTAAGACAGGGGTAGCCTGGGTAGTGCAGTCGTTAAGTGTCTGCCTTCCGCTCAGGTCATTATCCCAGGGACCTGGGATCAAGTCCTGTATGGGGCTCCTTGCTCAGCAGGGACTCTGCTTCTCCCTCTGCCTACCGCTCCCCCTGCTTGTGCTCTCTCTCTCTGACAAATAAATTAATAAAATCTTTTTTAAAAAAAACAATAAAATATTTAGGAATAAAAAACCAAGGAGGTGGAAAATTTATACACTGAAAACTATAAAACATTGATAAAAGAAATGTTTAAGGTTACAAATAAATGGAAACACATGGTATGTTCATGGATTGGAAGAGTTTTTATTATTAAAATGTACATATAATCCAAAGCAATGTACATATGCAATGTAGGCATTGCAACAGGCAACAAAAGCAAAATAGACATATGGGATTACAGCAAACCATAGCTTCTGCACAGGAAAGGAGACAATTAACAAAGTGAAAGACAACCTATGGAACAGAAGAAAATATTTGCAAACCATATATCTGATGAAGGGTTAATATTCAAGAAAATTAGGAACTCAAACAATAGTGAAAACAACCAAACAACTTGATTTTTAAAATGGGCAAGGGACCTGAATAGATATTTCTCCAAAGAAGATATATAAATGGCCAACAGGTATTTGCAAAGGTACTCAATATCACTAATCATCAGGGAGAAAAATTAAAACCACAATGAGATATCACCTCACATCTGTTACGATGGCCATTATTAAAAAAGAAAAAGACCATGGGTGCCTGGGTCGCTCAGTCGGTTAAGTATCAGACTTTTGATTTCAGCTCATGTCATGATATCAGGACTGTGAGATCAAGCCCTGTGTCGGGCTCACCACTCAGTGCGAAGTCCACCTGAGATTCTCTCTCTCCCTCTCCCCCTCCCTCTGTTCTCTCTCTCTCTCTAAAGTAAATAAATAAAATCTTCTAAAATATATGACATTAAGTGTCAGTGAGGATGTACAGAAAAGGGAAACCTTGTACACTGTTTGTTGGAGTGTAAATCAGTGAAGCCACTATAAAAAAATTGTGTGGAGGTTCCTTAAAAAAGTAAAAATAGAAAGATCATATGACCCATCGATTCTCCTGGATATATAGGTAAAGGAATTGAAATTAGTATCTAAGAGATATCTGCATTCCCGTGTTCTCTGTGGCATTGTTCATAACAGTGAAGACACGGAAACAACTTAAATGTCCACCAGTGGATGAATGGATAAAGAAAATGTAGTATGTACACATGATGGAATATTATTCGGCCATGAAAAAGAAGGAAATCCTGCCATTTGTGATAACATGGATGAGTCTGGAGAACATGATGGTAGGTGAAATAAGCCAGACACCAGAGAACAAATACTACATGATCCCATTTATATGAGGAATCTGAAATGGTTAAACTCATAGAACCAGAGAATAGAATGATGGCTACCAGAATCTGAGGAGAAGAGGAAATGGGGAGGTGTTGGTTGAAGGGTACAAAGTTGCAGTTATGCAAGATGAATATGTCCCAGAGATCTACTGTTAAGCATGGTACTTACGTTAATGATACCAAATTGTATAATACTTGAATTGAATAACACTGAATTCAGTTAATAATACTGAATTGTGCATTTAAAAATTTGCTAAGATGGTAGAGCTTATGATGTCCTTATGACACATACAATAAATAAAGAGGGTGGGAAGATTCTTCTGGAATTGAGGGATACGTTTATGGCATTATGGCATTAACTGTGGTAGTGGTTTCATGTAGGTATACGCATCTTCAAATTGATCAAGTTGTATACAATAAATATGTACAGCTTTTTCCGTGTCAATCACACCTCAGTAAAGCAGCTTAAAATATGTATGTGCCTTTTGATAGGGAATTTCACTTCTATAAATTGATCTCATTGAAATGCTTGCACATACGCACCAAGATATACATACATAAGGAAATTTAATGCAGTGTAAAAGTACATTACCAAGATATTAGTGTCTCCTCCTCAGCATATTTTTGCCTCAGGGCTCCCTGGAACATGACTCCAACCCAGGATTTATCTTGATTTGTCCGTGTCCTCAACAGAGAATTCAGTTGGACAGTATAAAGGAGAAGCAAAGAAAGTTGGTGCTGTAAATTAAGGGAGGCTGGGGGGTGGTCTAAACTACTCCAAGATGGGGAAAGGAGGTAGGGAGGGTGAGAAGGAGACTAAGGGGGGTCCAGGACCCTGTGTGGATCTCGTATGGGGATTGTACAGGGATGGCGGTGTGAGTACCAAGGAGGACTAACCACGAAAAGCCCAGGCTCTGGGGATAGATTCAACGATAGCATCTAAACTGGCTATCAGAAGGATTAGCAGTATTAGGGGCAACCTCTGTGGATTAAATTCCAGATGCCCCCCCATCTTCCTGGATCAAGATAAGCTCCTGGATTCCAGTGCCATCTAGTGGAGATGGGCAAAGACCCCAAATAATGACTGAGAGTAGAGTGACCCCATGTATTGTACAAGCCGGGATACTTTTTAAAGAGAAAGGGATTAGTTATACCAAAACAACCAGTGTAAAGTGGGAGAAATGGTCATTGCAGTAATAATAAATGTCTTATCTCCTTAGGAAAACGGGAGAAGTAGGAGAACGTCCACAGGCATAGCTCATTTTACTGCACCGCACAGACACCGCATTTCCTACAAACTGAAGGTTTGTGGCAGCTGTGCATCAAGCAGTGATTTTTGATGTTACTATTTTAATTGTTTGGGGGCATCATGAACCACCCCTATAATGTGGCCAACTTAATCAATAATTGTGTTTGGGTAACCTGGCTGGCTCAGTCAGTAGAGCGTGTGACTCTTGATCCCGGGGTCACGAGTTCAAGCCCCACGTTGGGGTAGAGATTACTTAAAATAAATAAAATAAATGTGTGTTTTCTAATTGCTTCACCGACTGGCCTTTCCCTTATCTCTCTCCCTCTTCTCAGACCTCCTATGCAGTAAGACACAACAATATTGAAATTAGACCGATTCATAACCCTCAATGGCTTCTAAGTGTTCAAGGGAAAAGAGCCACATGTCTCATATTTCAAATTAAAAGATAGAAATGATTAAGCCTCGGGAGGAGGAGTTAAGATGGCGGAGGAGTAGGAGACACCGTTTTCAGCCGGTCCCTGAGTCGAGCTGGATAGGTACCAGACCAGCCTAAACAACCACGGAACCAGCCTGAGACGCAGGAAGACGCATCTGGATCTCTACAAATGAACATCTCCAGCGCTGAGTATTGAGGTACGAAGCGGGGAGCCGTGAAACCGTGCACAGATATCGGAAGATAAACGGAAGGGGGAGGGAGCCGCCGCGTTCGGGCGCCGGGAAGCGGCAGCCACCTGCACGGGAGAGCGGGCGGACTCACGGACGGCACCCGGGAGAGAGCGGACTGAGACCGTGAGCCGCGTGCGCGCGCCACCAGGCATCTCGCGGAACCCCGGAATCCCGGTGCGCTCAGTGGATCCAGACTGAGACCGGGAGCTTCCGGAGCACGCGGGGCGGCGGGCGGCGTTAGAAACACAAAGGACAGAGACGCGCCGGCCCTGGAAGTGAGGGCTGGGACGCCGGGTGTGGGGCGCACATCCCGGGACACTGCAGGGTTGAGCAGCACCAACAGAAACAGAGTTAAAGTGGCCAGAACATTAGTAGAGAATGGGCCGCAATCCCTCTGTTCTGTGACAGAGGCTGAAATTCGGCCGCTGCTGCTCTGACTCTCAGAAGAGGCACAGCAAACCGCCAGGGAAAGCCGCCTGAGAACAAAAGCCTGGAAATACCGGCTCAGGGAGTGCCCACCCCATCCCCCCTCGCAGGGGACACGGAGACGCTACCCAAACAGGGCTGCCTGAGTATCGGCGCGGCAGGCCCCTCCCCCAGAAGGCAGGCTGAAAAATCAAGAAGCCCACAACCCGGGCGCCTGGGTGGCGCAGTCATTGAGCACCTGTCTTCGGCTTAGGGCGTGATCCCGGCGTTCCAGAAAGGAGTCCCTCATCGGGCTCCTCCGCTGGGAGCCTGCTTCTTCCTCTCCCACTCCCCTGCTTCTGTTCCCTCTCTCGCTGGTTGGCTGCCACATAAATAAATAAATAAAATCTTTAAAGAAGAAGCCCACATCCCTAAGATCCCTATAAAACAAGGGGCACGGCCTGGGACCCAGTCAATAATTTGGGCTCTGGACAACCCCGCAACCTCTTCTCATCAGAATGACAAGAAGGAGAAGCCCCCCCCCCCCAGCAAAGAAAAGACAGTGAGTCTGTGGCCTCTGCCACAGAAATAATGGATATGGATGTAACCAAATTATCAGAAATGGAATTCAGAGTAACGATGGTCAAAATGATGAGTAGAATTGAAAAAAGTATTAACGAAAAGGTTACTGAGAATATAGAATCCCTAAAGACAGAAATGAGAGTGAATCTGACAGAAATTAAAAATTCTATGAGCCAAATGCAGGCAAAACTAGAGGCTCTGACGGCCAGGGTCACAGAAGCAGAGGAAAGGGTTAGTGAATTGGAGGATGGGTTAATAGAGGAAAAAAACAAAATAGAAGCTGCTCTTAAAAAAATTCAAGCCCACGAATGTAGGTTACGGGAGATTACTGACTCAATGAAACGATCCAATGTCAGAATCATCGGCATCCCCGAGGGGGTGGAGAAAAACAGAGGTCTAGAAGAGATATTTGAACAAATTGTAGCTGAAAACTTCCCTAATCTAGCGAGAGAAACAAACATTCGTGTCCGAGAGGCAGAGAGGACCCCTCCCAAGCTCAACCACCACAAACCTACGCCACGTCACGTCATAGTGCAATTCGCAAATATTAGATGCAAGGATACAGTATTGAAAGCGGCCAGGGCAAAGAAATTTCTCACGTACCAAGGCAAAGGCATCAGAATTACGTCAGACCTGTCTACACAGACCTGGAATGAGAGAAAGGGTTGGGGGAGCATATTTAAAGCTCTTTCAGAGAAAAACATGCAGTCAAGGATCCTTTATCCAGCAAGGCTGTCATTCAGAATTGATGGAGAAATAAAGACATTTCAGAATCGACAGTCACTAACCAATTTCGTAACCACGAAACCAGCCCTACAGGAGATATTACGGGGGGTTCTATAAAAGTAAAAAGGCCCCAAGAGTGATACAGAACAGAAAGTCACGGCCAATACAAACAAAGACTTTACTGGCAACATGGCATCATTAAAATCATCTCTCTCAGTACTCAGTCTTAATGTGAATGGCTTAAATGCCCCCATAAAACGCCACAGGGTTGCAGATTGGATAAAAAGAAATGACCCATCCATTTGCTGTCTACAAGAGACTCATTTTGAACCCAAAGATGCATTCAGACTGAGAGTAAGGGGATGGAGTACCATCTTTCACGCAAATGGACCTCAAAAGAAAGCTGGGGTAGCAATTCTCATATCAGATAAATTGGATTTTAAACTAGAGACTATAGTTAGAGACGCAGAAGGGCACTATATTATTCTTAAAGGAAGTATTCAACAAGTGGATATGACAATTATAAATATATATGCCCCCAACAGGGGAGCAACAAGATACACAAGCCAACTCTTAACCAGAATAAAGAGACATATAAATAAAAATACATTAATAGTAGGGGACCTCAACACTCCACTATCAGAAATAGACAGAACACCCTGGCAAAAACTAAGCAAAGAATCAAAGGCTTTGAATGCCATACTCGATGAGTTGGACCTCATAGATATATATAGAACACTACAGCCCAGAACCAAAGAATACTCATTCTATTCTAATGCCCATGGAACATTCTCAAGAATAGACCACGTTCTGGGACACAAAACAGGTCTCAACCGATACCAAAAGATTGAAATTATCCCCTGCATATTCTCAGACCACAACGCTCTGAAATTGGAACTCAATCACAAGGAAAAATTTGGAAGAAACTCAAACACTTGGAGACTAAGAACCATCCTGCTCAGGAATAACTCAATAAACCAGGAAATCAAAAATCAAATTAAACAATTTATGGAGACCAATGAGAATGAAAATACAACAGTCCAAAACCTATGGGATACTGCAAAGGCAGTCCTAAGGGGGAAATACATAGCCATCCAAGCCTCACTCAAAAGAATAGAAAAATCTAAAATGCAGTTTTTATATTCTCACCTCAAGAAGCTGGAACAGCAACAGAGGGACAGGCCTAATCCATGCACGAGGAAGCAGTTGACCAAAATTAGAGCTGAAATCAATCAAGCAGAAACCAGAAGTACAGTAGAGCAGATCAACAGGACTAGAAGCTGGTTCTTTGAGAGAATCAATAAAATTGACAGACCACTGGCAAGACTTATCCAAAAGAAAAGAGAAAGGACCCAGATTATTAAAATTATGAATGAAAAAGGAGAGGTCACGACGAACACCATTGAAATTGGAAGGATTATTAGAAATTTTTATCAACAGCTATGTGCCAATAAGCTAAGCAATCTGGAAGAGATGGAATCCTTCCTGGAAACCTATAAACTACCAAGATTGAAACAGGAAGAAATTGATTTCTTAAACAGGCCAATTAATTATGAAGAAATTGAGTCAGTGATAAACAATCTTCCAAATAACAAAACTCCAGGCCCGGACGGTTTTCCTGGGGAATTCTACCAACATTCAAAGAAGAAATAATACCTATTCTCCTAAAGCTATTTCAAAAAATAGAAACAGAAGGAAAGCTACCAAACTCATTCTATGAGGCCAATATTACCTTGATCCCCAAACCAGGCAAAGACCCCCTCAAAAAGGAGAATTACAGACCTATCTCCCTAATGAATATGGACGCCAAAGTCCTCAACAAGATACTTGCTAATAGAATCCAACAGTACATTAAAAGGATTATCCATCACGATCAAGTGGGATTCATACCTGGGATGCAAGCGTGGTTCAATATTCGCAAATCAATCAGTGTGATACATCATATCAACAAGAAAAGACTCAGGAACCATATGATCCTCTCAATCGATGCCAAAAAAGCATTTGACAAAATACAGCATCCTTTCCTGATTAAAACCCTTCAGAGTGTAAGAATAGAAGGTACATTTCTCAATCTCATAAAAGCCATCTATGAAAAGCCTACTGCAAATATTATTCTCAATGGGGAAAAGCTGGAAGCCTTTCCCTTAAGATCAGGAACTCAACAAGGATGCCCACTCTCGCCACTATTATTCAACATAGTACTAGAAGTCCTTGCAACAGCAATCAGACGACAAAAAGGGATCAAAGGTATCCAAATCGGCAAAGAAGAAGTCAAAATGTCTCTCTTCGCAGATGACATGATACTCTATATGGAAAACCCAAAAGAAGCCACTCCCAAACTAATAGAAGTTATAGAGCAATTCAGTAATGTGGCGGGATACAAAATCAATGCTCAGAAATCAGTTGCATTTCTATACACAAATAACGAGACCGAAGAAAGAGAAATTAGGGAATCCATCCCATTTACAATAGCACCAAAAACCATACGTTACCTTGGAATTAACTTAACCGGAGACGTAAAGGACCTATATTCTAGAAACTATAAATCACTCTTGAAAGACATTGAGGAAGACATAAAAAGATGGAAAGATATTCCATGCTCATGGATCGGAAGAATGAACATAGTTAAAATGTCCATGCTACCCAGAGCAATCTACACTTTCAATGCTATCCCGATCAAAATACCGAGGACATTTTTCAAAGAACTGGAACAAATAGTCCTTAAATTTGTATGGAAACAGAAAAGGCCCCGAATCTCCAAGGAACTGTTGAAAAGGAAAAACAAAGCTGAGGGCATCACAATGCCAGATTTCGAGCTGTACTACAAAGCTGTGATCACAAAGACAGCATGGTACTGGCACAAAAACAGACACATAGACCAATGGAACAGAATAGAGAGCCCAGAAATGGACCCTCGGCTCTTTGGGCAACTAATATTTGATAAAGCAGGAAAAAACATCCGGTGGGAAAAAGACAGTCTCTTCAATAAATGGTGCTGGGAAAATTGGACAGCTACATGCAAAAGAATGAAACTTGACCACTATCTCACACCATACACAAAAATAAACTCCAAATGGATGAAAGACCTCGATGTGAGACAGGAATCCATCAAAATTCTAGAGGAGAACATAGGCAGCAACCTCTACGACATCGGCCAAAGCAACCTTTTTTATGACACATCCCCAAAGGCAAGAGAAACAAAAGATAAAATGAATTTATGGGACTTCATCAAGATTAAAAGTTTCTGCACAGCCAAGGAAACAGTCAGAAAAACTAAGAGGCAGCCCACGGAATGGGAGAATATATTTGCAAATGACACTACAGATAAAGGACTGGTATCCAAGATCTACAAAGAACTTCTCAAACTCAATACACGAGAAACAAATAAACAAATCAAAAAATGGGCAGAAGATATGAACAGACACTTTTCCAATGAAGACATACAAATGGCTAACAGACACATGAAAAAATGTTCAAAATCATTAGCCATCAAGGAAATTCAAATCAAAACCACACTGAGATACCACCTTACGCCAGTTAGAATGGCAAAAATAGACAAGGCAAGAAACAACAATTGTTGGAGAGGATGTGGAGAAAGGGGATCCCTCCTACATTGTTGGTGGGAATGCAAGTTGGTACAGCCACTCTGGAAAACAGTGTGGAGGTCCCTTAAAAAGTTAAAAATTGAGCTACCCTATGATCCAGCCATTGCACTACTGGGTATTTACCCCAAAGATACAGACGTAGTGAAGAGAAGGGCCATATGCACCCCAATGTTCATAGAGGCATTGTCCACAATAGCTAAATCGAGATGCCCTTCAACAGATGACTGGATTAAGAAGTTGTGGTCCATATATACAATGGAACATTACTCAGCTATCAGAAAGAACGAGTTCTCAACATTTGCTACAACATGGACGGCACTGGAAGAGATAATGCTAAGTGAAATAAGTCAAGCAGAGAAAGACAACTATCATATGATTTCTCTCATCTATGGAACATAAGAACTAGGATGATCGGTAGGGGAAGAAAGGGATAAAGAAAGGGGGGTTAATCAGAAGTGGGAATGAAACATGAGAGACTGTGGACAATGAGAAACAAACTGAGGGCCTCAGAGGGGAGGGGGGGTGGGGGAATGGGATAGGCTGGTGATGGGTAGTAAGGAGGGCACGTATTGCATGGTGCACTGTGTGTTATACGCAACTAATGAATCATCGAGCCTTACATTGGAAACCGGGGATGTACTGTATGGTGACTAACATAATATAATAAAAAATCATTAAAAAAAAAAAGAAATGATTAAGCCTCGTGAGGAAGGCATGTTGAAAGCAGACATAGGTTGAAAGCTAGGCCTCTTGTGCTAAACAGTTAGCTATGTTGTGAATGCAAAGGAAAAGTTCTTGAAGGAAATTTAAAGTGCTCCTTTGTAAACACACAAACGGTAAGAAAGCAAAACAGCCTTAGTGCTGATACAGAGAAAGTTTGAGCTGTCTGAAGAGAAGACCAAACCAGCCACAGCATTCCCTGAACCCAAAGCCTAATCCAGAGCAAGGCCCGGACTCTCTTCAATTCTGCGAAGGCTGAGAGAGGTGAGGAAGCTGCAAGAGAAAAGTCTGAAGCTGGCAGAGGGGGGCTCATGAGGTTTAAGGAAAGAAGCCGTGTCCACAAAATCAAAATGTGAGGTGAAGCAGCAAGTGTGGATGGAGAAGCTGCAGCCAGTGACCCAGAAGATCTAGTGAAGGTCATTACTGAAGGTGGCTACACTGAGCAGCAGATTTTCAATGTAGATGAAACAGCCTTCTGGTGGAAGGTGATGCCATCTTGGCCTGTCAGTTACAGAGGAGAAGTCAGTGACTGGCTTCAAAGCTTCAAAGGACAAGCATGCTAGTTAGGGACTAATGCACCTGGTGACTTTAAGTTGAAGCCAGTGTTCATTTAGCATTCTGAAAATCCTCGGGCCCTGAAGAACTATGCTCAATCTACACTGCCTGTGTTCTAGAAATGGAACAACGAAGCCTAGATGACACCATGTCTGCTTACACATGGTTGACTAAATATTTTAAGCCCACTGTTGAAACACACTGCTCAGAGAAAAGATGTCTTTCAAAATATTACTGCTCATTGACAATACACCAGGTCACCCAAGAGCTCTGATGGAAATGTACAATGAGATGAATGTGGTTTTCATCCCTGCTAACTCCGTATCCATTCTTTGTAGGCCATGGATCAAAGAAAGAGTAATTTTGTCTTTCACGTCTTATGTTTAAGAAATATGTTTCATAAGGCCATAGCGGCCATAAAACGAATTGTTCTGATGGATCTGGGAAAAGTCCATCGAAAACCTTCTAGAAGGGATTCAGCATTCTAGATGCCAGCAAGAACATTCATGATTCACGGGAAGAAGTCAAAATATTAACATTACCAGAAATTCAGAAGTTGATTCCAGCCCTCCTGGGTGACTTTGAGGGGTTCTAGACTTCAGTGGAGGAAGTCACTGCTGATGTGGTGGAAACAGCAAGAGAACCAGCATTAGAAGTGGAGCCTGAAGATGGGACTGAATTGCTGCAAGCTCATGATACAACGTGAACGGGTGAGGAGTTGCTTCTAATGGATGAGCTAAGAGTGGTTTCTTGAGAGGGAATCCACACGTGGTGAAAATGCTGTGAAGACTTCTGAAATGACAATAATGGATTTAGAATCTTTCATAAACTTGGTTGAGAAAGCAGTGGTAGGGTTTGAGAGGACTGACTACAGTTTGGAAAGAAGTTCTGTGGGTCAAATGCTATCAAACAGCATTCATGCTACAGAAAAGTGATTCGTGAAAGGAAGAGTCAATCGATGTGGCAAACTTCATTGTTGTCTTACTTTAAGAAATTGCCACAGCCACCCCAACCTTCAACAACCACCGCCCTGATCAGTCAGCAGCCAAAATGGGGAGGCAAACCCCTCCCCCAGCAGAAAGACTGACTCACTGAAAGCTCAGATAATGGTTAGTATTTTTTAGCACTAACATATTTTAAAATTAAGGTATGTACATTGTTTTTCTCAGACATATTAACAGACTACAATATAGTATAAACATAAGTTTTATATGCATGAGGTACCAAAAAATTCATTTGATTTTTTATTGCAATATCAGCTTTACCGCAGCGTCCTGTCTCTGAGGATACCTGAATGTAGATGTTATTGTATATAGCAAATCAAATGCTCTATTTCTTATATTTTGAGTGTCATGTGACAATTTATATCATTGCCTTTGTAGAGTAAAAAATTAAAAATCAAAATATCTTAGTTTATTAACATCTGAATTATAAAATTCTGTACGCACATGATATAAACTGAAATAGATTTCTATGTACAGACATGGAAAGATAAGTACAATGTAAGAATATTCTGAAAGTTTCCCTGTGGTTTTGTGTTGTGTCAAATTGGTTTTATACTGGAACTATGGTTTCCGTAATTCCACACCCTTGTGATATTGGATTAGAGTTGGCTAAAAGAGAAACGTATTTCAGAGTTGGTTAGGATGTGGAAGTAATGCATCAGATATTACTCTGAAGGTCCTCATGGTTAAATAGGGAGTCTTATCTCATTGTTACTCATTTTAGGGTTCTAGTTTAGAAATTCTAGCCAATCGGGGCGCCTGGGTGGCACAGCGGTTAAGCGTCTGCCTTCGGCTCAGGGCGTGATCCCGGCGTTATGGGATCGAGCCCCACATCAGGCTCCTCCGCTAGGAGCCTGCTTCTTCCTCTCCCACTCCCCCTGCTTGTGTTCCCTCTCTCGCTGGCTGTCTCTATCTCTGTCGAATAAATAAATAAAATCTTTAAAAAAAAAGAAATTCTAGCCAATCATTAATTATGTTTTAATGTTCATGTTATATTTTTTCAAGGAAAGTATTTTCAAAATCACCAGACACCAATGGTATAAAAAAAAAACCAAACCCTTCATTATGAGATGGTTTCCATTATTGTTTTCCAAGCATTTTTCTTCGCAAGCTCCCTCGGAATCTTTTTTTTTTCCCCAGTATAATCTACTCACTACCTCAGAGCATGGCACATAAAATTGCCCACAACCAGTAACTCATCCCTTAATAATGCCTTTTGAACTAGTAATCTCTATTTTTATTGGCCTCAGGTATATTAATTACACGTGTTCAATATATTCTTTTAGAATCCAAAAGGAAATTTCAATTAAGTTTTACACACAGAACACAATTTATTATAATTATAATTATTATAATTGCTTCAGGTGTTACCGTACTTCTGTCTAGATGGCATTTTTAACCTCTTTTCCAATTTCTGAGGGAATTTATATAATCACTTATGATTTAAGTCTCAGGATTTCACAGCTTTCACCTTTCAGTCTCACTTTCTTTTTTTTTTTTTTTTTAAGATTTTATTTATTTATTTGACAGAGAGAGACAGCCAGCGAGAGAGGGAACACAAGCAGGGGGAGTGGGAGAGGAAGAAGCAGGCTCATAGCGGAGGAGCCTGATGTGGGGCTCGATCCCAGAACGCCGGGATCACGCCCTGAGCCGAAGGCAGACGCTTCACCGCTGTGCCACCCAGGCGCCCCATCAGTCTCACTTTCATTAAAAAAATTTTTTTTCAGTCTCATTTTTAAAATTGTTATTTCTTCTTTCTTTTCTCTTTTTCCCCTGTTATTTCTTATTTCAATTGCAACTTCTTTTCACATGAAATCAGTTCAGGCTTGAAGAAGCTTCCTGTTACTAAACTTCTATGCACGTGGTTCCTTTATGATTCTGGCACTATTGTAGGCCATCTATTTTTACTATTAAGCAATGCAATTGACATCTAGTCAACTAAGTTTAGGAAAACTTTGAGAAAAAAATGACCGTATAAATTTTCTGTATCAATACAGTGCTGGCCACAGTTTTAGCCTGCATAACCATCGTAATACAGTTTTGCCTAGTCACTATTACAGCATTAGTCAGGAGAGGCTAGATTATGCTGTGGTATCAAACAATTCCCCAAATCTCAGTGGCTTACAAAAACAAAGGCTTATTTTTCTCTCACACTACGGGTCTATTATGGGCCAGCAGCAGCTTTGTTCTGCATCGCATTCACTCTGGGACCCTGGGGGATGGAGCACCCTCTCTCTGGAACATCGCTGATTATCACGGCAAAGGAAAAGAGAACACGTGACCCATGAGCGAACTCTTCTGCACAGACACAACACGTGTCACTTCCACTCATATCTCATGGCCAAAGCAAGTCGTAAGGCCAAACCTGCCATTAAGGGGGTGAGGATACATAATAGTCCAATAGGGAAGGGCAGGAAATATTAGGGAACAATAATGTATCCTATCACAGTTTTTTCCTTTGACCAAAAAAATCAAAGTTTTCATACATACGCACCTCAAATTAGTATCGTTTTACTGAAAGAAACGTGTTTTTTTCTCATCTATTTCCTCCTATTTAATATAGTCTCTTCCGTTCTCCCCTTTGGCTTATATTTCTAAGAGTGACAAAATTTTAATGTTGGAAGTGCCTTAGGGACAGTACAACTCAAGCTACTTATTGTATCAATATGCAGGGAGGAAATTGCAAAATGCAATGAGACACAAAATAGGATAGAACCCAAGTCTCCCAGCTCATAATTGAATGCTTCTGCCACTATAGCTTTGTTTCCAAAATTGAGTTATTAAAGTGGTGTGATTTTTGCATCGGAAACCGGGGATGTACTGTATGGTGACTAACATAATATAATAAAAAATCATCAAAAAAAATAAAAAATAAAAAATAAAATAAAATGCATCATAATTTAAATATTAACAAAAAATAAAGTGGTGTGATTTTTAATAAGTTAGTGTACACGGTATCATTCAGTACATAAAACATAACTACAGAAAACATTTATGTTTTTTAAGATTTTATTTATTCATTTGTCAGAGAGAGAGAGAGAGCACAAGCAGGGGGAGCGGCAGGCAGAGCAGGGAGCCTGATACCGGACTCGATCCCACGACCCTGGGATCATGACCTGAGTGGAAGGCAGACACTTAACCAACTGAGCAACCCAGGCACCCCTATAGAAAACATTTAAACGTGTGGGGGGAAAATGTAAAGATGGAACTTGTGTTAGGATATCATTTTTACAACATATGCTTTTGCGTAAGGAATCCTCTGGCTGCAAATAGAAAACCCAATCCAAACTGGCTAAAGAAGAAGAAATGTATTGACTCACGTAATTAAAACGTTAAGCGGAAAAGTTGGCTTTGAACATGAATCCAGGGGCTCAAATGATGTTATCAGGATCCTTGTATCTTTAGCTATTTTCTCCTCTGGGTTGACTTCTACTCACACAGTCACTGAAGCACCAGGCTTACGTTCTGAAAGTGTAGTATCCCAGCCAAAAGCCTAGACGGTCCAGGGACCTGGGGAAATCCTCTCACTGCTTGAGTCCTATGTTTATTCTTGAGACCACCCCTTGGGCAGAGGGAAGCAGTGTTCTGATTGGTTATACGGGGGTCATGTGAGGTCAGACTCACACACACCACCTGCACTGAGAGGGGAGGAAAGTTTGGTTTGTAAAGGAAAAATCAGACTGCTCTTTCCAGCAAAGGCAAGACGCAAAAGCAACATGTGTTCCTCATAGCTACGGGTTGCTCTGGCTCTTCATGGGAAAGACCAGGAAATTTTGGCAAAATTTCTATTAAAAAATGAGTAAAAACCATAAAATGGATTTGGTAAATAGGCGCATGATGCAAAATAACATATGGGAATGATTACTACAAGAAATGTTGGCATACACCTAGTGAACTCTTCTGTGGAATCAAAGAAATACGAATGTGAGGATCGAAAATAAATTGGGAATGTAAATATATGATTAAAAGAGTCTGTTTTCCTTTGGGAAGCGTCTACATATTTTTCTCCTGTTTCCCTCCCAAACACCCGCCACCAATCTTTGTTAAAATACGTGTAGGATTCTCGGAGAAGAAAAATTTCTAGGTTTGTTGCTATGGTTCCCAGGTGAGTCGCTAGTAGGAAAACAAGAATGGCACTGTGACTTTTTTGACAGTATATCCTGTCATACCAGGAAAACACTTGAGAGCAAATGAGCAATTTAAACCACTGCTTCTGTTACTACCACCCAATTTGCTTTTCGGCTTCAGTGTTCCAGAAATCTTCCTCTAAATTCATGATATGCAATCATTATTTACCTTATTGTCGATTTGTTAAAGAGAATACAGTAAAAATTTATACTTTCAGGTGCACTATTCAATCAAGAAAATGAACTTCAGGATGTATGTTGATATTTAAAACAAAAAAAGTGACTGAAATAAAAGTACATTACATCTTGTTCTTTCCTTCCTTCCTTCCTTCCTTCCTTCCTTCCTTCCTTCCTTCCCCTTTTCTTTCTTCCTTCCCTTTTTCTTTCCTCCTCTTTCTTTCTTTCTTTCTTTCTCTTTTTCTTTCTTTCTTTCTTTCTTTCTTTCTTTCTTTCTTTCTTTCTTTCTTTTTCTTTCTTTTTTCTTTTCTTTTCTTTTCTTTTCTTTTCTTTTCTTTTCTTTTTCTTTTCTTTTTTTAAAGTAGGATCCATGCCCAGCATGGAGCCCAAGGTGGGGCTTGAATTCACAATCCTGAGATCAAGACCTGAGCTGAGATCAAGAGTCAGACACTCAACCCACTGAGCCACTCAGGTGTCCCAGAGAAGGCAACTATTTATTGAGGATATTGGCAACTTGGAAGTCGACAAGAATCTCAGACTTTCATTTCAAACTAGTCTAGAGAAAGCATAGACATTTCTGTACTGGATAATGAAATGGTTCTTCCACAGTCACCTGATTTACTTTCCAGAACAAAATAGATGGACCCCCCACCTCACTGTAAGAGCTGTGAAAGCAGTGTCAAGTTCAGAAATTTGTAGATACCATCTCACATTTAAAAATCAAGTTATACTAGATAGCCTGAAATTTTAATATGTTAAATAATTAAACATGCATGGGCACCAGTTTTAAATAATTTAAAGGGATACCTGAATAATTATTCTTGAGTACAACCTTATCAAAAATAGTTTGCTTATGAGTATAATACTAGGAATATCATTCTTAAAATTGTTTACTTAATTAAAGATGACTAATGAAGGAACAGGAGCTGAGGTTGTAGCAAGAAGTGATTGAAGGATATTTTGCTCATTCCGTAGTAATGGTATTGCTAGACTTGTCTAATATCAATATTCTTGAATGTAACATTTTTGACCAATTTTACATGCTTTTGTAGGAAAAAAGTGTTGGTGAAGCTTTGGTGTTATTTTAGTTTTATTATAAGAAATATTTAGTTATTTTTGTCTCTTTTAATCAAGGCCAAAGACTCACTAAAAGGATCATATGTCAGATGCCACCCCCCCCCCACCCAGCAAAGAACCCCACAAATCTCCAGAAAATGGACCTTAAAACTATGAGAAATGGGACAGGATTAAGCCTGAGTTTGGGAATGCATAAGCAATTTGAAATAAAAGTCAGCATCAACGTAAATTTCTTGATGAATAAATAAACAAAGAAAGAATGATAAAACCAATGGTATATATGTGTATAGACTATTTCACTCTGAGTGCTGCTTACCCAGAATTTAGTTAAGCCTCTAGAGCTAATTTTTTTTCACAAAAAATATGAGGTATAAAGGAAAACAAATGATGCCACTAAGAAGCAAACCAAATATGGGCCATTTTATAGTCTGGGGCCGTTCATCTGGCTTTTTAAAAAGTCAATAAAAAATTAAGAAATAAAGGGAGGGAGGGAAAAGGGGGGGGCTGCTTTATTGTAAAAGAAACCTGGGAGAAATAACCCAATGTAATATACGGATTTCATTGAATCCTGATTCTAGAAAGAACAAAATAGACAAACAAACAAAAACACTTTAAAATCAATTGTAGAAGTTTAATTATGGTCTCCATTATTAGATGTTTCCAAGAAATTATTATTTTGTTAAGTGACATTGTGGTTATAAAAGAAAATATCCGTATGTTTTTAAAGATACTTACTTGAGGCTCTTCAGGAAATAAAGAAGGGAAAAGGCAGATGAAGAAATTAAGCAAATTTTGAATTTTTGTTAAGTCTGGATACTGGTAATCCAGAGGTTCCTTGTACTATGCTCTACACAACTGGTATTATGATTTTTTCTAGATTAATTTAATTTTATAAAGAAAGCCTTCATTTTTTTATTTTTGCTTTTCTTTTTTTAAATTTTTCATTTTATTATTATTTTTTAAATAATTTTTATTTTGTTATATTAGTCACCATACAGTACATCCCCAGTTTTTGATGCAATGTTCCATGATTCATATTTGCGTATAACACCCAGGGCTCCATGCAATACGTGCCTTCCTTACTACCCATCACCGGTCTATCCCATTCCCCCACCCCCCTCCCCTCTGAGGCCCTCAGTTTGTTTCCCAGAGTCCACAGTCTCTTATGGTTCATTCCCCCTTCTGTTTACCCCCCTTCATTCTTCCCTTCCTTCTCCTACAGATCTTCCTATTTATAAAGAAGCCTTTAAAGACTACAATTAGGCTGGGCAATTTTTCGAGATTGAAGAGCGTAACACTAAATGCAATCAATGCATAATCCTGGAGTGGATCCTGGACTAGAAAAGGACTGCTATAAAGGCCATTTGGCACAATTTGAGGAATACCTATACATTAGGCAATAGTATTATTGTATTAATGTTGAATATACTGATTTTGGGACTTGTCCTATGGTTAGGTAAGTGCGTGTCGCTCTTCTTAGGCAACACATACGGAAGTATTTAAGCCTAGAGGGACATCATATCTGCAATTTACTCTCAAGTGATTCAGAAAAAGTATGAGAGTGTATTCAGATGATTGATAGGTAGATAAAGCAATATGGCAAAATGTTAACAGTTGATGAATCTGAGTGAAGGGTAAATAGTTCTTCGTATTATTCTTGCAAATTTACTGTAAATTTGAAATTATTTCGAAATAATAAGTTGTCATTAAAATAGTCATGACCACAAAAGAATTCGTATGAATGAAAGAATCTTATCTTCTCAGGGCATGTGGGGGGCTCAGTCAGTTAAGTGCCTAACTCTCGATCTCCGCTCAGGTCATGATCTCAGGGCTGTGACGTCGAGCCAGCCCTGTGTTAGGCTCTGCACTCAGTGCAGAGTCGGCTTCTCCCTCTGCTCCTCCCTCCGCTTGTGCTCTCTCTCTCTAAAATAAGTAAATAAATAAAATCTTGAAAATAAAAAACTTAAAAAAAAAGAATCCTATCTTCTTTAAAAGGACCAATTAATTATGAATACAAAGTAGGCAAATATTACACAAATCAAGATAAAAAATTATGAAAAAAAAACAATAAGTAATCCTGAAAATGCAAAATATAATTGTTAAAATATAAAAGAATAGATGGGAAAAACCATAGACTAGGCATGATCAAAGAAAGATACAGAAGACACTACTGAGCTTTCAGATGTCCTTTACCACAGAGAGATAAAGAGATTAAAAATATGAAAACCAAATAAGAGCAATGAAGAATAGGGAATTTTCAACAAAACTGCTACTGTAATTCCAAAAGAGAGAATAGGTGATTTAAAAAATGTAAGTCCTTAGTTCAAAAGTTTATCCCTAGTACTAGGAAGGATAAATTAAAAGAAATACATGCCCAGACATATTGTAAGAACAGAATAAATTTTAAGAGTTACGAGAAAGAAAAGACAATACTTACAAAATAACAATTAAACTAAAAAATAAAGTCTCACCAGCAATACTGGATGATAGAAGACAATGAAAGAATATCTTCAAAGCCCTGGGGGAAAATTATGTCAATTTGCTAATCCCAACTCAGCTGAGATATCAAGAATAAGATTAAAAGAAAGGTATTTGCAGCCAAATACAGAATAAAAAGATTCACCATTTTCAGAAACTTACTGGAAAAACTGTTAAAGTTGTACAGTACTTAAGAGAGTTCATCACCTACATAGTGGTGGTGCAGATGGCATAGTTTAGTGGAGACTGGAAGGATTATTAATTGAGTTGATATTAATCATATGATGAAAGAATTCACTCATCTGAGCAGCAGCGTCTTGAGCAGACAGTCATTGCCATGCTGTCTTTCTTGTCTCCTAGCCCCCTGGAGCTACCCCGGTTTTTGTCCATTTCTTGTTGATGCCATAATATTCTTAGTTTCTGTTGTTGATAATTGTTTACTATGTAAGAGTGAGGTATGGCTGGAAGATACTGGAATGTGAAAGGGGAGACACGAAGCGGTAGGGGAAGCCAGAATTCCACTCTCCTTATCTGATACAGTTGCAGTCAAGACACTGTCTAAGGTCTCGTGGAATAAGCAATGGAGGTTTGAGTAGGTGATGAACGTTAAAGTAACCAATAAAGGAACTAAAACTTATAACTATAAAAATTGGGAGAAGGAGGGCGAAGGGGAAGAGGAGGTAGATATCTCATAAAAAGCAATATCCTCATATTTTACAAGGGGGATTAATAGATATTGCTTAAACTTGATAAATAAACAAGTAGGATTATAAGCATATTATTTAGAATTAGGGAGGTGACCACCACAAAGTTCTAAAATCATAAAAGGTTGAAGTTAGTTGCCTGTGAGAAGTAGGTTTGGGGATGAGATGGGGAAAGAGAGAGTTTTATTCTTTGTTAAATATTTTCCTGTTCGTGTTGGATTTTTAAACCTTGTATAAGTATCACTTTACTTACTGTAAAAGTAGAAAACAGTCAAGTGGCTTTTCTGCTTTGACGCACAGGGATCCTTGTGTAAGAATCCTTGACAAGTCAAATCATTGCTTTGGAATGAGAGATAATCTGGGAAAGTCTAGCATATGGAAATTTCAAAACTACTTTTCTTGTTTGTGGCGACTAGTGGCTTTAAGGAGCTAGAAAATCCCCCTTAACTGAGACGAAACGTTTTATCCTGGCACTCAGGCTCTCTCTAATCACGTCCCACGTTACCCAGCCCATGTTATCTATTGCCACAGCCCCGTGCATATCTTCTGCTCTGTTCTAGCCAGACTCCTTCCTACCCTCCACATGCAGTTATGACTTACTTTAATATTTTTTCTACATTTTCTGATAAACCATGAGCTCCTGCAATGCAAGGCCCATGAGTAGACCATCACTGAGTAATTCTTAAATGGAACCAATTTGATTGCTTTGAGGTTTCGCTTTTTCTCTTTCTCTAGAATCCTTCTGTCCCCAACTGCCTCCCACTTGCTTCAATTTCTTTCTGCTCTGAATTCTTGTCGCCAACACATGTAATCTGTTATTGAGCAAATATATAAGACGCCTACTCCGTGCTGGGTCTGTGCCAGACCTTGAGCATACAGAGATGAACAAGATGGATGCAGCTGCTGTCTAGATATGAAGTAGATAATACACAGAGAGTGATCTAATTACTTCAAAATACACTGTGATCCTGAATTCTCTAATTGAATTAACTATCAAATATTTCTGAAGGAAGTACAAAAAAGTATTCACAGTCTAGATTGAAGGATAAAATAGATCTGCAATACACAAATGTAAAAAAGACAGCAAATATGAAATGTTAAATGAATTATGCAAAAAGCAGTCTCTCAAAAAGACTTTGCAGTTCGTGAAGTTTAGAAATGTATCATGAAGGTGAGATGTGAGTCAGTGGAGAGAAAGTGGGGAGAACTTGATTCCAAGGAAGGGGTTGGGGACAAAAAATGGAAGGCAAGAAATCACAGTACATTCAAGCATAATTGAATTTAATTGCAGCAGAATGTATAGGTGGGGAAATATTGGACCAGAACTCTTTGTTTGTGTTTGGTTGTGGAGACTTTTGTTTTTGAAAGAAACCTTTTTTTTTATTATTAATTTTTTAAAAGATTTTATTTATTTATTTACTTATTTGAGAGAGAGAGAGCGCGGAAGGGGGGCAGAGGGAGAGGGAGAAGCAGATTCCCTGCTGAGCAGGGAGCCCGATGCAGGGCTCAGGCCCAGGACCCTGAGACCATGACCTGAGCCGAAGACAGACGCTTAACCAACTGAGCCATCCAGGTTTCCTGAAAGAAACTTTTTGACGGTGAGGATTACAAATCATTTGCTTCTTCTGTTTTGCGTTCATTAATTAAAACTTCTGGAACTGAACTTAGCCTAGAAAGAGATGTATAAACATATCAGTTCACCTGGTATTTGCTCTGTTCTAGATCAGCTCTATTTGGTCATTATTTCCAACATACGTGCTCTCAGCTCATGACTTAAATCTTACAACAATGACAGCATCCAGAGACAGATAATATAATTCTCATTTTACAAGTGAGAAAACTAAACACCCAGGAATTTTGTCATGTGTTTTAAGAAAACTTCATAAACTTGAAGATTACTTACAAAGGAATCCAATATTTGCATCGCAAAGATTGGTGGCTTTCCACCAAAGAAGTCCATTGTCTCCTTGCTTAATGGTAGTGTAAGGTTGAGTAATACCCTTGCCCTGTTAGAGACTACATTTCCCAAACTTCCATGCAGCTAGGCCGTATAACTTTTTCACCAATGAAATGTGAATTGGAAGTGATTTAGGCACATCCCTCCCATTACTGTCGCTTAAAAGGAGATGGCTGCCCTGTGCTTTTTTTCCCCTTCTATTTCTTCTCTTTGGGAGCTGAATCTCAAATGTGCCTCCAATCCGTCTTCAACCAAGTAGAAGAAAAGTCCCTTAATGCCTTTCTGCTCAAAATGGTGATTTTCCGAAAGCTTGTTAGTATCTTAAATTTCATCCAGGACCTACTGAATCAGAATCTGCATTTAAAAAAAATCTTATTCCTACTTTATCCTATTTTTTTATCAATAAAATTCTTTTTTTTAAATTATCATGTTCAATTAGCCAGCATATAGTACACCATTGGTTTTTGATGTAGTGTTCTGCATTTTAACAACATCTCAGGTGATGTACATTTGCATTAAACTTTGAGAAGCACTGCTTTTGGAGACGGCAGGAGAACTCTATGGGTGGAATGTTGGTCTTTGAACAACCACATGAAGTGGAGCCATTGCTCTCCCCCCACTCCTCCATAACCTCTTATCTTCTTTGAGCTATTGAATTTGGGGCCTCTTTGTTATAGTAGCCTAGGATTCACCCTAATGTAATTTGCCTCATCTGTTGACCCAAAAGTAGGGCATGCATTCATTTAGGAAATACTTATTGAACACATTTTATAGGCAAAGTACTGTTCCAGGATATATTTAAATGTATAAATAGATACAAATATATAAAATATTATATATGTATATATATTAGATTTATAAATAATTTGGATTTTATGCATATATATATATTTATTCCCAAATTATTTAAGGCTGGGCTTTTCCCCTCAAATTTATAATTTAGTAGAAGAAAAAAGACATAGGAATATAAAAATTATAGATGCTACCAGAAAGTGTATTGGATATTGCTGGTTTTGGTGTTTGTTTTTTGGTTTTGTTTGTTTGTTTGTTTGTTTTTGGAAGTCTATGGTAGACAGAATAATGCTCCCCCCAAAGATATCCATGTCCTAATCTCCTGAACCCATGAATATGTTAACTTATGCATCAAAAACGACTTTGCAAATGTGATTAAGTTAAGGATTTTAGGATGAGAAGCTTACCCTGAGTTATCCAGGTGGAACCAGTGTAATACAGCATCCTTATAAAGAGGGAGGCAGAGGCTCAGAGTCAGAGGTAGAGTTATGAGAATGGAAGCGGGGGTTGGAGAGATGCCATTGCTGGAAAGGCGCAGTGAGACAAGGAATGTGGGCATCCTCTAGCATCTGGAAAAGGTAAGAACTGGATTCTCCCCTAGAGCTTCCAGAAAGAGTACAGTCTTGCCAACACCTTAGATTGAGACCACTGTTGAACTCTGTCTGCCAGAACAGTAAGGCGATACACTTGTGTTGTCTTAAGCCACTAAATTTGTGATAATTCATTACAGCAGCGATAGAAGACAAATATACAGCTTTTCCATTTTGGGCCGCTCACGTCCTATACCCCAGTATGTTTACATGGGAGGCAGAGTCAGACACTCCTTTCCTCATCATTAGCTAATCATATATTGTTGCTCAGGACACAGAATGCTGAAGGATTGAGGTGGGCAAGGAATTAGAAATTACTCGTGGAGGTGGTGGCAGGAGTGGCCAGACTGTTCCTGTGCCATGACCTTGCCTATGTTCCATGCTGCCCATATTCCTTGGTTCCTATTCATGATCTGTGCTTGGTTCGCAGGTTTTCCTACTGACTCTGTTAGCTTACCGTATGTTCTACCAACCAATTCTTTCCATTGCTTACAGCCAAGAGCTTTAATTCAGAGAGCCATGGAGTTAATTTGTGCATATTTCTTTTTTTATTTAAGATTTTATTTTTTTTAAGATTTTATTTATTTGAGACAGAGAGAGAGAGAGAGAGCGACCACACAAGCAGAGGGAGCTGCAGTCAGAGGGAGAAGCAGGCTCCTCACTGAGCAGGGAGACCGATGCGGGACTTGATCCTAGGACCCTGGGATCATGACCTGAGCTGAAGGCAGACGCTTAACCGACTGAACCACCCCGGACTCCCTAAGATTTTATTTTTAAGTAATCTTTACACCCAAAGTGGGGTTTGAACTTATCACCCTGAGATCAAGAGTTGCGTGCTCTACTTACTGAGCAAGCCAAGTGCCCCCCCCCAGTCGGTGCATATTTCAATATTCCTAGTAGATTCTCAGTCTTATTGAGGGCAGGGTCTTTGATTCATCTTTGTATTCATAGATTCTATATTGAATGTCTGGTTCTTAATATGTACTTGTTGAATAAGAGGATCAAACAGTTACAATGTAATACAACTTGATAGAAAGGGGTATTTGTAGGAGGAGGCTTTAAGTGCATATGAAAGTATTATCACTAAATGGAGACCTTAAAATTGGATAGGATTTCTATTGATCAGATGAGGCGTGGGCATTTTAAGCAAGCAACCATAGGTAGTTCACCAACTAAAAACTTTTCCGATACTTGGCTACATTTCACAGACTTGTGAACTGCGGGCAAACTGCGTGTTGCTGCGTCATTTATTTATTTATTTATTTACAAACAAGCAGGTTAAGATATTACTAATATATTCATTATTTAAAGAAGTCAACCCTAAGCAGAAGATTCCACCCATTAGACACATGTGGACCGGGGCTTAGCAACATATGGTATATAGGGCAAGGTTGCTATCCTCTACAATTCCTGCTGATATCTAGGAAGGCAAGCTATGCAATTTCCTTTGATGCTTGCTTTTAGTTGCTAGCACTGTCCACATCCTCACTCTGTTCCATTTGTCTGAAATCCAGGTTCTTGATCCTGCAACCAAGTTAGAAGTTAGTTTTACTGAAGCATTGATCAGTGTGAGCCCAAAACAGACTTGTTCTGGAAGACTCTCTGGGCATGTGTAGAATGAATAAGTTCAAAATCGGTTGCTCTCAAAGCATCAGATAATTCCAGAGTGCCTACTAGACAGCCACGATTTCTGTATATAGTCTGGTTGGGGGAATAGAGACATTAAAGAAACATAAATTTGATGAAAGTTATTGGAGGGAAAACAGGGTACAACAAGAGCACATTACAGAGGATGATTTGCAGGGCTATCCCTCCATCTTTAGGGCCTCCCTTATTGTGAACATCATACAGGGCAACAAAGATTTTTCCCATAGAAGATCCAATATATTTTTAAAGATATATTTTAGGAAAAAGAAACAAGCCAAGGAAAAGACTCTTAACTATAGAAAGAGGAAAGTGATGGTTATCAGAGGGGAAGGGGGTCAGGAGTGGGTGAACTAGGTGATGGGGATCAAGGAGTCCACTTGTGACGAGCACTTTGTGCTGTATGGAATTGTTGACTCACTATATTGTACATCTAAAACTAATTTAACACTGTATGGTAACTATACTGGAATTAAAATTAAATACAAAGATATATTTTATAGAAATATATGACTGAACATTTGGAAAATAGAGAATAAAGCTACCCATAGTCTGACCATACCCTACAAAATCTCTCTGGAGTTTTTATTGTGTAATCTCTAATAGCTATTTATGGCCTAGTACCTGCGATGAACTGTGCTAATCATCTTCTATATGTGATCTTATTTAATCTTCATAAGAATCCTATAATGTAGATCTTATTCTTGATTTCATAGAGAAGGAAACTGAAGCTGAGAGGTCACACAGCTAGTAATAACCAGATTCAGACAAGTCTTCATGACCATTAATTTTAATTTTATGCACTTGCAATCGTAATGCTCAATAAGTCTGATATACTCTTTCCACTTAATATTACATACATCACTTTAAAAGATATTCTACAGCATCGTTGTTTCCACTACATTTTGGATCTTATTCTCATAGGTCTTGAAGTAGAAAGGGTGAATAAGACTCCTGGTGTACATTCATAAAATCGGTCTCTGAATGGGTTGTAGCGTTTTGAAATGTGGACAAGTTACGTCTCGAAATATGGACAGGTTCAACACTTCTGCACCATTTGGAATCAAAATAAAGCCTCCCTAAGGCAAGAAAGTACCTCAGATTTGACTTGAATCTCTTTGAAATTTCTCCTTTCACTTATAGGACCTACTTCTCATCTAGAATGCTTGACTTTACCTCTCCCTACCATTTAGACTTTGAAGAGGCCTCAGAAACCATCCAGTTGAATTCTTTTTTTCCATATGGGGGAAACAGGTCCAAGACCAGTAAGTGGAGGGCTACGGGCAACTCCCACCATGGTCGGGCTTTTTTTTTTTTTTTTCCTCCTATCTTACTAGATTCAACCCAGAGTCCGAACCGGTTGTTAGAAAGAAACAACAGTAATACATTGCAATCAAGGCAGGCCTATCTCTGCAGTATTCAAAGACTTTTGATACGCATTTTGTCATAAAATTCTGAAAGGGAGAGCTGGATATTTTTAATAAGTAGACAGACCCAGGTGAGGGGTGGAGCAAGGCCTCTCTGAGCCCTTCTACTGGCTATATTAACAAGAAAAAAAATGCCCATCTTGAATTAAACCACTCTTTCGAAAACGGGCAGAAAGACTTTTTAAAAGGACAGCTGCGGGGTACCAAGTTCGCCTCCAGCAGGGGCCAGGCGGGCTAGGCGGGCCAAGCGGGCCAGGGCCAGGCCCACTCTGCGGTGGGCGCGGGGCAGCGCAGCGCATTGCGCAGGCGTGCACCTGTGCTGGTGCAGGGGCCGCGCGCTCGCGCTTGCCCGCTGCCTCGCGCTGCTTCCCCTCCCGCCTCCCTCGGCTCTCCACCCTCCAGGCCCCGCCCCGCCTCGCCCGCCCTGCGCGCCGGGTCTTCTCCTGCAGTAGCCCTGTGGCTCCGCGGGCCGGCGAACTGCGTGTTGCTGCGTCATCGCCAGTGGCCGGTTTGAATGAGATTCTCGTCGCACCCGTGCTGCCGCCACTACCGCGCCTCTGCCTTGGCCGCCGCCACAGCTTCAGCTCGTCCCTTTCCCTTCCACGCCCTTGCCAGGCCCGGCCTTCCTGCACCGCCGCCGCCTCTTGCGCCGCCATGCCGCTTTATTCCGGTGAGCTCCTTCCTCGCCCTGTAGTTCCGTCCTGCGCTAGGCCCCTGAGTAGGCCGGGCCTGCAGGGCAGGCACCCGGCTGAGCATTGGGCGGGGGAGGGGACCGGGCAGGCATGGGTGGGGGTGACTGCGGCGTGGCGACGACCCAGGCCCCTTTCTCTTCGCCCGCTCTTTCCGAGCTCTACAACCCGAGGGATCGCTGTCCCTCTGGGTCGGGTGGGTGGGGAGTGGGATGGGAGGGCGAGTCAGCTTCTCGGAGCGGTGACTCTGCAGAATAGTTTCTGTCGCTGTCCTAGTGAGCCAGGAGAGGTGAGGGTGTGTCCTGAGGCACCCGGGACCAGGCTAGAGGTGTAGTGGGATTTTCTTGGACTCGTTAGTGGTAGCTGTGGAAGGGGAGAGTCTAGGAGGGGGAAGCCTAGGTAAGGGAGGGATGGGAAGGACCTGGAATGGAAGGTTCGCATTCTTGGTGCTTGAGGTTTCCCTTAACAGCTTCCCATAGCTTATCTCTTGCTGCCTTTGGCTCAAACACCCCTTTTGTACCAATTCGGTTTTATCCCGAGGTAGATTGTTAACTTTCTGCTTTGTTTTCATTTCATCAAACGTTATATTGAGTTTTACGTCTCAAGCGTAGTGTTAGCTTTGAGACTTAGATAAATACAAATACCCGCAGGCTTCATTTCCTTTTAAATGGCGTTTGACAGTTTTTATTTTATTTTGCTTGAGGCAGTCCAAGGTATTGGCTAGGGATCACATTTTCACTTAATGGACCTTGCTGTTCTTAGTCTTATTCAAAATGGCACCTAAAACGTATCTGTTGACTTCGGTTCGCCATGGATGTGTGATTCATTGCCCGTTCCTAACTCTATCATAATTCCTTTAAGAAGATTCAGCATTTTCAAAGAATGATATGAAACAAAGGATTAATGCTTAATTTCGAGGTGGATTCTTGGTGTTCTAGAATCTTGAATTGAATGCTTTAATAATTGCTCAACCTCTTTCTAAAGCCATGATTAACAGTAGAATGGTACTTGAAATATTCTATTTATGCAATGTAGAATTGAGGGGTTATTAATTAAGTGATGGCGATAAATACCAGTGTATGCTACTCCTTAAACAAACTGGTAGACTCACATAAGGACACCACCAACCCCTCTCTTTGTTCCTCTCAAAAAATACTTACATTGACCAAACTATCTATCTTTACATTACATTCTATCTTAAATATTTAATCATATCTTTTCCTTATTTCCAAGATGAGAGAATTGGAGTAGATTTCTAGATTTCTTCTTTGACCTCTCCATATTGAGAATTTATATTTTCAGGTTTGGCAAAAACCCCTATATTAAAGTAAGACTATTTTAAGTGCCATTTCATAAGTTTTAGTAGAAAATTAAATAGAGTCATATATAGTTAAGGATAAGTGCCGTAAAAATTAATGAACACCTGTATACTGGGCACAAAGCTAGTGTTTTTATACATGTTGCTTTGTTTTTATCTTCAACATAATTCTATGATACTGGTATAATTCTCTTTGATGGGTAAGCAAAAAGTTTAACTTGCTCATGGTGACACCGCTAAATCAATTTCAGATAGGTTCTTCATTATTTTTAATACTGTTTTGGTTTAGTCTTATCTTTTGCTTGTACATTGTTCTCTGTTCCTGGTTTATTTCAAGATTATAGTTGTGCCCTCTTCAAGCCCATTTTCCCAGCTGCTGCTGGAGTGATCTGATGTTCAAACCAGACTAAAGTGGCCTTTTACAGATAACTGCATTTCTGCAACATAAAGCCCAAAGCCTGTATGCTTTATCATGACTTAAAGTGTTACCTTTCGCGACTTGATCCTTGGCCAGCTTCCAGTTTTAGCTTCCTCCCTTTCTCTCAGGGAATTACTTAAATCTCAGAACACATAAAGTTTTATGCTTTTGATGTTTTTCTTACCTTTTCCAGGAGTGCTTCTATTTTAAGTGTCTGGCTAACACCTAATTTCTTCTTTGAGACTCAACTCAAAGTTGATAGTTAGAACCCAAAGTTACCACTTCCTGCAGGGAATCCTTCACTCATGAAGCATTCCTTTGTGATCCTGTAGCATTTATAATATTTATATTGTATTGTTAATTATTTTGACCTTTTCTCCCCCTTTTCTCTCTCTTATTGGATTCTGAGTTCATAGAATCTGCCCAGTGCTTGTTCTGGGGCTTATTGAATGAATGCTAAACGCATTAATTGAACTAGTGAAGGAATTGGGTGGGATTTGGAGTAAGGATTAGTTTTTCATGTTTTGCTTTTATTAGGAAAGTAGATAGCTATTAGTTGTGAGATTCTCATTTGAGTAGGTATGAAGTTTTCAGTGGAAACAAGCTATGTATATCCTTGCGTTTACTTATTTTTATGTATTTCAGAAGTTAGCTATTATATGAGGCCAATTGAAATTTTTTTTAGTATATGGTAAAATGTATATAACAAAAAATGTACTGTTTTAACCATTTTTAAGTGTACATTTTTTGGCGTTAAATACATAACTGTTGTGCAACCATCATCACCATCCACCTTCAGAAGTTTTTTTTTTTTTTTTTTTTTTTAAAGATTTTATTCATTTGAGAGAGAGAGAGAGAGAAACAGAGCACACAAGCAGGGGGAGATGCAGAGGGGGAGGGAGAAACAGGCTCCCCGCTGAACCAGCTGGGAGCCTGATGTAGGGCTCAATCACCGGGACCTGGAGATCCTGACCTGAGCCGAAGGCAGACGCCTAACCATTTGAGCCACCCAGGCCCCCCCAGAACTTTTTCTGTTCCTACACTGAAACTCTATACCCATTAAACGATAACACTTCATTTCCTCTTCCTCCCAGCCTCCTGGCAACCACCATTCTACTTTCTGTCTCTATGAATTTGACCACTGTAGGTACCTCAAATAAGGGAAATCATAACGTTTGACTTTTTATATCTGGCTTATTTTGCTTAGCATAATGTCTCCAAGGTTCACTTATGTTTTATAGCATGTATAAGAATTTCATTACTTTTTAAGGCTGAATAATATCCATTGTATGTCTACCATATTTTGTTCATCCGTTTATCTGTTAATGGACATTTGGGTCACTCACATCTTTGAGGCTTTTGTGAATAATGAACTTTGAACAGGGGTATACACATAACAGTTTGAGTCCCTGCTTCATACTTTTGAGTGTATACTTAGAAATAGAATTGCTGGGTAATATGGTTAAGTTTAATTTTTTAATTTTTTAAAATTTAATTACTTAATTACACCATACTTTTTTCTGCAGTGGCTGTACTGTTTTATATTCCTATCAGGGATACTTAAGGGTTCTAGTTTTTCTATATCCTCACCAGCACTTGGTATTTTCTTCTTCATCTTCTTTTTTTAATAGCCATCCAAATGACTGAAGTAGGATTTCTGTATTTTTTAATGATTTAGTCGTATCTTTGGATTCTTAATATTTGACCACCTCGGGGCGCCTGGGTGGCTCAGTGGTTAAGTGTCTGCCTTTGGCTCAGGGCGTGATCCCAGAGCTCTGGGATCGAGCCCCACGTCAGGCTCCTCCGCTGAGAGCCTGCTTCTTCCTCTCCCACTCCCCCTGCTTGTGTTCCCTCTCTCGCTAGCTGTCTCTCTCTCTCTCTGTCAAATAAATAAATAAATAAATAAATAAATCTTTTAAAAAAAAATTTGACCACCTCTTGCTTAGGAACCACACGTTTTAATTCTCCCATGGAACCTTTTTTCTTATAGTTCAGAATCTGTATTCCTTAACCTGTTTTAAATATGCTTTATTTTTCCAAGAATTTTTTTTGTTTTTACAAATTATCTTTCTAACTTTTCTTTACTCTTTCTATTCCGGCAGTATGTACTGATTTTAATAGTTGTTTAATTAAACACATTTTGAAGTCTGTGAACCTTATTCTGGGAAATAATTCCATAGTGATCGTATTTTGCTGAGATTATTAGAGTAGGATTCAAAGACTTGAATATTTACTGACTAGTTTTGTGACTAGTAAATCGATCATCTTCTCTTAAATCTGAGTTTCTTTATTTATCAAATGGGAAGTTGGATTAGATTCAATTAAATTTTATTCAGGACCTACTACATTCAAGTCACTCCTGATTAGGTAGACATTATGAGCGTATAAAGAATGACATAGGCTAGTTCTTGAAAGCCAAACTGATAGTCCCCTGGGATCTTCTAAATCTGAATTCCTGTTATTTTATAAATGAAAAAAATAAATTCTGGTTTTGTTTGCAGTTACTGTGAAATGGGGAAAGGAGAAGTTTGAAGGTGTAGAATTGAACACTGATGAACCTCCAATGGTGTTCAAGGCTCAGCTTTTTGCACTGACTGGAGTCCAGCCGGCCAGACAGAAAGTTATGGTGAAAGGAGGAACATTGAAGGTAAAAGTGCAAATTTTCATTATATACTGTTATATAATTAATGGAAACAAACACCAGAAAATGTAGTATTTGAGGTATTTTTTTTATTTGGTTAAAGTATATAGTCTATGAATTTAAAACTACCTTATTCATGTTAGTGTAGGAAGAAACGTTGTGGCCATTTCAAAACACTGTATTATAAAAGCATCATTAAAATTTTTATTTTAAAATGCATTGTATCAGTGAATATTCCTAGGAATCCAGGGAGTAAGGAACTTTCCATTTATCTCTGTTTGGATTTTTTTTCCCCTGTGAGGGTGTGTTAAAAAGTATTTGATTTTGTTTAGATTAATATAAAAATCTATATATCCTTAGTAGTTTTCTGTTATAAGGGTGGAGAAGATTCCATCTCTTAAAAATATGGAACCAATATGGTAGATAAAAAAAAGGCTATAGAAGGTATTTTGTACATGCATTCAAATGTTGAAATTGAAAATATTTCAACATCTTTACCAAAGCCCCACTTCTGGAATACTGGAAAACTGTTAATTTTTTCTTTTGGCCTGTTTCATATTCTACCCATTAAAAAAGAGCTTCTATCACTTACGAGTAATCACTGTGTAAAACCTGTTTGGAGGTGGGAGAGAAAATTTTTGTTTAAAAAGAGAGCAGACCTAATTTTTCCTTTAGTTCCCTTGGAATGGTCATATTAACTACAGTTAGGAGTCTAAGCTTACTGGCATCATTGGTGACGGGCCACAAAAAGATGCAAGTAGTATTGTTTGTAGTACTATGGAAGTATAGTTTTAAAAAAATACTATCCTCAAGACTTAGGTATGGAATGCCAAAATGCTGTAGTTAACTTTAGAGATAAGGTTTGGTTGCCCCTTCAGCTGGGCAGTAAAATTGATGCTGGTGAAGAAAACATTGTTTCCCCTCCAAGTTGCAGTATGAGCTTTTTAGTCTTCAGTGAACTTGATAACTGAATTTGTGATGAGCTGTATGCTGGTGGTGTACTGTGGAGAATTACAGAGAAATGGTAATTAAATGAAACTAATAGCGATCCCTTATTGAAAAATTATTCTGTGCCAGGCTTTTATTTTCTTTAATTCTCAACTATATATATTTTAAAAATGAGAGTAAATGTATTTTATAATTTCATAAGTAAGAAAACGTAGCATCTGAGAGATTTAAGTAACATATAGCAGGGGACCAGAAGAGCATGTGACTTAAAATTCAAGCAGATCTCAGTTCATTTTTCAGTTTTGTGTGACCTCAGATAAGATATCTGAGGGAGCATATATAGTTATCATTCCTTATGATTAATAGAAGTGGCCCTTAAACTGAGAAGGACATTTAGGAAATTACTATTGCACTTTGAAGCAGGATGTCCAAAGAGATAATTAGTGGCACCACCAAAGGGAAGCATATTAGGTGCCTGGCATCTTGTGTAAAGAAGTAATAATGGAAATGACTTTATCCTGTGAAGGGAAAGGGCTTAGCTGCAGTAGGCCAAGATACCTGTGGGCCATTCATGGCATTAAAAAAAAATTGTTTTAATTGAATATATTGAAGTGAAAGTATTTAAGTACTTCATAGATGTGAAATTTAGGACTTGAGAAACGTTTGTGGACACAGCAAATGTTATTAAGGGTTAGTTTGCCTCTGCCAGTCCTGGTATAATTTTTAACAGCACTTTCATTCTCAAGAATCTCCTGCTTTGGACAGTAAATTATATAATCATTCTAATTATGTAGACCTTATTTCATAAGTTACTCTTCATTCCCGTCACATAAGCTAATTATTAGCTTTGCTGGTTCCATACATGTAACAAACATGCAAAAAATTAGTATTTGTCATCAGTCAAGTGTTTTCAGTCCTTTTGGTATGGTCAGGTTTATTGTCTTTTAGATTGTGTCTTTTGTAGTTTAAGCAATTGTAAGACTTACTGACTTTAAGACTGCATTTAAAAAAAATACTTTTGATTGTAGTAATTTTAAGTAAAATGTGCAAACAAAAAATTTATTCTATTTTGGAGTAGCTTAAAATTCGTTGATTATTAGAATATGTTCAAAGTATACAGGAGTGGTTAAATGCTTTTCATTTGCTTTTAAAACAGGATGATGACTGGGGAAACCTCAAAATAAAAAATGTAAGTATTATAAGAGCACTTACTATAATTCAGTTTCTTAATTATTGTACGCAAATGCATTCTAAATGCCTGTTTATATCCAGCACTGTCTATTGAAAATACTTTCCTTTTCCCGTTGACTTGTCTTGGAATCTTTTTTGAACATCTGTTGTAGGTTTACTTTTGGACTCCTGTCTCCTTGATATATTTGATTATAATTTATGCTAGTACACATGGTCTTAGTGATTAAAGCCTTTTTGTATGTCTTGAAATGAGATGGTATAAGTTCTCCAACTTCTGCAAGAATATTTTAGCTGTTTTAGCTCCTTTGCATTTCCCTATAATTTTAGAATAAGTCTCAATTTTTACAAATGGACTCCTGGAATTTTGAGATTGTGTTGGTTCTTTGGTTCAGTTTGGGAAAAGGGGCATCTTAACAGTAATGAGTATTAAAATCCTTAAATGTGATGTACTCTGTTTAGGTGTTTATATTCTCTTAAACTGAGTTTTGTAGCTTCTTAGCATAGGATCTTCACGGTTTTTGTTAGATTCTCTGAACTTAAGGTTTTGTGGCTGTTAAATGATATTTTTTAAAAATTTTGTTTTCCAGCGTTCATGGGTAGATTATAAAAATGTAGTTTATTTTCATCCTGTGACCTTGTTAAATTCACCTCATAGTTTTATTAGTTCTAGATTCTATTTCCTTTTTTTTTTTTTTTTAAGATTTTTATTTATTTGAGGGAGAGAGCGAGAATGAGCAGTGGGGAGGGGCAGGAGGAGAGAAAGAAGCAGACTCCCTGCTGACCAGGAAGCCCGACTCAGGGCTTGATCCCAGGACCCTGGGATCATGACCTGAGCCGAAGGCAGCTGCCTAACTAACTGAGCCACCCAGGTGCCCCTGTTGGGGGTTTTTAATGTACATGAGCATATTATCTGCAAATAGAGGTATTTTTACTTCTTCCTTTCCAATCTTTATGACTTTTATTTCTTTTTATTGCCCAATTTCGTTGGGCTAGGACTTCTAATACAGTGTTGAATAGAAAGTGGTAAGAATGGGCATCTTTTTTTATACTAGCTCGTTCACTAAGACCTTTTAAATTATGAATGGCTGTTGCATTTTGTTAAGTTACTAAAAATAGCCTATGATTTTGATACTTTGATAATCTGGTTAGTCTCATTGATTTTTATTTTATTTTTTATATTTTTTAAAGCTTATTTATTTATTTGAGAGACACAGAGAGAGAGAGAGAGAGTGCACTCATGAGCCGCGGGGAGGAGCAGAGGGAAAGGAAGAAGCAGACTTCCCACTGAGCAGGGAGCCCAATGTGGGGCTTTATCCCAGTTCCCTGAGATCATGACCTGAGCCGAAGGCAGACCCTTAACCAACTGAGCAACCCAGGCGCCCCTCTTTGATTTTTAATTGTTAAATTTTACATTCCTGGGATGGTTAACTCAAATTTTTTGGGTTTTGCAGCCCCATTTACACTCTTAAAAATTATTATTTTTAAACCCCAAAGAGTTTCATATATGTTAGTTATATCTGTTAACACTTAACCATATTAGAAATTAAAACTGAAATTAAAAAACCTGTTTATTTAGAAATAACAATGACAAACCCATTACATGTTAATTTTATGTTTTTAAATGTTTTCCCAAAAATATCATGAAAGGACTGGCAGTGTTCTGTATTTTTGCAAATCTTTTGAAAATCTAGCTTAATAGAAGATAATTGAATTCTCATATTTGCTTCTGCATTCAATCTATTGCGATATGTTGTTTTAGTTGAGGTATATATAAGAAATCTGGCCTCACATAAATAGTTGGAAAAGGGAGGTAACTTTTCAGTTAAAATTGTGAGCATTCTTCTTTCATAGCACACCCAAACTCAACATGTAATAGCTTATTATTGGTTAGTTTGTGGTAGAAACCACATCAGTGACCTTTTGTGCATAAAAATCTATTTGTCTGTAACTGGAAAGGTGCCAAATACATAGCGACAAATACAAAATTCTGATTTTACTCGAAAGCTCTAATTTTGTCATTGGCAACTATATGTAGTCAGTTGTTTACCCTAAGGCAGCAAGCTCACTTCACTTATTTTTGAGAAAATGTTAGCTAAATACTTGAGGATAAAAACTCGTAATTTGTAGTTTTAAATAAAAATGATATTCCATTGAAAAAACAACTAGTCCAGTTTGCAACTCAGACATTTACACAAGCTTATCCTGAATAAAATGATCATACTTTGGTGTGCAGATGTGTTATTTCTACTGATTATTTTCATATATCTATATCTGTCTATATTTATTTGTTTATTTTTATACAGAGAGAGGGTAGGGGCAGAGCGAGTGAGCGAGAGAATCTCAAGCAGGCTCTGTGCCCAGCTGGAGCCTGACAAAGGTCTCCATCTCACAATCCTGAGGTCATGACCTGAGCCAAAATTGAATCGGACATCAAGAGTTAGACACTTAACTGACTGGGCCACCCAGGCACACCCCACTGATATATTTTTAATAGACTTTATTTTTTGGAACAGTTTTAGGTTCACAGCTAAACAGAGCTTTCCCATTTATCCTCTTCCCCACACATGTAGAGCCTTCTCCATTACCAACATTCCCTAACAGGATGGCACATTTGCTATAATTTTTTTTTTTTTAAGATTTTATTTGTCGGAGAGAAAGAGTGCACGCGCCTGCACAAGCATGGGGTGTGGCAGGCAGGGGGAGAAGCAGGCTCCCTGCTGAGCAAGGAGCCCAATGTGGGACTTGATCCCAGGACCGTGGGATCACGACCTGAGCCGAAGGCAGAAGCTTAACTGACTGAGCCACCCAGGTGCCCCATATTTGTTATAATTGATGAACTTATGTTGACACATCCTTGTTGCCCGAAGTCCATGGTTTACATTAGGATTCACTCTTGGTGTTGTACATTCTGTGGGGTTGGACAAATGTATGATGACATGTATTCACCATTATAGTGTCATACAGAGTAGTTTTATTGCCCCCAGAATTCTGTGTGCTTTGCCTGTTCATCCCTTCAACCCCCTGACAACCATTGATATTTTTACTGTCTCCATTGTTTTGCCTTTTCCCAGAAGTCGTATAGTTGGAATCCTACAGTATGTGTCCTTTTCAGATTGACTTCTTTCACTTAGTAATATGTATTTAAATTTCCCGCATGTCTTTTCTTGGCTTTTATAGTTCAGTTCTTTTTAATGCTGAGTATAGTCCATTTTCTGGGTGTACCACAGTTTATTCACCTACTGAAGGAGATCTTGGTTGCTAGGACAAGTAAGTCTTTTTTGATTGGGTGCTTCTCATTTCATAACAGAATATCACAAAGAAATGTATTCAAAGGTTGAGATTTAATAAAATTAATCATTTTTACCAATTTATTTGATGTCATTACTTTGATATGTGCTAAACTGTTAAAATTTTTAGCCTCAAGTGATTTACCACTGTTAGTGCAGATGTCAGCACAGTGAAAAAGGGACAATAACATCTTAGTATTATGAAAATAGTTTTGATCTTGCTGGCTCTGTGAAGGAATTTCAGAGACCAGTAGGGGTTCACAAACACTTTGAGAACTGGGACACACCCATTGAGTCATGATTTATTTATCTCATCTATTCATTGCTGGATTTAATTTTCTCTTTTTTTAAAAAAAAATATTTGTATATATGTTCATTAGGGATATTAGTATTTTTATTTGGGGACATATTGCCTTCTCTTTTCTAAATGAGTTTGTGTAAGATTGGTAATATTTCTGTAAATACTTGAAATAATTTACCAGTGAATTTTATCTGGATTTTCTTTGTGGGAATTGATTGATATTTAATTTCTTTAATAGATATAGGGTATTTAGATTCTCTGCTTTTTATGTCCATTTTGGTGAATTTTCTCTTTTGAGAAAGTTTGTTTAAATATATTGAATTTATTGGCATAAAGTTATTCATAATATCCAGACTATTCATTAATTATTCTCTTATATCTGTTACCTTTATTTGTTGATGTCTCCCTCCACCTTTATTCCTGATACTGACATGTCTTTGGTGTTTTGTTTTGTTTTTGGTCAGTGGTGCTAAGGATTTATCAATCAGTCTTTTCAGTTTTTTACTTTGTTGACTCTATATATTATCCATTTTCTGTTTTATTGATCTGCTCTTTATTTCCTTTTTTTTACCTTGGGTTTAAATTGTTTCATTTTCTTGCTTTTTAAGGTGTGTGCTTAAGTCATTGATTTTTTTTTTTAATGCCTTCTTTCCTTATGTAGACACTTAAAATTATTACTTTCTCTTTAATCACTTATAATTGTATCCACAACTTTTGATGTGCTATATTTTTATTATGCAATTAAATATTTTCTTATTTATGTTGTGGGTGATTTTTTTGTTGTTGTCCTCGTCGTCGTTGTTTTTTACCCCATGGATTGTTTAGAACTATGTTGTTTCATCTCCAATTATTTGGGTCTTTTTCTAATATATTTTTGTTACATATTTCCAATTTGATTCTGTTGTAGTCCCATAACATATATCAATGTTATCTTAGCTGAGATTTACTGACCCTTTTTTTATGGACTGTATATGATTCAGAAAGGCTAAAATATTTATTATACTTATTATATTATCATTGAACTGCTGCTCTAAGATTTATATTATGTATCTTTAACTTATCTGCCTTAAATAACAAATGACTTCAGGTATAGTATAAGATTCTTAAAGCAGTATACTTCCATTTCACTGGTCCTTTTTGCTGTTGTCATACAGTTTACTTCTACATGTTAGAAATCTTATGCTTCATCCTATTTTTCCTTTAAATAGTCATTTATCATTTAAAGAGATTAAAAATGTTTAAAACTCATATTTACCATTTTTGGCATTCTTCCTTTGGATCCAAATATAAATTTCCATCAGATACCATTTTCTTCTGCCTCAAAGACTTAACATGTTTCTTGCAGAGCAGATCTATGAATTTTCTCTGCTTTTGTTTTTCTGAAAAGCCCTTTATTTCACCTTTATTTTTGAAAGATATTTTTGATAGGTATAGAATTCTAGATTAACACTTTTTCTTTCAATATGTGAAAAATGTCTTCTGATTTGCATAGTTGTGGTCATTCTTTGTTCCTTTGTGTGTAATGTGTCTTGTTCCTCCTGATGCTTTTGAGATTTTTCTCACCGTTGCTTTTCAGCAATTTAATTACATGTTTTGGAGAGGTTTTCTTTGTTTATTCTGTTTGAGCTTCTTGGATTTGTGGGTTTATAATTTTTATTTGGAAAAGTTTTAGCTATTTAAGTATGTTTTCTGTGTGCCCTCCTCTTTTTTGAGACTACAATTACACATGTTGGGTAGTTTTTCCCATTGTAGAATTCTGGTCCCTTTATTTGTGTGTGTGCATGCATGTGTTCATCTGTTGATGGGGATTTGTGTTTCTGCTTTTTGACTGTTACGAGCAGAACTGCTGGGAACCTTCATCTCTAGATGCATGTTTTCATTTTCTTGAGTAAATAACCTGTGAGTGGAATTGGTGGGTCATATGGTTAAGTATGTGTTTAGCTTTGTAAGGAACTGCCAGGTCCTTTCCAAAGTGCTGGTTGTACCATTCTGCATTCTTATGAGCAGTATGTGATAGATCCGGTCGTTCTACATCCTCACGGCATTTGACTGTCGTCCCTCATTTTTCTTTTAGCCAATCTGATGGGTGTGTGGTGATACGTTCTTGTGGTTTTAGTTTACATTTATCTGATGACTGATGATATTGAACATTTTGAGCTTATTGGCAGCTTTTTTATCTTTTTATGAAATGTCTGTTCAGATCATTACCTATTTTGAATTGGATTATTTTCTTAATCGCATATAAAGAATATATACTGAAGTCTTTTGTGAGATATATGTGCCCTGATATTTTCTCTCAGTTTCTGATTTTTTAGTCTTTTAATAATGTTTTGTTGAGTAGAAGTTTTAAATTTTGTTGAAGTATAACCTATCAGTTTCTTTCTTTTATGGTTTTGACTTTTTGCGTCCCACCTAAGAAATCTTTGCCTATGTCAGGGTCACAAGACACCTCTGTTTTCTAAAACTTTCCAAGTTGTAAAACGCTTTTATACTTAGGTATAGCATCTGTTTTGAGCAGACTCTTGTGTTTGTTGGTAAGTAATGGTTGAGGTTTATTTTTTTTTCATATGAGTGTGAGCACATGTAAGTCTATTTCTGGATTCTGTTCTCTTCTGTTGATTTGTGTATGTACCTTTACACCACTCCCCACTCCCCACCGTCTTGATTATTCAAGACTTGAAATTAAGTAGTAGGAGTCTGATTGTTCTTCTTTTTCAAAACTATTGGCTGTTCGAAGATCTTTGCATGTCCTTTGTACATTTTAGACTCAGCTTATTTTCTACAAGAGTCTGCTGGGATTTTGATTGGAATTATATTGATACTATATATCAAATTGAGATGTCTTTTTAAAATATTTTTAAACTTTTTTTTTATTTTGAGAGACAGAGAACTTGTGTGCATGAGCAGGGGGAGGGGCAGCGGGAGATGGAGAGAGAGAATCTTAAGCAGGCTCCATGCCCAGCGTGGAGCCCAATGTGGGGGCTTGATCTCACAACCCTGAGATCATGACCTGAGTCAAAATTAAGAGTCAGTTGTTTAACTGACTGAGCCATCCAGGCACCCCCAAATTGGGACATCTTAATACTGAGTCTTCTAAAAAAAATTTCTCACAGCAGTGTTTTATATTTTTTTCTTTTTTAAAGAAAGATTTTATTTATTTATTTGAAAAAGAGAGCACATGCACCAGTGAGGGGCAGAGCAGAAGCAGACTCCCCAGCAAGGAGGGAGCCTGATGAGGGGCTTGATCCCAGGACTCTGGGATCATGACCTGAGCCAAAGGGAGACGTTTAACCGACTGAGCCACCCAGGTGCTCTATTTTCTTTTCTTTCTTTTTCTTCTTCTTTTTTTTTTTTTTTCCCAATGTTTATTTATTTGAGAGAGAGCACCTGTGTGGGCACACATGCGTGGGCTGACGTCAGGGGAGGGGCAAAGGGAGAGAATCTTCAAGCTGACTTCCTGCCGAGGGTGGAGCCCAACAAGGGGCTTGATGTCAGGACCCATGAGATCATAACCTGAGCTGAAACCAAGAGTTTGATGCTTAATCGACTGAGCCACCTAGGCACCCCTTTTATTTTCAATAAAGGATCATACGCATGTTTTTTCTTACATGTTATTAAATATTTCATGGTATTTGGTGCTATCATAAATGGTATTTTTCAGATGTCATTTTCCAGTTGTTTATTGCTAACATATAGAAGTAGACTTAATTATTGTGTATTGATCTTGTATCCTGTGATTTTGCTGATTTTTCCATATTAGTGTTTAGGATAATGTAGGTGGGATACAATCATGTTGCAAGTAAGAATGGTTTTATTTTTCCCTTTTCAGTCTCCATTCCTTGCCTTATTGCACTGGCTAGGATTTTCAGCACAATGTTGAGTAGAAGTGGTTGATAGTGCACACATCATTGTTTTTTTTCCTGATCTTAGGAGAAAAGTCTCCAGTTATGGCTGGAGTTGTTTTACAAATGCTCACCATTAGTTTGAGGAAGTTCTCTATTTGTAGTTTGCTGAGAGTTTTTATTCATGAATGGGAGTTGAATTTTTCAAGTACTTTTTCCATATCTATTGCAGTGATCATTTTTTTTGATCCTTTAATCTGTTAATGTGGAAATATATTGACTCTTGTGAATAGTAAGCCAACCTTTCATTCTTGGGATAAACCCCATTTAGTCATTATGTGTTTTCCTTTCTTATATATTGCTGGATTCTTTTTGGTGGTATTTTGTAAAGGATTTTTTGTGTTTCTTTTTGTGAGAATTACTGGTTTATAGTTTTCTTAACTTGTTTTTGTCTGCTTTTGCTATCAGTGTAATCCTGGCCATATAAAATGGGTTAGGAGGTATCCCCACCTCTCCTCTTTTCTGAAAGAGATTTTCTTTAAGTGGTTCATAGAATTCTCCAGTGAAGCTTGGAGCTTTCTTTGTGGGAAGACTTTCACTTAGGGATTTAGTGTATTTAATAAATATAGGACTATTGAGATGTTATATTTTCTTTGACATCTGTTTCGGTAATTAACATCTTTTAAGGAATTGGTCCATTTAATTTACAGTTTTAATTGTCAACTTGATTGGCATAATACACTCTTATTATCCTTTAATTCTAGAGTGCTGTCTCTAGTGCTGTTTCTCTTTTTTCCCCCCCCTGGTATTGGCAAATTGTGGTTTCTCTCTCGCTTTCTTCATTATGTACCCAGAGATTTGTCAATTTCATTGATTACACCCCCCCCCAAAAGAATCAACGTTTGCTTGTTCTTTTATCATTTTACTGATTTCACTTCTTTGCTTTATTTCCTTCTTTTACTTTGGTTTTCATGTATGCTTTTTCTAGCTTCTTATGGTAGAATCTTAATTTATTTTACACCTTTTTGTTTACTGTTTTTATCTTCTGCCCAGTTTTCTATTGTGTTTGCTTTACTGATTTTTATTTATTTATTTTTTTTGCATGCTTCTCTATAGTGTAACCTTTTTCTCCATTTTTTCCTTTTAAATTTTGACTGGTAATGTTTTACAGAAGTTTTCAAGATATGTGTAGTAACATTAGTCCTTTCATCTTTTATGTCAATTTTAGAAAATATTCCAGCAAAGCAAGATTTTTTAATTCACTTACATGATTTTGTAATTAGTTGTTTTATTTATTTATTTTAAAAGATTCATATATTTTAGAAAGTGCGAGTGCATGCATACAAGTTGGGGGAGGGGCAGAGGGAGAGACTCTTCAAGCACTAAGTGTGGAGCCCATCGTTGTGGGGCTCAGTCTCACCATCCATGAGATCATGACCTGAGCTGAAACCAGAGTCAGATGCTTAACCCACTGAGCCACCAGGCGCCCTTTGTTTTATTTTTTAAATCTTTAATTTGTAATTCATTTTGGGTATGGCATACCAGGAAATGGAGAACTGATATTTTTTTCTAAATTATTATCCAGTTTTTCTCAACATTCTTCATTGTATAATCTGTTTTCTTACCTTAAATGGTGTTGTTTTAGTCTTTATCCTTTTTAAGAAATTTCTTAGCTGTTATTATGGGTATAAATTTGGTACACGAATGAATCATTTTGTGAAGTTTCAAAAAATTAAATTTATATAATAATTTGGAATCACATCTTTACAGTAATTTTTTCTGTCTAGAAACTGGTCCTGACTTTCAGTTTATTATTTGGGTGTTTTTTATATCCTTAAGTTAAAGCTTTATAGTTTTCTTATTAAAGTATTACATATATTTTGTTATATTTACTCTTAGATATTTACTGATATTCCTTCTTTTCTGTCATATTTCTAACAGACTATTTGCCTAGTACATTCTTAAATATTTGGTTTTCCTGAGATAGTAGTCTTTGGAAAAAGATTCTTTAGTGATGGTTTAGTATTCCTTTGCTATTATCTCACGGAAAGTTCAAGTAACAATAACAGGTGATAGAATGAAGGTTACTGGATTTCAGCATAGGTGCTCTCAGGACTGAGTTTGTTATCCTTATTAATTTTCTTTTTAAAAAAAATTCTTTTAAGATTTTATTTTTAAGTAATCTCTACACCCAACATGGGGCTCAAACTTAACAACCCTGAGATCAAGAGTCACATGCCCTACTGACTAAAAGCCAGTCGGGCACCCCAGGCCTTATTAATTTTCTAATTTTAATCCTCCTCTGCAAATTTTTTATTTTCTCTTACTGTCTTTTTTTCTTCTTAAAACTCCACTTCTGGCTTTTTTTTTTTTTTTAAACCTCCCTACTCCTTTCTTTTGTCTTATGTGTTTGTCTTCCATAGTAAGATATTGTTAACATTTCAGTATTATGTGATTTAAGGAGACAGGGTCTTCATTGTTTTTCTGTTGTATGGAATGTTATGTATGTGTTGAATGTAAATATTCCCTTAGGTTAATGATGTAGAATTATAAAATTGGATATTTTGATCTAATTTATGTGTTTGGTGTGATATTTTTCAATAATGGAGGGTTTGGTGCTCTCAAAATAATTCTATTCCATTGTAAATAATTGTTACAGTTATACAATAGACATTCACAGAAAGAATGCTATCTGCACTTTGTTTTGGGGAGAAATAATTCCACTATATGATCGTTTCGAGAATTCCCTCCCCTCCAGTATTGTAAACATTCTCAACTGTCTTTATGACAGTATTTTATTTTTCCCCTAGCTTCATTGAAGTATAATTTATATGGATTAAAATTCACCTATTTTTCGTGTGCAGTTTGATTTTGGTTAGTTTCATACAGTCACATAACCACCACCACAATCAGGATACAGAAGTTCCACCATTCTGAAAAGTTTCCTTGTGCCCCTTTGCATATAAGCAGGTGACCTCTGGCCTAAAGCAGCCACTTCAGTACTTTTTTTAAACTGTTAGTGATTTTTAGTATATTGACAAGAGTTGTGGAACCTTCACAATCTAATTTTAGAACATTTCCATCACCCCAGAAAGAAACAGGTGTCTGTTTAAAGTCACTCCCTCTTCCCACCTTTAGCCCTAGCAGTCACTAGTCTACTTTGTGTGTCTGTAGATTTACCTACCTTTTCTGGCAAATACAAGCATACAATATGTTTTATTATTTTGTGTCTGGCTTCTTTCATTGGACATAAACATTATCAAATTTTGAGCATTTTTATGAAATTAAATTTTTTTTAAAACAGGGAATGACTCTACTAATGATGGGGTCAGCAGATGCTCTTCCTGAGGAACCCTCAGCTAAAACTGTCTTTGTAGAAGACATGACAGAAGAACAGTTAGCATCTGCGGTAAGATAGACCATGTTTTATATATTTGATTGCTGCAGTTACTAAGATGCCTTTTAGAAAGTAGCATCTAAATGTTTTGAAGTTTTGGGGCGCCTGGGTAGCTCAGTCGGTTAAGCGTCTGACTCTTGATTTTGGCTCAGGTCATGATCTCAGGGTCGGGGGCTCAGGCCCTGTGACGGGCTCCACCTCTGAGAGAGTCTGCTTGAGATTCTCTCCCTCTCTCTTTGCCCCTTCCCCCTGCTCGAGTGCACACACACTTTCTCTGAAATAAATCTTAAAAAAAAATAAGTGATTTGAAGACTTAATTGGTAATATCAAGATGTGTGTTTTTGTTTATTTATTTTAAAGATTTTATTTATTTAGAACACATTTGTGAGTTGGGGGGAGAGGGAGAGTGAGAATCTCCAGCATACTCCACACTGAGCGTGGAGCCTGACCTGGGGCTCCCCAAGATGTGTGTTTTAGAAGTAAAAGATTTTATTTATGAAGTTGGCTTGAAGGGTCCTTGGATAATTCAATGTAAAGTCAAATTGTGTCTTTAATAAATAAGCGTTGGGCAGTGCTAACAGTGCTATTATTTTATGGGAAAACAGGCTCAAAGAGGATAACTAGTTTAAATGGTGGGATGTTAAAATTCTTAAAACTTTACTTGGCTGGAAATACATACAATTTATCCTTAATTCCAACATTGGTTTAGAAAACTGGTCAACACAAACTTGTCGACTGTTTTTTTTTTTTTTTTTTTTTTTTTTACCATCCAGCATTTTTATAGTATTATTTTCTTTTTTTGAAGTGTTTCTGTGTATACTTTGTCACCCCGTTCTAATGATAAACCTTCAAAGGGGGGGGGCAAGACTGATATGATTGTTCATTTATTATTTTTGAGAAGGGAATTAAAACAATGTTTGTCAACATAATGCAAGTAAACATTTCTGTTAGGAGTATAAAACATTGTTACTTTTGGGTAAAGTTGGAATATAAATTGGTATGAGTTGGTAAGTTATACTTCACAGTGAACTTTAGTGATTTTATATATGCTATGTCCTTTTTTAAAAATGTGTTAATCCTTGTCCTTATCAGATGGAATTACCGTGTGGATTGACAAACCTTGGTAACACTTGTTACATGAATGCTACGGTTCAGTGTATTCGTTCTGTGCCTGAACTCAAAGATGCCCTTAAAAGGTAAGACAGAAGAGAAATGTGAGTCCTTTTGGTGGGTAAGGGAGGTTCACATTGGGGGTGAGTAGTGGTTTGTGTATAATTTTTTAGCAGCTTTACTGAGATATTTATTGTACAGTTCATCCTTTTAAAGTATTCAGTTAAATGGTGTTTATTCACAAGGTTGTACAGCCATCACCACAGTCTGATTTTAGGTTCTTTTCTTACCCCCACCCTGAAAGAAACCTTATATTCATAAGTAGTCACTCATTTTACCCTTCCCACCTCTAGCTCTAGGCAACCATTTATCTACTTTCTGTCTTAAAGATTTGCCTATTCTGCACATTTCATATAAATGGAATCATACAATGGATGACTTTTTGTGACTGGTTTCTTTTACTCAGCGTAATATTTTCTGGGTTTATTCGTGTTGCAGTCTGTATCAGTGCTTCATCCCTTTTTATGTCTGAATAATATTCCAGTATTGATGGACAGACCACATTTTGTTAATCTGTACATCTGTTGATAAACATTTGATTCGTTTCCATTTTGTAGCTCCTTTGAGTAACGTTACTATGAACGTTCAAGGACAAGTTTTTGTGCAGACCAGTTGTTTTCATTTCTTTTGGTTATGAGTGGATTGCTTGGCCATATGGTAACTGTTAAACAGCGTTTTGAGGAACTGCCAAACTGCTAGGCACCATTTTCTGTTCTCAGCGCCAGTGTAAGGGCGTTCCAGTTTCTCCGTCTCCATGCCAATCTTGTTATTGTATGTCTTTGATGGTAGTCATCCTAAGGGTAAAGTGGTATCTCACCGTAGTTGTCATTTGCATTTACGTAATGACTAGTGATGTTGAGCATCCTTTCATGTGCTTACTGGCTTGAATATCTTCTTTGGAGAAATGTTTGTTTAAATCCTTTGCCTGTGTTTTAAATGGTTTGCCTTTTTATTACTCAGTTATAAGTGTTCTTTCTATATTCTGGATACAAGTCCTTTTTCAGATAGAAAATTTGCAAATATTTTCTTTCATTTTGTGAGTTGTCTTTACTTTCTCGATGTTGTTGTTTTGTTAACACAAAAGTTTTTATTTTTGATGAATTTAATTTTTCTTTTGTTTGTGTTTTGTGTGTTTGTGTATCTTATGTATGAAACCATTGCCTAATCCTAGGTCACAAATATTTACTCCTATTTTTTTTTTTAAGAGCTATACAGTTTTAGTTCTTAAATTTAGGTCTCTGATCCATTTTTATTCTGATACATTTTTAGTTAATTTTTATGTATAGTGGGGAGTTGATATCCCATCCTTTTGCAAATGCATATCCAGTTTTTCGAGTACCATTTGTTGAAGACTGCTGTTTTCCCTGTGGAATTGCCCTAGCACCTTTACTGAAAATCATTTGACTATATGATGTATGTAATATATATTTCTGGATCCTCAATTCTAGTTTAGAAATAAATACACTGATTTGTATTGATTTGTCCAGTGCTAGTAATGGTTTTACTAAGAAGTAAAACTTTTTTTTAAGCCATTATACAAAAAAAAAAGAGTAAACAATTTATCCATGTTTTGATGGCCTATGAAATAGTCTATAAATGAGAATCCCTTCTCAGTGAGTATAAATATGGAACTTAAAAAATATGACTTAATTCTGACTAAGTTTATTACAACTGTCTTGTTATATACATTGCCACTTCTTAATGTAGGTTAGAATTCTAAACTGCAATTTGGATTCTTAGCCAGCTTTATGAATGTTAATTCCCCCTCTGTCCCCTTAGTGGCTTGGGCAATGCTTTGATAGAACTGGGCAGTAGAGAGGAGAGAGAAGGATTATGCAGAAACCTGAGAGTAACTGAAGGATTTCTAAATTTCTCTGGTGAATACTTGTCAGGTACTTACGAAGTTGCCTGATTGTAGCTGATATCGTTATTAATGTGCAAGACGCAGGACCTGTCTTCCAGGCACTTATGGTCTTCATTGAGAAAGGCTGTCAAGTTTGTACTGTTTCAGAATTGCTTTAATGGGAAATGTTGAAGTCAAAATTATTTTTCCTCAGGGGTTTGTAGTTATTTCTCCACTACTTTCGTGTGCCCATAGTTACTGATGAGAGATCTAACATCAGTCTTATTTCTTGATTCTTTTCTGTTAATAACTTTTAGGGTTTTTTCTTTATTTTTATTTTTCATAGTTTTCCAGTAGGGTAGGTGTGGGGTTTTCTTTATCTCATTTAGTGCTAAGTGAGCATTTTTTTTTTAAAAGATTTTATTTATTTTTTTTGTGAGAGAAAGTGTGTGTGTGTGTGTGTGTGTGCGTGTGCGCGTGCGTGCACAGTTGGGGGAAAGGGGCAGAGGGAGAAGCAGACTCCCCGCTGAGCAGGGAGCCTGATGCGGGCCTGAATCCCAGGACCCTGAGATCATGACCTGAGCTGAAGGCAGGTGCTTAACCGACTTGAGCCACCCAGGCTTCCTGAGTGAACACTTTCTTGGCCGTTATTTCTTGAGAAAATGCTTCTCTCTTTTATCTAGCTTCCCTAATACTCTGAATAGTAGAATTTCTGGATCTATTTTTATGTTTCTTTTTTTTCTCTGCACTTTTAATTTTTTAATTTTTATGTGCTGTGTTCCAGAAAAGTGCCTCAGTTCTGTTTTATATTTTACTCATTTGTGCATTAGCATTGTTTCACAGCTGCTTATTTATCACAGCCTTCTTTTCTTTAATCTCCTGTTCTTAATTTTGGATGATTCCTGCTTTGATTTCTCTGAGGCTCTGAAGTACTCTTATTTAAAGTACTCTTATTTAAACCCCAGTTTGGTCCTTTTACTTTTAACTCTGTTCTCTTTAGATGTAAGGATTGACCTGTCATTTGTTTGAAGATTGTGTACTTAGGCAGCCACGTTCTCTTACTTCTGTCCCAATTGCAAGTGATCTAATGAGCATCTCGCTCGGCAGCTCCCTGCCCTAGAAGGTGGCACTTGGGACAGACGTGCCTTTCTTCCAAGACTTCCTGTGTACTTTTTTCATCTATGATACCTTCTAGCTTCTATTCCAAGGAGAACACTTTCATGTTTTAGAGTTCTTTCTCTGAGTTTTGTATAAGCAGGGGAGATTTCATCTGGTTGATTCAGTTTTCTTGAAACAAGATGAAGTATTTTATGAATGAATGCTCAGTTTTTATAAGAGGTTGGAAACCCTTGTACTTAACTAACTTAATACAAGAGGACATGGATGGGGTTGTATGTCTTTGGAAAAATGACACTAACTGATAAAATAGGAATGAAAGAAGAGAGGAAAATTTCCATGGAAGGTGTTTTACAACTGGTGATACTGAAGCTCATCCTTAAATACTTAAGAATTTTTATTTGGCAGGTTCTGGAGAGTGGGATGTATGTTGTAAAGGCTAGAAGGGAAATAGACTGGGTTGGCTGAAGAGGCAATGAGGGCCAAGACCCAGAGCTGCAGGTAAAATCTGGTTTGCTTGATGCCGCCCTATAGTGGAACTTCATGATAATGTAGGAGTTCTGAATTTAGAACTTTAAGTGAAAAGCGTATATGGTAAAAATTACCCTTAAATTCTATGAATTACTTAAAAAAACAGTATCTCATGGCCATATTTTTATCTTAATGGAGATTGGCAAGGCATCGCTTGGTAAGTACCACATAGTTTTTTCATTAGCAATTAGTAGGTTGTTATTTTACTCTCATTTTCAGATTTGTATAGGAATGATCTGTTCTTGATAGAACTTAACTATAAAAGTGGTTGGACCCAGGCTTTTGGGGGGGGGCGTTTTAAATGTACATTTTCTGTGTCTAAATATTAGAGTCAGTTTTTTAAATTTGTTTTCCTATGAATTTGTCCTTATGTCTTTAAGATATTTTAGCATAAGAATTCTCTATTTTGGACCTTGTATTCTCCTCCCATTTTCATTTCTTACTTGCACATATATAAATATATGTATATATATATAAATTTCCCCTTGATTATCTTGCCAGAGGTTTGTGTATTTTATTTTTCACAGGTATCAGCTATTAGATTTATTCAGTCACTTCTTTCCATTGTCTGACTCATCCTGCTATTTGTTTGCATTGGTTTGTTTTCCTTAGGCTGTTCTATTTTCTGAGTTCTTAAGTTGTATGCTTAGATCACTTGTTCTTGTGTAGTAATGAGAATACTTAGTTTTGAGTTTTTGCTTCTATTCCCTGTTCATTAGATGAGGCTATTCAGATTTTTTTTTTTTTTTTAAAGATTTTATTTATTTATTTGACAGAGAGAGACAGCCAGCGAGAGAGGGAACACAAGCAGGGGGAGTGGGAGAGGAAGAAGCAGGCTCATAGCGGAAGAGCCTGATGTGGGACTCGATCCCAGAACGCCGGGACCACGCCCTGAGCTGAAGGCAGACGCTTAACCGCTGTGCCACCCAGGCGCCCCTTGTTTTGTTTTTTAAACACTATAAAATCTCTTCCTTTTAACCCCAAATTTGTTTTTAATTACTGACATACAGACATTAACATACAGAAAAGTGTACGAATGAATTATCCCAGAGGGAACACATTTGTGTAACCAACACAAACAGAACCCTATCAGCTTCTTAAAATCCCCTCACAACTCTCCCTTCCTGATTGCTACTCCATCACTCTGTTCAAAATTGTTAATGCTAATGTGACTTTTAACCTCATAGGTTAATTTTGCCTATTTGGAACTCTTTATGAACAGAAACATAGATTGTTCATTTGGGTCTAGCTCATTATTTTTGGCTTAACCATGTGTGTGTAGTTGTAGTTCATTCATGTTCATGCCATTGTATGCACAAATGTACTACCAAATAATTATCCATTTTTCTGTTGGTGAATGTTTGGGTTGAGCTGATATATGATTGATGTGAATATTTCACAGATGGTAGAAAAGCCAAGGCATCCTCTTTTTGTAGGTGATAAAGTATTAATTACACATTAAGTTGATGAATTATATTTGGATTTTCTGTATCATTACTTAACTCTTATATATTGTTGACTTAATAAGACTAGAAAAGGTACTTTTTTTTTTGGTCTGTAAAACCTCTCAGTATTTCTGTGCACATCTCAGTTCTCTTGTCAGTTCCTCCTTTTACTTTCTAACAGTTTTTCTTTGTAAAGTTCAATTGTTAATATTATTTGGTTTATTGAATGGTTTTATCTTAATTAGGAATTAAATGTTTTCTTGGTGTAATGAGAGTTTTTTGTGGGAGGATGATATTAAATCACTCATGATTTTCCATTCTTAGGTATTAAAAAAAAAGATAATTCATTAGTGTAGCCTTTGCCATTAATGTGGGAATAGTTAGAAATGTCACCCTGTAACTAGAAGTAAGATCAGTAACAACAACAGTTGTGTCATTACATACTTCACTGATCTTTTGGGATACGCTTGCTTTATTAGTACTTTATTTCAACTTCAGAAATGCCTTTTAGGTAGTTGTAAACTGTCTGAATGGGAAACTATTACGATTTTCACATTGAGAATGAACGTATGTAATTTAGACATCACTATGAGTTGTATATTGAAAAATTTAAAAAAACCTTGAGTCACAGCAATTTCCAAAAGATCTAAATAAACAAACAAAAAAGAAAAATTATATACAATTAAGAAGTTCTGTTTAACATATTTTCTGTGATCTCTTTCATTCTACTTACATAACACAGAGGTCTTTTTGTTTTTAAATCGAAATATTTACGTAGAGTAAATACCAAATATCTTGTGTTTGTGGGATCAGTTTTGATAAATGCGAATTCTCTATAACCCATTTTACAACTATAGAACATTTCCCTCATCCCAGGATGTTTTTGTTCTTGTACCTTTTCCCAGTCCTCATCCCCTCCACCGCCCAACTCTGCAAGCAGCTACTGATCTCTTACTAGTTTTCTGCATTCTGGAAGTGAAATGTACAGAATGTAACTTATTTTTGGTTTGGCTTAGTTGTTTGAAGTTTAGTGTTTAAAGTTTATCCATGTTACTGATGGTAAGGATAGTCTGGTTGCTCCACATTCTTGCCAATCTTAGTTGATTTCAATCTTTTTCATTTTAGTCCCTCCAGTGGGTGTGTGGTACATACGCATAGTTTTAATCATAGTGGATAGACAATCATTCCCCTACCTCCAGTGTGATATTATCTGAATGATAATTTCTGATCCTGTGTCATAGACATTGTATGAGTGAATACTATAGTTTATTTCCTTTGGATGGCCAGTCCTTTGTGCTGTTGTGAATTAAATGAGAATTATAAATTGAAGGTGAATTTAGAAGTCATTTAATAGAAACACTGCAATGTATAGGTAGACTTGAAAATTAAGTGACTTACTTAATGTTACATAGCAAGTTAATGTTAAATGTAAGTGTATTGACTTTGATTTAATGTTTTTGACATAAGGCTGTTTTTCTTATTTCTGAAAGTATATTTTATTTTCTTTGTAATAATAAACATTAAGTGTGAAACAAAAATGTTTCACATTGTTTTCAGGATTTTTTTTTTTTAAATAAGATAGGAGAAAGAATTTAAATAGGCTTCATTCATCTAAATTCCCTTTTTACTTACTGTTCCTTTTTTGTACATATAATGCTTAAAGGAACAAGACCAGAAGAGAAGAAAATAGAAAGATGGGAACAACAACGCTGACAGAGTTGCAGTTGAGGGTGTCATCATAAGCTCTTTTAATTAGTTTCTTCCCTTTTGAGTTTCAGAATGAATTGAATCCTATTTAATCTTGCCTTAATGTTCCCAGGTATGCAGGTGCCTTGAGAGCTTCAGGGGAAATGGCTTCAGCACAGTATATTACTGCAGGTCAGTATCTTAAATATACTCCTTTCCGACAGGACGGTGTAGTTTCAGTAAATGTTATTTTTCACTCACAGTTTGTTTAGTAGCTTTCAGTTTACAAAATGTGTTTTGTAAAACATCATCTCATTAAAATTGGAGTACTTATACTTAATTTTAAGCAACTTAAGGACTTACTTTATTATCCAAATTATAAACCAATGATGTCTGTCTTTTCTGAAAAACAGTCTGAATTTTTTGGATTAAAGTTAATTTTAGCTTTAGGTTATATTAGTAAAATATATCTCTGGGGATATCCAGAGATAGTTTTTATTGTAGTTGATGCCACCATTGTAAGAGAGAGTCTTAGTGGGTGTTAGTGTAAGGAAATCGTGTATGAGGTATGAGGAGAGGATAGAAATAACTTACTTCTTCATTACATAAGACCATGTATTCTGTCCCCATTTGTTTTGGGCTAGTTTTACAAATGAATACTCTTAAGTCATTGGGTTAGGTCGATAGGGTATTTTTATAGCCATGCCTTTTTGGGGGCAGGGAGAACAGCTTTATTGAGATATAATTCACATCCCTTATAATTTACCCACTTAAACTGTACAATTCATTGTCTTTTAGTATATGCAGAGTTGTGCAGCCATCACCATAGTCACTTTTAGAATGTTTTCATCGCCTTGAAAAAGAAACTAACATTTAGCACTCAACCTGTTTTCTCCTCCCCACTCCCAGCCCTATGCAACTGCTAATCTACTGTCCATCTCAATATATTTGCCTGTTCTGGACTTTTGATATAAATGGAATTATACAGTATGTGGTCTTTTACTGGCTTCTTTCACTAAGAATGTTTTCAAGGTTCGTTCATATTGTAGTATGTATTAGTACTTTATTCCTTTCTATTGCTAAATAAGATTCTGTTGTAGGGATATATCACATTCCATTTGTCCTTTCACCTCTGATAGACATTTGGGTGGTTTCCACTTTTTGACTATTACATGTATTGCTGAAAAGTTGTGCAACCATTTCTGTGGACATAATGTTTTTATTTCTCTTGGGTATGTATCTGGGAGTGGAATTGCTGGGTCATATGGTAACTATATTTAACCTTTTGAGGAACTGTCAGACTGTTTTCCAAAGCAGTTGGCATCATTTTATATCTCCCATGAACGAGGTTTCCAGTTTCCCTTGATAATACTGGGTATTGTCTGTCTTTGATTATAACCAGCCTAGGGGTGTGAAGTGGTATCTCATTGTGGTCAGCTGTTAATTTGTAATACTATAAACAGTACGTTTCTTTGTGTCACTTGGAGTTAGAGATTTTCCTTTGGCCATTTTTTCCTGAAAGTAGATTTATTTTTTGAAATGAAGTTTTTAATGAGAAAAATATGATCACTTGTATCTAGTTTACTTGATCGCTTATGTATCTGAGAGTAACTTGGAATTTCAGGAGCCTCTCCAGTATCCTAGGAGTCTTGTAGTGAAGGGATGAAAGCTACTGTTCTTCATTTTTAAATTTTATTTTTTGCTAACTTTAAATTTAGCACAAAGAACAGTTCTGAGAATTCACCAGTTATTAACTTTTTGTCACATCTGGCTCATCATTCTCTATAACCATGTTCTTTTTTTTTCCAAACTGTTTGAGTAAGGTACAGACATCCTGTCTTATTCCTGAATACTTCAGTATGTATTTCCCAAGAATAAGGACATTCATAACCACAAGACAATTACCATTTCTCAAAATCTAGGAGTTTAACATGGATAAAGTACTCTAAAATACAGACTACTTAAATTTGGCAGTTGACCCAGTATTGCCCATTATAAAGTTGTTTCTCTTTTTTGGTTTGGGAGCTGGTTTAGGATCACATATTGATTGCATTCGGTTGTCATGTCCTACTAGTCTCTCTCAGTGTACAGTGAGTGCATTTTTGACCTTTTTCTTTTAAACTGATGAAATACTTTGAGATGCTCTGTTTATGGTATATATTAAATCCTAAATCTTTTTTTATTTTGAGTAATGTATCACCTTAAAGTTTTATTACAATTATTACAATTTAGGCCTTTTTATTTTAATTTTATTTTTTAATTTTATTTTTTTAAAGATTTTATTTATTTATTTGACACAGAGACCGCCAGTGAGAGAGACAGCCAGGGAGAGAGAGACAAGCAGGGGGAGTGGGAGAGGAAGAAGCAGGCTTCCAGCAGAGGAGCCTGATGTGGGGCTCGATCCCAGGACTCTGGGATCACGCCCCGAGCCAAAGGCAGACGCTTAACGACTGAGCCACCTAGGTGCCCCGAGGCCTTTTTATTTTAAAAAACATTGGATTGGTAGTGATACATGATTTTAGCTGTCCCTCCCCGCCAAAATTTTTTTGTAAAGATTATTTATTTGTAAGAGAGCACACCTGCACACAATCAGGGAGAGCAGCAGAGGGAGAGGGAGAAGCAGGCTCTCCATTGAGCAGGGAGCCCGATGTGGTGGGGCTCAGTCCCAGGACACAGGGATCATGACTGGAGCCGAAGGCAGATGCTTAACTGAGCTACCCAGGGACCCCTCAAAAATATTTTTGAACACCACATTTAGTTGTCTTATTTGGGAACATTTTATTAAACACTGGGTTTGTGCTGAGATGTAGTATTTGCTGGGCTTCAGTTTGTATAATAATGGTAGATAACATTTCACCTATTAGTTAACAAAACAAGTCCAGTTAGGCTAGACTAGAATTTTGCTGTACCATGAAGTAAGGGCAAGGTGTGATAGCTAGGAAGTCAGCAGAGGAAGAGTATTCTGAACTCCCAGAGCAGGACTGAGTCTATGACCATGAGGTTTATGAAGGTGAGAGAGGATAGTGGAGGAAAGATTTTGAAGAAAGCAAATTAGTTTTGGTTTTTAGCTATAAATAGAGTAAGGAAGTATGTTTAAAAGATTTTAAAATTTAGGATTTGAGTAGATGGGAACCAAGTATAGGCTTAACGGGAGGTGGGTTGAGAGTGGTGACCTGATGGCCTGATAATGGCATAGTACCAGAACAGTAACATTAGCCTGTTTGATCCCTAGACAGAGGTTATGTGTTCTCTGCGGTGAATGAATATGCCTTGCTTTGTTTGGGAAGACAAAGGGCTGGCAAGGAGAGAGAGAGACTGAGGGGCAGGACTCAGAAGTTGTTTATAGTTAGTGATTACATTATAAAGTCTGGTCAGTTCTTCAAGATTTAAAAACAAATCTTTTTCTTATTGGGAATTTGACAACTACAAAAAGAGTAGGTATACTTAAAAATACTACTCAGCAGTTTTTCTTTGTATAAGTCCAGGATTAATTTACAGTAAATGTATTAAATATGTCACTGTTTTATTAAAGCAGTGTTTGCTTTGTTTTTAAGCCCTTAGAGATTTGTTTGACTCCATGGATAAAACTTCTTCTAGTATTCCACCTATTATTCTCCTGCAGTTTTTGCACATGGCTTTTCCACAGTTTGCAGAGAAGGGTGAACAAGGACAATACCTTCAACAGGTAAACAGGGCAAGGTTCTGTGGTTTTCATTTTGTAAATGTAAAACTTAGGTGGTGTACACTTACCATGTGTGTTTGTATTTCCAAACATACTCGTTATCAGTCCTCTCTGGTTCACAACATCCTTATGTCTTGCCTGGAGTGGTCTGTTAACTATTACCTTGCTTCTGTTTTTGTCCTTCTGCACACAGCCTCCAGAGTCCTTTATAAAATGTAAACAGGATTATGTTTGTCCCTTATTCGTTATCTCATAGTGATTTTTTTTTTATCCCAGTCCTGAATAATCTAGCTCCTGGCTCCCTATCTGAGCTCCTCATGTGCCACTCTTCCCCCTTGCTTACTTCTTTGGCTCTCAAACACACTGGCTTCCTGGTTATTTTTAAACCCTCCAGTATCCTCTTTCTTCAGGGTCTTTGCTCTCACTTCTTTGGCTCTCAGATACGTGCATGGCTTGCTTCCTCACCTCGTTCAGGTCTCATGGCTCAAATGTCAAGGCATCACAGAAGTTTTCTTGACTCTCCTATTGAAATAGCACACTTCTTTCCCCTCATCACTTTCTGCTCCCGTATCGCTTTTTTTTTTTATCATAACTCTTCTCTTTAGGTGAATTTATGTTATATTTTGTTTATGTTCCCATTGGAGAACTTTTTCTGTTTTGGTTACTGCTGTGTTTATTCCTGTGTCTTAAAACAGTGGTTAGCAGAAGGAGGAGCTCAGTAAATATCTCTTGAATGAATGAATGTTCTGGAATTCCTCATTGTTTTGAAGATCCTATAACATCTAATTTGAGTTAATATTTTTAAATTAAAAAAATAGCCTTCTTCCTTTCCCTAATGAAACAGTAATTCTTTTGGAAGGATTTTGTAGATAAAAGAATATCACAGCCAGAATTACTTACTTTGTCATTTTAAAATTACAGGATGCTAATGAATGTTGGATACAAATGATGCGAGTATTGCAACAGAAATTGGAAGCCATAGAGGATGATTCTGTTAAAGAGGTAATTGACACATGTTTGTGGTTATAGGTTTTCATTATACCTTGATAATTATACCCCCCGACCTCAAAAGCTTGAAATAAATTCATCCTAATAGATAGACATGTATTTGAATACTTTAGATGCTCGATCTATGGTTGGAAATTGAAAGCTTGCATTGGACACTTGAATTCATTGTATTATTTATTAAACGTAATTGATACTGTTGAGCATCTGTAGTCTTTTGGTAATGTTTTTTGAACAGAGGCTTTTACAGAAAGGGATTACATTTTAAAAAGCTTAAATATGTATTTACTAAACTGGATTGTGTGGGGAAAATATACATTAATATCTATATAAAGTAAAATTGGAACTTTTATTTCATTTTAATTTTTGCAGACAGATTCTTCATCTGCATCAGCAGCGACACCTTCTAAAAAGAAAAGTTTAATTGATCAGTTCTTCGGAGTTGAGTTTGAAACTACGTATCCTTATGAGCCAAGATTTGTAGAGACTGTACTCATAACTTACTAGAAGTGAATTGGTATCAGTAGCATTGTTGACTGGAGTGGTGGGTGGGGTATATAGAAAAATTCTTCAGAGGCTTTTATGCCTAAAAGATATAATGAAACTTAGGAATTTTGGAACAATACCCAATCAGAGTAATCCTAAAGTTTATGTAAATGGACACTTCAAGGATATTCATTATTTTTTCCTGAGAATATCTTTAGCAGAGTCAGCCTCATTAATTCACTTCATAGGGAATTTTTAATTGTGTGAAAGAGTGTATCAAGCAGATTATATGCATGAGATTGAACCAGTTCATAAAACGTGAATTCATGAATTCAGGGAAGGACTATTTTCTGGGTCATGGGTAGAAGCTTAAAGATTTCTGTTTATATATCTTTGTGTTAAAACTATTTGAAGACTGTGTAGGTACCAACTTACATTTGTTTAGAGTTTATCCTTTTATTACTTTATTATTCATTACTCATGTTGTTGGTAAGTGCATGAAGCCCTTGAAAGTATGTTGAAACAAATATGGGAAACCAAAATGTTTTAAATACCAATGAACAATGCTATTGATTTTTTAAATTCCAGTGTAGTTAATATACAGTGTTAGATTAGTTTCAGATGTACAATATAGTGATTCAGCAGTTCCATACATTACTCAGTGCCTATCACAGTAAGTGTACTCTTAATCCCCATCACCTATTTCACCCATACCCTCACCCACCTCCTTCGTTCTTGAGAATGAAATCATACAGTATTTGTCTTTCTCTGACCAACTTATTTCACTTAGCATTATACACCTTTGATCCATCCATGTTGTTGCGAATAGCAAGATTTCATTCTTTTTTATGGCTGAATAATATAGTATTGTATATACCCCCCACATCTTCTTTATCCATTCGTCTGTCGATGGACACTTGGGGTGCTTCCGTAATTTGGCCATTGTAAATAATGCTGCAGTAAACATAGGGGTGCATATGTCTTTCCGAATTAGTGTTTTTGTATTCTTTGGGTAAATACCTAGTAGTGGAATTACTGGATCATATGGTAGTACTGTTTTTAATTTGTGGAAACTCCACACTGTTTTCCACGGTGGCTGCACCGTTTTACATTCCTATCCACAGTGCATGAGGGTTCCTTTTTCTCCTATCCCTCACCAACACTTGCTTTTTTTTTTTTTTTTTTTAAGAGAGGGAGAGAAAGGTGGGGGTAAGGGAGGGGGAGAGGGAGAATCTTAAGTAGGCTTCATGTCCAGTGCAGAGCCTGATGTGGGGCTCTGTCTCCGACTCCAAGATGATGACCTGAGGTGAAATCAAGAGTTGAACGTTTAACCAACTAAGCCACCCAGGGGCCCCAACAGTTGTTTTTGTGTTTCTGAGAGTTGTGAGGTGACACCGTGGTTTTGATTTGCATTCCCTGATGATCAGTGACGTTGAACATCTTTTCATGTGTTGTCCATCTATATGTCTTTGGAGAAATGTCTGTTCTCTTTATGTCTTCTGCCCATTTTTTAATTGAATTATTATTTTGGTGTTGTGTAAGTTCTTCATATATTTTGGATACTAACCCTTTATTGGATGTCATTTGCAAATATTGATGCTATTAATTTTAATACCATTAGGATGATTTATTACATTCACCATACAACCTATTCTAGCAGATTGATTACCTGTTGGTATATTCCTTATCTTACTTCTCAAAGCATGAAATGTACAGAATCTGAAGAAGAAGAGGTCACTAAAGGAAAGGAAAATCAGCTTCAGCTTAGCTGTTTTATCAATCAGGAAGTCAAGTATCTTTTTACAGGACTTAAATTGGTAAGATCAGTTACAGTTGATCCTCATTATAAATGGATTCTGTATTTGCAGATGCATCTAATTTATCTGTAATTCTAACATCAGTACTTGGTGCTTTCATAGTCCTTTGTAGACACGCTTTTTGTGGCAAAAATTTTGAGTTGCCAGACACAGTCTCACTTGAGGTCCAAAAAGGTGATGGTCTGCCTTCTTGTTTCAGCTCATACTATTACCAAGTGTCCTTTTACAGTAATTTTAGTACCACAATTTTTTGCAGTTTTGTGCTTTTTGTTGGTGATTTGCTGTTTAAAATGGCCTTCAGCCGTAGTGCTGAAGTGCTGTCTAGTGTTCTAAGCCTAAGAAGGCTGTGTGTGAATGTTTATTAGATAAGCCTTAAGGAGAAAATGTTTGTTAGATAAGCTTCATTTAGGGATGAGTTACCGTATAGTTGGCTGTGAAGACAGTAAGTTGTCATTAAATAGAAACGTGTAACACAAGGTTGTGTATTGATAGGTCGACAAATATATTGTGACCAGAGGCTTGCAGGAGGCCTCTGAGGGTATATAATGAGGGTTTATCAGTAATGATGAGGTATAAACTGGGATTGTTCTGTGCCAGTCAGGCTGCGCAGGCCCGCTGCACACCAGTATTGCAGTTGAGGTCCTGGAATGTAAGTGACTTCATTGCTTTGTGGCAGAGCTGGGTCTAGGACTTGATTCTCTCATTCTCCAGTTAGTGTTCTTTCCCCATTTTCATACTATGGAATCCACTCGAATGAGCAGATAAAATATAACAATTTTGCTTGCTAATGTAGTACTTTGATATGGTTTGGGAAATATGTACATGGTTTGAAGGATAAGCAGTGCATTGGGGGCGGGGATGGCATTCATAAACAAGATAATTTGTCATCAGGGAGTTCCCATCTACAATTGGGGTAAGATCACTTAGGGGAGTGGTTGGTAAATGCAGCATAAGAGGCAAATAGAAAGTAATATTCTCTGCTCTGTGATACTGAGGGGAGTGTAGTGAGGCATACTGGCTTTTAAGAGAAGTTCATTTTAAAAGGTTAAAAATAATAACTAACCACGAAGAGTCGTATAACAAATTATGACGTGCAAGTTTCAGGGCATCAGAACATGAAGCATAAGCGTAATTGGAGAGTAGAGAATGGAATGTTTTGGCAGGGACTCTCCAGGATATTTTTCCTCATAACTTTATAAAATTCCAGAAAAACTAAGTATACTTGGAACTTCTGGATGGTAGTGGATTGGTGATAATATGTACAGCTTACCTGATGACATCACGCCGACACGAACTCTTGAAAAGCGCGTATTTCTGCGGTGTTTCATTGTCTTGCCCGTTGTTTAGATGCTTTACCATCATTTGTTCTGATTAGAGTAATTTCGCTCCATATTTCTTTACCTCTTTGCTGCCAAACAGACTTGATTAAATGTTAGAAAGCTACACAGTGATTCCTTTTGTAATGAGATTAATAATTTTTAAAAATTAAAAAAAAATTACACGAGTAACATGCTTATAGTGAACATGAACAGTATATTTTTAACTCTAATTTCTTGTGTATTAATGTTCTTACGAAGCAGAGCACATTAGTAGTGCTTTTTTAAATGTTAGAAATAGTAGCTTATGTTTATTGAATATAGAATATATGCCAAATCGTTGTCCGTGGTTTTACATGCACTAACTTCTGTAGTTCCAACAACAGCACTGTGATGTAGGCATTGTCATCATTTCCATATGATGCCCAGAGGGGTCACTGTCTCTCTGAGTGTCACACAGGCTGTAAAAAATGGAAGGCAGACATGATGGTTAAGATATGTATAGTCGCTAAAGGCTTTTCCACATTTGTTAGATCAACAGGTTTTCTGTGTGATGACTTTTCTCAAATTTGAGAATGATTGGTTCTAGAGGCTTTGATACATAAGGAATAAGAACAAGGGTTTCCTATATTCTCATAATTGTCCTCCTGTGTGAGTATTCTGATAATCTGTATGTAGACAGAACCATACAGGCTTTTTTATGTTCTATGAAATACGGTGTAAACTCAGAATCTGAGCAACATTTGGGTCACAGTTTAAAACTTCAAACATTATTTATATTCTGAGGAGTTCACACCAGTAGAAATTGTTACCTTTTATATGCTGAAGTATATCTAAAAGCCTTCCTATATTGTCTTCATTGAAATTATTTTTCAGTGGTATGAATACATTGACATGTATTGTCTATTAAGGAGTCCTAATTTTTAGAAGAGCTGAAAGTGTGATTCTAGGGGCGCCTGGCTGGCATGTGACTCTTGATCCTCGAGGTCATCAGTTCAAGCCCCACTTTGCATGTAGAGCTTACTTTTAAAAAAAAAGTATGGTTCTGTATTGCAGAAAAAAATTCTTTAAAACTAAAAATGTTTGGTCTTCTGTTCTTTTTTTTAGCGACTTCAGGAAGAAATCACCAAACAGTCTCCAACATTGCAAAGAAATGCTTTATATATCAAATCTGTAAGTTGTGCTTTCCTTTTGAAATTGAATCCATTTTGATGAAAGGTTTCCGAAAAGTTAGTTCATTTTACCCAGTCTTTGTTTTTACCAAACCAAGGCATTAAAAACTTGTGTGGTATTTGCATGTGATAAGATTTCTTGCATTTTTTTTCCCTCCTCAGTCTAAGATCAGCCGACTACCTGCTTACTTGACTATTCAGATGGTTCGATTTTTTTATAAAGAGAAGGAATCTGTGAATGCTAAAGTTCTTAAGGTTAGTAATGAACTTCAGTATAATAAAATATTGTAATTCTTTGACAGCAATCCCTAATTCACAATAGGTTTCTTTCTTCCTTTAGGGGTAAACTTTCTTTGAAATATTTTAAGTAGGGAAGTTACTAACATTAGACAAGTGGTTCTTTTTTTAAGATTTTATTTGTCAGAGAGTGTGCGTGCATGAGCAGGGAGAGCGGGAGGCAGAGGGAGAAGCAAGTAAGCAAGTTTCCTGCTTTAGCAAGGAGCCTGATGTAGGAGTCAATCCCGGTACCCTGGGATCTTGACCTGAGCTGAAGGCAGACACATAATCAACTGAACCACCCAGGTGCCCTTGTCCTTTTTATTTTAACTCATACAGATGCCTGACTTTTACCACCAGCCCACCCCTAGCATTTGATTAAGTAGGGCCTGCAGTCCTAAAAATTTTTCAAAAGATTCGCAATTAGTTCTGATGGATGCCCTCCACTCCCCAGAAATACTGCTGTAGACCAGATGCTCAGCTCCACAGATAACTGACAGCAAGTTTAGAGGATTGGAGTGTGGGGTAGGATGGGGGTGTGGGGTAGGAAGCATTAAAACATGCTGCACTCTCTAGTGCAGTAATTGTAATCTCTTGAGTAAGAACCAGCCTTACGATGTAGCTCTTCTGTAGAACTGTAGCTCTGCTACATACCCACAGTCCTTGATCTTTCGGAGAGGTATATGTAATTCTAGCCTCTTGAGCTGAAATTCATAGTACGATTTCAGATATACTTACTGTTACATGATAAGGTTAAATGTAGTTGGAGTGTTTACTATTGTTAACTTTATGTATTAGTAGTTATTGAACCATATCACTATTATTTTTATGTAAAGGTGTATTTCACATTACAGAAAGTCATTAAGTGATGCCATTTGTAAATTGATTCCATTGTCAGTGGTAGGTATGCATTATTTTCACAGCAACTGATGTGCTGTGTTTCTGAAATGCTGCTTTTGTCATAGAAATTTTGGTAACTCTTCTGTGGTCAGAGTCATGGGTTTAACTGGAAAAAAAGCTAAGCAAATTTTTTTAATCTTAAAAAGTTAGGACCAGGGGCGCCTGGTTGGCTGTCAGCAGAGCATGCGACTCTTGATCTTAGGGTCCTGAATTCAAGCCCCACACTGGGCATGGAGCCTATTTAAAAAAAAAAAAAAATTGGGACCAGATTGAACATAAACACTGTGATGTTTTCAGCTGCATAGATTTCCAGGTGATTTTTTAAATAAATTTTATTTTCAACTTCTTTGAATTATGGAAGTATTACTATAAAAGTATGATAGATATTTTAAATAACTACCTTTATAAGTGTGTTTACACATATTTTTTCTTTTTGGTTTGTATATAGGATGTTAAATTTCCTCTTATGTTGGATGTGTATGAACTGTGTACCCCAGAACTTCAGGAGAAAATGGTCTCTTTTCGATCAAAATTCAAGGATCTAGAAGATAAAAAAGTGAATCAGCAGCCAAAGACAGTAGGTTCTTATTGCTGATTTTCTTACCTTAATAGTGTAACAAAGTAATTGTTGAATACTGATTAATCTCTTAGTAATTACTTTGTTAATCTCTTGGTAAAAATGGATGAACCTGTATTTTATTTAGCACATATACAAAGTTTTTGGTGTATTTTAGCATAAGAAAAAGAACTCTAGTGATGGTAAATAGGCCCTTTAAGGTAGAGTAAGCTTAATATTTTCTTTTCTTCTGTAATCCACAGCCTGGATCCCTTTTGTATTTATCTCCTCAAAGCATTTCACATAAAATCTTGCCTAGTATTTTCATTGTATTTTATTTTCCTTGTAAGTCATGGAGTTATCTCTATTTTTAGACGGAAGTAGTGGTGTAGAATATTGGCTCATTTATGCCTACTGTGACAAATAAGTTGTATCTTTAAATTTTTTATTTAATTTATATTTAAATTCAAGTTACCTAACATACCGTGAAATATTGGTTTCAGGAGAATTCAATGATTCATCATTTTACGTACAACATCCAGTGCTCATCGAAACTAGTGCCCTCCTTAATGCCCATCATCTTGTAGCCCATCCCCCACCTGCCTCCCTCCAGCAACCTTGTTTGTTCTGTGTGGTTAAGGGTCTCTAATGGTTTGTTTGACTCTTTTTTCCCATGTTTATCTGTTTTGTTTCTTAAATTCCACATGAGTGAAATCATATGGTATTTGTCTTTCTCTGACTGACTTATTTCACTTACTTCACTCTAGCTCCATTCACGTCATTGCCAATGGCAAGATTTCATTCTTTTTGATGGTTAAGTAATATTCCTGTGTGTGTGTGTGTGTGTGTGTGTGTGTGTGTGTGTGTGTGTACACATGTCTTTATCCATTCATCAGTCGATAGACATTTGGCCTCTTTCCATAGTTTGGCTGTTGTTGATAATGCTGCTGTCAACATCAGGATATATGTACCGCTTCGAATCTGTCTTCTTGTATCATTTGGATAAATACCCAGTAGTGCAACTGCTGGGTCATAGGGTAGTTCTGTTTTTAACTTTTTGGGGCCCCTCCACACTGTTTTCCGGAGTGGATGCACCAGTTTGCATTCCCACCAACAGTGCAAGACGGTTCCCCTTTCTCTGTCTCTGCATCCTCACCAACACCTGTTGTTTCTTGTGTTGTTAATTTTAGCCATTCTGACAGGTGTGGTAAATTGTATTTTTAAAATAAGTGCTGCTTGTATGCCTGCCTGTAACTGCTAAAATCACCACCTTAGGAAACTTTATATTTAGTAAGTTGTATTATTTTAGGTTCAGATAGGGTACAGCTGAACTGTGTTGGATTTTTTTTTTCCCCACAATGAAAAAGATCTTCCTGGTAACTAGAAATATTTCCAGTGTGATACTATATATCAAATTTAAATTCTTCTGCAAATTGTGTGTGTCTGTGTATGTTAAATGCTTTTTTTTTAAATATTAAACTTTATTTTGAGATAGTTGTAGAATCACATGAATTTATAAGAAATAATATGAAGAGGGGCGCCTTGGTGGCTCAGTCCATTAAGCGTCCGCCTTTGGCTCAGGTCATGATCTCGGTCCTGGGATCGAGCCCCACATCAGGCTCCCTGCTCAGCTCCCCCACTCCCTCAGTCTGCCACTCCCCCTACTTGTTCATGTGCTCTCTCTGTCAAATAAATAAATAAAATCTTAAAAAAAAAATATGAAGAGATCCGAGTACCTTTTACCAAGTTGTCCCTGTGGTAATATCTTGCAAAACAGTAATACGGTATCACCACTTGGGTATTGACTTTGATGCAGTCTTGATACAGTACATTCTCATCACCGCAAAGATTCTACATACTGCCCCTTTACAGCCAAACCTGCTTTCCTTTGGCCCCTGCCGCCTCCTCAATTCCTAGCAACTGCTAACCTGTTCTCCATTTCTGTAGTTTTGTCATTTTGAGATATGAAATGGAATATACATATACACACACACACACACACACTATATATTATATATACTATGTAGTATATAATATATAATATATAAATGGAATCATATAGTATGTAACTTCTTGGGATATTCTTTCTCAGCGTACATAATTCTCAGGAAATTAGCCCAAATCATTTTGTATAGCAGTAGTTCCTTTTTAATTGCTGAATAGTATTTCATGGTATGCATATACCACATTTTGCTTAACTATTCAGCTGTTAAAGGACAGCTGGTTTGTTTCTAGTTTTGTTTATTTTGAATAAAGCTGCTGTAAGCACGCATGTACCATTTTTAAAAAAGATTTTTTATTTGAAAGAGACAGAGCATGAGTAGGGGGAATGGCAGAGAGAGAGAGGGAGAAGCAGACTCCTTGCTGAGCAGGGAGCCCGATGCGGGGCTCAATCCCAGGACCCTGGGATCATGACCTTGAGCCGAAGGCAGACACTTAACCGACTGAGCCACCCAGGCGCCCCTCATGTACCAGTTTCAGTGTAAACATAACTTTTCATTTCTCTGGGAATAAATACCCAGTAGTATAATTGCTAGATTGCATGGTAGTTGTGTATTTAATTTTTAAAGAAACTGTCAAAGGTTTTCCATAGGGACTGTACCATTTTAGATGCTTGTTAGCAGTGTATGACTGATCCACTTTGTATATTCTTGCTAGAATTTGGTGTCAGTATTCTTTATTTTAGCCATTTGGATAGGTTTGCAATGATATTTCATTATGGTTTTTAATTTGCTTTTTCCTAATGGCTAATGATATTGAATGTGTCTTCATGTATTTATTTGTTACCTGTATATCCTCTTTGGTGAAATGTTTCTTCATGGCTTCTCTTCATTTTCTAATTGTGCTATTTTTCACTCTTGAATTTTGGGAGTTCTTTATATTATAAATACTAATCCTTTGTCAGATACATGGCTTTCAAATATTTCCTTCTTGCCTTTTTCTTGTCTTTTCATCTTCTTTAGGGTCTTTTGCAGAGGAAAAGTTTTTAATTTTTAGGTAATCCACTGTATTTTTTCCTTTGGTTGTTCTTGATTTTGGTGTCTTATCTAATTAACCATTGCCTAGTTAAAGGCCACGAAGATTTATATCTGTTTTATAGTTTCAGTTCTTCCCGTTCAGGTTTTTGATCCATTCTGGGTTAATTTTTGTGGATGGGATGAGGTTGCATATCCATATTCATTCTGTTGCATGTGAATATCCTATTCTTTGCCCATTGAATGGTCTTGGTACCCTTTAGGAGACTCAGTTGACTGTAGATACATATTTCTGGACTCTCAGTTTTATTCCACAGGTTGTTGTGGAATTTCCCTTGAGACTTTTCTTTGACCCGGTTATTTAGAAGTGTCTTGTTTCGTTTTCAAATATTTGGAAATTTTTCTGTCATCTTGCTGTTACTGCTTCTAGTTTGATTTCATTGTGGTGAGAGAACACACTTGTGTGATTTAAATTCCTTTAAATTTGTTCAAGGTTGCTTTATGGCTTGGGATGTGATCTGTCTTGGTATGTGTTCCTTGGGTATTTGGAAAAAAAATTGTATTCTGTTGTTGAATGGAATGAACGTTCTCTAGATGTTGATTAGATCCAGTTGGTTGATGGTGGTGTTGCATGTTCGTATAACCATGCCATTTTTTAGAGTTTTTCTGTCAGTTTTTGTGAGAGAAGCGAGAAAGCTAAAATTGTCTTTTATGTGTTTCTCCATTCAGTTCTGTCAGCTTTTGCTTTCCATGTTTTGTAGCTCTGTTATTTGGTGCCTACACCATTAGGATTGCTGCGTATTCTTGGTGCAGTGACCCTTTTATATTATGCGACGTCCTTTTCTGTCCCTGGTGTAATTTTCTTTACTCTGAAGTCTACTTTTCTGATATTAATATTGCCAGTGCTGCTTTGTTTTTGTTAATGTTTGCTTGATGTACTTTTGTATTTTTTTACTTTAAATTTGCCTATATTATTATATTTGAAGAGTTTCTTATAGACAGCACAGAGTTGGTCATGTTTTTTAATACACTGTTAATCTCTTATTGGTATATTTAGACCATTTACACTCAATGTAACTTGATTTGTTAGTTAAATCTGTGTTACATTTTGCTTTCTCTTTGTTCTCTCACTTCTTATTGCCTTTAGGTTACTTGAACATAGAATTCTAATTTGACTTATCTACAATTTTTTAAAAATCTTTTTCTTTGTATACCTTTTTCTATGGTTGCTCTAGGTGTCAAATTTTAGTATAAAAAGGAATGGTTGACTTAACTGCCATTTTTTTTGTTGTAAGAGCCTTTGACTTCTTGTCACTCTAGCAGTCTTTAAACTACTTGCGTCGTGTTCATTAGCATTATAGTTTTCAAGGACTTTGTGTCCATATGCCTAGATAAGTTTAATTTTTTTGTATTACACAGTGAAATGGAATTCCCATCAAAGATCTTTATCTAAAATAGTAAATCCTGTCTCTTTCAATATTAGGTAAATATTTACTGAATTAAATATTTCACCTCATTTAAGCTAAGTTCATTCAGTTCATTTGAGCAGGCGGCCGTGTCTTAGTAGGTTTAACGTTAGTTGCAGTAATTCGACTTTTCTGTTTCATTGCGGTAACTTTTTTTTTTTAATCCTATGTGGTTTGATAGTGTTTTGGTAAAAATACAGAATTGGGTTTTCCTTTTCTACCGTAGAGCATTGTTTATCTGTACTGTTCTGTTCACTAGTATGCTGTAGGTTTAGTGGCTTAGGGTTGGTCCTAGAATTGGAGGGTCTGTTTCTACGCATACAAGATTGAATATTGTTGAAGTGTAGCTCCTTTGGCTTTACAGTTTTGTTAGCTATAGTTATATCATTTTAATAATTTGTAGTGTTTTGCATTGTAGTCAGTAAATATTTGTGGAAATGAATACTTATAGAGAATACAAATTTTATTTCCAATATCATGATTTAACATTTTTTTCCCCTCAGAGTGACAAAAAGAGTAGTCCCCAGAAAGAAGTTAAATATGAGCCCTTTTCTTTTGCTGATGGTAAGTGGAAAAAATCATTTCAGTTGAGTTACTGTGTGTATGTGTGTCTGCTTAAGGTAAAATTATTGTCTTGGCACTTAATCTATTTTTTTTCAGGGATCATGCTTTTTTAAAAAGAAATTTTTCTTAAAATACAATTTACCTTAATTAGACAAACAGTAAAAATCAGTCTTTTTAGAATGTAGTTCTATGAATAATATCATACTTCTTAAAATATCTTCCATAAATCCTTAACTTTGACCTGTAGTATCTTACTGAATTCTATTAATGGGCTAACCCTCAGACTTCCTGCTTGCTGCCCAACTGGAGAAAGCATGTCTCTTCATTGTCTAATATTGTTGGATTTGCATCTTTCTTTAGACATTGGCTCCAATAATTGTGGATACTATGACTTACAAGCAGTGTTAACACATCAGGGAAGGTCTAGCTCTTCAGGCCATTATGTATCATGGGTGAAAAGGAAACAAGGTAAGGATTCTGTTTTTTGTTTGTTTTCTCCAATTGTTAATCATTTTAACAGTTTATTTAGTACAAATTTTATAGCACAGTGGTTTTCAAACTTTTTGGTCTCAGAACCCCTTTACATTCTTAATTGTTGAGGTCCACAAAGAGCTTTTGTTTATGAGGATTCTCTTTTTTTTTTTTTTAAATAATGATTTTTTAATATATTATGTCAGTCACCATACAGTACATCCCCGGTTTTCGATGTAAGGCTCGATGATTCATTAGTTGTGTACAACACCCAGTGCACCATGCAATACGTGCCCTCCTTACTACCCATCACCGGTCTATCCCGTTCCCCCACCCCCCTCCCCTCTGTGGCCCTCAGTTTGTTTCTCATAGTCCATAGTCTCTCATGTTTCATTCCCCCTTCTGATTACCCCCCCTTTCTTTATCCCTTTCTTCCCCTACTGATCATTCTAGTTCTTATGTTCCATAGATGAGAGAAATCATATGATAGTTGTCTTTCTCTGCTTGACTTATTTCACTAAGCATTATCTCCTATGAGGATTCTCTTTAATATTTACTATAATAGAAATTAAAACTGAGAAATTAACTCGTTGGAAACTGATAGTAATAAAACCATTATATCTCACATAAATAGCAAAGATAACAATATTTTCCAAAACAAAAAAATAGCAAGAAATAGTATTGATTTGTTTTTGTAGGTCTGCTTTGTCTGGCTTAATAGGAGACAGCTGGATCCTCCTGTTTCTCCATTTAGTCTCTTGCTTTATCACATATCCTGTGACTTCTGGAAAATTCCAAAGCACACTTGAGAGAATGAGGGGAAAAAGGCAAATAATGCTTTAGTAGTGTTATAAAAAAATTGTGACCTTCATGGTACCCCCGAAATGGTCTTGGAACCTGAGTAGTCCCTGAACCACACTTTGAAAACTCTTAGTATGGCAGATGGAATACTGCTGTGCATAAAATTACTCAGTACCTATTTTTGAAATGGAACTGAGGAAACCATGTATGATACTACTTTCATTTTCTTCTCTTGTTCTTTAGATGAATGGATTAAGTTTGACGACGATAAGGTCAGCATCGTGACACCAGAGGATATCTTGCGGCTTTCTGGTGGTGGAGACTGGCACATAGCATATGTTTTACTCTATGGGCCCCGCAGAGTTGAAATAATGGAAGAGGAAAGTGAACAGTAATCTTCATTTTAGCTATTTATGTTTAGGTGTGAAATAAATGTTATTTGTTGATCATTTCTATAACCCAGAGCTGTAGAGGAAGATATTTAGGTGGTTTTATGTGTTTTCCCCTCTCATGTGGAACAAAAGGGGGTGAAGCAGACCACTCTGTGGATCAACCCAAAAAATTACAGAAAAAAAAAGAAAATTGCCTTTGGACTTGTGCTGCCCTGTATAAAGGTTGCAGGAAGACATTTTTAAAAAGCTTATTTCTTGCATTAATTTTTAAAAGTTCTGATTTGAAATGCCTTTCAGCCATTACCTTTGGTGATTCAATTTTTTCTCCCTGCCTTTTTCAGCCCAGGATTCAGCAATCAGATGTTTATTGCACACCTATTCCTCTTTTTGTTGTTGTTGTTCTTGCATGGTTCAAACCACCAGTGATTCATAGCTGCCCGTCCTTTGCCTTATCTAACAAAAATTTTGCCAGGAAGGTGGAAAGGAAGTAAGTGTTGCTCTCATTGTGTTACTCAGTGCTGCTGCCCACATCCCATGGAAACATGGGTACAATCAAGTATTTGTCCAGCCTGACTGTTGCTGGCTTTTCGTGACTTTAAAATAAATTGTGATCAGTAATAGTACATTTGATTATACATTCATTATTGTGTCTCTCTGATGTACTATGGTTTGTATATTTAACTTTGCAATGGTTTTGTAGTAATCAACCTTAAAAAAGTTGACAAGCTCTGGTTGCTTATTTTTAGAACATGAGGATATTTAATAAAAAAAAGAGGGACGTACAGCTTCTGACCTCAAGTCTTTTGTCTACTGAGTGTTGGAGCTTGGGTTAAGTCTAGGAATATTTAATATCACGCAGTTGCTGCAGGTGGTTAGTTTACTCTGTTAAGCATCCATCTAAAAATGTTCTCTCTTCTGCCTTCTCACATTGTTCTGTTTAAAAGAAATATATAAAGTTGTAAAAGTAACGGAGTTCTTTGGATGCTGAATGCAGTGATGTTTATTGGTCTGTCTTTGGCTCAGCTAATGTTTTTACTCTCCTCTAGTCCCAAAATCTTAATGTCTATCTCAGAATTGAATAATAGCAATGATTTTTAAAGTGATGGTAAAAGTACCAAGAGCAAGAGGTGTTTCAGTATGGTAGGTTTCTTACATTGTAATTCGTTCTAATTAATTCCTCATCTTTGTTTCAAGAGCCTTGATTGCTAGACACTTAGAGGATAGGAGATTAGCTCATTTGTCTGAGTTTGAGTTAGGTATATAAAATGAAGTTTGGGGGATTATCATGAAATCTCCTATCTTTACTTATGCTGTATTAGATTCCTAGAGAATAATGACCATTTTCCTCTCAACTTTGAACAATGTGATAAAATCTGAGAACGCTAGGGGATAAAATAAGCATTTCAGGGAAACTTATTTGTAAATCGCTTCTTCAGCTAAATGGTAATTACCGGCAGTCATTACTCCCTTTGCCTTGGGGGAGGGTGCAGAATAGAATGGGGAGGAGGAGACCGTAAGTGTAATGATTCTTAGATATTGCTATGATGCTTATGACTCTACATTTTTTATTCGTGGTCTGAACAATTTTGAGGACATAAATTTAGCAATTAGAATCCTGATTTGATTTGCAGGATGCTGTAGCTAGCGGATCAGACGAGGTAGGTAGAACAAAGTATGTCTTGTATGGAGTTAGAATTTTAAAATTGTAATTCCTTAATTATAAAAATTGATTTCATTTTATTTGATCCAAATAAGCATTATTCCAAAGATTTTTTAAGTATAAGAAATTGGACTTATACTCTAATAAGGCTGTTTTAGATTTCAGCCTTGTTTATAAGGTCTTTGAGAAAGGAGAGTGGTCAAGAAAATGTCTTGATTCCTGAATGTGCCTTATATGCTGTGCCATGAGCACTGAGGCCCTTTTGATATTAGAGCTGTGGTGTATCACTGTTGGGAGTAGCCAGTGAAGTGAAGGCCAAGCAAGAACAATTATTATGGTGTAACGTGCACTTAGGTATAATATGCACATAGTAGCCTTTCAGGATACAAAACAAACAATGATGACCTAATGTTAGAGCCCTAAAGGGTAATTATGCTTATGTGGGAATGGGAAAAGAAGTAGATGGTACTGTCTCCATAGTGCTTTGCTTTGCTGTTTACAGATTGCTTTCACCTACATCTCGAATTTCACATCACTCCTAGAAGTATGCATCCCTATTTTAAGGACGTAGGATTTTAAAGTTTTTTTGTAAGGCTAAAAGGACTAGGTTTTTGACTTCACCCTATTTCTTTTAAAGTTGGGGGCTGGCAAACACTTTCTGTGATAGGTGGGATGGATAGTAAATATTTTAAGTTTCACAGGCCATAGGCTTTGTCGCAACTACTTAACACTGCTGTTGTAGCAAGAAAGGAGGCATAGAAGATACTTAAATCAGCAGCGCTCTGTGCCGATAAAATTTTACTTGTAAAAACGGGTGAGAAATGGACCATTGTTTGCTGATCCTCTGCTTTAAAGCATAAGACAGACAGACTAGAGCAGTTATATGGTTTCAGAAAGTCATTCTGGGATTTTCAGAATAGCAAGTTAAATTTTGTAACAACTACTAATGGCATGTAGGAAACGAAGTTGGCATAGTTTATCTTAGAAAACGCCATGCTCCCTAAATATTGCTTACTGACTTCATTATAAATATTTTAACAAAAATATGTGACCTTGAGGTCATTTTATTTTGGCCATTTTCCCAACCACCCCCTTCTCCTGAAACCCTGAGGTCAGTTATCAAGAGCCAATATTCTTTCTGTTCTTCCTAGAGCACCAGCCAACTGTACAACAACTGTTACAAAAATGTTTATTGTTTACCAAAACCACTGGACCTCTTATCAAATGCTGCTTGGTAACAAAATCTATCACAGTTTTAATAAAAAAAAAAAAAAAGGAAAGAAAGAAGCTAACTATTTGTCTCATTGTCATTAGTTAGACTTTCTGCAAGGTCACTTAATCCAGACTTATTCAGTGCGTTCATCAGATTCTCAGGTGTCGCATGTACTCCCTCTTGATCTTGCCAGGCGACCAGTAGCTGCTTAGCTCTCATCTTCATGTCTTCGCTATCACACTCAATTTGTCTAATTTCCGAGTCTTTCATTTCCAAGTAGGGGGCCAGGATCTTCCATTGCTCGCCCAGTTTACTGGCAAACACCTCTATTTGTTCCCCTGTTACAGGTTTGTCTCGTCGAACATCAGGGCCTAGGAAACACAGGAGATGTAAATTATGTACAAAGCATGAGGACATGTACAATTCAAAATATACAACAGAACTGGGAAGATACGGGGCCACTGAAATATTAATCAATCACCTTTCGTAAGCTTTATTTTAAAACAGGTTCCCTTCTATGTTTTCCATGGGGTAAATATTGTTCTTATAGTCATGATCACTAGGAATAAATACTTTTAAAACTAAAGCTGTTGCCTCTATTGTAATTATGAAGGCCTCCCCTGAAAGCAGCTGCCCCCTTCCAAAGGCCCCCCATTAACAAACATGTGAGTCGCCTTCAAATATAAGTACTTCCCTTCCCATCATTTCCAAATTTTATAGCATAAAGTGTAATATTTTAAAAGTTGTCAGGCAATGTTTAAAATTCCTCACTATAAGAAACAGCTGAGATAAACAGTAGAAGTTGAGAAGTAGATCAAATAACGTACCTCTCAACAAAGAACCCCAATCTTTTCCAATTTTGTAAAATAGCCAAGAAAATTCAATTCTTACTTTCATTTTCCTTCAGTAAAGCATCATTATCTTCCTCATCTTCATCCTCACCTGTTTTTATTTCTTCAGAAGGAGGCTAAAATGAGGAAGAAGAATGTTTAAAAGAATACCAACTTGTAAAATAACTGGGGATACTTTTGGTTTAGACATGAGTGGTTGAGATTCCACACACAGGGCCCAGAACTTTATCCTTGAGCATGTTAAATGTGAATGTCAGGTAAGGATCACAAATGGGGTGGCGGTAAGCTGGAGGAGGAGCAGACAGGAAAGACTCTCCCTTCCCCACACCTGGGAAGAAGGGAGCCAGTAAAGAGTATGGGCAGATGGTTTCCAAATACCTAGCGCATAGTAACAACAGGCTGGGGAAAACTTAGGGAAGCAACTGGGTTCTTAAAAATTTCTGAGTAATTTCACAGTACAGTTATTACCATATTGTAATACAATGAGAAAATTGTATTGGAAAAGAGATCAGAGTAGGAAGACAGGTCAAGGTGCCTACTGCTACTCGTTACAGAACCTGTCTGATAAAGGACAGCACACGGGCAAATAGGGAAATTCATGTCTGAGTTTACAGGTGAGACAGAACTGTTAAACCAAAACACTGTGGGCTTTAAAATTACCTTAAGTTATATACTGTATAAAAAATTTATCAATTTATGTACTTCCTATAAATGTACACTCACATGCGTATTTCCTTATTCTTAAACATGGAGGTTTGTAGATTATTTTTTTGATAAACTATAAATTCAGCTTCTTAGTAGTTTTAAATAAGATAACCTAAAGAGTATGAAAACGATCTATATTACTTACTGGTAGTTCCTTTGCTAGCTTTATTACCATGTTTTCGAGATATTCTGGTAAACTTTTAAATTGCTGGTTGGTTGGCTGGAAGAAGTGAGGGCTTCTCCGTGCTAATAGTCTCAGGGCTCGCCAACCGTAATTTGAATTGTTCACAGCCCTAGGAAAAGAAATGTCAGTCTTGTGATTTAGTTTATTTCTATATGCCTTCCAGTTAGAGTATAGAATGTCACATGGCAAATTACATTAAGTAGCTGAAGGCACCATTCTTTTCATTCTGATCTTATTCCTAAAGAACCTCTCAGTGTGCAGTACACTTATAAATTAACACTAGAAACCAGCAGAATCTGATGAGGCAGGTTCATACAAAGCAAACACATCTAAAAAGTTTACATACATTTTACTTAATTTTAAAAAGTCAATTGTTATGTGTATAGTAATAACTAGGTCTGTGTGCAGGACAGTAATCATCTACCTCTTAAGAGAAAAAAATTCGTAATAGGTTTACTATGTTCAGTGAGTTGCTATCCATGCTGGCGATGCCACCTGCAGGTGTTAATTTCAGAGTATTTTCTAAGTTCAACACTGACTTTGACCATATTCAATCAATACGTCATTTTCCATTTATATAACATCTCATTTTTAATTTGCTTAGAACAAACTCAATGAATAAAAATGGTTCCAAAACTAAAAGGGAAACATCGAATCACCACCACAGCAAGCAGTGATGACTGACTCCATGAACTGTTTCCTAAGGAAGCACAGCACCAGGTGCTGCACAGTAAGGTGAGAAATGGAAACTCACAGATTCTTACAGATAATGTTCCAGAACCAGCCAAGCTGCAGAAGAATCCAGAGCACAAATTTATTCTGTTTGTGAGTTTTGGCAAGTCATTTGGAAGATCCGCCTAAGTTCTTAAGGATAGCAACCTGGTTTATTCGGTCCTGTCTTACAAACGAGCCTCTTTCAGCAAGCGCAAACTTGCAAACTACTCCCACCCTGTGGTCTTGCCAACTCTGTCATGGTACAAGGCTTTGCCTGCTCAGTTAACCAGCCTACCTCTCTGACACATTTCCAGTTAAGCAGTTTCAATCTTTTAAGGATTTTCAAAATTCCCCACCAGTTACACATACAAACTTTCTTCCTGCCCAGCAGTCCGTACCATTCAGGTTCTTAAACCAAGGTTTGTGGGGAACTATCACATTCATACATTCAACAAATACTTGTTGCGCTGGGTACTCAAACCTTGGGGGTACCCTGAACACTCGAGACACTACAATACTGCAGTTAAGAGCAGGGCCCTGAGGCCAGAGTGATTTCCTGGCTCTAGCGTGTACCAGATGAGAACTTCAATACGTGACTGGTCTATGCCTCACTTTAACTGTAAAATGGAGATCCGGACACTTTCTACCTTAGCCGTATACATGCTGAGTGCTCAGGGAGTACCTGACGGTGAATTGGGAAAGGTGCTGGCGAGCCCTCTTGCTACTGATACACACAAGGTGTAAGAATGTCACACGGGTAAGGATGAGAAGAACACGAGAAATGAGAATTTCAGATCGGGAGGAGCTTCTGGGGCCAGGAAAAACAGCCTTGAGGCAGTATCTGAGAGGAGAGGTGAAGTGAAGCCGCCCCACAGGAAGAGCTTGGGGAGAAGCTTCAAGCAAACAGCACAGCAAGTGCAAAGGTCCTGACATGGACAGACCTCTGAGTTGAAGAACAGAAACCTGGCTGGTGTAGTTAAAGCAGAGAGAAAATGAACAAAGAGGAGAGAGATGTAGTTGAAAGAGTAGGCAGTAGCCAGACTCATGTCTTTTAGGCTCCAGTAAGGAGTTTGGATTTCATCCTAATTTTAACGGGCAGAGATGCTGGAAGAGTTTAAGCAAGTGGTCAGACTTGTGAGTTCGAACATCACAATTCTCATGCTGGAGAACTGCCCAGAGCATCATTAGGCAAGAGATCACAGTAACTGTAACTCCCAACTAGTCACAAGGTCACACGAGTCACAGCACTCTATTTATTGTGTGCTAACTCCATGTCCTGTGTGGTTCAAAAAGATCCTCAGAATAACCCCACGAAATGGGTATTATTACTATTTAGCAATGAGAAAACAAGCAGAAAGGGGTTACAGTAGCTCTAGTAGCCTAGCCAGTGAGTGAGGAGTGTCTTAGGATTGGAACCCAGGCAGTCTGACAAGAGGGTCCTTGCCCTTAAAAGAGAACACCCAAATGCCTGTTTCCAACCATGGGGCTGGGGTATGTGGGTGGCTCAGTCAGTTGAGTGCCCGGCTCTTGGTTTCTGCTCAGGTCATGATCTCAGGGATGTGAGATCAAGCCCCACGTAGGGCTCCGCCCTCAGTGTGGAGTCTGCTTGAGATTCCCTCCCCTGACCCCTCCCCCCACTTGCACACTCTCTCTAAAATAAATATCTTAAAAAATCTTTAAAACCACAGGGCTGTGTGGTGGTGCCTAGAAAATTAGATGAAAAAGCTGAGACTGAGTCCTGAGGTTACCCCAAAATCGAAGTTAGGCAGAGGATGGGGAGCCGGCAGTGAGGCAGGAGTGTATTTTAATGGATGTCAAGAGAAGAACACATTATCTAAAGGAAGGAGAGACAAGTGGTGAATGCTGCTGGGAGGTCAAAAAAAGATGTCATGACCTTGACGAGTGCTATTTCAGTGGAGGGACAGGGAGACGGCCCAGTAGCAGTGAGCTGACGAGGGAATGGGAGGTGAGGAAATGAAGGCAATGGTTATCAACACGTCTCGGGAGACACTGATTTGAAGGGGAAAAGAGGATCGTTGGAGGGAGGTGGAGGCCCAAGGGGATTGTTCTTATTTTTCGAAACCAGTGTGGTTCTACGTTGTGTTTGTCAGTGGGTATGGTCATTGAAATCAGGAAAGTGTACGAGTGTGAACCTGGTACATCAATTCACCTAAGAGGAAAAGTACTACCCTATCAATGGTCTCCGTTAGTGTCTACTGTACATCCAATCCCTAAAAATACACGGTAGAACGTTAGCTCATAAGAAACATTACTTACTTGTATTCATTTTCAACCATGTTTTCAGGGTCTGCCTGTTCAATGGCTTCTTCAAAGAATTCCTCCAAAGTTGGCATGTATTCCCTGAGTGTTAAAAAAACAACTAGTGAGGATCATGTGTGTTCGTTCTTGATAATAAATACTCCTAAAATAGTGGCATCAAAAGATTCGAATATTACCCACACTGGAGTTACATTACTTAGGAACCAAGATTGTTAAGGAGGTAAATGACTCAAAACTAAACTCTCAAAGAGGACAGTAAAGGGCCAGTGCAGTGCTGCACCGTGTCGTACACCATACGCCCTGTCATGTAACACTCACTGCGCTCTACACTGCAGTGCTACTGGTACAGCGGCAGCTGGGGCTTTCCTAGCATTTGAAGTTCCCCAGCAAGGAGGAAAATGTCACACCCAGTGTCCACATCTAAGGATGTTATTTCCTTAAGCCACAATTAACAAAACCCTAGCACTAATAACCAGACCATATTGAGATTTAAAGAGTTGAACTGTGAGCTTATTTTAGGTCATTCCCATGATAGCATGGTTGGTTTTTAACTGCATCTTTCTGGAATTTGGTTTTAGAAGTAAGATTTTGATAGTCAAGCAAATAAGTAAGATCCAAAGGTCTGATTAGGAGACATCTTTGACTAAAACTAGAAAAAAGGGCTCTGTAAGGAGAACTCAGGCACCCAGTCTCACAACGTTCAGTACAATAACACACTCTCTAACTGGTAAACACGAGGGCTGGAAGGATTCCTTGGAGTTTACCATCACTCTTTTACATATCACGCCAGACAAAGCAAGATGACACTAAAATCCCAACCAGACTATCATTGATCAGTGTCTGGAACCATTTATTAGTTTAAAAATTACTACACAGTTGACCCTTGAACACCACTGAGTTTGAACTGTGTGGGTTCACTTATCTGTGGATTTTTTTCGATAAATACAGAACTCTAAATGTATTTTTTCTATTATTTTAATATTTTTTTCTCCAGCTTCCTTTACTGTAAGAATACAGTATATTATACATGTAACATACAAAATGTGTTCATATTTTATATATCAGTATATCACCTGTTTATCTTATCAGTATTCCAATCAACAGTAGGCTACTAAAGTTTTTGGGGAATCAAAAGTTACTTGCGCATTTTTTACTGTGTGGGAGGTTGGCACCCCTAACCCCTGTGGTGTTCAAGGGTCAACTATACTGTAAACAATCAAGACTAATAATGGAATGAACCTCCGAGGCACTGCCATATCTTTTACAAACAGTACAAATACAACTCCCCTTTCTGATCTCGTTCTCTTTCCCCAGAGGCGGCCACTCTTCAGAATTTGGTATTTAACACTTGTTTTTTGTTTTTTTTTTTAATTGAGCATATACTGTTTTGAAGCTCTTCAGACTTTCACAGTGGAACCCTCTTGTACCCATCTACACCCTGGTTTTTCTGAAGTCTGTCTGTCTGATGCAGTAGTTCTCAACCTCGTTCTGGTGCTGACTGTACGGCAGTCTGCTACACCAACATGCCAAACATTATCCATTCTCCCTTTGCTAATGGTTTTCCCCATTTTTGCTACGACACTGCTAAACGAACATTCTTGTGCTTATCTCATTTGTGCAGGTGAACTAGTTTTTTTAGGCATTATGGTCTTCAAACTTCCCCTATGACCCACAGTAAGGAATTAATTTTATATTACAACCCAAAACACACACATAAATACGAGTATGTGTATCATATGTAAGTAAAGCTAACGTTTCACAAGAAACATATTTTCTATTTCACTAAAAAAATGCTGGTGGCGACTAATAAGCTGACTTCACAAATCACCAATTCTCACCCTGAAGTTTTAAAAGAACTACTTTAAGATCAGCAGTGCAGGAGTGGAATTGTTAGGACGTGGGGCGTGCGCATCTTTAACTCAGTTACTGCCAAACTGTTTCCTGAAGTGGCCGTGCCAGTTTAGGCTCCCACCAGCAGCACTGGCAAATAACTCATCCACAATTCATACAAACTCCCACAACATTTAAATTATTGAATATCTTGGCTATGAAACCTACTGCTGTGGCTTTTAATCTGATTTCCAGTTACTACTGATGCTGAGTATTTCTTAGGTTTACTAAGGTTTCCACTTTTCAAACTCTGTTGATCTGTCCATTTTTCTACTGGGTTGACTTTTCCTCAGATTTGTCAGGGATCTAAATTTACTTACCGGCTTGCTACCATTTTTAAAATTTTCCTAGTCTTTAAAAAACATTCTTTGGTTTTGTTGATGCTATCATTTGTTTGCTATCTTACCGACTGAGCCACCCAGGTGCCCCATGTAATTTCTTTGATTCTGGAGTTATTTACAAGTACCTGAAAGCTTTTAAAATACATTTTGTTATTCATGTATAATTTAAATGCATTTCTGAGGATGCCTGGATGGCTCAGTGGTTAAGCATCTGCCTTCGGCTCAGGTCATGATCCTAGGGTCCTCGGATCGAGCCCTGCGTCGGGCTCCCTGCTCAGTGGAGAGCCTGCTTTCCCTCTTCCTCTGCCGCTCCCCCTGCTTGTTCTCTCTTGCTCTCACTCTATCTCAGATAAATAAATAAAATCTTTAAAAAAATGCATTTGTTTTCTGTAAGACTAAAGCCTGTTAATCATCTTGTTAAATTGTAAGTTTTTTGACTGAACTTATTAAATACTAGAAGTATTTAGTGTCAAAATTCTAGTAAAACATTTTGTAGAACTGTCAAAATGAAGTGTCAGGATGGTGGATTGGTTATTTCTCATTCTCATCCTGTTTTTGGAGACTATATTCTTTAGAAACAAGGTTTAGAATATCTATGTATTTCTGATGTATTTTTATTTGTATCTTTGTGCAATGATTGTCTTTATTTTTAATAATGCTTTCTGCTAATGCTTCTGTCTGATATCAATATAACTCTTCCTCCTGCATTTTTTTTTTTTTTAGTTCCAGCCTTTCCATATCCTTAAGGTGTTTCTTATAAAAAACACATAGATGGACTTTTAAAATAGAATACCAACTTCTATCTTTGAACTAGAAAGTCCATTTCCATTTATTGTTATAACTGAATTTAACGATATTGTTTTGTGCGGAAGTTCCATTACTTGTTTCTTACGTGTGTTTTTCTCCTTGCCTTATTTTTATTTTATTGCTTGAATTTTCTTATTTCCTTTTACCCTCAACTCACTTGAAAGTTATATATTCTATTTCTTTTACATATTTAGCAAGCACGCTTTATTGGAAGTCTAGTTATTATCTCTATCTTCATCTGTAACTTTTTAATGCTAATCATTCCTCGTATCATGTTACTATCAAATATTTAGTTCTACCTTTTAAAATAATCCCCAATTAGTAATGATTATTGCTTTATACAGCAAATTCTTGATGAGATTTATTCATGTTTACCAATGTCTTTGAATAGCAATGCTTCTTGCAATTTACTCAGTGTTTCCGGGTTCAATTTCTTTGACAGCTTTTTTATTAAGGACTGCTGATAACAGATTCTCACAGTTGTAATCTGAAAGTAACTTTACTTCGCAATCACTCCTGACTGATCCACTATTTAACTTGTTACAGAATTCTGGGTTGACACTTTTAACACTGTGGAGCTGTCATTCCAATTTTCTGGTTTCTTTTGTTCTTAAAGTCAGTGGTTAGTATGATTTTGCTTTTTTGGAGGTAGTCTGGTTTTTCTCTCTGGTAACTTTACAACAATGTTAGAGATAATGGATTTATTCTGTTTATCCTACTTAAAACCTGTATTTCTTGAACCTAAGAATTTATGCCCATTCTCAGTTCTTAAGAATTCTGTCATTATCTTGATTATTGTATCTCACTCTGTTTCCTCATTCTGTGGTTCTCAATTCTCAGTCTTTCATATTTTCTGACTCTTGATCCCTTTTACTGCTCTCTGGGTGATTTCTTATTCATTAATTCTTATTTCCACCTGTATCTAGTCTGCTATTTAACATGCCTATTAAATCTTACAATTTCAATGACTGTATTTTCTTATTGCTAGAATTATTACTTCTTTTCAAATTTGCTTGGTCTTGTGTGTCCTGTTCCTTTTTAAGTTTCAATTCCTTCTTTTATGTCTTCTTAAATATACTTGTTTTAAGCTGTATTTACTTGATGGTTTTATTATCTGAAATGGTTGTCTAACTTCTGTTGTTTGTTTTGTTTGTTCTATCTGCTGATTCTTTCTCATGGTACATTGTTTCCTTGAATGTTTTAAGTTCAGATGGTCGATCTTCAGACTTATATCTGTAGGGTCCTTATATGGCTTAGGCTGAAGGTGTGACGTCCAGAAAGCTTTGTATCAGCAGACTGAGACATCTGAATTCACCCCCTTAGCTAGGGGGTTCCTTTACACTGCTGGTGGTATAAATTTAAACTGGAGGATTGCATGACAGCAAATTTATGGTTATAATTTCTCCGGGTGTACTTTCTTCCTTTTCACCCACGCCCCCATTAGAAATGGACAAGCTTGTTTCCTGGGCCAGTGAGCAAGCCCCTCCTCCCCAGTTTGCTCTTCTATGTTTAGTGCCGTGCTTCAAAGGCCTCAGCTTTCTTCAAAGGAAACTCAGTTATAAATCTGCACAGGCCGAAGGCCTACCTTCTGTCCTTTTGTGGCTCTTAAAACCCAAGTTCCCTGGTTCCCCAAAGTGGGAAGCATCTGCAAGCTTCCCAGCTAGAAGCAACCATATTGCTTCATACTTTGGTTTTCAGTTCCCTCTTCTTTTGTGAATTTGTATTTTCCTGTGATTTCTAAAATTATTTTACAACATTTCTAGGTGTTTCATGGTGGGAAGCCATATTCTGCTATGCCAAAGTCAACCATAATTAATTTGATTCACTTAACATTTGAGAAAAGCAGTACCTCATGTGAAACATTTTAAACTTGCCTTGACTCTGATTTGCAAGCTTCCATATTATCAGGACAGAGATTCCAAAGCCTTGTTAACTCCTCACTACAAAACAAATAAATACATTTGTTAATGGACATCACCCTCAAATGCCTTAAAGTTGTAAAAATACTTAAATAGTGAATTTTTAGGTGGTGACAGAATGAGTTTTAATTTTCTTCATTAATTTTTGGTATTTGGCAAATTTTCTATATAAGTATATATTTAATGATAACAATCATTTGTTTTTTCTAAAAATATCCAAGCAGAGTATAAAGCAATGAATAATTAACTGGAAGGTAACAGAAACTGAAGGATCATGGTACTTTGCAGCAACTGGAAGTTAGTGGGATCAATCTAACAGCGATTATATTGTCTATGAAATGGAAAAAATGGCAGAGCCTAGAGCCATGGATTTGGGAAGCAGGAGACAAAATGGAAGCTTATCTATCGGCACGAATCCATGTAATGGGCCCCTGAGATTGAGAGCGTGTGGTCTGTTTTAGTCATCTATGTATGTACCAAACACAAAAGTGTAAAGAACACAAAACCTGGAGAGTTCTTACAGTAACATCTTCAAAATATAAAAAAACGAATACTATCCCATATATGGAGACTGGTTAACCTACTTTCCCATCAGAATCTTTTTGTTGGGTCCTTTCCCTAGGAAGTCCTCTGGTGCTGTTCTCTTGCGAGCTACTCTTGTCGGCTTGGTGTCTGATGTTCTGTGGTGAATAAAACACACTGGAATTACAAACGGGCAGGACACATAAAAACCGTTTAATGTAAAGGAAAATTCAGTATTTATTATTTTTTCCTATAAAAACATAAAAGCTTCCTATTATTACAGAACACTCTTCAGATAAAAGACAAACATGCCAAACCAGGGGACAAATTACAAGGAGTGGGTATATAGCATTTTTTTCAATAATATTAGATTAATTTGTTCTGGAAACTTAATGACAAGAAATCTGAGGTGAAAGATTCAACTAGAAGCAATTCAAAATGGTTGTATTTTTATAGAGTTCGACCTATCCTTTTTAATATGAAATACATATATACATCTGTACATAATATAAAAACATCACGTCAAAGGATATTTTGAAATGCCTTTCTTCTCAGTGCTAGAGATGAGTTTATATTTACCTTTCTTTCACAAAACTTGGGCAGCCTTCATTTTTCCATGAGTTCCAGTTTTCTTCAGTGTTTAATATATGCTGGGAAAAACAAAGAAATTGCATTTGTATAATGAAGGCCTCTGAAATTCTATTTGGTGCTAAGAAGACTATGTAAATATAAAACACATACCTCTACCATCTTTGAAAATCTTTCTCCATCGGGGGGGTTTTCAGATAGTAGCTGTGATTAGAAAGAATATACTAAGCTTTCAACAACTTTCTGCATCATAGGAGTGGTTTGTAGGCAGAGGACCAAGAAGTGTTTGTGGTCTTGTACCTGAGCTTAACTTTATCCTTATTTTCCTATTTGGGGCTGAAACAAAGAAAATTCTAAATTTCCATTTTGTTCAATCATGGGTTTGTTGCATGTTGAACTTACTTGATAAACTGATTTTGTAGTATCTTCAATCCAGAGTGATTGCTCATCAGTTAAAACATAGTTTGAACTAGGGAACAAAGCAATAAAAGCAGGCTTGAGTTACAGCAATGTATATTCAATTTTAAGGCTAATATACAGTCTTAAAAAAACCCAAGGCATGTAACAGATAAGTTAACCATACTAGTGTCAAATAGTGTTAAGAAGATAAGAACAATCAACAACTGAGAGGATTATAAGAGGAAATTCTTGCACTTCATTTAAGATGTTAGAATTGAAGACACACAGGTGTATGAGGGAGGACGGCACTCAATCAGCCTGATTAACTATGAACAGAACAATGAGTGTTTCCTAAAATAACAAATCTAATGTGGAATGAAAACCTCTGAGACAATATTAACATATTCCTCTCCGTGCTGCACATTCAGATACATTCCTTAAGGCAATCAAAACACAATGAATAAAAAACTCCCAACTTTAGAGAAAGCTGAAGGCAGACCCAAAGTGTCAATGGGTGCCATCAATTCAGCTCTCACTAGCACCGGATGCTTTACAGCCAGCCAAGCTGAGCATTTCAGATGCATTATTCATTTAATTCTCAGAATGAGGATGTGTGGTTATTAAACAGAGACCATACAGATAAAGCTTGAATTCAAATCTAGGTCTGGCTCCAAAGTCCTTGATCTTCCTACTATGCTATATTAAAATTCAACAACCGAAGGATAAGAAATAACATTCTGAGTACTTGCTATGTGTCACCTTAAAATCACAAGTCTGAAAGAGCTGAACTGTACCCAGTGAGTCATGGAAGTGTGATTCAAAGCCAGCAGGTAGTAAAGGCACGTTTCTCACACAACTAATAAATGCAACATTGCTTTGAAAACTTAAAAATGCCATCGAGTAATGAACTCAACTTCGGTTATAGGTAGGATAAGAGAAGTGGCCCATGCTGCAGGTGGAGGGACTCAGGGAGTAGAGGAACTGGGTAGGATTTCCGAAACCCCAAAGAAACTCGAACTCCTCTGTTCATCAAAGATTTACTTCACGTTTTTTCAATTCTAGGGTCCTAGACCGCTCCACATCTCATGAGAGAAGTCCTATGGGCTTAGTCTTCGAGTCAGGTTTGGAGAAGGCCTGAGTGAGGTGAGAGGGGAATGGTGAAGTCTGGAACAGAGATGCACCCACACAACGGAGGCCCCCAGGAACCCCAGTGCTCGGCAGGAGAGACTTCCACTGACAGTAGATATAGTCAACACCTTTTCTCTGAAACAAATATCCTAACATCTCGAATCTCTAACAATGATCTAGTGTTGCTGCAAAATGAAGGTTTCAGGGATGTGGCCCTCATGCACTAAATGTGTCTGATACATAAGAAAAATATATCAGTACGTGAGTCCTCTTTTAGAGAGGACTGTTTAGAAATCATTTACTACCCATATTAACTTACCTTTTGAATTTGACCTGCCCCTTGAGATACTGGAATAAAATGAGATACTGCAACAGGATGTGTCGACGAAAGTTACTGTCACTCAGTTGTAAATCCATCAACTAGTCGAAAAGCAAACACACACACAAACACAAAAGACATTAAATTCAAGTTTTGCTTAAAGGTACAGGTTATGCTATTACAGAAACGAAAGATTTTAATGAAAAAAAAAATCGTTGAGGGCTCACAGAGTATGAGGCATTACTGCACAAGCCCTAGGACAGAGAAGCAAAGGCTTCAGATTTTTTAACCATCTTATGCCATGAGATATTTATGTTAGAGAGCAATATTACATCTGTGGTCCTGAAGTCAAGATAAAGCAAAGCAGAAATATATATGGGTAAAAGTATGGTTCCCACTTTTTTTTTTTTTTTAAGATTTTATTTATTTATTTGACAGCCAGCCAGCGAGAGAGGGAACACAAGCAGGGGGAGTGGGAGAGGAAGAAGCAGGCTCCTAGTGGAACAGGGGGCCCCATGCGGGGCTCGATCCCAGCACCCTGGCATCATGCCCTGAGTTGCAGGCGCCCCTCCCACTTTCTCACAGATAAAGAAAGACGGCTAGAGAATACAGATAACAACAAGGGATGCTGCTCATTTTTGTAGCCCTATGAAGTGCCTGCAACAGAGCTGCAGCTCAGTAGTAAACAAGGAATTACAAGTGAAAGTCATCTGTGAATTAAGTGGACTATTTCCTTATATTTTAGAGAAAACTGCATCATACTTGTATTATCACAGAATCTGCATTAGAAAGGACCTGAAGGTCCCTTATGAGGAAGTTCTTCCACAGCCCTGCCCCTAGGTGGTAAGAATGGCCACAGTCATGCTGACGATGTCCCTAGAGCACTGAGGAACGCTGAGTCTATATCCACGAACGTGTGCTGCTTCGGCCTTCCAGAGCTAAAGCAACAACGCAAGCTGCCTTATTTTAAATGGATGACCAACCCCTAAGACATCCGAAGGCCCTAGGAATGGAATCCAGTTGAAGGTCCCAAGTTCCTTTGGCTATGCTTTTGTTACCCAACATTCACTAGCTACCTCCTCCTTTTAAACATCATTGGCCTTCCAGTGTGGTGTGCCTCCCCTTGAGGGATTGACTCTTTTGATTCTGTTATTTATCAGATTAACTACCCCATTCCAAATTGAATGGCACAACTCCCCAACTTCCTTTCCTGCAAGTCCTGGGGACTTCGTCATCCCCACCCAGGCTCTCAAGTTCCTTGACAGTTGGCACAGCCTCTACTGTGGCCCCACTGCTACGGCCAAAAGTTCGAGCACAGCTGCCCCAGCTCCGAAACCTTGAACTCACAGTCCTCACTACAGTCTCCTCGTCTTCCAGCGTCCCGCTCAGCGGTCCCAAGACCTGACTGAGACCTTCAGTCTCTATTTCCACCTGTCAGTCCCATTCTGTTTTTACTGTAACCATATCTTAGTTGAGATAAGGGGTCAGCAAACTTTTCTTAGATAGTAAATATTGTAGGCTATGTGAGCCAAGAGGCATATTATAAGATATTACACAGGTACTTCCGTAAACATTTAAAATGAAAAAAAACGAACAAGCAGTGGGCCAGATTTGGCCTGTGGCTGCAGCTGGCTGACCTCTGGTCCTGATTTTTTGGTTTATCTCTTCAACCGCTTTGTCGCCAACTTCCTCAACACCTTTGCGCCGCACTTCTGTCACATCTATGGTGCAAAATGGCAACCCCAGATGGTAGCACCGCTGTGCCCCTGCCTCCAACTTAAAACTCTGGTCTCTAATCAGCGATCTTTCTTTGTTCTCCACGGCTGCGATTCTCTCCTCTTCTCTACAGCGATTACCGCAAAGCCTTTCAACTTATCACAAACATTACTTCACCACCTTCTCACTCGCAGTATATAACTACTGACACCTTCAATGAGAAAAATTCATTAAGCTGGAAGTTATAGCTTTCAAGCATATCCTCGCTTCCTCCTCTTGACAGCTTCATTGGTAAAGGTAACCCTTTCATCTGGACATCCCAATCTCCCTAACTTAACTGAGTCCCATCAGTTAACTGTCCTGGTTCCTGTATCTTCCACCCTTTCTTCTTTCCAAGCGCCTTTCCATTAGCATTAAATAACTTCTCTCAGAGATCCTCAGCCTCCCCTCATCCTCCCTGAACAGCCAAACTTCTTCAAAGAACTGGCTACATTCACTGTTTCCAATAACCCCTCAACCTGCCACAATCTGTGGCTTCCTGGTTCACCAAATCACTGACAAGAGTTTTTGCCAAGATCACCAATGACTTATTTGTTGTTAGATCCAGTGACCACGCCCCCACCTCCCTGCCCCCATGAACACTTCTTTTCACAAGTCTTAATCCTACTTGACATGCTTGGCTTCCATGAAGTCATACTTTTCCAGTTTTTCTCCACTCTCACTGGCTACTCTTCAATCTTCTTCCTCTTCCCTAACTACCCCACCCCTTAAATTTAATTGGTTTTCTTCAGGACTCAATATGATATTTTCTTTTCTTTGCAGTCTATTTTTCATTGAATTACTACATACAAGCTGGTAACTGTACTATATACCGAATCTAGACTCTCAACCTAGACTGTGTTCCTAATCTCCGTAGCTGTATACTTAAAGAAGCTACTATATATCTCTATTTGAACGTTCAACTGACACTGGATCAGATTTCACATTAAAGGGAAAACATATCAATTTCCCCACAAAGCCTGCTCTTCTCCACTGCTGACTAATTTAGTAAGAAGCTCCACTGTCCATTTGCTTAGGCAACTCTAGGAACACTGGCTGGAAAAAGCACAACCATAAACCACAGGAGCAGATGTTCAGATGGCGTATGCAAGAAGAAAAACAGGAGGTACTCTGAGCCCAGTAAGAGACTGGCCTATCTGAAGACCTTATGTAGTTCAACCAGTCGGAAGTGAGGACAAAAAAGCCTCCCTGCCTTAAAAAAAAGAGCTGAAGTGGCCAGGCGCTGTGAACGAACTCCTCATTTATCTCGGGCTTTAAGTCCCCCACATTTATTTATATTGGAAGGTATTTTTTGATGGGAACAATGGACTGAAAATGGGAGTCAATAAGACACTGAATCAGAGATGGGAAGGGACCAGTATGATCATTCAAGCTAACTGCTTCACACTATGCTTATGAAAACTAGATCACACAGCTAGTTAGTGACAGAGCTGAGACTAAAACTGACACACTCAATTGTACTCATTCTTCCATAATGTATATTTTCTAAGTTCTACTTTTCTTTGGTTATTTAAAAAATTACACCATTTACGTCATGCAATGGGTCAAATATTTCTTTGTTGTCTTCGTTTCTTGAACAAAGGGCCTTTTATCGTCCTTAGCTTTTACTGCACATCTCAGCTCAGGCCTCAGCATTCCTGATTATTATTCTAAACCTAAACAGGATCATGTTATTCTTCTTATCTTTATGTGCCTTTCTGTCAATAAACTGGACATGTAAATAATATTCCTGGTAAAATTAAACTCAAGTATGAAATCTTCCATTTCTATCACTTTACAGAAAGTACTTTAAAAATCTGCACTAGAAAAAATATTAAGAGCATTCTCATTAAAATAGTACTGATTTGTCATTATTAACACAGTATCAAGTTATTTAACTTTCAAATTATGAAAAATTTTAAATTTCAAAAAGGTACAGTTAAGTAATGTAACATTCATGTCCCCCTAACCAGTTATATATCAAATCCTAACATTTTAACTTGTTCCACATTTGTTAAACAAATATTACTGAAACTGGTGAAGCCTCCTCTGTAACCTCCCTCTTCCGTTCCCCACCTTTCCCTCTACTATGATAAATGTTACCATGTATTCGGGGTTTATGATTCTCATGCATATTTTATACTATTACTACATAAGTAGGTATCTATAAATAACATACTGAGGTCTTTTGCATGTTTTCAAACTCTATACATGTTATTCTGCAATAAGCTATTTTCCCATGATATTATGTTTGAAATTTGCACAACTTAATACATGTAGCACTGTGCAGGGCTTGGCAAATTTCTGTGAAGGTCCAGTCAGTAAATTATTTTAGGCTTTGTGGATCATACAGTCTCCGTCACAACTACTACTCTCTGCTGTGGCAGTGCAGAAGTAGCCACAGACAACACGTGGCAGCAGTGGGCTCCACTAAAACTCATTTATAAAAACAGGTGGGAAGCCAGATTTGCCGACACCTGCTCCAGCGAACCCACTTTCAGTGCTTTGTAGAGCTCTACTGCAGACGTTTACCGTAATGTACCACTCAGTCTCCTGCTTAGGAACATTTAGGTTGTTCCTAAACTTCCGCTTACAAACACATAATTTACAAATAATGAATCTTCTTATGTATTTCCTTGTGCATGTGTGTGATTCTCTAGGGGCCACATCTAGGAACAAAGTTTTAATTTTGCTAATTATAAAATTGCTCTGCAAAGTGGCTGTATCAATTTATACTTCAACCAGCAGTGTATGAAAGTGTCCTCTCCCACACCTTTGCCAATACCTTTACGGTCAGGCTTTTTTGTTTTTGTCAATTTGGTAAGTGCGAAACGAGTACCTCATCATATTAATTTTTCTGGCTACTAGAGAAGGTTAGCATCTTTTATAAGCTTTTCAGCTGTTTAGGTTTCTCCGTAAGCCACCTGCATATACCATCGTTTCAGTTTTCCACTGGCTTGTCTTTTTATCAATAGAATGTTCGAGTATTACTCTTCATCATACAGGTGATAAATATCTTCTAGTGTGTGGCTGTCTTTTCACTTTGTCTACGGTATCTTCTGCTATTCCATACTTTTACATCTTTTTTTTTTTTTAAAGATTTTATTTATTTATTTGACAGAGATAGAGACAGCCAGCAAGGGAGGGAACACAGGCAGGGGGAGTGGGAGAGGAAGAAGCAGGCTCATAGCGGAGGAGCCTGATGTGGGGCTCGATCCCATAATGCCGGGACCACACCCTGAGCCGAAGGCAGACACTTAACCGCTGTGCCACCCAGGCGCCCCCATACTTTTACATCTTTATATTAAAGGTATTGGTCCTTTCCCTCATGACTGTTGCTTTTTGTGACTCAAGAAATCTTTCCCTACTCCGAGTGTACATGTTTTTTTTTTTTTAAAGATTTTATTTATTTATCCGACACAGATAGAGACAGCCAGCGAGAGAGGGAACACAAGCAGGGGGAGTGGGAGAGGAAGAAGCAGGCTCCCAGCGGAGGAGCCTGATGTGGGGCTCGATCCCATAACGCCGGGATCACGCCCTGAGCCGAAGGCAGACACCCAACCGCTGTGCCACCCAGGCGCCCCGCGAGTGTACATATTTTATATATACTTTTAAATGTTTCAAAGTTTTGCTTTTCTCATTTAGACTTTTAATTAACCTGGAATTGAGCTTTGTGCATGTAACAAGGTATGAACTGGATTAATTTTTTCCATATGGGTGAGTTGTCCAAGCAACATTTATTAAGAATAATCCATCTTTTCCTTGCTAATTTATAATGTAACTTCTTTTATATATCAAACTTTCCAGTTTGTGCTTTCTAATGTTCCAATTTTTTCCTTCTTTATATTGTACTAATAATTACTTCACTTTTAATTATTTAGAGCTTTACAGGTTTTAATATCTGATAAAGCAATTGTTTCCAACTTCTTCCAATTTCTCTTACTTCCTCTTGGCTTTTTCATAAGAACTATAGTATCAACTTTTCAAGTTTCCTCAAAATATACATTTGGATTTGATTCAAAATACACTAAGTTTATGTGGATAAATGGTATTGGGTTTTCCTATAAGTATAGTCCTACCGCTCCATTTTTGTAATTTTCTCCATGAAGATTACTCCCAGCCATTAGTTTTCATTGCTCGTTTGACTTCCATTTTGTAACTGGTTACTTCTAGGAACACCACTGATGTTTCTCTTGTAACCTTTCTGAAGCCTCCTTAATTCTACTAAGTTTGCTCTTCTCCTAGGTTTTCTCTGTAGACAATTACTTGTCTTCAAATAGGGACAGTTCAGTTTTTTCTCTTCAGTAATTATAACTCTTATTTCTTTTTTGCTTATTGAAATGTCTAGGTCCTCCCCTATTAAGTTGAACAGAAATATGGTTACTAGACATTCATGCCTTGCTCCTGAATTTACCAGGCTTATTTCTGAAAGTCTGATCATTAGTATGATACTTGCCACAAGATTTTTATTAATGCCCTTAAGTTAGGAAAATCCCCTTCCACTTCTGATTTGATTTGTATTGAATATTAGATTTTACTCTAAGAATTTTCTTGGCATCTGAGACGATCATAAAGTTTTAAAATATTTAAACCTTTGGGGCGCCTGGGTGGCACAGCGGTTAAGCGTCTGCCTTCGGCTCAGGGCGTGATCCCGGCGTTATGGGATCAAGCCCCACGTCAGGCTCTTCCACTATGAGCCTGCTTCTTCCTCTTCCACTCCCCCTGCTTGTGTTCCCTCTCTCGCTGACTGTCTCTATCTCTGTCGAATAAATAAATAAAATCTTTAAAAAAAAAAAAATAAAAAATAAAATAAAATATTTAAACCTTTAAACCTTAAGGCTGTTAATTTGGTATTAATGTTGAACTTACACTCCTAGGATAAATCCTATTTAGTCTCTACTTAAAAAAAAAACTACCTTTGAGTTAAAAAATTTGTTCAGTTAAAAAAAATTTTTTTCATCTCTACTTGTGAGATTGATATATATACTTTTTTTCCTGTTCTGTCCATTGGGATTTTATTTAAAAGTTACATCAATCTCATATTAAGGACTTGGTTGCTTTTCTACTAATCTCTGAAAATTTTCACTTACAGTAAGAATCATCTTTCCTTGAACTGCTGCTAACATGTGAGTAAAAAAATCTGAGCCTGATGTCATTCGAAAGGTGTCATTTTGACTACAATTTCTCTAACAGTTATTTGTTTATTCAAGTTTTCTATTTCTTTGTGAGTCTATTTGCTGATTAAATTTTTCTAGTTACTATTTCATTAGATTTAAAAACGTATTAGCAGTTGCTCAAAATACATTCTCTTACATATTTTCAATATTTCTATATTTTCAATTATGTCCATTTTTATTATTTATTCATCTTAATAATGTTGTTTACTGGTACCTTTTCACTTTTTTTCGTCAGGCCTGACCTATAAAATTTTTATAAAAATTGTTTCTGTACATTTTCTCTTTTAGAAAAATAGGGCTTTTGGTTTTACCAAAGTGTTCTGTATTTTCTTTGATCTACTTCATCAATTTGTGCAATTATTATTATTTACTTCTGCTTTCTTAAGATTCTGTACCTAGCTTCTTGAATCGTATTTTCAATTCATTCATCATTCTTAAATTTTTCATTAATGCATTTAAAGCTGTAATTTTCTCTTTATCTTTCACTTTATTTGTAACCCACACATCTGACATATAATATAGTTGTGCTATACAATATCTTTATAACACATTTAGAGTTTCCATTTTGATTTCCTCTTTAATTCCTGGGGAAAGCTTTTCATGTTTCTATATATTTACCTCCTTTTAAGCCATCCTTTTTATAGTTCTTATTTAACTGCACTGTGGCCAGAGAATATGTTCTGCATGATACAGAATCTTTCAAATTTGCTAAGGTTTCCTTTATGGCCTAGTACACAGTCAAATTTGGTGAATGTTCCATATGTATTCAAAAAGAAAATTACCTCTATTTGTTGTGTACAGGTTTCCATATATACTACAATAAGTTTATTACTTTTATTGTTCAAATCTACCATACACTTCTTAATACTTGTCCGCTTGATCCATCAGTAAATCAAGATTATTTTTGTTGTTCAAATCTTCCATATACTTACTAATCTTTAGTCTGATCAACCCATCAGTTTTGATAAAGGCATTTTAAAATAACTCATTATAATTGATGATCTGCCAACTTCTCATAATTTTACAAGTTTTTTCTTAATAGATTTTGAATGCATATGAGTTCATGACATCTTCTTGGTGACTCATTAATGTAGTGTCCTTTATCCTACTTAAGCTCTGTGCCTTAAATTCTGTTTTATTTGGTACTTACGTAAGCTGTTTTTTTTGTTTTGTTGTTGTTGCTGGTTCTTGCTTGGTGTGTCTCTTTCCATGCTAACATTTCAACCTTTTTGAAGAGTTTTAAGGCACATATCCTATGTGGATGGAAATTGTAACATGCTCCCAATATTCCATTTGTTAAATTTCTCCTGTGTTCTTTTCCACATAAGTTTTAAGCCACTTAGGTCTATTTTGTTTCCTTAATGCAGCCCTCTGGAATTACAAAGCTCAGCTATATACTGCAAATGAACTAGGAAGGGTACAATTCTAAGACACAAAACTCTTTAAAAGGAAACTGCTGCTCCCTGGAAGACAAATATACCAATGACAATTGAGTGCATGGGACGCTGAAAGCATCTGTATAGATGTGAATCTGTTTTACTCTTGAGCCATTAAGTGAAATAGGCGTCTACATCCTTATCTGAGCAGTTAGAATGTTTCCTTTCCTTGGAATATAAGGGTCCTATATAATCTCTAGTTTGACTAAAAATAATCAATTTTAATATTAATTTAATAATTTCTTCTGTTGACTGAGTATTAGGTTCATTTTTTTTCTTTTTTGTAAAAGCCCACTGAATTGTGGGTCAGGGAGTAGGAAATAATATGGCTGCAGGAGTTGCAGATTTCTCAAAGAAAAGTAATGAGTATATGAGTATATAGTACAAAACTAGTCAACTGTGTGTCTTGAGAGATTTCTAGGAAAGATAAAATCTCTCAAGTATACTAGAATTCCTTCTTAAATTGTTTAAAGGCACCACTAAGTTCTTTTTTTTTTTTTTTTTGAGAGAGACAGCACACACATGTGCGGGGGGGGGGGTGGGCAGTGGTAGTGGTGGTGGTGCGGAGGGACAGAGGGAGAGAGAATCTCAAGCAGATACCCTGCTGAGCGTGGAGTCTGACACAGGCTTGATCTTAGGACCCTAAGATAATGACCTGAGCCAAAATCAAGAGTTGGACGCTTAACCGACAGAGCCACCCAGGTGCCCCAGCACCACTAAGTTCTTGTATTTCTGGAAGAGCTGTGAAAAACTCTTCTCAGACAATTAAGAAAGAAATAAGCCAAAACTCCAAATGCTTTGAATATATTCATTTTCTCCCCAGACTGGGAGATATAGGTTCCAGAGTCATTATTTTACAAAGAATGCCATCATTTAAACTTTTAATTTACAGAAACGTTAGATGTTGAATTAGGGTTTAGCAGACTAAATTGTAAAATAGTTTTCTACCTGGAATAGATTCATATATCTTATTCAACTAAATTATCAAACATTTGGTTTCCGAGGAGAAAAATAATATATAAATTATTACACAAAAACTAAATTATAAACTTAAAATAGTACTATTTACTAATAATTTAAAAACTTTCTTTAAAAACAAAGTTAAAAAAAATGAAAAATCTAAAAAAAAAAAAAATGAAAAATCTAATATCAGTTTAAGGATTTCAGTGTCCCTGCTGAGTTACAGGATAAAGAAAGGTATGTCCACAGAAGAGCAGGAGATGTTACCTGTCAGCTCTTTTGCTTTAGTTAAAAAGGTCACTTAAAGCAATGGTCATAAATGAAAAGATTTTAAGAAAACCTTCTGTACTAATACTTTTAAGGAGATTTAGAGGACTTAATATCCCTCAGTAAAATAAATACCCAAAATTTACATTTTAAATCTCTTCCCCTTAATACATCTAATTAATGTAAAACACAAATTATTTATTTTAGTAAATGCAAGACTTCTTTTTGGCCTTCAAAAGCCTAAATTAACTGGAACTTCCTAAACAATATAGGTTATGTTGTCACCCCTACAAAAACTTAGGATTACTTACACAGGTGAACTAAATTAAGTTGTGATTAAACAGTCAATATCCATATAATGGTTTTCATAAACCTCAGACAATACTGCAAATTATGTGACTCTACTGAATACTCCTAAGCTATCTGGTCAAGTTTCAATAATCTGTAGTTTCCTTAAGAAACTTCCAAAGAAATTAAAATTCAGATATGGAAAGAAATAAAAAGTACCTAACCACTATGTAATTCCTATGTGTTTTAACCTAAGTCTCTTTGACTATCTATAAACACATTTATCCTTCGGAACTCAAATTAAGATGATGAAATCAACTGTACTTTTAAACATACTTGATAAAATTATTTTAAAGACTAGAGTTTTAAAACTTTAATACTGTCATTAAGCATACTGTTTGATATATTAAAACATATATATTAAAGTATATTTAAAGTTTAAAAACAGTGGGACGCCTGGGTGGCTCAGTTAGGTGGCTGCCTTCAGCTCAGATCATGATCTCTGGGTCCTGGGATCGAGCCCCACGTGCTCCTTGCTCAGCGGGGAGTCTGCTTCTCCCTCCGCCTGCTCTGCTTGCCACTCTCCCTGCTTGTGCTCTCTCTGACAAATAAAATCTTAAAAAAAAAAAAAGGTTTAAAAACACCAAAAGGAACCTGATTAACTCTCAGAAAGACAAAATTAAGTCCCTGGGTATTCAGTCCATTCTCAAGGGTAGTAAAATGTTCTTTGCCTTCCATACATTGTCAGGTGGTAGTAATCACTGCCCTCATCAAAGCACATTTTCTTTTCAAAGAACTGTTTACATTTATGAATATACTGATTACTTTATGCTTTTGTGTAAATCGTGACTATGTAAAATGAGATGAGAGCTGTCATTTCTAAAGGAGCAAATATTTTAATATTATTATTAATAAATATTAAGTTCTCTTAATAATTAACAGAAATGATTATTAGTTTCTATTTCTCTGGCTAATGACATAGCAAGGCTGGGCCATTTCTCATTCTATTTTTGCTCTTATCTTTATCTTATCAATTAACCAGTCTTCTCTGCCAACTCTTTTAGACTTTGTCCTTCTTCAGAATCAGGCTCCAAATCCATGGCCTACATTCCTTTTGTACCCTTTCTTTAGCCTTTCCTAGATGGCTGCTTGGTAGCACCAGAGAACAGACTTTTTTTTTTATCTTGCTTGCATAACCATAGCTTGAATCACACACAGAGGGGATTCTAAAAATAATAGAGTGATGAGTACGCTCTAAATTTTCCAATATGCTCAATGACATTTAAAGAGCTACCCTATTTGTCAGCCACACAAAGTACAAAAGTGTCACAATACAAAGCACAGCTCATGCTTCCCACTTTGAGGACCGCTTCAGATAAATCTTATTCATATAAAAAAAGTTAATTACATAAAAAGGTAATTGCATTTATCTTTTCAGATGGGTGGGTGCATACCCACATACTAAAACTGACATAAGTGTCAGCAAAACACTTCAAATTGCAAAGTTTATAAAGCCCTAAAGATTCATCAATGCCTTCACTGCCCGCAGCAGAGACAGGCAAACATCCAAATAAAACTCTGAAAAATAAAGTAACCCAAAAGTTTGTACATAATTCAACTGATGTGTCTAGACACATTGTCTGTAGCTTACACAACAGTGAGATCTATAACCTGGTCTCTCTCCTCATGAAATATTAATGGCAGGACAATAAAGTTTCCATTTACTTTCCATTCCTCAGTGGCCACCCAAAGCCCAACATGGATGTGTCTTGTGTTTGATTATTTCAAAGCCGAAATCAAGTCTGTCAAACCATTTTAAAAGCAGCTGTGAGAAGCCCTACCAGCTGACTCAGATGGGCAATGTCAAGACGTAAGGCTCGATGACTGATTTACATCCAGGTTCGTTAGTAGAAAATACCGCTCCAATCCTGCTGAGTCCTTACATGATTTTTAAAATGTAAGACCTTTCTCCATCTTGAAACTAAAAGAAAATGTCAGCCTCCGCCTATTTAACAGCTTTTGCTACGAACTTTTTTCTCTTAAGGCACAGGGACCAACAATCTAGTTTCTATTTAAATTTCAGACCATGATAATGACCTGCAAGAACCTCACGGTAAAGTCCTGGAATTTGCTGGAGAGCTGGCTCTATCTCTGGCCTGCAGAAAAAGAAAACTCAAGCCATGTTCCAGAGCTGTACGAAAACTTCCCAGACCTGTCCAAAGGGAGGCTCCCTTGAAACAACTAATGAGACAAAATTATAGGATACAGATTAGCCTGTTTGTTCCTAACTAAGCTGTAATGTGTGTCATAAAGGAATAGACCTATCTTTGCCTTCAACTGCAAAGATTCAACCTCGGACACCTCTCAAATGGATACAGAAAGTACAAAAAAATTTAAGGCAGAACAACTTTCTGTCAGAACTCTCCTTTTTTAAATGGCCAAAAGTCTTTGAGAGATCTGCACATAATGCAGAGTCTGGGCAGGTTGTTAACTTTCTTTTCTCCATGAACAAGAATGGCCTTAATGATCACGCTAGGATCAACAGTATGGGACTGTGGGCAGCCACTGCGGTAACTGCTGGCTGCCAAGTATTCCACCTGCTCTCTTCCATTTGGACACTCAGTCTCAACTGTCGGAGTTAGTACTGTAAGAACTGGGCAGTCCAGTTCTAGCAGTACTTTTTTCTATGAGAACTCAAAGATACCGGAATACATTCCTCTAACTATCATGTTAATGTCATGGTACTTAAATATTTTAAAATGTTGGTTCCGCTTTAACATGCTACATAGTGCTGAAGGAAGACTCTCTACGACACCAGTGCCTTTCACGTGGGTATGATAAATTGGACAATTAGAGGTGAAATTCTCCCTTAAAAATTTCTGACTATGACTCTGGACTAATCTTAAAGATCAGGTACTTCTCCACCAAAAAACCCAAAAAGAAAAAAAAAAAACCCAAAGTCCTCAGCACTACATTTAGTGACTGCTATTCTTGAATTATTTTACTATTCTAACAAGAAAACTGTATTGTAAGAACTTAGTGTTTGCAATCATACCCAAGACAGCATAAAAAAGTGGCCCTTGAAAATCGCAATACGACTTTGTTTCTAGAAGAAATACCCCTCTTTGAGAAATAAGGTACGATAACTTACAAAGACACCTATTTGTAGAACCCATGCCTACCTGTGGTTACCCTATAACTGGCCTGTCTATAACTACAAAGGTTGTAGCATCCTTTCCATGCACTGTATCCTGATGCTCCCTATGGAAAAGTATGATCACATTCATGTAAGCAAAACACAATGTTTCTGGGAAATAACATTCTCATCATATGTGTGAGTATATCAAATGGATTCAAAACATTGTGTAGAGTATTATGGAGATGTGGAAGGCTTCTTTCAGTGGAACAGTAAAGCTTATAAAATGGTGCATACTTTTCATGTTACAGGTAATGTGCTACACATACTTTCACTCGGATACTGAGTAGTAAACACTGGAAATGCACTGTAAAAATATGAAGAACGTACAAGAATACAGATCTAAATTTAAGATAAAATTGTTGCTTAAGAGGCAGTAAAGAAGAAAACTAAAGATACAAAACATTACATGCTTCACATTCTCTTTGTTACAATTCTCTGTGCCTTTTCTCTTTTCCATATTATAAAGTATGAAGCTTCTCAACGCTTTAACTCCTCATGGTATAAGTAATGGAATTCCAGAGCTTAACCCTGGAAAGCTCATGGTCTCCTAACTGCTGGCGAAAGAAAGCTCACAAAGAATCAATAAAGAAACTACTCAGAGTGCCAGTTCTGAGAAAGTGGTGTATGGAAACCAGTACAAAAGCACAGATTTTTATACTCCATATATGGAGATCTCTGAAAGTGTGTATTCTTGTTTTCTATTATTAAAATGTCCTTGGAAATGTTATTTATACAAAGAACTTTAAGAACATCCAGGGTTTTGAAACAGCTGTCATGTGTTGAAAAATGTAATCGGTAATTCCTAAAAGTATACAGAACTTTTACTGGTTTTATTTTGGAAGTTTTTTTGCCCCAACATTATTTAAATAGACATCTAAGCTTTCTGAAGTGTGTCTTTAGGAAGGTTCTTTGTTAAAGCTAGAAGAGCTTTGGGATTTTCTTCCCCTCTTCTAAATAGGGTAAAATAAAAATTTTGAATTCTTTATTCAACTGAAGAGTTTTTATATGTTTCAATTAATAAATATGGCCAGATTTTTAAAAATCCATTCTGATAATGTCTTAAATCTGTTTACATTTGCTATTATTGATATATTTGGATTTATTTCTATCTTTTTGTTTTTCCTCCCTTCCTGCCATCAGTTGGGTTTACAAAATAGTCTATATTTCTTCCTGTGCCCCTTTTAGCTCTTTGCTGTTCAAGAGCTACAAGTTGTTTTCTTTTGGTGGTACCCTTTTAATATATATGATGAAGTCTAAAGTTATTCAGTATTTCTTTCCTCCTCCAGATGATTATAAGGATTGAAGTATATGCTTAAATTGCTCACTAAACATCTGTTTTTCCTTGCCATGTTATTATTGTCATCTAGTTTAAATTCCACAATAGTTTTTAAAAATCAGTTTTTATGACATTTTTGTTTTTAATCAATAAATTAACTGTTTTTCCATTTTCGTGATCTCCACTACTTTCTGTATTCCACTCCTTTCTTACAGGTTCAATTTCCTTCTTCCTGGAGAATATCCTTTGGTAGTTTTTCAAAAAGAGGGTCTTAGAGTGGTATGTTTTCCTAGTCAATAAAAATGTCTATTTTGGCCACAGTCTTGAGCATTTAGTTGGGTATGAAATTCTAGATTGATAGCCCCCCCCACCTTAGTACTATAATACTTCACCACTGTCTTCTGTCCTTTCTAGTATATTTGTCTTCCCCCACCCCCCCCTGCTTTGGTGGCTTTTAAGGTTTTCTTTTTATCCCTGGAATTATAGCATGATGTACTGAAGTATGGATTTAACTTTCTTTATCCTGCTGGTAGTTGTAGCATATTTTTAATCTGAGAACTTGATATTACCTTCAATTCTTCTCAATATAGTTTTCCACCATTCCCTCTATTTTGTTCTTTAAAAATCCTATTGGATATTTGCTGGAATTTCTCAGTCGACCATGCATTACCCTTAACTGCTCCTTCAGGTTAACAAACAACCCCCACCCCCACCTCTGTTTCTGGGTGTTCTGGGTGAACTTCTTATCATTATCTTCCAGTCACTAATTCTCTTTTCATCTATGTCCAATCTATGGTTTAATTCTGTATGTTCTGCTTTGGTTTCGATGATCACATTTTTTATTTCTAAGTCTCTCAATTAGTTGTCATATTCACCCATTCTATTTCATTTCTGCCTGTTTCAGTTTCACAATTTTTTATTCATTCTCAATGGATGCTATATCATCAATTATCTCTTTGATTATCTAAAACATGTATTTTAAAGTTTTTAACATCATGGTCAAGCCGTGTATCTGGAATAAATACATGTATATCCCAATAGTTGATTTGGTTAGTGATCTGTCATAGTATTAAATTTCTTTATGAATTCTGGAATTGCAATGTATCAGAGTTTTGAATCAGAAGCTTTTGCTTTGTTTACTTCTCCTTCTTTCTCCCTGTGTACATCCTTTCTTGTCAGTAGTTTTGCATTTGCTTCTACCAGGGTGCCTGGAGTCAAGTTTGGAAAAAGTCTTATGATGAATTTCTGGAGCCAACTATTTCATTAGTATATTGAGGATATCACATATCCAGTCCAGAGGAAGCTGACACAAAGCTGAGTCTTTGTTATCCTTAGACCCAGGGCTTCCTATGAATCCACGGCCCTGGACAGAAGACTGGTAACATTTTTCCTTAGCTTCTTTTCAAAAGTGGGTAAAGTTCCACCCCAGTTGCTGGCTTCAAGCAGTGAATCTGGCTCTGGTCCCTGGTCGCACATGAAATACACCTGCTGTCTATCACTTGCAGCCAAACTCCTGGGTGCCACCACCTGCTTGGGATGGGTTCAGCAGGCCTGAGACTTCAGTTTCCCTTACTACTTGGCGTTTCTGGTCCATTAAGATATTTTTCTTGTTCTGGAAGGCCAACTTTGTCTTTTGGTTTTCTCCTTTTATATATTACCTGTCATTTCTATGTGTTTGGAGTAAAGGGAGTAAGTCAAAACATACACTTAGTGTGCCATCTTGACTGGAAAATTTACACAATCCCTTAGCATTGTATCTGCACAAAATGTATTGATTACTGTATAAATAAAATTATCAGGAAATGTTTAAAACCCTTATCTGTACCTGAATGACAAACTAATTACAAAATATTGTTTCCATAAATACAAATTAAATCTTAACTTTAGGTTCAAAATATATACACTCGAAAGTAATTAAACTGAAAAATAAGCCTACAAAACAGACAATGCAGAACTTCTTTTACCTCTGAAATCAGTCTTGTGCAAGGAATTCACACGACTCTCAAACTAGTATTCATCAGCTTTAACCAAAAATAAACATTTCTATGAAACTTAACCTAAAAGAATATCAGCTAAATAGAAAAAAAAAGACCACTATTTATTATGCTTAGTAAAAAAGAAAAATTCATACCTTTTCACTTGTTAAAAATTTTGCAAAATATACATGTTCTCCTCCTGTTTTTAATTCTTCCATCTTTTTCCTGGAGGCCTGAGTATCATCTAATTTGTAACTTTTAAAAACAGCTAGAACTTCTTCAGAATACTGCAAAGTACAAATACCAATTAGTTTTATCTGGCATTGTTGCCCAATAACTCTTTTAGTGCTTTTCTATATCAAAATACCTAGAGTTTACTCATAGTTAACCACGTATGCACATTGTAAAGCACATTAAACAAGAAAAACTATGATGGCAAAATTCGATTAAAACTACTTGGTATGAAGAGTTCATGGTATTGTCAAAGTAGGAATAAACTCTACTCCTGAAGAAATGTAATTTCTTATGTAGTTTGTGTAAGGGGCAAACAGAGAAAGTAATGCTTTGAAAGTATACAGAAATTTACCAGTGAAATTAGATGTTTAACCAGCTGTGGAAAATGCTCAAGCATTTCCTGTGCTAAACGCTGTGACCAAATAAAACAATGATGTCAAATCCTATCCAGTTGGGGAACAATTCTGAACGCTTTCTCACTCACCACTTAATCTGAACACATACCACGTTACTTTTAAGAGTTACCTATTTACCGTGGATTATGACTATAACCAAAAAGAACAACTGATATTTAAGTAGCCAAGTAAAAGAAATACAGAGAATTCTTACAAAACAAGGACTACTCATATTTTTTCTGACAGTAAGTATGTTAGGCCTGTTAACTTTTTTTTTTAAGATTTTATTTTTAAGTAATCTCTACACCCCAAGTGGGATTTGAGCCCTGAGATCAAGAGTAGCACGCTCTACTGACCGAGTCTGCAAGGTGCCCACAGGCTTGTTAACCTCAAAAATAAAACTACTGGGGTGACTGGGTGGTACTGTTGGTTAGTGTCTTGCTCTTGGTTTCAGCTCAGGTCACAATCTCAGGGTTGTGAGATCGAGCCCCATGTCAGGCTCTGCGCTCAGCATGGAGTCTGCTTGAGATTCTTTCTTCTTCTCCCTCTGCCTCTCCCACTTGTGTTCTCTCTCTCTCTCTAAAGTAAATAAACCTCTTAAAATAAAATTAAACTGCCAGTTATTTCACCAGCAAAAAAATGGGTTTATTTGGGAATAGGTGAGAATTGCAATCTGGGAAAAGCAAGCTGCAGGTCTGGGAGAACAAAGATGAGTGCTCTTTTATAGAGGAAAGGTGGAGTTAGGAGGGGCTGTTATAAGCTAAAAGTCCACTGGAGTAAACTGGGAGTTCCAAGTACAGTGGCTTCTCATTGGCTGAGCTGTGACTGCCTCTCATTGGCTGAGCTGTTGCTGAGAGAGGAAGAAATCTTCCTTCCTTCCGTTGGGATAGTAAAGTACTTTGGCAAGGTCCACCTCTTCCAGTTGGCTCTGCAAATGACAACTAGTGCTGAATGTGAGAGTCCACCTGGCGGGTTTCCTGATTCCATTTTAAATGAGGTTTCCTTCTATTAATTTTCACAGGCTAAATGGCTCATATGGTCTCAGTCACACTACTCAAGTCTGCCATTACAGCATACAAACAGCTACAAGTATTAGCATGGCTGTGTGCCAATATAACTCTGTTTATGAAAACAGGAAGAAGCCTGGATTTGGCCCATGGCCATTAGTTTGCAACCCTTGTTCTAACAGGATACTTGAAATAATTTTGTGCAAAGACAACATATTCAATAAAAATTCATCAACTCATGGTGACAGTACTATGTGAAAACAAACAAAAAATCCAAGGCTGTAATTATGAACTTTAAGATGGCTAAGTTATTTATGAACTACTCCACAAAATCAGTGGTTAACATTATGAAATAGGCATAAAAATGTAAGAGGTAAAATTATGTAATTAAAAAGTATGCTGGAAAAGAGTCAAGTTTTGCCTCTGCTATTAACTGTAAAATACTGAGTTTTGGATAGTCTGTGATTGGCAACTCACCTTAAGAAAAGTTTTCCATGAAATCTTCTCATAGCATTGTACAGGGTTCCTGAAGTAATCCTGAAGTGACCAGAATTTTCGATACAGGTTGTAATCAATTGGAATGGAGCTAATAAAATAAAGGTTAAATAAATCACTTAAGTTCTTTTAGAAATTTCTAAGCACTCTTAACTTTTCTTAGGTCATACACCCCTTTAAGAAGCTGACAAAGTCTATAGCTCCTTTCCCCAGAGAAGTGCACATTTATACTTATACAAACTTTTATAAACAATTTCAAGGGATTCATAACCTATGCCAAAAGCTATAGCATGAGACAAATGTGTAAAATATGTATCAACTCAGTATTATAAAAAGCCTTTTCTTTAGTGTCTTTATTACAGAATTACTAATTCAACTTGCAATTTCACTGTTACAAATCTGCAGTGTCAATACATTAATTTTTAAATTTACCAAAATCATTATACTATGTTTTAATTTTAAAAGTTAAACATTTCAGACTTTTTTACCCAAGAGATTTTTGCTTTTAACAAAATCTTCTATATCATTCAAACAGCCATTATCAAAAATGGCTTAGGTATTGACTATTTCATATCCTCAAATATTCACAAAAATTTTCAACATCACCTCTGTTAAAATTAATTTTATTTGTAAACACAATTGGGTACTACCTTCTATTCTTTCTAAAGAAATCTTAATAAACTGAATCTATGGATTACAGTTAGCATTTTTTCTAGGCATCACAGCCGTACAAGTGTTCCAAGGAAGACTGTAATTGCATGTGGGAAACAGGAAGGGGGTTTAGTGATCCACACAACACTATGATATTAAGAGTCTTACCTTCTCCATTCTGGTCAATAATAGAAAGTAAGTAATCTTCCACTCTTCATCTTTGAAATGATATATTTAAAATTACTTTTTTAATGACTAGGGAGTATCAGGGGCCATATCATAATGCATTTTAAAGGATTATAGTAAAGTAAAATGAGTATAATTTTTGTCATGTACTTTTAAAGTTTTTTTTGGGGGGAAAGTAATGTTTAAAAGACTAAAAAAAATGCCTTACTTTATATATATATAAAGGAAGGTGAGAGTAGGAAAGTAAAAAATAATTTGCTAGTGTAAAAATCAGTTTTCTACAAAAATGTCTGAAAAGGCATTAGTTAAGAATGAAAAAGGGAAAAGTAGTTTTATAACACTTGGAAACACATTTGATGAAGATTCTCACCATATAACTCTAATTCACTTATGGTTAAGATTACAAACTATAAGTTGGTATCATAAAATACCTGTTTAAAGAATTTTATTAAATTTATGTTAATTGGCACATCAATTTAAAAAACCCACATACATCTACACACATAGTAACAGATCACTTATCTTACAGTCACACTTCTGACAACTCTTAACTGTCTGGAACAAAGCTGTGAACTTGGCAATAATTGAAAAAGCCCTTGGTCTGCAAGGAAATAGCAGTCACAGAGTGCATGCACTTTATTTTACAAAAGAAGCCTGAAATTATGCTGAGGTACTTACCCAGATTACAATCACTTTGGATTATGTATAAAGGTAAATAATTAAGCAAGCTAGCTTATTTTGATAAAAGAAAACTAACTTTGCTAGAGCAATTATTAGTATTTGAAACATGTGGATCTTGCTTCAAATCAATAATGAAGAATACTGACAACTTTTATTGACCAAAATCCAGCACCTGCCAAAAGTTTTAAGAACCAGCAGTATTTCAAAGAATCTAATGGGCATGTTAACTTTCACTCTTTCTACACTCTTTCCTAGTAACAACTCTGAAAATAAGAAAACAATGATCTGAACATCAATTGACAAACTATTTTCTGTAATTGAATCAATTTCATTGATTCATAACAATAAGATTATAAGTCTGGGATTTCTACAGATCAAGTTAAAAAAAAAAAGAAAAAAAAAAGCTACACACACCACAAAACCCAAAGCCACAAAAGGAACATTTTCCAAAATGTGCAAGTAAATTGGAAAAAGAACAAGCCACATATAAAATGATTTACACCCATGAAATAATATAACTGATATTTGTGTAGTTCTATACACTTAATAATGTTTTTGAAACAATACTGCTTTTGAAAATTTTATATAGTTTTATATATAGTTATATGCACACACACAATGCTACTCAGTTACCACATATATGAATATAATAAACACCTCTTGAAATGTAGTACAATGAAAGTTTGCCTGTTAAGAAATGGGACACTACTTCTAATCAGAGAATGAGAATTATGAAACCATTACATGTTCCATTACTCTTTCAGTTGCCACAAAACTCACAATTTAATGCTTGATACTAAACAATCTAAAGTGTTAATTACCATCTTCTACCTGTAAAAGCATCTGCTCTCTCTCCTTTTTAGTTGGCCTAGTATTTATCTGAGGTGCCTCACAGAAGAAATTCTGAAGTAGTATTAATATATGACTACTAGGAAACTTATAGTTGAGGCACTAACATTTTTAAAAAATCCTCTCCTCTGAAAGTTCCAATCCATGCTGTGCCTCCATGGCTTTTCCTTCATGTCTAAACATCTTGAAAGAGTTGTCTACACTCAATGTCACCACTTCTTTAACCTCCTTTAAAGTTCTGACCCACTGCAATTTGCCTTCTAACTTCACCATTTCACAGATACATTTGGATTCTGTACTTATCCAAACAAAGCAAATGTGACTACTTTTTGTATATGCAAACCATAACAAATTAAGTAAGAGTTATTGTCTATTTTAACCAAGATGTTCTGCAACTTGACATATTTAAATGTTGAATTAGTGATTTTATAGAACATTACACTGGAATTTTTTTTAATACAAAATTTTTTACAGGTGTATTTCAGCCAAATCTGAAATGGGCTTCATACTGTAGACACATAGGTAATGTGTTCTTTGTGAATTATGGTGCCTAAGACAATCTGGTGATACAGCTGGTCACAAAGTAATTTCCCAAATAATCTCTTCCTCCATTCAAAAAATAGTGAAGGGGACTGAAAGGTAAAACTCGCAGTTTTAAAATAAGTAAGTCACTCGAATGTAAAGTATAGCATACGGAATACAGTCAACAATCCAACAATATCATAATCTCATGGTTGACAGACAGTAGCTAGACTTATCCTGGTGATCACATCCTAATGTATATAAATGTTGAATCACTGTGTTGTATGCCTGAAACTAATGTAACATTGTATGTCAACTTCATTTCAATAAAAAAAGGACACATACAAAAAAGAAAATATAATGATTGTGACGGACTGAGAGGCAGCTGAGTGCCGAATCCTGTTTAAGTGATTTTTCTGCAATTGGGACTACCTTGTAAACAATCAATGGGGCTGACATATCTATAAAGGCTTTGGCAGAGTCTAACTAGACAAAACTGCACTGGGCAGAATTAACACTGTTCTAGCGCTTTGCATATATCACTATATATAACATCAACAACTATGGTAACAAAAAGGATAACTACGTTGTACCTTAACAGACCATGTTCGAGCAGCATCTCATTTAATAATCTCAACAAGCAGGTAGGTGGCATTACTACATTTTAAAGATACTGAAACTGAGTTGCAGTGAAGTTAGGTACTTGCTTAAGGTTACACAACTAGGACTGGAATTCAGCCCGGAGCCACACTACTCTCAATGCTTCTTTGGAGATACGTGTTTGAATCTGAAATCTGGGATGCCACAAATACGTCTCCCTGTGCAGATATTGGAAACTCTTCTTGATCCTCCAGAAATTCAATTGCAACTGATGATAACTTTTGTCACCTCAGACACCTGGAAGTGAAAATCTTCCTTCATATCTCCCTTTTTCTCTTCCTCATCGCTTCTAATCAGCATTAAGAAGGAATTATTTGGCAAGGAAGCATAGAGTTAGCAGACAAAAAGGAAACGAGATGGGAGTGGAAAGGGGAGAAGACAGAAAGAAGGTTATTTATTCCTCCAACTTCATTAAAAAGTCAGCTCATTATCCACAGGCACTAGGTCCACCAAGTTAAATGGAAGGAAAAAGGGGAGGAGTGCCTAGGTTGCCTATCCAAATGTTAGGAATACGCATAAAGTAGGCCATGTAACTAATGAACTCTCTGCATGTGATTTAGAAACCAACTAACAGAGCCTATTAGTGATTCAGGATTTATAATTTGAAGTAATATCCATAAAAAATACAAATAAATCTGTAAGCATGATTTGCTTCCTCTTTGTGTATATCCTGACACTAGTACTTGTAAGTCATTAAGGTATTAGTTTTGTAAATCACGAAACCTGAACTTCTAAAACTCACCAAGTTGTTGGAGCTTCATCATCTCCCATTTCACCTTCTTCTACATCCATTCCTTCTTCTCTATCCTCAGTGTGCTAAATTTAAAAAAATGTACAGTCTGTCACAAAGCAGTTGTCAGGCAGAAGACATGCTGGAATAACATCATTCTCACACTGCTAGACAAACACTGTTAGAGAAATCTAGTTGCACTTCTGTCTAGACCTACAGTTAATCTTTAAGACAATGGCAATTCTATGTGACAGGGATCTGAAAACTCAAGGCAGTACGACAATGATATAAGATAGTCATGAAGATACAGTAGAAAGTTTTAAATCAATATTTCCCCAAACATGGTTTGTAGATTCCCTATGGGATTAAAGGCCTATGGCAAAATACATTTTAGAAATATATACAATGACCTTTCAGAGAATTGAGATCATTAGTATATTAAGAACTCCAAGAATTGCAGTAAATAACTCAAAGTATACTTAAGTAGTTTTGTCCCCAACTTTAATTTGACCATAGAAATTCTCCCCAACCCCACAGAGAACTCTTATTATTGGGGAACACTTTAGGATATGCTGAGTGTCTAGCTCTATAGTGAGAAATTCAAAATAACAAATTTACATGAAATAGTCCAAGAAGTACCAAAAGATATATAAAAGTGAAAGACAAAATTTTTAAAAATCTTAAGTAAAGTCAACATCATCTCCAAATTGGTAATAATTACATTTTAAGGAACAAATTATGTAAGATAATCTAATTTACAGTTAGATATTAGTTATACCTAATTAATAATTTTTAAAACTTCGTACTTGTTCCTAAATGAAGAACAAGTGCTGAATGTCCAGAAATTTGCCAACTCCGGACTGTCTTCTGGATAGATCATAAATAATCTTTAAAAATAAAGTTGATTATACCTGATGTCCTTTTAAAAATCAGTGGGCAAATATGGATTATTTAACAAATGGTTCTGAGATGCTGGCTCACTATTTGAAAAAAATAAAATTATAACTCAACCTATTCCATATACCGATATTCATGCTGGCTTAAAGATGTAAAAGAAAAAATAAATCATAAAAGCATCAAAAGAAAACAAAAGAGTTTATATATTCTTCTGGAGTGGAAGCCTTTAGCATGACACAAGACCAGAAACACCTAAACAAAAGACCAACAAGCATTAATATTATATCCAAATTTAAAAGTTCAACACAGCAAAGGCACCATAAATAAAGTTATAAGAAAAACTATAAACTGAGAAAAAAATGAACAAAATGGTAGCCAATGAATTAATATTCAATATGAGCTTCCACATATTAGTAAGAAAAAAACATTTCAAAAGTAAAATGGGCAAATGTTATGAATAGGTAATTCTCTTCCTCACTGCTTCTAATTGGCACAGAAGAAAAAATTCCAACAAATAGTAGGTCCCTCAACTTCACTAAAAACCAAGGAAATGTAAGTTAAAACAAAGATTTACTTTTCAAGTATGTATCAATTAAGCAAAGATTTTTAAAAATTGGTAATTCCCAGGCTTGCTGTGAGGCTGTGGGAAAATGGGCAGGCATTCTCCAAGTGCCACTGGTGATGATATAAATGGGTACAACCTTTTTGAGAAGTAACTGGTCATCAGCTATTAAAATCTGATATATGCATACATTTTGACACAATAATTTCATTTACTGGAATTTACCCTAAGGAAACACCTGCATAATTTAGCAATGATACATACAATACTACTCATTGTAATGCTGTTAACCATTTTTCACTATTAGAAATTATCTAAATGCCCACTGACAGGATTATGATAAATATCCACTTAGAAGACTTAACACGAACCATTAAAACACTAAGATCTAAATGTACTGATGCAGAAATGCATCCATTTTATACTGTTAAAAGGAAGAAAGTGAATTTCACGACAGTATGTACTGTATGACCTCATTTTTGGAATAAAACTACACACACAACAAGTCCTGTAAAGACAGACAGACCATGATAAGAGTGGTTATCTTTGGGGCCTTGGATTATGGGGTAGTTGTACTTTCTATTTTAAATATTTCTATTTTGTTTGCATTTTCTAACACAGAATACACATTATTTCTATAAATTAGAAATAAAGGTTTTTAAAATTTTGGGTGACTCAGAAGACCCATTCACAGGAGTTATCTTAGTAACACACTTATAAATATGGTTAGATATTTATAAGTTTTTATTTATAAGGTTAGATTTCTTATTAGCCTCACCTTCTGACCCAGGGTGCTTTCCTGCTCATTGGTATTGAAAACAGTGACATTTTCCAAATTAAATTGACTCTGCAAGTTAAGACCTATGAAAGAGAAGAAGAAAAAAAAGATTGTCAAAGCAATTCCACTAAGCAATTAAACTTAAGACTGTAACTTTATTGTCATATAACCACAAAGCATATAAAATGATGAATCCATAATTAAACAAAAGATCATCAGAAATAACACACTTGATTTTCAAACCCTTTCTAAAATTCATTCTTTAAGGTGTCTTTAAAGTATCCAGAATTCTACATACATTGTAACAAATAAAGTTGTCCTTGTTATTAACAGTCTAGAACAATTTTACAGAGTGCAATACATAGTAATTTATAATTTTGTTGAAGCACCAATAAAAATTGTATTAATCAAAAAGTGAGAGTGTATAACAATATATACAGTAAATATACTTTAGTTAATGAGAGCTTTCTCACTGTCAAAGAATAAATGAGCAGGAATACTGGAGCCGGATTAAACTCAGAAGTATCAGTATAATCTCATGGTTCTTGTTGGTCATCTAAAAATACATACATAGGCAGATACAGAAGTAAATATAGATGTATATGCATACATGGGTTAGTATACATACATCTGTTTCCTAGCTGTGTCCACCAAAAGAACCCAGAAGTAGTGATACTCCACTAGTCATTAGCAGATCTTAAATAAAAGGAATTTATTTATTTCTTAATAAAAGGAATCAGGCTCTTTGGAGAGGTGGGGGATTCCAGGGGTGGGGTAAACAAAAGATGAGCCCAGGCTATCTTCTCATACCAGGAAAACATGAAAGAGCTCCCAATGGGCAAAACTAGAACAATCTGAGTGAGAAACTAAGTCATTATACTATGGGATTGCAACCCAGAGAATAAAATATCTACAAATTCCGACTGAAACAGATGATTGAATTAATAAGTAAATAAGGGAGAGGAGACAACTTTTGCTTATGAAGAATCCCAAGTAATACATGTAGAAGGCATAGGAGAAATAGAAGAAATAGAAAATCACCACCAGAGCAACCTAAAAATTATTGCTGTAGGCAAAATTCACTGATGAATACTAGAATTAGTGGCCAAAGGTCTAAGGAGAAAGAGTATTTGCAGAGCCTCAAAGTATTTCCTTTCAAATATTAATTAAAAACATAAAAATAGTAACTTAGCAATAGAAAAATATGGTGATCAAGGATAACACCACCAGTAACAAGACATACCAACATCATGTTGAAATGATGCACCAAGAAAGGCACATCACCTCTGCAGTCTTCCCCCAAATCCATAACCTCAATTATGAAAAAAATCAGACAAACTTAAACTGAAGGGCATTCTGCAAAATACCAGGTCAGTACTCTTCAAAAGTGTCAAAGTCATGAAAAAAAAAGCAAAGACTGAAACTGGGGAGAGTAAAGCAATGTCCTGGATTGAATCCTTGAAAAGAAAAAAGAGAAACAGTAATAAAACTGGTAAAATCCAAATAAAGTCTATAGTTAACAGTGCTGTACCACCACTGTTGATTTCTTAGTTTTGGGAACTGCACCATGATCATGTAAGAGGCTAACATTAGGTGAGGGTTATTCAGGTACTCATGCTATTATCTTTGCAACTCTTCTTTAAGTCTAAAGTTATTTCAGAGCAAAAAGTTAAAGTGAAAAAAACTATGCTAGATCAAGTCATTAAGCTAGTGAATGAATCTGGTTCCCCATTTAGCACTGACTACTTAAAACATGTTTGTCTACTCCCTATTTATTATTCAATATAGCACATGCCATAATTACATCAAAAACTTCTGTCATACTTCACCGTGACATGCTAAAATTACATGCTGAACTGGCTTTTTGAAGGTGTTGGGATATACCCTAGTGAATGTCAAGCATCTACAAATGTTTAAAAAAGATACTATTAGAAAATATCCCAAAATGCCAACCTAGCTTACATTAGGGTGGTAGGATTAATTATAAACAGCTTTTTTCCTTCATTTTCCAAATTTTCTGAAATAGGTTGTGTTATTTTTATAATTTAGAAATTAAATTTAAAAACATCATTTATTAAAAGATATATAATGTTTAAAGCTACTTTAGCAATATATTATTAGTTTTTCAACCAGTCGATGAGAGAAGGGAAAAAAATGGTTTCTTTATGTCTTGCCAATTTAGTAATGCTGTACACTGAAAGTGAGGTCTAAGATGTTCTTTAAAAAAATGATAAGTTCTACAAATAAAGGGGATTAAAAGTGTACTTATCTTGATGAGCACTGAGTAATAGAATTCCTGAATCATTTTATCATACACTTGAAACTAACGAAACACTGTATGTTAATTATACTTCAATTAAAAAAAGAAAAACAGAAAAGGGAAAAAAAGCTATAAATAACATACATTTGAAATTTTAGATAATATACACAAATTCCCAGGGGAAAAAAGTTACCAAAACTGTCTTGAGAAAAAATGAAAAGTCTTAGTTCCAAATCTGTTACATAAATCAAATCCATAGCCACGAAACTTTACTGTGGCTGTTTCACGTGTAAATTCTACCAAACATTCAAGAAAGAAATAATATACAATTACTCCAACTCTTCCAGAAAAGAAGAAAAATGTGAAAACTTTCAATCCATTTTATGAAAGTAGTTTAATTTGGTACAAAAATCTAACAAGATCATTATAGGGAAGGAAATTTATAGGCCACTCTCCTTCCTGAACTAAATTCACATATTCTTAAAAAAAATTAACATTCCAAATCCAGCTACATTTTATAAGGAGGCCCTATCACAACCAAATTTGGATAATGCAATGTAAAAAAAAAAAAGGATGACAGCGGAGGCTGGAGATAACCAGGAAGGACAAAAAAAAAAAAAAAAAAAGCTGGGAATTGGAACCTTGTTCTTATGTCTTTTATAACTTCCAGAAAAGAAACCACAAATTAGTACTTAGGACGGGGCACACTTCGTTTCACAAAACACAGCCTTCACTTATCACAGATTTAAATGGCAACTGGGTGTTTGGCACTGTGCACAGAGAACACATAAGTAAACAACACAAACACACTGAAAATGCCAGATGGTGTTAAATGCTAAGAAGAGATTTGAAATCAGGTGGTGATAATGGGCGACTGCGGTAGCAGGTTTAGATTAGATGCTGAAAGAGAAGATCCCTAAGGAAGTAAAATTGAGACTAACAGCAAAAGTCAGTAGTGTGATAATAAAGAATAAAAAGGTTTACAGAAGGAATAGTGTCAATACCCTAAGGTTCTTCTGACCCTAGTATTTTCAAGGCATAAAGAAGGTGAGATGTCAATTCAATGGGGAAAGAATAGTTTTTTCAACTAATGATGCCTGGACAACTGCGTATTAAGACACAAAAGAATGAAACTAGACTCCCACCTCACACAAAAATTAACTCAAAAAGGACCACAGAGCTAAATCTCTTAAAAGAAAACATAGAATAAATCTTTGTGACCTTAGGTTAGGCAATGATTTCTTAGATATGACACCAAGAGCATACGCAACAAAGGAAGAGATAGATATATCAAACTTCCTCAAAATATAAAACTTTTGTGCTGCAAACAATACTATCAATAAAGTGAAAGGAAATCCACAGAATGGGAGAAAATATTTGCAAATAACATATCTGATAAGCGTCTACTATCTATAATAAAAAGACAACTCATGAAACTAATTAATAAAAAGACAACCCAATTTTAAAAATGGACAAATAAACAGCCATGTCTTTAAGGAAGACATACAAATGACCAGTAAGCAAATGAAAAGATGCTTAACATCTCTAGTCATCAGGAAAATGCCAATCAAAAACCACAAGATACCACTTTATACCTACTAAGATGGCTATAATAAAAAAAACAAGACAATAGTAAGTGTTAACAAGTATGTGGAGAAATTGGAACCCATATGCATTGATGGCAGGACTGTAAAATGGTGCAGCCTCTTTGCAAAACAGTATGGTAGTTCCTCAAGAATTTAAATACAGTTACCATATGACCTAGCAATTTCACTCTAGGTATATGCCAAAGAGAAATGAAAATATGTGTCCAAATAAAATCTTATAAAGTTCACAGCAGCATTATTCATAATAGGCAAAAAGCAGAAACCAGCCAAATGTCCATCAACTGAATGGATAAACAAAATGTGGCATATCCATATTGAGAATATTAAAAAAAATTAAATACTGACACAGGCTATAACACAGATAAATCTTGAAAATGTTATGCTAAGTTAAAAAAGCCAGTCCATAAAAGACCACATATTTCATTATTCCATTTTTTAAAATGTCCAGAATCTAAAGAGAACAAGTGGATTAATGGTTGTTTAGGGCCTGAGGAGAAGGTAAGAATGGATGATGAGTGGGGAATGACAGGTACTGGGTACAGGGTAGGAAAATTTTCAAAAATTAGACTGCAGTCATTGTTGCACAACCCTGTCAATATGCTAAAAAATAATGAATTGCACACTTTAAATGGTGAATTGTATGATATGTGGATTCACATGTTGAAAGCTTTTAAAAAATTTAAAAAGATGAGTTTCCAGTAACAAAAGGCCAAATTAGCTAATTAATTCAGGTTAACCCCATGAAAGACAACTAAAAACTTGGATAAATTACATCAATTCCATAAAAACTTACAGGGTATAAACCATGTTCACAGCTCTGTTCAAGGCAATGAAGTAAAAAAAATTTTTTTTTAAAAGAGTAAAGAGCTGACAAGAAAGTAAGGGATATGTGGCAAACATCCAGAAGGAAAGTTAGAAAAGCAATGCATGCATCATCAATACTTAAAGCCACTTCTGTCTTGAGTATATCTGCCAGATAGAAGAATCAGTTGTAAAATTGAGTTACCCTTTTCGTAGCTTCCTGAAACTAGAATTATACAAATCTGGACCCAAAAAAGGTGGGGAATCTAATAAATCCCACCCGAACCATCTCTAAGGCTGGGAACCTGCAGGGCTATAACTCTCAGGTTAAAATAAACCAAACTATAGTTCAGTGCCAAGTCTTATCAATGTTCGAAGGAATCACAGGCCTTAAACTGGGCTGTATGAAGGTAACCCTAGACTGGTGATAGCCTCTTTCTAAAGGTGCCTGGCAGGAGCAATGAAAACTCTATCTGGAGAAAAGTATCTATCCCAGGCCTCAAAACTAATCCCTCAATATTTTCACATATATAACACCCAATACTAACTAGATACAATAACAGATCAGTCATCCTGAGGAACAGTAGAAACAAACTCACAAAGACTTTAGGTACTGGAATGATCAGATACATAACAATGCTTATCCTGGTTAAAAACCTAAAGAACAAGTTTGAAAATATGAGCAGGGAATAAGAAACTACGAAGTGACATAGCACACTTAAAAAGACCTTCAGCAAGTGAAAAATTAAATAAAATACAATGAAAACAACAAAACTAAAATTAAAAACTTATTTAGCAGCTGATCATTCATAGCTTAAGAAAGAGATAGTGAACTGGAAAACTGTTCTGAAGAAATTATTCAGAATGTGACAACTAGAGATAAATAGATGAAAATAAAGAAAGAATAAGAGACAGAGGACACAGGGACAAGGTATAATAACGTTAACTGGAGTTCTAGAAAGAAAAGAGAGAGGCATACACAATATTTAACGAAATAATGGCTAAAATTTTTACAAACTGGATGAAAGACACTAACCCACAGATTTAAGATTTCCACAAATCTCAAACATGATAAAGAAATCCACAGTAAGATACATTATAGAACTGAAAAAAACAAACCAAAAACCCAAAACAAAGAAAAAAAATCTTAAGAGCAATGAGAGAAAAAAAAATCTAGATTATCTTCGAAGAGCTTAGACTGCTATTTGTGTTGTCTAGAGAACAATGGAAGACAGAAGGCACAGTAATGATTATCTCACACATGATGAAATCCTGTATCTAGTGCCAACCTAGAATCTTTTACCTATTGAAATCATTCTTCAAGAACAAAGATTTTCAGACAAAATATAAACCTACACTAAAGAAAAGTCTAAGAGGGAAATTTTTCACTACTAGAAGCTCAGAAATACAAGCAGTAAATACCTTAGTAATCTAAATTAATCTTGATCACATTAAATAAGTAGGAAAAAAAACCCCACAGATCTAGCATGACAAAAAAGAAAACACACAGAAACCATTGCCAACATATACTATGGGTCTCACTACATGTAGGCACTGTTGTAAGCTATTCATGTATCTTAATTCATTTAATCCTCACAACAACATATGAAGTAGGTGGTATATTAGCCTGATATGAAGGAAAGAGGTATTAAAAATCTGGCAAATGTGAACAGAATGGAGAGCTCTGGAGAACTGGTTATATTCCATTTCTGGAGTTCGACGGTGGTTACACAAGGATTTGATTCAGAATAATTACAGTATATGCTTATTTTATGCACTTTTCTATATGAATGTTATCTTTCATAATAAAAAATGGTAAAAGAAATGAAAGAAAATAAATGTGCCTAAACAGTAGTGATGGTGAGGGAGAAAATGGAAGCAGAAAAATAGGCATACCTTATATAATGAAAGACAGACATGACAGTTCATATCTACATATGTGTGATTCAATTACACATTTTTATTATTAATAAGCTTGGAACTTAAAGAATCAACTGTCAAATTACCATGCTGTACATCTAAAACTAATATATGTCAACTATACTTCAAAAAAAAAAAATCAATGACTTTAAGGGTTACCTGTATTATACATTAGCAACAGTATAACTCTTCAACAATAATAGAAAATAAAGTGACAATTTTCTATGCTTTCAACTTCATAGAACCGTTTTCCTTGTTATCATCACAGCAGCTTCTAATCCATTAAAAACTGAAAAAGATTTTCCTTCAAAGCATTTATTTAATGTATAAAAGCTTACCTGATTTCTCAGATAAAGGGAAAAGCCTGGCCAAAAAGAGTTGAATTCGTCCACAGAAGACGGTATTCTGGGATTTTGATAATCTTCTAAGGAGATCTAACAATATATGGAGATGAAAGTTATAGGAAATCATTCTATGTTTATTATAACTACATGCAAATTTGTTAGTCTGTCAAGAGTATTTTCCTAAAGCAATTCTCAGAATTGGAGTAGAAACTATTGTTTCAAAAAAGTATTTAATTTAGCATGAGAAAGACAAACTTTACTGAATTTCTTTTAAAGTTTACACCCACAACAGGAACAGTTTAATTTAAAGTGAATGATCAGTTTTAATAAATCAGTCTGTTATTTAAAAACCAAGATACTTACCTATTTTTAAAATTTTATCACTTGTGTTTAGTTCAACCACCTGTTTTTCTAGCCACACTTGTTTTAAAAAACAATCATTTACAACTGAATTACTTACCATTGCACATACGTAGTAAATAATTTTTCCCAGCAGAATAGAATGTGTTCTGAAATTAAGACGGAAATTATTACTACTGTTCAGAAGTTGTTGCACTCTTCAATAAATCACAGCAAGTAAGATACTGAAGAACAGTGATATGCACTGAGTCTACTATGCCACCTTCACTTTTTTCCCCACAAATAGCATTTTCAATTAAATATATTTTCACGTGTATAACAAAACATGACACTAAATAACTGTTTTAAACATGTGAAAGTATGCATTTTCAAATTGTTACTACTCAAATTCTGCACTTCAACTTCTTCTACACCATGACTCTTACTTGGCCCCCTTAAGACAGCAGTATAATTCCCTCAGAAGGACAAACTTTTTGGCAGTCAGCAATACTAACATATAAGCAAAAAAAAAAAAAAAAAAAAACAAAACACGATCTTCTGAACTCTGGATCTATAGAAACATAATATTAGCAGAAATATAAACTAAAGCACTTACTGATTTCCAAGTAGCAACATTTTTTTCCACAAAAGTGAATATTGTGTCACATTGATCCAAAGGAAGACAATCCAAAACATCTCCCAACAACACAAAAGGTGTAGATGCGGTACAAATACCTTCAAGTGGAGCACAAGCCAATTTAAAAGTTTAAAAAAAGACTGTACAGTAAAATAGCCCATGCAAAATAATTCTGAAGAATATCTTAACAGTATACTTAGTCACCGCTAACAAATTTTTCAGAGACAAGAAATGGAAGCAACCTAAAAGTCCCCAAATGGGACGTACTTAAGTAATTTTTGGTATGTGCACTCAATAATAATGATGATGATAATTCTTGATAACACTTCTAGAGCATTTACTATATGTCAGGCACACTAAGTGCTTTACGTAGACTAACACATTTAATCCTTATAACCCTATGAGGTAGACGATACTACCTCCAGTTTATAGAATGGGAAAACTGAGACACAGAGAAGTTAAATAACTTGCCCAAGGCCATAGAGCCAGTAAGTGGTAGAGCTGGGATACGAACCCAGGCAGTCTGGCTCCACAGTCTGTTTTCTTCACCACTAAGCTATTCAAAAGAATATAATGCAGCCAATTAAAAACGATGGTTATGACGACTATAATAACTTGGAAAATGCTTATGATATAATGTTAAGTGAAAAAGGCAGGATTCAAAACTGTACGTATATTATGGTTACAACAATAAAAGTTTTTAAAAAGACTAGAGAAACTAAAAGCATATACCAAAATGAATGGTAGTTTTTTAAAGTAGAGGAATTATGAGTAGTATTTTCCCTTTTGCTCATTTCCAAATGTTCCATAATGTTGCTAAATATCTTTGTGATTTACCTTCAAAAAAGATAATAAAAAAGTTTGGTATTGATTTCAACTATTAAACATTTAAAATAAAAGCATTGTTTCAGGGGAAAGAATGGTATAGTAAAAAGTTGTTTATTTCAAAATTCAATGTTATTTAACTAAAGCAATAAATCAAAACATTTTTTAAAGAAAAGGTCATTTGGACTAGCTAAACATACTTTCATCTCCCTGCTCATTCTTCCTTCTATTTTAAGGTAACACTAACACTTCGTTAAGTGTTTAAGAAAAGTAGCCTTTTAAGCATTATATGCAAAGAAAATATCTTGGGGCACTGTAAGCCCAAAACACTGCAGTTAAAAAAAAGGAAGCATTATATCCAGCTCTACTCTGCACTGGTATGATCACATCTGGAATGTGATGTGAGGGAAATTGCCAAGAACCAGCGGGTAGCATAAGGAAGCAGATTTCAACTCAATACAAGGGAAACCTGACAAGACTATCTAATAGAAATCAAAATAGTAACCCCATCAAAAGGCACAGATGTTGGATGACTACTTGCTAGGGACATTAGAGAGGGGAGCAGGATAACTAAAGATGAGACTGGACTAGACAACTACTGAAGTCCCTCACGACTTAAGGTTCTGAGATACTATCTGTCCTGTGCACCTAAGAGATTTGGGAGGCATACTCCCTGCCTGTAGTTGCAGCACAGTCTGACGTAAGTTAACTCTCATTTAATCACAGAAATTAAGAAAATTACCTAGATTCCACTCCCAAAGATTCGGATTCAGTAAAACCAAGCTGAGGCTTTGCAATCTCATTTAAAAATAGAGATTCACTGGTGATTCTGATGAACTGGACTATAGCATGATCCCCCAGCATTTTTCACAACCTGCACCCCAGCCTCTGCACACTCTCTTTGCTTCACCTTAACCTTGTCCACAGATACTCTCTTCAGTTCCCTAACACCCTGCTATGTTGATACTTCCATGGTTTTGCATACAATGCTTTTTTTTGCCTACATAGTCTTCCTTCTCTGCCTCATGGGGCAAATTCCTGCTCCATCTTTCAAAGCACACAGTAAATATCAGTGCATCTAAAAAACTCCTGATACCTTTGAATGGCCACCCCATCTATGCTTCTGAAGCATAGTATAAATAAATTATAGCATTTATCATTATCTTGTTTATTTTTATGTAGACTACGAGCTTTCTGAGGGCAGGCATTTTTGTACCTTTTAAACAGTAAAGTGTCTGACACTAAACAGAAGCTCAATAAATATCTGCTGAGTTGAATTTAGCAAAGCATATTTACAGATAATTTGAAAACATGTCACATAAAGAATACAATAATAATCTCTCTCCAGAAGGACTTTTCCCCAACCCATTAAAATAAAAAAGCATCTAAGCTTTTATCATAAGTCCTTATTTTTCCTCAA